>NC_064639.1:689425788-690693506 GCF_023864345.2 Schistocerca serialis cubense
TACACACAACTGCCAACAGTGTAGGATGCAGAAATTTAAATAGGAAGTGTTCCTTTCCACTTGAGCTATTCTATTGCGCTATCTGTTACTAGAAAACGTCGTTCAGTCCAAAAGAAAAGCTGTAACTGTTTGTCTCTCAGAAGTCAAGACCTGGCCATATGCATAATCTCACAGTGCCGTGGAATCCAAAAGTTCTGGAGGAATAGTTGCCGAGCTCTGGAGCTTATGTAGCTACGTGTCAGCTTGTAGCATAGATAAGATGTCGCGAGTTCGAATACATTCAGTGCTACATTTTTTAAAACGCAATTCTGCTCTCTGCTGAAGGTATCAATCTAATGGAACTTTGGACATAATTCCCTTCACTTCTCAACCCAAAGTAGTCGCATGTGGAAAAAGGGCTAACTACTGTGACATTTTGTTCTATTCAGGTTTAATAGACAGCAGGCAGCAGATGCATCTCGAAGATGTGCAGGGAGAGCGCATCGTGCCATAATATGTCAGAAAAGTATTTTCTACATTAGCCGTCGTGTGGTAGTGATATTTTATTCTTCTTCAAACTTTGTTTGACAGCTTCAACTCAGAACAAGTTTTCTACATGCATGTAATCAATAAACTGCATGTGCATTGTCAGACTGTCATAGGGAACATCAGAGAATTCGCATATATCGTTGATGATTAATTTCTCTCTCATGTTTACTATTGTTTTAACAACACTAAAGGAAACCTTACGAAAATTGTCCACTGTATTATAAGAAATGAAATAAAACTAACCATGATAACCTTACGACGAATGTATCTGTACACAAGCATGCCTCTATCGACATGAATTAGTAAAATACTACTCACTTAGATTTTGATAGGGTCTGTGTTTAATTGGTATGCTGTGTCATACTCAAAGAGTTACACAAATGTGGCAATTCATAAATATAGTTACGTATTCCTAGAAACCCAAAATTCGCTTGGCAGCAGCGGAAAGAGGCCTTACCTGTTGTGCAGCATTGTAAGTTTTTCAACATTGCACTATGAGCTGAAAGCATTTTCTTGCGATTTCCTTATTGATGTTTGATCTGACTGCTTGTAGCTCTTTCACAGAAGGGATAAAAACGTTACAGTCAGTGAGACTGGAACTGCGAACCGTAAGAGACGCTTTTTCATAGGTCAGCACGTTACCACAGAGCTGGCGAGGAGGTATGGGTCTGAACTTTCTATTACGAGTTTAATAGGAACCCGAAGTAGTAAACCGCTATTTGAAGGTCGAGATTAGTTGCGGTTTCCACCTGCAACTACTTTCCTGGGCTGAATCTTTTGTTACCCTTCAAGCGATAATAACTCAGATTATTCAATGGAAATGACAGGTAAAATCAAGTGAACTTTGAGGCTTAATTCCGTGCACACCAGGAAGTAACTCGTCGATCACAGAGTTGCCAAACATACGTTGCCTTGTTGCCAAATCTCAGTTACAGTACCAGCAGGAAGAAGACGAACCGATGTGATCCTACAGCGGTCTGGGAAGTGACCATAGCTGGTGTCTCCAAGTCGCGGCTGCTACGGCCTGGAATACGTAATGCGTCTGATTCGCTTTCTGTAACTAGGTTTAGGGACTGGAGCGTAGTTACTAATAATACTCAGAACTGACTGCTAACTGAGCATCATAAATCAGTAACTCTCATTGTTGTTTTTATATTTCTTTCGTAAGTGTACTCAAAACTAAGAAAGTCATTCACACGCGTTTTCGTGCCTCGCCGATAGTCGAGCACAACATACAAATAAAAATAAAAAAGAATGTGTGTGCGTATGTGTGTGTGTGTGTGTGTGTGTGTGTGTGTGTGTGTGTGTTTGTGTGTGAGAGAGAGAGAGAGAGAGAGAGAGAGAGAGAGAGAGAGAGAGAGAGAGATAAATAAAAAGCAATGAGAGAGAGTGTAAAAAAATGTTGTAAAGAAATTGAATCATGGTATTTAAAGAAATCTTTCATTAAAATGACACGTTCCACATCATTACGAAATGTCGTATTCATGATCTATGGTACAAGAGTTAATCTAATGTAATCTAATGTAATCTAATCACATCATATTGATGATTAGCCATGAAGAGTCATGAATTACCGAAATTTTGGCCCATACCAGTAACCAAATCTAAACTTGAAAATAAAAGACGACAATTTTTGTAATAAACCGTGACTCCTATCAAGACCCTTTCGTCCCTGTTATCTAACCACGAAAGATGTCTGATGTGCCTCCATTCTGAAGTAACAAAGTGTGCATGCATTTAAAGATGAAGTGCATGATGTGAAGTTCTGTGACGGAGATACGAACCCAACACGTAATCCGATTGTTAACTAAGAAAAATCAAATGTTACGTATCGGTTTTTCTTACGAGCCGCTAGGTGTCTGAATCTAAAATAAGGATACAAACTTTTGTGCCTAAGCGACAATCGAACTGCACACCTACCGTGCATCCACGAATATAGCTTAAGTATCAGTTGCTTACTCATGAACAGTAAGATGTGTGCGTGTTTGACCAGAAATAACGACACCTGTTGCGATTGTTGGAAACACATGAACAGACATTGAAATTGCGCGTTAATTTTCACTAGCAGGTGGGTGTGCACTTGATAAAGCTAGAAATGAAATTATGAATATTTTTGTACTGGATCAGGTTTCAGACCCACATACTTACCTTTGGAGGAGACCTAGAGAAGATTGCAGTCTTGGGAAAAGGAACGAAATGACTGGACTATACTGTTCCGAGAGATTCAGATCCTCGAAAGAGGAGATACGAATTCGAATCACAGTCCAGCACCAAATTTTTAAACGTCTCTAGTTCAATCAAGTACAAGTAAAATAAGAGCCCTGTCCCTTTAAATGGCTATCGGTTCATCAAATAAAATAACATTTTCTAATGTAATTAAGCTTACTGGCGACTGTATTTCTGTTTACCATGACTTCCGCTGTGTCATTTCCCAACGTAAACCGGCTCTGCCCAGTTGGTAATGAAGGAACATGATGTTTAATGCGGATTCTGGATTATAACGTCTTTCTCTTGAGGTTACCACAGGTAAAATAAATCTGTTTGTGCCTCTTCAAAGTAAATGCTTGAACCCACGCATTGCACCTGTTCGTTCCACCAGACCATTGTGGCCACATTACCCAGCCCCAAGAGTGTGCTGTAACGGATGATGTGCTTAGCTTACAAAATTAGTCACGGTGGAAAAAATGCGAGTCTATTAAATGGTCAAGTAGAAGCAAGCTTCTGACGCAGAGATTATGCTATTCTCATGTCAGCAGGATGTAAAGACTCTTCTAGGCATCATAGGCCGGATGTGAAGCCATTTTGATTTTTCACAAATTCAGCAAATTTCTTAGTTCGAGAAAATCCACTGTGAAGTGTGAAGTTGCCGGATAATTCGATTATTACTGTTATTATTACTATCATTTTATTCATACCGCTGCTGTAACACAAGTGCTTGAACATCATTTAATGCCTTTTGGTCACTATAGATGTAGTTTCCCAAGAACAGGTTCTTTCCCTGTCTACGGAATCTTTTTCATGTTAATATTAAACACCAGCAATTACTCGTAGATTACTTCAAAACTAAAGTAATTGACGAAGACGTTACTTGGTAACAAAAATGCACTGCCTTTCTTCATTTACTTTCGGCTAGAAATGGCTATCGAGTACTGACAAACCAAAAGGCAAGAGATCTTACTGCCTTCCGATATACGTTGCTGTTAGTTCTTCCACATGATTTGGTCGACATGACCTGCTTCAAGTTGTGTATGACAGACAGTGTTTTAGAAAATCTATTGTTTCCCTTTGAAATAAACAGAAGTATTTTCATTTTAAGCTGTCCAAGTACACAATTTTCGCAATATTAGTTCAAATTTAATATTCGCTTCTATAATGTTGGAAAGTATTTCACAGTCGCAAAACTCGCATCCGAAACGTTGACCTTACACTTAGTCGCTGACCATAAATTCTAGCTCAGAGTGACACCAGCTTAAATAACCTAATGTAGCGAAGACTGCCAGTGCTCTTTCTCACCGGAAAATACGCAATTCACTCATTTGGCTCCATAAGTACACTGTAACAGTAATTTCTGTGTGAAATTTGTCAGTAAGCTTTTGCCTTCCAACCGGCAAAATACGGCAGAGTACGGCCGGTAAACAATTCACAAACCACGATTTAGTGCCAATAAGACGATTTCTTTAAACATTGTCGAAGGTGAGGGAATTTAGTTTCTGCTTAAATAGTCTTAAGCAGCAACGTTCACAGATACCTCAAATAGGAAAAAGCTGAATATCCAGGTACGAAGGTTGTAAAACAAACTTCCCACAGTTTGTGTCAGGTTGATCTTTTCGTCTGATAACACTGCTTAAGTATTTTGTCTAAGAGGTATCACAAGTAGTATCCCTGTAGCTGTGGGAATCATTGGTTGAAAACGAGTTTAACACCAATGGGTACAGTGCTGCTAAATTTTCACAATTATTATCAACCTAAGTCTGAGTTCATCCACAAACTGAGGCGTATTTTTAATATTGGAGCTAGACTGTGTACCCTTGTCTATCTTGAGTGGTCATTGGAAGGCGTTAGACACACGTATACAATACTATGAATACTTCGAACGCTATGGTTAACGTTGCTCTCATAAACTACTTTTTTTTAAATTCTTCTGGGTCTTCAGCGTGCAATATGTGTTGTAGATACAGTCTCAGACCAAAAAATTGACCGCCGAGTCGTTCACGTAAGGTGGACAATACAGTCGTGCTCCTCTCAGAATTCTATGTCTGGCAATATGCTCGATCTAGCAACATGTAGACTGCGGCACTTCCCAGAGGAAGTCTTGACTCCAGTCTTAGTACATTACTCTTGACTACGATCGTAGTCTTGAGGTAAAACGCGAGACCAGCTAATATGATATTGTAGATTCGCTTGAATTACACTCATAGCTTCAGCACCGAGAGGAAAGGGGCGATAAAAATTTTGTCGATATGTGCTTTCGGTCGGCAGACGTCATATTAGCTGGTCTCGCGTTTTACCTGAAGACTACGGTCGTGTTCCAGCAGCGGTATGAATAAAATGATAGTAATAATAACAGTAATAATCGAATTATCCGGCAACTTCACACTTCACAGTGGATTTTCTCGAACTAAGAAATTTGCTGAATTTGTGAAAAATCAAAATGGCTTCACATCCGGCCTATGATGCCTAGAAGAGTCTTTACATCCTGCTGACATGAGAATAGCATAATCTCTGCGTCAGAAGCTTGCTTCTACTTGACCATTTAATAGACTCGCATTTTTTCCACCGTGACTAATTTTGTAAGCTAAGCACATCATCCGTTACAGCACACTCTTGGGGCTGGGTAATGTGGCCACAATGGTCTGGTGGAACGAACTATCACAGGTGCAATGCGTGGGTTCAGGCATTTACTTTGAAGAGGCACAAACAGATTTATTTTACCTGTGGTAACCTCAAGAGAAAGACGTTATAATCCAAATCCGCATTAAACATCATGTTCCTTCATTACCAACTGGGCAGAGCCGGTTTACGTTGGGAAATGACACAGCGGAAGTCATGGTAAACAGAAATACAGTCGCCAGTAAGCTTACTTACATTAGAAAATGTTATTTTATTTGATGAACCGATAGCCATTTAAAGGGACAGGGCTCTTATTTTACTTGTACTTGATTGAACTAGAGACGTTTAAAAATTTGGTGCTGGACTGTGATTCGAATTCGTATCTCCTCTTTCGAGGATCTGAATCTCTCGGAACAGTATAGTCCAGTCATTTCGTTCCTTTTCCCAAGACTGCAATCTTCTCTAGGTCTCCTCCAAAGGTAAGTATGTGGGTCTGAAACCTGATCCAGTACAAAAATATTCATAATTTCATTTCTAGCTTTATCAAGTGCACACCCACCTGCTAGTGAAAATTAACGCGCAATTTCAATGTCTGTTCATGTGTTTCCAACAATCGCAACAGGTGTCGTTATTTCTGGTCAAACACGCACACATCTTACTGTTCATGAGTAAGCAACTGATACTTAAGCTATATTCGTGGATGCACGGTAGGTATGCAGTTCGATTGTCGCTTAGGCACAAAAGTTTGTATCCTTATTTTAGATTCAGACACCTAGCGGCTCGTAAGAAAAACCGATACGTAACATGTGATGTTTCTTAGTTAACAATCGGATTACGTGTTGGGTTCGTATCTCCGTCACAGAACTTCACATCATGCACTTCATCTTTAAATGCATGCACACTTTGTTACTTCAGAATGGAGGCACATCAGACATCTTTCGTGGTTAGATAACAGGGACGAAAGGGTCTTGATAGGAGTCACAGTTTATTACAAAAATTGTCGTCTTTTATTTTCAAGTTTAGATTTGGTTACTGGTATGGGCCAAAATTTCGGTAATTCATGACTCTTCATGGCTAATCATCAATATGATGTGATTAGATTACATTAGATTACATTAGATTAACTCTTGTTCCGTAGATCATGAATACGACATTTCGTAATGATGTGGAACGTGTCACTTTAATGAAAGATTTCTTTAAATACCATGATTCAATTTCTTTACAACATTTTTTTACACTCTCTCTCATTGCTTTTTATTTATCTCTCTCTCTCTCTCTCTCTCTCTCTCTCTCTCTCTCTCTCTCTCTCTCACACACACAAACACACACACACACACACACACATACACACACACACACACACACACACACACACACACACACATTCTTTTTTATTTTTATTTGTATGTTGTGCTCGACTATCGGCGAGGCACGAAAACGCGTGTGAATGACTTTCTTAGTTTTGAGTACACTTACGAAAGAAATATAAAAACAACAATGAGAGTTACTGATTTATGATGCTCAGTTAGCAGTCAGTTCTGAGTATTATTAGTAACTACGCTCCAGTCCCTAAACCTAGTTACAGAAAGCGAATCAGACGCATTACGTATTCCAGGCCGTAGCAGCCGCGACTTGGAGACACCAGCTATGGTCACTTCCCAGACCGCTGTAGGATCACATCGGTTCGTCTTCTTCCTGCTGGTACTGTAACTGAGATTTGGCAACAAGGCAACGTATGTTTGGCAACTCTGTGATCGACGAGTTACTTCCTGGTGTGCACGGAATTAAGCCTCAAAGTTCACTTGATTTTACCTGTCATTTCCATTGAATAATCTGAGTTATTATCGCTTGAAGGGTAACAAAAGATTCAGCCCAGGAAAGTAGTTGCAGGTGGAAACCGCAACTAATCTCGACCTTCAAATAGCGGTTTACTACTTCGGGTTCCTATTAAACTCGTAATAGGAAGTTCAGACCCATACCTCCTCGCCAGCTCTGTGGTAACGTGCTGACCTATGAAAAAGCGTCTCTTACGGTTCGCAGTTCCAGTCTCACTGACTGTAACGTTTTTATCCCTTCTGTGAAAGAGCTACAAGCAGTCAGATCAAACATCAATAAGGAAATCGCAAGAAAATGCTTTCAGCTTATAGTGCAATGTTGAAAAACTTACAATGCTGCACAACAGGTAAGGCCTCTTTCCGCTGCTGCCAAGCGAATTTTGGGTTTCTAGGAATACATAACTATATTTATGAATTGCCACATTTGTGTAACTCTTGAGTATGACACAGCATACCAATTAAACACAGACCCAATCAAAATCTAAGTGAGTAGTATTTTACTAATTCGTGTCGATAGAGGCATGCTTGTGTACAGATACATTCGTCGTAAGGTTATCATGGTTAGTTTTATTTCATTTCTTATAATACAGTGGACAATTTTCGTAAGGTTTCCTTTAGTGTAGTTAAAACAATAGTAAACATGAGAGAGAAATTAATCATCAACGATATATGCGAATTCTCTGATGTTACCTATGACAGTCTGACAATGCACACGCAGTTTATTGATTACATGCATGTAGAAAACTTGTTCTGAGTTGAAGCTGTCAAACAAAGTTTGAAGAAGAATAAAATATCACTACCACACGACGGCTAATGTAGAAAATACTTTTCTGACATATTATGGCACGATGCGCTCTCCCTGCACATCTTCGAGATGCATCTGCTGCCTGCTGTCTATTAAACCTGAATAGAACAAAATGTCACAGTAGTTAGCCCTTTTTCCACATGCGACTACTTTGGGTTGAGAAGTGAAGGGAATTATGTCCAAAGTTCCATTAGATTGATACCTTCAGCAGAGAGCAGAATTGCGTTTTAAAAAATGTAGCACTGAATGTATTCGAACTCGCGACATCTTATCTATGCTACAAGCTGACACGTAGCTACATAAGCTCCAGAGCTCGGCAACTATTCCTCCAGAACTTTTGGATTCCACGGCACTGTGAGATTATGCATATGGCCAGGTCTTGACTTCTGAGAGACAAACAGTTACAGCTTTTCTTTTGGACTGAACGACGTTTTCTAGTAACAGATAGCGCAATAGAATAGCTCAAGTGGAAAGGAACACTTCCTATTTAAACTTCTGCATCCTACACTGTTGGCAGTTGTGTGTAGGTGGCAGTTACGTGATTTTATTTCTGTGATTACAAAATAGTCGAATGTATGCACTGGGTAGCCGAGGCAGCTAGTTCATGGTGATTCGGTCAACCAAGTAAATGAATTTACTGAACATGCTGCAAATTACTACAGGGAGCCTGTGTGTCAGAATTCTCATCCAGTGTGGCGCAACTGCGTTACGATAGAAAAATGACTCGCAGAGAAGAGGATTTCGTGGTCTGTTGGACGGATGGTAGGTTGTTATACCTATGGTTTGGGTTCGATTCCCACTTCCGTCAATGATTTTAGATAGGGAGAGACAGATTCCATTCTCTCCTGGCTACACCAAGTGAAGGAGATATAATGGCTGCGTGGTCTGAAAATTCACATTAAAGATGATATTCCTTCTTTACCACGTAGACGGTAGGTTGAACCACAATAAAGTCTGGAGTGGCGACATGTAGAAACTCTATCACCAGTAACCTTTCTTATACTAGTTATTTATTTCAAGTGACGACACAAACGCTATGTATGGTCACAGGACACTTATTCCATCTTTTATTTCAGCTTCTGTATGTCGATAAAATTGGTTCTAAACTGGGAATGTAACTCAGACCGCCCTTAACGCGGAATTTGATCCCTTCGTGGCAATACAGCTCGGCTACAATTTGTTGTTTGTTCAAAACTGCAGATTCCTCAACACCTTCACATATTACGCGTGAATGGGATCGAATCCTGGCCCGGCACTAAAGATTTAATTATGTATTATCAAGCTCTATCAGGAGAACACCTATCTGCTGGTGGATAATAATTTTGATTTTTAATGTATTTTCATTCGTTGTCAACACTAACGATATCTGACGTTTTTAACTCCCAGTGAGACACAGAACTATTTGCGAGATGACTGTAAGTTCAAGATGCTATTCTGAGCAGCTGGTGGAGAAAAATTCGGTAGCTGACGTCTCTTTGTGTGTAGTCAACAACGATATGTGTGGGGCTCTATTCGCAGTGAGCGCTGAACTCTTCGTCATATTATTTCAGTTCGTCGTGTCATTTAATGTTCATACATATTCTCAACTAGCTGCTCGTGAATAACTTTAATTTTTAATGTCATTTTGTGTTAAATAGTTCAAATGGCTCTGGGCACTATGGGACTTAACTTCTAAGGTCATCAGTCCCCTAGAACTTAGAACTACTTAAACCTAACTAACCTAAGGACATCACTCACATCCATGCCCCAGGCAGGATTCGAACCTGCGACCGTAGCGGTCACGCGGTTCCAGACTGAAGCGCCTAGAACCGCACGGCCACACCGGCCGGCCCCCACCATCTGGTATCAATGCATTACCTTATCATCCATTATATATAATCATTTTCATAGTACACTTGATATTATAGATGAGTAGGACACAAGACAGGACATAGATAATGTCCGTTTGACGTCAACAGTGTGTAACATTTTACTTTTTTTTTAATAGGACAATGTTCCTCTCCAATAATTTTTAGATTAGTTACAATAAGCTTACGCTGCAAGAGAATTCGCTTGTATTTTTCAATATGTGGTCTGTTGTCGGTTTGAAGGCCTTCCATAACATCGGCAACGTAGTGCAACTCCACCGAGGGCTGTCTGGAGTAGGGTGGAGATAGCAATGTGAAAGTTGCGAGCTGTCGAAGACGATCTTCATATTCCTAATGCGATTAGGACATCGTATACTCTTGACGACGTTTAGCACCTGTGCAGTCAGTCACCCAATTTCAGAATTCATTTTGAGTAATCCTGCTAAATTCCCAAAATATTGTCTTTTTATATTGATGAGTAATATGGATAGTCGTCACGTTCATGTGTCGTCTACACCGCAAATTTAATGTTACTATCCTAGGAACTAACCTGCAATACGTTTTGTATTTCATAATCGGAACTATCTGCATTAACCGTCATCAGAGCAATGTCAGGGAACAGAATGCAGCAGTGCCTTGCTACCTACTTGAGGACCTGCTTGAGTCGTGTTCTAAGGAAAGGGTAGTTGCTGGTTCACATTATATTACACTAGCGAGAAGTACCGACTTTTCCTTTTCTCTGCAAACATCCAGAACTAAATTCAGTAACTAAATGCTAAGAATATATTTGCATTGTGCCAACTCAAAAATCAATAGATATGGATATAGATATAGATACTGATTTTTATATTTAAAGCCATTCTCGTTCTGCGTTGGAATAAACATCATTTATTATTTGCTTGTTCTTGTTACGATTGTTATTGTCATTCTCTCACCCGCAAGAGTTTTCGCATTCCTATTTGGTATCGATGCACATGAAGAGTGGCTATGAAAGAAGGGAATACTGAATGTTACGTCATGCAGAATACACTCATTTACTTCGGCTCCTCGTGATCTACGCTACAGGAGAAGTGAGATACATAAAGTTGACAGTGTGAGGACAGACCTGGTAGCACAACTGTGCAACTACACAGTGTTACCAGATAAAATGGTGCTGCGGAATCGAAAATGTAGTACGGACTTTGCCACAGTAGCAGACAGCTGGTAATTTAGGACCATAACCGTGGATTACACTTTGGTCAGTGCTGGTTAGAGTGCTGCAACTGTAAATGGAAGGTTTTGTTTGATAGTCTTATGCTGATGCTGTCTGAATAAATTATGCCATTGGATACAAAGCGGTTTAGTTTTGAGACCTAACCCACGAGGGGGGAAGGCACAGTGGTCTGCTTCAGGAATTCCAAGCAATAAAACACAAAAAACAACCCAGGAAGGGAGACATGCATTTGGAATCTGTTCATCGTTACGGGGTCAAACAAGAGGGTAACATTACTGAAACAATGATCGGGCTACTTAGTATATAATAGAGCATACAGATTTCAAGGAGGAAACGTATGAAGACGCAGACTTCCTCGTTATCAATATGTGTGGCATATCTTTCGTGTTAACGAAAGTAAATTCCCGCTTTACCTCTTCTTACGTGTCAAATGAAATGAATGCCATGAGGAATAGAATATTTGTTGACTGCGTCTCTTCTTGCTTCCATCCTTACCAACATATTTCTTCATTCTCGTGGTAATCATGACATTCTATGTGTATGCTGCAAAAGATTGCAAGTGGACAAATTCGACATCGAGGTGCAAAGTGTTATATTCAATTCGAATAAGCTTCCGGTGTATTTTTACTTCGTTTGTATTTTTAGATGATTATGAACGTTACGGAAAATTATTTCACATGCTTTATGTTGAATGAGAAACATTGAATGATCCGTTTTGCTTTCCCTACGTTGAAATGATATAATGTCGGCGTCAACAGCCTTCTTCCACGCCGGAAGCTGAAACTTGTATGATTCTGGATTAATGATAATTGAATGTCTCATACGTATACATAGCCCACAAGGCGACGTCAGAAACCATCAGGGGAGAACGCCGCATAAAAACCAAACGTGCGCGCGCGTCTCCACTCTGAAGAACCGTATCGGAGAATCACGGCCAGCATTTCGCTGAAGAGCTGCCTCTTCAGAGAGCCTAGAAATGGCAGCGTCGTAGCAAGTATTTGTCAACACTCTGATAGTGCATTTACTTCCGGGTGTAGGCCGGCGTTACCTCGCTAAATTCACTTGACATTCGTTTTCCACATCGAAGACTCGTACGATATAATCCACTGCAAGATGACACAATTAGAAAGTATATTTAATTTCTGGACTCCAAGAACGGCGTTCTTCACATAAGTAACACCTGTTTGTGTGTGCATTCGGGAGGAGGACGGTGCAATCCCGCGCCCGGCCATCCTGATTTAGGTTTTCAATGATTTCCCTAAATTGCTTCAGGGAAATGCCGGGATGGTTCCTTAGGAAGAGCACGGCCGATTTCCTTCCCCATCCTTCCCTAATCCGAGCTTGTGCTCCGTCTCTAATGACATCGTTGTCGATGGGACGTTAAAACAGTAATCTCCACCTCCTCTGTTCGTGTGTTTAAGGTTGCGTTTTGAGGCTCACGCAACATCGCAGTGACTATATTCCGCCTCTGGCAGCCAGTGTGTCGTTAGCTCAGAGGTTCCCTTGTGCGTTGCAGTGCTTGTACTATAAGACATAGCAGTTCGAATCACGGTAGAAGCCGCTGACTACAACCTTTTATTTTCCATTTTAATTAATGGAGTTGCAAACTGCTACTAAAAATTTCTTATGCGAAATCTGAAGAATGCCTTTAAACATCAATCTTCGTCCGATTTCGACTTAGTAAATTAAGTTAATATCATGGATTTCTGCTTTGCAAATTCCAAGGTGTTTCACTGTAAAATAGACCCTGAAAAGATTCAAACCGACTGTCAACGATATAAATTTGAGCTTTGTTCGTCATATAGGTCTAACATGTCAGAAGGTTGTTTATGAAGTGCACATGTTTATTAATATAGTTCCCTTCTTCTAAATTTTTGCAATAGCATTTAACTGTAGACGTTTTCTAACACCGGCGTTAGCAATTCCTTTCCGTACTCTGAAACCTTCAAAACGACAAATTTTTCTGGTTTAAATCTGATGACCTTAACTATCACTTCCGATCAACAATAAATACTTCATGAACTCCAAATGTGCAGTGTTCCTGCACTGCTACAGAGCATGCATTGCAAGGTATTCACACAGTTTATCGCATAGACTTACCATAAGGAATGAAACAAGAACTGTAATACACTTTACACCACAGACGCTCACTCTGGCTTGACGAAAACATCCAAACATTGACCAAAAGTTGCACAAATAATTGAGTTTGAAAGGAAAAGAAACGAGGTATGAAGCATTTATAAATTCATCGAATGTAGTGAGGTGGTTTCATTTCGTCCCAGTCTATAAAATTAATTTCGGGCCATACTCAGCTCTTGCCGATTAATGTAATATAATACCCGCCTACTAATCAGGGCGTCTGTCTCCGTTGCTTTTGAGCGTGAATGGAAATTGTAGAAATTTTCTGTGGAGCAACATTTAATAATAAAGCGTTTTAAATCATCAAAAGCGATGAGCGGTAGCAGGCGCTTTCGATAAAGAACGGGGGTGTGCAGCGCCGCTGCTGTCGCCACGGCCGCTGCCAGTAGCCAGCAAATGGATCCCGGAGCTTTGCCGCATACGGCGTCCAGAGGAGGACAGTCTGCAGGAAATCTGCCGCAAAATCGTTACTGGATAAAATTTTGATATCGGTGTGTCACAAAGCGAAATAGATTGAATCTGCGCTACCATTACATTCACGTCTTCAGCATTCAGACAGAAGAGGCTATAAAAATATTTTATGCCAGCTGCTCTCGATCCACTGACATTATGAACAGAAACAACGCACACTACCGCTAGACCACAGGCGTAATCAGCCTAGAGTTTCTCTATCATGGGATAAGTTTTCCTCCAGGAAGTGCCGCAGTCTACAGTGTTGCCAGATTGTGCAGATAACCGGACTTAGAGAATTAGCGAGTTGGCCAGTTTTTTTGTCCCATGTCGCGATCGGCGCGGACTTAGCCTCTGTAGCGGCCGGCCGCCGGTCAAGTTTTATGTCAAAGAGTGTACATAACTTCCGCAGTGCAATGGCGGACATCAAAGCAAATATAAGAAATGATTGTCAGATATAAGCGGAAATAATTTTCTTTGGTTTAGTAAAAAACGTATACAATGCGTGGGTTTCATCTGATCATCATTAAGTATGTAGTATTTTAAATACTTTGTTGCTTTAAACGTAGCTCTGTTAACTTTTTTACAGACTAATATTTCATTAGGCCCCAGAATTTGTGTAGGATACTGGATGACATTTTTTCTCGTCCAGTGACAGTGGTTGGTAATCACTGATCTGGAGAACTAAATCTAAATGGCACAATCGATTGATATAGTGAACTTCCGTCTATTAATTAATTTTCGGCAGGAACGGAAATATTATACCTGAATCAGGCCAATCCAGATGACTTCCTTAGCCATATGGAGTTGCCTGACATGACTACGTGGAAATCATTCTGTTACGCCTACGTACGTACTTGAATAAGGCACCATAGAGTGATTATTGGATGACGTTTCGTACCATTACTGCTTAAGCCATTTTCTTCTTCTGCTCAGTAATGGAGGAAAGGATACACGATCATCTGAATTAGCGTTAATTTCCCTTAACTGATACTTGTACTCCTTATGTGAAACACAGGCAAGTCTAAATCCCCGTAATATACTCTGTGGGTCTGTGGTGAGAGACGGTGTCAGTTTTAATAAAAGCTCTCTCGTGAAAACGAATAGTATCGGGCGTCTTTAACGTTGCTGATCTGTCGGTGTTCACCCTGCTGTTGACATTATATTAATGAGTCTTACATTAAGAACAATTGTATGCAACTGAATAAACGCACTATTTGTTTCGCAAAATGAGGCGGATGTAATCTACTCTCCAAAGTCTTGCATGTGAAAGACTGATGGTAATTTACTGACGTACTGCTAACTTCTACATCTGCAACTTTTCTAACTTTGTTACAGTGCCCAGCTCTAAGGGACAAACAAAACGTACAACTTGCATGTGCAGCAGTGGACTTTCAGTGTCTGTTCTCTTGCAGAAAGTTCGCATCCTACACCACTACCGAAAAATATGTTAGCATTATAGATGATACTAATCCGTCCGTACTACAAGGCCTCAAAATAGGTAATGGCAACAAAGGAAAAGCACTGTATAAGATTAAGCAATACTTCAAGGTCAAAACATAAGCAACAATTTTTCACGTGAAGTATGTTCTCTTTCTTGTATGAAACATTCTAGGACTTCTTCCCGCGTCAGTCCAGGTTAAAACCTCGAGCTTTCGACGATTTACACCATCATCTTCGTCATGAGCATCTGACTGTCAGAATTGCTGCTGTGGTGGCCTTATATATTTCTTGTTAAATATTCACACTTAAGATCTCTAAGCATATGTACAATGCCTTGTGCCGACTAATCTGGCCGTTCACGGCCTTATCAGCAACCTTCAGTTACGTTCTCCGCAAAAGAATTTCTTGAATTGTTAACAAATAAGTAAATTCTCCTCGAGACTATGAAACACATATGTCACTGAATTAGTCAGACAATAACACACAGATGTAACAATAACTGCAACACCAAGAAGGAGCTGTGCGACGTAAACGGAATTTGGTAGGCGTGTTTCTATATTTGAAAAATTATGTCTGTTCAAATTTCGCGCCAGACGCATAATAGCGGCGCTGGTAGTGCCGCTATGAGGATGCAAATAAGATTTGCTTTAAATACATGCTGTAACGGTTATGAGCGTTAGTTGCTTTTGAGTTTGGACTTGCAATGGCAGGATGATGAATATTAGGTGGATTGATAAGAAGAGAAATGAGGAGTTTCTCCGTAGAGTCGACGTGGAAAGGAATATGTGGAAAATACTGGCAGCAAGAAGAGATGGTCTGACAGGACATGTGTTAAGGAATCAGAGAACAACTTCTATGGTACGCGGGAGGGGGGGGGGGGGGGGGGGGGGGGAGGACAAACCAACGCTTTCCGTCGACACTGGGAATCGCATGAAATACGTGATCGACAGTTATTTGTCTGGTCTGACTCCGGCTACACGTTGCAAAAACGAAATTGCAAATATCTGTCGAAACACGAGAGAAAATTGCTCCTGGCGATTCTTAAGAGAGACGCCCTTCATATTTACAAATCTTAGTTCCAGCATATTCACCTTAGTTATATTTCAAAATTTTCAAACAGTTTTATTTATTGCTAAGTTTACGAGATCATGGCAACGTGGTATCGTACTTCTATCATGTCGCGTTGTTTTGCAATGCCGATCGACGCGATCTGTTGAAGCCGACGGTCTGCGACCGTTAGAAGATGGGATATACATTGCAAGAGCCTTGTTGATCTTCGTTGTAATAATGAAGTAAAAGAACTAAAAAAAATCTTTGTTTTGAACTATGTGATTAACATAACATCTCTGGTTGACGGTGGTCGGTGTCAGTTCACGCTAACAATATTTCTGTTATGTACAGCCAGAGGATAATTTATTAACGTAACAAATAGTCAATAAATTATGACAGAAGATTTATTATCTTTATTTCATGAAGAATGTGTAGTTCGCATCCATGACATTCCTGAAACGTAATGGAGGTGAAATTATTAAATATACAGGGAGTCATAGGAGGAATGTCAATATTCAGCGATGTGGCAGGGACGATCATTCGAAGCAAAAAAGTCCAGCAAATATGGGCTCTAAAATGCAAACCCAAGACTATGAGCACGTGTTCATTATAAGAGATGTGTTTAATGTGGAGAAGAAAAACAAGCGTCCATAGTTCTTAAGAAATGCATTTTAGAGCCTATGTTGACTGGCCTTTTTTACTTCGATTGATCATTCACGTCATTTGTGTGAATACTGATCATTCCTCCTGGGACACCCTGTATTGAATGAAAATACAGGGTGTTTCAAAATGAACAGACCGGTTTTAAGGCGTTGTAGCATTTATTACGTTCAACTTACAATTGTAAATAATACACCAAATGAAAGAGCAACTCAAACAGTTTTGTTTGTATACCTGCGTGCAATGGGAAGAGTATGGAATGACAAAGAGTGACTGAGAAACGTGATGTACGAGTGCGAGTCTTTCAAGCTCATCCCCAAGAAATATCCCCGCGGAAAGTTTATGGGCCTTTCTTTTTCGTTGAATCAACTGTAACTGATGTTTCTTATCTTGATGTGCTGCAGCTATGGCCCGTGCCTCAATGGGACGAAGCTGAACAACATATCTTTATTTGGGAGCAAGATGGTGCCCCGCCTCACTGGCATAAGTGAGTACGCGAATGGTGTCCGCCCCGGTAGCTGAGTGGTCAGCGTGACAGACTGTCAGTACTAAGGTCCCGGGTTCGATTCCCGGCTGGGTCAGAGATTTTCTCCGCTCAGGGTCTGGGTGTTGTGTTGTCCTAATCATCATCATTTCATCCCCATCGACGCGCAGGTCGCCGAAGTGGCGTCAAATCGAAAGACCTGCACCAGGCGAACGGTGTACCCGACGGGAGACCCTAGCCACAAGACATTTCCATTTAAACAACGTTGTATCCGACCGGTGGACTGGGCGCAATGGTCCGGTTGACACAGCATTTTATGCATGACCTCGTTCACACACGATCAGACGCCATCACGTGTATGTGCCTCCGATACCGGCTGATCTATTTGAATTAAAACTGTGTGGTGGACTGAGATTCGAAATGGGGACTTTTGCCTTTCGCGGGCAAGTGCTCCACCAAGTGAGCCACCCAAGCACGACTCACGACCCGTCTCCACAACTTTAATTCTGCCATTACCTCGTCTCCTACTTTCCAAGCTGCACAGAAGCTCTTCTGCGGAATTTGCAGAACTAGCACTTCTGGAAGAGAGGATACTGCGGAGTCGTGGCTTAGTCACAGCCTGATGGATGTTTCCAGTATGAGATTTTCACTCTGCAGCGGAGTGTGCACTGATATGAAACTTCCTGGCAAATTAAAACTGTGAGCCGGACCGAGACTCCAACTCGGGACCTTTGCCTTTCGCGGGCAAGTGCTCTACTGGCGGAATTAAAGCTGTGGGGAGGCGTGATGAGTTGTGCTTGGGTAGCTCAGTTGGTAGAGAACTTGCCCGCGAAAGGCAAAGGTCCCGCGTTCGAGTCTCGCTCCGGCACACAGTTTTAATCTGCCAGGAAGTTTCATATCAGCGCACACTCCACTGCAGAGGGAAAATCTCATTCTGATCCATCCGACTCTAGAAACTGTTATTGCAACAATTACACCTGACACATTGATCAAGGTTTCGGAACAACTCGCCTATCGACTCGATGTGTGCTCGGTGTTCTCACTGAATAATTGTCAGAAAAACTGTTTGTGTTTCTCTTTCATTTGGCGTGTTATTTATAATTGTAAGGAGAATGTAATACATGCTACAAAGTATATTCATTTTGAAACACCCTGTATTATTCAAAATTACTGCCGAACTTCAAGTATACGATCATGGAATGTTAGTCACCTCTGATGTAATACTTACGAAATTTTGTTGCACAAAGTGGAAATAATGAAACTGAAAAATTGTCCTGTGTAGAACTTAGAATTGTGAGCCGAACCAGCATAGTTAGGAAAAAAGTCCTTAAAAATAATGTAGTGTTAATATTTTTGCCATAGAATAAAGTAACATTTGTGTGAGGTAGTTTCAGATTCTGATGAATTAATAAACGCTGCAAAAAGCAGCAACGCAAATTTCAAGAGAAACACTACACTGTCCTATCATCAAAAAACACTTCGTAATACTGCCATACACTGACTGGTGATGTGTGCTCTAGGATCGTGTTGAATAAAGTTGCTGTAGGTCTTTCCATTAGCTGTCAAATCTCTGAAGACAAAAGATTTTTGCATGTTGTTCTCATACCTATCAGAAGTTATGGTTTGATGGAAAACGATCAGTCTAATAAGTAGTGTAGTGTTGCACTAATTGCACACCACGTGCCGAGGCTGTTGGTGCGACATATGAGGATTTTCAGTACTCTAACACTATTGTTCTTTGGATTCACATATCCTGATAAATGGAGTCAAGGTACTTCAGAAAAAGTTGCAGTACGAACATCGAAGTGAAGTACCTGAATTGCACAGTCGATCCACTACCGCTACTTTTGTGTATTTCAGTTTGCGTTTGTGATCAGCTATGTCAGCAGACGCTATTGATACACTGATAAGCCAAAATGTCACGACCACCTGCTCAATGGTTTGTTGGTCCGTCTTTGGAACGAAATGCATCACTGATTCTGCGTATCAGGGATCCGACAGTTTGTTGGTAGGTTTGTGGAGGTATGTGCCGGCGTAAATAACGGGCCGGTGATGGTGCCAGATAGCGACCCAGATTGGTTTCATAGGATTTACACCAGGCGAATTTGGTCGCTGAGACAACAAGTGAATTCACTATAATGCTCCTCAAACCTCTGTAGCACGGTTCTGACTCCGAGACACGGACAATCTTACTGCTGAAGCACGGTTCTGACTCTGAGACACGGACAATCTTACTGCTGAAGGATGAAATCGCCGGCGGGGAAGATACCAAGCATGAAGGGATACAGCGTGTCTTCGGTTACTATCGCAAGTCCCAAGCAAACGCAGGAGAATGTGTCCTATAGCGTAATACTGCTCCCGCTAGCGTGTGTCTATGACGCGCAGCACGTTTCGCGCCGCCGTTCACTTCGATGACGGCGTTTGTACCAAAAATGTGATTCACCCGAACACCCGACACGGTTCCATTGATCGACGGTCGAATTTCGATGGTCTCGTGCCCACGACAAGCAAATTGACTATGTTAGATACTATTCAAGCACATCCAGGTGCAGTTGGCTCTGAAGAAAGAAAGTATTGTAAATCTCGTTACAGCTTCTAGAGCAAAAAATACTTACATTAGGCGAGTCCCGTACATGTTCGATTACGTCACGTGGTTTCTCCTCACTCCATATCCGAACATTATGCTGTTTACAGCAGGTATGGAAGGTGGCTTCGTCAATGAACACAACTGTGTTAGGGAAATCATCTTCAGTCTGTATTTCGTTATACATTTCTACGCAAAACTCTGCTCGTTTTTCTTTGTCACTTCCTCAAAAGCTTGTAATACCTCGCACTCTGTAAAACTAGGCATATTCGATTCTAAGCTGGCATGTCTAGCTGATTTATCGGGACTACGAATGATAGACTGTGGAACTCGTTCAATTGCAGCCTCAGAAATTGCTGGCCGACCCTGACCCGGCGTCGTATTTGATGCATAACCAGTTTCGGTGAATTCATTGTAATAATAACAGTTTGCCTCTGAGGTGGTAGAAGCGGATATGGATTCATGAAACGCTGCGCTCGGTCTGCACCAGTATACTACCCCATGATGACTTGGAGTAACACATTGCGCTTGCCACCTAGTGAGATCATCGGGAACTAATAGTGTTGGGGGGGGGGGGGAGGGGGGAAAGGTATCTTGAAGATATACTGCATATTGTGCTGTGTCAGAGATTTCTGTAACTTATTTGCCCTTTACACAATTAAAGGTTACTTCTGTATAACTAATTTATACAATGAAGCCCACAAAGAAACTGGTATACGCGTGAGTTTTCAAGTATAGAGATGTGTAAACAGGCAGAATACGGCGCTGCGGTCGGCAATGCCTATACAAGGCAACAAGTGTGTGGCGCAGTTGTTGATCGGTTACTGCTGCTACAGTGGCAGGTTATCAAGCTTTAAGTGAGTCTGAATGTGGTGTTGCAGTCGGCGCAAGAGAGACGGGACACGGCATCTCCGAGGTATCGATGAAATGGGGATTTTCACGTACAACCATTTCACGTGTGTACTGTGAATATCAGCAATCCGGTAAAATATCAAATCTCCGACATAGCTCCATCTGAAAAAAGATCCTGGAAGAACGGGGCCAACGACGACTGAAGAGTACCGTTCAACGTGACAGAAGCGTAATCTTTGCCGCCCGGTGTGGCCGTGCGGTTCTAGGCGCTTCAGTTTGGAACCGCGTGACCGCTACGGTCGCAGGTTCGAATCCTGCCTCGGGCGTGGATGTGTGTGATGTCCTTAGGTTAGTTAGGTTTAAGTAGTTCTAAGTTCTAGGGGACTGATGACCACAGATGTTAAGTCCCATAGTGCTCAGAGCCATTCATTCGTAATCTTTCCGCAAACTGCTGCAGATTTCAATGGTGGGCCATCAACAAGTGTCAGCGTGCGACCTATTCTACGACACATCATCCATATGGGCTGTCGGAGCCCAAGGTCCACTCGTTTACCCCTGATGATTGCCTGGGCTCGTGAATACTGACATTGGATTGTTGATGCTGGAAACATGTTGCCTGGTCGGATGACTCTAGTTTCAAATTGTATCGAGCGGATGGACGTGTACGGGTATGGAGACAACCTCATGAATCCATGGACTCTGCATGTTGTTGTTGTTGTGGTCTTCAGTCCTGAGACTGGTTTGATGCAGCTCTCCATGCTACTCTATCCTGTGCAAGCTTTTTCATCTCCCAGTACCTACTGCAACCTACATCCTTCTGAATCTGCTTAGTGTATTCATCTCTTGGTCTCCCTCTACGATTTTTACCCTCCACGCTGCCCTCCAATACTAAATTGGTGATCCCTTGATGCCTCAGAACATGTCCTACCAACCGATCCCTTCTTCTGGTCAAGTTGTGCCACAAACTTCTCATCTCCCCAATCCTATTCAATACTTCCTCATTAGTTATGTGATCTACCCATCTAATCTTCAGCATTCTTCTGTAGCACCACATTTCGAAAGCTTCTATTCTCTTCTTGTCCAAACTATTTATCGTCCATGTTTCACTTCCATACATGGCTACACTCCATACGAATACTTTCAGAAATGATTTCCTGACACTTAAATCAATACTGGATGTTAACAAATTTCTCTTCTTCAGAAACGCTTTCCTTGCCATTGCCAGCCTACATTTTATATCCTCTCTACTTCGACCATCATCAGTTATTTTGCTCCCCAAATAGCAAAACTCCTTTACTACTTTAAGTGCCTCATTTCCTAATCTAATTCCCTCAGCATCACCCGACTTAATTAGACTACATTCCATTATCCTTGTTTTGCTTTTGTTGATGTTCATCTTATATCCTCCTTTCAAGACACTGTCCATTCCATTCAACTGCTCTTCCAAGTCCTTTGCTGTCTCTGACAGAATTACAATGTCATCGGCGAACCTCAAAGTTTTTATTTCTTCTCCATGAATTTTAATACCTACTCCGAGTTTTTCTTTTGTTTCCTTTACTGCTTGCTCAATATACAGATTGAACAACATCGGGGAGAGGCTACAACCCTGTCTTACTCCCTTCCCAACCACTGCTTCCCTTTCATGTCCCTCGACTCTTATAACTGCCATCTAGTTTCTGTGCAAATTGTAAATAGCCTTTCGCTCCCTGTATTTTACCCCTGCCACCTTTAGAATTTGAAAGAGAGTATTCCAGTCAACATTGTCAAAAGCTTTCTCTAAGTCTACAAATGCTAGAAACGTAGGTTTGCCTTTCCTTAATCTTTCTTCTAAGATAAGTCGTAAGGTCAGTATTGCCTCACGTGTTCCAGTGTTTCTACGGAATCCAAACTGATCTTCCCCGAGGTTGGCTTCTACTAGTTTTTCCATTCGTCTGTAAAGAATTCGTGTTAGTATTTTGCAGCTGTGACTTATTAAACTGATAGTTCGGTAATTTTCACATCTGTCAACACCTGCTTTTTTTGGGATTGCAATTATTATATTATTCTTGAAGTCTGAGGGTATTTCGCCTGTCTCATACATCTTGTTCACCAGATGGTAGAGTTTTGTCAGGACTGGCTCTCCCACGGCCGTCAGTAGTTCCAATGGAATATTGTCTACTCCGGGGGCTTTGTTTCGACTCAGGTCTTTCAGTGCTCTGTCAAACTCTTCACGCAGTATCATATCTCCCATTTCATCTTCATCTACATCCTCTTCCATTTCCATAATATTGTCCTCAAGTACATCGCCCTTGTATAGACCCTCTATATACTCCTTCCACCTTTCTGCTTTCCCTTCTTTGCTTAGAACTGGGTTTCCATCTGAGCTCTTGATATTCATACAAGTCGTTCTCTTATCTCCAAAGGTCTCTTTAATTTTCCTGTAGGCGGTATCTATCTTACCCCTAGTGAGATAGGCCTCTACATCCTTACATTTGTCCTCTAGCCATCCCTGCTTAGCCATTTGCACTTCCTGTCAATCTCATTTTTGAGACGTTTGTATGCCTTTTTGCCTGTTTCACTTACTGCATTTTTATATTTTCTCCTTTCATCAATTAAATTCAATATTTCTTCTGTTACCCAAGGATTTCTACTAGCCCTCGTCTTTTTACCTACTTGATCCTCTGCTGCCTTCACTACTTCATCCCTCAAAGCTACCCATTCTTCTTCTACTGTATTTATTTCCCCCATTCCTGTCAATTGCTCCCTTATGCTCTCCCTGAATCTCTGTACAACCTCTGGTTCTTTTAGTTTATCCAGGTCCCATCTCCTTAAATTCCCACCTTTTTGCAGTTTCTTCAGTTTTAATCTACAGGTCATAACCAATAGATTGTGGTCAGAGTCCACATCTGCCCCTGGAAATGTCTTACAATTTAAAACCTGGTTCCTAAATCTCTGTCTTACCATTATATAATCTATCTGATACCTTTTAGTATCTCCAGGGTTCTTCCATGTATACAACCTTCTTTCATGATTCTTAAACCAAGTGTTAGTTATGATTATGTTGTGCTCTGTGCAAAATTCTACCAGGAGGCTTCCTCTTTCATTTCTGTCCCCCAATCCATATTCACCTACTATGTTTCCTTCTCTCCCTTTTCCTACACTCGAATTCCAGTCACCCATGACTATTAAATTTTCGTCTCCCTTCACAATCTGAATAATTTCTTTTATTTCATCATACATTTCTTCAATTTCTTCGTCATCTGCAGAGCTAGTTGGCATATAAACTTGTACTACTGTAGTAGGTGTGGGCTTCGTATCTATCTTGGCCACAATAATGCGTTCACTATGCTGTTTGTAGTAGCTTACCCGCATTCCTATTTTCCTATTCATTATTAAACCTACTCCTGCATTCCCCCTATTTGATTTTGTGTTTATAACCCTGTAGTCACCTGACCAGAAGTCTTGTTCCTCCTGCCACCGAACTTCACTAATTCCCACTATATCTAACTTCAACCTATCCATTTCCCTTTTTAAATTTTCTAACCTACCTGCCCGATTAAGGGATCTGACATTCCACGCTCCGATCCGTAGAACGCCAGTTTTCTTTCTCCTGATAACGACATCCTCTTGAGTAGTCCCCGCCCGGAGATCCGAATGGGGGACTATTTTACCTCCGGAATATTTTACCCAAGAGGACGCCATCATCATGTAATCATACAGTAAAGCTGCATGCCCTCGGGAAAAATTACGGCTGTAGTTTCCCCTTGCTTTCAGCCGTTCGCAGTACCGGCACGGCAATGCCGTTTTGATTATTGTTACAAGGCCAGATCAGTCAGTCATCCAGACTGTTGTCCCTGCAACTACTGAAAAGGCTGCTGCCCCTCTTCAGGAACCACACGTTTGTCTGGCCTCTCAACAGATACCCCTCCGTTGTGGTTGCACCTACGGTACGGCTATCTGTATCGCTGAGGCACGCAAGCCTCCCCACCAACGGCAAGGTTCATGGTTCATGGGGGGGGAGTCTGCATATCAGCATGGAACTGTTCAGTCAGGAGGAGGCTCTGTAATGGTGTGAGGCGTGTGCAGTTGGAGTGATATGTATAGATCGACCCTGGCAGGTGATACGTATTTAAGCATCCTGTCTGATCACCTGCATCCATTCATGTCCATTGTGCATTCCGACGGAATTGAGCATTTCCAACGGCACAACGCGACACGCCACACGTCCAGAATTGCTACAGAGTGGCTCCAGGATACACTTCTGAGTTTAAATACTTCCACTGGCCACAGACTCCCGAGACATGAAGATTGTTGAGCATATCTGGGCTGCCTTGCAACGTGCTGTTCAGATGAGATCTCCATCCCCTCGTACTCTTTCGTATTTATAGACAGTCCTGAAGCATTCATTGTGTCAATTCCCTCCAACACTACTTCAGACATTAATCGAGTCCATGCCAGGTCGTGTTGCGGCACTTCTGCGAGCTCGGAGGGGGGAAGGGGGCTACACATATTAGGCGGTTTTACCAGTTTCTTTGTCTCTTCAGTGAATATACCCTGTATATAGAATGTACAGAGCGTTAATCCTATCTCATTTAAGCGGTTGCATAGAAATGCTAATTAATTTCATATCCAAGTATGAAGAACACTTCATGCCAATTTGGCATTTGGAGCATGCCGTCTTCATGATGCTCCAATTTTAATGGCCAGCAGTTCAAATAGCGGAACGGTTTTATCGCGCCTATTTCTAAGACCACTTCTATTGCCTCTTAGTCAACTAAACCGATACGCGACGCGCAACAGTCGAGAGAACGGGCCGGGGCACCGTTCTCTCGCCTGTAGCGAGCCGTAACGTTGTCGCCTCGGCTGGAGAACGAGACACCTTCACGCCGCGGACGGGCACAAGAGGGCAGCCGTTGAGGCGGCCAGCGCCCGCGCTCTGCAAAAGTACCCTCGAACGCGGCGCGGCGTGGAGGCGAGAGTCGATACGAGAGCGGCCGGGCCCTGTGCCCGGGCGGCCACCGCTCCGCCCCCGCGTCGGCCAGCGCTGGCGGCGGCGGAGGCGGAGGCGGGCCATTCCGCCGCGCTCGGGACGAGTCCCGCGAGAGCACAGAGCACTCACTACCGCCGTGGAGGAGCGGCCACTGGCCGGGCCCGTCGGCGGATTCTCCCAGATGTCTACGCACGTGTACCAGATCAGTGTGACCAGCCACAACCCCCCCCCCCCCCCCCCCCCATACTGTATGATTTTCCTGTTTTTCTCGACGTAAATGCTTAATAGTGGCCTTTCAGCCGAGTTAATGTTTCAGTTTCTACGAACGAAATTTCGCCGACCAGCATAGGTGTCTTCTTTAGGTGCTCTACTATACACAAAATTTCATTCAACGGACATCCACAGAAACAAAACCCTTCTTGTTGAATAAAAAACACCGATGCAGCTGGACTGTTGTATTATTTTTAAGC
This sequence comes from Schistocerca serialis cubense, assembly GCF_023864345.2. NCBI lineage: Eukaryota > Metazoa > Arthropoda > Insecta > Orthoptera > Acrididae > Schistocerca > Schistocerca serialis. Next base: position 689,451,948 of record NC_064639.1, read on the forward strand.
ACGACCGGTTTCTTTACGATAGAGGAATACAGATTGACGTTGAAATACGGAAACGAAAGTAAACAGAAGCCATGTACCCGTTGGGCGAGTGGAGTACAGGGTAGGGCCGCTGCTGACCGCAAACCAACGCGGAAACATAATTATGCGCGTAATGACTGCCCATATAGATATCTCAGCCAAGGGTTAGAAAATTTGAGGTCAGGTTTAGGGGGCATTCATTTCGCTCGGGCTCTAATTCAGCTTTGGGTACCGATTTTTCTGAGGCTGGTCACTCTGTTACCAGTATTTGACGTGCTGTAAAGCACTCTCATAGTGATATTCTCAAGATCCAAGCTGAATTGGAACACAAATCTATCTTAGCTAATTTTATCTCAGTGGATAACCTGTTTCCGTATTGCCTGTTTTTCGTCTACCCCCGTTGTCTATGTCTCTTTTTACGGTTTACACTCTATGGGCCCCTATACATTTGAATAGTTTTCCACATTACGTCATTTATGTCTTCCAATAGTATCAAGTTTCTATTTTATAATTCAAATGTTTGACTTTATAATCTCGTGTGCACTTGATCGTCACATCCATAACCCCCCCCCCTCTCCAATCTCTAATGCGCAGGCGCCACTTGTTTAGTGGCCCACCAAATGTTTCCGCAGTAGTCTGCGGTCAGCTGCGGCATTGCCCTGTGCTTCACTCGTCTGATCCACTAGTACACAGTATGGTTTACTCGGGTGTTTCTCTTTACTTCCATTCCCCCCACCGCACGGTATTTTAGCAGTTTATTTGTATTCCTCTTTAGGTTCCTACTATTGGTCCCCTTCTACTTTATCGTGGGTTGCGACATGATTTTTAGAATGGAATGAAATTCTAAAAGCCGGCCGAAGTGGCCGTGCGGTTAAAGGCGCTGCAGTCTGGAACCGCAAGACCGCTACGGTCGCAGGTTCGAATCCTGCCTCGGGCATGGATGTTTGTGATGTCGTTAGGTTAGTTAGGTTTAATTAGTTCTAAGTTCTAGGGGACTAATGACCTCAGCAGTTGAGTCCCATAGTGCTCAGAGCCATTTGAGCCAAATTCTAAAAATCAGGAGAAAGTTTATTATCAGTTGTACTCCAGTATCACGTTGTAACTGTTAAGTACTGGTCATTGCCAGATTTTATACTACTTACAGACAGCTACTTCTTTCTATTCAGGACTTCATCTGATGATGTGACTAACGTTGTGAAACCGGTCGTGCTTCCTAAATACAATAACCATACAACTGCAGTGGTGCTTTTTACTCGACAACCTGCCACCTGCATTGTTATGCGATCACGTTGCCGGGTCACAAACCATACAGTGAAGTATTATTAATGTTCCGTTGCTATTTATAGCCCCGACTTTGATTCCCGGCGCCCTTTCTGGCCTCGTACTGCTATTCCATTCAGAGCACCAGGCATTAGCGACGGATCGTTGTAACCTGTCGCCAGGTCAAGCGATCTGTCAGCGGACGATACTTGCGTGGGCACATCGCAGAGATTTATCGCTGTTCCCCTGGAATTCCCGTGTACTCTCACGAATCGAACACGATGAATGGGTCACGTTCCAGAATATGACTGCCTTGGAATGGCGTTTATGGCAAACAACCTGTTTTCGATGTTATCGGTTTTTTTGCGCGCCAGTTTAACCTGACTGTTAAATCTCTCAATCGGTTTCTCGAATAACCGATTTTCTATTCCCATTGTCTCCTGTAATAAACGTAGAAATGAAATAAATATTTAAAAATTTTGGCTCTCTTAGTTTCAAGATACATAGAATTAAAGTATTAAACTAATAGGCAAATTAAAGAAATCTTAATCCGTCCGCCGTTCGCTGCTTTTGTCGAAAAGTGATAAGTGATTGCGTACTACAAAAAATCACCAGTATTCTACTATTGATCCCAATTTTTTGAAAACCTACTCACAAATCATATTGTAATCCAGGATCACACTGCTGTTTGGGCATTACAAATTGTCGGTGCTAAATGGTCAAAACCAAGGTTGAACAACAATGAACAATGGTTTTCGTGCTAGTTTGTCCGTTTTCAAGGGCTACAAGTGGATAAAGGGATACTATACAGACACGGGAAGCATATCAGCTACTTTCTATTTTGATTGTATGCTATGAATGAATTGTTACATTTTTAGTTTATCAGTGTCACCATAATTTCGTCCCTCTTTTGTTATTTCGTAGAAATGACAGACAAATTTTTAATAATTTTAAAGCAAATGAAGCGTTATACTTAATTGATACATCACTTCGTAAAAATATGTTTAGACCTGATGCCATTCTCAATGCAATGGATGGTCGGTGACGACAGCGGGACCACCGAATAGACCAGATGGGGGGCGAAGTCTTGCACGCTGCACGTACGCTTAAACGCCGACACACTGCAACACAGACATTATTGTCACAGCAATGTTGTACTAATTCTTTTGCCATGTATTTGTCAGCATTCTTATTAAAATAGCATTGTTCGCTTTTCCGATTTGCTATAACAATGCCGACGGCCGGTGTGGCCGAGCGGTTCTAGGCACTACAGTCTGGAACCGCGCGGTCGCTACGGTCGCAGGTTCGAATCCTGCCTCGAGCATGAATGTTTGTGATGTCCTTAGGTTAGTTAGGTTTAAGTAGTTCTAAGTTTTAGGGGACTGATGACCTCAGAAGTTAAGTCCCATAGTGCTCAGAGCAATTTCAACCATTTTGTTGAGTCCCATAGTGCTCAGAGCCATTTGAGCCATTTTCTATAATGCCACATTTCAAACCAATGAAAATTTTCTGAACAAAAATTACTCCTTTTTTTAAAAAAAGGTTTTTTTTAAAAAACGAAAAATGTGTGCACTGCTGCTATGGCTACTTAATATTCCGGTTTTTTACTTGATTATTAGCAAAAAGTAAAAAAAAGTCCCCTGTCACAGCCGAGGCCAAAAAACCACCACCGAGCGAGGTGACGCAGTGGTTAGCAAACTGGACTCGCATTCGGGAGGACGACGGTTCAAACCGGCGTCCGGCCATCCTCATTTAGGTTTCCCGTGATTTCCCTAAATCGCTTCAAGCAAATGTCTGGATGGTTCCTTTGAAAGGGCACGGCCGACTTGCTTCCCTTTTCTTCCCTACTCCGATGGGATCGATGACCTCGCTGTTTGGTCCCCCTCGCCAGATTAACCAACCAACCAACCGAACAAACAAATAATTAGCGAAAAACCTTGGTTATGCAGAACAAAATACCAGTATCGGTTTTAACCGGTTGGTTTTTCCCCTCTCTACGGCTGCCTGGGAGCGACTCGTTTGTCTAGTCACTAGGCGTGGTTGTGAAATTTTACTACGCTTCTCTACGTCCACGAGCAGAATTTACTTATTGAAAGAGCGCGAACCACTCTGACAAATTATGGTTGAAGCCGGAGATGCCACTTTTGTTACGAAGAAATACAAATATAGAAACGGCGACACCAGACGATTTTGCAAAGATCAGCGTTTTGAAGGCTGAAGGGGTGATGGGTAATAATAATAATAATAATAATAATAATAATAATAATAATAATAATATAATACATAATCAGTCATAAGTAATAGGAGAAAATATTTGAATTATTAGAATATTGTTGAACTGCTATAAATATTGAAATATTGTTCACCGTCTTTTACGAGAGCCTGGCAACTATTTCTGTGGTCAGCCAGAAAGCGGTGGAGAACATACTGGCCATAGTTCTCAGTCCACAAGTCCACATTCTTGTCCAGACCACTGAAAGAAATGTTTCTATTCTCTATTCGCTCAGTGGGATCAGGATTATGATTATAAATGGAGATTTTGAGTTCTAATTGATAGATACATTTGGTAAAGTTTCATACGTTCAACATTTTATTATTCATTATGCTAAGACTGACAATAAATCTCCTAAACCCTAAACAGGACTATGAGCAGTTCAGAGGCGACCTCTACGGTAAGTTCCTATTAAATTGTCTTTCGCCCTGACCTCTGTTAATCAAAATAATTGCTCGCCACTTGCCACACGGATTAGCTAACATTACGGGCGGCACACTAACAGTTACTTCTGCAAAATCTAAGCTATCCAGGATGGTGTATAGTCCTTGCGAGTTCACTTTCTATTATCACTGAAAATATGCATTTAGTGCGCAGTGGTTAGCACACTGGACTCGCATTCGGGACGACGACGGTTCAATCCTGTCTCCGGCCATCCTGATTTAGGTTTTCCGTGATTTCCCTAAATCGCTTCAGGCAAATGCCGGGATGGTTCCTTTGAAAGGGCACGGCCGATTTCCTTCCCCATCCTTCCCTCACCTGAGCTTGCGCTCCGTCTCTAATGACCTCGTTGTCGATGGGACGTTAAACACTAATCTCCTCCTCTCCTCCTATGCATTTAGTAACAGGCCGTCTCTGACGGCATCGGAGGCAGCGCACACTCCGGCGTTTGACTGACGCTGATCGTACGGTTGCTGGGTGAGAAGTGAAGCCTAGTCTTGCCTCTCGGGCTGTATTTACACACATAAAAAAAGTTTTGCATCACCACGGTTCCGAGAGTTCCGGATTCTGTACAGAAAATTGGAACAGAGATCAACATAAACATCATTTCTGCCCTTTTCGCTGCTCGTGAAAACCACAAATTGCATGTTGTACAACCATACATTGAAACATTCAGAGGTGGTAATCCAGATTGCTGTACATACCGGTACCTCTAATAGCCAGTATCACCTCCTCTTGCACTGATGCATGCCTGTATTCGTCGTCGCATACCATCCACAAGTTCATCAAGGCACTGTTGGTCCAGATTATCCCACTCCTCAACGGCGATTTGGCGTAGATCCCTCAGAGTGGTTGGTGGGTCACGTCGTCCATAAACAGTCCTTTTCAATCTATCCCAGGCATGTTCGATAGGGTTCATGTCTGGAGAACATGCTGGCCATTCTAGTCGAGTGATGTCGTTATCCTGAAGGAAGTCATTCACAAGATGTACATGATGGGGGCGCGAATTGTCGTACATGAAGACGAATGCCTCGCCAATATGCTGCCAATATGGAGGCACTATCGGTCGGAGGATGGCATTCACGCATCGCACAGCCGTTACGGCGCCTTCCATGACCACCAGCGCCGTACGACAGCCCTACATAATACCACACCAAAACAGCAGGGAACCTCCGCCTTGCTGCACTCGCTGGACAGTGTGTCTAAGGCGTTCAGCATGACCGTGTTGCCTCCAAACACGTCTCCGACGATTGCCTGGTTGAAGGCATATGCGTCACTCATCGGTGAAGAGAACGTGATGCCAATCCTGAGTGGTACAGTCGGCACATTGTTGGGCCCATCTGTACCGCGCTGCATGGTGTCGTGTTTGCAAAGGTGGACCTCGCCACAGACGTCGGGGGTGAAGTTGTGCATCATGCAGCCTATTGCGCACAGTTTGAGTCGTAACACGGCGTCCTGTGGCTGCACGAAAAGCATTATTCAACATGGTAGCGTTGCTGTCAGGGTCCCTCCGAGCCATAATCCGTAGGTAGCGGTCATCCACTGCAGCAGTAGCCCTTGGACGGCCTGAGCGAGGCATGTAATCGACAGTTCCTGTCTCTTTGTATCTCCTCCTTCTCCGCTTTGGTTCACTCCGAGACGCCTGGACACTTCTGTTGTTGAGAGTCCTTCCTGGCACAAAGTAACAATGGGGACGCATTCGAGCCGCGGTATTGAACTGGTTGAACTACAGACAACACGAGCCGTGTACCTCTTTTCTGATGGAATGACTGAAAGTGGTTGGTGTCTGACCCCCTCCGTCTACTAAGCGCTGCTCATGCAAGTTTGTTTACATCTTTGGGTGGGTTTAGTGACTTCTCTGAACGGTCAAAGAGACTGTGTCTGTGATACAATATCCACAGTCATTGTCTGTCTTCAGGAGTTCTGGGAACCGGGATGATGCAAAACTTTTTTTTGATGTGGGTATATTATCTGGCGCAGCCGGCGGCCAAGGGAACACCTGTTTTCATCCGCCCTATGCCCACGGTGGCAGCCTCTAAATGGCCGCTTTCTCGGACACATAATATTTTATAACTGTTGTTTACTAATTTAGAATCTTCGTAATTTTGTATCCATGTAGCTAAGTTGGTTAAAATCACAGAAAAAGTTTTAGGTCGCCTGCATTTAGACTTTGCCATCTAGAATTTTGAGAAAGAAACTAACGGTAGAGCGTGACCTATGAACTACAACTTTAAGGGACCTTGTATTTCTTGTTATTTACATCCAGGCCTTGAAATTTGTTATAGCTCTATTATTTAATAGGTTTCATCACGTACGGTAAACAAAACTTTCTAGCATTAATATAACAGATACTTAATCTACTACAAATAAGGAAGTTTTAGTTCCAAATTTAGTTTTCTGCAAATTACTCGAAAACTATTGGAGGTAGTTCAGTGGGGTTACATAATTAATGTTTTTATGTTGAGCTGAATCTTCATACAAATTTTCATATTTCTAAATCCAATATTTAGCGCCTTCAATTTTTCTTAAAAACACGAATTCTGACAAAATATTTGTTTAATCACGCTGAGACTTGTACCAGTTAATTTCGACATACATCTGCACATTATGACCTATTTTTGAGTTTCTAGCTTTATTATTTCATGCCACGTATTTTTTTCTTAAAACGATGTATTTAGGGAAAATATTGACCTGATCATTCTGAGATTTGACAGTTTGCAAATTTATATACTAAAGCACATGCTAACAAAGTTTGGAAAAGCAACTTTAACTTTTAATTCCATTCTTAAATTATGGTGCAATACTTGTGTGATACGCACAGACGCGTTGTGGTTACGTGGCACTACTATCAGTGTACTGAGTAAGTCCCGGCACACTCGCTCGCCTCCGTATTTCTCCAATGATACAGCGCTTGTTTCGCCACAAGCTGAGAAGTAGGAATTCATAGGTTGTAATAGTCACACTTTACTGGACTGTAGCTGGCAATTTTGAGACGCAGTATTAAAATTTTTAACTCCTAAACAGAATGAGGTAATATGAAGTGGACGTTTTAATTTATGTGTTCAGGATTTACCTATTCTATAGCCGTAATTAAGACCCTAATCATTTTACGTAATCTTACTCTTGTTTTTGTTGTACCTTTATCCGGCTAAGGCGCAGGGTCGCCATGGGTACTAACAGAACTGGCATAGTTAATTTATGGAGTGGTCTGATGCCCTCTCTATAGTCACCCGACAGGGAATATGTGTACCCCAACTGTCTGCGTGTAGTGCAGTTCATGTGCAGGTAAGCGAAAGTCCTCTAAATGTTTGCGAATCGTGTAACAGAGGCGAGGCTTAGGTACCGACCCGGCATTCACCCAGTGGGATGTGGGAAGCCACCTACGAACCTTATCCAAGCTGGCCGCTACAGCGACCCTCGCCCTTAATCCGCCGGGCGGAGTCGATCCGGGACCGGCGCACCTCCCCGTCCCGGAAGTGGCGCTTTAACACGCACGGCTATCCAAGCAGGTCATTTTATATATTCTTAATCTCTGTCGTACATTTTACAACCATTATTATGGAAACCAGCAGTGCTGCTTTGATAACATTTCTACACACACATCCAGATTGCAAAACCATTGTCTAAATGCTTGTAGTTAAGTTACGAGACTAATAAATGAGAAAGGAACACAGGACTTTAATATGTGGCATTGCTGGTCAATACCGCTGCTGCTGAACACTGAAGTTCATTTTCAACACCAGAACTTCTTGACACATTTTCATCCGCAATACTGGTTGAAATTCTTCGGTAAATCGTTCGTGTGTGGCGGGGTCCAAGGGAACAGCCGACTGCTGCCGGATTTGGTGGCGATTCGCCGCATGCGTGTAGCGCCCTATGACGCACATTCTCTCAGCGTTTTACATCTCTGATGGATGACATGGCCGACAAGGTATTAATAAATTCAGAGCCGGATCCCAGGCCTTGCTTAAATTGAAATTTTCATCCTGATTTATTCGGTTTTCTGACATCTTTATTCCGAGATACTCATTAATTACGCTGTCTCAGTAACTTGGCGTTTGTACCACGACACTGCTCTCGTCGTATTTCACTCCATGTTTACGCTTGAGGCAGTCCTCGGCGACCCATCATTTACGGTTGCTTTAGTCTGGTTTGTGGCTGATGTTCATCGCACTTCTCGACTATTCTAATAGTCTACCCCGTATGATGTACGCCACATTCAAATGGAATCTGGTGCTCATCTGGCTTCGGGAGACCTAGATCGTCTTTAACATCACAAACGTGACTTTTACAAGACTTTTCGTCTTTGTTGACGGGAGCGAAATACACTGGATGCCATGTGTCACACTCAGTTTATTTATAACTTTTACCCTCTGCGTTTGTGACGGAGCAACACTAACATACAATTCGTGCGTATGTTTCTATGAGCGTTAGATTTCAGAAGCGAACGAAAGTGCTACGAACGCACTAAATATATATAATAGTTTTTTTATTAACAGCGTCGCAACAAAGACTTCCGCTTAAAACTGAAGCAAGGTACATAGAGAACTCGTTGCGGACGGTAGGAATAAACCTCACAACGAAATTTATCATTTTTGTAGGTGAGCTGACGAAAGTGCGAGGTCACCGCATGAATATTAGTTTTTGTTTTAAATAATGTGAGTTAGTCTGATTTGTTCCCGTTTCTGGGTACGTACAATGCCCAGAACCATAATTATTGTTAATTTTAGTAACGTTAATCGTTCTGTCGAAGTAATTATTCATTTTAATTGGAAAAATTAGGTTTCTTATCTAGAGCTTTCAATGTAAGCAGAAGGGCCACCGTTAAACAAGTAAAACTTTTTTTTTATATGGAGAGAATTGAGTTAGGGAACTGCCAGTGTGACTGCAATGAGCTGTGAAGTATGGATGCCTGTGACTGAAATACATCTACAAATCAATACATCTAGTTGCTGGGATCCTGTATTTACGTAACATCCCAAGAGATTACTTTCTTTATTCAATCCTGAGGCAGTTTTAAGCGCTCAGACTTGTTTTTTAGTGACTGCGTGAGAGATTTATTTCAACTGTGGGGTACGTAAACACATTTTTTTTTCTTATTTACAATTTTCAGCTGTACCTGGTGCCAAATTTTTTTATTGAGCATTTATCTTAGTCTTAGAACATGACTAAACACTCGTGTCCTACTTTTCTCTCCGGCGAAAGATAAAAACAAAAATAAAATAATCTTTGCTGTTCTAAGAAATGTAAATGAATCCCACTTTTATTTTTTTATTTGCACCTCAAGTTCCGTAGGACCAAATTGAGGAGCAAATCTCCAAGGTCTTGGAAAGTAGCAGTACATGAAATTACAACATAAAAGTAATAACAGATAAAAATAAAATATTTATGAACCCGAAAAAAGCCAATCCATAAGTTTAAGTAAACGCAGTGAACAATACAGCAAGAACCAGCTTAATTTTTCAGGGAACTCCTCGACAGAGTAGAAGGAGCGACCCATGAGAAAACTCTTCAGTTTAGATTTCAAAGCGCGTGGATTACTGCTAAGAATGTTGAATTCGAGGGGTAGCTTATTGAAAATGGATGCAGCAGTAAACAGCACACCTTTCTGCACAAGAGTTAAGGAAGTCCGATCAAAATGCAGGTTTGATTTCCGCCGAGTATTAACTGAGTGAAAGCTGCTTATTCTTGGGAATTAGCTAATATTGTTAACAAGAAATGACAGTAAGGAATATAATAATCGAGACACAAATGTCAAAATACCCAGACTCGTGAACAGGGGTCGACAAGAAGTTAGTGAATTTACACCACTTATTGCCTGAACCGCCTGTTTCCGAGCCAAAAAAATCATTTTAGAATGGGAAGAGTTACCCCAAAACATAATACCATACGACATAAGCGAATGAAAATAAACAAAGTAGACTAATTTTCGTGTCGAACGGTCACTTACTTCAGATATCGTTCTAATAGTAAAAATGGCAGCATTAAGTCTTTGAACAAGATCCCGAATGTGGGCTTTCCATGACAGCTTACTTATCTATCTTAACACCTAGAAATTTGAACTGTTCAGTTTCACTAATTATATGCCCATTCTGTAAAATTAAAACGTCAGGTTTTGTTGAATAGAGTGCTAGAAACTGTAAAAACTGAGTCTTACTGTGATTTAGCGTTATTTTATTTTCTACAAGTCATGAACTTTGATCATTAACTGCGCTATTTGAAACCGAGCCATTGTTGCATAAAACATCCTTTACTACGAAGCTAGTGCCATCAGCAAACAGAAATATTTTAAGAGTTACTCGTAATACTAAAGGGCATATCATTTATATAAATAAGGAACAGGAATGGCCCCAACAGTGATCCCTGGGGCACCCCCCACTTGACCGTACCTCACTCAGATCACACGTCACAGCCATTCTCAACATTGTGAATAATGAACTTTTGCTGTCTGTTGCTAAAGTAAGAGGTGAACCAATTGTGAGCTACTCCCCGTACTCCATAACGGTAAACTTCTGGAGCAATATTTTGTGATCAACACAATCAAATGACTTAGTTTGAAAGGGTACAGTACCGCCCAACATTGAAAATAGGTACGAAATTCTTGTCAGAACAACACATTTTTTGTGTAAAAGTAACTCAATTTCAATTAATACAGCGAAGCCGGATACCAGTGTGGGAAAGAATGACAATTTATTTATTTAATTGATCACATGTGCACTCCCTCAAAATAAATCCCTACATCCAGTTTGGTGAGATCTGTGAAAGGAATGAATGTATGGTCGTCTGCTAACCACAGATAGTGAATCGGAATATATGATCATCTTTGAGTCGATCCTTTGGCTACCTTTGGTGAGACCAAAGAGATGGAAGTTACCAGAGCTTTGAGCGTCTGAAATGTGGCTGACCAATAAGGTAGCAAGGTGCTTCTCCCACTTCGAGAGAGGTGCGAGAGAATCAGAATACGGCCATGTTTCAGCACTCTGCCGCTGAACCTTCTGCTGTAAAGACCTGTTTTTTTGTTGTGCTCCGGAATGAAAGAGTGGAGGCATGGTATGGATGTGGAATATTTAAGAGTAGTTAGAATTAATAATTTCTCTTTCACAGGACCTTTTGTGGGGAAAATTACAAAGTGAGGCAGGTAATTTTAAGGGGATTGTAGTAAACCAACGGTCACAAAGAGCCCACGTGTAGATATAAGTTGAGATACTTCCGTGAGCTTAAGCTGAAATATTTAAGAATTAATAGCGTGTGTACAATAAGCTGAAATATTTAAGAATTAATAGCGTGTGTACAATAAGCTGAAATATTTAAGAAATAGCGTGTGTATCATAAGCTGAAGTATTTAAGAAATATCATTCCGTGTGACGCTGAATTTAAACTCTGAGAGAGAATCAAGGTGAGTCGGCCGTTTTTCCAGCAACGCCACATGGCTTGCATTGCACAGGAAGACGTGCGTTTATCTCCAGAGTTCACATTAGGAAAGTAGAAATTACAAAGTGGGGCAGTGTCGTGTGAAACTGGGATAAATATTGATTGAAGTGGGAAAGCGGAAAGTGATGAAGTTGTAACCGTTCTTTGTGTAATATTTCATATTGTTGTGTTGTGTATGTCTTGTAATTTGGGTATGTGTGTTTTGCATGGGAGTAGCAAGGTAGTTTCGAAAGATTTGTGGGTATGCCTGTTCCTTCTGTATCGCTCGATCTGGAGGAAAGTTTCGTGAGGATTATTGTGAGAGGCGAAGTGTGAGGTATAATAAAAGATCCACCATCCGATCCAGGGAGTGCACTGTTGCGGTAAATAGATTACGAGACCATAGTATAGAGATTCACTAACGTAAAGCCATGCCCACTGGGCGGAATTTCTCATGTGATTTTGTTGTAGGTTGTAGAATTTGTGTGTTTAGGAATAAATCAAATAGTGAAAAGAAAGAGATTGGTGGCCTATTTCATTAAATTGTATGTTATCGTAATGTCCCGAATTTATATAAAAGCCGTTAAATCAAAGACAAAAGGTAAATGTGGTATTGCCAGTGCGTAGTGTACAGTCAGAGTTCTATAAATCACTGATAGTCAGATGCGTGTTTCCGTTGCGTATTATTCATACAGGAGGATAGTTTGTAACTAAATAGTAAGATACGAGAATTCATGTTGCTCGATAAATTAAGGAAGATTCCACTCGCTTGGCAAACCACACATCTTGCAGGCCTGACTGCTTGATGCCACAGTATGAGAAAGGCAAGTGGGTGCCTCTCAAGTTAAATCAAAAAAAATATGCCTAGAGCGTTCGAAACCTATTTTTTAACGCATCCAGTACCTCGCAGAGAAAAGAGAATATAACATTCTCAGTTACTAAACGACTTTTAAAGCCGAATTGTACATTTGACATCAAATCGTGTGATACAAAATGATCAATTATCCTTACATTCACAGCCTTTTCAATAATTTTAGCAAACACTGATGGCATAGAAACAGGTCTAAAATTACCTAAATTCTCCCTTTCTCCCATTCTACAAAGCTGCTTTACTACTGAGTACTTTAATCATTCAGTAAACTGACCATTCCTAAAGGAAAGTTATAAATATGGCCAAATACAGGGCTACCATGTGCAACACAGTACTTTAATATTCTGCTAGGCACTCCATCAGAACCATTAGAGTACTTAGTCTTCAGTGATTTAAATATTGACTCAATTTTACCCCTGTCTGTATCACAGAGGAGTATTTCAGACGTCAATCTCGAAAAGGCATTTGCCAAAAAATTTATTTGATTCCCTGAAGAAATTAAATTTTTATTTAATTCACCAGCAATGTGCAGAAAATTATTGTTAAATACTATACATATATCTGATTTATCAGTAACAGAAATATTTTTACTACGAACTGACTTTATATCATCGACCTCTTGCTGCTGACCAGACACTTCCTTCACAACTGACCATACGGTTTTAATTTTATCCTGTGAATTAGCTATTCTATTTGCATACCACATACCTTTTGCCTTCCTAATAACATTTTTAAACACAATACTGTTTTTAATGGGCTACTGAAGCTTCATTGTGACTACTTCTAACATTTTGATATAATTCCCGCTTTGTTCTACATGATATCCTTATCCCACTAGTCAGCCACCCGGGCTGCCTATTACTGCTAGTAACCCGTTTATAACGTTCTAATGGAAAGCGTCTCTCAAAGAGCTTGAGAAATGTGTTAAGGTTCAAATGGATCTAAGCACAATGGGACTTAACATCTGAGGTCATCAGTCCCCTAGACTTGTCGAGTACTGGGAGAAATGTTTCGACTCAAAATTTTTCCCTTCCAGTCAGAAAAACTTCTTCAGAGTCCGCTTCTTCGTCGTCATGAAGTTTGCGTTTTCTTGATGTTTTGTAGGTGCATTCATAGTCTACATCAGTCACACTCCATGAATTTATTTTCATAATAGTCGAACATAATAGAATAGATGCAATAAATCCTACAAGTGATTCATATAATTCATGCACTACTTTAGTATCAATATTTACATTTTGCAATTTCAGATTTACACTGTTAAATCTCTGGAGTATGTCATTCCAAAGTGTCATCATGAATACTGTTTATAGGCTGCTGAGTTGATTCAGTAAAGCTGAAGCCTCATTTCGCACAAGTGGTGCATTGCTAACGCTCTCCCAGTTTTCATTTAGACTTACACAAGCTTTCTCTCTTACTGACTAATGTGTCTTTAATAAACTTTTTAACGTTTTGCTTCCTGGTTTGATGAAAGAAGTTTATCCCAGCTCTATGTAGAAGCAAAAATTATAAAGTTTTTGCACTACATTGAAAAATGAACATGCTTCCCGACAACAGCTTGCAGCACTAGTGGCGACTAAATTCAAAGAATGAACTGCACAAGGCACATAATGTGCTTTCCCATTTCGTTCTTTAATGCGTGCTTGCAAACCGGTGTAGGTTTCTGACATATTGCTTGCGTTGTCATATGACTGGCCTCTGCAGTCATTAATATCAATGAAATTTGTAGACACGACTTTTAGTACGATCTCAGCTAAGCTTTCGCACTTGTGTTCCGGATTTGGTAAAAACAGAAGGAAACGTTCAACAGGTTCACCATTCTAGTTCACATATCTTAATATGAAAGATAATTGATCAATATGTGATATGTCCACAGTAGAATTTACGATTACAGAGAAATATTTGGCCTGTTTTATTTCACTTATGATGATTCTTTTTATTTGTTCAGAAAGAAGCTCTATTATTTCATCACAGATTGTTGAAGAAAGATAACTTGTACGTCCCTGCCCTGGATTTCCATATCGTTCAATGTGCTCTGCGAGAAAAGGATCAAAGTTGGCTATAAGCTCATAAGACATCTTAAATTGATCATTATGTAATGAATGGAATCTTTCAACGTGTCCACATAGGGGAAGTCCACGACTTGGCTTCTTCACTACTTCAAACACCCTTTTCAACACAATGCGCCAGTACATTCTTTCTGCCTCAACATATGACTCGAAATATCGATTGTTCCAAGTGACTTTTTTCTTGTTAAGAGTGATAACTCAGAATTTTTGTGTTCAAGTGAATCCTCATGATGAGATAAAATATTAGGAATACCATTAGTAGCAATCGCGGCCATACTTCCGAACAATTTACATGGTGCACAAAAACCCGCACCGGTGCTATATATATGCTAGAAAATCTCGCAAAGTTGCTTCACCATTTAAAGTTTGTGGTAAAATACATTTTTGCTCAAATATCTGGTTTTATCGCCTATTGATCTTCTTGAATTAGAAAAATCACCGTTACAATTTTGATTAACGCCCCGTTGTAAGAGAATGTCGATTGTTGATACACTGACACACTGTTCTGCAGGATTCCTTTTGTAATGTGTGATTCGACACTTAGTTTTTCGTGAAACTCGAAATCAGGAACAATATGTTGTCCTTCATTTTTAACTTTTGTTTGTCTGTATTCACTTCTTTTACAACAGCCGCAGCGCCAGAAATATCATCCGTACTACTTGAACTCGAAGTCGAAGTAGCAACATTTTTTGCGAAAAATTATCTACACTGCCATGCGTTTTTAGAATATTGACTTCTCGTTCTCGCCTTTCCATCGATAATCTTCGAAATGTCGCCCCACTTAATTTTGCACCTTTACTTTTTTCACTGTTGTTCATGTTAAGGCACTTACAAAATTGGCAGCCAACAGTCGGAACAAAAGAAAAAAAAAATGTAAAAGGAAAGAAAGAAAGACTGTATCCAGTTCTAACCGTACTACACAGCACATGAGCACAAAGCCTTTTTCTTTAAACACGGTATACGAGCACAAAGAATTTTCCTTTTAACACGGAGCGATGAACTGTCCAACTCTGATTACTCGACGTAACTGTGCTACGAAAGAACGACAATGCAGAATAATTTAATTTCATTGTCACCTGTTTTTTGTTGTCAGTGAACAGTAGAAGTTCATCTGCCGGCTGGAATTCGTCTCATAAAGAAAACGGGTCAGTTCCTTTTTTGGCTTCTGTTTCCCGCGTCGCCGGAATTAGCTGTGACGCAAATATGTTATGAATATTTTTGATGTCTTCCTAATTTAAAAAGCAAATAATTTTTGCAATTTCTTGCAGTGAGGTGTTCTGGATCGACTATTACCCCACTTATTCTTATAACATTTTAACGGTTTCTGTGGGAAGAGAAGACAGGCTACAAAGTTTAAGTAGTCTTGTTGGCAGTGGATGTGGTGTGTTGTCATTTGTGTGAACACTGCTGTTACGTCTACATGCAAATGCACCTTTTGTTCCAACATAAATTAAAAATAACCTTTCCTCGAAGAATAAAAGCTTAGTTAAGAAGTTTAACATAAAATTTGCAATGACACGTACTATTCGATTGCACAGAATGGGAACTTTGATTGGTGCAGGCTGCAGCACAATAAATGAGACAAACGAAAGTTGGTTTCTTCTTCTTTTTTCGCAAAAAAAGTAATTAAGTAAATAAATAAATAAATAAAATTTTTAAACTGTTGTGAAGTGTATTTCACATATTATTAGATATTCTGCTTATTCCGCTTATTCAGCGGCAGACTTAAAAACAGTAGGGCAGGAAAGAAGAGTAATTAATCCTGCCTCACGGGTTAAAAAGAAACTGGAAACATTTATTAAAACAAACTCATTAGCCTACAAGTGAAATGACTGATTCGAGTCAGCTAATAAAATATTTGTTTGTCGGTAATCACGTCGAACAGAGAATTTCAAGCGTCGCAGAAGGTCACGACCACATGTGGGCGGCAGTTAGTGACGTGCTTCAACCGGGGTGAGGAAAAAAACACTGCAGCACTCCACCTATCGTTCCTCACACACTATAGATTTTGTTTTGAATTGAGATCTGGAAAATCGACGAGCTAGCGATAAAAGAAAGAAAAGAAGGAATGAAGCAGCATTGGAATTTTATTAATTGCAGAAATTATATAATTTTTCGAGAACAGTAAACAATTTTTTTCCTTTTTTCTTGAAGAATCGGGACCCACTTGAATAAAAGCCGCCACGAAAACAGAGACAACTCTGAAGTGACATGCTTTTTTACTAAGCATATTTATGTTAAACATCAGGCTGAAACCTGTGTCATGAGGTAACAAATACATAATTAAACATAAAGCGTACAGATGTGGCGCTGTCGTCATGGCTGATACGTCATTACACATAGCAATAGTATTATCAATTATAATCTTTGTACAATTTCTCATGAACACTATATATTTTTTTTATAAGAGTTAAGACCTACGTGAATTAACGGCACCACGAGAACAGAGACAACTTTGAAGTGATATGTTCTACTGCATATGCGTATTTTTACATTTCCAAATGACAGGAAATTTTTCAAGACAGTTCCGAATGCCTCTTCCACAGCTACGTTTGTACAAAGGTTCTTAATATCAAATGAAACTGATGCTGCATTTTGTGGCATTTCAAAGTTCTTCAGTTGACGAGTTGTTACTGAACAAATAGAGGTTAAAACTAAGTACAAAATCTGGCATTTTCGGTTATTTTGTAGCCATCTGTACGTTTTATACTTCATTTCGTATTTTTTACCTCATAACGCAGGTTTTAGTTTCATGTTTTGCATGATTGTGCTTAATGAAAAAGCATATTACTTCGAAGTTGTCTCTGTTCACATCGTGCGATTAGTTCACGTAGGCCTTAACTCCGATTATATATATATATATATATATATATACCGTTCATGAAAAACTGTACAAAGTTTGTAACTGATAATATTATTGCTATTTGTAATGACGTATCTACCATGACGGCAGTGCCACATCTGTAGGCTTTATGGTTCATTCTGTATTTTTTACCTAATGACACAGGTTGTAGTCTGATGTTTTACATAAATAACCTTAAGGAAAAAAAGCGTGTCACCTCAGAGTTGTCTCTGATCTTATGGCGCCTTTTATTCAAGCGGCCTTGATTCTTCAAAAGAAGTAATTTACTGTTCTCGAAAAACTGTACAAATTCTGCAATTGATAATGTTATTTCCATTTGTAATGACGTAGCAGCCATGACGGCAGCGCCACAGAGCGTACGCCCCTTAGCGCTAACTTGTTCTCTTAAACGAGAACGGCCACCAGCCACTTCACTCGGCTTTAGTAGCACAATCGTTTAGATAAGATGTTATTTTGCTGTCTGGAACTGTAAAACCTCTGTCGCTTTTAATGTTACTTGACAACTTTTTCAGAATTGTATGTTCCCTTTGTATCAAAGTGTATGTATTACGTCTTAACGGTTTCGTTGTCATTTGGTGATTTAGTACAGGGGCTCCATTTATACAGGTGTGTAATCTTGTAAGATTGTTAAAAAAAGGTATAAATTTGTCACAAGGTTATCTGAAGATGAGCAGAGTCCGAAACATCCTGGGACTATTATTTCGCAACCAACCAGCCATTTTAGACCCTTTTTTATTCTTGGGATTATAATGGTAGCATGTCTCTACCAAGACTTTCAGTCACATCTACGACTTCCTTAAGCATTGTACAGAAAGATGTGCACTTTTCGGCAGGTTTCATTTAAGCAAGGCTTCCAGATGAACTTCAAAAATTGAGTGATATACCCCAAGTCTTTCCATCTGAGTTAAAAGTTACCTTCCGGGTACACTCCTTCTGTTTTGTGCGGAAGTTCTCAGCAGTACTGAAAACTCTTCTCAGTACAGCGTTGGTTTTTCGTTTATTATTAAGTCTTTAGTTTCTTTTGTTTTATTTTCTAATCAGCATTCTCTAAACTATGGGTTGACTTGTCCCATGACAAAGCAGCTACGGATCCATTGGTCCGACGGAGCCTAAAATACATAGTTTCATTAAATCTATTTCCCTTCGATGATGATACACTGTGCGATAAATATTAGGTGCATTGTGCTGCCACCTACTGCCAGGTACTCCAAATCAGCGACCTCAGTAGTCATTAGACATCGTGAGAGAGCAGAATGGGGCGCTCCACGGAACTCACGGACTTCGAATGTGGTCAGGTGATTGGGTGTCACTTGTGGCATACGTCTGAATGCGAGATATCCACACTCCTAAACATCCGTAGGTCCACTGTTTCCGATGTGATAGTGAAGTGGAAATGTGAAGGGACACGTACTGCACAAAAGCGTACAGGCCGGCCTCGTCTGTTGACTGACAGAGACGGCAGACAGTTGAAGAGGATTGTAATGTGTAACAGACATCTATACCGACCAACACACAGGAATTTCAAACTGCATCAGGATCCACTGCAAGTACTATGACAGTCAGGCGGGGGGGGGGGGGGGGGGGGCGTGAGAAAACGTGGGTTTCATGGTCGAGCGGCTGCTCATAAGCCACACATCACGCCGGTAAATGCCAAACGATTTCTCGCTTGGTGTAAGGAGCGTAAATATTGCACGATTGAACGGTGGAAAATCATTGTTTGAAGTGACGAATCAAGGTACACAAAGTGGCCATCCCATGACCCGGTGAAGGTCTTCCGCCAGCGTGTGTAGTGCCAACAGTAAAATTCGGAGGCGGCGGTGTTATGGTGTGGTCGAGTTTTTCATGGAGGGGGCTTGCATCCCTTGTTGTTTGCGTGGTACTATCACAGCACAGGCCTACATTGATGTTTCAAACACCTTCTTGCTTCCCACTGCTGAAGAGCAATTCGGGGATAGCGATTCCATCTTTCAACACGATCGAGCACCTGTTCATAATGCACGGTCTGTGGCGGAGTGGTTACACGACAATAACATCCCTGTGATGGACTGGCCTGCACACAGTTTAGACCTGAATTCGCAGACTTCGTGCCAGGCCTCACCGACCGACATCGATACCTCTCCTCAGTGCAGTACTCCGTTAAGAATGGGTTGCCATTCCCCAGGAAACCTTCCAGCACCTGATTGAACGTATGCCGGCGAGAATGGAAGCTGTCATCACGGCTAAGGGTTGGCCAACACTATATTGAATTCCAGCATTACCAACGGAGGGCGTCACGAACTTGTAAGTCATTTTCAGCCAGGTGTCCGGATACTTTTGATCACATAGTGCATGAGTTTGAATTATAACTGACTTAATTTCTACCAAACAGCAGGAAATTTTTTGATCAGTGTGGCTCTTTGTACGTTAACCTTTGTTTGTTCAAATTTTCAAACGATTATAACACGCGTTTATTTGTTGGCAACTATAAAAAATGATCGTTTCAAGGTCTTTGGTGATTATGTTTCCTCTTTAAATATTACATATATATTTACGTTTTATCCATATCAAAAATTCCTATCTTATATCCGTCCCAATGGTCATTGGAGTTTTGTGAAAAAATATGAAGTAAATCGATGAAGAAGTTTTCGAGATTTTGGGAAACATCGTTTTCGCTATATATACACACACACACACACAAGCAAGAGTTGGCGACTTAAGAGTTTGAACAAACGATCATGAGGGTTTTGCTAACAACTTACCCCTCTTTATATTATATTATGTATGTAGCTATATAGCATTTGGCGCTCTAATAGCAAGTACTCGATTCGACGTTGCGCCAAAATTTCAAGTCAATCGACTGACTACATTTCGAATTTTGCGATCACAAACATACGCTGGCTGAATTTTTATATTTAAAAATGACAGAATTTATAATATCGCTCTAAAAGACTGTCACTTGAAGATTCGTGATATTGTTAGGGTGACCTCTATCTCACGTGGAAAGGTACGTAATATCCTGGATGAAGTTCTGCACATGTAGAAGCTGAGTGCATTGGTTCGATACTATAAGATTAAAGAAAAAAATCGTGTTTGGATAAGATGCATAGTCCACATGATTTATGGTGTCCTTATGTGAGCGTAGACGAAACATTACACCATGAAGACAACACTACCGTCAAACAAGTGGGTTAGCGTAGGTCAAAGTGCACCATAAAAGAGGAAACGATTTTGACGGTTGGAACAATGATGACGAATGTTTCAGTCATCGTGTTTGGTTATTTCGAAAGCGGTCTCACAGGGACTGGCACTTAGTATGCAACGTTACTGGACCTTTACCAGTATCGGTTGAAGCACAAGCGATAAAAATGAGTGTGAGACAAGAAAAGCAATTCAAGAAGCCTGCTGGAACACTGATCCTTGCCATGGCGAAAGAGCACCAGCTGGGCTTCGAAATAATTCCTGTCCCTTCGATTTGTTTCTGCGACCGAGAGTCTTATTTAGGATCTGTTATCCTAGACTGATCCTGTAGTGTGGGCCGCAGGAGAGGAAATTTTATGATAAATAATTCTCGAATATAGCTTTTTGGAGCAATATTTGAATTAAAAGTCTATTACGATGTATAAAGGTTTCTTACATAGTATTTAAAATTTTGCTATACTATGGATCATCTAAAGAAATGATGAGGTTAAAATAAGTACAAAATTTAAATCATTAGGGTGTTCGACGCGTTTAATTAACTGATATTTAAACAAATGTAATGGTAGCAGTATAATTATTTTAGTACAATAATAATTTAAGCAATTTAAGAGAGTAGGAAAGTACAGAATTGGAATCATTAGGGTATTCAACATGATTTATTAACAGCGCTATGAACAAATACACTATCCGAGCAAAAGTATCCGAACACTTATCGGTGGATATTAACATGGGCTGTGTTCAACCTTCCCCTTCATGACGGCTTTAACTTTGCTAGGGACTCTTTCACTGAGGTGTCTGAATGTCTGTGGAGGAACTGCAGTCCATTATTAATCTCTGGGCAGGCCAATCCGTGATGTTGCTTTATAACAGATTGTATTGTCTTTCCAATGGAAGCAATCATCTTTCCTGAACTACTCCTCTATTGTTCGCAGTACGCAGTACCGTAAAATGTATTCATATCCTTCCGCATTTAGCGTTTCTTTAAGCGCAATAATGGAACCATACTCAAACCACGAAAGACACCCCTACACAGTACATCAATCCAACGTCATACTACGTCATCTTTCCTTCACTGTTGGCGCTACACATGATGGCAATCTGAGCAGCCGTCTTCGGTTGTTTGCAGATGACGCTGTCGTTCATCGACTAATAAAGTCATCAGAAGATCAAAACAAACTGCAAAACGATTTAGAAAAGATATCTGAATGGTGCGAAAAGTGGCAGTTGACCCTAAATAACGAAAAGTGTGAGGTCATCCACATGAGTGCTAAAAGGAACTCGTTAAACTTCGGTTACACGATAAATCAGTCGAATCTAAAAGCCGTAAATTCAACTAAATACCTAGGTATTACAATTACGAACAACTTACATTGGAAGGAACACATAGAAAATGTTGTGGGGAAGGCTAACCAAAGACTGCGTTTTATTGACAGGACACTTAGAAAATGTAACAGACCTACTAAGGAGACTGCATACACTACGCTTGTCCGTCCTCTTTTAAAATACTACTGCGCGGTGTGGGATCCTTACCAGATAGGACTGACGGAGTACATCGAAAAAGTTCAAAGAAAGGCAGCACGTTTTGTATCCTCGCGAAATATGGGAGAGAGTGTCACAGAAATGATACAGGATTTGGGCTGGACAGCATTAAAAGAAAGGCGTTTTTCGTTGCTACGAAATCTTCTCACGAAATTCCAATCACCAACTTTGTCCTCCGAATGCGAAAATATTTTGTTGACACCAACTTACATAGGAAGGAACGATCACCACGATAAAATAAGGGAAATCAGAGCTCGTACGGAAAGATATAGGTGTTCAGTCTTTCCGCGCGCTATACGAGATTGGAATAATAGAGAATTGTGAAGGTGATTCTATGAACCCCCTGCCAGGCACTTAAATGTGATTTGAAGAGTATCCGTGTAGATGTATACAATGTTCAAATAACTTGCGGTAACGCAGCCGGGTGACTTCGTCGACAACCGCCGATATTTCGACAGGAGCACACACTGCCAATTTCAAGGCAAAACGGCAGCAAGGAAGCGCTATGTAAGCGAATTTAAAACCTCGTTTTTCCGAGAAACTCGGTAGAGATACACACACACACACACACACACACACACACACACACACGCGCACACACGCACACACACACACAGAAGTTGTCAACACTAAAATTAATAATCATCGAGTGAGACAGCGTAAATTCTGTCCCTATGTTTTCTGACAAGTGAGAGAGCCGGATTCCAAGCAGAATTTAGATAAAAAAACAAGGTTACTTGCTAATTTAAATTCAACAGCTTCCATAATAACACTATCCCAATAGCTGGATGAGCATGCCAGAATCTCCGTGTTGTTATATTACATAGGATAACCAGTGCCAAGACAATGTTCTGTAACGGCTGTTGCAAGCGTGTGTGCCGCCTATGCTGAGTACACCCGGTCCTTCACGGTCTTGATAGTCTGACCAATACATGACATGCCACAATTGCAAGGAATTCGGTAGACATCCGCCTTACGCAAACCACCATCATCGATTACGGAAAATAGAAGGACGCTAATGTTAGATCGTGGTCGAAAAAAAAATTCACATCATACTGCCGAAAAATGCTCCCTGCATAAGAAGAAAAGGCCGTAAGACTTTGGTGCCACCTCGGTATCATCATCACTCAGCCGGTGCCCAGTTGATCGGTCGCGCAACTCACTTCTAATCTTTCACCGTAACCATTCTACAGAAAGATGACTTCGAGATGGGCTAACTCAGCTGACATGGAGCATGTGAACCAAGGTACGAAGTACCTCTTCACATTGAGCCGGATTGTGACATCTGTCAGCCTGCAGATACCAGTCAGTGTGCGTAAGGCTCCTATGAACGACATGTCCCAACGTACCACCAACTTTCCTCCTGATCAACATACACAGGAAGGGAAGGCAGCCATCCTTTTCCACATCCGTCGTGAAACGAATATTCAGGTGGATTGAATTCAGGTGTTTTAAACAGTCGTTCAAATTCTCACTAGCATGAGCCCAAACAATAAGTGTCGTCTACATAACTGAAACATGCAGTTTCCACAGCCGTCGACTCCCAGGAACATTTCTCGAAATCTTCCATAAATACACTCCTGGAAATGGAAAAAAGAACACATTGACACCGGTGTGTCAGACCCACCATACTTGCTCCGGACACTGCGAGAGGGCTGTACAAGCAATGATCACACGCACGGCACAGCGGACACACCAGGAACCGCGGTGTTGGCCGTCGAATGGCGCTAGCTGCGCAGCATTTGTGCACCGCCGCCGTCAGTGTCAGCCAGTTTGCCGTGGCATACGGAGCTCCATCGCAGTCTTTAGCACTGGTAGCATGCCGCGACAGCGTGGACGTGAACCGTATGTGCAGTTGACGGACTTTGAGCGAGGGCGTATAGTGGGCATGCGGGAGGCCGGGAAGACGTACCGCCGAATTGCTCAACACGTGGGGCGTGAGGTCTCCACAGTACATCGATGTTGTCGCCAGTGGTCGGCGGAAGGTGCACGTGCCCGTCGACCTGGGACCGGACCACAGCGACGCACGGATGCACGCCAAGACCGTAGGATCCTACGCAGTGCCGTAGGGGATCGCACCGCCACTTCCCAGCAAATTAGGGACACTGTTGCTCCTGGGGTATCGGCGAGGACCATTCGCAACCGTCTCCATGAAGCTCGGCTACGGTCCCGCACACCGTTAGGCCGTCTTCCGCTCACGCCCCAACATCGTGCAGCCCGCCTCCAGTGGTGTCGCGACAGGCGTGAATGGAGGGACGAATGGAGACGTGTCGTCTTCAGCGATGAGAGTCGCTTCTGCCTTGGTGCCAATGATGGTCGTTTGCGTGTTTGGCGCCGTGCAGGTGAGCGCCACAATCAGGACTGCATACGACCGAGGCACACAGGGCCAACACCCGGCATCATGGTGTGGGGAGCGATCTCCTACACTGGCCGTATACCACTGGTGATCGTCGAGGGGACACTGAATAGTGCACGGTACATCCAAACCGTCATCGAACCCATCGTTCTACCATTCCTAGACCGGCAAGGGAACTTGCTGTTCCAACAGGACAATGCACGGCCGCATGTATCCCGTGCCACCCAACGTGCTCTAGAAGGTGTAAGTCAACTACCCTGGCCAGCAAGATCTCCGGATCTGTCCCCCATTGAGCATGTTTGGGACTGGATGAAGCGTCGTCTCACGCGGTCTGCACGTCCAGCACGAACGCTGGTCCAACTGAGGCGCCAGGTGGAAATGGCATGGCAAGCCGTTCCACAGGACTACATCCAGCATCTCTACGATCGTCTCCATGGGAGAATAGCAGCCTGCATTGCTGCGAAAGGTGGATATACACTGTACTAGTGCCGACATTGTGCATGCTCTGTTGCCTGTGTCTATGTGCCTGTGGTTCTGTCAGTGTGATCATGTGATGTATCTGACCCCAGTAATGTGTCAATAAAGTTTCCCCTTCCTGGGACAATGAATTCACGGTGTTCTTATTTCAATTTCCAGGAGTGTATATTACCAATAATAGGCGACAACGGGCTTCCTATCGCAACTCTATCTGTCTGCTCGTAGTATTGGTCACTAAATAAAAAGTAAGTGGAAGTCGACACATGTCGGAATAGGTTCGTTAATTCAGTACCAAACCTAACCTCGAGGAACCGTAACTAATCAGATAGAGGAACACGAGTGAAGAGAAGGACCACATCAAAACTTACTACAGTATCAGAGCCATTCAAACACATTCCCTCTAATCGAAGTAAGAAATCCGCCGAGTTCTTAATCTGGTGCTCACACCGACATTCTATAGATCTCGACGGAGTGGGAAGGTGTTTTGATACACGATACGTCGGAGCGCCAATGTTACTCACAATGAGACGAAGAGGAACACCTTCTTTGTGAACCTGAGGGAGACCGTATAACCTTGGGGACAGCGTACAGTTAGAACTGAGATAAGGAACTATTCTTCAGGAGGCTGTTAGTCTTTCTCTCAACACTTTTTGTGCGGTCAACACCGATCCTGCGATGTGCTGAATCAGACAGCAAATACTGCATCTTTTGAACGTAATTCTGCTTGTCCAAAGCAACAATGGCATTGCCCTTGTCTGCAGATAAAATAACAATATCCGGATCAACTCTAAGCGAACGTAAAGCAGCTCTCTCACCCGCTGTGATACTAATCTTGGATGCACGTGGCCCAGTCAACACACGACATGCCTCCCTCCTAGCCCCCTCTGCACAATCAGGAGGTAGTTTGAAAAGAGCCCGTTCAGTAGAATGTTTACGGCCTCTTTTCGTGACGCAGGGAGCATTTCGAACAGGATTTGCGGAAATCTAATGTGACATGTATTTTTCGACCATCATCTAAGACCAGGAACCGTTTAGCTTCCATAATGGATTATGTTCTGTCAAAAGCCTGAATAACCCCCTTCTGCAGATCACTGCCATTTGTGCAGGAAGAGAGTCTATGAGGTTCTCGAAGATACTGTCAGGGATTTGGAGCCGTACCGACTCCAGCGCTGTGGCCATCTGCACTAGCTTCGTCGGTTGAGAATCCATGTCGCGAACAGCCCGATCGGGGTATTCCCACAGATTCTGGACTGGGTTCAAAAAAGGGGAGTTTTCTGGCAAGGGGAGTACGGAAAACTCAGACTGGTGCTCTTCGAATCACGCCCGTACACTGCGAGCTGTGTGACACATTGCATTGTCCTGCTGGTAGATGCCATCGTGCCTAGCAAAAATTAAACTGCGTATTGGGGTGGACTTGGTCCCTGCAACGATAAATGCATACTTATGTTGATCCATTTTCCTTCCAAAATGAAGGTATCACCCAGGGAATTCCACAAAACATTCCCCAGATCATAACACTTTCTTCTCGAGCCTAGATACTTCCGACGACTGTTTCAGGGTGTTCGTTTTCTGTCCGATAGAGCATAAAACGTGATTCGTTTGAAAAGGCCGACTTGCGGCATATAGTGGACGTCCAGTTGCGGCACTGCCGCAAAAATTCCAGCCTTCGTCGCCGATGAACTGTAGTGAGCATGAGTGCATGAATCAAGCGCCTGCTGGTGAGGTCCACATGCTCCAACGTCCGCTGGGCGGTCGTTGAGGAGACACTGTTGGTGGCCACTTGGTTCATCTGGACGTTTATTCCGTCGTACACATCTCCACAGCCGTCCCAGCCCTGTTGTCCATGGCCTGTGGTGACCCATAGTTGCCTTTGTGCCCAATGACATACTGCCATTTTGCCAAGCATGGTATAGTTTAACCATGGATGCACGCGAAGAGTTTACACATTTACATAAAATTCATTCGCAGTTGCGAATATTAACACCATCAATTGTATAATGGAACGACACGTCGAAAATTTGTGCCAGACCGAGTCTCTAGCCTGGATTTGTCACCTATCGTCTTATAAAGCTATCCGAGAACGACGCACGGCCAGACCCAAACTCCCATATGCCGACTACCGTGTGTCTACAAACTCAGTAGGTTAGGAAATGCTTCCGCTCTTGGCCCGAAAGCAAATAATTGTGCCATTTTGGGCGTTAAATAACTCTGCAATACAGCACCGACCGCACTGTTTTCCGCGTCCCCGAGACACGCTTCATATGCCCTCTACTGCTAGTGCTGCCACGCGTCGTCTGTGAGTGGTTATTGCACGTTGACGTTGAATAGAGTTGGTGTCCACATTAGTGTGACTGGGCAGTGTATTAATACGTGCAAATACTAACATTACATATCCAGAATGAATCCTGTACTCTGCAGCGGAGTGTGTGCTATTTTGAAACTTCCTGGCAGATTAAAACTATGTGCCATTCCAAGACTCGAAAATTGAACTATGACTTTCACGGGTAATGCTCTAACCGGCCGATCTGCCTAGGCAGATGATACACAGTTCTCGAGTCGCTCCAAGATAGTCGGTACGAGCACTGCCCGCGGAAGGCTAGGTTCCAGGTTTAAGTCCTGGCGCAGCACACAGTTTTAACCTAGCACAAAGACTCAATATTACATTCACTCACAGAATGGAAAGTGTTACACCGTGAAGTACAAGTCAGACACTAATTGGAGACGTTCATCATATGACGGGTGTTAAATGATAATACTTTCATCCCATTCGTAACTCAAGTCATCAACAACTTCAGTGTGGGATGTGACCCCTCCCCTTCCCCCGGCCCACATAGACACTAGTACGCTCTTGTTTTCGTTGTGACATTGAAACAAATAACCTCTGAATTCCCTCCTGAGGAACTTCTTGCCATAGCTTCAACGCATGCAGTGTCAGTTCTTGCAGATTTCTATCTAACGGTTGTTATACGTCTTCCCATGACATCGCAGACGAGCTCTATGGGTAACAAACCAGGAGACTGGGCAGATCAGTCAAGGCGTGTAGGGTGTGAAATGCAGTGCGAGTTTGCTGTGCGCGTATTAGAATCGATTTCTGCCGCTCATGAAAATTCTCTGCTAGTCGTTTCCAAGCGACTGATTCGTCGGCACCTCACTAGAGGGCGCACGCTTGATCGGAGGGTTCACTTAACCGCTGCTTCTCCCTGGTCTCAGTGTTTTTCAGGCTTTCTGTTTAGTAACTGGGCTCCCTCACTGAGAACTGAGACCCGATTCGCCGTGTTATCGGTGGCCGTGAAAACGGTGAGCCTACCGCAGTTGGAAGAGTTATTTCTTCCGTCTTGCTTCATGGTCGCCGGTTTGCGTCTCCAGAGTCGGCACGTTTCTCATTTCTGCTGCTTGGTTGTATTTGGTGTGTTGTCGGTGTTTGCTTACAGCCGAACGAATGATTATGAAGAAAATGGTGAGCACCTCTGTTACGCGTCACTGAAGGTCCTAAGTTGACTCTGACCCCACAGTACGGAAGTCTGTATACATGATAAACGACGCATGGCGACTCATCTCAACGCAGCTTCCACTAATCTCTTGCCAGCTGTTCGCGAAACCATTGTTCGTTAAGCGAAATCCAGTTTCCGTTGTCGCATATAATGTTGCTTGGTTTCTATCAGTGACATACTTGTCTTAGTCCTCTATTTGGATCAGTATTCGGAATTAATAGTTCAAGCCCGAGTTATTTTAAGCCCACTTGTTAAAGCAAAGAGAAATTTGTATTTTAATGTTGACTGTTTTATGGAAGTCTCATAACTATATTTATTCATTTGGAAGAAATTAATTTTTGTTAATTTTGTGCTTTCGCTTAACGGTCCATGTGATATAACTGGCTATCGTTCTGCATTGTTTGTTGTTCTTTAAACTGCTATAGTATTTTTTAAAATTCAAATTGAGTATGCCGTCATATGAAAACTTGTACTGTTCAGTTAAAGTTGTGAGGGGCTCGTAAGATCTCCCAGCGTGCGATGTGTGGCTGTGTGCTTTTAATGTTTACTCTACGTGTGCTTTAGATTTACAGGGACCGACCAATGTCTGATCTACATCAAGCTGCTGTCCTATGTTAGCGCACCATTTGTAATCAAATGCATTTGTTTTCAGTTCTTTCGTGATTTACTCTTTTGAAACTTGTTGGCTTATTAACATTGATTCTCTGGTTGTTTATCATATCTTAAAAATCATATGTACAGACCTTTAAGTATCTGGTAAATGTTGTCTTATTTACACTGTTCGAATAATTAACCATTTTATAGTGGCTATTATAACTTTTTTTTGCTTTTCAAATATTGCCGTTGAGGGACATCAATATTATTAAATTTTTAAAGTTTTGGCTCAGCATCTTACCGCTCAAAGTTCAAAGTACCAAGTTCCCTACCATTTCGGTGGGCTCTTGCGTTACCATGCTGGTGTACGTCATTTTCTACACACGTCACGAAAGGCAGGACAACAGATTTACCATTATTGCCGCGATTCCAGCGGTTGGAGAGGTGTAGGTCTTGGGAACCACTGCTTCCTGTGGCCTTTCACCAGGCTGTGTACAGACGCGTTGGCTTTGATCTGACCGCCACAATTAGAAGCGAAACTCATCGCTGAATACCACATAATACCACTCAATGTCTCAGTTGACTCTGGCCCCACAGTACGGAAGTCAGTATATATGGTAAACGACGCGAGATCTCAACGCAGCTTCCACTAATCTCTTCCCGGCCGTTCGCATTGATACTCTGTCTGTAAGTCGAGCCCGGATTTCAGCTGTTGTCGTCCGTCTATTCGCCAGAACCAGTCGTACAATCTTGCCATCTTCTCACGGCACCTTCTCTTATCAGAATCCGTGCCTACTCTAATCGTCCTCACTCCATTTCGTCACCACTCGTTCTGCTGTCTTTGCACTACAGCCAACTGTGAGTGAAACTTGTCTGTGTGATGCTCTCACATGTCAGTCAGTTGACCTATCTCAAGGTCCAAGTAGTGGCAATAAGCACCACGTGCGCGTCCTCTGAACTGTGCTCCGATCTCCACGTGCAAAAGTCCAGTTACGTTGAACACACTCAGTATCCACCATCTTCATCTGTAGGGATTCCTTATTTCTGAACTGAAAACACTCGCAAGCTCGCATGAGGGTGAAATTTTACTTAAGATCTCACACAGCATTACTAATTCTGGAGTGAAATTTTGAATGAAAGGTACTTTTATACGAAGTCACTATCGGTTTCGCGCTAACTGCAGACGCATCCTCATGTGCTCTGTACAAAACTGAATAAAGAAAAAAATTACAAACAATTGTTAACGGTGTTCTAAAGTATAAAAAAAGGATAGTAAAAATAGTATCCTATTGCAATACTTGAAGAGTACTCACAGAGATTCTATTTCACAACTCATAGCTGAAATTTAACTGCCTAACAACCTCTCCCCATCATTCAAGTCAAGTTATACTCACATATCACGCTAAAAGTCCACTGCTAAAATGAAGGGTATAGCATAGAACCTATTAATAAAACCTGGGCAAAAGCTGTGTGGGACGAACAAAGCTGTAGACTAGTAACGCATCTAGATAATAATAATAATAATAATAATAATAATAACAAAAGCGTCGCTATAAAATGCGTGAAGGGAGGGGAGTGGCTGTACATATCCTAAACTACTTAAAAGTATGTAACGCAGTATAGAACAGACTGAGTCTCATTTATAAACGAACTAAAAGTGGACAATTAAAATGTAATTTATTAGTAAACTCCAAGTGGTACCGCGAATGCACAGACAGATCCGCGACACAAGGGTGTTGTAGCTGATTTTGACAGCATAAACAGATAGGCTTTAGCCAGCTATTTTATTGTCACAGGTTATTAGCTTCCCAGGTTATCGCTTTGCCTTTTTTCCTGTAATGTGATATTATATTTGTGAAAGAGGGAATTTGTATTATCACTCAGACTTCTTTAGTAATTTTCATTTTAATTGTCCACTTTCATCTTGTTTATAAATGGGACTCAGTCTTTTCTATATAAATACATTTTAAGTAGTTCAACACATGTTCCACATGTTCAGCCCCCCATCCCCCCACTCTCCCCCCCCCCCCCCAACCGTTCAGCGACGATTTTGTTTCCGTCACCTCTGACGCCATCTGTAAACATCTTCCGCACTGCAGAGCAGCCAGTATTGCCTCGCCTGCTGCCGCTCAGTCACCTTCCTGCTCGTGGTACGGTACGGCTCTTCTCGCTTAATCTCATGCACTGACATTACCTAGATGCGTTACTAGTCAACAACTTTGTATATCCCACACGGTTTTTATCCAGGTTTTATTTCTGTAGGTCCTACGCTGTCCCCCTAATTTTAACTGTGGACTACCGCTTTGGGCACAGTATATCTTTCTAACTTGACGTGAATGGTGGGGAGTGACACATACAACATTACGCCTCCCCACACCTGTGGCACATAGACCACCAAAACCTTCATGTTCGACAAAGCTGGACGTATCCTATGGTGAAAGATGGGAACGTATAATGCATCTACGAATATTTATTGTCAGACATGATCGTGTTGGTGCACCAGGTAGTATGGTGTGGGTGGCAAAATGTTGCATGAGTGAACTGACCTCCAAATCTTTCAGCGTGGTGCACTCATTGGTCAAAGTTCCTGTGAAGAGTTGCTAAACATAATCTCTGCGAGTTCTCTTGCTACATGATACTACACTACTGGCCATTAAAATTACTACACCACGAAGATGACGTGTTACAGACGCGAAATTTAACCGACAGGAAGAAGATGCTGTCATATGCGAATCATTAGCTTTTCAGAGCATTCAAACAAGGTTGGCGCCGGTGGCGGCACCTACAACGTGCTGACATGAGGGAAGTTTCCAACCGATTTCTCATACACAAACAGCAGTTGACCGGCGTTGCCTGGTGAAACGTTGTTGTGATGCCTCGTGTAAGGAGGAGAAATGCGTACCATCACGTTTCCGACTTTCATAAAGGTCGGATTGCAGCCTATCGCGATTGCGGTTTATCGTATCGCGACATTGCTGCTCGCGTTGGTCGAGATCCAGTGACGTCTGCTAACAGAATATGGAATCGATGGGTTCAGGAGGGTAATGCGGAACGCCGTGCTGGATCCCAACGGCCTCGTATCACTAGCAGTCGAGATGACAGGCATCTTATCAGCATGGCTGAAACGGATCGTGCAGCCACGTCTCGATCCCTGAGTCAACAGATGGGGACGTTTGCACGACAACAATCATCTGCATGAACAGTTCCACGACGTTTGCAGCAGCATGGACTATCAGCTCGGAGACTAGGGCTGCCGTTACCCTCGACGCTGCATCACAGACAGGAGCGTCTGCGATGGTGTACTCAACGACGAACCTGGGTGCACGAATGGCAAAACGTCGTTTTTTCGGATGAATCCAGGTTCTGTTTACAGCATCATGATGGTCGCATCCGTGTTTGGTGACGTAGCGGTGAACGCACATTGGAAGCGTGTATTCGTCATCGCCATACTGGCGCATCACCCGGCATGATGGTATGGGGTGCCATTAGTTACACGTCTCGGTCACCCCTTGTTCGCATTGACAGCTCTTTGAACGGTGGCCGTTACATTTCAGATGTGTTACGACCCGTGGCCTACCCTTCATTCGATACCTACGAAACCCTACATTCCAGCAGGATAATGCACGACCGCGTGTTGCAGGTCCTGTACGGGCCTTTCCGTACACAGAAAATGTTCAACTGCTGCCCTGGCCAGCACATTCTCCAGATCTCTCACTAATTGAAAACGTCTGATCAATGATGGCCGAGCAACTGGCTCATCACAATACGCCAGTCACTACTCTTGATGAAGTGTGGTATCGTGTTGAAGCTACATGGGCATCCAAGCTCTGTTTGACTCAATGCTCAGGCGTATCAAGGCCGTTATTACGGCCAGAGGTGGTTGTTCTCGGTACTGATTTCTCAGGATCTATGCACCCAAACTGCGTGAAAATGTAATCACATGTCAGTTCTAGTATAATATATTTGTCCAATGAATACCCGTTAATCATCTGGATTTCTTCTTGGTGTAGGAATTTTAATGGCCAGTAGTGTATTTTTCAGTATCCCTTTATTCTTTAGACCATTATTAGGAATTATTTTAAAAAAATTTTTTTCTTTATTAATTTTTCTACAGAGCGCCTGTGGATACGTCTTCATTTTCAGTTGACGCGAAACGCATCGTAACTTTTATTCAGAGTATTTTACAGCCAGTGCAGGTCATTTCATTCAAAATGTTGAAATTTGGCTGCCGTTGCACGCAAATTTAAAATAACACCCGAACTTCAGTTTGTTTGCCTCCGGTAAAGTGTTCATGGCATTCAGTTGGTATATTCGCCATCGTTGCTGCGAGGTCAGTTTGTCTGACAGCGATGCCGAGGATACGGGTTCAGTTCCTAGAACTGCAAGGGATTTTTCTTTGATGAGAGAGTGGGACGGCTGTACTCAGCCTCGCGTTGCTCGCTTCAGTGAGAAGTAGCGGCCTCAAGATCTGGTAAGCTGGGAACGGCTGGGAGAGCGGTGGTCGGAACACAGAGTTGGCTCTATTAATTCGGTATCTTATTGGAAATATTATTAACTCTATGCAGTCTTATACTTTTGTGGGTTTATATCGTTTTCCTTATTTCAGAATGTTTGTGGGAGACAAATTAGCTTCATTAACATTTATCTGTCATTTTCCCGGCGTACCGTGGCGTGCAGTAAGCTACTTCGAGGACGTGCCCCAACACTTGTTTCATCACCCTCTGGGAGAAGCAAGTAAGCTGGCGCCGCGGTGCCGCCTTCGTCGTCCCCTCTCTGGAGTCGGCGCACGCGCTCGCCCGAAATAAGCGCCGTGGCAGCGCCGCCCTCAAATACATTTATCACGAGCCCGCGAAAATCGATGGCTCATCTGTACGCTCGTCCAACACTCGCAGACTTGGTTCAGCACCCACGACCTTCCAGCGATTCTATTCGTACTGCCTCCTCGCCTCTACTGTGTTTGTTAAGCCTTTATCCTATCCAAGAGAACAGGTCAGTTTTCCTTATTTGTTACTGTGATCTCTTGGAAATAGGATAAAGAAGGGAAGATGTCTAGGACAACGTGCTGTACAGGAGAGGACAAGTTCACTGGACAATAAACAATCATGTGCAAAACTGAAGGGCGAAAGTGACTTCTGCATGATGTGTCACTGACAGGCAACATGCTCCATGAAACTTGGACCATACATAGAAAGAACTGCTACACTGTAGCACATAAGGTAACTAAAATAAATGCCCAATGAGACGAACAGAGATGGCACTTTTACTCAAAATTACACTGAAGTTACCTCGATTTATCGCGTTCCCTGGGCATTACTGAAGGCGGGAATGGTTCTTGAAAGGGTGTGCAATGAATACAGACGGTCATGCACTCTCCGCAAAGTGCCCTCATGAGGGCCACAGTGTTGGTAAGGGGTTCTTGTGGTAGGGCGTTTCTCTCCTCTACCAGCGCCGGCAGACAACTGTTGGAAGGTTCTTGGAGCACATAGCCGTGCTGCAACAAAGGCTGGCCAGTCCACTCGCTGAATATCCTCTCGTGCCAATAGCTCCTCCACCTGCTCGATTCGATGCCGTCGCACACTGTCTTTCATAAAAATGTAAACGGGGTCGAATGCAGTCCTGACCACACGCACATGGGGCAGGATTACAGTGTCACAATAATACTGGTCGGTGACTGTAACGTCTTCAAACTTTTGAAAGTCATTACCTTTCTGCAGCACGACAGAACATCTGGCCCACTAGAAAGATCATGTTGGACAATACTGGACGTATCTCCAGACGAGGAGAATTGGGAACACGTAATGCACCCAGGAGACTTGTCGAACATCACCCTTCCGATGATCCAGATGTTACGGTGTTGGAAGGCATAATGTTGCGTGAGTGTACTGAGGCTCCAAAGATTTGAACATAGCATACTCAGAGGCAGACCTTTTTGTGACACGGTACTCCTTCCCCATGTCCGTCTTTTCACGGGTTTATTCCGCCCTGGCTTCATTTTTACGAGGGTAATTCCAAAATTAAGGTCTCCTATTTTTTTATAAGTATAGAACTCCGTTTGTGTGGCAGCTGGTCACACTGTTATGAAGAGTGCTTCACGCGCTGTGTGTAAACATGCGCTCTCAGTTTTGGCATGGCAGCCGTCTAGAATGGAGCTCCCGTTGGATGTTACCGCTGAGTGCGAATTGCGCGCAGTTATTCGGTTTTTGAACGCAAAGGGCACTGCGCCGATTGAAATCCATCGCCAATTGACGGAAATGTATGGCGAGTCGTGTATGGATGTCAAAAATGTTCGTAAGTGGTGTAGAGAGTTTGCAGCTGGTCCGACCGAAATTCACGACGAACAAATGAGCGGGAGACCGTCAATTTCTGAGGAGACAGTGTTGAAGGTTGAGCAAAACATGCGTGAAGATCGGCGGATCACGCTGGATGATCTCTGCACGTTGGTTCCTGAGGTTTCCCGAAGGACCACTCACAAAATTTGAACGGACACATTGAACTATCGGAAGGTATGCGCTAGATGGGTGCCACGCGTGCTGACTGAAGAACACATGCGGCAACGAGTTGCTTCCCACGCATTTCTTCACCGCCTTGCAGCTGAACAGGACAACTTTCTGGACTCAATTGTCATGGGTGACGAGAACATTTGGCCGGAGAGCGATTCAGCTCCGACGTCGAAGTGAAAGAAGAGGTTCATAACTTTCTGAACAGCATGGCGGCGAGCCGGTATGACATGGGCATACAAAAACTGCCATAGCGTCTACAAAAATGCATCGACATAAATGGTGATTATGTCGAAAAATAGCTAAATGTTCAAGCTGTAAACTGATGTAAATCATTGTAGAAATAGACAGGTCTATGTACTTATAAAAAATAGGAGACCTTACTTCTGGGATTACCCTCGTATAAATGCCAATGCGCGACTGCATCGAAAAGCCCAGGTGGAGGCGCTGTTAGACCATCATGAATTGAGGTGACTTCAGTATAATTATTGTCTCTGAATAAAAGTGTCATTTCTGTTCGTCTTTCTGCGTACTCGTTTCAGTCACCTTCTGTACTATAGTGCAGTAGTTCTCTCTACGTATGGTCCAAGTTTCATCGAGCTATGTTACATTGCTCAACAGAAATAACTGAAGTGCCAAAGAAACTGGTATAGGCATGCGTATTCGAATACAGAGCTATCTAAACAGGCAGAATAAGGCGTTGTGGTCGGCAACGCCTATACTAGACAAGAAGTGTCTGGCGCAGTTGTAAGATCTGTTACTGATGCTACAATCGTAGGTATCAAGATTTAAGTGAGTTTGAACGTGGTGTTACAGTCGGCGCACGAGCGACGGGACACAGCAACTCCCAGGTAACGATGAAGTGGGGATTTTCCAGCACGACCATTGTCGGAAAAAGATCCTAAAAGAACGGGACCAGGAAAAAGGCCCCAAAAGAACGGGACCAACGACTACTGAAGTGAATCGTTCAACGTGACACAAGTGCAGTCCTTCCGCAAATTGCTGCAGATTTCAGTGCTGGCCCATCAATAAGTGTCAGCTTATGAACCCTTCAATGAAACATCATCGATATGGGCTTTCGGAGCCGAAGACCCTCTCGTGTACCCTTGATGACTGCATGATACAAAGCTTTACTTAAATTAAAAGGAAGGTCAGCGTTGGCCGTAATATTGATGTTTTATTGGTGGCAGAATCGATTTTCGATCACAAAGTGATCATCTTCATTGCTGATAAGTACAAATTAAACTCGACACTGGTATCAAGTTATTAATAACCAAAACTGAGAAGCGATCGCAATAACGCTTGTGATCGCTTCTCAGTTTGGTTATTGATAACTTGATACCAGTGTCTGAGTTTAATCTGTACATATGAGCACTGAAGATGATCACTATGTGATCGAAAATCGATTCTGTCATCAATAAAACATCAATATTACGGCCAACGCTGACCTTCCTTTTAATTTAACGTATATGGTCGTTGTGCACACAGTACTGCATGGAGTCGCCAGTCAACAAAGCTTTACGCCTCGCCTGGGCCCGTCAACTCCGACATTGGACTGTTGATGACTGGAAACATGTCTGGTCTAGCGAATCTCGTTGCAAATTGAATCTAGCGGATGGACGTGTACGGGTATGGAGACATCCATGGACCCTGCATGTTAGCAGGGGACTGTTCTAGCTAGCGGAGGGTCTGTAATGGTGTGGGGCGTGTGCAGTTAGAGTGATATGGGACCCCTGATACGCCTAGATACGACTCTGAAAGTGACACGTACATAAGCAGCCTGTCTGATCATCTGCATCTGCTTTCTGCATTCTGACGGACTTGGTCAATTCCAGCAGGACAATGCGACACCCCACATGTTCAGAATTGCTACAGAGTGGCTCCAGGAACACACTTCTGAGTTTAAGCACTTCCGCTGCCCACCAAACTCCCCAGACATGAACATTATGGAGCATATCTGGGATGCCTTGTAACGTGCTGTTCAGAAGAAATCTCCACTCTCTCGCACTCGTACGGATTTATGAACGGCCCTGCAAAATTCATAACGTCAGTTCCCTCCAGCACTACTTCAAATATTAGTCGAGTCCACGCCACGTCGTGTTGCGGTACTTCAGAGTGCTTGCGGGGGCTTTACACGATATTAGGCAGGTGTACCAGTTCCTTTGACTCTTCAGTGTAAAGGATCGGTTTTCCGAAGCCCCGTAATTATTTCCGATTGGGACGAATAATTTTGAAATTTGAGTCAAAGGTGCCCAAAACCTACCTCTGTAATAATCCAAAGCGTGGCGCCCTGTGACGTCACCCCCGGGTTCGGCGACGCTTCATACAGCAATGTTTCGACACAAGCGAATAGGCCAGACCTCAGAACTTCATGTGACATGTATGGTAGGTTAATGAGTCACATTGGCACCAAATTTCACCACAATTCCACCCAACGCCACTGTGAAATGTCACGCGATGGGATGTTTGTCGCACCCCCTCCTACCCTCATTTCACCCCTTCCTTTGAATCCTCCGCGATGAAGGTTGAACCTTGAGGCCAAACGTTTAAACCACGCGTTTTCTCATGTATGCCCGAGGAAAACGTTATAGATTCATCATCGTTCATAATCCACTCGAAAAGGCCTGAGTGGCATGAAGGGCGTCAATGAAACCACGTCCCATAGCGCTTAGAGCCATTTTAACCATTTGAAGAGACTGCTGCCGTGTGCATACGGAGGATGACAACAGGTGTTCCCTTGGCCGTCCGCTGCGCCAAATATTCAGGGTGTTACAAAAAGGTACGGCCAAATTTTCAGGAAACATTCCTCACACACAAAGAAAGAAAAGATGTTATGTGGACATGT
The DNA here is from genome assembly GCF_023864345.2 of Schistocerca serialis cubense. Taxonomy (NCBI): domain Eukaryota; kingdom Metazoa; phylum Arthropoda; class Insecta; order Orthoptera; family Acrididae; genus Schistocerca; species Schistocerca serialis. Next base: position 689,490,128 of record NC_064639.1, read on the forward strand.
GTCCGGAAACGCTTACTTTCCATGTTAGAGCTCATTTTATTACTTCTCTTCAAATCACATTAGTCATGGAATGGAAACACACAGCAACAGAACGTACCAGCGTGACTTCAAACACTTTGTTACAGGAAATGTTCAAAATGTCCTCCGTTAGCGAGGATACATGCATCCACCCTCCGTCGCATGGAATCCCTGATTCGCTGATGCAGCCCTGCAGAATGGCGTATTGTATCACAGCCGTCCACAATACGAGCACGAAGAGTCTCTACATTTGGTACCGGGGTTGCGTAGACAAGAACTTTCAAATGCCCCCGTAAATGAAAGTCAAGAGGGTTGAGGTCAGGAGAGCGTGGAGGCCATGGAATTGATCCGCCTCTACCAATCCATCGGTCACCGAATCTGTTGTTGAGAAGCGTACGAACACTTCGACTGAAATGTGCAGGAGCTCCATCGTGCATGAACCACATGTTGTGTCGTACTTGTAAAGGCACATGTTCTAGCAGCACAGGTAGAGTATCGCGTATGAAATCATGATAACGTGCTCCATTGAGCGTAGGTGGAAGAACATGGGGCCCAATCAATACGTCACCAACACTGCCTGCCCAAACGTTCACAGAAAATCTGTGTTGATGACGTGATTGTACAATTGCGTGCGGATTCTCGTCAGCCCACACATGTTGATTGTGAAAATTTACAATTTGATCACGTTGGAATGAAGCCTCATCCGTAAAGAGAACATTTGCACTGAAATGAGGATTGACACATTGTTGGATGAACCATTCGCAGAAGTGTACCCGTGGAGGCCAATCAGCTGCTGATAGTGCCTGCACACGCTGTACATGGTACGGAAACAACTGGTTCTCCCGTAGCACTCTCCATACAGTGACGTGGTCGACGTTACCTTGTACAGCAGCAACTTCTCTGACGCTGACATTAGGGTTATCGTCAACTGCACGAAGAATTGCCTCGTCCATTGCAGGTGTCCTCGTCGTTCTAGGTCTTCCCCAGTCGCGAGTCATAGGCTGCAATGTTCCGTGCTCCCTAAGACGCCGATCAATTGCTTCGAACGTCTTCCTGTCGGGACACCTTCGTTCTGGAAATCTGTCTCGATACAAACGTACCGCGCCACGGCTATTGCCCCGTGCTAATCCATACATCAAATGGGCATCTGCCAACTCCGCATTTGTAAACATTGCACTGACTGCAAAACCACGTTCGTGATGAACACTAACCTGTTGATGCTACGTACTGATGTGCTTGATGCTAGTACCGTAGAGCAATGAGTCGCATGTCAACACAAGCACCGAAGTCAACATTACCTTCCTTCAATTGGGCCAAGTGGCGGTGAATCGAGGAAGTACAGTTCATACTGACGAAACTAAAATGAGCTCTAACATGGAAATTAAGCGTTTCCGGACACATGTCCACATAACATCTTTTCTTTATTTGTGTGTGAGGAATGTTTCCTGAAAGTTTGGCCGTACCTTTTTGTAATACCCTGTATAAATACAACCTGAGAGGCAAGACTAAAACGCTAGGCGCAAATTGAGTATATCGCGTGTGGCGCGGCGCAGCGCATCGCGTTTTTGTAACTTCACAGTTTCAAGTGCGACAGCGCAAATTGCGACGCGACTGGGACTCGACACGCGCCTGCGCCAGGCCGCGCGGCTTTGTGGTTGTGGCACAGATCCATGCGCCGCGCGCGGGGGGGATGAGGCGGGGAGCGGGAAGGCAGTCCTGCCATAAGCTCACTTTGGCATGGCGCATATGGGCAGCGGAAGTATTGCCTATCCGAAAAATCAGCCTTCGGTGTCCTGAATTTGACTGTCATTGAGTTGTGTTTCGTTTTTCGCCGTTTAACCGCTCCATCTCTTTCCGTTAGTACATAATAGTTTTCAGTTACATATATCTGTATAATTTTTTTTGCTTTCTTTATTCTTTTGTCAAGTACAATGCACAGTTCAATAACTGGTGAGCCATTAGCCACTGGGATTATATCTTCTGTCTCCACAACGTTTTCAGATCGTAAGAGGGAACAGACAATTCATCGTGAAAGTAGTGAATTAGGAAGTAACGAACATTATAAAATTGTGTGATCTAGAACCAAGGCAGGAAAGTAGAACAAAGTTATGTACTTGCTGCCTATTATACTGACGTATCTCTTAAGATAAAAATAGAAAAGGCGTAATTTCCACAGGTATGACCCCTTTGTGATCTTGGTAAAAAACGCCTGAGATATTAAATACGTAAGTTTCACTATTATTATTTGGATATGGATGTAATAAGAGACATTATGCTACGTACATATGGACGTATTTCCACTGCAACCTAGAAACAGTCGAGAATAACGGTGTTTAAATCGGCTCGTCATTACGAGAAAAATCGTTTCAGTGGTTGCATACACACTATCAGCATTAATAAACTAATTATACAACAGACTACGTAAATGAAGTAGTGGCTGGTATTATTCCGAAGGTATAAGTATCCTGAAAGAGTGTGACGATTTGATATATTTAATTTGTTGAAATGTATTGCTGACAAAGGCAGATCTACTCCCACGACAATGAAATTGTATTGGAAGAAGCACATAGATGATCTGCTGGAACGGTTAGGTTCAGCTACTTATGCTATTAGGGTTACTGCAAATGTTGGAGATACACATATCAGTAAATTAGCCTACAATGCCTATTTTCATTCACTGTTTCATATGACATCATATTTTGGGGAAATTCGTCATTAAGAGAGAAATTATTCATTGCATAAAAGCGTGTAATCAGAGCAACAGCTGGAGTCCACCGAAGATCACCTTGCAGACATTTATTTAAGAAACTCGGGATATTCACTGTACCTTCGCAATACATATATTCTCTTACGAAATTTGTCATTAATAAGCCATCCCAACTCAAAAATAACAGCTAAGTACATAGCTACAACACTAGAAGAAAGGATGATCTTCACAATTCTGGATTAAATCTCACTTTGGCCAGAAAGGGGTGAATTATGCTGCCACAAAAATGTTTGGTCATTTGCCAAATAGTATTAAAAGTCTGACAGATAGCCAACCAACAATTAAAAGCAAATTAAAAGAATTTCTCAATGACAACTCCTTCTACTCAATAGATGAATTCTTAGATATGAAGTAGTAACTGTAAAAAAAATTAATTAATTATTTTGTGTAAAGAAAACTTATGTTAATGTGACACATTCCGCCAGCTGGTGTGGCTGGGCGGTTCTAAGGGCTTCAGTCTGGAACCGCGCGACCGCTCCGGTTGCAGGTTCGGATCCCGCCTCGGGCATGGATGTGTGTGATGTCCTTAGGTTAGTTAGGTTTAAGTAGTTCTAAGTTCTAGGGGACTGATGACCTCAGATGTTAAGTCCCATAGTGCCCAGAGCCATCTAAACCATTTGACACGTTCCACATCATTACGAAATGTCGTAGCTCTATGGAACAAGGATTAATGTATGTATGTATGTTTTTAGAACGGTGTGAACTCTTCCTCTCACAAAACACACTTGGCTAGCTTTCGCATTCCTGTCGCGCGCGTATTCTCAGCTGCTGACGAAGCACTGATCGTAGTGTTGTGCCACGTATCAACTGTTTATTTTTCTCAATAACAACTATTTTGATTAAAATTCTTCTGGGTATTAAACCTCGTCATTGCTAAAAACTAACAACAATAATAAACTAAAACCGACGTTTCGTCCGAATTGCAACGGTCTTCCTCAGGGCACGACTTTTTTGCATGGGGATAGGTGCTTCTATTTATTTCTATTTATTAGAGGCTATCGATGTCTGACGTCACTGTTGTAAACTTCGATTGGCCCTCTAATATGATTGGCTAGTCTTGACGTAAGGGAAGATGGAAAGAAAGGGGCTATTCGTGGATGTCCATGTCGTCAACGATTGGTAGCTGCAATCATGGACTGTGCGGCTGGTCCTGGCGGAGGTTCGAGTCCTCCCTCGGGCATGGGAGTATGTGTTTGTCCTTAGGATAATTTAGGTTAAGTAGTGTGTAAGCTTAGGGACTGATGACCTTAGCAGTTAAGTCCCGTAAGATTTCACACACATTTGAACATTTTTGATTGGTAGCTGTCTGCCAATCAGCGATCGGATTCTTGGCGACCATCACACATTATGGTCAGTTTTGACATCAAGTATCTATTCATTAACGTACCTTTTGAGGAGACTATGCGCATTGTACAGGATCGGATCTCACCAGATATCTGCGATCTGGTGCACTTATGCCTGCACAAAAATATAAAGTTCACACCTGGGACTGAAAACAATGGCACCTTGCCATTTCTGGATGTGGAAGGATACAGAGCAGCCGAAGGTAAACTCGGACATAAAGTGTACCGGAAACCAACGCACACTAATCGGTATTGCACGCGGAGAGTCACCACCACCCAGCTCAAAAGTATTCTGTTCTTCACACGTTAACTGCCCAAGCCTACCGGATAAGCGATGAAAATAACATCGAAGAAGAATTAAAGGAGCTACAACACACGTTCGTACTAACGGCTATGATGACATCATAAGAAAGGTAGCTAATACCAAAGGGAGCAGAACACGAGAAAAAGGCAAAGAAGAGAAGCTTCTTCTGGTACACTTACCATATGTAAAAGGCGTCAGTGAACGGCTAGGCAACGTCCTCCGCCGACGAGGTTTCAAACAGACTTTTCGAAGCAGTCACAGGATCCACGAAATGATATGCTCCACCAACGATGTAGTCAATCATAATACTGCAGGTGTTAACGAACTACGGTGTGAGTGCGGAGCTGCCTACGTGGGAGAAACAGGGAGACCTGTCAGCTTACGAGTAGCAGAACACGAACGCTATGTACGATTACAACAACATAATAAATCGTCGATAGCGTAACACCACCGTGACTGCGAACAGCCTATCAGGTTCCAGGAAGCCCGAGTACTTGCGAAAGAATCGTGGATACGAGAACACAAAATACGGGAGGCGATCGAAATTATTAAGCAGCCTGACAACAGCAACAGAGAAGATAGCTACAAACTCCCGGCGTCCTGGCTGCCGGCCATCCTAGACCAACGGGCCGCGAGAGGTCGCGGGGCAGAAGCTATACGGGACACGGACGTATCTGCACAAACAGCTGTAGAGCAACTAACTGTCAGCCCACTTCCGCGCACACCAGGAGGAAAACTTGCCGACCAGAAGCCGAACGCTGATTGGCGGACAGCTACCAATCGTTGACGACATGGACATCCACGAATAGCCCCTTTCTTTCCATCTTCCCTTACGTCATGACTAGCCAATCATATTAGAGGGCCAATCAAAGTTTACAACAGTGACGTCAGACATCGATAGCCTGTAATAAATAGAAGCAAAAATGGCTCTGAGCACTAAGGGACTTAACATTTGAGGTCATCAGTCCCCTAGAACTTAGAACTACTTAAACCTAACTAACCTAAGGATATCACAAACATCCATGCCCGAGGCGGGATTCGAACCTGCGACCGTAGCGGTCGCGCGGTTCCAGACTGAAGCGCCTAGAACCGCTCGGTCACACCGGCCGGCAAATTTCATATTTATTTTCATACCAGGAAACTCTTGTTTCACTAGCTGTCGATAACTCTTAAAGAATTACAGTAACTGAAATGGAAAAAAGTAGAAAGTATAACTTCTGAAATAACGTCATTGATAAGAAAGTTCAGTGTGTTTATGAACTGTCAAAGTATTCTCCTCCTCGTGTGCCATCATTCGCCGAAATTTCGTTCGATGTCTCGAGCGGCTTAGGAGATGGAGGGATGTTGTAAATATTCCATTCCCGCGGGCGTGAGATCGGGAGTGGATTCGTTATATGGGATCCATTTTCTCGATATTGGAGACAGATAGAGACTTCCTCTCAAGTCTAAACAAAAATTCAATATGTTAGCTACATTTCATACGCAGCAACATATCGTGTATTACGCACCAAACGCAAAATCATAGTGAACCCTTTTTTACATTGCAAACTTTTTGAAATCTGCGTAGTGTCTCACTAAAATGTAAATATGACCATTAGCATGATGGTGGGCCTTCGCCACGAAACTGACATGTGATGCTACAAGCAAGGCAAAAATCAAATATTTTCACTGAATAGTTTCTGTAAAATCGATTGAGGAAGACTACAAGGTGGCGCGCTTCCGTTCTGTCAGCGTAAAGCGTCACCAATCGGCGCGTGCGAACTATGTGTACGCGTCCCAATATGCACAGGGCCAGCGCGACATGTGCCTGCGCAGATTGAGACGTGTATAGCACGTGAGACGTGTGCGCAACGTGCGTGTTGCGCTGTAATGTCATGTCACGTCTCACGCGCTACACGCGTCTCAATTTGCGCTTAGCCTAAGCACCACTTCACACACAGCCATCGTTAACCCATTAAGTACCAGTGTCCAATTTTTAGGACAGAGCACATATTTATTTATAAATACACAATAAATTATTAATTTGCAACTATTACTGCTCTACGTCATTTGTTGATGCTTTTTATAACAAATCTATGCTTACAGGAAATTAAAAGCTATAAATCCTACCATTAATTGATTATTGAATACTAAGGCACACTTTTCGTTATTACAGGTGTTCACTTTATCAAAAATTTAGTAATATATGAAATATGTGGCAAAGATCTTTTTGTGATTATTTATAGTCAACAATGTGTCTTTTAAACTACTTGCATTGTTAGCTCAATTGGAGTTATATTCATTGTTTCCCATTCTTATAAAATTTGGTGTACTCTAAATAGGACACTGGGAACTGGTGTTATCATTTCAGTTATTTGTACTGCTGCACGTTCGAATATGAAACTCTGCTATTGCAGATGTATTTTCTTTTTATAACATGGTAATTTTTACCATTACTAAATAATACAGTTCCAGATGGACAGAGGTATTTACACATTCCCTTTTCTGTGGTTTGTGCTAATGTATTATTCTTTCATTTCACTTTATTTTATTACATTTTATTTCATTTCATTTTATGTAGATTATAATGGCCTTCAGATGAGATAGATACCTCACTAACGAAGAAATAGAATAAAGAATAAACAGTGACGCATTCTATAATGCGGTGTCAGATGACCAGGACCATACTGATATCACCATATGTCGTCCTGAAGTAGACTGTACGACCGACGAAGAAGAAGGTCCAGACGATGTTACTGGAACTGTGGAAGTCTCAGATGTGCCAGGGGCTATTGAATTACATTATGTTGCATCAGAGAATAACGAAGAAACTGTATGTAATACTTCACTGCCAAGTACATCCTAAGTTTCCAGAAGTAAATCGAAGAAGAGACGTCTTACTGATGAGAAAAGCAATTGGAGAAAGACACCTCCAGTTTATACAAAGCTGTCTCAAACTAGTGATCATGACATCAGCACAAAGAGAGAGGAATTGAAGGAACAACTTTCTTCCTTGACTCCGAAGGAGATGTTTGAAGAACTGATGAACGAAAACATATACGAGTTCATAGTGAAAGAAACTGTGAGATATCCAGTAAATATGAAGAATATGCAGGATTTTATCCTCACAGTTGAAGTAGTAAAGGTCTTTGTCGGATTTATTCTTTTTGCTGGCTACCATAAGCTCCCTGCTGAGAAGCTATACTGGTCTGAAGATGAAGATGTTGGCCTACCAATTATAAAGACAGCTATGTCAAGGAAAAAATATCAGAAGTTGAAAACATGGCTTCATTTTCAAGATAATGACTTAGCCAATGAAAACAAACACGATCACGGATTCAAAATTAGACCTCTCTTGAAAATGATAAATGAATCTTTTCAAAACTTTGGAATATCTGAGGAAAATTTGTCAATTGACGAAATGATAGTCAAATACTTTGGACGAAGTGGGCTGAAACCGTTTATCTGAGGCAAGCCTATTAGGTTTGGCTATAAGTTGTGGTCTCTTTGTGGAGCAAGTGGCAGTTTTTCAAATTTTATTTATACTGTGGAAAAGATCCAGAAGATACTGCAAGGGATGACCTACTATTGGGATCAAGAGTAGTCCTAAACATGCTGGACTGCATTGAAAAACCCGAGAATCACTGTGTGTACTTTGACAATTTCTTCACTAGTAGAGATCTTCTAATTCATCTGAGAAATTTGGGTTCTTGAGCAACTGGGACTGTCAGAGAGGATCAAGTTGGTGACTGTCCACTACTGAGCAGCAACGAACTGAAAAAGACAGTTCAAGGAAACTATGACTACCAGCTCTACAGGAATGGTGAAGTCTTATTTGTTCGATGGCACGACAACAGATGTGTTACAATTGGTACAAATTTTGACAAAGTTGAACCTTTGGGAGCAGCTACGCGGTACAGTAGACAAGCAAGTAAGAAGACACAAGTGCAACAACCTGCCGTTTTGAAGTCGTATAACGCGTACATGGGAGGTGTTGACCACCGTGACTGGTTAGTTGGAAAATATGCGACGGTAATTAGAGGGAAAAAATGGTACTGGGTTGTATTTACACGTATGCTGGAAATAGCCCTCGTAAATGCCTGGCTCTTCTACAGACTAGTACATGGGAAAAATCACTGGATTTACGGGATTTCAGACGTGCTGTTACAGTTACATACCTGAAACTGGACACTGGAAGACCGAATACTGGACCCATCACGTCAGTTGAGAGTGATACCAGACATCAGGTTTGATGGAATTGGTCATATGATTGACAAAAGAAGCACCCAAAGAAGATGTGTAAGAGCTAAATGCAACGGTAAACGAAAAACATATTGTGTTAAATGCCCTGTAACACTGTGTGTGAAGTGTTTTGTACCATTTCACAAGAAATAAATAGTTAAGACTTGAATACAGTTTAGTATGTTATACGATACTGTTAGATCCCAGCGTCCTATTTTGGGAACGGCCATTGTATCAGCATGTATAAATATTCTTTGGCTATTTTTGTACTTATTGTGGTTCATACACTATGTAAATTATAATTAAGGAATAAAAAATTCAATTAAAAAAAAAATTGGGACTTAATGGGTTAAGATCCGCGTCAGTGAAACGCCGAAGTGCGCGCTGCCTCGGATGACGTCAGAGACAGGTTGTTACAAAACGCTGATTTTCAGTAATAATAGAAAGTGAAATCGCGAGGATTTCGCAAAAGTGACTGTTACTGTGCCACCCTTAATGTTAACAAATCCGCATGGCAAGTGCTGACAATTACTCTCCACTTTTGTGGCGAGAATTTATTTTGGTTATCAGTAGTCAGGGCGAAAGACAATTTAGTAAGAACTTGCCGTAGAGGTCGCCTCTGAACTGCCCATAATGCTGCTTAGGATAGACAGATTTACTGTCAATATGAGCATAATGTATGTTATAATGTTGTGCGTGTGAAAATTTACCAAATATATGAATCAATAAGAACTCAAAATTTTCATTTATAATCATAGTCCTGATCCCACTGAGCAATCAGAGAATAGAAACATTTCTTTCAGTGGGCTGGACAAGAATGTGGACTTGCAGACTGGGAACTATGATCAGTATATTCTCCATCGCTTTCTGGCTGACTACAGAAATAGTTGCCAGGGTCTTGTAAAAGAAGGTGAACAATATTTTCAAGAATTCCAATTTCCGCTAGTGACTAATGATTATTAAATTAAAATCCAACTCGCCGCCCCACAGGGTGTGGGACAATATACGTACACCACACTATCCGGACAGTACAGGAAAGGTGCACTCTGCGTAAACGCCAGACAACGAACAGTCGACAAAGTCTGCTATGGCAAAGCACTACATCTCCCACGAACATGTCATGAATTACGACGGTACCAATTTGTTGCAAATATTCTACACCTTCCGAAATTGTTTTCTGAAACAAGCTGTAGGGATTCAGTTTGTAACCTCCCCACAAAAAATATAATAATTAAAAATGTGCCATGAGCCAAGTGTAAACTCCCCACAAGAAAATATTTTATAAGCGAAACCAAAAACCATGATCTGTGAACCATGAACCAAGCGTAACCTCCGCACAAAAATAATAATTAAATGAATTTTTTAAAGCATTGTAACCTCTGAACAAAATTAGGTTCCCACTTATTATCTCTGTGCAGAAATGCATTCACATTTAATGTAACCACAAAATTCAATTCCTCAATCCAAAAATAATAAAAAACAAATTAGTAACCTGATAAATTTTATGAGGATAGCAGCGCTGCCCTTCGGCCCTGTATTCTGAATAAAAAAAAGCAAAAAATTCTTACCTCAATAAAAACTGCGAATATATCTGCTCTTATGTAGAATTTTTTTTTACACAGCTTCGTGCAATGCTGGCGTATATTTTTTTTTATTGTTGGAACGAATGATTATGCATTGGAAATATTCTTTAAATTGAAATGAATGCTTTTCTTTAAAAAAATTACTTTACATCATGAAAATTATTATTGCGGCATTTTTGAAAGAAATTAATTACAGTTAATATACATTACAAGATATGCGCAAGGCTGCTTCTTTACCTTCTACAATAATACTCATCCTCCAGAGTCCCGACCAGAGCAGACTGCCGACACGCGCCGACTAGCACTGACTACAGCATACTACTGCTTACTAGCACGGACTGAAGACTAAACCAGACTGACTACTACCACCGACTCGCGACAAGCAACAACTAACGACATACTGCTCTCTGGTCAGAGACTGCCATGCCTCGCCCATCGCCGGCAACACATACGTCTTACATAACCCTCCACTGGGGGGGCAAAAATTTGGCAGCGATGGTGAGTCAATTGGACTTGCCATGAGCAACAAATTTTTCTTAATTAACTAAGTTTAGAATCACAGAATATATACATATATAAAAGTGCAGAACATGAAATAAAATATAGTGCACATGCACTGAGTACAGAACATATCAAGCAATGACAAAATGTATACACAATGAGCACAAAACATATTAACAAATGGCAAAAGTGCACACGCACTGTAGTAGAGAACATATCAGGAAATCACAAAAATGCATAAGCAATGAGTACAAATCATATTAACAAATGGCATAAAGTGCACACGCACTGTAGAAGTCTTAAACATTTTTACAACAAATAAACATATCAAGGAGTGAAATAAAGTGCACACGCACTGTAAAAGTCTTTAGCATATTTAGGACAACTGATCTTGTTAACAAATGAAATGAAGTGCACATGCACTGTATATGTCTTTATCATTTTACAAGAACTAGGAAAGGAATGGGAAGGATTGCGTCATGGTTGTAGCACATTAGGTTGCACGCAGCTGCACTGAAAGTCCATATCTTTCTGCAGAAGCACAACACCAAGTGAGACAATCTGAAGTTCTCTTCCCTGAAGTATTAATCAGTGTAGTCAAGACACTGAAATGTCGTAGTAATATTCCATGTTATCATTTTGGTAGTACATTAGGTACACCAAACAGTGGGACCATAATAATATCTCCATCGCTCAAGGTGGTGGACAGCATGTCGTGTCGACACCACGTTCTTGTAAGGTACACCAACGTAGAATTAGTGCAGAAATCAAATATAGTGCTCCATGAGCATGAGGATAGACGGGACAAACGGATATTGCAGTAATTTCTGGTAATTAGGTCAGAAGGTGAAGGACATTAAATCTTATACTAGTCATCATTAATAATTACACTAGTCGATTAACTAATTTTTAAGTAATTCGAGGCACTCATCGCCCAGTTACTGAACATTTCTGTACCATGTATGAAGTATTACAGAATAATGTTCATAAGATATCTGTTTACAGAGAACATTGGCACTCATTGGCCAGTTACAAATCATCAGAAGTCATCATTCAAAACAGGAGCTAATTCATATATAGCATGAAAGTGACATAATATAAATTTAAAGTATAAGAAACAGTGGCATTCGTTGGTCAGCAAGTATTAATTATTACAAAATATTTTTCATCCTTCAAGTGACATATGACATATTTAAAAAAATTATTATTGGCACTCATTGGCCAGTTACTAAACATGTTACAAGTTACACAACGCACTAACAAATAAAGACAGCGGCGTTCAGTTAAGCAAGGCGTGGTACCCAGTTTTGAGCGTGGTCAAAGTACAGTGGCGTTCTGGAAGCAAATCTCCCGGCATGGCATCTGAAGAGGACGAGGGCGTATTGTCGGCACGCATACAGAGACATCGGTCTAGCGGCGGCGACAGTGTGACTGAGGGACTCAAAGATCGTGCCCCGGAGACGCGCTTCCGCTCCACCGCGTTGGGTCTTTGCTCACAGCTGGCCGGCCAGAGGCTGTCGGCGGTGTGGAGGGGATATAAAAGCGGCACCCAGTGAAAGACAGACCCCACCCCTCTTTTGGGTCCTCATCCTCCTTCAGCTCCTTTCCCGGCTCCCCCCTTCGCTTTTACTCTCCTTTCCCCCCCTTTTTTGTTTTCCCCTCTTCTGTCCAGTTTCCCCCCACCTGCTCTCGACTGTGGTGTCACATTTGCCAACTTTTTAGTGCAGTGTTCCAGTGACTATTCAGTGTTGTTTGTCTTTCTCGTGTTGCGAACAGAAACCATGCTGTCGCTAGGTGTGAATTTTATGTCCTTTGCGAACAGAATCCAGACTGTCGCCGTGTTTTTTAATTGTCTATTGTTTTCCCTGTCTGCTTCGTATGTATTTTTCTTAGCATCATCATCCCTCTGTTGTTGTTTTAAGTTCCACGATTTCTTTTCGCCTTGTTACTCTCTAAGTCTCCGATTTTATCGCCTGTTTTTTATTATTTGTTCTCTTGATCTTTGTCACAAAATCTGTCGGCTGAAGAGCGGCATACTAAGCTGCTGCCAGCCCGCCCCCTTCGGGGGGAATTGAAATTCAATAAATGAAAAAAAAAAAAGACAGACAGTCATCAGTAACGCTTCAGGATGGTAAGAAATCGGGCTGCCGAAATATCGTGCCATCTGCGTGACGTCACCCAGCTGAATACCAGAAAAATATTCAAAGTATTTCTCATTATCTAAACACATCTTCCGCTAACCACTGCAGAGTACGTGGTGGGGGGTAACTTGTATAGGTGTTAGTCATTCCTTTTCTTCTTGTACGCGCAAATGGAGCGATGAGAAAATGATTAAACAATGTATAGACTTTCTCGGCTGGTATTTACAGTGAAGGCGATTTTTAGTTATGCGGGCATTAGGCTGTAGGCTGAGGCACGTTGCATCTCCTAATAGTGTAGATATTCTCCGAGGCTACAAGAATTTCATTTGTTGATTTTCGAACCCAATCGAAGGTAAAGTTTTCCTACCATTTCGTAAAAATTGTGGGAGATCTGTGACGGTCTGTTTATATCGGCCGTCCATGCGCCTTTTTTATTTGCTCTGACTAACAAGGAGAACCCAGAAAGTGCTATAATCAAAATAGGCGAACACGTATCTCAGATTATCCGTAGATACTCAACAATTTTTGAGGAAATGACGGTCAAGCTTTTCGACGTATTTTAGATGCCTTTTAGCGCGCTGTAATCTCAGCCGAAATAGTGACACAGTGGCTAGCGTTGCGGTCATTAGCAGAAGAATAAGGACAACATTTTTTCAATATACATCGGAAAACTTTCGTGTAGTAATCTTCTACGGACATGGTTAGATGAATGACAAATAAAAATTAAATTCGGGTTTCGAACACGGGGCGTAGAAGTGTGAAGCCGTGATGCTAGCAACTACGCAAAATCTTCGGTTGAAGTACTGGCTCCCTAAAACGCACACAAAGCACCTGAAAAACTTTGACCATCATTTTCTCAGCGCTCGTCGAGTATCTACAGATAAGCCGACATACGTGTATGCTTAATTTGACCCTCTTCCACTGACAAGGCGACCGTACGAACTTCCCTCCATCTATTTGAATCGTATTGACAGACTGTGTGGGTAACAACTAGGACTTCAACACAATTATGTAACTAGTAGAACACAGCTCTCAACCGGTTTTGAAAAAATCTCTTTTGAACATTTTAAAGTAGTCTTACATACTTTGTATGTTCGCTGGTAATCAAGCATTCTGTAGCCAAGCGTGTAAATGCTTAGTTTCATAAACACGATGTCTGTGGATCGAATGTCGTTTCCAGTACTGTTTTCTCATTTCATACCCACGTAATTCTAACAACAGATACGTGTAATACGCCGTGAAATTGTGTGATGACCAAGCACTGCTTACGAATAACTGAGAGGTATCGAAAAACAGCGGCTGGTGCACAGATGGACAGGCGAAAATCGGGAATCATGTAGATTGGTAGTGGGTTACCCGCCCACCTGGATGAACACGTTAAACTGGTCACTGAGATAAAATGTTTGGGTTGGTGTACACTAAGACAACACGCTGCGCGATCGCTCTCAACTACAAACCTCTCTGAATATCATCCACACCCTACCTGCGCACTACACCTCTTACCATCCTTAGATGTGTTGCAGAAGATCAAATTAGTTAACACCTACCTGGTGCTGAAGATTAAATATTTGGCAAGAATCTTTCCATTGCCATGAGCGACAGCAGACTGACTCCAGGCAGTCCTCATACATTAAGTGAACCAAGAGCATCTCTTCAAAGTAAGCTACGCAATGCTCTGTCTGTGGTATCATGTATCTACACCCTCCCACTGGCGTATTTTTGTTGGCAATGGGATTCCAAGTTTCCGTCAGACGCCGACAGTGCTCATGCGGGATTCAGCGGACCCAATGGCGCACGCCTGCTGAGCCACGACTCCAGTGGCTCTGCACTACGAGCGCTCTCTGCTGCCGCATTATAGGATGGCCGGTGGCAGCCGTATGGCCCACTCATGTTCGGAGCCACTTCATTACGCAGGTGCCTAGTTGCAGCAACGACGTCATCGTTCATGCTTAGTTCAGAGAGCTTCATCTTTGTTGAGATTGTGATAGCTGGACTCTATCTCTTTCAGCATTATTTGTAATGAGTCTTCGTATGTTTAGTCGCTGTCGGGCGTGGCCGGCACTTGGATCGGTGACCATCCAGGCCACCATGCGCCGTTGCCATTTTTCGGAGTGCACTCAGCCTCGTGATGCCAATCGAGGAGCTACTCGATCGAATAATAGCGGCTCCGGTCAAAGAAAACCATCATAACGACCGGTAGAGCGGTGTGCTGACCACACGCCCCTCCTATCTGCATCCTCAACTGAGGATGACACGGCGGTCGAATGGTCCCAATGGGCCACTTGTGGCCTGAAGACGGAGTGCTTTTCGTATGTTTAGAGAAATACAAGTAAAGTAAATCTTCCGTTTACTGTGATAACTTGTTTGTTTATCATTTCTGCTTCTGTCCAGTTTTCCCACGAGGACAGTTGCCGCTCCATTCTGTAGCCCAACCCTCCTTACTGTCGTGCAAAAAGTGGTACACAACATACGTACCTGGTGACGAACACTAGCGCCTACGTATGGCAGACTTCAAGTTGATTTTTTCCTGTTCTGTTTGTTCTTCATTGGTTTTTGCTACTTTTGCTTCTCTTCTGAGGTACCCAGTGTTTGCCTTGCTTGCACACTTTATGTTGTAGGTTCTGCACTTGCTGCTTTTACACCCCTTTTCACTTTCTCTGTGATTATTTGTCTTATTATTTTACGCATTGCTCAATTAATAATGGCTGCTGCGCACCAATTGCCTTTCGCACCTCCTGCAGTTGGCCTAACTCAGTTTATTCAGTTTAAGAGTCAACAAATGGCGTGACTACTTGAAGTGATTAATTGCTCCATGACAACGCAGATGACTTCACACAAGACGTCGGACCCAACTGCAGCACACCGCCTGCGTATGTGCCGCCATTTTGTGAGTTTGACCAGAGGAGGGAAGACTGGACAGAGAGTACCTCGCACAGTTCAACGCCCACATCGCGGCGCAACACATACAAGGTACTGAGAAGCATTCTAATTTCTTGGCCACAGCGGGATTGACTGTTTATCGGCTGTGGGCAAAGTTGTTTTCCACGTCGCGCCCTGAGGTGGAAAACTGTGAGGACATATTGCAGGCGCTTGAACCCACACATGAGTACACGGGACATTGCGAGAGCCGGTGGACTGAGTCAAAGTAGTGTCATGCGCATACTACATCGTCACTCCTTTCACCCGTTTCATGTGTCGCTACATCAGCAATTACATGGTGATGACTTTAATCATCGAGTGCAATTCTGTCAATGGGCATTAACAGAGAATGCGTTGCAGTTCTACCTGTTTACCGATGAAGTGGGTTTCACAAACCACGGGGCAGTGAATCTACGGAACATGCATTACTGGTCCGTGGAAATCCTCGCTCGCTCAGACAGGTAAAGCGACAGCGACCGTGGACTGTAAATGTATGTTGCGGAATCATTGGCGACCACCTCATTGGTCCTCACTTCATTGCAGGGGCCCAAACAGCTGCAACATACATCGCGTTTCTACAGAATGATCTGCCTACGTTGCTCGAAAATGTCCCACTGGAAACGCGTCGACGTATGTGGTATCAGCATGATGGTGCACCTGCACATTCCGCAATTAACACTAGGCTGACCGTTGACAGGATGTTCGACGGGCGTTTCATAGTACGTGGAGGACGCATAAATTGGCCAGCCCGTTCTCCTGATCTTACACCTCTGGACTTCTTTCTGTGGGGTACGTTAAAGGAGAATGTGTACCGTGATGTGCCTACAACCGCAGAGGATATGAAACAACGTATTGTGGCAGCCTGCGGCGACATTACACCAGATGTACTGCGGCGTGTACGACATTCATTACGCCAGAGATTGCAATTGTGTGAAGCAAATGATAGCCACCAAATTGAACATCTATTGGCCTGACATGTCGGGACACCCTCTATCCCACTCCGTAATTGAAAACGGAAACCACGTGTGTACGTGTACCTCACCCCTCATGGTAATGTACATGTGCGTCAGTGAAAAAGACCAATAAAAAGGTGTTAGCATGTGGACGTAATGTGCTGTTCCAGTCTCTTCTGTACCTAAGGTCCATCACCGTTCCCTTTGGATCCATACGTAATTCGGTGCTCTCCTATACACACGATCGAACAGCGGAGGAGTGGTACTCAAGCGTCAACTTTAGGTTACAATATCTCCGGATGTAATTAACATTTTACAATGCAACAAACGGCACTGATTACGTATTTGTTTATATGTCCAGATGTGCTAACAAAACTAACGGGGTTCCATTTAAAAAAAACGTAGGTTTGTGTTAAAAAACATACTTCCGTGCTTTTTTTTATGGTTTGTATTAACCAGTTACACTAGCCCCTCTCCTCACGTTCGGTCTGTGGAATCGATTCGTCAGTATTTGATGTGGTGTACGAAATATATCCAGCGGTAATGTTAGGTGACTCACCCTGTATAATAAATCCATTACTTTCAGATCGCCTGATGATGGCAACAGTGCTGAAACAGGCCTGTCATGATTAAATAAACATCTGAAAATAGAAGCAGCTTTTTGGACTTAATTCATAATGTCTTTGCACGACTTATTTTGTTGCCTTGTTAGAGATTTGCACGTTTTTAGTTTTTTTGAAAATATATATCTTTTGATCCCAAACATCTCTAAATGTTAAATGTCTTATAATCAAGCTATGCCTCACTCCTGTGTGGAATTCATTTTGTGCTTTTAGTGTTAATGCTTTTGCTTTTAAATAATACCAAAGTAATTTTGACGTATCTACATGCTGAGACTGTCTTATGACGACAAACTCCTTTTCGATTTCTTCACATTTCTCTTACGTCTACTTCGCTTTGGTTTCCTGGCACTTGCCATTCATTTTTTCCTAAATCACTAATACCGCTGTATTTGTTTCTTTTCCTGAAAATTTTTATATTAATTTCTTTTGTTGATCAATTGTATTTATTCTAGAAGTGGAGGGGTTGGAAGTACAGATGGGAGTATATTTGGTACTGAGGATGGGAATGAACGTAGGAGTGTGAGTACAGTTGATATGGAATAGATGTGGAGGTTGGGGTGGTAATGGTGGTGGGAGTGGGATATGGTTGGAAGTGTGTGTGTGTGTGGGGGGGGGGGGGGTTATGTGGGAGTTGGTAGGAGTGAACATAGCTGTAGAGTTGCAGCAGAGTGGCAGAGGGATTATGGATGGCAGATGGGGCAGGCTGGGGATTGGAGTGGGCTGACTGTAGAGGTGGAACAGGGGGTGGTCGAGTTGTGAGGGTGAGGGTAAGGGTGAAACTAAGAAGATATAGAACGAGATGCTTGTGTTGATTTTATTATATACCCAATTTATACACTCCAAGACAAAAAAAGACGCACAACGAAGGAGTTATCTAAATGGGACAGAAATAGGTAACTTTGATGTACATGTGCAAACAAGTGATTGAAATTTCATATAAATTATATGATTTATTCACGAGAAAGAGCTTCACAAATTCAGTAAGTCAATAAAGGGTTGGTCCACCTCTGTCCCTTATACAAGCTGTTTTTTATGTTGTCAGTGATTGACAGAGTTGTTTGATGTCCTCCTGAGGGATGTCGTGCCAGATTCTGTCCAGTTGGGGTGTTGGTTCATCAAAATTCCCTGCCGGTTGGAATGCCCTGCCCATTATGCTCCAAACGTTCTCAATTGGTGATATACCCGGCGACCTTGCTGGGGATGGCAGGTTTTGGCAAGCGTGAAGACAGGCACCAGAAACACTCGCCATGTGTGGACGGGCATTATCTTGCCCAAATATAAGCCCAGTATGGCTTCCATGAAAAGCAAAAAAGCATGGCGTAGAATATCGTCGACGTACCACTGTGCTCTAAAGGAGTCGCTGATGAAAGCCAAAGAGGTCCTGCTGTGAAAAGAATTTGCACCCCAGACTATCACTTCCAGTTGTCGGGGCATATAGCGGGCGACATTCCGGTTGGTATCCCACCACTGTCCAGGGCTTCTCGAGACACGTGTTCGCTGGTCACTGAGGCTCAGTTGGAAGCGAGACTCATTACTGAAGATAATTGTACTCCAGTCAAGGAGATACCAAGCTGAAGACGTACTTGGAGACGGCCCAGACAGCGGTGGGGTACCAACCTGGACTGTCGTCCGGCGTATGGTCCGTCAGCCAGGAATAACGGTCTGGGGTGCCATTTCTTTTCATATCAGGACGACTTTGGTAGGTATGCGCGACATCCTAACAGCACGGAGGTAAGTCGGTGATATTCAACACCCCGTTTTGTTGCCCTGAATGACAAGCCATCCTGGGCTTACATTTTAGCAAGATAATGGCCGCCCGCACTAGGCGGGAGTTTCTGCTGCTTGTCTTCGTGTTTGTCAAACTCTGCCTTGGGCAGCAAAGACACCGATATCTTCCCGATTGAGAAAGTTTGGAGCATAATGCACAGAACCCTACAAACAGCTCGGGATTCTTACGATGTAACGAGACAATTGGCAGAATTGTGCACAGTATTCCTCAGGTGGACATCCAGCAAACGTATCAGTCAATGCCAAGGCGAATAACTGCTTGCGTAAGGCCCAGAGGTGGACCAACACGTTATAGACTTGTTCAATTTGTGAAGCTCTTTCTCTTGAATAAATCATCCAGTTTATCTGATACTGTAATCATTTGTTTGTCTGTAAATGTACATCACATCTACTGATTTTCATCCCATTCGAATAATTCATTTTTCTTTCTTAGAACGTATTTTCGTAGTCAGTTTTATTTTGCTCACACTGTATATCTCACATAGGGATGCTGATAATAAGACAAGATAGATTAGGTCATGTTTCTTAGGCATGTATTCAAAACTCAGAACGTGAATAGAAAAGGAAAGGAAGTCGATAGTATCGGTATAATGTAGTATCCAACAAGCGCTCTACTGTGGCTTGTAAAGTATACATGGTGTCCCAGGAGGATTGACCAGTATTCAAGCATTGACAGGAATGACCAATCGAAACAAAAAAAATCTTTTAAACGTAGACTCTCTCACTCTCAGATGCATGTCTTAAGAGCTATGAAAACTTTTTCTTAGACATTGTGAAAAAAAAACATTCTACTTCAAGCTCTTTGGTTTCCATATTTTGGTAGTTGTTAGTATGGATCAAAGCAAGAAAAAATTCCCAGTAAACATGATCTCTAAAATGCATACCTTAAAAGCTATGAGCACTTGTTCACCTTCGCTACTGTGAAAAACTTCTACTGAACAAGTGATCTTAGCTCTTCAGGTCCGGAGTTTAGAACTGATGTTTACGAGACTTCTTCGATTAGAATCATCGTTCCTGTCATATCCCTGAACACTGATCAACCCTCCTGGGATCCCTTGTACATATAGATGTAGATTTCAGTATTCTAATGACAGTCGCGCTAGGAACACATACATGACACAATGTTGCAATTTCACTCGATAATGGACCAGTAGACGCAGCGGTTTGTTATATGTACTGTTGGTGATAAAATGGCTTATAATAATTGTGCTTAGAATGAGTATACTGGACTGTTTTACACCGAAGAGCCAAAGAAACTCGTATACATGCCGAATGTCGTGTAGGGCCCCAGCCGGCACGCAGAAGTGCCACAGCAGGACGTGGCATGGACTCGACTAACGTCTGAAGTGGCGCTGGAGGGAGCTGACACACAGGGCTGTCCATAGATCCGTAAGATTACGAGGGAGTGGAGATCTCTTCTGAACAGCACGGTGTAAGGCATCCCAGATATGCTCAATAATGTTCATGCCTGGGGAGTTTGGTGGCCACAAGAGTGTTCCTGGAACCACATTATAGCAATTATGGACGTGTGGTGTGTCGCATTGTCTTACTGAAATTGCCCAAGTCCGTCGGAATGCAGAATGGACATGAATGGATGCAGGTGATCAGAGAGGATGCTTACGTACGTGTCACCTTCAGAGTTGTATCTAGACGTATCAGTAGTCCCATATAACTCCAAATGCACACGCCCCCATACCAGCTTGAACAGTCCCCTACTGACATTTAGGGTACAGGGGTTCACGAGGCTGTCTCCATACCCGTACAATTTGAAACGAGACTCGTCCGACCAGGCAACATGTTTCCAGTCACCAGCAGTCCAGTGTCGGTGTTGACGGGCCCCAGACGAGGCGTAAAGCTTTGTGCTGTGCTGTCATCAAGGGTACACGAGAGGGCCTTCGGCTCCAAAAGCCCATATCGATGATGTTTCGCTGTATGGTTCGCACGCTGACCCCTGTTGATGGCTCAGCACTGAAATCTGCAGCAATTTGCGGAAGGGTTGTACTTCTGCCATCCTGAACGATTCTCTTCAGTCCCCGTTGGTCCCGTTCATGCGGGATCTGTTTTCGCCGCAACGATGTCGGAGATTTGATGTTTTACCGGATTCCTGATATTCACGGTACACTCGTAAGATGGTCGTACGGCAAAATCCCCACTTCATCACTACCTCTGAGATGCTGTGTTCCATCGATCGTACGCCGATTATAACCCCGTTCAAACTCACTTAACTCTTGATAACTGCCATTGTAGCAACAGTAACCGAACCAACAACTGCACCAGACACATGTTGTCTTATATAGGCGTTGCCGACCGCAACGCCTCATTGTGCCTTTTTACATATCTCTGTATTTGAACACGCACGCATATAATGTATTAGTTCCTTTGGCGCTTTAGTGTAGAAGAGCTATATTGTGTCTTTGAGGGGCCTCTGTTGCGTGTAATGGAAAGGTACTGGGAAACTGTAGAATGAAGTTGCTTACAAGGAGTTCTACTCACATAATCCTTACTGCTTTTAAATCCGACTGTATTCTGCATGGTTCGTAGTGCCTCGATACGCACTTCAGGCACAAAATTACTCTCATTAGACGTTCCCGTCTTCATGCACTATTACGTAGTCGAGTTTCCTCTTTCACAGAAAAAATCGGAGTATTTTAATAAGTCATGTTTGAAAACGGCCAAGAGCTGTTGATAAATAAATCTATGTCAACTAACCCTCTCGATCATCTTCTGGAGCCTCTATGGCAACGACCTTACTGTGGCAGTGGTATAGTTAATTAAACTGTAGGGACGCCGAGGTTTTGTAGTGGTGGTAGGTGGACAGGATGAGTTACGGACAGCTCGGAGACAGTTGAAACCTTTTTTTACTTTAAAAATGAATTTAAAATAGATTGTGACCGAAACCTGTTACCTTGCCAGTAAATATTTTATTGGGTCAAGACTGATTTAATACACCTTTAAAATATTTTATCAAGGCCGCTGATATTCTCCACGATGAACTCAAAAATTACTGCTTTATTTGTTTCTTAATAGTTTATCACAGAAGACTCGTGCCCATGAAAGGCGGGCACTGGGTAGTGGGTGCCGAGCCCGCAGACCTCGTTGCACGACGAAATGAAATGTCTTTTGGCTAGGGCCTCCCGTCGGGTAGACCGGTCGCCTGGTGCAGGTCTTTTGAGTTGACGCCACTTCGGCGACTAGCGCGTCGATGGGGATGAGATGATGATGATGACAACACAACACCCAGTCCCTGAGCGGAGAAGATCTCCGACCCAGCCGGAAATCGAACCCCCTTTGCACGGCATTCCGTCGCGCTGACCACTCAGCTATCGGGACGGACTCGAGGCCGTGACGCAGCCGACATTGGCTACATACGGCTCAGCATGGCGGCGAGGCGTTGCTACGCCCTCTGTTCCAGGTTGGCCTGGAGTGCTGCCTCGGTCAGGCTAGGCCAGTTAGGCCGTAGGCGAGGCGGGTTGGTGGACGGCCCCGGGGGTTTTGAGAGGGGGAAATCGGGTGGAAACTCTGGAAAAGAGTGAGGCCGACTGTGTCTGGTGCAGACGAACTCCCAGCGACAATCAATGCTGTGGCTGGATACGCACATAGGCGGCACTGTTACGATGACTGTGAGTGCTGGCGGCCGCACGTCAGAAGCCCACACACTACAGCGGACGCTGACTCGATGATACTGAGCCCTGCTTGGTCGGCCACCAGTACTTGCGCCACTGCAGACTTGTTGTTGAGTGATCGCCCCGGGTGTAAGGTGCACCAATTGCTGTAACGCTGCCGAAGCGTTCCAGGTTGCCGAAGTGTCTCAGGTTATGGTAACTCCATTGGTCATTGACCGGAAAGTCCTGCTGTGGCACCTAGACGGGCTGTGTGGCGACAAGCTTCACCAGCAAGAAGTATGATTATGACAACGGGCCCGCGCCCCGCGACACTACAAATCTATATTAGCTTATTTACTGTTAATTATACAGGGTGCAACGGGTGTAAGTGCAGTTATTTCTATTGGTCACTGAGGAAGGTGTACTGAAAAACATTACATCAGTATTTACGTCGTTTGCAGGCCAGTAATTACATCTATTAGGGGTAGTATGTATTTAAGTAGGTTAGTACCTCCAGTACATGTGGCAAGAGCAAGTCATTAAAGCTTATTTTCCCCTGGGCGGCTGATAATGTGTTGAAGTGTGGACCTGTGGACGCCAAATGGGTACTCTATACTGAAGGACGCAGTCCACTTAGTGGTGCAGGTATCACTATTCAGAAGACATTACCGGTCATAAAATTTGTAACGGGTTTGTGGGAAGACTGCTCGACACAGATAAACAACAACCAACACACTAATGTGTGTACATCTTAAGGTAACGCATATAAAAATGTCTCCACTTCTACCCATTACACCATGTACAATGTATTTCACTTATGACAAAAGGGATGTAAAATAATTTTTATTTTATGCGACGCCACAGGAAGAACACTGCCATACAGACTGTTGTAAATAAATTTATGATACCTGAAGACCATCAGATGATCGAAACTGCTCTTTGGTAAAGGTTAAGCCAGCCGCTGTGGTCGAGCGGTTCTAGGAGCTTCAATCCGGAACCGCGCTGCTGTTACGGTCGCAGGTTCGAATTCAGCTTCGGGCATGGATGTGTGTTATGTCGTTACGTTAGTTAGGTTTAAGTAGTCCTAAGTCTAGAGGACTGATGACCTCAGAAGTTAAGTTCCATAGCGCTTAGAGCCATTTGAACCATTTTTTGATAAAGGTTGTTTGTAACAGATCTTGTTGCTTCTTAAACATAACTTTTTCACATAATACTAACTGTGTGACGCAGTCTGCACAAAATATATTAAGAGTATTACAGTTAACGCCTCTCATTAATGTGTATGATCACACAGCAGAGATGTGCACCTGTGACTTTTTAGTATGCGAGCATCCTCTGTGATCAGCCAACTTGCGTCATCCTCAAATTACAGGTAGAAGAGACTGCTATTAAGCGAAATTAATCGACGACAGTGTTTATTTCCCAAGTAATGAGAAGCCTATGATGCCCATGAGGTGGGACACGGTGAAAGCTTGCACAGAATACCCAGAACTTTCTGGTGTAGGAATAAATGAAAGTGATCGAAGAAAACTGACGCAGCACACAAATAAGTGACAAGATATTCAATTGATAAGAAATAGCAGGTATAGGAACTCATCCAATTTGGAATGTGCGCTGGTAAATTATTCAGCATGTCATCGCCGAAGGTGCATACCATAATTTTGGCTGTTTACGACTAATGCGTTACCCGCAGGCCCTAAACAAATTCTGAAGATGCTTCAAAAAGGCTGTCATTGCAACTCAAACCGTCTTTTTCCTGAAAATATTAAGCATTTCTTTTATATCTACGACAGAGAGAAAAGAGAATTCTAGGTAATCTAAAATTGCGTGCCCTTTAACAGTTTATTGTTGTAGTTTTACAAGGCTATAAGAGAGTGAAAGATCAAAAAGCAGGGCATCACACGGTCAACCATAACGAAAGCTGAGCGCTGGCACAGACAAGCGTGGTTCAGATACTACCGCAGCGTAATTTTTTGTCAGTGACGTCAACAAACGCCAGTATGGCGAGGCGTGTTGTTAGCTCCTCCGTCCGTTAATACCGTCGTTTCCAAGTCTGAGCCGGTCGTTCGTCTTCGAGTAGCTCCTCCAATGGCCCTCCAAGCTGGGTGCACTTGGTTCCAGTCCTCCCATCAAAGCAAGACTCTTGGCGTTATCGGGAATCGGGCTGTGGTCTTCAAAGGGCAGTGAAGCAGGCAGACTGCTTCTCTAAGGGAGCGGCCGTGCCAGTGCCTACGACGCACTAATTGTTCCAACTTGCACAGGTTACGAATACTGTGAGAAATTTACTTTGGAAGCGAACCGTTAAACTGAAACAGTAAATCTATTCTTTTAATTCAAGTTTCTTTCAGGAACTGTCGAAAACGGTTGAAAAGCGTAAATTTTTACGCATAGTGTATGCAGCCGAAAATTTATGAAAACCTGTACTCTGAGAAATGTTCCTGAAACATATCGCACTACGTCTTCCGCCGGCCGGAGTGGCCGAGCGGTTCTAGGCGCTACAGTCTGGAACCGAGCTGCCGCTACGGTCGCAGGTTCGAATCCTGCCTCGGGCATGGATGTGTGTGATGTCTTTAGGTTAGCTAGGTTTAAGTAGTTCTAAGTTCTAGGGGACTG
The DNA here is from genome assembly GCF_023864345.2 of Schistocerca serialis cubense. Lineage (NCBI taxonomy): Eukaryota > Metazoa > Arthropoda > Insecta > Orthoptera > Acrididae > Schistocerca > Schistocerca serialis. The sequence goes on from NC_064639.1 coordinate 689,515,504, forward strand.
ATGACCTCAGAAGTTAAGTCCCATAGTGCTCGGAGCCATTTTGTACGTCTTCCTCCTGGTTATTATGGTTTAGTGTTGTCTGTCAGCGCAGACCGATCTACCTCCTAGAACAAGGCGGAACTTTGTTGTCATATCTACGCGTTAATAAAACGAGAGAGTTGTTGACGTTTTAGAGTTGTTATTGTATGTTTATTATTTCAGAAAGGAAGATGGGCCTCTGCAAGGTTAATTGCCCAAAATCCTTATTCTGTACATACTTACCGTTTGATAGGCAACATCGTCCCATTGAATTAGATAAGTGACAGAAAATGCATTTCCGCTGAAAGGAAAGAACAATGAAGTTTTGGCCTTGTCTTCCATTAGTGATCAATCTAAATATTTGTCAGGCGGAAGTTGTGGGAACCTGAACAAACTTAAATAAAGCTGTATGCTCGTGATCAGAAGTATAGCCTTCAAAATATTGCAAGAGCATCGAAGCGGCGTGACAGGTTAAGATACGATGAGCCACTCCATATCAGCTCTGAAAAAGATGAATGTCTACTCCGTCTTTTAACTTTCTTCTCCGAGAAAGAGATGCGGTTGAACCAGTAACTACAAGAAGAGTATTCAGGATACAGTTTTTGTACACACAAACTGAGTATACTCCTGTGTCAGATCGTAAATCAACAGAAACAGACTTAATTCGTATATATATGAGCGTGAACGAACGCAACATCAGTATTAATAGCAGGTGGAGGCGTATCATATTATTATGTACACACAGAGATCCGAATTACGAAATGCAGTCGCCTTGAAATAAACATTTATGACACTACCTGTCAGCGAGGATTATGAGATTCAAGCAGAAGTAGTTAATGAATTACTCGACCCTAATTCCCCACTCACGAACGTCTGTTTACGAAGAGATTATTGTTATCTCGGTCCCAAGTAAACTGATCCGCTGATGAGCTCAATGTCAGTGGGAATTACGGACTAAAAGTCCTCCTGCATTCGCCATCCTGTTTCTGCGGAACACACGTAGTGAGAAAGTATAGCAAAAAGAGTTACCAACTGATCTAGTTCAGACAAATGTATGAGCTAGCTCAAGAATGTGAGGTAGCCGAAACAGCACTGGCAATATAAGTGCGTTTGTTGAGCACCTAATCGAGTAATTCTGCGTCAAGTTAGTCTCCATATCCTGTTCTAAAGAAACAACAACAAAAAAAACAGAATATTGTTGAGTATCCTCTACTTAAACTTCGCACGTTGAACACATCGTTTCTCTACATTCTTGTGAAATCGATATGAGAATACTGCAGCCCATATTCAGGACATTCATTTTCTGAATGATGTTATATGCTGCCATAGTTCTCACAAAGAGAGCAGTTTAAAACAAAAGAGAAATAGTTTGTAATATACTGTATCTTACCTGCGTTTCCCTGCATCAACCTTCTCTTATCGCTCTTTTTGAAATAATCACATAAAAGAGGATTTTATACTACCTTTATGTTGTGTACTACTTACACTGTGCAGTGTAAAAGTGCAATGGCTATTCCAGCGTTTCATGAGAAGCTTTATCTAAGACGGCTGTGTAAGAACATGTGATTGAAAATAGTAGTATAGGAAGAAGGATGAAGTGTAAGATGCTGATATATATACATATACGCTGTTGTTAACCATTTACATACTGTAGTTATGTTCTCTCTCATTTAACTAAATCTTACTAATTTGCCCCCCCCCTCCCCCCTCTCCCCCCCCCCCCCCCCCCCATGAACCATGGACCATGCCGTTGGTGGGGAGGCTTGCGTGCCTCAGCGATACAGATAGCCATACCGTAGGCGCAACCACAACAGAGAGGTATCTGTTGAGAGGCCAGACAAACGTGTGGTTCCTGAAGAGGGGCAGCAGCCTTTTCAGTAGTTGCAGGGGCAAAAGTCTGGATGATTGACTAATCTGGCCTTGTAACACTAAACACAACGGCTTTGCTGTGCTTGTACTGTGACGGCTGAAAGCAAGGGGAAACTACAGCCGTAATTTTTCCCGAGGGCATGCAGCTTCACTGTATGGTTAAACGATGATGGCGTACTCTTCGGTAAAATATTCCGGAGGTAAAATAGTCCCCCATTCGGATCTCCGGGCGGGGACTACTCAAGAGGACGTCGTTATCAGGAGAAAGAAAACTGGCGTTCTACGGATAGGAGCGTGGAATGTCAGATCCCTTAATCGGGCAGGTAGGTTAGAAAATTTAAAAAGGGAAATGGATAGGTTAAAGTTAGATATAGCGGGAATTAGTGAAGTTCGGTGGCAGGAGGAACAAGACTTCTGATCGGGTGAATACAGGGTTATAAATACAAAATCAAATAGGGGTAATGCAGGAGTAGGTTTATTAATGAAAAAATATAGGAGTGCGGGTGAGCTACTACAAACAGCATAGTGAACGCATTATTGTGTCCAAGATAGACACGAAGCCTACGCCTATTACAGTAGTACAAGTTTATATGCCAACTAGCTCCGCAGATGACGAAGAGATTAAAGAAATGTATGCTGAGATAAAAGAAAACATTCAGATATTGAGGAGAGACGAAAATTTAATAGTCGTGGGTGACTGGAATTCGATAGTAGGAAAAGGGAGAGAAGGAAAGTAATAGGTGAATAGGGATTGGGGGGAAGAAATGAAAGAGGAAGCCGCCTGGTAGTATTTTGCACAGAGCATAACTTAATTATAGCTAACACTTGTTTCAAGAATCATAAAAGTAGGTTGTATACATGGAAAAAGCCTGGAGATACCAGAAGGTATCAGATAGATTACATAATGGTGACAGAGATTTAGGAACCAGGTTTTAAATTGTAAGACATTTCCCGGGGCAGATGTGGACGCTGACCATAATCTATTGGTTATGAACTGTAGATTAAAACAGAAGAAACTGCAAAAAGGTAGGAATATAAGGAGATGGGACCTGGATAAACTGACTAAACCAGAGATTGTATAGAGTTTCAGGGAGAGCATAAGGGAGCAATTGACGGGAATGGGGGGAAGAAATACAGTAGAAGAAGAATGGGTAGCTTTGAGGGACGAAGTAGTGAAGGCAGCACAGGATCAAGTAGGTAAAAAGACGAGGGCCAGTAGAAATCCTTGGGTAACAGAAGAAATATTGAATTTAACTGATGAAAAGAGAAAATATAAAAATGCAGTAAATGAAGCAGGCGAAAAAGAATACAAACGTCTCAAAAATCAGATCGACAGGAAGTGCAAAATGGCTAAGCAGGGATGGTTAGAGGACAAATGTAAGGATATAGAGGCTTATCTCACTAGGGTTAAGATAGATACTGCCTACAGAACAATTAAAGAGACCTTTGGAGAAAATAGAACCACTTGTATTAACATCAAGAGCTCCGATGGGAACCCAGTCCTAAGCAAAGAACGGAAAGCAGAAAGGTGCAAGGAGTATATATAGGGTCTGTACAAGGGCGATGAACTTGAGAACAATATTATGGAAATGGAAGACGATGTAGATGAAGATGAAATGGGAGATATGATATGGCTTGAAGAGTTTGACATAGCACTCAAAGACCTGAGTCGAAGCAAGGCCCCAGGAGTAGACAACATTCCATTAGAACTATTGACAGCCTTGGGAGAGCCAGTCCTGACAAAATTCTACCATGTGGTGAGCAAAATGTATGAGACACGCGAAATGCCCTCAGACTTCAAGAAGAATATAATAATTCCAATCCCAAAGAAATCAAGTATTGACATGTGTGAAAATTACCGAACTATCAGTTTAATAAGTCACAGCTGCAAAATACTAACGCGTATTCCATACAGACGAATGGAAAAACTGGTTGAAGCCGACCTCGGGGAAGATCAGTTTGGATTCCGTAGAAATATTGGAACACGTTAGGCAATACTGACCCTACGACTTATCTTAGAAAATAGATTAAGGAAAGGAAAACCTACTTTTCTAGCATTTTTAGACTTAGAGAAAGCTTTTGACAGTATCGATTAGAATACTTCTTTCAAATTCTGAAGGTGGCGGGGGTAAAATACAGGGAGCGAAAGGCTATTTACAATTTGTACAGAAACCAGATGGCAGTTATAAGAGTCGAGGAACATGAAAGGTAAGTAGTGGTTGGGAAGGGAGTGAGACAGGATTGTAGTCTATCCCCGATGTTATTCAATCTGTATATTGAGCGAGTAGTAAAGGAAACAAAAGAAAAATTCGGAGTTGGAATTAAAATCCATGGAGAAGAAATAAAAACTTTGAGGTTCGCCGATGACATTGTAATTCCGTCAGAGACAGCAAAGGGCTTGGAAGAGCAGTTGAACGGAATGGATAGTGTCTTGAAAGGAGGATATAAGATGAACATCAACAAAAGCTAAACGAGGATAATGGAATGTAGTCAAATTAAGTCGGATGATGCTGAGGGAATTAAATTAGGAAGTGAGGCACTTAAAGTAGTAAAGGAGTTTTGCTATTTGGGGAGCAAAATAGCTGATGATGGTCGAAGTAGAGAGGATATAAAATGTAGACGGGCAATGGCAAGGAAAGCATTTCTGAAGAAGAAAAATTTGTTAACATCGAGTATAGATTTAAGTGTCAAGAAATCGTTTCTGAAAGTATTTGTAAGGAGTGTAGCCATGTATTGAAGTGAAACGTGGACGATAATTAGTTTGGACAAGAAGAGAATAGAAGCTTTCAAAATGTGGTGCTACAGAAGAATGCTGGAGATTAGATAGGTAGATCACATAACTAGTGAGGAGGTATTGAATAGAACTGGGGGAAGAGGAGTTTGTGGCACAACCTGACTAGAAGAAGGGATCGGTTGGTAGGACATGTTCTGAAGCGTCAAGGGATCACCAATTTAGTATTGGAGGGCAGCGTGGAGAGTAAAAATCGTAGAGGGAGACCAAGAGATGAATACACTAAGCAGATTGTAGGTTGCAGTAGGTACTGGGAGATGAAGAAGCTTGCACAGGATAGAGTAGCATGGAGAGCTGCATCAAACCAGTCTCAGGACTGAAGACCACAACAACCAACTTTGCGTCACCCAGAATTTCTACCCAGGAACTGAGAACTAGTGATGAAACAATTATTCTTGTTGGACCTTCGCCATGCACTGCACAATGGTTTGTAGAATATTTACGTACATATAGGCCAAAGGAAAAATTAATAAATCAGCAATTTTACATAATATAGCCTCTGGCTCTACGGATGATTTTATAACTTTCTTTAGTACATGATTAACTCGATACCACCAAGCCTGTTTTCTGATGCACCTGTGCACACAGAAAAATTTTCCTAAAAATGGGTTATATCAATTTGTACACAACGTAGTAGCATTTTTCGTAAAGTACAAATACATATTACAAGTTGTCAAGGCTGCCCGTTTATAAGATCATAATAAAGCTCTTATGCTTAAGTATGAATATATGTGAAACTACACTTACTCGTGGTCAACATCAAATATTAAGTCACTAATATTTTCTATCTTTGGGCTATTACTGTCATTACATATGGTTGGCCACCAATCCACAGTTGAATTAAAAAAATATAGAAGGATTGCGTGTAAAAGCAACAAACATTTATGGTGTTGACAACAAACACGAATGGAGATTAAAATAAAAGGACACAGATATAACCGAATATTATTTTATACCCCATGGGCTAGGTAGTCAGATCGTGAAATTAGGTGAATATTCACCTGTAATGGCGTCATACGACAAAACAGAAGTTTTTTTGACACGTGGTGTAATTATTTATAGTAATAAAAAATAGTACTATCTGCCTTGTCATCGTATTATCTACCTTACGTGTTGAATATCATCGTTTAATGTTGCTGACCAACTGCTAATCTAAAATTAACTAACATTTACGTTGGGAATATCATCTCTAATAACATAAACCATTTATTTAATCGAAAACTATGGCGATAAAACAGAGTGATCACCGAAACATAATAAAATACTACCTTGTGCCCTCTGGGCCGCGTAGTCATATGCTAAAAAGTAAAAACGTCAAAGGTAGAATAATTGTTATCAGAATCACAAGGAATTATTTTCAATATACGATACAACTGTCTTGTGCCATGTAGTCAATCTAATACTCATATAACAAAGTTACGGAATTTTTACATGTTTGAGCTGGTACTAGTACCTCACGGTTTAGTTCGGTCACCAGACAGGCTTGTTGAAAGTAAAGTACAATATAATCGATATTTGTGTGCAGTGGGTACCAAAATTCCTATCTTTCTACTTTGATACATCAGTAAGATTATCGATATACCCAGAAAACCACCATATGATGTATCAGTCGTGTACTGTAACTGTATCTTCTTGATTCACGGTTATCTAAGTGCAAGTCCACGTATGATAGACTAGGGTGACTAAAAATATGTAATCAGGAAGTACTGAATAAGAAATAATACATAATTAAACAGTTGCAAAACCATCCGTGCAGTCGGAGGCTATTTTGTTTATGATAGCTAATGATATACAGCTGTGCACCCACCATCCGCTACGATGAATAGTCATGTTAATAAATCAAGTTTCACAATCAAAACCAATATTGTTTGGTAAATACTGCTCAGTGACAGAACAGTAGACGGCAGTGTCAAGTGCTGCTTCTTTGTAGTGCCACACTTAATAGAAAGAGGGACCCTGATTGCAGCCTCGAACGGACGCCAGTTACATCGATCGGTGGCTATTCCGAGCCGGTCTTTACTGAATAACGGACGCGTGCTAGCCTGCTCCTTGCAGTCCCTACTCGACTCTCCAACTACTTCGTACGAGAACTCAAGACCGAAGGGCTTTGGACAGGTCTGGACAGTTGGCTCATCGACATCGGCTAATATCCTGCTGGGTGCCGTAACATCCCGCCGGACACTTGTCTTCGTTACTTTAACAGCAACATCACAGTAACTTGCTTTATACACTTCCAGTCTGCTCGACAAACTTTGCTTCTCTACTTTTCAGTTCTATATGGGTTTTTGTAATTTCTCTTCATTCCTTTGGAACGGTATTCCCTTTTCCTCGAGTCACTGTCTTCTTCAGTGATGTACACTAAGTACTTACTCGGTTTTTGTCTAAATCTTTTCACTCTGATTTCCATTATCATCACTCTCTTTCCAGTACCCCCCGCCATTAGTTTCATTGAACTGTCCGAAATTAATTTGACTTCTGTCTTGACATTTACTTTTATGTTAGTAACCTTCATTTTCGTTGACTGTAACCGTTTTCATTCCGTACTCATCTGCAACAGACAATTTCACGATTTTCATTGTCCTTACGTACACTTATCCCTTGCACCTAGCAGATTTTCTTACTGGGGGAATTTCAGCTTCTTTCGTCAATGGGTCAAATTGTATTTCTTCGACAGGTGTCAAACGGTGTCAATGGGAAAGAGTTACTTAGTAAGGTATTAGTTATAATCCAACTGGCAACTGTCTACATGTGATGTCCCACAATGTGCCAAATTATGGAAGATAGATTTTACTGTGTATGTTAATGACATTCTTGAGCCATATTATCAAATGAGAAGCTTTTCTTTGCTGATGATACAAACATTGAAATAAATTACAAATTGAGTACAGCTTTAGAAAAAATATTTTATAAAATTTTCATGGACATCAATAAATCGTTCCTAGTCAATTCTTTATCAGTAGGCTTCGAAAAAGCACGCTATATTCAGTTCAGAACTTGTAAGAAGTTTCCCATCAGTGAATGTCTAAAATATGAAAAGCTAATAGAAGATGAGCGAGCTAAATTCTTGGGAATGTAATTTGATTATAAATTCAAGTAGGGGAAGCGCGTCACGGAAGTCCTGAAACACCAAAACAGATCTTTATTTGGAATACGGATGTCAGGCACAGGTGACACAAAAATTTAAACAAAAAGCTTGCATTTTCGCTTACTTTCATTCGATAATGTCAAACGCGATCAATTTTTAGCGTAACTCATAAAGTCAAACACAGGCTTCCAAATCAGTATTAAATAATAATAATGATTTGAAGTCACCTACTTTCGGCCAGAAACGTGCCCATCATACAGGAACACATTTTAACAACTTTCTAGTAGTCATAAAAATTTTAACTACTGTATGAACAAATTTCGGTTTGAGAGGAACAAAGGATTTATTGATTCAACAATTCCTTGATGTTTACCCGCCTCTTGTTTGAAGTTGTGCCTTGATTAAAACCGCAGTGGCAATGCATTGTTAGTTTTAAATACAGCTTCAACTTTAAACTGTTTAAAAATGTTAGTTAAACTATGCGAGAAATTACCAAAATATATGGAACATCCAGACGATGTGTTTCTCAAGTATTAATTCATTCACAATATTTTCTGGATATCCTTTTCCTGTGGCTGACTGTTTGGTTATATTCCGCTCCTTTATCCTATCCTCTTTATTTGTCGAAATTTTGAATGCTCTATTACTAGACTGCGAGGCCTGACTTTTTTTGCCATTCGTATTACAGTATTTATTGTGCAGCAAAATATTCGTTATTTATTTCAAGTTTCTGCTACCAGTCACTTTTTATTTTATGCTTAATCTAACATAATGCAATACGTTTCGAACATGTTCTGTTCATCTTCAGGCGTTTATACATACATACATTCATAGAGAAATGTTACTTAAAAATTAACAGTCTTAAACTATATTAATCTATAACATTTTGTCCATTGTTTTTTACTGTAGCTGCTGGTGTGGCATTTGGGGGGAAAGAGGGGCGCAGTGTATGGCTAGAAATCGAAATCAGTAATATCTTCCGCTGGTTTTCTTCTTTGTGGTTGATTATGTATATCACAGCCTGTATAGGATGCAGATAGATTTGCATCAGTTATGTGATACGAAAATAGTGTTAAAGACTTTTATATGACAGTTGATCACTTACAATTTCATCATCTTGCTGCTTCACTTCCATGCATCACTGGTGTAAAGTCGGAGCTGTTGATTGACATTACACTATTGCACATTATATTTTGTCACTGATTGCCAACGTAATTCACTGCACAAATTGCTTCGATGTTATACACACAACACAAGATGGCGGACTGTACCATGTGAGTCTGTATCGGTTATCGAGGTTTTGTATCGATATTCTTGGTACTGACAGATTTGTAGTCAATTTTTTACATTGACATATCTTGAATCTATTGAGTTAGAACTGGCTTAAGACTGTTGAAGAATTTTGAGTTTTTGAATTCGGTTATCTCATTAAGAATGTTATCTCCATGCTTTGTGCTATGTATGAAAATTTCCATTTCTTCCATGATATCCATTCTTTTACTTTCTCCTATTTTGTGTGAAATTTCAAGATTGTCTTCTGTTTTCAAAGGGTGGCCTGTGTCTTTAATGTGAGTTGGTACTGCTGGTTTGTTACATTTATCAAGCCTGTAGCAGTCTAAATGTTCTTTGAATCAGGTTTTGAAATTTTTGCGTGTTTGGCCGATATAATATTTATTACATTGGCTGCAGGTAATTTTGTAAATGCCAGATGCATCAAGACTTGTATCTGGTGGTTTTATATTGTGAATAAGCTTCCTACTTAGGTTGTTGTTGGTGCTGAAGCTGATTTTCACTTCTGTGTTTTTGAATAGTCTTGCCAATTTGTCAGATAGTATTCCAAGATACCGCATTTTTACATATTTGACTCCTGGGGCACTGTCAGTTGTGAGTGTGGTTTGATGTTGTTTTTTCAGTTCATTTTTTATCTGTTGTGACATGGTATTAATTAGAGAAGGGTCATATCCATTGTTTATTGCAGTAAATGTTATGGTTTCTATTTCTTGTTGGAGTTCTGTATGTTGAAATGGAAATTTGTGTGCTCTGTACAGCATTGATCTATAATCAGCTTTTTTGTGCGAGGAGGGATGTGTTGAGGAGTTTGGTATAGTGGTGTCAGTGCCAGTTGGTTTTCTGTAAACATTGAAAGCTACGTTTTCGTTCTGTTTTGATATTTTTATGTCAAGAAAAGGTATGGTGTTGTCTTCTTCCTATTCAAGGGTGAATTGAATATTTTTATGTAGGCTACTGAATTTGTTAAAAAGGTTTGTCACTTCATCCTCTGTGCCATCAAATAGAATGAGGGTGTCATCTACATATCTCTTATAGAATTTAACTTTGCTTGTGATGTTATCATTTACTGTTAGAATTTTATTTTCTATATGGTTGATAAATATTTCAGCTAATAGGCCACTGAGAGGGCTTCCCATTGCTAGTCCTTGGTCCTGCTTGTAAATTTTATTGTTGAAAGAGAAGTAATTATGTAAGCACTAGATTAAGTACATCTACAAGTTCTATGATTTCTGGTTTGCTCATTGTCTTGTTTCTCAATAGATTAATTCTTATTATCTCAACTGTTTCATCTACAGGTATACTGCTGTAAAGGTTAACAATATCTAGGGATAGAAGCTTGGCTTGAGGTGGTACTGTCAAATCTTTCAAACTGTTAATAAGTTCATACCTGTTCTTTATGGAATATGATTTTTCAAATGTTTATTTTTCTACAAGCATGTCGTTTAGTTCTCTCATAAATTTGTAGACTGGGCTATTAATTGAGTTCACAATAGGCCTGATAGGTGTGTTGGTTTTATGGTATTTTGGTTGTGATCTGAGTTTGGGGGCTGTTGGGTTCATCACAATAAGGTCTCATACTTCATTCTCAGTGAAAAGGAAGTTATTGTTGTTGTGGCATTTTTTTTTTTTTTTTGTTTTAGCTTGAAACTTTGGTGTGGGGTCAACTTGGACTTCCAGTGTGTGGTTGCTTGCAAAGAATTCGAGTGTTTTGTGTATATAGTCATCCTGAAACCTAATAACTGTTGTGGAACCTTTATCAGATTTTACTGCCAGGGCATTATGGTTTTGTAGTTTGTTAGTGATTGACTGGAGTACGTTTATTTCAAAGTTGTTTGTTTTTGTTGCTTTTGTGGTTATGTGTTTCTGTAGAATTTTATCAGCCTTGTGGCCTAGCACTGTTTGTTCTACATCTACATCTACATCTATACTCCGCGAGCCACCTTACGGTGTGTGGCGGAGGGTACTTATTGTATCACTATCTGATCCCCCCTTCCCTGTTCCATTCACGAATTGTACGTGGGAAGAACGACTGCTTGTAAGTCTCCGTATTTGCTCTAATTTCTCGGATCTTTTCGTTGTGATCATTACGCGAGATATATGTGGGCGGTAGTAATATGTTGCCCATCTCTTCCCGGAATGTGCTCTCTCGTAATTTCGATAATAAACCTCTCCGTATTGCGTAACGCCTTTCTTGAAGTGTCCGCCACTGGAGCTTGTTCAGCATCTCCGTAACGCTCTCGCGCTGACTAAATGTCCCCATGACGAATCGCGCTGCTTTTCGCTGGATCATGTCTATCTCTTCTATCAATCCAACCTGGTAAGGGTCCCATACTGATGAGCAATACTCAAGAATCGGACGAACAAGCGTTTTGTAAGCTACTTCTTTCGTCGATGAGTCACATTTTCTTAGAATTCTTCCTATGAATCTCAACCTGGCGCCTGCTTTTCCCACTATTTGTTTTATGTGATCATTCCACTTCAGATCGCTCCGGATAGTAACTCCTAAGTATTTTACGGTCGTTACCGCTTCCAATGATTTACCACCTATGGCATAATCGTACTGGAATGGATTTCTGCCCCTATGTATGCGCATTATATTACATTTATCTACGTTTAGGGAAAGCTGCCAGCTGTCGCACCATGCATTAATCCTCTGCAGGTCCTCCTGGAGTACGTACGAGTCTTCTGATGTTGCTACTTTCTTGTAGACAACCGTGTCATCTGCAAATAGCCTCACGGAGCTACCGATGTTGTCAACTAAGTCATTTATGTATATTGTAAACAATAAAGGTCCTATCACGCTTCCCTGCGGTATTCCCGAAATTACCTCTACATCTGCAGATTTTGAACCGTTAAGAATGACATGTTGTGTTCTTTCTTCTAGGAAATCCTGAATCCAATCACAAACCTGGTCCGATATTCCGTAAGCTCGTATTTTTTTCACTAAACGTAAGTGCGGAACCGTATCAAATGCCTTCCTGAAGTCCAGGAATACGGCATCAATCTGCTCGCCAGTGTCTACGGCACTGTGAATTTCTTGGGCAAATAGGGCGAGCTGAGTTTCACATGATCTCTGTTTGCGGAATCCATGTTGGTTATGATGAAGGAGATTTGTATTATCTAAGAACTTCATAATACGAGAACACAAAACATGTTCCATTATTCTACAACAGATTGACGTAAGCGAAATAGGCCTATAATTATTCGCATCTGATTTATGACCCTTCTTGAAAATGGGAACGACCTGCGCTTTCTTCCAGTCGCTAGGTACTTTACGTTCTTCCAGCGATCTACGATAAATTGCTGATAGAAAGGGGGCAAGTTCTTTAGCATAATCACTGTAGAATCTTAAGGGTATCTCGTCTGGTCCGGATGCTTTTCCGCTACTAAGTGATAGCAGTTGTTTTTCAATTCCGATGTCGTTTATTTCAATATTTTCCATTTTGGCGTCCGTACGACGGCTGAAGTCAGGGACCGTGTTACGATTTTCCGCAGTGAAACAGTTTCGGAACACTGAATTCAGTATTTCTGCCTTTCTTCGGTCGTCCTCTGTTTCGGTGCCATCGTGGTCAACGAGTGACTGAATAGGGGATTTAGATCCGCTTACCGATTTTACATATGACCAAAACTTTTTAGGGTTCTTGTTTAAATTGTTTGCCAATGTTTTGTGTTCGAATTCGTTGAATGCTTCTCTCATTGCTCTCTTTACGCTCTTTTTCGCTTCGTTCAGCTTTTCCTTATCAGCTATGATTCGACTACTCTTAAACCTATGATGAAGCTTTCTTTGTTTCCGTAGTACCTTTCGTACATGATTGTTATACCACGGTGGATCTTTCCCCTCGTTTTGGACCTTAGTCGGTACGAACTTATCTAAGGCGTACTGGACGATGTTTGTTCAGTGTCATTAAGTTTTTCAAAGTCACTGGCTATCTTTAGTGAGCATATGGTGTCTTTTATGGTTTTGTGATTGATGCTTGGATTTATATTATGTTTCAAACCCTTATTTAGTAGTGTCATTTCTGTCTGACTGAATTCAATGTTGGTTGAATTTACAACTCTTGGGAAAAAATTTGTGGGAGTTACTTTTCTTATTTACGTATTTTTCGATAGGCAGCTTGTTTCTCTTTCTGAAATTGTCAAGCTTCTTTTGATGAGTGCTGTTTATTTTATTATATGTGATTTTTATTATGTTTCCAATTATATCATGGTGTAATGGGATCTGTGCTGGATGTGCTAATAACATTAATTCTAGATAGGTGCTGTAAGCTAATTGGTTGAGGTCTTCTTTCTTTTTATGTAACTGTTTTACTTCAAATCTTAGCCAGAATGTCTCACCTCTAGCTTTAGCAAGTTGTGCTGAGATAGATTTACAGTTAGTCTTAATGTTCACATATTTAGGTACTATGTTTTCGTATAGACAGGTTTTGTTGAATTTTATATCAAGACATGTTTTAAGTAACTTTAATCTAATGTTTCTGTATGTACGAAATACTTTCACAACTTGGCTGGTTAAATCATAATTATTTTCAGCCATAATGGCTATGTTCTTGAACCGTGACTGTGTAGGAGAAATATTTATTTCAAGTTTCTGCTACCAGTCACTTTTTATTTTATGCTTAATCTAACATAATGTAACGTGTATCCCACACAGTCACAGTTCACAAACATAGCCATTATGGCTGAAAATAAAGATATTCGTTGGTGTCGGCTCTCTGTACACTTCAAAAACATGCCTATCTACTTGTTTCTTGACAAAGGTCCCGAGTTCGAGTCTCGGTCGGGCACACAGTTTTAATCTGCCAGGAAGTTTCATATCAGCGCACACTCCGCTGCAGAGTGAAAATCTCATTCTGGAAACATCCCCCAGGCTGTGGCTAAGCCATGTCTCCGCAATATCCTTTCTTTCAGGAGTGCTAGTTCTGCAAGGTTCGCAGGAGAGCTTCTGTAAAGTTTGGAAGGTAGGAGACGAGGTACTGGCAGAAGTAAAGCTGTGAGTACCAGGCATGAGTCGTGCTTCGGTAACTCAGTTGGTAGAGCACTTGCCCGCGAAAGGCAAAGGTCCCGAGTTCGAGTCTCGGTCGGGCACACAGTTTTAATCTGCCAGGAAGTTTCATATCAGCGCACACTCCGCTGCAGAGTGAAAATCTCATTCTGGAAACATCCCCCAGGCTGTGGCTAAGCCATGTCTCCGCAATATCCTTTCTTTTTGGAGTGCTAGTTCTGCAAGGTTCGCAGGAGAGCTTCTGTAAAGTTTGGAAGGTAGGAGACGAGGTACTGGCAGAAGTAAAGCTGTGAGTACCGGGCGTGAGTCGTGCTTCGGTAGCTCAGTTGGTAGAGCACTTGCCCGCGAAAGGCAAAGGTCCCGAGTTCGAGTCTCGGTCGGGCACACAGTTTTAATCTGCCAGGAAGTTTCATATCAGCGCACACTCCGCTGCAGAGTGAAAATCTCATTCTGGAGACTTAAATTTATATCCGAACTTAATAGATTTCTCTTCGTCGGAAACGTTTTCCTTTACATAGCCAGTCTACATTTTATATCCTCTCTACTTCGAACATCATCAGTTATTTTACAGCCCAAATAACACAACTCCTTTATTACTTTTAGTGTCTCGTTCTCTAATCTACACTCATGTTCAGAAAAAAACCAGAACACATTGAACGACTAGTGCTACGACGTTCATATTCACAGGACATGTACATTAGTATGTTCTGCGGAAATGAATAGCATTTCAGTCACCTCCGTTCAGCATGTGTTCCGTTGCCTAGTAGGCACAGGGTCCGCCATGGACTCTGGTAAGTGACGGCATCGACAAGTGTTGGGCGCGAATAGCGTCCTATTGTACAACCACCCACGCTGCAGTCACCTGGTCCCTAAGTTCATCTGTGGTGGTTGGCATTGGGTCACTGCACCCGTCGTTTCAGCATATCCCACACATTTTCGATTGGCAACAAGTGCGGTGATCTGGCAGGCCAGAGCAAAAGGCTGACATTCCGTGACACCAATAGGGCACGTGTTCTTGCTGAAAAATGGCGTCTGGGATGTTGTGCAGGAAGGGTATTGCTACGGGTTGCACGATGCTATTCACGTAGGTCACACTGGTCACAATGGCCTGCACATGCACCAGCTCTGATTTGTGGTTGTACCCAACAACACCCCACACCGAAAGGCCTTGACTTGGCGCTGTATGTCTTGTGCAAATGCAGTCACTGTGATGCCGCTCCCCCTGTCTGTGGCGAACCAAAATGCGGCCATCATTTTCGAACAAACAGAACCTGGATTCGTCCAAAAACACTATCTGAATCCATTCCTGTCCCTAGAGACGTCGTTCCGTACACCATTGCTGTCTACCATAGTTCTGCTCATTCGTCAAAGGTATGTGGACAAGTCGACCACGCGCACGTAACCCATGCCGTAATAAACAGCGACGGACTGTCACCCCTGATGTGTACGATGTGTTCCACTGTTGCGCAAGAGCCGAGGAGGACGCAGATCCGTCATACAATGCCATTCGGATGACTTATCGATCTCCTTGGGGGGGGGGGGGGGGGGTAGGGAGGGAAGGGAGGGGGTCTGGATGGTGCGAGTTGAACCATCTCGTTCTGTTCTACGTCCTGCTGCGAACAATTCTTCACACACGTGTTGCACTGCCGTAACACTTCGTCCCACATGTGTAGCAATTTCCGGGATGGATGCATCACAAATCTCTCATGTCAATAATGCGCCCTTTTTCAAACTCACTCGTTTGATGGTACAGTCCGTGCATGTATCTGAGAGGCACCCTGCACGTCTGCTCAAGTCACACTGATCCATTACCTTATGTTTATAGTGACAACGAAAGCCGCAGGCACATTTTGCCGGTAGCTGGTGTTGCGCCGTCATATCGATGTTGACCTTGAACCCGCGGCCGACATGGTTCAAATGCTTATCATTTCTGCAGAACATACAAATGTACATGTCTTGTGAATATGAGCGTTCTGTCATTAGTGGTTCAAGGTGTTCTGTTTTTTTTCTGATAATGGGTGTAAATTCCTCACAAACTCCTGATTTAATTCTGCTATATTCCATTACCCTTGTTTTGCTTTTGTTTGATAATCATTTTCTATCCTCCTTTCGAAATACTGTCCATTCCGTTCAATTTCTCTTCCAAATCTTTTGCTGCTTCTGACAGAATTACAGTGTCATCGGCAAACATCAATGTTCTTATTTCTTCTCCCTAAACTTTAATTCCTTCGCCAAATTTTTCTTTCATTTCATTTACTGCTTGCTCAGTCTACAGATTGATTGACTTCTGTGATAGAGTATAACCTTATTTCACTCCCTTCTAAACCACTGATTTCCGTTTATGCTTTTCGACTCTTATGAAAATGTCTGGTTTCTGTTCAAGTCATATATGACTTTTCGCTCCCTGTGTTTTACCCTCGTGGCTTTCAGAATTCCAACAAGCGTACTGCAGTCAACATTGACAAAAGTTTTTTTCTAAATCTACAAAAACTATAAAAGTAGGATTCCGTTTCCTTAGAACCTGGCTTCTAAGATAAGTCGTATGATCATGTGTGTCATTTTCTGATGGATGGGTGACATATCGAAGTTCAAACTGAAGGAATGAGGTATTCTGGTCTAAAGAAAATTCCTAGTATGTGCAAGAGACGGAATGGAATCCACCTCATGTTATGGTATGGACTGTGATGTCATCACAACATCCATTTAGACGACTTTTATTTAAAGATAGATGAATGAGAATTTTTATTTGTACATGCTGCAAACGTGATTAATACCTCAGCTCGAAAACAAGGGAACCGTGGATCCTTTGAGATTACATCAGGACAGGGCTTCATCACTCATTGCTATTCAGATGGATGAGTTCCTCGATGAACACTTTCGAGATCACTGGATGCAAACAACCATCACAAAACGCAGAGCTTCCAGTCAACTCGTTACGGGTAACTATCAGATCCAATATGGATCTCTGTCGGTACAACCTAGTTAAAGAATTGCACAGAAGTGTTGGGGAAGACTTTCGAAGTACACCTCCTGAGAAAATCCACAAGATGTCAAGCAGGACATTAACATGAATAAGATTTCTGTGCACAGCATGATGGTGAACATACAGACCCTCTGTATGCATATAGTTTTTATATGTGGAGGTTCGAGTCCTCCCTCGGGCATGGGTGTGTGTGTTTGTCCTTAGGATGATTTAGGTTAAGTAGTGTGTAAGCTTAGGGACTGATGACCTTAGTAGTTAAGTACCATAAGATTTCACACACATTTGAACATTTGTTTTAATATGTGGGATTCCAATATTCAGGCTAAAATATACTGTTTTGACCTAAGGATACAGGGACTTCACTGACACACTCGGCTATTGAAGATATAGGAAACATAATCGGACCTTGAGTTTGTCAAACTAAATATTGTGAGCTCTACACTGAACCTCGAGGCTTCCACATGCCTACATGTTTAAGTACACAGCCAAAACTTTTTAGAGAAATAGTATAAGGAGCGTTAGCAAATACGTTTCTTATCAAAATTATGCTACAGTTTGATTTTTTTGCTCCAAGACATTCTTAAAAATTGCTACACAACTGTCACTAGTGAAATATATTCGCACGTTCACGATAAATACAGACCTTTTGTTCTACGTAGATAATTTTCTATTTGTCCCAGATGATCTAGGCTCTTACCACTGGCCTGAGTTTGCAACACTCTCATATTTTCAGTTTATAGGTAGTTCGTAAATAAGAACAAGCTGTTCTTGAACTTTTATGGAATAGATGCTTTCCTTATGTATATGAAGATGGTATCTGTTTTTTCGGATATGTCCGAAAGAACAGATACCATCGGTGACCATACAGCTCTCTTAGAATGAAATGATAATTAAATCAAGACCCCAAGCTGCCGACAGGCGTTGATATACATTAACAGGGACAGTGGAAAATGTGTGCCCCGACCGGGACTCGAACCCAGGATCTCTTGATTACATGGCCGACGCTCTATCCATCAAAGCCACCGAGGGCACAGTGGATAGTGCGACTGTAGGGATTTATCCCTTGCACGCTCCCCATGAGACCCACATTCCCAACTTAATGTTCCGAAAGAACAGATACCATCTTCATATAGTTAAGGCTAACCGGCCATTGACCTTCTTCTTCTGTGCGGATGCACACACATTGCCCGAACTCTTACGGGTCTCGGTAAGATTGTCTGCCGCGAGTAATGAGTGTAATGGGCAGGGGCACTACGAACGTAGCGTGTGGACATTAAGTTGGGAATGTGGGTCTCATGGGGAGCGTGCAAGGGATAAATCCCTGCAGTCGCACTATCCACTGTGCCCTCGGTGGCTCAGATGGATGTTCGCCCCGATAGCTGAAAGGTCAGCGTGACGGACTGCCGTCTTAAGGGGCCCGGGTTCGATTCCCGGTTGGGTCGGGGATTTTCTTCGCTCAGGGAGTAGGTGTTGTGTTGTCTTCATATGCCGGCATGATAGATCAGCGTGTTCGGTCAGAGAGCTGGCTGGCCTCCGTAAAAAAAAAAATAAAAAAAAAATAAAATGGAAGGATCAACAAAGAAACTTTAACGGATGTCGTGTGACGTCCGCAACGACCAAATCCAACGATCAACAACGAACAAAAATGCAAAAAAAAAGATGGATAGAGCGTCTGCCATGTAAGCGAGAGACCCCTGGTTCGAGCCCCGGCCAGGGCACACATTTTGAACTGTCCCCGTTGGTGTGCATCAACGCCTGTCGGCAGCTTAGGGTCTTAATTTAATTATCATTTCTTTCCTTATGTACCTGAGAGCTCTACTCATTAAAAAAACAAGGAAATAATACTAAAAAAATAAAAATTACAACTGAAGCTGTGTTATGCAACACAGAACGAATATTTCAGTCGCTTTTTCGCTTTATGATATGACAAAGACAGGAAACCTACTGGCTACTGGTTACGATATCTCTTGCAGATACCTGGTGCCAAAAATTGTTCGATTTACAAACGTCAAATTCATTTGACTACACAGCAAATACACATTTGAAGTTCACGATCGTCGAGTTTGTCCTAAAGATAATTCCAAAGTAAATCTTTCATTCTGCAGCGGAATGTGTACTGTTTTGAAAGTTACTAGAAGATTTTAACTGTGTACTCAAACCCAGAACCTTGCCTCGGGGCAGTGCTCTTAGCGACTGAGTTATCTGGGTCGGCTCGCGACCCGCCGTCACAGTGACACTTTCACCAGTAGCTCATTGCTACCATTCAAACATCGCAGAAGTTTTCCTGCATATCTTGCGGGACTAACTCTCCTGAAAGAAAGGGTATTGCGGAGGTAAGGCTAAGCCACAGCCTGCGGGATTGCTTCTGGGTTCGAGTCGCGGTCCAGCACACATCCTTTAAGTTTGAAAGGTAATTCATTTATCCTGCAAATAACAGAACAGAACACACAAGACTTTCTTTCTCATTGTCTTCTCTTTCAAAGTTTCCACCCCAGCTTCTCTGATAATTGACCCTAACAAGATGGAAGCTACTTCCGCTCATTAAGCCATGTAGGGATCCTGTGGTCCCACGTTGCCTCGATGATCGTTGCAGTCTTCAACGTAACCCTGGTAAAGAGCCCTTACAAGGCAATATAACAGGAGACAAGTGAACCAAGGTGTTACTCCTTTCCTTCTGTCTTCCCAACCGGCTTTTGGACCGGCTGTAGTAAAGACGTGGTTCAAAATGGCTCTGAGCACTATGGGACTTAACTTCTGAGGTCATCAGTCCCCTAGAACTACTTAAACTTAACTAACCTAAGGACATCACACACATCCATGCCCGAGGCAGGATTCGAACCTGCGACCGTAGCCACTCCGGCTAGCATAGTAAAGATGTGACCAGTATCCAACTCCAGTCAGCATTTACAGCAGCCATGGGCAGCCTTTGGTGCCCTACGGGCCTGGTCCAAATACTTACACAGGGTGCATCATAATTAAAGGCATAAACGCATTCAGTTGAAAGTACATGATACTAGAAGTAAAAAAAGTTTCAGTAAACATAGGGTCAACAATGCATACCTTATGAGGTACGAGCAATTTTTCATCTTCGATACTGTGAAACAAATCTCTTCTACTGTAAGTTCTTTGCTTTCCATATTTTGGGAACTGGTAGTATGGACCAAAACAAGAAAAAAAGTCCAGTAAACATGTGCTCTAAAATGCATTCCTTAAGAGCTATGAGCACTTGTTCATCTTTGCTACTTTGAAACACATCTCTTCCAACGATCAAGTACTCGTAACTTTAAGGTATGCGTTTTAGAGCACATGTTTGCTGGACTTTTTTTCTTATTTTGGTCCATACGGTCCATACTACCTGTTCCCAAAATATGGAAAGCAAAGAACTTGCAGTAGAAGAGATTTGTTTCACAGTATCGAAGATGAAAAATTGCTCGTACCTCATAAGGTATGCATTTTCGACCCTAAGTTTACTGAGACTTTTTTGCTTCTAGTATCGTGTACTTTCAACTGTATGCGTTTACTCCATTAATTATTATAATACAACCTGTATAAGCTCGCAGCCCAGGTCGTCACATAACGTGACAGCAGCGCTTCCGACTCATAGTGTCAAAACTGAAGTACCAGACATTAAAGTTTATGAGGTAACGCACTGATAAGAGCGGAATCCCACTCGCGACATGCCACGGCAACAGATTATGTCTCAAAACTCCGTTTTTCAGAGTATAGCAGAGCCCTGGTAATTCAAGCTAAAGGGGGCTGAGGCTACCCAGAATTATAAAAAACTCGGATATTACGGAAATATTAGTACATCAATGGGTGAACCACGACTAAATGTTTAATGAGTACAATAATGATTAAAAATAAATAAAAAACAATGTAATACATACCTGTGTTATATGTACATATACGGACACACATTTCCAAGTTGCGAAAATATGAGTTACATTTTAAAGAAATTGTCCATAGTCCTTTGTTGTAAAACAGAACCTCGTTTTTTAGGAGCAACGTTACGCTAGCCTTTTCTTCTTTTGAGGGTGAACTTTTAGATGGAAACATTTTATAATTTAGCCCTGTTCCATCACAGTTGTACAGTTGATCAGAAGTAAGATTTTCTTCTTGTACAATTTTTCTTGATTTCTCACAAAATTGGGTAACAATTTGAGAATCCGCAGGAAGTTTTCACCGCAAATTTCAAGCTGCCTTACGCCGTACCGCTTCTTCCACCTCTCCAACCGTCCTGAATTAGCAGTAAAATCGCCCTCACTTTCCTTTAACTTGTTTTTAAAAAAATACCGGTTTTTGTTGTAGAACAGGCCCGGAAATTGGATTCCTTTTGTTGTGTTTGTTGAGTAAACCAAACGAACAAAGAACACATGCTTGATGAAAACTTCTCAATTTTGTCTCTGTTTCTGCGTCAATCTCTCACTTCACTACACGGCAACAGGTTTTTTTAATGTTTCTCTTTTTCTCGTCTTTTCAAAACCTCCAGTTTCACAATCAACGGAACAATTTCTCTTACTCCTACCACTCATTGTAATACATCAACTAGAACATTAAAAAACACACCGTTACATAAGTACAGTACATAACGTGACACAGGTGGGCTCATTACAGGACAGATGTTACTACACAGCCAACTACAGTACATACAGTACAACATGGTCAGCCAGTGTTATAAAATGTGTACTGTATTGTTACTTAAGCGTACTGTATTTAATGACCACAGTTGCTGAGTAGGCACAACAATAAGGGTAATAATAGGGATAATATACACTGTACAACTGACTGTCAGACGGTCCCAACCAGTGAAGCGTCGACAAAGAAACAGTCGAAACCTAACGGTCCCTGTCCGTTTGTAATACAAATGCATTAGCAGTCTGAGGCCAACGTTATTTCTGCGCGTTATGAACGCAACTCTAAGTGGGACAGTTTTACCTGTATTGTTCATGTTGTTCATGGAAAACTGAGAGAAAATGGTTCAAATGGCTCTGAGCACTATGGGACTTAACACCTATGGTCATCAGTCCCCTAGAACTTAGAACTACTTAAACCTAACTAACCTAAGGACATCACAGAACACCCAGTCATCACGAGGCAGAGAAAATCCCTGACCCCGCCGGGAATCGAACCCGGGAACCCGGGACTGAAAGAAAGTTCAAAATGTAATACATTCGGATTTGCGTAAAACTTACATGCGGACAACATATGAAAAAGGGTTTGTACGGTAGTTTCATGTAAAATTTTGATTTTCTTAAGATCAGCTCGAGTTACACGGAATCTCGAAACTCGACTTACTGGGACTCTACTGTACATTCAATTCATGTTCACCCAGCTTCAGATGTTAAACAGCTATTAACGCGTCGTGAACTTAGTTTCTTTACTTACAATGTTTCACAACAGCACTGCAAAAGTCAGTAACGCCGATAGCAAAGAAACAATTTCACGACACGCATGTAAATATCTGAAAATAGGATGATATGCACCTTGGAATATCATCATGCAAAAATAAACAGATTATAAAAGTAACTGGATGCAGCTATTTGGATACAAATCACACAAAGTTTCAACGGTTGCAGCGTCCTAATAGTTCCACAGTGGAGAAGTTTTATTTACTAATGTTAATACGAGAAACAAGAGAAAAACAAAGTACGGAGTGAGACAGGCAATCCCAGGTGACAAGCAATTATCTCTGCGATCTTTGGTCAGAGTGTTTGAAATTTACTGTGTTAACATCCATAATAACTATTAGCAAGTATCTTTTAAATATTTGTCCAAAAATGTTTTTGATTACTGATTGCAAAGGCATGGGTTGTTTCTGTGACGCTAAATAAATTAGGAGTTGTATCTGGACAAAGCTGTTGTATCAAAACAGCAGGAGCGCAGCCGCTCTACGGGAGTATCGATGCTTTAAAGCAACACAGAGGGGTCCTCTTTTCTCACTGGGGTTGAAGATCATGATTAGGAAGTAAGAATTACTGGCGCTTTTGAAATTGTTAATGAGAAAGGCCGACAGCCAATTGCGCCATAGATTGTTGAAGAAGTTACTGTCGCTATGGGTAAGAATGTTGGACGCAACGTGCGACCTCCAAGAGTTTGCGTGTTGTGTCACGACAGCAGAACATTACGTGGTCCACCGTTCGGAAAGTGCTACGAACAACTGTGAAATGGTACTTCTAGTGCGGTTCCAGACTGTCGTGGAGGCAGATGGTCGTCACATTGAGCAACGTTTGTGGCCTGTAACGTAAACATGGCACGAAATTAGTGTTACCCTGTCATGTGGAAAATGAATTGTGTTTCTTTCAATGAGTTATTCGTTATTTCTCTCTTGCATGCCCTTACAGAAGTTCCCACAAACTTTAATTGGGCTACGATCACTCGTTTTTCGTGGTGTCCCTCTCAGGTAGCGGAAGTTTAATTATAACCTCCCTGTATTTAGATGACCTAGTCTGAACTTTGAAATAGAATATTACCTGCTGTATAAAGATCAACAGAGAGAAATATTTAACACTCCACTATACGAAGATGATCAAACAATAATTCATGAAAATGAAGATAATCCTCAGAGAGCCGTTTGCTTCTAAATAGAACATGAACATTATGCCATTCAAGGAAAACTGCCTTTAAGATTTAAGATTATAATAAACCACTTTCAGTATCTTGGCTGTAACACAAGACGCAATTTCGATAATGAAACCGATAAAGAGATCCTAAAATTTAACACAATCAGTGGAAGAATTAGTATGCACCAAAAACGAAAGCCACGAAAGAGACAAAGATGAAGTTATACAAAGACGTGGAAGTATCTATTTTGCTGTATGTATCTGAAACATTGGTTCCCACGCAACAAGACGCGAGCAGGATCCAGGTTGCGGAAAGTTAAGACATTAGAAATGAATTACAAGTTGATTCAGTACTCAGTAAAATAGATCTAAACTCGAACAGATAGTGGGAACATGATGATACAATGCATGAAAATAAACTTCGAAAATGAATTGTTGATTAGAGACCTAGAGGCACAAAACAGAAAGGAAGGCAATCGACGAGGAAGAAGAAGAGTTCTCCTTTCGTCTGAACAACAGTAAAGAGATCTAGGCCTTATTTATTTGATTTCTGTACTTTCTGTTGCACATGATCAAGATGCAAATTCTAAACATAATGCAGGTAGAAATGGTTGGCTAGAGGCTTTTTTCTGTTTGCTAACCATTAAGTCCGCTGTCTGTCATTAAGATTTTTTCAGCTACTGTGGAATGACCAATGAGCAGGTCTCTTTACGTATAAATTTAGTGCTTCTTTGAGACATACTTCATTTTCTTATCACGGATCACTAGCCAGCAAAGAAGCTAATGAATTCGGCCGTCTTAATAAGCACGTGCCAGTAGTTCCACACTAGGTCCGTACAACGTCCAAAGATTCTATGCACAGAAACAAGTATATCCCTGCAGTCACTGCCTTGCCTATGCGTATGATGTGCATTAGCTGAGCGCAAAGAATTTCATAATATCATATTCTATGAGCCTCGTTGACGTCCCTGAATAGAGTTAATTCCGCAGCATTTCCGTTAGTGCTTCAGCAGCTAACGAAGTACTGGACTCGGCTAATTTTACTCCTCGACCAAGTTGTGTTGAGCCACATAAGACTACAGTAAGGGGCTGTTAGATCAACACACTCATTATCCACCAACATGATCTTCAGTTGCTAGACAGAGCGTCAGTGTTTCGAGTGGCTCAATGGAATCCCTTGTGTGGTAACGATTTCTTCAAGTTGGTATTACAATATTTTTAGTGTCTGTACAATGTCTCCTGTATGATTTCAGAGAGGAAACAACGCCTAGATACGTAGTACGACGGTCACTCCAAAAGAAATGCACACTATTTTTTTAAAATCCATCTTTTATTCTACACGTTTGAAATTTTTACAATGTGTAGATACATCCTTTAGGAACAATATTTTCATTTCTCCACATAATTTCCATCCCTCTCAACTGCCTTAAGCCATCTTGGAACCAACGCCTGTATACCCGTACAGTAAAATTCTGGACCAACCTGTTGGAACCACTGTTTGGCAGCGTGCACAAGGGAGTCATCATCTTCAAACCTTGTTCCACGAAGACAGTGTTTCAGTTTCCCAAAGAGATGATAGTCACATGGATCCAGGTCAGGACTGTAAGGCGGTTATTTCAGTGTTGTCCATCCGAGTTTTTCGATCGCTTCCATGTTTTTTTGACTGACATGTGGCTGTGCATTGTCGTGCAACAGCAAAACATCCTGTTTTTGCCGATGTGGTCGAACACGACTCAGTCGAGCTTGAAGTTTCTTCAGTGTCGTCACATATGCATCAGAATTTATGGTGGTTCCACTTGGCATGATGTCCACAAGCAAGAGTCCTTTGGAATCGAAAAACACCGTAGTCATAACTTTTCCAGCAGAAGGTGTGGTTTTGATTTTTTTTTTTTTTTTCTTGGGTGGATTTGCATGATACCACTCCATTGATTGCCTCTTCGTCTCTGGTGAAAAATGATGGAGCCATGTCACAATTCTTCCAAGAAATTCATGTCCACCATTCTCGCACTGTTCCAAAAGTTCGCTGCATACCGTTTTTCTTGTTTCTTTGTGAGCCACTGTCAACATCCTGGGAACCCACCTGGCACAAACCTTTTCTTACGCCAACACTTTCAGTATTCTGCAAACACGTCCCTATCCCAACGTAGCGTGATAATTCGTTCACTATGAGGGGTCTGTCAGCAGTCACCAATTCGTTAACTCTCTGCACATTGTCTAGAGTGTGTGCAGTACGAGGCCTGCCACTGCGAGGACAATCCTCAATATTGCCGTGCCCACTTTCATCACGTAACCTGCTTGCCCATAGACTAACTGTACTGCAATCAACAGCAGCATCTCCATACACCTTTTTCACCTCTTGGGGATGCTTCCCACTGTCTCGGTTTCACAGCACAGGAATTGTATGACAGCACGTTGCTTCTGACGAACGTCAAGTGTA
The DNA here is from genome assembly GCF_023864345.2 of Schistocerca serialis cubense. Classification (NCBI taxonomy): domain Eukaryota; kingdom Metazoa; phylum Arthropoda; class Insecta; order Orthoptera; family Acrididae; genus Schistocerca; species Schistocerca serialis. Next base: position 689,541,539 of record NC_064639.1, read on the forward strand.
GCAGCCATCTTGAAGACAGCACCACTCATGGGAACAGGTTGAACTAAGTTTAGCCGGCCGGTGTGGCCGAGCGGTTCTAGGCGCTACAGTTTGGAACCGCGCGACCGCTGCGGTCGCAGGTTCGAATCCTGCCTCGGGCATGGGTGTGTGTGATGTCCTTAGGTTAGTTAGGTTTAAGTAGTTCCAAGTTCTAGGGGACTGATGACCTCAGATGTTAAGTCCCATAGTGCTCAGAGCCATTTGAACCATTTGAACTAAGTTTTAAAACAAGCGGGAAGGATGTACCTACACACTGTAAAACTTACACACATGCAGAATGAAAACTGTATTTTTACAAAAATAATGTGCATTTCTTTTGGAGTGACCCTCTTACAATTATGACTGAAATATACGAATATCAGAGACGGACACGAGTACGTAAATCCTACTGTAGTTTTGAGAGCAAGGAGGACACGGTCGTTTTACGATAGAAGTAAGTTACAAAGGTCTAGGTATGTTACCACTCTTCAAGAGGATGAGATTCTGCTGTGACGCAAGGCGAGTTAGTGCTGACGCAGTCGGTACAGGTAGTTCATCGTATAATACCAGCTCAAGTGAGCCGGCCGGTGTGGCCGTGCGGTTCTAGGCGCTTCAGTCTGGAACCGCGTGACCGCTACGGTCGCAGGTTCGAATCCTGCCTCGGGCATGGATGTGTGTGATGTCCTTAGGTTAGTTAGGTTTAAGTAGTTCTAAGTTCTAGGGGACTGATGACCTCAGAAGTTAAGTCCCATAGTGCTCAGAGCCATTTGAACCAACCAGCTCAAGTGGATACGACACAACTGAGTCGCGAATAGCAACAGCGACGGCGTCTGCCTGGGAGTTTGCCATCGGACCCGATGTGTCAGGAAGATCAGTTATTGACCTTCTTGTCGTCACATACCCAGTTCTGTCCCGATTTTGCAAAATACTGTTACGAGCTTGGCTCAAGTACTGAAGTAACACCGTCGATTAGCACAACATATAAATGCAGGCTCTGTTTTATTTATGACAACAAGTTTATGGTGACAAGGTCGCCTCACAGACGGCGTTGCATGTTGCGTATCCCGTATCGACGATGCAAGCACCTTCTAGATCTGACTTCTCCAGTAGCACTGGAGAATCGCGCCGTTCCCATCTGAATAGCGATCTGATAAGACTATTATTTCTACTCGTAATAGGAACAACGAGTGCACATTAGTAATGTTTGAAGCGTTTATTGCGCGTATTAGGGCGTGAAGTATACAGTGACATGCACTTCGATGACTAAGCTGTTATTGCCGACTGTTCACCGTGTTATAGACTAATCTTTTCATAGCTTACGAAAATACCTTAGAATGGAAAGAGAAAGTGTCACTTTTCGGAAGCTTACATGAAAGACTGTTCTTTTGTCAAGAAAGGAAGTACGGCTGAGGAATCCTTGAGTAAGATTTACAGCTGTTTCATCTCAGTAACTCACGGAGATAAGGCAGATGTGAGGTACAACATTTCTGCGAAGAATCATACGAATGGATTCGCGATAACATCGACGTCAAAACCTATTTCTACATTGATGATTAAAGAACATACCCAGGAGGAATTGCTCGTTGCTGCTGCGGAACTAACAACAGCTTGTTACGTTGTCAAGTATCATCAATGCTTCAGTTCTCTTGACTGTACCGTAAAACTGAATGTCGCAATGTAACCCGACTCCAAAGTCGGGCACGCGGGGTAGCCGCGCGGTCTGGGTGGGTCGTGTCACAGTTCGCGCGGCTCCCCCCCCCCCCCCCCCCCCCCCCTTCACCCCCGTCGAAGGTTCGAGTCCTCCCTCTGGAATGGGTGTGTGTGTTGTCCTTAGCGTAAGTTAGTTTAAGTTACGAGTAAGTAGTGCGTAAGCTTAGGGACCGATGACCTCAGTGGTTTGGTCCCTTGGTGCCATAAGATCTACCACTTTTTTTTTTCCAAAGTCGCCGCAAAGCAGTATACAGCTAGGACCAAAGCTACAGCGATTGTTAAAAATATTCTCGCACAACACTCCATGTCCGAATGCATAAAACAATTTGCAAGAAGTATTATTTCACGGCATAGTCACCGACGCACCGAACCACAAGGGTGAAAAGGTGTTTCCTTTAGTTGTTCAATACTTGACTGAAACTGACGTAATCCAACAGAAGCTGTTGAAGTTTGATTCTCTGAATAACGAAACATCGGAGACAATTGCAGAGTCCATTAGATTAATTAATCGCTTTTTGTGGAGACAATACCAATATTAATTTCGAAGGGCTTCATCGACACTGTCAGCGGAATGTGTTTCACCAAATTAAACAAAAACTAGGAAAAAATGTAGAAAGAATTGGATGCACTGCCCATATTCTCCACAATGCTATAACAAGCGCTGCTGCAGTCTTTAACTGTCGACATTGAAACAGTCATCACGAAAATATTTGTTTTTCAGCACATACGGTAAGGACAGGGAAGCTGAAAGAGTTCTGCTTATTGATGTCAATCATCACACTCTTCTATGTCACTCAAAAACAAGACGGCTGTCGTTAATGCCTGCAATTGAGAGAATTCTTATGCTTTGGATTCCCTTAAAACAATTTTTTGACGCCGAAGGTAGATCACCTAAAATAATTTCACATTTTTTCAGTAGTCTGATCATTGAAATTTACTTCACGTTTCTGCAGTCAAACTTGGCTCAGTCTGAAAAAATTTAAAAAGAATGGAGAAGAATAAGGTCCCGATAACTGAAGTAAGAAATATATTAATCGACACTCAGAGATGTCTGAATGAAAGGAAAATTGCTAATTTTAGTGGCGTGCGAACGAAAATGAATCTGAACAAATTAAAGAATGAGAACCCCAACCAAGAAATAATTAATTTGATTTCGAAATTTGAGAAGAGGCAATGGCTTTCTATACCATTGCGTTTTATTACTTAGAGAAATGGGCATTTCTTTTAATATATATCAAGTATTTGATTGGCTGACGCTATCTGAAGTCACATATTGAGTGATGACTGAAAACACTATTATATACCTGACTAAAAATGGTCTCAAGATTTCAGGCGACAATCGTTTACAGGAATATATGTACGTGAAAAGCTTTTTAGAAACTAAGCGCGACTCAGAAGAAGGGAGGTCTAAACGCTCCGTGGAGAAAGGGTGGATTTACTTTCTTAAGAAAACAGAAAATCCTGAACGCAAATGCCAGCTGCAAAAATTACACGAGTATTTGTCTTCAATTCTGCCACCGTGGGAAGAGTATTTTCGCTGATGTCAGCCCAGTGTACTGATGAAAGAAATCGATTGCTGACAGGGACTGTGGAATCAATTTTACAGATCCAGTTTAGCTACAAGATGTCTTGCATGGTGTTTTATAAATACGTAAAAGGGAAAAAAGACTTGCTGAAAAAGGTGAAATCTTCCGAAAAATATGGTGTACCAACTACTTCTACCACGGTAAGATCCTCGTAATTGTTTTCTAAATAAAAAGTAATTATATTAAATAAATTTTTTATTTCGTTCCTACACCCCCATCTCAGTGTTCCGACGAGGTCCCAGCTAGATAGATATGGCAACATTACGTCAGCTGAAAACGGCGAGTACTGTTGATTGCCATTCTGCCATTGAACAGCTAATACGACTCCTCCTAGGCCCGATACTTACGACAAACAAGCAGAAATTTCCGAACGAGGTTCACAGAGCACATGAGAACGCCAAAGAGTGACAGCACACATTCCACTTTCGCAGAACACCTAATGAACAAAAACCATAACCCCACTAATATCGAAAATGATCTAAACATCCTGAAACACAGCAACAGCTTATACCGGTAGCTAACAATAGAATAAAATTACTACGCACAAAAGGCTACAGTGGAAGGGAAAAAGGTAATAAACTGAAACACAACACCTGCACCAACACGCTCTTTACTGCTCTAAGAAAACTGACCCAGGACACGAACAGAAAGCATACACACGCAAAATAACCACTGCCCCATCACACACAGAGACATAAACAAGGAACAGAAGTTGTCAGGATTGGCTAAATGGCTCTGAGCACTATGGGACTCAACTGCTGAGGTCATTAGTCCCCTAGAACTTAGAACTAGTTAAACCTAACCAACCTAAGGACAACACAAACATCCATGCCCGAGGCAGGATTCGAACCTGCGACCGTAGCGGTCTTGCGGTTCCAGACTGCAGCGCCTTTAACCGCACGGCCACTTCGGCCGGCTTGTCAGGATTCCCGTTACAATTTTCATAGCCTTCTCGCAACATGCGATACACTTCTCGTGACACACGCGATGGCGTAATGTTTTGGATTATGAACGAAGTGCGAAAGCTTATGTTTTTTCTGTGTATAAAAGTAGCTGCAAGCCGCCAACGAATGTGCGTACACAATAAAATACGTAACACCAAAACTGTATCCACAACACTATCGAAATCCCAAGCGTTTAACACTGGCATATGTAAGTTCACGTTTTTTATTTGTTTACTAACTGCCGCTCACACAGTTGCAGATGACATGACGTATGCCGAGAAAAACGGCAACAGAATAACACAGAAAATACGCCGCAATCAGCGACAACATTCTTAAAACCATGCTGTAACGTATAATAAATAAGGTATTACGAAAGTATTTACAGAAAACAATATTTAAAAAACAAACAGTACACATTTAATAATCTTCTATAGTGTTTTATAATTATGCTATTTTCTGCATGTTTAGATTTAAAGAACCCACTAAGGACGGCGACATTTATCACTGAAACTGGTTTCTGGAATAAATAAATAACTAAAGTGTTTTGCATCAAGGCAGACTGACAAATTCCCATATTGTTGTTAGCTCAGAATGCGGTCCGCCATTACTAACAGGAGGATGTCGTTACCAGTCAGTGGTAGCGACAGCATTTAGGTTATTCAGGTGAGGTGCTCAAAGTCCTTGGAAAGGCACTCTGTTGCTGCGATTCTGGTACCAGTTCAACTAAAATCTGTGCTTGAAAGCTTGGATAGAGGAACGAACCGAAAGTTCTTAGAGTTCTCAATGCTTCAGCTAAGATTTATACCAAGAGCAACTGAATGCGCGAACGACAATTCCTGGGTAGATGTAGCTCAACGTTTATCGTCGCCTTTCATTGGTTATTGTAATAGGAAGAAAATATAGACTATAGTTATAGTAGGTATGTTAGTATTAACAGTAGTATTAGTGATAGTAGTAGTAATACTAGTAGCAGTAGTAGTTCTTGTTACTACACATGTAGCTTATTCTAACCTCGCAGTGATGGTTTACATAAATGGGTGTGTTATAACCCAGCTGCAGAAACATTATGCCTAAATTTTGGTCTGAGTCAGTAGGATAAAATAATATAATGGTAATAATTGTAAGAATAAAGTCTCTCTCTCTTTATTCTTAATTTAGCTTAACTTTGGCATTATTTTGTCACATGTTAAAATATACAAATTATACACCCTCACACACACACGTAAACATAAAAGCAGCGTTGCCTGTAGATATCGCATTCTGTAATTGTCTAGTATGCTGGTCCAAATTACTGGATATGCCATACAGTTGTTTTATTGATGGTATACCATTCCTGTGGCTTAATTGCACAACATGTAGTTGGCAGCACAAGAGCACAAACCATAAATTCCCTTGAAGTATCAGTGATTGGCACAAACCGAATTTTTTTTTTCTGCAGCTTGTAAGCCTTAACATTATCGGGAAGTCAGCAGCGCGAATTCGTTCGACAGCTGCAAAGCACGAGAATATAACAGCGCAAATAAACAGTTTTCTCGTCGATCCTCTACTGCCCAAAAAAACGGACATTTTAAACCATTCTCTGGCCTCCAGCATCTTCCCAATAGCCTGGAAACAGGGACTTCTACAAAACCATTAACTAAGAAGAAATCTGCCAAATAGTCTAACGACTACAGCACCATATTCCACAAGGAAGGCTTTAGATTACATAGTCATGAACAGGTTACTAAATAATTAACATCACGTAACCTTTTAGATGAATTCCAGTCCAGTGTCTGGCAAAATCACAATACGACGACTGCTCTTATAAAAGCGAATGACGAACTGAAACAAGCTAACAACAGGCGACTTTTATGTGCTTTTAGGATTTCGTCAAAGCTTTTGATGCTTCCGACATTGACATTCTACTTGCTAAACACAAAAGAAAATTTTTCTAAACAGTGGTTCCACTCATATGGTTCCAGTCATACCTTACATCTCGCCAACAACGAGTAATGGCTGGAACAAGAAGGTCACTGTGCAGGGACTTAGTATCAGGGGTATCTCAAGTATGAATATTGGGCCCAATACTCTTCTCTCTATATGTTAATGATGCGTCAACAATTCTCTCCCACTGCAGATATCACCTAAATGCTGCTGACATTCAGTTATATCTAAGTGCAAGTCCAACAAACCTGTGCACAGCCATGCAACACGTAAATGACGATTTACCTGTCCTATCATAGTGTTCGTAGAGCATAGGTTTAAAACTTAACGCATCTAAAACGCAAGCAGTCTTGGTCGGTAGCAAAAGACTTTATTACTCCTCAGTTCAGAGAATCTCTTCCACCATTAATCCTAAACGGCATAGAAATAACCTTTTCTTCTTCTGCAAAGAACTTGGTGATAATTCTGGATCATCACTAAGACTGGAGTGAACATACAACTGCAGTCTGTAAGGAGGTGTCAGGATAACTTCACTCATTACATAAATATAATAAATATAAAAACGTATTTCCTTTAGACGAGCTTAAAAAGAAATTCATAGACACACTAATACCTCCCTTACTTTACCAAGGTGATGCCATTCTCAAGTACTTTCGTACGGAAGTTCACACAGGCTGGAACTGGCAATGAATGTTTGTGTACAAATCATTTGTGACAAACACTTTTTCAACATAACACACCAGCCTAAAAACAGTTATTATGACTATGTGCCGATAATCTTAGAGTTTATCATGTTCTATGTTTGGTCTGTCATCATCACAATCACTGCACTCACTCATGTTTGTCTTCAAATCTTACACTACTGTCTGAACAGCTGACAGAAATACTCATTCCCAACCAAAATAATATTCTCTCTGTACCATGACATAAGGCTACCATGTTCTTTAAATCACTTTCTGTATCAGGAACCCGAATTTGGAACAATGTTCCTCAAAATATCTGAGAAATTAAATTCCTTCCAAACTTCAAAAGACACCTAATGGTCCACCTTCTATCACAAAAGCCATCTCCTCCACATTCTGTGTAGCCCACTCTCGTCAGTCCCCCTCACCCACAACTTTCCCCTACCCTTGTCAGCAGAGTTCTATGTTTATATTCTAATCTTCCTAATATCCACTTTCATTTCAAGCTTCTCCTCTTCCTTCACCCATTCCGCTTCTGATAATACTAATGGTATATATCTAGGGAATTGATGATCGTGGATGTTAAGTCCCTTAGTGCTCAGAGCTATTTGAACCATTTTTGTGTGTTAGACAAATCAAGATAGTTCCAAGATTTGATGGTACATTTTACATCATTGCATTACGCACTCGTGTTCTGCAATGGTACACGTGACCATTACCATATAGACGTCAGTTCAATGACAACTTCTGTTTCTATATTTTGTAATGAAACACTTACGTTTTGACTACATTATCCTTGGCAGGCCAGCGGAGTTTTTGTTTGATCGTTGTGTTAGTAGTCCACACAATAAGTGCAGTTATATTCCCATGTAAATTGAGCTCACAGATACATTTGTCTATGCCATTCTTAGCTCCACCTCTCATATGATCTTCTGGTTCGCTCATTTTCTTAAAATTAAAATAAGTATTTATTTTTCTAATTTTTTTGGCTACACATATTTGTGGTAATACATCGTATGTTGGTGCATGAGTTAATATTCACTATTGTTAGAAGTTTTGCTTACAGCACGTCTGATAAAAATAAAATCGTACAATTTCGGAATCGATTAAGAAAGATGAGAATTAAATACCATCAACAAAAAGCTGAATGGAATATACAGTAACAGTATATTAGTCTTCTACAGAGTGGTTTTCTTTTCCAATTTATAGGGAATTTCTCCCTTCTGATAGGATTTCGTATTATTATCTCCATCTGTTTGTTTTGTATTCTATTTGACACCTAACGTTCTACTGCAGCACCGAATCTAAGTTGTTTTGGTCTCCACATCTGACAATTTCTCATGATCAACACGCAGTTCTTTGTAGCAATGTGCTCAAGTTCTAAGGATGTTTTTATGAAAACGAGATGAGACATGTGGCCGAGGTGAAAGGTATCTAGTTTTCAGCAGCGGTAACTCTAAATATAAAGTTCTACTCAAGTGGGTGGCACACAGCGTATAGTCCCCCGATTAGAACCTCACCGAAAATACCAGAAACATAGGCACGGAATCAATGCCGAATAGAGCGGGTTGTCGTGCTGTGAGTGGTAGGATTTCAGTGCTCTTGTATCCAGATATTTGTCCACACTGTGTCGGAGCGATTTGCAGATGTGACAAGGGTTTTGATTGTGTTTCATGCCATCAAAATGAAAGCGAATATTATTTTTCCTGGTGAGCTTATATCCAACATACGTTTAATCTCGAAGAGTCTGCATCAAACCAACACATTACTTTCTAAACATTCACTGTCAGGTGTGAAGCTTCATTGTTTCCAACTGTCATCATTTTTACCTCGTACAGCGTGGTCCATAAATTACGCCAGTCTGCATAATCTCCGATTATTGAAAATACATATGTGTTCTTAACCGACTAATTTATGTTGACTCAAAACTGTTCTTAATTTTCTTCTATAATGTAAAAGTTTTTTCATAATGGAGTAAAGTATGTTTTACTTTCAGTTATACAAATTTTACTAGTACAGCAAGACTGGTACACGAAAACGTCCTACTTTTCATGTGAATAAGGTATCTGGGCAAAGCCAGAGCACTAGAGTGTAAGGGTTTCGCCAAATAGAGGACTAAAACTATCTTGCATGAACCGCTTATAGACCATAAAAAACATTCCTCCCATCACTACGTATCAAACTGTACTTGATGAAGCAGTTTGTAGAGCTCTTTAGTAAGATGTATCCTGTTGTAAATAACTTTTTGTGAAATTTGCCTTCATCAGACAAGAGAAATTGAAAGCTAGAATTTTGAAAGCTAGAATTGAAAGCTAGAATCCTCAGATTCACAAACTGATGAAGGATCACGAATCGCAGAACACAATGAATGCTGGGGAAAAAGATGCATAGACTATCATGGGGTCTGTACCTGAAAACTCTCTAGGGAACAAGAAACGTTCAATTACAAAACACTGTCAAAACTATGTTGGAAAATTTCAAGTAGATAGATTATAATGTTTGTTGCAAAGGCCTACTTCAACCCCCGCCTCTCCCCCGTCCCTCCCCCAACTAATTACTTACTTTACCTCGCTGACAATCTGGGACATTACAGTGAAGAGCAAGGAGCACGCTTCCACCAAGGCATTAAGCAGTTGGAGAAGAGATATCGGGGAAAATGGAAAACGGGTTCGAAAAAATGGTTCAAATGGCTCTGAGCACTATGGGACTTAACATCCGTGGTCATCAGTCCCCTAGAACTTAGAACTACTTAAACCTAGCTAACCTAAGGATATCACACACATCCATGCCCGAGGCAGGATTCGAACCTGGAAAAAGGGGATAGCAGACTACAACCAGATGTTGAAGACTGACCTCCGGCGCCCGGGTTCCCGGGTTCGATTCCCGGCGGGGTCAGGGATTTTCTCTGCCTCGTGATGATTGGGTGTTGTGTGCTGTTCTTGGGTTAGTTAGGTTTAAGTAGTTCTAAGTTGTAGGGGACTGATGACCATAGATGTTAACCCACAGTGCTCAGAGCCATTTGAACCATTTTTTTTAAGATTGACCGTAAATATGAGGATTCTGTGTGGAAACAAAAGAAGAAAAAGTTAGAAAATTAAATACAGCAGAATACTTATAACGTTGCAAAGGGAACTGCTTGTAGTATTTTTTGTACACAAAACAATAATTATAAAAATAAAACTCGTCATTGAAATTTAGTTTAAATATTAGTTCTGTACTTCGATTACTTAAATCTTTGCCCGGCCAGTTGGCCGTGCGGTCTAACGCACGGCTTTTCGGGCGGGAAGGAGCGCCTGGTCCCCGGCACGAATCAGCCCGGAGGATTTGTGTCGAGGTCCGGTGAACCGGCCAGTCTGTGGATGGTGTTTAGGCGGTTTTCCATCTGCCTCGGCGAATGCGGGCTGGTTCCCCTTATTTCGCTCAGTTACACTATGTCGGCGATTGCTGCGCAAACAAGTTCTCCACGTACGCGTTCACCACCATTACTCTACCGCGCAAACATAGGGTTTACACTCGTCTGGTGTGAGACGTTCCCTGGGAGGTCCACCGGGGGCCGAACCGCACAATAACCCTGGGTTCGGTGTGGGGCAGCGGAGGGGTGAAGTGGACTGCCGTAATCGTCGTGGGATTGTGGACCACTGCAACTACGGCGGGGACGGAGCCTCTCCGTCGTTTCTAGGCTCCCGGTTAACATACAATACACTACAATACTTAAAACTTTAAATATGAGACGTTGTTTACCGAATAATCTTGGCGTGATAGAGAAAATGGAAGTACCCTTTGCAGCATTAGAATTAGAAACTGAGTCTAGAAAAACTATTTTTGGGAAATCATATGGTAAAAATTTTAAAATTGCAGGTTTATGTTGTCGTTACAACTTCAGACCTTAATAATTGTAATACTAAGACCTTAATAACTCAGATCGTATACTAGACAACTTTTTTTTCATTTTCCAGGTGCCGCAGATTTGACAAACTTAGACGCACAAAGTAATGCTCGTAGAGACGAAGTTTAATACGCAAGTCCCACGAATGGAAGGGTATCACTGCTCCGATTAACTATTCGGTCCTGCCATGCATCATTTATGGGAAGAAGTAGTATTATCCATAAACAGAGCGCCAGTCGCCATCTGTTTCAGGCTCCAAAGTAGAGAAGGTACAACAGGTGTGTACGGAGTCCGACAAAATCAGTGTGCTTACGGAGGTCAGAGAGTGGAAAATGCCGCAATCAACAGCTCATAAAGTCTTGCATACAAGCTACGTCTTTTGTGTCTACAAAGAGCAACTGTTCGGGCACAAAAGCCGACAAACAAACTGCAGTGGGAACGGTTTGTAGTGAATATGATTGGCAAGACTGACGTAAACAACGACTTTTTGGAATGGATTTTTTTGTCTGATGACTCAGCTTTTCGTGTGTCCAGTAAACAGAACTGTCACAACGTTCATACATGGGGACCAGGGTGACGCCATTCTACGCGCAAAATGTTAAGAGGCCATTTCAGTGTGTGCTGCAATTTTATTCTTTCACAGCGACTCTGCCGTCGACCGTATTGTTTGCCTGGATATGTTCAAGAGTTTGTTGTGCCACAAGGAGCATCTACAACCTGTCTCAAATTCCAGTAGGATTTAGGACCATCCCACAGGTGCCATATCCGTATATATCTGGATGGAAAATATCTGTACGGGTATATTGGACGAGATGATCCGACTCGGTGGCCACCAAAATCACCTGACCTCACGCCACTACACGTCATCCTGTGGGGTTTGTGAAAGATCAGGTGTACCGAAACAAGGTTACCTACAGGTCTTGAAGCCACGGACGTTATCACGGTACATATGAACATTTCGAAATTAATTCGCCGACTGCGAATTTCTTGACACCAGCTCCATAACGTATAGTGACAGACGAAAATCAGTGCCGGATAAATTTTTCGTGTGTCATTACTGGGCAGTGAATCTATACCTAATACAGCTTATGTCAAAAAATTCACAGTAAGCGAATCAATTTTGAAGTATTTCGTACAGCTGTGGATCATCAACAATGTCTTTTCTTTCACACATGCATACATGCATGTAAGTACATATGAACATGTCACCGTGAAGTTTAAGGAGCGTAAATGGAGAGAAACTGAAGTAGTATGTGCCTCTGGAAATAAACACATTGATGCGTATCAACGAGAAAAAAAGAACACTTTCAGTTATTTTGTCAAATGTTGGAAACTAGCCGTTATTATCTAGTATATCTAGTATAGTTCTAAAGCTGTAAAAATCTAAAGTTATAACGATAATTTATGGACACCTATATGTTCGTTTGTTGTTCTGCACTTGTATATTATAAAGTATCAATAGTACTCGTAGAAAAAAACCTACCTAAATGAATTCCAAATTCAAGACATTAATGTTTACTAACAGTAATATACTTTAATCTAAAACATGTAAATAATATTTTACGAACATGGGTTTTCCATACTGTTCTGAATATTTAATAACGTTGGACATGTTTGAATGTGCATGTCAAAATAAATCTCTAACGTAATGCAGTATCTTCTGTCAGACGAAATCGAAACACAAAGGTGACATAAAGCAGTAAGTACTGCTTCTATTCACAAACAGTGTCTCGTCTTCAACAAAGGGTTACGTAGGCGCTTACTGAGAACTGCCATAAATGTAGGAGAGATAGACGCGTAAACGCAACAACAGTTTCTTGGAGACTTGTGCTATCGACTGCTGCGCTTTCCCTAACCAGCACTGACGCACGCTCTTGAAAATGACAGTAAAGGGTGTTCGTGTTTTACTTCTTTCTGAGCCGTTCAGTTTTTATTTATACGTGACGACTGACAAACTGTCACTATTATTCGTAGCGCAATGAGGCCATTTATGCAGAAACCAGTTAACAAACATAAATTACGCTTTCAAGCATACCAGTGCCTTTCGCAGCATAGGTGTCTCGTAAATATGCGAGATGCCATGTGAAATCATTTGCTTTGTTTCCAAGATTCGGAGATCTGATCACTGAGTTCAGTTTTGGCTAAAAAATTTTGACTAAGGTAACATGTGGGGAGCACTCATACTTCCACGTCCCTATATGTGGTCTAACTTAAAACAAGTGGCTACCTTACGAGGAAATATTTATACTTTCCTGTTTCTTTCTCGGTAATTGACGGTGGTCAAAAGATTTGTCCGCTGCTCGTGGTCTCGCGGTAGCGTTCTCGCTTCCCGAGCACGGGGTCCCGGTGAGGCCAGGGATTTCCTTCCACCTGCCCCGAGATGAGTGGGTGTTGTTGTGTCGTCTTCATCATCTACAGTCATCTACGGTCGGAGGAAGGCAACGGCAAACCACTTCCATTAGGACCTGGTCTAGTACGGCGGTGCGGGTCTCCCGCATCGTTCCCCTACGCTCTGCCAAGAAGCATGGGACTTCATTTCCATTTCCAACGGTGGATTAAATTCCCACCTTGAGATGAGTGTTGGAATTAAATGTGCTGTTACTGTGCACGTCAAACAAGCGAATTATAGCTTAATTCGTAATTTACGTTTGTTCCCAACTGCCTGTAATGAGTCGTATAAAGCAAATGCAAATATAGCGAAAAGAAGGAAGATTACGGTTTTGCGTCTCGACGACAACGATGTCTACATTTACAGTTAAATCAATACTCCATAAACCACCGAGAGGTGCGTACATGGCACAGGGTATATCGCCCTGCACCACGTTATTGCTATGGAAAAGTCCGGATTAGACGATAATCCGCCTTGCCGTTCTGAAAGAAACCAGCCCGAAATTTACCTTAACTGATTTGGGGAAACCATGGATAACCTAGATCTGACCTTAATTGAGCCCTGTTTCTATCGAATTCGTTTTATCTTAACGGTTGTACCACCCATCAAATTATATTGATCGATTTACGTAGTAAATGCAAGAAATCCTTTAACAATATTTTGGTTTATCATCTCATTATCTTATCCGCAGTAGGCAAATTATCAGGTGATTGGAATTCACCGGAACTTTAGTTTGGAGACCACTTGCATCCATTCGACGAGGACGTGCTTGTTATTACGGCTGGGAACATTCATGTAAACAAAATTAACCGCTACTGTTGTCTGATATTAAACTGTAAATTCAAACATTCGATGCATTTTATTCACATTATCTGCTAAGTAAAGAAAATCATTGAATATTATTAGCATATTGTCCAATTATCTTTTTTAACAAATAATTTGATTTGTGTTTTAAGAGAGTGCAGAAAAAATGTTATTCCAAGTTACACACGATTCTCAATAAGAAATTCTGCTACGGTCTTACCCATCGCTAGACCACTACTTTATAAACCCGCTTGTTTGAAGATTTCCAACCTGTCTTGATCGCTGGAATGGCCTGTTGCACAAACAGAAATGTTATTACTCATTTTTATAGTTGTGTAGTCTTGTCAAGCTCAAACTGTAAGAGGTTATTGTCATTTTGATCATCACATGATTTTCAGTGTACAAATTTACGATTTATTTTCAAAGGAAGCCTAGTTTAGAATACGACACGTTAAACGAATAGGTCGTACATTTTAATTTAAGACAGACAGCGTTTCGTTTTTTCCCATCTGTTCATTAGTGTAATTTCCTCATTGTCTTATTTTAAGCAAATATTTATGTACAGGGGGACCATTTGTATTGATCCTGTTGTCCCTCACAGTAAAAGCATGGCATCTGAAACCACTGCAATCAATCAGTGATGAAGCTCTCACAATTTCAGACATTTGGTAGTGTAACTTCTTTTTCTTAGTAGCAATGATCTGCCGTAGTTTGTTTTGTAACCAGGATCTCAATATCCGTTTATTTTGTCTTTTTCAGCTGTGTAGCCGTTTTCTAGTGGCTCTGGTCTGTAGCAACTTTACTCAAACGGTAGCGAGGCTGTTTATCAAGTATTTTAGTTAAAACAGGGGTCACAGCCGAAAATAATTTTTGAATGACCATAGTCTGCCACTCCGGACGCCTTAATTTGGATTATAATATTTTATTTCATGTGACCATTTTCGTAATGTAATCTCAAATACGGAGTCCGCAGTACTAACAGAGAACAGTTGTACTGTTACAGTTCATGAATACAAGACTGGGTAGTCTCCACAACACGTCACAGAAATACTGGAAATTCGAAGTGACGGATAGATGTTTAGCAAAGCGTACGAAGGAACTGACGGTATTCTCAGAAATTAGGAAGTGACAGTCCTCTGGGTACCAGGGCACATTGAAATTTTGGGAAACGAGCAAGTTGATGTTTTAGCTAATTGCCTGTCGTGCGTGGTCCAGATACGTGTTTAAAATGTTCTGTTTTGTCTGAACTCTTCTTCAGCTTTAGCGTGGAGGTTTTAGTGTTTTACAATGTGAATGATTCGTTTGTTAAGAGTTTAACGATTAGGCAGTCACATCATCAGCTGTAGTACAGGGCGTATCAAAAAGAATCATCCAACCATCCAACTTTACAAAATCGTTACTACGAGTATCATAACAACGTACTGTGGAAAGAGCAAACTCTCGTTTTATACGGTTCCCACTAGGTAGCAGCAGTATGCGCCCACTTCAGTACTAGTAGACATGGGCAAATTGAAACACATAACTGTTTCGAAACAAATGAGACAGTACAAAATAATGTTTCGAAACGCTGTTTCGAAACAGTGAAACAGTTTGTTCCGTAATTGTATAGGCCTACACATTATATTATATAGAGTGTCTACTGTATAAATATTGTCATATATACACAAATGAGGTGCGAGAGCGACAATCACATCACAGAAAGTATGAAAATTTCACTTAGGTGTCTTGGCAGTTTCGTATTTCCTGCAGCAAATGTGCTGCTTTCATATCATGTGACTTTCATATTTTCTAATTGGCTGATGTCAGAGTTTGTATGTTTGATATAACAGTCTTTGCCAAACACGTTTCCCTGTATTCTAGAGCATGGTAACGGAGCTTGTGATCTGTTTATCAGTGGCATCTTCATATATTTATCAAACTCGACTATAGTTGGATCACGTGTATGTTATAAGAGATGTGTAATTTGAATGTTTTTCGCACTTTTATTACTTTGAACGCGAATAGTGTGCGTTATTTTATTGTTTGTTGGTGTTTATAAAGCAGATATTACGCTATTTCGGAATAGGGCAGTCAATTAGAAACGAAGCTTTATTTTCGGAAACCTTAGGCTTCGTGCTGTTGCGCGTCAAAAAGATTTCGACACATTTGAAAGTGTTTCATGAAGTGAGATGTTATATGTGTTTCAGTATCTGTACTGTACCCGTATCTCGTCCGAAACAGAGCGGAATGAAAAGTCACTGTTTCGATACAATTAGTCCGTTCCAAGCATAACTGGACTGAAACAGTGTTATTTTGAAACAGCGATACAGTTTCTGTGTCTCGCAAGAGATCGAATCTGGTCCTGGTATCCGAGACACCACTGTTTCGAAACAGTGAAACATGCTGTTTCGAAACACTGAAACAGTTCCACGTATCGATACACTGTATCGAAACATAGAAACAGTGGCCAAGTCTAGTCGGAAATAAATAGTCACAAACATTTAATTTTGAAGTGGAGTGGTGTACTAAACTTCCCTGACACTCCAAGTTTATGAGTAGGCTGTGTGTTTTCGCAAATATTTTTGTCTGTTCAAGAGCTCGGAAAAAAAATCCTCGACTGTTGTGATCATTGTTCGTCTCTGCGGCAATATACGAGAGTACGATGATCTGGTAATGTCGTATCTCGCAGTAATTACCCAATAAGCGGATGAAAGACGAGCACAGCGTTTAATCTCTCTCCTCTCTGTCAGGCTTAGTTCACCACAAGATAATGGATCGCATGCCACAGAGATTAAGAGCTTTTAGTTACACAGGTGGCTGCCTGATAACGATTGTGAACCCAGAAAGGATCCATCACGGAAAAATTTTTTGCAGGTTCCTGCATGTGGACCACGCTATTCTGGCCACATTTTGATCTCTTTACATCAGCAGCATGGAACTTTTCACACTCCCAGTCTGTGAAAGGTTCATTTGGAATGCAATAGCTAATGAGCGACGGTTAACTCTGCTGTTAGCGTTCCATTTTGGATTATGGAATCACGAATCGTAGGCGCAAAGTGTTTAGTTTCTGTGTACATGCTTTAACTGCAGATCCAGCCGCACTCTCCAGTTTTTCCTTCATATCGCGAATCGAATCACAGCAGCAACTGATACCAAATCTAGATAATTTTTGTGAAAAACCGGTCAAACATTACCTCAATGTGTATTAGGTGGGGCAGTGATTTTATTATTGCACTGATAGCTAAGCATAAATAATTTCTTTTAAGAAACATTATTTTATTTGAATGAGGGAGAAACAAATATTCACTGGATTCAAAAGAGTGGGTCTGTTACATGAATTTTTTTTATCAAGATACATGTAAACAAATATGTCACATTTTAATGAATGTCCATACTTTGTAATTGAAATTAATCGTTGAAAAAACTATAAAATACGGGATATTATGGAGACGACGAAACAATTACGAATTGGATACGTTTTTTTGTATGTACTAGAACTCTATAATTTCAGTTTTTTAGTAAGCCGAAAGGTAGCATTTTAAATTTTCATTATTACTCATGAAAACAGTTAACGTGTGTCGTTGTTCGACAACGAGCTTGGTAATGCATGCTGCAAACTATCACAGAAGGCGTATTTTAAAAATGATGAAACTCGTAAAACCTAAATTTTTTTGGAAGTAGTTACCTAAAACATATACTCACACTAATACTACCAAAGATATGCTAAGAGCCTTAAATCGATATTGTTCTAAAACGCAATAAAAGAAAACTATAGGTAACTGAAATTAGAATACAGCGTGTATCAGAAAGAATCATCAGATTTGGCACGTCTTTATTTCTGAAACTAACAAACATATACAATGAATTTTGTTTTTTGATGAATAGGAAGCTCAAAAAGTTTTTTTTCACACTTTTTCATAGGTGTTCAATATGCCTCCCTTGAGATGCACAGCATCATTTGTGTTTATATGACAATATTTATACAGTACACACTCTATATAATATAATGTGTAGGCCTATACAATTACGGAACAAACTGTTTCACTCAGTAATTAAAACTTCCGGGCTAAGAGGCCGTGGTCCAATTGTAGAAATACTTCTCCCTGACGTTTCGTTGCCAGCTGCGGGCAACATCATCTGAGGTGAGTCTACGACTGGCTGCTAGGCCGTGGAGGTCCTGTTTATATAGAGCGTGTAGAGGGCGCCACCATTCATCACGTGTTGTCAACAGTTGTACTGTCTCATTTGTTTCGAAACAGTTATGTGTTTCAGTTTGCCCACGTCTATTTCCGACTGTCTACGCTAACACATTGGGCACTGCAGTAAGCCTGTTTGCACGTGTTAACTACAAGACACTTCAAGTAACACGTCCAAATGCTCTCTGTGCGTCAAAAGAGTCCATGTGATTGGCTCCTGGGAGTAGAAGTTCGTCCGGTGATGAACCACTCTACTATTTATATATACATTACAAATTTCTGAGAATACTGGTCGTACTTCTAACGTGAAGCTCAATAACATTTCTTTTAATTATCGAGCCAAACAGGGCATAATAGCAAATAACTATCAAATTCATTTTAACGAAAGTAAATTTCCTGGCAGCTCTATTTTTTATTATATTTTGATATTAATCAGATATACACTGAGGTGACAAAAATCATGGGATACCGATATGTGCAACAACAGATGGCGGTAGTGTTGGGTATGCAAGATATAAAATGGTAGTGCATTGGCGGGGCTGTCCTTTGTACTCAGGTGATTCATGTGAAAAGGTTTTCAACGTGATTAAGATCGCACGAGCGGAATTAACAGACTTTGAACGCGGAATGGTAGTTCGAGCTAGGCGCATGGGACATTCCGTTTCGAAAATCGTTAGGGAATTCAATACCCCCGGATCAACAGTGTCAAGAACGTGCAGAGAATACCAAATTTCAGGCATAACCTCTCACCATGGACGACGCAGTGGCCGACGGCGTTCACTTACGACCGAGAGCAGCGACATTTGCGTGGAGCTGTTAGTACTAGCAGACATACAGAGCTTCGTGAAATAACCTCAGAAATCAATTTGGGACGCACGATGAACGTATCCGTTAGGACAGTGGGGCGAAATTTGGCGCTAATGAGCTATGCAGCAGACGACAGACGCAAGTTCCTTTGCTAACACCACGACATTGCTTGCAGCGCTTCTCCTGGGCTTGTGACCATATCGGTTGGACCCTGGACGACTGGAAAGCCGTGGCGTGGTCAGATGGGCTCCGATTTCAGCTGGTCAGAGCTGATAGCAGGATTCGAGTGTGGGGCAGATCCCACGAAGTCATGGATCCAGGTTGTCAACAAGGCACAGTACAAGCTGGTGGCAGCTCCACAATGGTGTGGACTGTGTCTACATAGAATGATCTGGGTCCTCTGGCCCAACTGAACCGATCATTGACTGTAGATGGTTATGTTCAGCTACTTGGAGACCATTAGCAGCCATCAGTGGAATTCAATGGTGGATGATAATGCGCCATATTACCAGGCCATAACTGTCCATGATTGGTTTGAAGAGCGTTCCAGACAATTTAGTCAAGAGTTTGGCCACGAAGATTGCCCGACATGAATCCTATCGAATATTTGTGGGACATAATCGAGAGTTCAGTTCGTGCACAAAATTCTGCATCGGTGCACTTTAGCAATTATGGACAACTATACAGGCAGCATGACTCCACATTTCTGCAGGGGACTTCCAACGACTTGTTGAGCCCATGCCACGTCGAGCTGCTGCACTACGCTGCGTAAAAGACGGTCTGACAGGATATTAGGAGGTAACCCATGATTATTGCCATGTCAGTATAAGTGCTGTCGGTTTCAAGGCAATATTGTCTCATCTTCAGGTACCTTTTGGGCGCCTTGAATCCAATATTGTATGAACTGCAACTGTCCGTCCATCAATGTCGAAACCAAATACACTTTCCGATCAAATGTATCCGGGCACCCCAGTGTAAGGCGCAATCGTTAGATGTCACGAGAGGCGGATCCACCATTATAAAAGGATATACTTATATGGATATGGTGTCTGTTCCTAAATTGATGACCTGCAGCCTTCTAGAACGAAATTAGAATTATATTAATACCTTCAGCTGCTGACGGCCGTTGATATACATCAAAGGGGGCAGGTGAAAATGTGTGCCCCGACCGGGACTCAAACCGGGATCTCCTGCTTACGTGGCAGACGCTCTATCCATCTGAGTCACCGAGGGCACAGAGGATCAGAGGATAGTGCGACTTCAGGGACTATCCCACGCACGCTTTCCGCGAGTCCCACATTCTCACCTTGTATGTCCACACACTACATAGTCCCCACCTCGTGGTCGTGCGGTAGCGTTCTCGCTTCACGCGCCCGGGTTCGATTCCCGGCGCGGTCAGGGATTTTCCCTGCCTCGTGATGACTGGGTGTTGTGTGATGTCCTTAGGTTAGTTAGGTTTAAGTAGTTCTAAGTTCTAGGGGACTGATGACCATAGATGTTAAGTCCCATAGTGCTCAGAGCCATTTGAACCATTTGAACCACAGTACATTCGTAGTGTCCCACCCCGTCATACTCATTACTCGTGGAAGACATTCTTTCTAAGTCCCGTAAGAGTTCGGGGAATATGTGTGCATCTGCAGAGAAGAACAAGGTCACGCCGGTATTGCCAGAACTATATACTTATATGGATATGGTGTCTGTTCTTTCGGACATGTCCGAAAGAACAGACACCATTGATGACCTGCAGCTGCTAACGGCGTTGATGTATATATCAACGGGGCAGGTGAAAATGTGTGCCCGGACTGGAACTCGAACCCGGGATCTCCTGCTTACATGGCAGACGCTCCATCAATATGAGCCACCGAGGGCACAGAGGATAATACGACTGCATCAATGGTTCGTTCTAGACGGCTGTGACCTTCAGCTCAGCTCTTTTAATGCATATTATCTCTTATATATCCCCAGAAAAGTGCACCCCCCTAAAGAACAAGGACACTTTTGTGGCTAAAAATGTGACAGGAACTTCAACGTTGAAGGAGTATACGGTAACAAATTCAACCAAAGGAAACACACATGTCACTTTGAAGTGTGCACAAACAGTCGCATCAGTAAACAGTGTACTCTCTCTGGCGGCAATGCAGGCATGTATTGTCGCTTGAAAACAATAATTAATGTGCTCAATGGCACCCTGTGGCAGACTGTCCACGCTTTTGGCTTCTTTCGTTACGGTTCGACAATGTCTCTCGCAGGCTCTGGAAAACGAGTTGGTTCCCTCTTACGTCTTCAATTGGTGAAAGATCTGGTGATCTTACTGGCCAAGCTAGGCCAGTTCTTGTACAACACGAAGAACACGGTATGTGAATCGTCCTGCTGAAAAACAACACCTTTTTGTCGAAGACATGGCAGTGGCACGTAAATAACAACCTGTACATTGTAGCTGGCACCGCTTACTTTACCCAGCAGAAACACCAAATGTGACTGTGAGTTGTAACTGATAGCCTCCCACATCATGAAGCTTGGGGTAGGATCTGTGTGTCATAGGCGAAATCACGCTGAAATAGGCCGCTCACCATGTTTACTCCGCACATGCATGTTGAAACACGTATGTTGTGTGGCGGCGATGGCGAGGCATTGCAGAGTCTCTGACCAGAGAGCCATTTATCGTGGCTAGACTGCGCTTGACCGCGCGAGAGTTGCGAGCGGTACGCAGTCAGTAGTAGTCGTGCAGTACAGTTGCGAGCAGTTGTCTGTCGGTAGTAGCAGCCCAGTGCAGTTGTGTGTGAGGAGTCGGCGGGCGTCGACATGGCACTCTGGTCAAGATTCAGGATGAGGTATATTATTTTTAAATGCGCTCAGCTAATAATGTAAATTAACTGTAATTAATTTGTGCAACAATCGCCCCAATAATAATTTTGATTTCAAAGCAATATTTTTAACAAAAGAACTATTTAATTGAACGAACCATTTCCTTCCATTTCCTTTAAAGAAAAGTCTCAGTTAAATTTAAAAAAAAAAAAATATATATATTACTTGCGATGCTTTTCCTCCAAGCCGTGGCCAACAATAAGAGCAGAAATTTGACATGCAGTTTCAATGAGGTAAGAAATTAATTATGATTTTTTGCACAGGGCCAAAGACCGATATTTCGATCTGTTCGTGTTTTCATTGTCACTGAGATTTTATTATCACTGAATTGACTTTCATTTTGTGGGGAGCTTATACTTGGGTCAGATTGCTAATTTTTGTTTAATTGTCATTGTCATTGAATTTATTTGCTGGGAGGTTACATTAGGTTGTATTCTTGTTAACATTCAACTATTGTGTTTCAAAATTTCTCTGGGGAGCTTACACTTAGCTCAATGTGCATTAGCATTTTTAAATAATATCCTTTTAAATTTCGGTGGGGAGGTTACACTTGGCGACACCCAGTCCAGGATCGTATTTCGTTGAGAATCTTTTGAAAAACAGTCAGATATCTTCTCTTATTTGCTTAGATATAATTAGGATTTGGCGCAACGCTTTTACTAATCTTGTGACTTTCTTTCTACAGGTCAACGGCAATTCTTTGCTCTGTTGTATTTGTGTGTTGTTTTTACATTTTGCTAATTTCTTTTGTGAATAATTGTGACTTTAGCAAAAACGCCGCGAAAGACTATGAATAGTGTATCGCGAGGTATTATGAACGAAATTACCGACTTAAACAACGTGACCGGTAGTAATTGTGACAATCCTGCGTTCACTGACAATCAGTGCGTTCCAACAATTAATTATGATGTAGACCTTAATGATGAACAAACGAACTCGATTGTGTCTTCTGTTGATTTGACGACAATTGATGATGCGGGGCGCACTATTGTAATGACCGCTGCCGAGCTTAATACACCCGGTTTGAAAAATCCAAATAATGTACAGACAAATTTTTCTAATGAAAATGGACAATGTACTGAAAGTACGACGGATCCATTTAATTCCGAAATAGTGACCGACAGTGTAAATCCGACTGGCAAACTTTTGTGTAAATCTCAGAATAACCAAATGGTTACAGAAAGCGAGACAATTCCAGATCCACCATTAAACAGCACAGAGAATAGAAATGATAATCTTGTGTCGGATCCAATTATGGCATTGTTGCTACAAATGAGTAAACAACTTAATGAAAATAGGGAAGATTCCAAACAACAGAGTGAAGATCTCAAACAACTTAGTGAACAGGTCAAACAACAGAACGAAAAACAAGACAAACTTAAAGAAGATCTCAAACAACAACTTAGTGAACAGAAAGAACAGTTAAATGAAAAATTAGACAACAATTCCAGGCAGCTTAATGAACAAATTAGAGCCGTTGCCGCGCAGTGTCATGACACTAAGGAACAGTTACGCGAGGAAATTGAGGCTTGTTCAAAGAAAAGTAGTGAAGAAATTAGGTCTGTTGCGCAAGATTTAAGGGAAATGCAAACAGCCGCAACAGAAACACTTAGAGCGGAAATTAGTACAGTCGCTAAACAATGCTCTGGAAAAGCTACACAATTACGCGACGAGTTTAAAGCAATGACAGCAGAACTTTCGCGCACAATGGATGAAAAGCTCGACGCGAAATTCGACCAACAGAACACTCTGATTGACGAACGCTTTAATCACCATATACAAAACAGTGATACGCGTTTCCGTAAATTTATTCAGGATCAAAACAAAGTAAAACGACAAGTAATGGAAACAATCACAGCGCAGAGACAAAAAGACAAACGTAAAATGTTTGCGAAGGCAAAAACATATGTAGACAACAATATTGCTACGGTATCGGACAAAATTAATACCATCGAACAGTTGAACGCGGAATTACGTGATGAGATTTCTGACCTTAAATCAAAAACAGATACACACACAGCAGATATTCAGATAGTGACAGACAGATTCGAACAATTAGAACCAACACAGGATTCAGATGTCGTCAAAGCTGACGTTAAAAAACTGAGCGAAACTACACGTAAATTGCAAAAACAGATTAATGCGTCAGACACTAAAACCGATGATCAGGTAAAAACACTGACTGAAAAATATGATGAATTGGCCAGTCGTATTGACGTTATAGAAAGTAGTAATGACAACAAATCAGACGATACTTCACCGGTTTCATTCAGTCAAACACCGGAATTTCAAAATCTACAACAGACAGTCAATGAGATCGATTCAGCTAATCACTCATTACGGAGAAATTTGTCAAATTTACAGCAAGAGGTAACTGATATGAAAAATATTTCAGTTAATAACTCAACACAGCAGACGCCACTTAGTGAACATTTGTCAGACTTACGCAGCGCGTATAATTTGGGCAATCTGCAAAGAGTACGGGACTTAGATTCAGAACGGACACAGACAAATAGATTCTCTTACAATACTGAACCTGTTCCGTCATACAGAGATGATAATTTCGATTACAAACATTTTCTATCGGTGAGGAAATTTAAAGTGTTTAGGAATGACAGAACACAGATTCATCCGCTTGATTGGATACAACAGTTTAGTTTTGCTTTTCCACCGACTTGGCCTGTAACACACAAACTTGAATTTATTTGCAGTTTTTTGGAAGGCGAACCGGCAACTCGTATGAGACCGATCGCGAGACAGTGCTATTCAGTAGAAGAGTTTCAGAATGCTTTTCTGTCAGCGTACTGGTCGAAGACGACACAGCGCGGAATTAAAGATCAATTAATTAGTTTACCAAATTATGAAAACACAAATTTTCCTAATGTGACGCAATTTTTTGAGCACATGGTCCAACAAAACCAGTACCTAAGTGAACCGCACAGTGAATCTGTACTCATTCAATTATGTATCTCTAAATTACCACGGTCATTGAGAGTTTCACTTCTAATGGGTCAACAAAAAGAAAATTTTCAGCATTCAGAGATCTGTTACAGCTTTTAGAAGTGCAGCAATCTGATTATTCTTTTGTAAACAAAAACTTTTCGTATAATAACCAAGGTCAACAAACTTACAGTCATTATGATCAGGGACGTAATTTCAATAGGAAAAGTAACAGACGCTTTAGGAACGACAACTACCAGAACTTAATTCACAGACAAAATTCTGATTATCAATATCGTCAAAATTTTCAGCAACAGGAAGCACATTTTGGTAACAATAGACGTTTTCCACCACAACAGCATGAAAGTCAGCCGGTTAGCATACCTAACCAACAATGGAATGCACAAGGTCAACCAGGCTTTAATGTTCCGCCGCGTGTACGTATAGTCTGTGACATTACAGCCTTTATCACTGCGATTTTTAACGTGTAAAAGTTTTTTTTTCTGTATTCGCGTCAGTATGTGCGAACTTTTAACATATACCAATGAATGTTGTAACCAGATATATTTGCCGCGCTCCTGAAAAGCGCAGAATATCACGATAGCTATAAACTGTTATACGCTGCTATCGATCAGTAAAAAAAAAAAGATGCACCTATGTTTCAAAATAACAATTGCCAATTTTTACTTCTGCAGGGAGCCTCGCCGCTGTCTAGCTGTTCTGTGAATGTGTTGCGAGTCGGAAGCAAAAGTATTGTGCTCCATACTGATATAATCATTTTATTGCAAAGTTAAGAGTTTAAGTGATTAAAAATATATGTAGCCACAAACAAGCGAGAATGTATATCGTGAAAAATTCGCTCCACCGCCACAATGGGTGGCCATGTTAATGTAAGTTTCCGTTTCATAATATAATACTTGAAGCCTTGAAGTTTATTTAATTTCAAAGAAAATCTCTCAACCTTATTTTCATTAATTATACTTGTGATAATCTTTTCTGTTTAAAAGATTTATGCAGCTTATGATCCAGCGTGTGTTCTGTCGGAACAGGAGGCTGTCGTGACGACATCGTTATAGTATTTATTCCAAGTTCTTTCAGTTCCGTTTATATGTTCGTACAAATCCAATTAGTTTTGTCCCTTAGGTTTCTTTCATGTAACTTCTGTCTGTTTTCTCCGCGCGATCTTCCTCCGAAAAAAAAATTTTCTGTTCATTTTTTTTAGTAATTTTAGATATCGCGAATGAGAAAAGACAGCCGCCTCCTGCTCCGAACGGAACACCACGACTTTTCTAACGTCGGAGAGTACCGCACGAATTTTCCGCTAAAAGGTAATAGAATTTCTTAAAGCTGGATCAATTACACATGTTGCTGCTGTTCTCCGACAAATCTGGTGTGATTAATAGTAATTTATTCTGTCACGACAAAAAGAACCAATTTTATTTTTACCAAAGCAACAAAGCTTCCAATTAAATTACTAAAAAATCATACCAGAAGTCCCAGATCCAACAAATAGCAACGCACGGCAGCAAAGGAACAACAACGTACAGAAAACACAGTATTTCAATTCCCATCGCAATACACCGTATAGGAATGACTATTACGACAGACGTAAAAATAATGAGGACAATTTTCAGCGTACATCTAACAACAGTCGGTCATACCAACAGCAAAATTATTCACAAGAACATATTCTCATGAATGAACCCGACAGTAGATACCATCCAGAGCGTAATACGTCTGGAAGAAGTAATAGAACAGTTCAAATAGTAGAAATGCCACAGAACCCTCCTGATAATAATAACACGTCAGATAGAATCTGACTAGATACTGTACAGATCGAATCTTCCAGTAAAACAAGCACTACCTTAGACACGCAAAATGTTGTTCACGAAAATGTAATTACTTTTGACGATATCAGAGACACTCTTTTGCAGGAAAGACCATTTGTTGAGAAAACTATTTCACATCCTGTTATCGAAATTAAAATTGGTTCATCGAAATTTTCAGCAGTAATCGATTCCGGATCACCTATATCAGTAATAAATGAAGAAACTTTTAACGAGTGTAACAAAGAGAATACTTATCCGACATTACCTTTAGGCAAAACAAAAGTGAAGGGAGCAGTATCGAGTAAAGGAGTAGACGTTAAATTACAGACGCATTTATCATTTTGTATTGGAGGTCATACTTTCCACTCAAATTTTTGGATTGTTCCTTTATTGACAACAGACGTTATTTTAGGTACGAATTTTCTGGTACAACACGACGCAGTTATTGATTTTCAGAATTCTTATTTAATGTTGAAGGATGAAAATATACAATTTGCTATAGAATTTCAGCACTCACTATCTGCGGAAGAGCAAACAATTAATCGCACAGAGGTCATTTCCGTGTCACGTAACATAGACTGTAATCCAACATTGTTCACGGATACGTATGTACACAACTATAACACTCCAGACGAAGCTGACTACGACGTAATACAAATGATTTTTGATAAAGTTAAACAAAGTAGTGCAAATACAGATGACGAACGAACGCAATTACACAAAATTCCTTTACAGCAAGCTCCAGTTTTCGACAACATTCCTGGTACTATGTCCGGCTTTATGTATGAATTTCAAGTGAAACAGCACGACACATTTAAAGCAAAGCATTATCCCATTCCATATATCCACAGAGAACAGGTTAAAAAAGAGTTGCAGGATATGCTTGACCAAGGAATTATAGAACCGGCAGTTAGTCCGTACATAAACCCGCTACATATTGTTAAGAAAAAAGATGGCTCACTTCGCCTTGTACTTGATTCACGTCACATTAATGACATTATTATTAATGAAACAGATCGACCACAGACACTAGAGGAACTTCTACAGAAATTTCACGGTACAGCTATTTATTCCACATTAGATTTGAAATCGGGATTTTGGCAAATTCAGCTTCATCCGAACTGTAGAAAATATACAGCTTTTCTCTGTTTTGGCGACTGTTATCAATTTTGTAAATTACCGTTCGGCTTAACTATTTCTTCTGCAGCTTTTATTCGCGGTTTGAACACAATGCTTCCGACAGAACTTAAAGACAGAATTACGACGTATGTAGACGACATTCTTATCGCAGAAGCTAACTGGTCTGAACACAATCTGATTCTTGAACAACTGTTACACACTTTTCATGCTCAAGGACTCACAGTTAATCTCAGTAAATCGCACTTTAGCAAAACTTCTATAAAATTTCTTGGACACGTAATTTCAGCAGAAGGCATTGCGCCTGATCCGGAAAAACTTCAAGCTCTACGTGACATTACTGTTCCTACGACGAAGAAGCAATTACGCAATTTTTTGGGTTTAATTAATTTTTTTCGTAAATTTATTCATCACTCCGCTTTAGACACGCCTAGATTATGCCAATTAACAGGCAAAAACACTATTTGGTCTTGGGATAAGCAAGCACATTTTGAATTTGTGAACCTGAAACATGCTGTGTTGAATGCTCCACTTTTATCGCACCCAGATCTTACCAGAAATTTTTCCATTGCCACCGACAGTTCCAATACCGCTTTAGGCGTACACATTTTCCAGGAAATAGAAGAAGATGGCTCTACAGTAATTAAAAACATCGCATTTGCAAGTCGCATTTTGTCACCCGCTGAACGAAATTATTCCGTTACAGAACTGGAAACATTATGTGTTGTATGGGCTTTTACGAGATTTCGGCACTTTATGGCAGACACACCACCGTTTACACAGACCACAGAGCGATACAATTTTTACTTTCGGCTAAATTCACTCACGACAGATTAAGCAGATGGAAACTTTATTTACAGGAATTTAATTTTACAATAGTTCACATTCCCGGCACACAAAATGCTATAACAGACGCACTATCGCGTTCTCTGAGCAACAATCAGCAAGACGTAGCAACCAACTTCTGCAAAGCAAATTTCAGTGTCATGTACATTCAACAAGTTGCATTTGAAAATTTTATTTCATCGTCATTACAGGACATAGCAAAAGAGAAAAGTAAAGACAATGTGTGGAAAGAAATTAAACACCTTTGGCAAGATAGGAATAATGTTACGATTAGAAACCATTACACTGTACGCAATGACATTCTGTTTCGTCGCTCTCATCCTGACAGCAACAATTGGTTATTATGCATTCCTGACGAACTGGTTAACAAATTAATCTGGTACACTCATTTAAGTTACGCACATTACGGAGCAAGAAAATGTTTTCTTATACTGAGACAGAACTGTTATTTTACCAACACGGAAAAACGTATACGACGAGTTTTAGCGTCTTGTAAAATTTGCCAGAAAGCTAAGTCAGACACAACTTCACATATTCCTCCATTATATCCCATTATACCTGTTAAATTAAGACATATGGCAGCTGTAGACATTTTTGGTCCAATTCCGAGAACTAACAGAGGTTTTTGCTACATACACTCCTGGAAATGGAAAAAAGAACACATTGACACCGGTGTGTCAGACCCACCATACTTGCTCCGGACACTGCGAGAGGGCTGTAAAAGCAATGATCACACGCGCGGCACAGCGGACACACCAGGAACCGCAGTGTTGGCCGTCGAATGGCGCTAGCTGCACAGCATTTGTGCACCGCCGCCGTCAGTGTCAGCTAGTTTGCCGTGGCATACGGAGCTCCATCGCAGTCTTTAACACTGGTAGCATGCCGCGACAGCGTGGACGTGAACCGTATGTGCAGTTGACGGACTTTGAGCGAGGGCGTATAGTGGGCATGCGGGAGGCCGGGTGGACGTACCGCCGAATTGCTCAACACGTGGGGCGTGAGGTCTCCACAGTACATCGATGTTGTCGCCAGTGGTCGGCGGAAGGTGCACGTGCCCGTCGACCTGGGACCGGACCGCAGCGACGCACGGATGCACGCCAAGACCGTAGGATCCTACGCAGTGCCGTAGGGGACCGCACCGCCACTTCCCAGCAAATTAGGGACACTGTTGCTCCTGGGGTATCGGCGAGGACCATTCGCAACCGTCTCCATGAAGCTGGGCTACGGTCCCGCACACCGTTAGGCCGTCTTCCGCTCACGCCCCAACATCGTGCAGCCCGCCTCCAGTGGTGTCGCGACAGGCGTGAATGGAGGGACGAATGGAGACGTGTCGTCTTCAGCGATGAGAGTCGCTTCTGCCTTTGTGCCAATGATGGTCGTATGCGTGTTTGGCGCCGTGCAGGTGAGCGCCACAATCAGAACTGCATACGACCGAGGCACACAGGGCCAACACCCGGCATCATGATGTGGGGAGCGATCTCCTACACTGGCCGTACACCACTGGTGATCGTCGAGGGGACACTGAATAGTGCACGGTACATCCAAACCGTCATCGAACCCATCGTTCTACCATTCCTAGACCGGCAAGGGAACTTGCTGTTCCAACAGGACAATGCACGTCTGCATGTATCCCGTGCCACCCAACGTGCTCTAGAAGGTGTAAGTCAACTACCCTGGCCAGCAAGATCTCCGGATCTGTCCCCCATTGAGCATGTTTGGGACTGGATGAAGCGTCATCTCACGCGGTCTGCACGTCCAGCACGAACGCTGGTCCAACTGAGGCGCCAGGGGGAAATGGCACGGCAAGCCGTTCCACAGGACTACATCCAGCATCTCTACGATCGTCTCCATGGGAGAACAGCAGCCTGCATTGCTGCGAAAGGTGGATATACACTGTACTAGTGCCGACATTGTGCATGCTCTGTTGCCTGTGTCTATGTGCCTGTGGTTCTGTCAGTGTGATCATGTGATGTATCTGACCCCAGGAATGTGTCAATAAAGTTTCCCCTTCCTGGGACAATGAATTCACGGTGTTCTTATTTCAATTTCCAGGAGTGTATTTGTCGCTGTTGAGCTCACTTCAAAATTTGTTACTTTCACTCCGTTACGCAAAGCTACTGCTAAAACTGTTTCGAAAGCATTTGTAAAACATTTTCTATTTCATGTAGGGCATGTGATGAAAGTAATTTCTGACAATGGATCACAATTTCGTTCTGCTACATGGACACGTATGTTACGAGCTAAAAACATTTCTCCGATCTATATATCCAAGTACCATGCTTCTTCGAACCCCTGTGAAAGATTAATGAAAGAAATTGGTAAGCTGTGTCGAATATACTGCCACAAAAGACATATTGATTGGGATACACACATACTCTCATTCCAAGATGTAATTAATTCCATTCCAAATGAATCCACTATGCTATCTCCGTCTGTTATACTGAAAAACGTTGAACCACCAAACAAAATTAAAGAATTAGTAAACTTCCCTACCTGTCGTCGACTAAGACACCACGAAATAATTCACATTGCGCTGAACAACATCAAACGTGCCGCAGAGCGCCGGAGAAGACAGCAAAAACAGGTTTGTACACGCCGCGACTTTCACGTTGGACAGAAGATATTAGTACGTACACACTATTTATCCAGCAGAATAAAAGGTAAGTGCAGTAAATTTGAACTTCTATACGCAGGACCATATCGGATTCGCAGCATTCCTCATCCCAATGTGGTACACGTCGAAACTTTGAGAACCAGAAAATCGAAAGGCAACCACCATTGGTCAAATATTAAACCCTTTATTGAATGAAGACACTTTATGATTCAACTTACTATGATGCCATTTACTAATTTTTATGACCATTTATGCAATTATATTCACATGACTAATTACTGATGATTATCGTATTTTTTCTTGGCAAGTGCCCGGCAAGGTAAGGCTAGCAGGTCGCTTTTCTTGTCGTTACACATCAGACCGTGCATATTTTTCCAGATGAACTTACGTATTTTATGAATAATTATGCAATTCTATGTAATGACGTACGAATTTTATCAAATTCTCTCTCCATTAAAGTCTTTAATTCTCGCCTCTGTTAACTACACTACATACAAGCTGAACACAACGAAAGTCACATTTTGTCTTTTTATGTATGATTGTATTCCAGTTTTGTTTGTATGCACTGTGAAATAGTTAAGATATAACACACACCAGTTGACTTTGACATTTTTGTTGCCCTATGACATCTCAAGATCGTGACTGTTTTACATTTTTCTTTTTTGCTGCTGCATTGTATTATTCTGTGTACATTTTTGCATCTGAACACTGTCAATGTCTTTGACGTATTACGTTTTCTGTCATGTTATGCTGTATGGTTAATTATGTCACCATAAACCAGTCATTATTTAGTGGGTATATGATTTAAATGCAAGACATTAATCTTTGTTCATCAATTTCAGAAAGAAATGATGCGTGTAAGAAATAAATTCAACAGAAATGGGAATTTCACCTACGGAATAAACGAAAGAAGATGCAATAACTTTATGAGGAAGAGTAAACGGATCAGGATTAGCAAGCATTAACAAGAATATACTATACTCATCGTAGAATAGCAGCCTTAACTAATTTTTTCTTTCAGAATACAAGGTGATTGATGCAGGCTGTCAGACAGAACTACACATCTTAGTTTTAGTGATGAAATATGCTAGAGATAAGGAATAGTTGTGTAATGAGTAATGAAGTGATTTTTTGCAGATGATAATGAATGCTGATGAATAATGATGAAGAATATGCTGCTATGAATAATGAAGTTTTTCTTTACAGGTGATGATGATAATGGAGTTTTTGATGATATGGATAATGAAGTTTTCTTTGCAGATGAGGATAATGTTGAAGTTATATTTAGGCTATGTAGTTATTTAAGTATTTGTTGCAGTTCGTTTTGACAGCAAGTGTTATATTGCACAGTATAATGACTGAAGGTTTTGGAAAGGACAGCTATGGAACACATTTTTATACACATTTCACTACCTGTTAATTCGAAGTTCACTACTTTTCAGCATAAAATGCATTTCTCTTTTCAGCTTAATAATCCATTTTTATGTATTTTTTGCAGGAGAAATTACTTATGAGATTAATGTGCTATAAGCAGTTGTTCATTAAATCTATGAATGTGATTACATATACTCTACTTGTTTCATAATCTTGCCACAGCTGACTTATGACAGATGACGTTACACATTTTCATTTATACCAACAAACCAGAAACAAGTTTTTTTCTTCTTGCTCTCTCTTATAATTACCCAAAGCAATGCATTGCTAACAAAAAAAATGTATTACCAGTCCCAAATAATGTTACTAGTTTAAGAGAATTCTGAATAATACTGATCAGCTCTGAATAGTATGTCACTTCAGTAATGACTTCTTAATGATACAAAAAAAAATATATAAAATAATGCTTTGTAATGGGCAAATAACTGCCACTGTTTATTGTAATGAGACTACTTATAATGCCCATGATTATTAATGCTATGACTGTAATTAACTGATTTTTAATCATGACTTCTTAATGGTGTGTGTCACCAGTTTCAAATAATGCTACTCATTTAAGAAAGTTCTGAATAATACTGAATGATGAAGAATGTTTTATACTATTCAATACTTACTGGCCACTGAGTGCCAATAATTAATCTAATTAAATGAATTATGACTTTTCATGTTCTATAACTGGCCACTGAGTGCCAATAATTAATGTCACTAAATGAATTATGTTATTAATTATGCCATTAATTAGTTCTTGTTTTCAATGTTGACTTTTCATGTTTTGGTAAATGGCCAATGAGTGCCAATAATTTGTATCACTCAATGTATTGTGTTAATGCTAGGTCAATAATTGACTCTCCTTTTCAATTAAGACTTCTGATGAACATTATTCTGTCATACTAAATATGCTTTGTAACTGGCCAAGGACTGCCACTGTTTATTGTAATACGATTACCCATGATGCCAATAATTTAATTTTATGAACGTTATTCTGTAATACTACATACTTGGTACAGAAATGTTCAATAACTGGGCTATGAATGTCGCAAACTACTACTGTAATTCTCAATGAAGCCTATTATGTAACTTAATGTCCTTCACCTTATGAGCTAACTACCCTGAATTACTGCAATGTCCATTTGTCCTGTCCATCCTCATGATCATGGAGCACTATATTTGGTTTTTGCACTAATTCTACATTGGTGTGCCTTGTAAGAGCGTGGTGTTGACACGACATGCTGTCCACTACCGTGAGCAATGAAGACGTTATTATGGTCCCACTGTTTGGTGTACCTAATGTACTGCCAAAATGAAAACATGGAACATTACTACGACAGTTCAGTGTCTTGGCTACACTGATAAATACTTCTGGGAAAAGAACTTCAAATTGTGTCACTTGGTGTTGTACTTCTGTGGAAAGATATGGACTTTCAGAACAGCTGTGTGCAATCTAAAGTGCTACAACCATGATGCAATCCTTCCCTTTCCTATCCTAATAGTAAAAATCATTTTTTGCTAACTTCATTTATGTTCATGGGCTATACATTTTTCTCGATTTACTGAACTCCAGTGCGAGTACACTTATGTCACTTGTCGACATGATTTTTTTTGCCATTATGTTTATTTGTTGTTAAAATGCTAAAGACATTTTTTCGATTTGTTCTGAAGTACAGTATATGTGCACTCTTGCCTTTTATATTGTATATACATTTTTATTTTGATGATATGTTCTGAACTACAGTGCATGTGCACTTATGTTATGTGTTAATATGTTTTCTACTGAACTTCAGTGCCTGTGCACTTTTCTCATTTTTCAATATGATTTGTACTCATTCTGTATGTTCAATACTTCAGTGCATATGCACTTATGTCATTTGTTACTCATTGTATATACATTTCGTCATTTACTGATATGTTCTCAACTGCAGTGCATGTGCACTCATGTCACTTGTCAACATGATTTTTTGCCATTCTGTTTATTTGTTCTGAAAATGCTAAAGAATTTTTTCAGTGCGTGTGCACTTTGTTATCTGTCAAATAATTTGTATATACATTTTTCTGATCTGCAAATATGTTTTGTACTCATATCTTGTCTTTCTCTGTAATGTTTTGTACTCAGTGCATGTGCCCAACATTTAATTCATGTATCTAAATATTCTGCAAATTGTACAAGTTCATTAATTAAAGAAAAAATTTTGCCGTGCTTGGCAAGTCCAAATGACACACCGTCGCTGCCAAATTTTTGCCCCCCCAGTGGAGGGTTATGAAACATGTATGTTGTGTGGCAGCGATGGCGAGGCATTGCAGAGTCTCTGACCAGAGAGCCATTTATCGTGGCTAGTCTGCGCTTGACCGCGGGAGAGTTGCGAGCGGTACGCAGTCAGTAGTAGTCGTGCAGTACAGTTGCGAGCAGTTGTCTGTCGGTAGTAGCAGCCCAGTGCAATTGTGTGTGAGGAGTCGGCGGGTGACGACATGGCACTCTGGTCAAGATTCAGGATGAGGTATATTATTTTTAAATGCGCTCAGCTAATAATGTAAATTAACTGTAATTAATTTGTGCAACAATCGCCCCAATAATAATTTTGATTTCAAAGCAATATTTTTAACAAAAGAACTATTTAATTGAACGAACGATTTCCTTCCATTTCCTTTAAAGAAAAGTTTCAGTTAAATTTAAAAAAAAAATAAAATATATATATATATTACTTGCGATGCAGTTCCTCCAAGCCGTGGCCAACAATAAGAGCAGAAATTTGACATGCAGTTTCAATGAGGTAAGAAATTAATTATGATTTTTTGCACAGGGCCAAAGACCGATATTTCGAACTGTTCGTGTTTTCATTGTCACTAAGATTTTATTATCACTGAATTGACTTTCATTTTGTGGGGAGCTTATACTTGGGTCAGATTGCTAATTTTTGTTTAATTGTCATTGTCACTGAATTTATTTGCTGGGAGGTTACATTAGGTTGTATTCTTGTTAACATTCAACTATTGTGTTTCAAAATTTCTCTGGGGAGCTTACACTTAGCTCAATGTGCATTAGCATTTTTAAATAATGTCCTTTTAAATTTCGGTGGGGAGGTTACAATGTCCACCAATCACATACAGACAGAATGTAGTCTCATCACTGAAGACAACAGACCGCCATTCCATTCTCCAGTCGATAATTACACACACCAGATTAGCTGTGCTTGGTGATGTCATGATGTCAGTGGTCTGACCAGAGGCACACGGGATCTTAGGCCTGTTGCAGGTAGACGGTTCCCAGTAGTCCTTGGTGACACGAACTACTTCTGTGGATTACGTTCGATCGGCTACCACTGCTCGCACAGTGCGTCGATCTTGATATGTGTCTGTACTACACGAATGTCGAGAACCCGACCCACAGCTGGGGGACTGTTCCACAGACTACTGCTGAAAGCAACGAAACACCACCGATACACTGTGCCCAACACGTGCAGCAGTCCGACGATACACCCATCCAGCCTCCCACAGGCTCACAATGCGACGCCGTTCGAATGTTTGACTGTTCTTCAACAGGAGTATGTACTCGTCGGCAGGACGTGGTTCTAACCTGTAATGAGTGTTACAAACAGTTTTCACCCCTCAGCTCAATACAATTACAGTCTGCAGAGTCAAAACAGAGGACACACAGAGAGGCCTCCTGAGTGCAGTCTGTTCGCCAATGACCGTTACAAACGAATTATTAATATTACAACCCCTCAGTATGCGCATATTATACCCTGGAGCCACTGAAAAACTGTCTTCGACCGTATTGTACTTTTTTCTGTCAAATCATGCTGAAGGCCAATTTTATGGAAGATGCAATGCATCAAAGTCAAAATCGGAATCCCTAACAGACTTAGAGTTCAGTTAATATGCAAATCATGTTTATAACTTGTCGATTGAACCATGTTGAAATGACAGTAGAAGGACTAAAACATACAGAAATAAAAATTGCTACAAATAATCTAACTAAACATTGAGCAGCATGGTCGTTATGTACATTACTCTCACACAGAAAGAACACGTCATGAATGAAGGCATCTCCTGAAGTTGAGTCGCACATACAAGTTGCGGAGTCTGTGACACCACCCTGGAAAATTCCAAAGATAGAGGTATATATTACTGTGAACATTAGCAGTATGACATGGAGAGTTCTGGGACAAAGGATGTCCCACTTCTTCCACTTCTACTGTTCTAGAACAAAGGGCATTTGTTTTGTAATCTTCCTAATGTTCTCTAATATCCCTATTGCTCTAGAACAAAGAACTATTATTATCTAATCCTCCTGTAGTTCTATTAAGTGCTTTTTCATGTCCTCCTGCCCTATGTTGAAGCGGCAGAAAGGGTATGACCTGACAAAATTACCCCTCCCCCCTTGGGTTTCCCAGTTCTGGAATAAATAGGGTTTTCTCCTCCTTTCTGAAATATGCCATTTTTCCTGTGTATAAAATGTCAGGAAATTCAAGAAAGCTAGTGTTTTACCTTCAGCCCTATGATTTCACTATGGAAGTAACATCATGCCTCTAATTGGAAATTGTGGGAAATTCAAAAAATTCGAGATGTGGCATTGTCCAGCATGTGTGAAATTATCAATTCATTTCAGTTCAGTTCAATTCATGCACAATTCATTTAAAAATCTAGGGGTTCACTAAGTTTAAAAATGTTGGTGGACAGGTGTCCAAAGCTTGAACAATTATATCTCTGACATTAAAATTTAAACAATAGTCTCTCTAAGTTAGGCTCTGTCCACTGCACTGTAGAAGGATAGGGATGTTTACATCTTCATTTAAAAACACATCACATCAGGGACAGGACATCCACATCAGCCTCACGACACAACTGTGCAGAGACCGTGCCACCTCCACTCTGCCCTCACACCTGCACAGCCCCCCTTTTGTGCCACATGAGAGTAGGGCTCGTCTGTGAGTCACCATGCGGCAGGCACTATAGCTTCAGCTGCAATTGCCACCACTACTGCCACTGGCTCAGGCACAGAGCTAGCGATAAGTGTATTCATCGGTCTGATGTATAAGGGTATGTGCTCCTATTTCAACACTTTTTTTTAACGAAGTCTGAATGCATCCCGTCTTATAGAAAGGATACTTGCGATGCAGACGAGTCTGTCTGCTGCAAAAAAAATAAAAAAAAACTGAACAATTTATGCAGATCTGGGTCTGATTACCGTAAAATTGAAGTGTAAATGCGCCCATTCTTATAGAAAAAGATACTTGGGATGCAGGTATAACTGCACAATATAAACAATTATTTTTATGTGTATAAAACCGCTCCACAGAGCAAATATTAGGTAATATCCAACACTTCGGGATGTACTTTTTTTTCTAAGAAAACATCTTTTCTGAAATCTAGTTTCATGCAAAAAGAGATCGAATGAATAAATTTAGTTTGTTTAACAAACTAGATTTATTTGGCAGTACACTTTTTGATTTTTAATTTTTGTACCCATTCTGACAATTTCTTTATCATACACCTACTGAAACCCTTAAATACATAGAAATTGTTTTTGCCTGTATGAGATGTTTACATCTAAGTACATAATGTAACTCAGTTAACCAGATGCACTGAACTGTTCGTTCATTCATGGATTATTTGCATTGGTGCGCCTATGGACACTTTGGAAAAGATTCCCAACGAACTCCTCTTCAGCATGTCAACACTGGTCAAGGGTTCAATGTTGACACATCTGTTCAACGTGGCATCCCACGAAAGCCTTAATGCAGTGTAGTAATTGACAGGATTCAGATTGTATGTTTCCAGGCATACACTCCAGAATTGTTCAAATTTTCTGCAAGGAAACACACATCGGCATCTATCTAATACTGTGTATTCCCTTAAATTAGAGATGCTGAACATATGCCACACTCACCACCTTCCCATACTACACATCCAGTATGGCAGTTTCTGCCAGTTTTTTGTGGAACACAGTTATGTCTGTCACTTTAGTATTGTAGAGTTTCTCCCTCAAATCCAGATTGTCGTGTGGTAAAAGCCCTTCTTCATTACGAACTGAAACTTAAAATTGTTGAGAAATGCAGCTCAATTATGATGTAACCCATCCTGAGGCATGGTTTCAGCAATATACTGTAGTTTTGTCTGCGTTAATCTCAGTGAGACAAGGAACTGCAGCGAAACTTCCTTGGGGATTCTCTTTGAAAACGAAATGTATTACTCAACAGTGTCACACTAACCTGATCTTCGCTTATTCTGAAATCAGCCAAGTGCTTCACTAGGAAGTGAGCGTCATACCCTCTTAAATTATATATAAAAAGGGGTATGTGTCGTGGAATTTGGAAAATTCAAGTTTTATGCATTGTGTTCGTCACTGAGGAATTTGCTGGTAAGGCGGAAATGATCTCTACGTGGTGTTTCCACTTCTTCTTCCGATGGCTTAAAACAAAAATGGTATTTACCATTACGATTCACGTTTGGTAGGAAAGAAGGCTGTATGTTTTTCTGATCCAGCAATAGTGTTGTTTGCCAACCTGAGAGATTAAAAACTAATCTACATGTTGCAGATGCTGCCCATCGAGTTTAGAACAATAAATGGATTCAACGACTTTGTATGTAACGTCATCATATGATTTGTATTCCTTCAGAGAATACACACAAATAGATATATGGGGACTGTATTTCGCAAATTTACTGATTTTCTAAGGTCTCATGGGGAATTTAATACCATCATGTTTATAATCTTCCCCCATGAACCATGGACTTTGCCGTTGGTGGGGAGGCTTGTGTGCCTCGGCGATACAGATGGCCGTACCGTAGGTGCAACCACAACAGAGGGGTATCTGTTGAGAGGCCAGACAAACGTGTGGTTCCTGAAGAGTGGCAGCAGCCTTTTCAGTAGTTGCAGGGGCAACAGTCTGGATGATTGACTGATCTGGCCTTGTAACATCAACCAAACCGGCCTTGCAGTGCTGGTACTGCGAACGGCTGAAAGCAAGGGGAAACTACAGCTGCAATTTTTCCCGAGGACATTCAGCTTTACTGTATGGTTAAATGATGATGGTGTCCTCTTGGGTAAAATATTCCGGAGGTAAAATAGTCCCCCATTCGGATCTCCGGGCGGGGACTACTCAAGAGGACGTCGTTATCAGGAGAAAGAAAACTGGCATTCTACGGATCGGAGCGTGGAATGTCAGATCCCTTAATCGGGCAGGTAGGTTAGAAAATTTAAAAAGGGAAATGGATAGGTTAAAGTTAGATATAGTGGGAATTAGTGAAGTTCGGTGGCAAGAGGAACATGACTTTTGGTCAGGTGATTACAGGGTTATAAATACATAATCAAATAGGAGTAATGCAGGAGTAGGTTTAATAATGAATAAAAAAATAGGAGTGCGGGTTAGCTACTACAAACAGCATAGTGAACGCATTATTGTGGCCAAAATAGACACAAAGCCCATGCCTACTACAGTAGTACAAGTTTATATGCCAACTAGCTCTGCAGATGATGAAGAAATTGATGAAATGTATGACGAGATAAAAGAAATTATTCAGGTAGTGAAGAGAGACGAAAATTTAATAGTCATGGGTGACTGGAATTCGTCAGTAGGAAAAGGGAGAGAAGGAAACATAGTAGGTGAATATGGATTGGGGGGGAAGAAATGAAAGAGGAAGCCGCCTTGTAGAATTTTGCACAGAGCATAACTTAATCATACCTAACACTTGGTTCAAGAATCATGAAAGAAGGTTGTATA
Organism: Schistocerca serialis cubense; assembly: GCF_023864345.2. Classification (NCBI taxonomy): domain Eukaryota; kingdom Metazoa; phylum Arthropoda; class Insecta; order Orthoptera; family Acrididae; genus Schistocerca; species Schistocerca serialis. Next base: position 689,581,847 of record NC_064639.1, read on the forward strand.
CCTGGAAGAATCCTGGAGATACTAAAAGGTATCAGATAGATTATATAATGGTAAGACAGAGATTTAGGAACCAGGTTTTAAATTGTAAGACATTTACAGGGGCAGACGTGGATTCTGACCACAATCTATTGGTTATGAACTGCAGATTGAAACTGAAGAAACTGCAAAAAGGTGGGAATTTAAGGAGATGGGACCTGGATAAACTGAAAGAACCAGAGGTTGTAGAGAGTTACAGGGAGAGCATAAGGGAACAATTGACAGGAATGGGGCAAAGAAATACAGTAGAAGAAGAATGGGTAGCTCTGAGGGATGAAGTAGTCAAGGCAGCAGAGGATCAAGTAGGTAAAAAGACGAGGGCTAATAGAAATCCTTGGGTAACAGAAAAAATATTGAATTTAATTGATGAAAGGAGAAAATATAAAAATTCAGTAAATGAAGCAGGCAAAAAGGAATACAAACGTCTCAAAAATGAGATCGACAGGAAGTGCAAAATGGCTAAGCAGGGATGGCTAGAGGACAAATGTAAGGATGTAGAGGCCTATCTCACTAGGGGTAAGATAGATACTGCCTACAGGAAAATTAAAGAGACACAAAACACTGAGGGACCTTGCAAAATAACTTGTGATCCTTTGTTAGCAACTCTCACTTCCAAATCTTCTATGGCCTTGTATACAGTTTGACGGCAACGCCGATATCTTCTGCTGTAGCGAGGCATCTCACAATATGCTGTAGCACGTGCAGCTACTCGCCGACTAACGTCGGCTTTGCCATCTAGCGGTCAGATATGATGGTAATAAAGTGAAAACTGTTACTGGTTTGGAAGCATTCAATGCAAGAGATGTAATATCTTACCGTACTTTTCATGTTGGAGAAGTTTATAATAAAGATTTGGGACTGTCATACTTCGTATCTAACCAGTCATTTTATTTAAGAACAAGAAATCATCGTAAAATAAGTGAACAAGAAGCTGTTTGTATTTGGATGAAAGGTGCAGGAAGATGTGCTAAAGTACAAGTGACTGGAGATGTAACACATTATTATAGAAATTGAAATAAATATTTTTTTAATATTCACTCATGTGTTTTATTTATAATTATAACCCAGTATTTATTCTAATCTGTCAGATGGCAACCCAGTTCTAAGCAAAGAAGGGAAGGCAGAAAGGTGGAAGGAGTATATAGAGGATTTATACAAAGGCGATGTACTTGAGGACAATATTATGGAAATGGAAGAGGATGTAGATGAAGATGAGATGGGAGATAAGACATTGCGTGAAGAGTTTGACAGAGCACTGAAAGACCTGAGTCGAAACAAGGCCCCGGGAGTAGACAACATTCCATTAGAACTACTGATGGCCTTGGGAGAGCCAGTCATGACAAAACTCTACTATCTGGTGAGCAAGATGTATGAGACAGGCGAAATACCCACAGAATTCAAGAAGAATATAATAATTCCAATCCCAAAGAAAGCAGGTGTTGACAGATGTGAAAATTACCGAACTATCAGTTTAATAAGTCACAGCTGCAAAATACTAACGCGAATTCTTTACAGACGAATGGAAAAACTGGTAGAAGCGGACCTCGGGGAAGATCAGTTTGGCTTCCGTAGAAATGTTGGAACACGTGAGGCAATACTATCCTTACGACTTATCTTAGAAGAAAGATTAAGAAAAGGCAGACCTACATTTCTAGCATTTGTAGACTTAGAGAAAGCTTTTGACAGCGTTAACTGGAATACTATCTTTCAAATTCTGAAGGTGGCAGGGGTAAAATACAAGGAGCGAAAGGCTATTTACAATTTGTACAGAAACCAGATGGCAGTTATAAGAGTCGAGGGGCATGAAAGGGAAGCAGTGGTTGGGAAGGGAGCGAGACAGGGTTGTAGCCTCTACCCGACGTTATTCAATCTGTATATTGAGCAAGCAGTAAAGGAAACAAAAGAAAAATTCGGAGTAGGTATTAAAATCCATGGAGAAGAAATAAAATCTTTAAGGTTCGCCAATGACATTGTAATTCTGTCAGAGACAGCAAAGGACTTGGAAGAGCAGTTGAACGGAATGGACAGTGTCTTGAAAGGAGGATATAAGATGAACATCAACAAAAGCAAAACGAGGGTAATGGAATGTAGTCAAATTAAATCGGGTGATGCTGAGGGGATTAGATTAGGAAATGAGACACTTAAAGTAGTAAAGGAGTTTTGCTATTTAGGGAGTAAAATAACTGATGATGGTCGAAGTAGAGAGGATATAAAATGTAGACTGGCAATGGCAAGGAAATCGTTTTTGAAGAAGAGAAATTTGTTAACATCGAGTATAGATTTAAGGGTCAGGAAGTCGTTTCTGAAAGTATTTGTATGGAGTGTAGCCATGTATGGAAGTGAACATGGACGGTAACCAGTTTGGACAAGAAGAGAATAGAAGCTTTCGAAATGTGGTGCTACAGAAGAATGCTGAAGATAAGGTGGGTAGATCACGTAACTACTGAGGAGGTATTGAATAGGATTGGGGAAGAGAGAAGTTTGTGGCACAACTTGACTAGAAGAAGGGATCGATTGGTAGGATATCTTTTGAGGCATCAAGGGATCACAAATTTAGCATTGGAGGGCAGCGTTGAGGGTAAAAATCGTAGAGGGAGACCAAGAGATCAATACACTAAGCAGATTCAGAAGGATGTGGGTTGCAGTAGGTACTGGGAGATGAAAAAGCTTGCACAGGATAGAGTAGCATGGAGAGCTGCATCAAACCAGTCTCAGGATTGTAGACCACAACAACAACAACATGTTAATAATATGGCTACGATGTCTTTCGCGACATATTTCTTGAATAAAAAACTCTTGGTGTACATGTACTGGATAAAGCACTGGAAGAGTGCACTGGATAAAGAAAAATAGCAGAGAAAAACTCCTCGCACTTTACCTCCTGATTCAAGGGATGGCACTGCAAGCAACGCGGGATAGAAACAGTTAATATGCAAATCATGTTATTTGCATTGGCGCGCCTATGGACACTTTGGAAAAGATTCCCAACGAACTCCTCTTCAAAAAACAACAGCATGTCAACACTGGTCAAGGGTTCAACGTTGACACATCTTTTCAACGTGGCATCCCACGAAAGCCTTAATGCAGTGTAGTAATTGACAGGATTCAGATTGTATGTTTCCAGGCATACACTCCAGAATTGTTCAAATTTTCTGCAAGGAAACACACATCGGCATCTATCTAATACTGTGTATTCCCTTAAATTAGAGATGCTGAACGTATGCCACACTCACCACCTTCCCATACTACACATCCAGTATGGCAGTTTCTGCAAGTTTTTTGTGGAACACAGTTATGTCTGTCACTTTAGTATTGTAGAGTTTCTCCCTCAAATCCAGATTGTCGTGTGGTAGAAGCCCTTCTTCATTACGAACTGAAATTTAAAATTGTTGAGAAATGTAGCTCAATTATGATGTAACCCATCCTGAGGCATGGTTTCAGCAATATACTGTAGTTTTGTCTGCATTAATCTCAGTGAGACAAGGAACTGCAGCGAAACTTCCTTGGGGATTCTCTTTGAAAACGAAATGTATTACTCAACAGTGTCACACTAACCTGATCTTCGCTTATTCTGAAATCAGCCAAGTGCTTCACTAGGAAGTGAGCGTCATACCCTCTTAAATTATATATAAAAAGGGGTATGTGTCGTGGAATTTGGAAAATTCAAGTTTTATGCATTGTGTTCGTTACTGAGGAATTTGCTGGTAAGGCGGAAATGATCCCTACGTGGTATTTCCGCTTCTTTTTCCGATGGCTTAAAACAAAAATGGTATTTGCCATTATGATTCACATGTGGTAGGAAAGAAGGCTGTATGTTTTTCTGATCCAGCAGTAGTGTTGTTTGCCAACCTCAGAGATTAAAATCTAATCTACATGTTGCTGATGCTGCCCATCGAGTTTAGAAAAATAAATGGATTCAACGACTTTGTATGTAACATCATAATATGATTTGTATTCCTTCAGAGAATACACACAAATAAATATATGGGGACTGTATTTCGCAAATTTACTGATTTTCTAAGGTCTCGTGGGGAATTTAATACCATCATGTTTATAATATGGCTACGAAGTCTTTCGCGACATATTTCTTGAATAAAAATCTCTCGTTGTACATGCACTGGATAAAACACTGGAAGAGTGCACTGGATAAAGAAAAATCGCAGAGAAAAACTTCCCGCACTTTACCTCCTGATTCAAGGGATGGCGCTGCAAGCAAACGCGGGATAGAAACTACATCTATGGAAGTAGAGGGCACCACTTCCCTACGCGCAATATCGCTATTGCTATGACGTATTCCAGCCAATCAGAAGCCGTCCTTTGCTTATAAAAGTGGGAACATCACTAGTTCACGACAGTCAGTTTTAGCCCTGATGACGACCATGGAGGTAGTGGTCGAAAGCTTGGAGTTTTATCCTGAATTGACGCGGCATGTACACCGAGAGATTTTTAATCATGTTTATAAGATGCACAAATATCTTTCTCTTGCTATTGATTTGGATAATCTTGATGTATTGTACAATTTCTTTTGCAAGTCAGAAGTGGCCACAGAAAGCAGTAATTGGCTTTGCTTTTGACATTAATAACACCATTATCAGCTATATCCTTTAGAAGGAGAATGTGTGTGAAACCCTGAAGTACTGTATCATACTTGTGTACATGAACATCAAAATACAGACCCCCATGGTGAGCTTTAGCTTTATTGTAATTCAGAGAGCCAGGTATGTATCATCTTCAGGATAAAATAATCAAACCACTCACAAACTCAGAAATTGAAATGCCCTGCAATATCTTTACATTATCACCTCATATTTGTATACAGACATTCCTGGATACATTTTCTTTACATGGGAAAGAGAACTCGGAACAAATCGTAGTGCTGCACTTAATGGTGGGAAACCACAGACCTTTTAAGACTTTGGAATGTTCCCTTTCCTGAATGGGTAGGTGCCTGATCATGACAGGATAATGCCTGCCCACACACTGCCCATGAAACTCAATGTTCTCTACAGGACGCTCAGCAACTTTCCTGGCCAGCATGATCTCCAGACCTGTCTCCAATAGAGCATGTGTGCGATATGATGGGACGAGAAGTGACTTGTGCAACTCATCAACTAACACCTCTTACAGAACTATATGAACATATCAAGTGAGCATGCCATAAGGCATCACAAGGCAGTATTCGCCATCTATATGACTGACTGGATGTAAAGTCAGCGTTTGCACTGCCAGCCGTGGAGGTGATACCATATACTAACATGAGTGTTTCAGCATGGGTCGACACCTGGAACCTCAGAACCGTGTGTGCTATTGATCTGTAAATGTAATCATTTCACATACTCTACATGTACTGTTGCAACAATAAATCTTGAATGCACTGGTTATTTTATTTTGGTGGTGTATATATCTGTGTGCGTGTGTGATAAAATGCAAACAAACACACACACACACACACACAAAGATAAAATGCAAACAAACACACACACGCAAAGATAAAATGCAAACAAAATTCAAATTTGGCGCCAAACTCTCTGGTGACCAAATGAACACTGACTGGGCTGGGACACATAACTAACCACAATCATACTGTGTTCTGGTGAAGTGTAAAGTGTTTTATTACGTTATTTGTGAAAAATACTTGTTATAGTTATGTGTGCATCTCACCACCTCAGTATTATGCGGAAAATGGAAGTACTTGCCACACGAAAACGTAAGTAAAAACGAATATAGGCGCGAAAACATCGCGAAAAACTGAATTATGGTCTAGAAGATAAGTTGACTCCTAGCAAAAAAAAAAAAAAATCTCATCAACATCGTCTGGTTGCAGATGACAAGCTACCTGTTGTAATTAACACACAAGTGATCCAGAAAACTCATGCACACCAAATGCAAAGGTATTTACAAAAAGAAACGATCTGTTGTTTGAACTAAAAATACACATAATTTTATAATCATTTAACAAAAATGTTCACATTGCAGAATAAATATAAACGAAAACCCACTGATGATGGCACAGTGGCGCCAAAACATGTTTGGGTACTGAGAAAAACGGTGATTTGCATAACTGGCGGACCTCACATCCAACAATTATATTATTTTGGTCAGGATATTCTCCTTACATTTCAGAAATAATTGGAGTTATCTCCTCCCCAGTCAGATCATCTAATACAATTTTATCATTTAACTTACTGTTCACTTTAGTCGTGAGTTCATGCTATTGACAAGGCATTTGAGATTGATTCCATATTTCTGGATTTCTGAAAGGCTTTTGACACTCTATCATACAAGCGAGTTGTATCAAAATTACATGCTTATGGAATATCGTCTCAATTATGTGACTGGATTTGCGATTTCCTGTCACAGAGGTCACAGTTCGTAGTAACTGACAGGAAGTGATTTCTGGTGTTCCCCAAGGTAATGTTAAAGGCCCTTTGCTATTCCTTATCAGCATAAACGATTTGGGAGACAATATGAGCATCTGTCTTAGGTTATTTGCATATGGTGCTGTCGTTTATCGACTAATGAAGTCGTCAGAAGGTCAAAACAAATTGCAAAACAATTTAGAAGAGATATAGGGCTGGTGTGAAAACTGGCAGTTGACCCTAAATAACGAAAAGTGTGAGGTTATCAACATGAGTGCTAAAAGCAATCCAGTAAAATTTGGTAACACGATAAATCAGTCAAATCTAAAGGCCATAAATTAAAATTACAATTACAAACAATTTAAACTGGAAGCAACACATAGAAAATGTTGTGGGGAAGGCTAACCAAAGACTGTGTTTTATTGATAGGGAAATGTAACAGATCTGCTAAGCAGCCTGCCTACACTATGTTCTCTGTATGCTTTTAGAATACTGCTGTGGACTTTCAGATCCTTACTAGATACCATCTAACATTCTCCATGGTGTCAGTTTGTTCTAAGTTATGTCTCCCTACCACTTTCGCACAACGACGCTCTGAGCGTGTTTTTTAAGGGATTGACTAGTTTGAACCAGGGACCTGTTTCTGGTAAGGAGACGACAGACCAAACATGACATGTAGAGTTCAGAAGAGTTCAGTGAGATTAGCGATGATGTAATCAAATACTTAATGATTTCGGGCTGGCCTTGGTGGTCTCGCAGTTCTAGGTGCTCAGTACGGAACCGGGCAACTGCTACGGCCGCAGTTTCGAATCCTGCCTCGGGCATGGATGGGTGTGATGTCCTTAGGTTAGTTAGGTTTAAGTAGTTCTAAGTTCTAGGGGACTGATGACCATCGATGTTAAGTCCCATAGTGCTCAGAGCCATTTGCATCATTTGAGCTTAATGATTTCAGCGTCAGCTCCACTGCACTCCCTGTAAAAGAATCTTAATACTAACAAAATATAGTGGAAGGGGTTCAACGCTTTCCTCTTTTTAGTTAGCTGGTAAAGTAACGTCGAAAAATCAGTTAAGTTTACCATAGGAATTTTTGTTCTACTCACAAAAAATTGTTGATGAATTGCACTATTGATAAAAGGAAATATTTTAATACAGAATGATAAAAACCAACTGCATTCAACAAAAATGTGAACGAATATTCCCTGAATGGGTTACCAAGTTCTATAATGGATCGAAGGATGACCTATGCCATATCACATCTATAATCTAGGTTTAAATTAAGTTTCATAAAAGAGAAAACTATCAAAAATGGCCTACAGTGACCCTCAATTATTTTTAATTACTTATTTAACTTGTAAATTACAGTGGCTGATGTGGCTTCTGAATAATTATATAACAGAAAAATCATCGCATTTCACATTTTAATTTCAAGTAGCAAATGTGAATATCATGAAGTTTAAATGACGATCGACACTAGTATTATGTAAAAAGGGGATGTAACAGATGAGACTTCTGCAGTTCTAAGTGAAGCCTTACGCGCTCTTATGCGGCATCGTGTGCGTTCATTACCTTGTCAGTGGTTAGTCAGCATCAGGGGGCGGCGGGCGGCGCAGCTCCACACACCTTGCCATCTCGGTAGCAACTCTCTCGAACTTCTCCTTACTACAATTTACCGAAGTTTGTTTAAGAAAAAGGTATCCAGCTCAGTTTTCAACTGACCAATAGGCGTCTCAATGTTAACCTTAAGCTCCACCTACAAAAATTCTGTCTATCCAATGAGAAACGTTATACTTTTCGTGAGGGGGCAATGTTTCTAATGTTTGCTACATAACAGAGACGTGTATAGTCTCACGCTAAAACTTGCAGCTGGTGTGGCCCTTTTAGTGTTATTGTAAGATCTATACTGTTCTTCTGGAGTGCTCTATCTTTTAACATGGGCTGGGGGGTGGTCTCGGCAGTCGGCGGGTGATGTGGGTGTCCCTTATCGTAGCGCCTTCTAGACTACATGGTTCTGTTCTTGGCTTACGTTCTCGTTTCTTCCCTCGAAACTGCGTCTGTTTCACGGTGGGAAGGTACGACATGCATTTAGGCGATCTTGTGTTAGTCTGTGGTATTCCATTTGCTCACTTGTTGATTGTATTACTTTGGTTAATTTAATGTCAGGATTTATTCAGAGCTATGTCACATACTGCCGGATTTGCTATCATGTCAGGGTTTTCATGGAAGGTGTTGAATTTGCCTGACACCTTACAATGATTGACAGAGCAAATCCAAAAAGTTCAAAGAAGGTCAGCACATTTTGTATTATCAGTAAATAGGGTAGAGAGTGTCATTGAAATAATACAGGATCTGGGGTGCATGTCAGTAAAAGAAAGCCGATTTTCCATGTAGTGGATTCTTCTCACGGAATTCCGGTCACAAACTTTCTCCTCCAAATGCGAAAATATTTTGTTGACAGTGGCCTACATAGGGAGATACAATCACAATGATAAAATATATGTTGTTATTATGAAGTTATTGCATAGATGATATCATTCTTTTCTATTTGCGACATTTTTTGTTATTAGTTGATATTGTTGGCTTTTTCTTTTTCTGGTTGTTTTTATCATTGTTGTTTTTGTTCTTCTTCAATTTTTAGTGTGTATTCACATTCGATTGCAGGTTGTTCGACTTGAATAGTTTCATATCCTTTTGTATATTTCATGTTATCTAAAAATTTTTTCCTATAGTTAAAAAATATTTTCTCACTTGTTTACATTGTCATGTAATGAATGTAATTACCGATTCTTTAAAATCATCAACTGTTCATATAATCCCTTTCTTCTGAACAAGATTAGTTGGTGTTAGAATTTTTATGTTATCTTGAATGTATTCAGATTCTAAAGCAAGTGAACTATCATGTTTAATTTTTGTATATGATAGTATATGTTATCTTTAAGAAATTTAACATAATGTTTATTATTTTGCTTAAAATATTCAGGAGTCGAACAACTGACCACTGAAATTCCATACAGGAAGATTAAATCATTTGCAAGGAAAACATCCTGCTCTTCGAGTACAGGAATCCATATATCTTTAAGCCAACTACATAAAGTTAACTGATAATTCTTTTCCTCAATAAATTCAAAAATATTCAGCATAAATATTTCTGAACTACCGACAACAGCATTAGATATACTTGAAATTCGTTCCACTTATTACAAATATTTTTATTAGATTTTATATTTTATTTAATTTTTTAGATGCTGCACTAGGATCTATTGAAATTCCATATAGAGAAGGTTTATAATTGTTTTTATGGTTAATAAGTTCTATATTATTCCAGGTAGGTAAAGCTTTACCCAAATGAAATTTCAATATGGCCCTTTTTGAATTCTTTTTTACGAATCTAATAAAAATTATTAGTAATAAATGGCGAATCTAAAAAAATAAAGGTAAACATTGAATCTTGAGCAATCGAATTAGGACATATAGGTTATTCTAAAATGGAAAAACAGCTACCTATTGATGTTATTAAGAATAATAGTAATAATTATACAATACCAATCAGATGAGTGAACTTAAAGCTAGAATAAAACAGCTTAATCAGATGACTTATCTTTTGTGTAAAGATTTAAACTTTAAACAACTAACTAACTTGTTTTTAACAATGGAACTTCTGAAAACATAGATTTGGATTATATTAAAAAGGAAAATCCAGTTTCTGAATATAATTGAAATCATTTAATTATGAGATATTATAATATTTCTAAAAATTTTATATGAGAACGTCAAGATAAATTAAATTGGGAAGATATGCCACATAAATAAAGTTATCTGATAGTTTTATGAGACAATGTGAAAGTAAAGTAAATTAGGCATATAATCATAACCTGAAGGTTTTGATATATTTCAAAATAAATTAAATTGGGTTGATATATCATCATTTACAAAATTATCTGAAGATTCTACAACAGAATTTCAAAGTAAATTAAATTACGATAATTCGGATGATATATCACATTAACAAATATTGTCTGAAGAATAGATTAAAGAATTTCAAATTAAAGTTAATTGTGATGCACTTTCAGATGAAAAAGAATTATCTGACAATAACTAGAAAATATATAGATAACATTGATTGGGTTGAAATTTGCTAATATCAAAAATTGGCAGAAGATTTTATTAGAGAATTAAAAGATAACGTTGATTGGGATTATACATAAGGTGGTGAGGTATTGAAAATAAAGTTAACAGGGAATATATTTTAAAATACCAAGAACTATCTGAATCTTTTATATAAAAATATTTAGGCCTTACGAAATAGTGGAACAATCTAAAAGTTATGAGTGTTCTCTATGCTTACATAATGAAATTAACTAATTTACAAAATAGAGCTGTAATCGAATTTTTCACAAAGAGTATGCTGATAAATAGCTGACAATATAAAAAACTTGTCCATGTTGTAGAAAAGTTATTAAAAAATTGCAAACTGCATTTTTATGAGTAAAATTATATCATTAATAAATTTTTCTTGTGTGAAATCATTTAAAATAATTGTGCCAACATATAATTCTTAAAGTTTCTTTCATCACATGGTATAATTTTTATGAAATCTGATTTTAAAAATTTTTAATTAAATCTTAACATTTCTTTACAATTTGCTTGCCTATCACCATTTCTACACAATTGTCTTTGTAAATTTTTCGTTTTATCCAAATGACATAATAATCATATTCACCAATTTCATCAAATATTTATGAAAGAGTAAAAATTAATGTTACATTTTCATTAACTGTTTGAGGGACAATGTGAGCTAATTAACTATTTATTTATGCATTTCTTCATGTAAAGCTTCCTTAGCTTTATCTACTATTCCATTTAAATTTTGAATGTGATATTCTCAAACTGTATTTAAATTTCCAGATACATTGCCATACAGACATTATGCACTGTAAAGAAATCTAGTAAAATTCTTTTTACATCACTGGAGACTCTAATCAAGAAGCTCAGCACCACAAGGATCTTAAAAAGATTTAATAAATAACTGAGTTATAGATAAATGTTTTATTTAAGATAGCTGGATGTGAATATTTAAATACTAGATATGGATAAAAACTTGTACGGGACTTAATAATGAATTTAAGATTGTGTTACCAGACAGATATTCTAAATTAATTACTGACCGGGATTTTCAATTAGTTGAACAACAAATGAAACTGAAATATAAAGGAATGAAGAAATTTAAAAATAAACATGATGGATTTAATTATCTGGGACTCTCTGTGAATTTTCTTCTTATCTAATTTGATAATCTTTAAATGGTTAATACCAAACAGGTAAAACAATATAATAATTCTATGGATAAAAAAATTGAAGAATTTCGTAATGATAATTATCAAAAAGATGGATACTGTAAAGAATGTAGCAAAGAATATCAGAAAGTTAAAGTTACATGTGGATGTGGCAGACAGATAGTCAAGAGTCATCTCAACAACATATACAATTGAAAGTTCATAAAAATCCCATGGCTGTTCAAGAAGAAAATATTACATAAACTTTTGGGTAAGGAATAGAATAGTTTTTATTTGTTCTTACATTCACCATTTATAATAAAACACACTGAACTAGTGAGCCAGAAAAATTGTAATATGAACTGTTCTTTGTGATAATGAATTAAGTTTTTTCTTATGTGGACATTTTATAAAAAAAAATATTAAATTTATTTTCTTACATTCATATTTTGTAGGAAAAATTATTATTTTTATAACAGGTGTATGCAATAATAAAAATATTCATTTCTCTTAATTTTCTAAGTACTCTATTATAAAATAAATTTTTTAACGAAAATAAGTGAGCTAGACCTAAAAGAGTGAACTATAGTAGTGAAATTTGGTAGGTTCTAGGCAGGTTTTGGTGAGTTAGTGAACAAGTGAGTGAATGGGACATGTTAGCTGGCTCATGATAATTGAGTTAGACCCTTCTGAACGTCACTACTTGTTACAATTCATTAAACAGTTTTTGTGATAGAGTTTTTGTTTTCATCTCTCTTGTTTATTTTTTGAAGGGTGGCTGATTTAGAGGGAAGTTGGACTAAAAAATGTACATTTATTCCAAAAGCCACAGTATCTGCAATGTTCAGTAATTGCTTATGATTTCACCTGACAAAATTCCAGTAATGAGTAAACCTTTCAGCATAAGTAGGAAAAATCAATAAACTTCATATTTAGTCAACAGCCATAAATGTAAAAAATCCACAGAAATTTTAATTATGAAGCAATACATGTGATGATTTTTCAGGTCGTTAATGCAACAACAGAATGATCAAAGTAACAGTAACTTTTCACAGCCGCTGCTCAAAGTGTTCTCCTCCAACCTGACTGCACGCATTGCAACACTGCATCATGGAGCCCACAAGCTTCCCATAGTCAATAGTTTCCCTGATTTCATTAAAGGCTAAAATCATCCTCTCAAGAAGCTCTTTGATTGTGTCTACTGCGAGTGCACTGAGAATTTTCTTTACTTGCCCCGAAAGCTAAATATCTAAATGGGTTAAGGTCTGATGAATGAGATGACCAGAGAACTGCACCACCTGTGTTCTTCTGTGGTTACAGCACTTCAAACGTTCACATACCACAACTGTGAAATGTGGCGATGCGGTGTCATGTTGGAAGCATACAACCTGACAGACAGCTAGAGGAACATCTTCTAAATTCAGCAGAAGGACGTTTATATGGAATACTAAGTAAGTCCATCCCTTTAAACGGGGAGGAAGTAGGATATACCCAACAGAAAGTCGCCTGCGATACCTGCCCGAATGTTAATGCTAAAATTATGGTGATGTGAAATAACATAAGGCCCACACATGTTTTCATCGTTACAGATGTTGCCTGAATGATTCTAATTTGGTGAAATATGCCTCATCTGCCCACGACATCATCCTTTCGTAATTTGGTTTTTCGATGCATTGGTTTAAATATCACAAGAAATAGTAGTCGCTGGCTGGATACCCCTTTTCCACCAAATCTTGCACTTTCTGTAGATAGTACGGAAATAAGTTTTCGTCATGTTGGCCATCTGATACTACAGTGTGCGAAACCTGTAGCGATAAGCAAACATACATTTTACAATGGTTGGTTTTCAATCATAATTTAAGAAAACTGGATTAATTTTATGTCCTTCTGAAGCTTTACCAAAGGCCCTTTGGCTGCAATAACCATATCTAGAACGTTTTCTTCAAATCAAACTTGTGCATGCAGTATTGTCGTCCTGAGTCAGCTTCATAAACCAAAAGCTTCTCGCCTCCCTTAATGATACATGAACCAGCACATATGTATTGGCACATGGAATAACATGGTTAGGAAATCTTGTATTGTAGATCAAGCGGTCCTGTATTGCATTTTAACCCACAGTTTTTGCAGCTACATGAACAATTCTGACAAAGATTGACTGAGTAAATAAGGGTTCCCAAGATGATAATATGATTAGTAGTTACAGTTCTACTACAAGAGCTGATACCATTAATGTTGGTTGTTCTCATACCATAGACGTGAGTGTGCGAACCTCTGAGCCATTGGTTCGGGTTTGACCCTTGCTAGCTTCCAATGTCAAATTTTTGAAACGGTTTTACAGGGTAGGTTGTGCTGAGAAATAATTTTTAAGAAGAAAATTCCATATGTTTGTGCTGTTTCTGATTTAATTAGAATAGAAAGTTAGCCAGTCAGGACACTGAGTGCGCAAATTCAAGCAGCATGCCAGAGATTATTGCCCCAAACGTGTTCTTCATTTCGTTTGCTCACATGAAATGAGAGAGCAATACAAAAATTGGAACACATTTTGTGCAAAATTAAAAGTATCAGCAAATGAATATGTTGCAGACCGTCCACAATTGCAGTTCAGAGATGTTATCTACTCGTTGGAAAACCATTGGATGAAGTGCATTTACCCAAAAAACAAATGCTTTCTCGTCTTTCAAAAAGTGCGACTGCCAGGAGGAGAAATTTTCTTACTCTCTGTACAAACAAATTTACAGGTAGATATAAAATTAAAAAATGTCGTGAGCTTATGGCCTGGATTTGAAGCGAATGAAGGGAGAATCTTCCACCAGCACCTACAGTAACGTGTATTGCGGAATATGGATGTGGACGTATAGAGTCTCAAACTGAATATAGTTTTATTACATCATACCACAAAAGATTTAGTTGTAAGCGACAGGATACAACTCATGAACAAAAACTACTATTATACTGAAACGTCCCCTTTGAACAATTATACATGACTGTGCTTAAACTGACACACAATATTTTGTTAGCGCAACGCAATCTGACTTTCAAAATTCCCTACAAAAGAATGGCCCTGACTAACATTAAACTATACCTTTCACAAATCACTTACCTCACAAAAATCTTCGCTGCTCAAGCTACTGCAATACAGCGAGCGCCACTACTGCCAGCTAAATAAAAGATTCGAACTATGGAAGGCACTAACTACTGATAGGGATAGTTAGCAAATGAAAGATATTAATAGAGAACAAACAATGTATTTACCTTGATATCATCATATATAAATATAGCAGTTCATGACAAATTTCAAAACTCCGCCATCTCTCTCCCCACATCCACCACTGCTGGCGGCTCACCTCCAACTGCGTAACGCTACGCGCTG
This sequence comes from Schistocerca serialis cubense, assembly GCF_023864345.2. Taxonomy (NCBI): domain Eukaryota; kingdom Metazoa; phylum Arthropoda; class Insecta; order Orthoptera; family Acrididae; genus Schistocerca; species Schistocerca serialis. The sequence continues at coordinate 689,596,882 of NC_064639.1, forward strand.
TTCACATCCAGCTGCCGCTGCCCAACACTACAATGGCAGACAACAATGCAAACTAGCCACAGACTGCACACAGCACAGCCAGTGATTTTCATATTGAGCGCTACGTAACGTTGCCAATAAGAAAACATAAACAGCCTACTTACATAGAGAAAACATAAACAGCCTACTTACAATACCAATGTTGAACAGGTTTATGCCATTAATCCTGTTGCAGGAACCCAGTAAGCTGCGAGTAATTGTGACATTGACACTGTGGGATGTGGAGGCTGAGATGTTTCTTAAGAAAATATATCCTTTTTTCACTGATACTGGGAATATAGATTGCCTCTAATGCGTAAGTGCACTACTTTTCTTTAACTATTTAAACACAGAGTTCATTCAAATCGATATGGTAAAAATATAGATATTCTGTCAGATACCAGCTATCTTTATTGTAAGTATCCATTGTCAAAAAAAAGGGTGACATTACTTGTCTGCTTTTCAGCGGTAGCTGACTTCTGTCTGGTCTTCCACCTGCTCTGCAGAATAGACATGCTGTGTGTCTCTCATGCATGCAGTTTTCTGCTGGTCTTAAGTTAACTTCAGTATGTAATTTACTTTATTGTTATCATTTGAAGAATAATTTCCTTTCCTCGAACTTTCACACTCATATGCGTTTATTCACTAATTTTCACAATATTCAATGCCTGGAACAGTTAAGTTGGCAACAAATGGATGAGAGAAGAAATGACTGCACACATTCCATGTTCAATCTTTAATTTGCCTTTGAACTGAATAGAAAGTTGCCCTGAGATACATCGCTGGCTGTTTAAAGTATCTTGCGATTTTTTGTGTGAGCTATGCCATGAATGATTCGGTCACTGATTTCAAATTAGTGGTGCTGATGGTACTCAACGCCAGTTGTACACAGGCCCACTGTTCTGTTTCAAAAGATGGTGGTAGAAGATAAATTATAATAATCACATTCAGTGTTCTATACTGAACATATATATTTTATTTTTTGAAGCTCAAACTCTGTGTAATAATAGTATCTCTTACCACCATTAAATGAAATGTTCTCCTCTCAGGGTGACTGTTGTCAACATGCATTACATCCATGTCATTTCATTTAATTAACACAACTGAATCGCCATGCTGAAAACTTTTACTGCTTCAGAGAAGGAAGAGGAAGGAACACTTCGTTCTGGCAACCAAATGAGGGATAAGAAAATTTGTTTTGTGTTATATTGTATATTCTCAAGGATTTTTGCATTTTCACAGTCACAAAAATCCCTGAGAATAAATTTCTTCGCAAGAAAACTGCTAGAACAAATGCACCACATGGATATTTCATGGCAACTCACAGGAAACCAATCTGCAACTTGTTTTGATAAAAGCATGAGAAACCGTCTGATGATCAATTATGAAAAATTCGAAACTGGTAATAGTACTTTTTAAATAAAGTAACCTAAAACCAGTTTGCAGCTGGTTGCTGTACACTATCAATATATCTCGTATAACAGCTATGGTCTCCAACTATGTCTTTATTTGACAAAATTGCATAAACCTATTATTATTATTATTTCTTTCCTTTCTCAGACGTTATGTCTGGTTAAAAATGGAAAGTGATGCAGACCTTGATCAGGCGTGCCTTCCGTTTCACTGTACGGTATATGTTACATTGCATTTAGAAACTTTCGAGTAATTCAACAAGTTGCCATGTAGTGTTTCCTTTTTCCAATTTACTTTCTTCGTATCTGTTGATAATATGTGATCTAAAGGGTTGTAGAGGTGGTTATGAAATTGCAGTGGTGTAGCCGATGTATTTATATGAGTGATTGCTCTGCGTATTTTGCTACTTTCTGCTCGTTCTAGAAAGAAATTTCTTAAATCGTCTACCTGTCCATAATGTAGGTTTTTTATGTCGATAAATGCCCTTCCTCCTTCCGTTCTGCTTAATGTGAATCTTTCTGTTGCTGAATGTATGTGATGTATTCTATTATTATTATTATTATTATTATTATTTCTATTTTTCTCAGACCTTAGGTCTGGTTAAAAATGGAAAGTGACGTGGACATTCATCAAGCGTGACTTCCTTTTAACTGTGTAGTATATGTTACACTGTATTTAGGAACTTTCGGGTTACTGAACACGTATCAATAATTATGGATTTCTGTAGTTGTATATATAAGTTTCGATGTAGCTGTATTGTGTTGATGTACTGGTGGATATTGTGTGATATCACTCCTGTAGTTGATAGTATAATCGGTATAATGACAAATTTATCCTGATGCCACATGTCCTTGACTTCCTCAGCCAGTTGGATGTATTTTTCAATTTTTTCTCCTGTTGTCTCTGTATATTTCTTGTACTGGGTATGGATATTTCGATTAGTTGTGTTAATTTCTTCATTTTATTGAAGAGTATGATGTCAGGTTTGTTATGTGGTGTTGTTTTATCTGTTATAATGGTTCTGTTCCAGTATAATATGTATTCATCATTCTCCAGTACATTTTGTGGTGCATACTTGTATGTGGGAACGTGTTGTTTTATTAGCTTATGTTTTGTGGCAAGTTGTTGATGTATTATTTTTGCTACATTGTCATGTCTTCTGGGGTATTCTGTATTTGCTAGTATTGTACATCCACTTGTGATGTGATCTACTGTTTCTATTTGTTGTTTGCAAAGTCTGCATTTATCTGTTGTGGTATTGGTATCTTTAATAATATGCTTGCTGTAATATCTGGTGTTTATTGTTCGATCCTGTATTGCAATCATGAATCCTTCCGTCTCACAGTATATATTGCCTTTTCTTAGCCATGTGTTGGATGCGTCTTGATCGATGTGTGGCTGTGTTAGATGATACCGGTGCTTGCCATGTAGTGCCTTCCCCTTCCAATTTACTTTCTTCGTATCTGTTGATGTTATGTGATCTAAAGGGATGTAGAAGAGGTTATGAAATTGCAGTGGTGTAGCCGATGTATTTATATGAGTGATTGCTTTGTGTATATTGCTACTTTCTGCTCGTTCTAGAAAGAATTTTCTTAAATTGTCTACCTGTCCATAATGTAGGTTTTTTATGTCGATGAATCCCCTTCCTCCTTCCTTTCTGCTTAATGTGAATCTTTCTGTTGCTGAATGTATGTGATGTATTCTATATTTGTGGCATTGTGATCGTGTAAGTGTATTGAGTGCTTCTAGGTCTGTTACTCCATTTCACTACTCCAAATGAGTAGGTCAATATTGGTATAGCATAAGTATTTATAGCTTTTGTCTTGTTTCTTGCTGTCAATCCTGTTTTCAGTATTTTTGTTAGTCTTTGTCTATATTTTTCTTTTAGTTCTTCTATAATATTTGTATTATCTATTCCTATTTTTTGTCTGCATCCTAGATATTTATAGGCATCTGTTTTTTCCATCGCTTCTATGGAGTCACTGTGGTTATTCAATATGTAATCTTCTTGTTTAGTGTGTTTTCCCTTGACTATGCTGTTTTTCTTACATTTGTCTGTTCCAAAAGCCATATTTATATCATTGCTGAATACTTCTGTTATCTTTAGTAATTGGTTGAGTTGTTGATCGGTTGCTGCCAGTAGTTTTAGATCATCCATGTATAGCAAATGTGTGATTTTGTGTGGGTATGTTCCAGTAATATTATATCCATAATTTGTATTATTTAGCATGTTGGATAGTGGGTTCAGAGAAAGACAGAACCAGAGAGAACTTAATGAGTCTCCTTGGTATATTCCACGCTTAATCTGTATTGGCTGTGATGTGATATTATATGAATTTGTTTGGATATTAAGTGTGGTTTTCCACTTTTTCATTACTATGTTTAGGAACTGTATCAATTTAGGATCTACTTTGTGTATTTCCAATATCTGTAGTAACCATGAGTGGGGTACACTATCAAAAGCTTTTTGGTAATCAATGTATGCGTAGTGTAGCGACCTTTGTTTAGTTTTAGCTTGATATGTCACCTCTGTATCTATTATCAGTTGCTCTTTACATCCTCGTGCTCCTTTGCAGCTGCCTTTTTGTTCTTCATTTATAATTTTGTTCTGTGTTGTATGTGTCATTAATTTCTGTGTAATGACTGAAGTTAATATTTTGTAGATTGTTGGTAGGCATGTTATGGGGCGATATTTAGCTGGGTTTGCTGAGTCTGCTTGCTCTTTAGGTTTCAGATAGGTTATTCCATGTGCAAGTGTATCAGGGAATGTGTATGGGTCTGCAATGTAACTGTTAAATAATTTAGTTAGATGTGAATGTGTTGAGGTGAACTTCTTTAGCCTGAAATTTGCTATTTTATCATTTCCAGGGGCTTTCCAATTGTGCATAGAATTAATTGCTCGTGTGACATCATGTTGTAAGATTATCACTTCAGGCACTTGTGGTATCATCTTGTATGAGTCTGTTTCTGCTTGTATCCACCGTGCATGCCTGTTATGTTGTACCGGGTTTGACCATATGTTGCTCCAGAAGTGTTCCATGTCTGTTATGTTTGGTGGATTGTCTATTTTAATCTGTGTGTTATCTATTGTTTGGTAAAATTTCTTTTGGTTTGTGTTGAATATTTGGTTTTCTTTCCTTCTATTTTCACTTTTTTTGTATCTTCTAAGTCGTTTGGCCAATGCTTGTAATTTCTGCTTCTTTTCATCTAATTGCTCCATTGCTTCTTGTTGTGATATTTTACCTTACCATTTTCGTTTTTTGTCTGATATTTCATTTCTTATAAATTGTGTTAGCTGTCCGATGACTTTTCTCAGTTTTTCTATTCTGATCTGTAGCCTGTGTTGCCATGCTGGTTTTGTGGGTTTCTTCTGTGTCTTGGTTGGTTCTGATCTCTGCCTAGTGTGTATATTTAGTGTAGTGAGTGCTCCTACATAAACCAGTAGTTGTAACACTTCCATAGTTGTGTTTTCATTTATTTTGTTGTGTATGATTGTGTTGATAGTTGTTATTGTTGTTTCGACTTGTGGGTTATTTGGTGGTCTATGCAATAATGGTCTAATGTCTGTATTTGTGTCTTTGTATTCTATATATGTCAACTGAAATTTTTCTTCTATATGTAACATGTGTGTCACTTCATGTTCTATTTGTGCCTGTTCTGGTGGCTGTCTTAAGATTTCGTTTTCCTCTGATTGTTTAATTGACGCGTTTTGTTCTTTGTTTGTTTTCTCTGGGATGTTTGAGTCCATTACTGTATTTTCTTCTTCTTCTAAATGCACATTATTTTGTTCCAGTATTTTTTGTACTTGTTGTTTGATATTTTATAATTCTGACTGGGGTATCCTGTTATTTTTGATTATTACACGGATCTGATCAGCTAGTCATTGTTCTGTTAAAAATTTTAATTCCGGGTATCTGGTAATAAATGTTGTGTATACTTGTGATCTTTATCCAGTTGTGTTGGTTCCTAGGTTTGTTGCTTGCTATTAAGAGAACATGAGGTGTCGATTAACTTCATCTGACCATTTCATCCTCTGTCTTTGTTTTCCTTCTAGGGTGGTTGCAGGAAGCATATCCTGCAAAACACCTCTATTAGATTTAAATCATTTTCCAGTTGGCTAGCAGTGTCGTTACTATTGTGGGCGGTTCAAGTGTCGTCCCCGACCATGACGGCGCTTGTCCGAGGCTTCTTTAGTTCTGTCCTGAACCAAGTAATCACGCTAAAAGGGGGGTTAGCCCTATTAGTGGTTTGTTCTTTTCGTCGCCTTTTACGACTGACAGAACATACCGGAGGCCTATTCTTTTCCTGGGCCTCCACGGGGTATATTGTTATTATTATTATTATTATTATTATATGTCTAAAATTCCCTGCAAAGCCCAGAGTAATTAAAGGATATGAATATTGTTGCCTACAATACTCTCTGTCATAAATCTACTTCATCCCATGTGCAAAGAGGAAAGCAGTGAAACATGAGATCAGCAAAATGCTAGCTCAGAACATAATAGAAACCACATTATCACTGAATAACAACCCCCTCTTAGCTGTTTCAAAAGCAAGAGGTGGTGAACATTTGGTTTTGGATGTATGTTCAATGAATAAGATATATGTACCTAATAGGACTAGGCCTGAAGTGCTCGAGGAGCAACTTCGAAGTTCCATGGAGCTAACTTTCTAATGCCAGTCGATCTCTGATTATCTTCTTGGGAAATTGTTTTGTCAAAAGCTTCCTGGAAGTACACTGCTTTCATTTTGTGGGAACGTCATACCAATTTCAAGGCCCCCTGTTTGGGATAAATGTTATTTAGCTTAGACATGTTTATTACTACCCTTGACACCATTCTTGGGCCAGGCTCTGTGTACAATGTGACTATATTACATAGACGACCTGCTAATTGCAGTGCCAACATGGAGTGAGCATGTTGATTTACTGGAGACAGTGTTACAGAAATTTTTAGATTCAGGCATTACGGCCAAGCACGAAAAGTCAAAAGTTGCAAAATAACCAAATAAAATTCTTAAGTGATCTTATATCACTGACAGGGATTATCCTTGAGCTGGACAATACAAAAGCCGTCGAAAAGTTCCCTCCTCCAGCAACAAAGAATTAGTTAAGAGCGTTTTTAGGGCTGGCCTTATTTTTTAGAAAATTCGTTCCAAATCAGCTGGTAAGTAATCAGGAGCTACTCAACTTGTCAAAGAAAAACGATACCTGGATTTGGGCTGCTTAATGCCAGGAACCATTCAATAAATTTTAGCATGCCTTAGCATGTTCAGATACTTTACACCAATCAGACATGGAAAAAGATTTTTGTACCACATCAGACATCCTGTTCTGGGTTTTGTGCTTGTCTTTTCAAACAACAGAGATGGACGGCAAGACCAAAGTTAATATTATAAATTTTGCCAGCAGAGTTGTGTCTGGATGTAAAGGATCATACTTGCCAACAGAGTTAGAAGCTCTCGCTGTCATCTGGTCATTCAAGAAATTTAATTATTGCATTTATGGTCGACATATCAGAGTTTCAGTGAGCACAAAGCACTACATTTTCTCCTAACTTGTACATTAGCTAGATGGTGTTTATTCATATCGTGTAGGTATGAGATTTCCAAATAAGACAATGAAAACATTGTTGCAGATACACTCTCCAGGTTTCCTCAAGACTTACTTGAGTTCAATGAACTCGTTGAGCAGGTGACTGGTGATAAAGTATTATTGATTAAGAGGCATTGTCGTTATTACTTAGACATATAAAGAAACATGCAGGTATTGTAGGATGCAGATCATAAGTGGCAAAAGGTGAAGCAGACCCTGCTACAACAATAATCTCATAGGCTAGCGAATCTTTCCATTTTGCACAATAATGTATTCTTCTATCAGAATAACTGGGTCAGAACAGTGGCGCATATGCATACCAAATGCCTTTCAAGACTATCTGATCTGGTACGCACATATGGCATGGGAGTATTTTGAAGTGGAGGAGTGCAAACGGATGATTGCATCTTACTGTTATATCGTAACCTTTACAGAGGCATATATAGAGTAACATAGACTTGCCTCATCTGTCAATAGATGAAACCTATAAACCTACCTAGTAAAATACCATTGCACTCAATTCTCACAACTAAACCAGGAGAAATAGTATCCACTGGTGTTGCTGGGCTTTTACCTCAAGCTAGAAGAGCTGTTAAACACCTAGTGACGGCCTATTGTTTATTTTCAAAACATAGGAGATTGTATGTCACCAAATCTATAAATTCAGCACCTATAGCGAACACAATGAAAGGTGATTCCTTCCCTCAGAGAGTTTAACCAGTTTATTCGAATATATACACCTTCCCATAAGCCATGTGGATAAAATTCATTACATCTTTTGAGCAGATTGTGATCAACTTCTCACACATCTCCACTGGAGGTGCACCTGATGAGATAATGCTGAAGAAAACTCGCCAAGCACTTGTGTAAGTGAATACTAATACTAGGTTAAGACAAAAATAAAAGTTGGATCCCATACAGACAGTTTCAGTAGGCAAGATGATTTTATTAAAAACTCGTCCTAATACATATCTTTTAAAATGAGAGAACAAAAATTATGGCTATTGTATACTGGGCCCTTTCAAATAGTGAACATCTCTCATGAAGGATGCTTCCTGTTAGCTTACCCAAACTCTGATAAAATTAAAGTCCTGTATCACTTGAAAGCTCTGAATAGGTATATTCAACAGGAAAACCTTAATTTGACATGAAATTTGCTATGTCATTATTCTTTCCTAACTCTGTTCTAAACATCATGAACTTGTCTTGTAATTTAATGTTTCAATATGTTTAATGAACACATAAAAGTTCTTCCCAAAATGAGAGAGTAAATGCATTCCATGCAATTAAAGGGTGAACTAATGTTTCATCACAGTTTAGTGTCTAAAGAATTTGTATCATTTATAGTGTGCGTTTATATAAGTCACTATCTGATTATTTCATGACTATTCCTAAGAGTTGGATGATCAGTATGTCAGGAAATGTGTTGCACACTAGGACCTTCTTAGTTATGTAACAAGAAAAACCGCTAATAGCGATGTTGTAAACATCTTTACAGAACTTAATAACAGAGAATATCGATCCCCTTGGAACATGAAATAACTGGCAAAATTTTAAAGGAACTGATATGTTTTATCACTATGCAATAAAACACATGTTCAGGAAAGGACTGACCAAGTGTAAAGGCTAGAAGCCGATTGTGTCACGTATTGTGGTTTGGATCCCACACAAGGAGTTATTACTAAGCATTTTTAACTAAAACTCACAAAAAACAAAGAATATTCTGCAAGTAGCAGATTTTCTTGTACATATAAATGACAATGTGTTAAGTGCACCTTATCTTATGTTGCACCCACAAAAAATAGATTCATAGTTATTATATAACTATATTATGAATTTCATGATCCACAATTAGATTTATGTACTTATTTTTCTTATTTGTTCTTCAGACTCAGTCTTTCTGTATGTATCATGGAATATTGCAAAAACGCAAATTGAGCCATGAGTTATTTGGTTGGTATGGAAGGAGGGATTCTGCCTTATGCAAGACACCTTTTTTTCTGTTTTTTTTCACCCAGACATGTTTCAACCCTTTTTGGGCTATCTTCAGTGGATTATTTATTATTTTTGGACTGTAAAATTTTTGTTACATATTAAGATTTAGCGAAACTTTTGGTACATAATATTTGCAATTGTGAATGAATAATTGTTGTAAAATATTATACATCTTTTGTTCATAGTTCATCATTGAGATATGTAAACGACCTGATGCACTGTTGTTTATAACATCATGTCAAAGTTCTATTTATGGCTTAATTGGTGAAAAGACTAGATGTATGCATTAGTTTACATACCTTACATGATGCTGTTGGACATTTATTTTGGTAGCTATTCTGCTCTACAGTCCACAACTTCGCGTCTGCAAATAGCAAAACATATTTTTTTTTATTTTTCTGTTTATTATGCATTTACAAACGGAGAGTATATATCATGTTTTTTGTGTGTAACTTACGGTTTTGGTATTGTGGTGCTGTCTCATATGTTGCTTGCAAAGCGAATAGGCTGCTTTCGTGACCTATGGTCACTTGACACTGCACTTTCTCCGATTTTTCAAAACATAGGCAGAGTTTTTGCCGCCATTATGTGTTGTTGTGACTGTGTGGTATTCATTTGTTTGGTAGCGTATTTGGCTGGGTGAGGCGCGCGAGTTTGAAGTTTATTTGGTACCTGTGGTGTTTGGTTTGCGTGTGTCTTTTTGTCTCTTTTTTCAGGACTGGGGCAGAGGGGGGGGGGGAGTTAGAGAGAGAGAGGGGGGGAGGGAGGGAGAAAGTATTTTTTCCCATGAGTAGTTATGGTGTGGGTGTTATTTGTATAGTTCTTCTATTGTGGCGAAGGCGGTTTTATTGCACAGTGATGTGAATTCATTGTGTACTTTCCTTGCTTGGGCTATTGATTTTTGGATGTGATAGCTTCTTCTGTAGTGAATTTTTGGTGTAAGCTGTTACTAGTTTAAGGATGTGTAAGTAAGTTTCAATGTGTGTTGGTTGGTGACTGTGTGCTATCTGGTGGTCTGCACATGTCGAGTGTGAGCTACTGCTTTTCAGTGCTCTGAGGTGTTCTGTATACATGGTTCTGAAATTCATCATCAATGACATTTGAAAGCCGACCGAAATTAATTCGAAATGAACTGACCTGCATGGGTAGCCAAAGTTGTTAAGGTGACTGCTCGCAATAAGTGGAAAACCTGTTATTGATTCCCTGTCTGGCACAAATTTTCAAATGTCACTAAGATATTTGCAGTCAGCGAATTTATTTCGAATTAACGTACGCATTATTTTAAACGAAGAGTAGGCTGCATTAAAATTTAATTTATACATATGCTTTGAATTAGGCCCAGAGCTATAAGTTCATTCTAATACATTATGTAATTTGAATCACATTCGTTTGATAAAGGATGATTGAAAAGTGTCCCAAAGAAACTTCTGTCAAGTTTTGTCCTTAAAATGAAATATGTTTCAGATTTATGTAACTGTTGGTGTGGAAGTCCACTTCATCATTTTCTTCCAGCAGTAAGTATGGTGCAGAGTACTATGAAATTAAGTATCACAGTGGCTATGAGCAATATTGAAAAAACTAGACATTTCATCATCGAGCTGTCATTTGAAACTGTAAGATTTTAATTTTGTGCATCAGCTAGTTTCGTCAGAATCAAATGAAGGGACTATATACAGTTGTGAAGAAAATGAGCAAATGCGAAGCAAGTCGTTTTTAAATTTTTAAGTGAAAAAGAGAACCTCTACCAAAAAACTGACACCAGGAGTTGTAGCTTCGCTTCATTTACATACAGTTTTTTTTTGCTGTTTAATGAGCTTTTACTGCTTACAGCAAGAAAATCGAAAAACTTATTTTTCTCATGAACTGCTCTCAGCCGTTTTGTGGGAACCACTTGTTACTTTCCAGAGTGGGATTTTCTCTTACTACTGCTCATTATATATTTCTAACTTTAACAGTACATCAAACAACTGCCGTTTGCATGAAGGTAAGTCCAGCAGCTGAAATGCATAATTAATAAAATAAAAAAATGCATCTGTTCGTCTTTGACTTTAGGCATATTGTAGCTGTTTACTTGGTTTCAAGATGGCAGACTTCGCTCATGCACACTAAATTTTGGCACATGGACTGCAGCCTAGTTTCCATTTTGTGGACTCTATTCTGTGCCTCTGCCCAGCTGCAGAACGTGTGGAGACGTGTAACAGATCCGACGAACAATAAATGTCCTTTGTACCAGCAGGAAGTGAACAACACAAACACCTTTGAAAAGTACGCGTGCGAACGATCTGTGTAGTGGATGCCGTGAAGAGTCGCCTGTCCACATGGCAGCCGACAATATTAGGTACTGCTGGGGACCCAATGGTTGATCCGTAGCGTTCTTTGAACGCACTACGTTTAAAAATTTCTTGCTCTGCGTGGGATATGCTTAAGTTCCACGAATAGACACTTCTGTAGCGCGCGTGGCGAAGTTATTAGTACAAGTAAATAACCCGTGAACTATAGACTCTGCTAAGAGCAACACCAATTTGATTATCTTTAAATCTCAGTAGCTTATAAAGTCAGTGGTCATACGATATCACTAGCAGTCTAAAAACGGTGAAAAATACAAGTCCCCATGACTACCGATAGTGGTTGCGTTACTTAAGCGAAAGTTATGTTAACAAGATTAGCAATTTATTAAGGCTCCTGGCATTGGCAGTTTTGCGAGTCTCAGGTCTCCATGAAACACTGAGGTTCATTTCCCGGTATAGCCAGGGATTTCTTTTTGTTGGGAGGACTGGAATTGGTTCAATCACTAGTTGGTCTTCTGGGCGTCAAATAGTATTTCAGACTTCCATTCCCACCCCGCTGTCAGCGTAAAACTTTTCTTACTTTTTATTTTGCGCGAGTAAGCCAAAAGCAAACAACAGACACCCTCTATTGTTCCATCATACCATGTACCACGTTCTGCATTACGAGCGTAATATCTACGAGTGAAGAGCATTCTAATTCCTACTGCTTTTCTCGTCTCAGGCTCACGTAGCCTCCGACACATGTCCTTGTCGACTTTAATCTCTTTTGTACACGTTTCTCCCGTCGACGCTTGCACAGCAAATATTACGCCATGTATTCATTTGACATCTTGAAGCGCGATACGTTGCCATTTATATCAGTCCTCTCGGTAATATCAGTTTCATTCAAGCAGTTTTACATATAATTTTTACTTTGTGATGCACGACACTATTTTGCCAACGTCAGATAAAGGTGGAACAATGCCGATTCTAATTTTATTTTTGAACGGCTTCTGTCCCCAGCCTCTCCGTCTACTTCTAGGTCTTCATATACATCTATACTTCGCAAACCACTGTTAGTACATCGCAGAGGGTACTATACCAGTTATTATGGCTTTTGGTTGTTTAATTCACGTATGGTGCGCTGGAAGAATAATTGTTTGAATGTCTCTGTGTGCGCACGCGCGCAATCACTGATTGAGACGCGTATAGCGCGTGTGGCGACGCAGGCTTTTTTGTAACAGTTTCATATGGGACCGTGGAAATTGCGACGCGACGCGAATGGGACGCGACACGCGCCTGCACCAGGTCGCGCGTTGGTTGTGGCACAGTTTCTAGCGCCGCGCGTCACGCGAGCACTGCGGGAGGGGCGAGGCGGGAGCGGGAAGGCACTCCTGCCATAAGCTCACTTCGGTATGGCGCATATGGGCAGCGGAACTGTTGCCCATCCGAAAAATCAGCCTTACGGCTTACTGAATTCTATTGTCACTGAGTAGTGTTTCGTTTTTTGCCGATTAAGCACTCCATCTCTTTCCGTTAGTACATAGTTTTCAGTTACATATATCTGTATACTTTTTTGTTCTGTTTATTCTTTTGTCAAGAATAGAAGGGACAGACGATTCACCGTGAGGGTAGTGAATAAGGAAGTATGGAATATTACGAAATCATGTGATCTAGAAGCAAGATAGGAAAGTAGAACAAGGTCATGTACGTGCTGCCTGTTATGATGACGTACCACTACGATCTGTTACAAAAAGTCTAAAAGGCTTAATTTCCCCAGGTATCACCCCTTTATGCTCCTGGTAAAAAGTGTCAGAGATGTGAAGTACATAAGTTTCACTATCATTATTTGGATATGGATGTAATAAGGGAAATTATACTACGTACATCAAATTTCCAATGCAAGCTAGAAACAGTCAAGAAGCCCTCACGAATAACAGTGTTTTAATCGGCTCGTCGTGACAAGAAAAAACATTTCAGTGGTTGCATATACATTATCAGCATTAATAAACTAATTATACAACATACTACACAAATGAAGTAGTGGTCGGTATTATTCCGAAAGTATGAGTACCCTGAAAGAGTGTGCTTATCTGATATATTTAATTTGTTGAAATGTATTGCCAACAGAGGCAGATCTACTTCCATGACCATGTTTTCCGAACGACAGGAACTCTTCCTCTCGCAAAATACGCTTGGCTAGCTTCCGCATTCCTTACCCGCACATATTTTCAGCTGCTGACAATACACTGACCATTGTGTTGTGTCACGTATCAATTGTATACTTTGCTCAATAACAACTATTTTATTTGCGAATCACAAGCCGTAGGTGAATAACCAGCATCTGGCATGTGCATGTCATTCCGCCTGAAGGGTTCGCTCGTCGTTATTTTAATACTGCTCGGATGAAGAAAAGGAATAAAATCCTTTGTATGTTTCCATTTCAGTCGCTCAGTTTTAAAAATACGATGAGTTATGGGGTTCAACCAAAATTCCAACACCAATGGCGATTTATTTTTGTATGAATTGTTAACCTTTTCTCATTCGAAGAAGCATCACCATTTATGAAGAATAGACGCAATCTCTTGTTGACAGGTTTAACTTTACTTCTTTTGTCAAAACACAGCATTATTTGCACAAACTCATATTTGCATCAGGTATGGTGGCATAAATCTTCGTGAAACTCTAACACGGGTCGAACAAACCTGTGACCGTTCGAGCTTCTCGTCTTTGTACTCGTTCAATGTCACCTATTAATCCTATATGGTACGCTCCCACAGACTTGAGCAATATTCTAGGACACATCGCATGAGTGTCCTATATGCACCCTCCCTTGTAGACCGCATTTCCATAGTATTCTACCGATCACCTATAGCTTGCCACCTGCTTCACCTATGACTGAAACTACATTACTACTCCATTTCATGTTCCTACAGATTGTTAAACTCATGCACTTGTGTGAGCTGACCGATCCCAACGGTGACTCATTGATATTATAGTCATAGGATACTATGGTTTTGCCTTTAGACCCGTTGTACAGCATAGAAAGAATGTTCGAACAACTTTGCACCTTCAGCGCCTGCACTCTTCGGTTTTGCTATTGTGCTGCGTATCTGTTTCCATGTTGTCGTACAATATGTAATAAAGTACTTCGTCATCCATCAGCTGCCAGTGCCTCTTGTCACCATAATACTCTTCACTCGTACAACTTCGTTGCCTCTCAGCTGGATAGTGAGGTAGGGTGGTGGACACGCCACCAAGAGAAACAAGGTTCAATTCCCTAAATTGTTAAAGGCTTATCCTGATAAGGTTCTTTTGGAGAGAAAAAGGCCGATTTCTTGTCTTGTCCAGTCCGAGTCATTGATTCGTTTCTCATTACCTGTTGCCCAGGGGACTTTAAACCCTAACATTTCTGTTTAGTGTTATAGAGACTACTTGTACAGCAAAGGCGGACATTTCAAATATTATTGAAAGATCTGCAGTTATGAGACAAATGAACAGGGTTCTTAGAAAGTACCTTTAGGGTTTCAGGAGACGACTGACGAGAACTACGGTACCTGCAGGAAAATGAAACAGACCAAAAGATAGAGAAGCTCTCCAATTTTCAGTTCGTAATACTCACCATGGCGTAGTTGCAGAGTGCACCGCTAGGGGTGTTAGGTGTGTGTGAACATTGCATATAGTGGAGCTATGCGTGCGTTTTCTGTTCTGGAATTCGATAGATGTGAGTGAGTTGCTCCAGTACAACAACAGTTGCAAGTTCCAACAGACAAAACAGTCCATTCATGGTACAACACATTCCGTCAGACCTGCTCCGTAAGTGATGCGAATAAAACAGGCCGGTCGGGACCGACATCAGAGAAGGTGGACCGTGTGTGGGAAACATTCGTAAGGAGTGTGAAGAACTCGAGGACACGTGCTAGCAGAGAACTGCAGATATCGCAGTTAATTACATGGTAAACGCAAACTTCTGACTTTTGTTATGGCTTGCAGCCGCTACTGGAAGAAGACTGGTTTCACAGAAACTGATTTTCAGTAACGAAACTATGTTACATGTGACGGGAAAAGTGAATCGTCATAACGTTCTTCTTTGTGGATCAGAAGAACCACGCGAGACTGTGAAACACGATTACGTCTTCTTCGAAAGGTTATGGACTATTTTCTCTGTGCAGAAAACTGTTACTGGTTTCTCCTACCTGGGAATACTGTAGCAAACACCGAAGAACGCAAATACCGCAGATGTGGAGACTTTATTTTGCAACGAGACGGTTTTCCACCACATTTTGCCGGCCGGAGTGGTCGACCGGTTCTAGGCGCTACAGTCTGGAACCGCGCGACCGCTATGGTCGCAGGTTCGAATCCTGCCTCGGGTATGGATGTGTGTGATGTCCTTAGGTTAGTTAGGTTTAAGTAGTTCTAAGTTCTAGGGGACTGATGACCTCAGAAGTTAAGTGCTCAGAGCCATTTGAACCATTTTTTTCCACCACATTTTCTTTCAACGTACGTGATTACCCCTATGCCAAGCTGCCTCAGTGATGCACTGGCCGTCCCACGCATCACGACTCCCTTCTTCCTCACTGACTCACACGGTATTTGGACTAAACTCCACGCGATTTCTCCCTATGCGGATACGTCATAGAACATGTGTTCCTGCCTCCATTGTCAGTTAATTTACAACAGTTGCAGGCAAGGGAAATTACTGCAGACCCTGATACCGACCTTGACTTGTGCTATCGTAGTGACGTTTGCCACGTCACAAATAGTGGGTACTATTGAGCACTTACAAACTTGGAGAAATGCTCTGTCCACTGATATGTGTCACTTTTTGTGTGTGTTGTAGTTTAGATACAGTCATCTTCCGAAACCCTGAAGATACTTATGAATAACCCCACATATATTATCTGCCTCTAACAATATGTAAGGGAGACGCCTATACCTAGCGGATAGTGTACTTTGAGTACGAGATGTTTTTTGGCCGGTACTTCAGACTAGTGACTGACTTCAGAATCACATGAAGAAGACTGTTAGAGGCATTTTCCACCATTGTCGTTTGACGTGAGCTCGGTTTTGCGCAGCATTTATAAATATTTCGCGTTCTACGTTTTTAAGTGCTGTATAACACCGCATATTAAAGCTATTTGGAATATATTGTTAATTCTTCAGGCATAGAACTTATAAGCTCCCTTCTCCTTGGAGATTATATGGGTTAATTAATGATTATTATGTTACAATCCTCTTGTTGTAGTTGACCGCGTATATCGAGACTTCGTTCATTGTTAAATTGTGTGGTACCAACTGATGGAGACGCATTAAGAACTGGTAAAATTTAATTTATTTCCTTTATCACACTGCACAAACAGAAACACACTATTATTCAAACTGTGTGCCACTAATATTAAACATAGAGATAAATCCTTCGCTATTACACCTTCCACAGCCTCTCAACAACTGCCTCTGCTTGCGACTCTCTGCGCCACTGGGCATTGTCGCCCTCCAAAGGACAACTACTTACAGATACTACACACCAGTACCCTCACAAACTTCGTGGTGAGTAAAATTTTATAGATTCAAGAACTATATATATAACACAGTTAGACCATACTTCATCGGTCGTACACCATCTTGTACCTTGGAACAGAAGAGCGTCTTTTCCATGGAACATGTGATACTTCCAAATGAGTTTCTTTAACCTCTTTATAATTTACTTGTTTTGAAAATGGAAATTTGTTTTAGTTTCCAATAACTTTTTATCAAAATGTATTTAACTTGTAATTAGTGTCTGACAATACTTTTGCTTAATTTGATTTCACGTACTTGTTATTGGTGTATAATGCTAATAATGCCCCTGATGCATTTGTTACTCAAATGACATCCAATAACGACTCCACGTTCGAAGTCAATGAGCTCTACAGACCGACCCATTCTGCTATTACTGCTTCATGACTGATGGCCTTGTAGCTTGGTCCCTTTACATCGCAAACCAACAAACCAACCAACCAACTGACAACGCCTCTCGTGACATCTAGTGGTCAAATCGGCATGACGTAGAGGCGGCCAGATAAATTCGATCAGGTAGTGTATATGTGCATTACGTTACATATGTTGTTTTTAAACTGTAATAATATCTCATGTACAATATCCTTGTAAAAGCGATCAACGTCTAATACAAATACTGCTACTACTGCTACACTACTAGCAGTAATAATGCACTTAACGTGAATGGGTGGGTTGAGGGCCCAAAAGTGTCGAGAGAAGAACAATATAATGTTGGTTTACAACATCTGATCAGTATCCATATATAGTATGCAGTATACATATAACAGTATGCAGTTCGTTTTACGAATAATATGAAAACTATGAAACTTCTGTTCGTTCAGGAAGAAGAGTGGAAGCATCCACAGGCTACTACTCATCTGGCATGCTGGTCGCACGTGAGGACATATCCGAAACACAAAGGGCAAAGGCTAATAATACATAACAATACAGTATGCAGACCACTTCGACAGTATTTTGCTCAACTCGCTGCAGCTAAAAAGTACTCAATTAAAGTGACTGAAGTCACACGAAAGATGTCCATTATTATATTAAGTGGTCTTAAGAACGTACGTAACATCTTTCATTCAGGAAACTAGAAACAGTGAACAGTGCACATCACCAACACGTTTTTAAATTAATTGACGTCCGAACGTAGCGCTCGACAAACTTAAGGTCAATGACCCAAAAACAGAACACTACCCAAAATGAGTCTTTCACGCTGCAGCAACGTACGCATTATAATGAAACATGCTGACAGTTCAGAACTGTGTGACAGTCTGGCATTGTATCCAGAACACTGTCTGTCATGGGCGATTCTCTTATCAGCTAAGTTTACATTTAAACCTATCACTCTGCTTAGAGAGGTGAGATAACACGAGCGTAATGTGGGAGACTCAGCTCACTATGTTAACATGGGGCTCCCACTTGATTTCGTAAACTGATTTCACAATACTGTTTCGGGTTGGTCATGTACAAACTCCAAAATCGACTCTGGAAATCCGTTTAAGCTGCCGGTTTTCCAATTCCACAGTCGATTTTCGCTCTCATGTAAACACACAGCCATTTTTGATACGTGCTTGGATTGTCAGGTTACGTCTTGCTTTCAAAGTATTCGACTAATATGGACGGAATGACTTATTTTGTAGTGAAGGAGAAGCGTAAATGTTAGACTGAGCATGAAGCTGTCTGACTAATAATTAAGTGAAGAGAAACAGCGATAGTGCTGACTAAATCAGAAACAGAGGAGGAGGAGATTAGTGTTTAACGTCCCGTCGACAACGAGGTCATTAGAGACGGAGCGCAAGCTCGGGTGAGGGAAGGATGGGGAAGGAAATCGGCCGTGCCCTTTCAAAGGAACCATACCGGTATTTGCCTGAAGCGATTTAGGGAAAACACGGAAAACCTAAATCAGGATGGCCGGAGACGGGATTGAACCGTCGTCCTCCCGAATGCGAGTCCAGTGTGCTAACCACTGCGCCACCTCGCTCGGTAATCAGAAACGGAAGCAGCTGTTTACCAGACTTGGCTAGCAAATCTGCTTCAGACCTTAACATATCCACGACAGCGAAAAACGGTTTCTAAAACTTAGTTTTCATTTTCGAAAGATGTATCGCATGTAAACGCAGTGGCAGACTATAAAATACAGTATTGATAAGATTTTACCGATTTCAACGCTTTTAAATTTTAATTGAATATTTGTTTCTAGATACATGACCGTGTTGTACTCGTACCGTGGAACATGTTTTCACATTTGGAGAAAAAAATTTTGTAAATTCGGATAAAGACTGCGGCACATAAAAGGTGTATCGCCTTCATTGAAAACTGAACAAGAAAATACATTAAACTTATGTTACAGAGGTGAAAATCTGAAAAGTGTACCAAGCTACAACAGTCTCCCCTGCATACAGCACCTTCTTTCCATGTGTTCGTAGTTTTCTTCTTTAGTGCACTTAATGTGATTAAAGCACTGTTTCTGATATAATTACCATTTTTATAGTAGCTCGAGACAAAAGAAATAGTAGGCACGCAAATTATCCAACACCATTGTCATATCTTGTTACGAAATCATAGGGAATGTTTTAAACAGAGTTCTCTGCAAAGGACAAGGCAACAAGAGAAGCATGGACAGGCAAGAATTTTTTACTGATGAATAATATAAATGCTGTTAGCTGCTACGATGGACAGCTAATGCTCTTGCTGACCCGATGGAAAAAGTAGGATAAAGTAACCTAAAGTCTTTAAACAACGATACTCCGCCTTCATCTTCTTCGGTCACATCACTCTCCTCGCTTTCAGCCGATACGTTATCATCATCACTTGAACCATCAAGAAAATCTTGAAAATCAGGATTATTGATAGGATAATCTACTATTTCATCATCTGACTCATTCAAAAGCCTTTCTAACTGATTCTCTCTTAGAAAAGGTCTAGCCATTTTGACACACGAAATCAGACTAATAACGTAGTTGTTATACTTGTACCTATTCTTACAACAATGTGAAATGCCTCTGAACCATTGTAGATCATACGACAACAACCGCATTTATTTCGAATAAAATTTTGTTAGAATTCAAACGACAATTTCTGACTGTAGCTAAACGACCCATTGACAATAAGTGTGGCAAAGCTGTGTGTCTCCCAAATTATTTTAGATTTTGAAATAAAAATTGAGGACAACATAAATTGTTACATATCTGAGGATTACCAAAGGTCCTGTTAGAGTATAAACATTAATCGCGGTTTTAAGTTAATTTTAGTGAAGGAACTGAGTCATTTATACCCCTTCACAAAGGAAGGCTACAGAGAATAGTGTAGTTGGAGATGTATATACGTCGTGTAAAACGGTACAGAGTGGTCCACAAATCCTCCAGCAGAGTCAAGAGCAAAGTGAGCATAATAAATATATAGTACGTAACTGTATTTTATGGGGTGTACCATTATTATTACTGCGCCGCGTCGTAGTCTACTGACTAGCGTGCTGGGCTGTCTCCGTTGTCGTCCCGGGTTAGAAACTCGTTCCAGCTACAGGTGATTGATTTGGTGGGGAGCGCAAAGCTGGGACAGGCTTTCTCAGGGTTATCCCTTTACCTCTTCATTGACCCGATTGTCTAGAAAGACGAAAACTTCCATCTTCCATCGCTCCTTGGGGCTTGGACGCAGTATATTATTACATTTTACTTATTGTCAAGTTTAAGTTTTATTGAATTTCTTTGAAATTTATTTTATTGCATTGTATTTAATTCTAGTTTAGTTTATTTTTCTTTATTTTACATGTTTAATTTAGGGCTGCGAACGTTCTTGGTCCTGCTCCAGAACCTACGCGGTTTGCTCTTCAACGGATTGACGAAACGAAAGTATCGTCATTTTGACTGGTCGTAGCAGAGGAGAAGTTGATACCGATTTTGAATGAAACAAAGAGAGAAATGACACGGGTATCACAAGTCAAAGATGCGACTTTCACTTCTATAACAAATCAGGAGCTGAAGGCTTATTAGCTGGGTGTACAGAGCTGCTGGAGAGTCTCTTGAAGAGCTATGGGACAACAGGAATAGTCGGCCAGTATTTCGCACTACGGTGTCACTTCAGCACTTCCATACAATCAGCAGATTTCTCAGATTTGACAACAAAGAAGATCGACCAGTTAGGCGACGTCATGATAAACTGGCTGCTGTCAGCACTCTCTTTGAAATGTTTCTGGAACACTTGCCTAAAATGTTCGTTCCTCAGGAAGATGTCATAGTGGATTAGCAGTTGATGACCTAACATTCTAAGTGTGCGAAGTGTCACTTGTTTTTCAAAATTGATTTTATTCGTTGTAATAGAGCTATACTCGTACGAGTGTATTACTCTAGGAGAGCTTCATCATATGACGAAGGTAAGAAGTTTAACAGTGACCAACAGATGGTGTTGGTGTTAGCTCCACGGCCTTCATTCTAAACGTGCTAAACAATCGGCGTTGAATTACGTTACACTAGTTTCACGCGTGTACTTAATAGTTGCCATATGGCTGTTGTGTTGTGTTGCGGGCACGTTTCTGCTATGAAAAAACAAAGGGATGCTATTACCGTCTCAAACCATTGCTTATCTGTGACAGTTCGGCGGCGTAATGCACGAGTTAAAGGGGCAGAATATACTAACTTCTGGGAAAAGAATTCCAGCACATATGTAGAAAAACATATTATATACTGTATGGTTCCATTTTTGTCGGGCCTACGTTTGACTCTAACGTGACGGAGAAACAGCGTACTATGTATGCATTTAAGTTTTTATTTTAGTGAAACACGTTGAATCGATATGTACCAACTATAATAAGAAACTCTTTTTCAATACAATGAAACCAAATTAAGTAACCTTTTCATTTCAGTCGAACTGCAGGTATAGCCTGTCATGCAAGTCCTTGTCGAATGAATTAAGAACAAATTTATTTCATGACTTCTACATGCAAAATGAAACTACGCAAGGCACATTTCTATTGGACTTCATGAAAATACTACCAGTCTCCAGGCGGCGCAGTGATAAATACGTCGAACCAGAGAACAGCCGTCGTCAATCAAGTGTACTGCATACGATTCCTGATGGAAAAGGTGGTCATTCCAGGGTCTGCCCTAAAATAATGATGGACGTACTTTGTGCTACAACGAGGAGGATTGTGACATTAATCAATAAAATGAAGAATGGTGATGTGTCGTACCATGATAACAGAGGTGGTGCACACAACTGCAAATATAATGAGGACGATACTCTACTGATAAAGCAACAAAAAAAGAGACTCATTATGGTAGAAGGTTGTCTTCTAAAAACTAACTCAGCTGTGATCTTAATATTAGCCGTTTATACAAAGGATATAAATTTCCAGAGACCAAAGTTGATGAAATGTAGCATAGAAGGATATTTCTTAAATACTTTCAAAATCTATCGAAGACCAAGGTCATATACCTGTAAGACATGTGACACGTTGCACCTTGAGGGGAAAGGACAGTCACCAGAGGACAGAGAAGCTCAGAAACCACTGGATTGCACTATAGGCAGGCAGAAAGTCCAATGACAAAAATGAAGAGCGATGCGACTTCTTAAATTATGCCTGGAAGTAATACATGTACATTTGCAATCGATCTGAAACAAGTATTGTTTATTCCAATTCTCTGATGGATATGGACACATCTTAGAGCATGCAGTAGAGGAATTGTTTGGAGTAAATGATTGTTAGTATCAGCATGAAAATGCATTCTGTCATTAATCAGACTCTTATGAGGCAATAGTTTGTGTACAGTAACCTTCCTGAAATGAACTGGCCTGCCTGGAGTACCGATCTGAAGCGAATGGAGCACCTTTGGGATGAGTCAGAATGTCGACTTCTCTACAGATTCCAGAAACACTACTTCTCTAGTTTTGGCTCTTCAAGAATGGGACGCCATCCCTCCATAGATATTCAGACACCTCATTGCAAACGAGCCCATCAAAGCGTCATAAAGGCGAAGGGTGGACACATCCCACATTAATGTCGCCCACTACATGGGATCTGGAAACTTTTGATCAGATAGTGTACAAACATTTATACACCTGCAGGTCCAGGCTGACAAGGATGAGACATGGAGTCAGCTTGGGCCTTATAATGGGAACGATCTCTACATTTTCCTGAAATAACTTAAAAGACACCTCATTGCAAATTACCCCAGCAGAGTTCAAAGTGTCATAAAGGCGAAGGGTGGACACATCCTACATCAATGTCCACTAGTTGGGATCTGGAGACTTTTTACCAGATAACTGATTGCTGATAGATGAATGAAAAGCTAAATCAAGGTGGCCATATAGAGATTTATGGAGTTGTAGGAGTTGGGATATGTCCCCCACAGCGGCAGATGAATTGGATGATGTCAAATCACGATGGAGCATCATCTCCCTGCCTAGACATGGGCTGTGGGTGAGTTGGTAACTGGAATTGCACGGCAAACCACCATTAACACGTTTCTGGTTATTATAATCCATTATTCATGTCAGTTACAATGATGGAACATTAAATGGATAGAAGGTCTTGGCCTCAGTCAAATAGGTGGACACAGGCGTGGCATGTGCCACCGTTACTGTCTGCCCTGCCCAGCAGGCAATGCATGTAGGAAGCTGCAGCCCACGATGTCCACACAGCTGTAGACACCTGACACAAGCACTGCACTGTCGACGATGCCTGACCACAGCAATTGTTCATGGCTCAGCCCATGATCGAATATGACGGCATGCAGCACCATACCCAGGCAATGGTCAACAACAATGTAGTCCCCTAAGGCCTGGATGACAGCTACAGTATAACTGGGCAGCAAGCCAACCCAGGCTCAACTCAGCCTACCAGTGAGGTGGCCGACAACAGAAGGTAGTCATCCAGCAAGTGATTCATTGGTGTGGAAGCACCAAGGTGACTGCCTGCAAGCCTCAGCTAAGGCCGGAGCTTGCAGCTGCTGGCAGCAAAGTTTGTGGATGGCAGATGGCTGTGTCATTTTTTTGCTGCAAGTGGTCTCCATCTCACAGTCATCAGTTGGTGTAGACTGCATCGCACAGCATACTGTATATTCCTGGGTAATGCTGGATATAATGAACATATGAAAATGAGGGTCTGGTCTTGGGTGTATATGTGTGAGCTGGCTGGTCAGTATTTTTTCAAAAGTGCAACTCCCACCCATAAGACATTGTGGGCTGGAGCATCAGGTCATCGGGATTGGGCGGTAATGACTTCATTTGCCCTGGTTTTCTTGTTTAGTCAGATTCTCCAAAAGCCCTGCCGAAGCTGTATGGTTTCACAACTTTGGCTTTCCAGGATACAGGTTAGAGTCTTCCACTTTGTCAGCATCATGATGAGTGCTCTCGCACTCTTAACGCGTCTACTGGCAAACTGTGGCTGGGTTTCGCGCTGACGACTGCTGATTGACCAGGAACAGTTCATAGCCCAGCGAAGTCATGGTGCAACATTCCTTCTGCTTTTGATAAATCTGGTTCTCAGATAGTGACCTGTTTACAGTCTGGGATAAGAGACTGTTGACACATGTTTCACATGTTAATGTAACAAATACAGTATTCTCCATTTATCCTTACTCTAACATAGCGTAAACTACATGGTTCATTTTCTATCTATTGCTCTAAAAGTGACTTTGACATCAAATAGCAAACAATGAAAATAAAATTACGAAATTCTCACTTTACAGCAAAATCCTTAACAATTCTTTAACATCAAATGGATTTAATTTCTCATGCTCAGCGTTCCTCCCCGTTTGTCGGGTGCTTCTTAATTCACTGCTTTGGTACATAATCCAAAACTTTGTCTTTGCGACAAAAGTTTCCTTTACATTTTTCAGAAAACACATCGTTAAAATTGTGCTCACACAAAAACCACATATGACTCTATACACACAAGATAATTCCACTTATACCGTTTACTTGAAAGCTAATTAAGTAATGACTTCTTATTGCAATGTTAGGCTGCCTTGTACCTTCGGTCACCCAAGACAACTTCCCTGTAGCAGCACTTTACTATGTGAAATGAATCTTAATGATTTCGTATACCGTTTAGTTGTTTTTATCCTCATGACAAGAGAGCCTTGCGACTGTGTGTCATTTGCCGCAGTTTCTCTCAGTAGAAACAGTGCCTCCCTGAATTCAATAGTGCACTGTCAAAGAACAATTACACAACATTTTTTTCTTACTCTTTGTACCTAATTGCAAGTATCATCAACTTTACGAATTTTCTGATCCTCGGGCACACATTCCTGAACATATTCAGCCTTTTTGGCCCGATAATTAGCTTTATAGGCACTTTTCCTCTTCCTTCTCTTCCTTCCATCCGCCCCCCCCCCCCCAATTCTGAGAAGGCAAAAGTGTAGAAGATGGCAACAAATGGTTCTAATGGTTCTGAGCACTATGGGACTCAACTGCTGAGGTCATTAGTCCCCTAGAACTTAGAACTAGTTAAACCTAACTAACCTAAGGACATCACAAACATCCATGCCCGAGGCAGGATTCGAACCTGCGACCGTAGCGGTCTTGCGGTTCCAGACTGCAGCGCCTTTAACCGCACGGCCACTTCGGCCGGCTGGCAACAAATCTATGTCCTTCAGAAATAAATGCGTCTGTACAACTACAAGAAACACAACGTTTACAACATAAGTAACATTGTCAATTGTTTCCTATGCCTTCTCCACAGTATTTACAGCAAAATTACTGTCTGCAGTTACAGTCTGCATGGCATAAAAATCACTGACGTATGTACCACCCCCCACCCCTGTACATGTGGCCCAGACTCCATGGCCTGTATACAACACCACTTATTCCCAGTGGGGTAGACACTACTGCACTTAAATCAATATCACCCCTGTTGCTACCCACACACTTAACTACTTCAGTAAAGCAAACATTCATTTCACCTGCACTGCAGCTAATTCAGACTCTGCCTTTTCAGAAGATATTGGAGCTGATAATCCTACATTACTGTCCTTAACCTCCAATACGTTACTGCACATCAGTGAAAGTCATAATTAACTTCTTTGTCCTTATTTTATGCTTCCACACAAGCAGTCCTCTTTTTTAGTCTCTAAATACATTGTCCAAACATAGCATAACTTAGTAGAGGATGACCCTATACGTACCTGGTTTCAATTCACCAATCATTCCATTTCTGCTTAATTTCTTCTGCATCCTCAGGAGTAACTCTACTGTCCAAATCTATGTTCTTTTCCTCAACTTTTATTCGCTTAACTATGTCTGCCTGGTCTACTCACATAGCCTTTATTTCCTTAAACATCTTTGCACTGCCTGCTCACAACCATGCAACTTGGGCAGCTAGAACTTGCGGTGTTTCCTCCGGGGTAGCCCTCTGTTGTTTTGAAAACATTATTAAACTTTATCAATCACACAAAAACAAATGACAAGAAATCAAAGTAGGATGACGAAGAACACACTCAAATACGTAACACTAATATAACAATTTTTATTATACCATTATCTTTCCACCTGAATGGCTGCTCAGGGTTACTACTCTATATGCTACACAACAATCTGCCACAGCATTCGATCACAACACGATATATTGCCCATTCCAAACGATGCAAACTAACATATGTTTCTTATACTAATCAGAACACTGTCTGAATTTAATTTCCTTACAGTGCACAAAACATTACAATTAAACACCTAGCAACGAACCCATTGACTTGCCATGACCCTTACAGTAAAAAAATAAAAATAAAATAAATAAAAAATACGTAAGACACACTCCACTCACCATGGCGATAGGTAGAATTGTGTACTGTTTACCATTCATAATCATGGTTGTGAGCCCACAGACACGAGGCCATGGCTAGATATCGGAGTAAGCAGCTCATCGAAGCCACATTCCACATCAGCAAAGTAGCGTCGAAGTACTCCCAAGACAGGTCCCTGGCCCCGATTCAGCCCAGTGTGTGGACAGTGAAGAGTCCCCTTGGCAGACAACAGATGGGACCTGTGGCAGCTGGCCTGTTTATGCTGCTCAAGATAAGACACACAAGGGCAAGGCGGGGTTAAACCACTGTCATCGGCATTGACTACATTGATGTCGTGCTCCCGCCCAGGCAATGGTCAGCGACAAAGTAGTAGTAGCTAAGCAGCAAGCTAACTCGAGCTCGAACTCACAGCCAAACAGGAAAGTGGCTGACAACAGAAGGTAATCATCAGCAGCGACCCCACTTGCAGACCTTAGCTCAGGCAGGAGCCTGCAGATACTTGCAACAAGATCCATGAATAGTGGATGGCTGCCTGATTTCGTAAGTAGTCTCTGTTTTGTAACCATAAGTTGGTGTAGACTGCATTGCGTGGTATACCTCAACACACCTGGGCAGTGCTTCATATAATGAACATCTGTGAATGCCGATCTGATATGGGGACAATATACAGTATGTGAGCTGGCTGGTTCGTTTTCCTCCAACAGTAGTACTACCACCCTGGAACTCACAACAGGCTGGAGCAACAAAGCATCGCCATTGGGTAGTGATGGCTTTATTTGCCCTGGTTTTCTTGTTTAGTCAGGTCCTCCAGAAGCCCTGCTGGAGTTGTATGATTTCAAAGCTTTGGCTTTTTGAATTTAAGAAGTTCTGGCTGGGGTCTTCCACTTTGTCATAGTTGTGAATGGGTGCTCTTGCACTGCGAAGAAGCCTTCTTGCGCAACTGTGCCTATACTTCAGGCTGCCGACCATTTCCCTCTCTATGAAGTCGTTCTGCTGATCAACACGGGAAACCGTTTATCATCCTGGTAGAGCTGTGGAGCAGCAGAGCCTCATCTTTCCTAATACAAGGACAATCTCTAAAACAGTACTAACACATTCGGTTTTCCCATAGTGAACAATACTGTTTTACAAAGAAGTCGTTTGATAATCTAAAAGGCTAGCGCTACAGTCCTCATTTCTTTCTCATCACTTGTCACTGCAAACATGTCATAAATTAAAGGCACATTTTTTATGTTCTAATACTCCACTCGCTATCAGTTGTTGTCGTGATCATACTATGATATTTTGTTTCTATCTTGTTTACTACAACCTTCCATTTGCTAGCCTGAAAAACTGAGACACAATTCCTGTGGTGTGTTGAGCTCAGAAAGAAGAAAAATTGGTACTATTATACAGGGTGTCAGTCAAGGAGTGCCCCAGTTTCAGTGATATATTGTACCAATTTGATTTACACTATTTACAACAAATCATACATCAAATTGAAGGTAAGCTAAACTAGATTTTCTTACAAAAGATCAGTATGTGCGCCTTTAATTATAAGGTACACATTCAACAGAAAATCCAGTCCTTCCCACAGTATGGTTAATAAGTCCGAAGTAATGGAAGCAATAGTCTCCTCAATTCTGTGTCCCAACTCAGACAAATCATTACATAGTGGCAGAACAGAGACTCAATCTCTTATACAGCTCCAAAGGAAAAAAATTGCACAGTGTGAGGTCAGGTGAACGTAGGTAGAGTCGAGCAGAAAAGAGCTCTATCTTATTTACTATTACTACCGATCCAACAATCATGGACTTTGCCGTTCAACCCCTCTCATAGAGAGCAATGCCAATGGGAAGAATCTCCATCTTGTTGCCAAATAAAGTTCTGATTTCCACCTACTAACTGAGGGAAGACATATTCAGACAAGCCGCCTCTGTTACCATAGCTTCCGGAAAAAAATTGTCCTTACACTTCACGCCAGGACACATCCCAGAAAATTTTTAAGTTTGAGGAATCTGTTTGATGTTTCACAAGTTCATGAGGATATTTTGATCAGCATATGCGAACACTTTGGGTATTTACCTTCCCATCCAGATGAGAAGCTGCCTCATCACTGAACATCACACAATCAAGAAAGTCATCTTCCCGGTGAAACATTTCTCTTATAACATACACCACACAGTCCTTCGGCTTTAAAGCATATACCAACTGCAACTAGTACGAATGCACAGGTAAACATTTTTTTAAAACCTTCCACACTGTCGTATTTTGTAAATGACGTCAAGACTTGCTTTTTGAACAGACTTCTTAGGCCTATAAAGGTAAAATGTTCTGACATGGTCAAAATCCTCTTCAGACACGTTCGGTCGCCCCGTGCTTTTCCGTTTACACACACATCTGGTTGTTTCAAATTGATTGTTCCGCTGGCGGATGATTTTGCTATATGGAGAACCACAAAAAAAAAAAAAAAAAAAAAAAAAAATGGCTCTGAGCACTATGGGACTTCACAGCTATGGTCATCAGTCCCCTAGAACTTAGAACTACTAAAACCTAACTAACCTAAGGACATCACACAACACCCAATCTTCACGTGGGGAACCATAGTTGAACTTTCAACGAAATGCATATTGAACTCAAATTACAGATTCACTGCAGAACACAAAACGCTTTACACTCGTGAGTCGCCATTTTGTGTACGTGGCATACGTGGTACTGCAAGTGGGAGAACAATAAAGCAGTACTCGCGGATGGGCTTATCTAAAACTGTTTGAGTTGTTCTTTAATTGTGACCTTGAAATAACACTCTACAGTGCTAACAGTTGATACTGTTGAAATTTATGACAGCGACATTTTGTACAGTGTAGAATTGTGGTAGGGAGGTTTTCCAGAAAAGAGAAAATGAACTAATGTTACGTGGTAACATGAAAGAGTTATATGAAATGATAAATGTTTATTATTATTATTATTTATTTGTGAATTCTTATACCTTTTAAAAAAGTAATCTTTCACTGTGTAAAATGTATTGCCTAACAGGCCTTTGTAAATAACTTCGATTTAGTAATCTTTTTAATCTCCTTGGACAATTTATTCATAACTTTATTCGTTGGTAGAAAACGCTGTTTTGAGTTTTATGGTTATTCTTTATTAGTAAATTAATGTTCAAGCAAGATCTTGTTTCATGGTCATTGACTGAGCTGTTTGTGCAGTAATTATCAATGTTATTTTTTTGTATGTAATGAGTGGTAATATACTCACTCAGTGTAGTTAAAATCCGTAGTGTTTTGAACAGATGTTTATTATTCTTGTGGCTCTTTTGTATAATTTTATAACTACGAACATGTTTTGTACGTTTGTTCCTCAGAAAAGAATTCCGTAGCTAAGAACTGAGTGTACATATAAGCAGTCGGTAACTAAAATAAGCTAGCTGTTACACACTGATGTCAAGTTTCTAAGGACATAACATGCTGATGACATTCTGTTTGCAAATGTCTTTGTATGTCCACAACAGTTCAATTGAAAATAAATCATCAGGTTCATAGATATTGTGTTTGTTACACAGTCTGCAGAGGTACCATCTGCATTTAATTTAATTTAGTTATTTTCAATCTTCGAACTGAAATTAATGACATTTGTTTTGTTTATGTTCAGAGTCACTTTACTGTATACAGATTCTAGGTGATTTGAGTTGAGACTGGTGCAGTTACAGTGCATTAAATATGCAGCCAGAGACTATAATGATTTTACGCACAGGAAAACCTAGTGGTTTATGTTTTATCCCTACTATCAGCCTCTAAAGCAAAATGCATATGCCTAGAGTTACCTGGCTACAGTGCTTACACATGACAAATGCCTACGGCTGGTGTCCTCTGGGAGGACTCTGATGTTATAACTGCGGATACCACGGCGTAACAAACCTGAAACAGGAACGACATTAATTTTATTACAATACATTAAGTTAAACAACCAGCGACCATCTCTTCGTGCACAAGATAGCTAGATTAATGATGCAGATGACGGGGCAAGTATTTTATTTTATAGGTGACAATGGTATGCATTTTCTTTTTTCCTTTAAAAAAAAAAAAAACACACAGTTTAGAGATGCTCACTTTGAACATTGAGTTCTACATTTCATGCTTGACTCTAGTACCTATAACGTCTTCAGATAAACTACCTGTCATTCAATGACATCGCAAAACTAAGAGGTAAGAAAGAAATCTTCCTGTCACTTCCTTGACATTTAAAAACTGCTTCGCATGTACACTGGTGTCCAAAATTAAAGCGACAAACCGCTGTTTCCTCGTCCTGTGTCTAATTACGATATAATCATACAAACTGTCAACCATATGTCCGTATGATCGTGCTCTGCACGGAAGATGGCATTCCGGTCAAAGGGCAACCATGCCAACGATGACGTCAGGGCACCTGTGAAACGAGGTAGTGTTTGCTGGGTAGCTCCACATCCACAATCGCTGTGTACACGTCACAGACGGAGAAGTATGGCACAGAGAAGATGCCTACCAGACTCCCTGTGGTGGATGGCCATAGAAAGAAAGGAAGCTGATTTGGCCCGATCGCTTAATGTGAATCGTTCTATCGTTTTTCGGATGTGGCGACAGTTTACAGAGATCGAAAACTGTATCCCAAAGACCAGTGCAGGGCCGACCACGTTTTACTTCAGAAGAGAGGACCGTTATTAGGCTGTAAGGGGACGACACTACACGGCAACTGACATGTAAGCTCGCAGCATCCACTGGACATGTTGTACCGAGCAAGCGGTGTGCTGAAGGCTTTGGCAGAGTGGTCTTTACTATCGGAGACATGCTGATGTCTGCCTCTGACTCGTCTTCACAGAACGAAACGTCTAGAGTGGAGTCATCAACATGCCACCTGGATAGTCGAACAGTGGGCCAATATTGCTTTCACCGATGAGTCCCGATTTAGTCTTGAGAGTGATTTTCGATGGATTCGCATCTGGAGGGAACGTGGAACACGATTTCGGGGCCCAAACATTGTGGTAAGATATCGAGATCGAGGAGGATCCCTAATTGTGTGGGAAGGATTAAGCATACCACTCGAACCCCTCTTCGTGAAATTGTGCGGGTGAATCGGCAAGGTTTAACTGCCGTCAGGTATCGTGACGAGTTCTTGGGACATCATTTACGGCTGTTGCGAGATGCTGTGGGCCCAGACATCATATTGATGGACGATGATGTTCGACCTCATAGAATGCGGGTAGCTGATGTTTTCTTGGAAAAGGAAGATATTGCACGCATGACGTGACCTGCTCGCTCTCAAAATTTGAATCCCATAGAACATGTCTGGGATGCACTAGGAAGACGGCTTGCTTCACGTCAGCTCCACTAGTCACTCTCCAAGACTGCGATCAGCTCTGCAGGAAGAATGAGTGTTACTACCTCAACAGGAGACTGACGACATCATTCATAGCATGCCCCGTCGTTGTTGCCAGGCCTGTCTTACTGCCAGAGGTGGTCACAGCCCATACTGAGCACATTAACCAGTTGTCGGAATGTGTGTGCAAATTCGTTAAGTTTAAAAAAAGAAGAACATTTTTGTCTACTACTATGCATGTTGCAGTTGTTTGCGCTCTGTGTTTCTCACACTGTTTCTGCTTGACTATCACCTGTTTATACTGTTTTTTGGCAAAATAAAAACAACCTTGCAAAATTTCCTTTCGTTGCTTTAATTTTTGTCAACAGTGTATTCGGCAACAGAGTTTCGTTTTCCTGAATGATTTAGACGTGGGCCTGCTGCGATTTCCCAGTCTTTGCCCCGCATTTTTAAAAATCTTCTTGAAGCTAATCTTGCGACTGATTAATAACAGTAGACTGCTTTCGAAAGTCTACACTGATGAGCCGAACTGGTGGAGTATGACAATGCGTCAAAACCTCTTAAAGCATAAACCTTACTAAGTTGTAGGGAAAGATCATTTGTTGTAACCTGTTATGTCTATACTATTGGGTACGAACTAAGCGAAACGGGGGTAGCAGCACAGCGCAAAATTAAACAATTACTTGTAGTTGTCAGTCGTTTCGTTCGACCATTACTTCTTGCAGTGATATTCTCATCCATCACAGGGATTTATCACTCTAACCCAGGGTCTCCCAAACTATGTTCCGTGGAACAGCGCGTTCCGCGGAAAGTGAATAAGTGTTCCGCGAAAACAGCTTTTTTTCGAGATTTTGATACTTTTTTAATTTTATTGTGATTTCTGTGTTATTAGATGTTATGTGAAAACAAGTTTTTTCCTTCAAAAATTAGTAATCTTCAAACCACACAAGGTATTCCATCAAAGTACCAGGATTCTCAAAGTGTTTCGCCATAAGAAAAGTTTGGGTATCCCTGCTCTAAGTACTTGGTACATCTACACTTGACTCCCGGAATGCCCAGCAAGAATCCTTACTGGTATACCAGCCTCCGGTGTTTACGCAACGAACGAACGACTTACACCTGCTGGCAGCGGGCCTGCGTCATAATTACGACACAGATGGGCTCCCCGGAGCAGCACATGGGCCGTTATCTCAATACTAACAAACACACAGAGGAAAATGACTCCTACAATCGTAAGCATACTGTCGCTGGCGGCAAATATTCATATTTGTCTTTGCTAGCACAGTAAACACGTTTTCATTGTCTGCTCAGAATAAGAAAAATGTAAGACTGTTCACGCAATGTCACAAGCACGTCGCTCTGGGATGAATGCAAGGACACGCACAGCCTGCTGCTGCAGCAGATAGGAAACAAACGCTCTCGCTTCCACACACAGCCGTGCTATCAGGCAGAAGTGACTGAATGAACGATTGTACTCATTACTGAGCGCGAAGGCAATGTGGAACCAGCCACACTGCTCTCTTTGCGGGGATATAGTAGAGGCGGTGTGTCGTTGCTTTTCGCAACTAATGCCTACCAGAAGGTAACTGAGAGGCAGGGAAGAACGCGATGAGCGACTGTGCAACGCGTCACATCATTCGACAAAGCGATCCGTAGACCAAACCACACTTGATAATGTACAGCCACGTTCCAGTTGAAACTAGCGCGTTTGCTGCCTACCAACACAATCATCGTTAGTGGTTGCAAAAGTGCCTTTGTTGGCAGTCGCTACAGCTTGCTGTTAACCTCATTAAATACACTGGCGACCAGAAAAAAAATGGTGACTGAAAGTGGAAGCAAAAGTTTGAAGTTGAGTAAGTCGATGGTATGCAAGTTACTTGATGCCGAGTTGAGTGGGGTTCAGGTACCTAGAAGCTTAGTGCACCCAGCAAATATTCCGTTGACGATATAAGTGGTGCTGTACAAACGAAAGGGACGAGCAGAGGACAAAGAAACAAGCAAATAATCCTAATAAACACAGGTTCTAAAACCAAGGTTTCTCCGCTGTGACATATTTCGACTGAATATGTGAACACCTTACAATAGATTCCCCGAGGATCCAAAATGTAGATATGCCGCTTGAGAACAAACACAATGTGGGTCTCACGGGAGGTCTACTACTACTACTACTACTACTACTACTACTACTACGTGATCAGGCCCAGTGGACCGCACGTATCTACAAGTTTCCTCCTCCACTGTATTTTGTCCACTGTTGCTATCCGCCATCAAAAATGGTTCAAATGGCTCTGAGCACTATGGGACTTAACATTTGAGGTCATCAGTCCCCTAGAACTTAGAACTACTTAAACCTAAATAACCTAAGGACATCACACACATCCACGCCCGAGGCAGTATTCGAACCTGCGACCGTAGCGGTCACGCGGTTCCAGACTGAAGCGCCTAGAACCGCACGGCCACACCGGCCGGCTATCCGCCATCCGTTCACATCTATTGACACTTGGAGTCCATCCCTCCAACGCTTCTTCGGTCTCACTGGCGGTCTCTTTCCTGTAGGTGTGAAATCCAGGAGCTCCCGATGCCATCTGTGATCCTCCATCCGGGCCACATGGCCGGCCCACTGCATTCGTTTGGCTTTGACAGTTCCTGCTATGTTCGGCTGCTGGTATAGTTCCTCAAGCCCTTGGTTGTATCTGATCCTCCATTCCCCTGTATCTGCATCCAGAACCGGACCGAAGATCTTCCGAAGCACTTTTCTCTCAAAAACGAGGATTTTATGGAACTCCTGTTTCCGGATACTCCATGTCTCACAGCCATATAGAACAACAGGCTGGATCAGGGTTTTGTACAGTCGAATCTTGAACTGTCTGGAGAGATATCTGGAGCGAAGCAGTTGTGCTAGGCTGTGGTAAGATCGGTTTCCTGCTTGTATTCTGGCATTGATCTCTGCTTCACATGACGAGTTTTCAGTGAAAAGTGCCCCTAGGTATTTGAATTCTTGCACTCTCTTGTAGGACTGGTCCCCAACCTGCAGTGATTGCACATGATCAGCAGTCTGACAATGACCACGCGTCATAACGAGTTACTCTGTCTTGGCTTCGTTTATGTTTAGCCCAAATTTGCTGGCAGCCTCCTTTAGTGCTATGGTCATTTGCTCCAACTCCTCTTCCGACCTAGAGAGTAAACAGATGTCGTCTGCATAGGCTAAGTATGCCAGTCTCTTTCCTTCGATTTCAATACCTTCGTTCTCTTGGAAGGTCTCGTGTACGATCTTCTCGAGGGCAAAGTTGAACAGGTTAGGGGACAACCCATCTCCTTGCCTGAGTCCTGTCACAATTTCAAACTCCTCAGTTACGCGATTTCCCATCTTCACCTTTGCACGTGTTTCGTTCAGACAGATCTTTATCAGATTGATGAGTTTCTCTGCTATGCCAAACTCCCTTAAACAGTTGAGCAGGCTCTTGGGATGTACGGGAGGCGTGCCAGAGATAAGTCCCTGCAGTCGCACTGTCCTCTGTGCCCTCGGTGGCTCAGATGGGAGCCGGCACGATAGCTCTGCGTGTTCTGTCAGAGGGTTAGCTACCCTCTGTAATAAAAAAACTGAGTGAATGGATCAACAAAGAACCTAAACGGGTGTCACAGGACATCCGGCCCGAAAAAATTCAATAAACAATATAGAACAAATTGAGACAAAAAAAAGATGGATAGAGCGTCTGCCATGTAAGCAGGAGATCCCGGGTTCGAGTCCAGGTCGGGGCACATATTTTCAACTGTCCCCGTTGACATATCAATGCCTGTATGCAGCTAGGGGTTTTCATTTCATTGTAATTTCACTTTACAAGTGTTCCACACGGCCACTGTTCATGCGAAGGCAGGATTCAGCACATCGGCTCATGGAAGCCTGTACGCATTCAAAAATAGGAGGGGTGTTCCGAATGCATTGCCAACCATCCACAAAATGTTCCTGGAATTCATTGACACTCTCAGTAGGTTGGAAAATACCAAAGCTTTTACATACCTCCAAACAAACAAAAAATCAAAACAGAAACAAAATCAACAGATTGTAGTCAGGGGACCTGAAAGAAACGGTGTAGGCGAGCCATCTCCGATACACTTCTACACCTACATGCACATGATTAGCCTGCAATTCACAGTTAAGTATCTGAAAGAGTGTTCATCGAACCACCTTCGAGCAATTATTCTACTGCTCCACTCTCGAACAGCACGCGGAAAAATCAATCACAAATCTTTCCGGCGAGCTCTGATTTCTCTTATTTTAGTATGATGATCATTTCCTCCTGTCTAGGTCAGTTCCACCAATTATTTTTCATTCGGAGGAGAAACTTGGTGCCTGAAATTTTACGAGAAGGTACTGCCGCAATGGAAAACGCCTTTGTGATCGGAGGCTTTCCCGGCGTTTCTGTTGTTTCCAGGGTCTCGGGTGTCCAGCCGGATGCGATCGTGGAAGTCCCACGATATTTCGGCAAATAACCTTTCCGCCATCATATGGTGGTTCTGATTTCATCATTCCATCAGAATCATCTGATGATGGCGGAAAGGTTATTCGCTGAAATATCGTGGGACTTCCACGATCGCATCCGGCTGGACACCCGAGAGCCCTGGAAACGAAAACGCATTTGTTTTCATTATTGTCACCCCAATTTGCGTATCATATCCGTGGAACTCTGTCCCCTATTTCACAACAATACAAAAAGAGCTGCCCTTCTCTGAACTTTTTCGAATGTCTTCCGTCAGTCCCGTCTAATGCGGATCGCACACCGAACACCAGTAATCCAGGCGAGGACGGACAAGCGTTGTGTAGGCAATCTCTCTAGTAGGCCTTTGCATTTTCTAAGTGTTCTGCCAACAGATCACAGTCTTTGGTTCGCTTTCCCCACAACATTATCTATGTCATCGTTCCAATTTAAATAATTCGTAATTGTAAGCCCTAAGTATTTAGTTAATTCACAGCCTTTAGATTTGTATGATTTATCGTGTAGCCGCAATTTAGCAGATTCCTTTTAGTACTTATGAGGATGGCTCCACAGTTTTCATTATTTAGAGTCAACTGCCATTTTTCGCACCATATATCATTTTACAATTGCTTTTGATCATCTGATGATTTTACAAGATGGTAAATGATAATAGCATCACTT
The DNA here is from genome assembly GCF_023864345.2 of Schistocerca serialis cubense. Taxonomy (NCBI): domain Eukaryota; kingdom Metazoa; phylum Arthropoda; class Insecta; order Orthoptera; family Acrididae; genus Schistocerca; species Schistocerca serialis. Next base: position 689,633,933 of record NC_064639.1, read on the forward strand.
GCAAACAGTCTAAGAGAGCTGCTCATATTGTCTCCTGAATCGTTTATATTGACCGGGAACAACAGAGGGATTACGAGCAGTGACCTTTTTGATCGGAAGTCACGAATCCAGTCACAAAACTGAGAAGACATTCGGTAGGGATCCAGCTTGATTAGAAGCCGATAGTGAGGAACAGTGTTAAAAGCCTTCTGCAGACCTAAAAGTTTGGAATCAATTTGTGATCCACTGTCGATAGCATTGGTCACTATGTGGGAATAAAGAGCTAGTTGTGTTTGGCAAGAACAATATTTTCTGCTATTTGTCAATAAATCGTTTTCAACGAGGTAATTCATCATGTTAGTACACAGTATACGTGCCAATATGCTACTGCAAATCGACGTTAGTGATTTGTATCTGTAACTAGTTGTTGAAGATTCATACTACATATCCCCATGCACCATGAGGCATTCACCACATACCCATCCTTTCACCATAAGAATGTTGTTGTTGTTGTGGTCTTCAGTCCTGAGACTGGTTTGATGCAGCTCTCCATGCTACTCTATCCTGTACAAGCTTTTTCATCTCCCAGTACCTACTGCAACCTACATCCTTCTGAATCTGCTTAGTGTATTCATCTCTTGGTCTCCCTCTACGATTTTTACCCTCCACGCTGCCCTCCAATACTAAATTGGTGATCCCTTGATGCCTCAGAACATGTCCTACCAACCGATCCCTTCTTCTGGTCAAGTTGTGCCACAAACTTCTCTTCTCCCCAATCCTATTCAATACTTCCTCATTAGTTATGTGATCTACCCATCTAATCTTCAGCATTCTTCTGTAGCACCACATTTCGAAAGCTTCTATTCTCTTCTTGTCCAAACTATTTATCGTCCATGTTTCACTTCCATACATGGCTACACTCCATACGAATACTTTCAGAAATGACTTCCTGACACTTAAATCAATACTGGATGTTAACAAATTTCTCTTCTTCAGAAACGCTTTCCTTGCCATTGCCAGCCTACATTTTATATCCTCTCTACTTCGACCATCATCAGTTATTTTGCTCCCCAAATAGCAAAACTCCTTTACTACTTTAAGTGCTTCATTTCCTAATCTAATTCCCTCAGCATCACCCGACTTAAGTAGACTACATTCCATTATCCTTGTTTTGCTTTTGTTGATGTTCATCTTATATCCTCCTTTCAAGACACTGTCCATTCCATTCAACTGCTCTTCCAAGTCCTTTACTGTCTCTGACAGAATTACAATGTCATCGGCGAACCTCAAAGTTTTTATTTCTTCTCCATGAATTTTAATACCTACTCCGAATTTTTCTTTTGTTTCCTTTACTGCTTGCTCAATATACAGATTGAATAACATCGGGGAGAGGCTACAACCCTGTCTTACTCCCTTCCCAACCACTGCTTCCCTTTCATGTCCCTCGACTCTTATAACTGCCATCTGGTTTCTGTACAAATTGTAAATAGCCTTTCGCTCCCTGTATTTTACCCCTGCCACCTTTAGAATTTGAAAGAGAGTATTCCAGTCAACATTGTCAAAAGCTTTCTCTAAGTCTACAAATGCTAGAAACGTAGGTTTGCCTTTCCTTAATCTTTCTTCTAAGATAAGTCGTAAGGTCAGTATTGCCTCACGTGTTCCAGTGTTTCTACGGAATCCAAACTGATCTTCCCCGAGGTTGGCTTCTACTAGTTTTTCCATTCGTCTGCAAAGAATTCGTGTTAGTATTTTGCAGCTGTGACTTATTAAACTGATAGTTCGGTAATTTTCACATCTGTCAACACCTGCTTTCTTTGGGATTGGAATTATTATATTCTTCTTGAAGTCTGAGGGTATTTCGCCTGTTTCATACATCTTGCTCACCAGATGGTAGAGTTTTGTCAGGACTGGCTCTCCCACGGCCGTCAGTAGTTCCAATGGAATATTGTCTACTCCGGGGGCCTTGTTTCGACTCAGGTCTTTCAGTGCTCTGTCAAACTCTTCACGCAGTATCATATCTCCCATTTCATCTTCATCTACATCCTCTTCCATTTCCATAATATTGTCCTCAAGTACATCGCCCTTGTATAGACCCTCTATATACTCCTTCCACCTTTCTGCTTTCCCTTCTTTGCTTAGAACTGGGTTTCCATCTGAGCTCTTGATATTCATACAAGTCGTTCTCTTATCTCCAAAGGTCTCTTTAATTTTCCTGTAGGCGGTATCTATCTTACCCCTAGTGAGACAGGCCTCTACATCCTTACATTTGTTCTCTAGCCATCCCTGCTTAGCCATTTTGCACTTCCTGTCGATCTCATTTTTGAGACGTTTGTATTCCTTTGTGCCTGTTTCACTTACTGCATTTTTATATTTTCTCCTTTCATCAATTAAATTCAATATTTCTTCTGTTACCCAAGGATTTCTACTAGCCCTCGTCTTTTTACCTACTTGATCCTCTGCTGCCTTCACTACTTCATCCCTCAAAGCTACCCATTCTTCTTCTACTGTATTTATTTCCCCCATTCCTGTCAATTGCTCCCTTATGCTCTCCCTGAATCTCTGTACAACCTTTGGTTCTTTTAGTTTATCCAGGTCCCATCTCCTTAAATTCCCACCTTTTTGCAGTTTCTTCAGTTTTAATCTACAGGTCATAACCAATAGATTGTGGTCAGAGTCCACATCTGCCCCTGGAAATGTCTTACAATTTAAAACCTGGTTCCTAAATCTCTGTCTTACCATTATATAATCTATCTGATACCTTTTAGTATCTCCAGGGTTCTTCCATGTATACAACCTTCTTTCATGATTCTTAAACCAAGTGTTAGTTATGATTATGCTGTGCGCTGTGCAAAATTCGACCAGGCGGCTTCCTCTTTCATTTCTGTCCCCCAATCCATATTCACCTACTATGTTTCCTTCTCTCCCATTTCCTACACTCGAATTCCAGTCACCCATGACTATTAAATTTTCGTCTCCCTTCACAATCTGAATAATTTCTTTTATTTCATCATACATTTCTTCAATTTCTTCGTCATCTGCAGAGCTAGTTGGCATATAAACTTGTACTACTGTAGTACGCGTGGGCTTCGTATCTATCTTGGCCACAATAATGCGTTCACTATGCTGTTTGTAGTAGCTTACCCGCATTCCTATTTTCCTATTCATTATTAAACCTACTCCTGCATTCCCCTATTTGATTTTGTGTTTATAACCCTGTAGTCACCTGACCAGAAGTCTTGTTCCTCCTGCCACCGAACTTCACTAATTCCCACTATATCTAACTTCAACCTATCCATTTCCCTTTTTAAATTTTCTAACCTACCTGCCCGATTAAGGGATCTGACATTCCACGCTCCGATCCGTAGAACGCCAGTTTTCTTTCTCCTGATAACGACATCCTCTTGAGTAGTCCCCGCCCGGAGATCCGAATGGGGGACTATTTTACCTCCGGAATATTTTACCCAAGAGGACGCCATCATCATGTAATCATACAGTAAAGCTGCATGCCCTCGGGAAAAATTACGGCTGTAGTTTCCCCTTGCTTTCAGCCGTTCGCAGTACCAGCACAGCAAGGCCGTTTTGGTTATTGTTACAAGGCCAGATCAGTCAATCATCCAGACTGTTGCCCTTGCAACTACTGAAAAGGCTGCTGCCCCTCTTCAGGAACCACACGTTTGTCTGGCCTCTCAACAGATACCCCTCCGTTGTGGCTGCACCTACGGTACGGCTATCTGTATCGCTGAGGCACGCAAGCCTCCCCACCAACGGCAAGGTCCATGGTTCATGGGGGGGGCACCATAAGAAACATCACGCAAAAAGTAGCCTTAGACATTAACTGCGATGTAACACTGGCATGGCTGCATTCTGGCATAGGTCGTCCGGATCTATGCTTATTAAGAGTAGTTACTTGATTCATTGCCCCCTGCTTTCGTTTGTATCAATAATAATCAAATAACCTGTAGGTAAAAGAGTTACGAATCAGAAATTTCTGCGATATTATGAACAATATCAAAAATACCATCTTTGGGAACATCCATAGAGTAAATATCTCTGGAGTGAGCATTGCGTTCTGCGTATGTTGTCAACATTAAACCAGGATTGTCACGTGTTTTCAGGACTTCGCTGGGAGTGTGTGCTTTCTGCAGCGTTTGAACTTTATAATATCAAGAGTTTTTGTTGTGTTTCACCGTTGTTCATAGTGTAATAGCGAGGGTGAATTACTGTTGTTGCTACGGATGCAAAGAAAAATTTGTGAAAGGGGGGATAGTAACTTTACATGGGTACATACGATGTAGCTCTAATTATAGTTATAATAGTAAGAGACACTGTATATGTTTAAAAATTTCGAGACGCTGTATAATTAAGGCTTGATTCTGTAGACCTATTTTTCTACGATTTTATGACTATATAACAGATATTACGGCTCGTACAAAAGCTTACAAACAATCGCTTCCTCTCGTAAATTTTGCTAGTGGAACAGGAAAGGGAATGGTTAGTTGTTTCAGTAAATACTATCCTCCGTGCATTTATCAGTGACTTGTCGATTATGTATATAGATTACTGTGTCTACTATTTATTTAATAAGCTGGGAGCAAGTACTTAAATGCGTTAAACAAATGCTTCAAAGTGCCAGCAGTAAGAAAAATTGTGCTTTAGGTCGCAAAAACGAGAAAATAAATACGCAGAATTACAAGAAAAAAGGACGAATTAGCAGGGATATGATCGCTAATGTGTGGCAAATTCGGCGTTTTTCGGACACTTGCAAAAGTACTAGCGTACTGTCAAGTCGTTTTGCAAGACCATCACTGCAAAAATGTACGTCAGGCTCTGTAATACTATGAAGTGGCGTATGATACCGAAAACTACCAAAAATCGAGTGCATCTGAACTGTGACACCTATCGCAAAGAAGCAGAATGTACTGTCACTTGCCCTTAAAAGTTACGTAGCTGGTTTATTCCTGGTATCAAATAGATACTGTTAAAATGTCTGCGCAACATATATAAATAATCCGCGACACGTACGAAAAGAATCCGTCTGTAAAGGGATGTAGTGACATTCAATATATATAGGGCGCTATACGGACAAACACACGACGTCCCGAGATCACGTGACCAAGCCGGCAATGTATGTTGACAACACAAAATCTGTTCTGCGCATGTGAATGCTCACTCCAGAGATGTTTACTCTATGGGAACATCTGACAAGTCGTATCAAACTACACTTCGCAGATAACAAGGAAATTCCGAGAAAAACTTTTCTGCCGGTGAGATCGATTTTAAAAGATGCAGATACAAATGACTCATCAAGGTTGCGGAAGGACGACATAGTTAAAGAAAAAAAGGTATAGTACATCAGATTTCTTACGAAATCATGAAGGATCAGAATTACAGATTCCAGTGGAAAACGCTTATGAAATGCGGATACATACACATTACGCCGTGGATTAATGTCCTCACAATGATAGCGCGCGAGGAATATTGTCAAACAAAAGTGCCGGCCAGCGTTTAACTCCTGCGCTGTGAGTGACACTGGCGTACAGATGTGTACCGTGACAGCGCTCCACTTGTTATCATACTGGACTATGCACGCTGTTATTGCCTCCTTTCCCCGCATCGGAGGCGTAAACACGACGGTGCTGCCACGCCGGCCAGGTCTTTAGTTCGCTTTGTGGGTAACAGTACTGTCTTGCGTAGTATGCAAGTAAAAGGAGGAGAAGGTAAAACAGTTTCTTTATGGCCCTACTCAGTTTAGTAATTTCCAGCCGGACTCCGAGATTAATGGTACCGTCTAACGTAGTGGTTCACAACCTAGGGCTAATGACCTCCTGAGGCGTAAAACTATGTCTATCACGAAACTGAATTGTTTTTAAAATATTATTATTATTATTATTACTAGTAAATTCTCGCAGTAATTGGAAGACGGTAAGCAAATAACTCAATAACTTTTTTTAGGTTCTTCTTGTTGTTCCAGTAAGTTTTCGTTTTTTCGGAGAAGGCTTGTTTCACGTTCTTCCGACCACTGTGGTCTGTACAGTTTTGTGTTGGTTGCTCTGGAGCTACTTGCCATTTGTCTACTTTGTGTATGAAATTCGTTCAGCTTCGGTGTTCAGTTCTCAACTAATGTTACATGGTCTATTATTCTTCTTGTCAATCGAAATCTTTCAAATGGCTCTGAGCACTATGGGACTTAATATCTGAGGTCATCAGTTCCCCAGAACTTAGAACTACTTAAACCTAACTAACCTAAGGACATCACACACATCCATGCCCGAGGCAGGATTCGACCCTGCGACCGTAGCGGTCGCGCAGTTCCAGACTGAAGCGCCTAGAACCGCTCGGCCATCTTGTCAATCGCTTTTCTGGTAGTCTGTTGAGACGAGCAAAATATTTTATTCGCCTTTTCGTAACGTCAGTTTCGAAGTTTGAAAACGTTTCTGTTGTTTTGATTGATTGTAGCCTGTAACCGCCTTGGGTACGTCTTGTTCCTAAAATTTTCATAATTATCTTTCTTTATTCCTTTTTTTTTATTTCTTCAAGTTCATATTTTCTGTTAAGTATCGGTGTTTCGCTTACGTAAAGGACTGTTGCTTTTATAACTGTGATGTAGTGCCGAATTTTTGTCATCTTGAGATGGATTTTATGTCGTAGACGTTTTGGGCTAATGATAACGCTTTTTTTACTTTTTGGAGACGATTTGGCCGTGAGATTGTTTTAAAGACCTGCCGGTTCGATGAATTCTCCGAGGTATTTAACGTACGGGATACTGTTGATTTTACCGTATTTTGTTTTCAGGCTCGCGATTTCTGTCTTTGAGCCTAAGACTGTTTTCTCGAATGAGTTTTGCAGCCCAACTTTTTCTGCGCATTCTTTAAGTGTCTCGAGCTGTTTGACAGCAGGCTCTCCGTCCTCTGTAAGTATTGCCAGGTCGTCCGCGAACGCAGGTTATGGTATATAGAGGTCTTTTTTGGAAAAGCCCAGTAGAATTGGCTTCCAAAACCCACGTTTCTTGAATTCTTTCTCCCATTCTTCCATAACTATGACAATTATTATTATTATCATAATTTTGTAAGATTCTAATATTGATTGCCAACGGCCTTGCGCTGTCGGGTTGGGCTAGCACTTGGATGGGTGACCATTCGGTCTGCCCAGCGCTATTGGCAAGCAGGGTGCATTCAGCCCTTGTGAGGCAAACTGAGGAGCTACTTAATTGAGAAGTAGCCGCTCATGTCTCGTAAACTGACATGCGCCTGGGAGATCGGTGTGCTGACCGCATGCCCCTCCACAGCCTCATCCAGTGACGCCTGTAATTGAGGATGACACGGCGGCCGGTCGGAACCGTTGGGCCTTCACGGCTTGTTCGGGCTGAGTTTAGTTTAGTTCTAATATTGATTACTTAAGTTACCGATTACTTTTTTTCGAATGTTATCATTAAATCATGACACGATATTGTGGAAATTACTTGTGAAACGTATATATCAAAAACATCTTCCTCACAAATCCACGCACTACACGTATACTTTGTTTTGCACCGTGCATGTTTGACAGTAAAAGTGAGACATACATATAATGAATACTAAATATCTCGTTAAATTTCTTCTCCTCCATGTACTCCCTGCAATCGACCAAAAGTTGCTTCACTACTCACTTTGAAACAGATAAACGTACTAACTGACAGTATAAACGACAGTAACCACATAGTCGCTACTATACTGCCGTAGACAGTATTATAACTATTACGTTTGTCAGTGGCCGGACACAAAGCATTGGCAACTTGAAGCCTTATAGTTTCAACCAGTTCAGAAGTAAGGAGTACAACAATAAAATGAATTACAAACAGTAAGTGTAGACCACATGTTTAAACTTGGTTCGCTTTACGTGGGGGTACAGGATGCGGAAGATGCAAGTGTCTACAGGAGGGCGAATGGGGCAGCTCTCTATTCTGAGAAGGCGTAAGTAGAACTCGCAATGTACCAGGAGTCGCTTCATCATTTATTCTAGCAAGCAAACAATAGAAATACAACACACGGAAAGAAATGTTGCAGTAAATACTTAAATATGTGCAACTACACACACCAAAAAAAGTTTTGCATCACCTCGGTTCCGAGAGTGCCGTAACCTGTACAGAAAATTGGAATAGAGATCAACATAAACATCATTTCCACCCTTTTTATTGCTCATGAAAACCACACATTGCATGTTGTACCACAATACAGCGAGACCTTCAGAGGTGGTGGTCCAAGTTGCTGTAAACACTGGTACCTCCAATACCCAGTAGTACGTCATCTTGTATTGATGCATGCCTATATTCGTCGTGGCATACTATCCTCAAGTTTATCAAGGCACTGTTGGTACAGATTGTCCCACACCTCAACAGCCATTCGGCGTAGATCCCTCAGAGTGGTTGATGGGTCACGTCGTCCATAAACAGCCTTTTTCAATCTGTCCCAGACATGTTCGATAGTGTTCATGTCTACAGAACATGCTTGCCACTCTAGTCGAGCGATGTAGTTATCCTGAAGGAAGTCATTCACAAGATGTGCAGGACGGGGGCGCAAACTGTTGTCCATGAAGATGAATGCCTCGCCAACATGCAGTCGATATGGTTGAACTGTCGGTCGGAGGATGGCACTGACGTATCGTACAGCCGTTACGGCGCCTTCCATGACCACCAGCGGCATACGTCGGCCCCACATAATGCCACCCCAAAACAGCAGGGAACCTCCACCTTGCTGCACTCGCTACACAATGTGTCTAAGGCGTTCAGCCTGACCGTGTTACCTCCAAACACGTCTCCCACGATTGTCTAATTGAAGGCATATGCGACACTCATCGGTGAAGAGAAAGTGATACCAATTCTATGCGGTCCATTCGGCATGTTGTTGGGCCCATCCGTACCGCGCTGTATGGTGCCGCGGTTGCGAAGATGGACCTCACCATGGATGTCGGGATTGAAGTTGCGCATCATACAGCTTATTGCGCACAGTTTGATTCGTAACACGACGTCCTGCGACTGCACGAAAAGCATTATTCAACATGGTGGCGTTGCTGTCGGGGTTCCTCCGAGCCATAATCCATAGGTAGCGGTCATCCACTGCAGTTGTAGCCCCTGGGCGGCCTGAGCGAGGCACGTCATCGACAGTTCCTATCTCTCTGTATCTCCACCATGTCCGAACAACATCGCTTTGCTTTACTCCGATACACCTGGATACTTCCCTTGTTGAGAGCCCTTCCTGGCTCAAAGTAACAATGAGGACGCGATCGAGCCGCGCTATTGACCATCTAGGCATGGTTGAACTACAGACAACACGAGCTGTGTTCTTCCTTCCTGGTCGAATGACTGGAACTGATCGGCTATCTGACCCTCTCCGTCTAATAGGCGCTGCTCATGCATGATTGTTTACATCTTTGGGCGGGTTTAGTCACATCTCTGAACAGTCAAAGGGACTGTGTGTGATACAATGTCCACAGCCAACGCCTGTCTTCAGGAGTTCTGGGAACTGGGATGATGCAAAACTTTTTTTGATGTGTGTATGATAGCAATGAAACAAAAAATGACCGGAATATATTTGGAGCATGACTTATGATATGCACAGACTGAGAAAAAGCCAAATACTGTACAAAAAAGTTGGCAGAAATAAGGTGTACCAATCGTCTCATTGACTCATTAACTCTTGTTTTCCTAAACTACACGATAATTTTAAAGATGAAAGTATTAAAAGAAAAGTCTTTTTCATCCTTAAGCTCAGTTCGGCGCTAGTTTTAGTGATGGTGGGGAGAGGGGGTAATTAGCTAACATCCGATTGCTCTAGGGGATAATCAGCTTAGAAATGTTGGAAACCACTGGTCTAATGGATAGACTACCATCAACACCGTCGCATGCTATCTCTTCACGAGTTACTTCGGAGTGCCTTAAAATTTAAAACTGGCCAAACAGGCGGCTAAGAACTGTAAAAACTGGTAATGAAAACTGCTACCTCCGATCGTACTGCGGATCGAGCTCCACAGAACAGAGTACATGTTTACGAACTGGGCAAGGACTTGGTTTAATACATGAGCTTTATCTCGTAAGCACAAGACATCATTAAGAAAAAAAATTATGGTAGTCGAGAACATGATCGGACGCTTCTGTGTAATATGGATGCTTGTTTTGTTAGGTTTTTGATTTCCTGTCTACACAGGAACGAAGCTGACAGTGTGCTTGGTGCTGTAGTATGTTTTCGGGTTTGTAGACAGATGATAAGCATAGTGTTTCGCCGACTCATCCAATTGCCTTCTTCAGTTGCTCCGAGTAGGTAGCGGTGCTATGTGTGCTAGCTGTCTGGACTTCAGCTAAACCTGTGGCATATTGTTGGCGCCACACACCTAGTTATCATTTACCTGGACTCTCGTTGCCTGCTAAGTCGTTTGATGGGCTTTTTCCTTTTTGTATGTCTTCACGGCTATTCCATCAGACTAACATCTCTTCTTTTTTTCGGCTTTGATGGATGACACGGCAGGTGGGATACAGGTCCATAAAAATGTAATACACTCAAGGACAAGGCATTTTATTGACAAGTGAGGTGACAGGTAGTTCATCGTTGTAGGAGTATATGATAACAAATGCAGGCTCCAGACTGGGTGGTCTGAGAGACCACACCTGGGTGTTAGTTATGTCATCAGCGGCTGGCCCTTCCCGAGGGATTAATATGAATGATACAGGATTTGATCATAGGGTATTGCCGTGATTAGTGGAAGAATTAAGTGATTAGTGACGATGACTGTTACGAAGAGTTCGTACTAGACATTAATCGTGATTCGGCATCTGAACTGGAGAAAAGCGATGTTGAAAGAGAACACAATAAAGAGGTTTCGCAAATTTCATTGATGAGTTATATGAATCCAATGGAATTCCAAGAAATTTTTATAGAAAAAAATGGATTGAAATGGTCAGCTAAAGAAGCGCTTCCTTCATTTTGAATACGGAAACACGATATCATTGTGGAGCTTGCTGGTTTACTTAGCCAAGCACAAGTGAAAGAAGAAGCTACTTCAAGTGAAGTATGCAAAATTCTCGTTTTTGGTTATCTTTTACAAGAGTTAGTAAAATGGACAAATACAAAAATTATGAAAGAAAGACATATATAAATGGTCAGTAACTACGTTCAAAAAAACGATTTAGTAGAGTTGGAGGCATACATATTTAGTTTGATATATACCGCAGCGCTCAAGTCTAATCAAAATTGGAGGCTTTTGTTTGCTATAGGTGGAATTGGCAGAGATATATTCCGGTATATATCATCCAAGAACAGATTTCCCTTTTTTACTGGTGTGCCTCAGATTTCACAACCCACGTGACCGAGAAGAGAGGAAAAAGTTGCACAGCAGCTCGGATTGCAGAATTTTTTCTCAATCTATACACAATCCCCAGGAAGTGTATACTACAGGAAGCTGTGCTTTAATGCATGAAATGTTGGTGGGTTTCCATGGACGATGCAAATTTAAGGTGTATTTCCCTAAGAAGCCCGCCAAATATGGTATTAATATCATATACCTGACCGATGCAAGGAGTGAATGTCTTCAAAATACCTATTTATGCAGCGGGAAAGATTCTGATAGTATAACATTGACATATGAGGAACGTAAATTTCTGAAAACCCAGAAGCTGTTACAGATTGACAAATTATCTTCAGAATTCCAACAGGAATAACACAGCTGATAACTGGTTTGGATGCAATGAGCTGGTGAAAATACTGATGGAAAGAACATTTGTTGATACTGTGAAGAAAAACAAGATAAAGATACCGCATGAATTTCTACCACACAAAACTAGAAAAGGTGATTCAGAGCTATATGGGTTCGTAATAATATGAGGCTGATTTTCCATGAACCAAAGAAGAATAAAGCAGCAGTGTTCGTATTTTCCATGCATCACTTGCACAGTGCAAGTGGTAAACCAGAGATCATTGCCTACTGCAGTTGTACCAAGGAAGATGTTGATTACCTGGATGCAAAATGTGCTCAGTAGTCGCCAACTCGCCGATGATCTATGGTCATTTTTTACAGAATCTTCGACATAAGCACAGTAAATATATAGTTGATATATGGCTCTCCAAAAAACAGTGTGCCGCTTTGGAGATTACATTTCACAAAAATGCTTGCAAAGGAGCTCGCTAGACCGTTTATGGAAATGCGAGTTACTAACAAATACCTCACTGTTGAAACTCGAGCCTGCATTAGGAGAGTTTTGAGCGTTCGACAAGAACTACCGTGCTTTGAACAGAAACTTCAGAAGCTGAAGAAAAAAGGAGAAAAGCTGCATACATGTGCCGCTCTTGCAGGAACCCTATATTTGGGGAACGTACAGTAAAAACTTACCAAAATTGTTATCATACGTGAAGATATGTTTGGGTATGTGTGATAAGCAACGTAAAGAAGACTACATTAATTACGTATAATCGAAGAAAGTAATAAACAGACGTCATTGAATTTATATCCTAAATATGTTGTTAGTAGTTTCATTAAATAAATGTATTTGTACTGCCTTGATTCATTTGAAACACACAACAAAAGCACCGGGAATCGAACTCGTCCATAAATAGAGGAGCGACGGCAACAGTACCCCACAGTCTGGCCGTAGTGCAGGCAGGGGGTACACAGAAGACCACAGCTACGAGCATCTGTTGAAGGCCACTGGGTCAGTCCTATAGACATTGTGCAAAAAAATGGAGTCGTCATTCGGCTAGGAACCCGAAAACGTATCGTCAATAGTGCCGATGGCTATCTTTATGGAGCGCTAAATACTAAATCTACGTAACTAAGGGCAATTCATAGCTAGTGTAATTCTAGAACCGCACCAATGACAGCTACTTGATGCTCAGAGAGCAGATAGCGTATGGTGACTACTATTGTACCTCCAAAGTTAAATCGGAATGTAGGATTCCCAACGTTTTCTCTGCCACGTGGGTTGTGAAATCTGAGGCACACCAGTAAAAAAGGGAAATCTGTTCTTGGATGATATATACCGGAATATATCTCTGCCAATTCCACCTATAGCAAACAAAAGCCTCCAATTTTGATTAGACTTGAGCGCTGCGGTATATATCAAAATAAAAATGTATGCCTCTATCTCTACTAAATCGTTTTTTTTAACGTTCCGAATCACATTTTTAAATTTCGAGATATATGATTTCACTTCTTCCTTGTTCATATTGATTTAGTAATAAAATAATTTGAACGCACAGCCTATAGCAAAACATCTGTTATTTTTTCTTCTGTTTTTCCCTGGCTTATTTTGATACTGGTTCTTGTATTTACAAATTCTGAGTTTCATATTGGACAGAATTATTCAGGAGAAATATAAGAGCCTTGCCAAAGCAGTAGTAAAAACACTTCCAGCTATTAATTTTGTAAAAACGTTTGTCTAATTTTCAGTGGATGTACCTATATCTGAATGGTGCGAAAAGTGGTAGTTGACCATAAATGAAAAAAAGTGCGAGGTCATCTATATGAGTGATAAAAGGAACTCGTTAAACTTCGGTTACACGATAAATCAGTCTAATTTAAAAGCCGTGAATTCAACAAAATACCTAGGTATTACAATTACGAACAAATTTAATTGGAAGGAAAGCATAGAAAATGTTGTGGGTAAGGCTAACCAAAGACTGCGTTTTATTGGCAGGACACTTAGAAAATGTAACAGACCTACTAAGGAGACTGCCTACACTATGCTTGTCCGTCCTCTTTTAGAATAGTGGTGCGCGGTGTGGCATCCTTACCAGATAGGACTGACGGAGTACATCAAAAAAGTTCAAAGAAGGGCAGCACGTTTTGTATTATCGCGAAATATGGGAGAGAGTGTCACTGAAATGATACATGATTTGGGATGGACATCATTAAAACAAAGGCATTTTTCGGTGCGACGGAATCTTCTCACGAAATTCCAATCACCAACTTTCTCTTCCGAATGCGAAAATATTTCGTTGACACCGACCTACATAGGGAGGAACGATCAAAAAGATAAAATAAGGGAAATCAGAGCTCGTACGGAAAGATAAAGCTGTTCAATCTTTCCGCGCGCTATACGAGATTGGAATAATAGAGAATTGTGAAGGTGGTTAAATGAACCCTCTGACAGGCACTTAAATTTGATTTGCAGAGTATTCAAGTAGATGTAGATGTATCCAACCTTTAGAAAAAAAAATGCTCAAATGTGTGTGAAATCTTATGGGATTTAACTGCTAAGGTCATCAGTCCCTAAGCTTACACACTACTTAACCTAAATTATCCTAAGGACAAACACGCACACCCATGCCCGAGGGAGGACTCGAACCTCCGCCGGGACCAGCCGCTCAGTCCATGACTGCAGCGCAACCTTTAGAAAGTGTATGGAAGTGGGACACGCGCGAGTCTGTTAAGCTGAATGGACATGTGCAGTCTTACAACCACAGGAACCTGTCCCAATAAATGGCTAGACAGTCGGTTTGCTGGCCCCACGTCCCTCCACACCGCATCGAGAAGGCGCCATCGTCGTAGCACGGCACAGCAGCCTGTCGGCGTCGCATGGTTCTCAGGCTTAGAGCGTGGAGTTTGTTCGTATTGCATATCTTCCAACAACAGGAGCATATCATTTCACAGATTGCCTCTATAGTGTGCACTGTAAGACGAGTAGGTAAGATGAAAGGCCCAATCGATGATTTAAGGGCCACTCATTGAAAGAGAAGAGAGTGTCTCTCCATAACATTGACGGAGTTTCGTCACAGTACTGAAGTGAGCTACTGGCGCTGATGATGCTGTAAAGCGTGAAAGCATCTGTATTAATTATCATAATGAACGGATTTATTGGTAGGTATTCAACGGCCGGCTTCCATCGCTTTCTTGAAGATACAGCAGCTGTGGATTATGGAACAGACACAAGCAACGTTGAAATAATGTACTTCTTTACGTATTTCATCCCCAGATCACGCAACTGGTTTCAACAGTCCCCGTGCGTTAGCAATATCGTTCACGGAACCTATCGGTGTTAGATCGTCTGAATTCGGCATGTTGCAAGTGGAGACAGGCACATCCGTTGTGTCTCGCTGTAGGTGGCTGAAATACACTGACTTGTGTCTTTCAGAAGATGATGCACCTTCCGCACAGTAGAAGTGCTGGTTGTGGATTCGTCGGAGTGGCTGTAACGGTGTAGAATGCTGTGAAGTCTGACAGGAGCTAGTGGTCAAATAATCCCAAAGGGATATCTTTTGAAATCTGATAATTTCGTTTGTAGTGGTCTACAAAACAAGATGACACAATCACTTATCACCCACCTACGCCGTATGCACATAGTAACAGTCTTAAACCCATGTATCGCGCCAAAACAATGACAGTTACATTTAACAAACTCTAAACAGTGACACAATTTAACTGACAAGGCATATTCTACCGTTGTCAGCCCAACACGCAACCGCTCACCTCCGCCGTCTCTTCCTGACTGCCGCTTTGTTACCTTGACATGGGGTAGTAAAGTGCTTTGTTTTGGGCTTTTGGGCAAAAGAGAGCCCTCCGTTTTGTTACCTATGTATTGCCTTCTGGGGTCGACCAATGGCCGCCTTCTTACGTGGCTGATGTAATGCCAAGTCACCAGGGACACTACGCAGAATGCTCTCTGGCCCCAAGTTTATTTACCCTCTCAGTCTCACAATCCGGTAGCAGCGTACTGCCCAACATTGCGTAATCTTAACTAATACTCATTGAGTATCCCCTACTAACATAATCATTTTATTGAATCATGAGGTATTTCGAATTATTACCAAGTAATCATCAGATGTCCGCCTCCGAAGCTCAGTGGGCGCCAACACTGTAGCTCAGCGTGTTCGGTCAGAGGATTGGCCGCCCTCTGTAGTAATAATAATAACAATAATAATAATAACTGAGTTAAGTTCTCATCGATGGAACTGAAAGACGTCACGCGACATATGCACAGAACCACTAACAAAAAACGACGAAAAAGTGGATCGTAGGAGCGAAGACTCAGAAGAAGCTGTCATGTCTGGCTGCTATGCAGAGGACCCGGCATAGATTTCTGGCACTGCCAGCTAGTTTTCCTTGGTGGGAGGCCTGGTAGCCGGCCGAGGTGGCCGAGCGGTTCTAGGCGCTACAGTCTGGAACCGCGCGACCGCTACGGTCACAGGTTCGAATCCTGCCTCGGGCATGGATGCGTGTGATGTTCTTAGGTTAGTTAGGTTTAAGTAGTTCTAAGTTCTAGGGAACTGATGACCTCAGAAGTTAAGTCCCATAGTGCTCAGAGCCATTTGAACCATTTTTTTGGAGGACTGGGACATAGTTCACTCACTTGTTCAAATCAAATGGTTCAAATGGCTCTGAGCACTATGGGACTTAACTTCTGAGGTAATCAGTCCCCTAGAACTTAGAACTACTTAAACCTAACTAACCTAAGGACATCACACGCATCCATGCCCGAGGCAGGATTCGAACCTGTGACCGTGGCTGTCGCGCGGCTCCAGACTGAAGCGCCTACAACCGCTCGGCCACAGCGGCTGGCTCACTCACTTGTCAGGTTCGTGATAATAACTGAGAGGCTACTTGACTGAGAATTAGCGGCTACCAGATCTGCAAAGCCGACAACGACCCAGAGGGCGGTGTGCTGAGCTCACGCAGCTCCATACCACATTCAGTTGACGCCATTTAAGAAGACAGGAGAAAGAAAAGACGACATTAAATTACTAGAAAACTCTGTACATAACCAAACGTACTTAATACGTTGCATGGTAGCTCGTCAACTGAAGACGTCCACAGAGCTGTTCATAATGTCAATGTTTCCACGCTCAGATTGTTGCAATTGAAAGTCACTGTTGACTATGTACCAATATAAAGCTGATAATTCTTAAATCGCAAATATAAGCTATAATAAAATTGATTGTGAGAGAAAACCATCTCATAGTGAAAACTAACAAGAAATTACTAAACTATTTGACTTTTCCCCAACTTTTCAGTTTGAGGAGGTTTTTTCTCAAAGTCAGTTTTGCGTTTTGAATAATTTTAAAGTTATGTTTGCGATTTCAGATTTAAAAGCTTGATATTATAATGCAACCAACCTCTCCAGCTGACTTAACTATGCACCAGATTGAAATACGTACGGTTGAAAAAAGGAAGGTATTTGGATTTGTAATTTGGTTTTCTGGTACTTTACTATCCCCTTTTCCTTCTTTTAAAGCAGACAGTCTGATGTGACTTGATAGTAAGTCGAAACAGGTGATGCAACTATGTCTGCAGAAATGTCAGCTAATGGAATGGCCTTCACCCATCGAGTGACACGGTCGATCACTGTCAGAATATATCTGTAGCCCTCAGACGGAAGAAGGGGACAACGATGTCTATGTGCATGTTATGAAATCGCCCTGAAGGATGTCGAACTTCCCTAGGGGAGGTGGGGTCTATCTGCTGACATTGGTGTGCTGGTAGGGAATGCGTGCCTGGCCAAACAAAATGTTCGGTAACCAGTCATATGGCAGCCTTGATGGCAGGGTGGGCAAATTCATGAAGGGCCGAGAAAATAGTGCATTGCAAGAGGTTGGAAACAAGCAGATGAACATTGTTAGTGGAAGTGTCACAGAGGACCACAGGTTATACAGCTTAAGTGAGAGCAAAGTATAGGTGTCCTGGCTTAAAATTTGGATGTGTTTGTCATCATCTTGCTGATATTCAAGGTCGTCAAGGTTGAGAGGCGACGAGATAATGTACACATGAGAGACATAATCAGCCACAACATTGTCTACACCCCATATGTAGTGATGATCAGTGAAGTACTGCCAAATAAGATCGACGTGTAGAAACTAGGCGGGGGGGGGGGGGGGGGGGGGAAGGTCCTGTATTTGGTTACGGATTGCTTTTGCAAGGGGTTTGTGGTCTGTATAAATTGTGTAGGGGCGATCCTCAATGTCATCAGGAAGTACTTAGTGGCTTCATACACCATGAGTAGTTTGCCATCGAAGGCTGACCATTTGCACAAGGACTTTCTCACTTTCTTAGAGAAGAACTGGAGGGGCTGGGTAATGTCATCAAAGTGTTGTAGGAAGGCTGTGCCTATGGCGGTGTCACTGGTATTGGCCATGAGGGAAACATAGGTGTTAGGTACTGAGTGGGCCAGCGCGACTGCTTTGTAAAATGCAGTTTTGAGGTTTCTGAAAACATTGACCATCTCCAGCATCCTCTGTGATTTTCATCTGTCACAAGTCTTCTTGCCTCCAAGTGTGCCAGTCAGATGAATCTGAACAGACACAGTATTTGCTAGGTGGCCCTGGTAGAAATTCACCACCCTGAGGAAACGACAAAGTTCAGAGTAGTCGTCAGGGAGAGATAGGTTAAGAATGCAATCAATGCAAGCAGAATTTGGTCAGATACATTCAGCGGAGACTATATGCCCAAATGAACATGACAATATAACTGCTCAACTGTGATTTATCATGATTAATTTCCACATTGTTGGCAGCCAGAACGGAGTGAACTAGCTCTACGTGTTGATGTTCCTTGATGGAGGAAGAGAAAATGCGCTACGTTTGGGGTGCATTTTTCAGATCATATTGCATGAAACAATGTTTGAAGAGCCAGAAGGAATAATGATAGCTGTTTTCCGAATATTTGATGAGTTCATTGAGATTTGGTGGTAGGCCTTGTGACAGTCTAACACAGTGAAATGTGAGAGCCATGGAGCAGCTGGGTTAAAAATATGGATATGGGTAGTTATTGATGATGGTATGTGCATTGAGGGATCTGTAATCACCACAAATGCAAAATTGCTATCCACCTTAATAACAAGGTGAATGGGAGAGGATCAGTTTCTGTCAGGGGTGCAGATGATTTCCAAGTCTAAAACGTGTTTCACAATCTCCTTGGCGCAATGAAGTTTGTGAGCATTAAGGTGCCGAGCTTTATGATGTACCACAGAACCTTCAGTGATATTGATTATGTGGCACATGCCATTAGTGATAGCGTCTAATAAGTTGTCACTGGGGATGGGGACAGGTGCCGAAAGGGCAACCTCAGTGAAAGGCTCTGAATCACTAAACTTGATGTGAGGGGTGTGCTGCAGTGGCGGTGATGGCAAGGTGCAGTTGATGGAGGATCAGAGGAGCCCCATTTAAGTCAGCAGAGAGTAGGCAGATGACAAACAGAGCGTGCAATAGTTCAACAGATGTGGAAGCAAAGCAAGAGTGCAGGTCTGTGCTTTGGGAATGGAGTGCTCAATGGAAGTTCGGCGAGCCTTGTGATAACTTGTGCCTTGAGCGATGCACACTCAGAGAGAGAAACCAGCAATGGGTCGGGAGAGGAGGATGCCTGTGGCTGGCACGCTCTGGTGATGCATGAAATGTGAGAAACTGAACAGTGGTGTAGTGAAGCAGACTGTATGTACAGAGAGACGTCAAAGTGGTATAGAAAATACAACCCAATGACTGGGGCGTTGACGTCTGTGATGTAAAATGTCCAAGGGAAAAGCTGATGCTGAGTAAACTGAAGTGACATCTTGATGGAGCCATGGATGGCGATGAGTGATATCTCACAGCGACCAGAGGAATGGCAAGAATGGCAGGTATGATACTGATATCTGTTCCTGTGTCTACAAGGAAATGAAGACCTGACTTTGTGTCTGTGACATATAGTCGACTAGCCACAGTAGGAGGGATGGGCTGTGATGAGAGTGGCAGTGAGTGCTGAGCAGAGTCATGGCAGAACATGGCACCTAAACGTGCCCACCCATCTTGTGTGGGTAAGCGTAAGGTGCCTTGCAGTTCTAGGCAGAGACACTGACTGTGGTGTGGAACCAGCAAAGAGGATAAGCTGGGTGAAGAGTAGGGGTGGGACCGTCGGCGGCTGCCAGTGAACACTGCTGTGAGACAGAAGCCCATTCGGGTGTCAGTTTGGTCGTCGTCAGTGGGCATCTTGGACCTGCTGCTGGTAGTGCAGATTGGAGGCTACTAAGTGGCACCAACACACTGGGAGTGATCGTAGTAGGGCATGCACGACCTCGACCATGCAGAGGCAGAACTGGGAGTGCAGGTGTGTCAAACACACTAGTCGAAGGAGACAATGCATGAGGGATGTACTGGCGATGTCGAGCTGGTCTACAACTCCGACTTTAGATCCAGAGGGTCTGTTACTGGGGACAGAAGCCATAATTTCACTTCATACTGCTGCTTCATGAGCCTGATGTCAGTTTGAACCCAAAGATGTTGCCAGAGATGAGACGGTGTTCGTTCGCCAATTTCCTCCTCACCTGTGGTGGATGATCTTGGCTTGTGTGAGTGAGAGGCGTTCAATGAGATGAGCTTACACTGATGCATACTTATGTTCAGTAGGTGGTGACAGTAACAGATCACAGATAGGTTCAAAATGGTTCAAATGGCTCTGAGCACTATGGGACTCAACTTCTGAGGTCACCAGTCCCCTAGAACTTAGAACTACTTAAACCTAACTAATCTAAGGACATCACACACATCCATGCCCGAGGCAGGATTCGAACCTGCGACCGTAGCGGTCACGTGGTCCCAGACTGTAGCGCCTAGAACTGGCCGGCCACCCCAGCCGGCTCACAGATAGGGTCAGTGTGATCATAGAGATGGTTTATCAAACAGATAAATTGCACACTGTCGTCGATGATGGCGTAGATGTCGAGAAGATTGTGAACCAAGGCAAACGACCTCATCTTCTGTAGAGCTGGCACCTGCCCGGTGCCACTTGTTGTACAGTAGTTGGCAGAGTAGATTGAGCTGAGTCGTTTGCGGGGAGCACAAAATCTGGCTTGAGCACGATGTCAAGTGGCCATTTCCTGAGGTCTCGGTTATGGAGCATGGGCGGTGGCCTCAGGTGGCGCACGGAGTGGGTGGCGTGACGCCGTGGATGGGCGCGGAAGGAGTGGCTGGCGCCACTGCGAAAGCGAGCGGAAGGCGTGCTACAGCCGGACCGGAGTGCCTCGCGGCCGATGCGCAGACGTCCTAGCCCAGCACGGAAGAAGCGACCGGTGTCGCCGAAAAAACGTTCGGGGGCGGCGCGTCGACGTACTGTGAAACTGACGTGATAACGTAGTGGGTGGGAACAGTTGACTGCACCACAAGATTTTGCATTGATTTTTCAAACTGCGGATCCGGTGAATGTGCACAGCAGTCCTAGGAAGATGCAAGCAAACTGTCGACATTGTGGGGCAGCGTGATGTGCGCGTCATGTTTGACCAGATGAGGTTATACCGGTGGTGTTTAGCCGGTCGAAGGATAATGAAACTGTTCATGTTTGACATTGTCTCTCGTCGTAGACGCGACAGATGTTTGTCGTTCATACATCAGAGTGCACATAGCAAAAACAGTGTTCGATGGAACATTCGTGAGGCGATTCGTGTTGTAGAAGAGTGTGTAGTAAGCACACAACAATGCACAGAGAGAATTCGGAAATCTTCATTGTCGGGGACACCACTGTGGTTAGTTATTTGTCTACTGTAGATAAACACAATTGAGTTACCTTGCAAGCGTATCTCATTTATTATTAACACAAGACAGTATGCATAAATCGGTAAACACATGAACAACACGAGTTCACAGACGAGTTAACACACTGATTGGTCCAAAGGCCTCGGAAAGTCAGAGAGAGCACATTTCCCCAAGGTCGACATCTGCCATACTGTCATTGGTTTTATTGTTATTAATGTTATTAATGTCTTCCTTAATTTTTGTTTGATCCTATACCCAAGTTATCGTGCATAAGGTTTCTTTCCTCTTCCAGCCTCAAAATAAAGTTCTTCTCCTCTATACACGTAACACCGCTAGGTATAGTTATGTATCAATAATGGAGTCATACGTTTCTTCTGCACATGCAACAATTACAGCCTTGGTTCTTTAAGTATCTACATCGTAAATGCAGCGTCACATGATTCAAAACGCATATCTTTCGACACCCAATAATATCCACTGCAAGGTGATTTTAAAATGTCACCTGTTTATGCTGTCATTAGAATACTTAAGGAGGGGAATAATTTTTTCACATTGAAAATTGACGTGGGAAATTATATTTGCTATTGCCAGTCAATACAGCCACCTGGTGGTCAAACACATTTACTGTGTAATGCGCCATGGCTAGAGACAGTTTGGCTTTTGATGCTATGTATCCATAAGGTATGTTGTCAACTTACATGTCACCATAATTATTCTAAACACTGATTATATAGACGTTTTTTCCATCCTTTTAATATTAGTTCCCTGTAATAAAGATTTGATCTGAACATGTAACTAAAGCGAAAAGTGTGATCGGGAACAATGATAAAAAGAATATAGCGACCTAGACAAGAGTGTGTTACTGAGCGAAACAGGGTCGATGACCTGCTGAAAGATTTTTTGTCAAAAGCAATGAAAGAAAAAATATTACGTAAACACAGTCCAGGAATGCTCATTTTTAGTTATTATTGAAAGAACATGCTGATGAGCTTTGCAACGACAACAACAGAATGTGCCACTGGCAATAAAAAGAAGTGTGGATAATACAGGATAGGTCTCGAGTTCAGTTTAACGATGTTGTTGATACGCTCCGCCCAGTGTCTACCGTGACAGATGGCTTCACTCTAAAGACTATTACCATGGCCTGCACGTTTGCCCACATCAATCCTTTGGAATCTTATTTGAGTGGAAACAAAGGAAAACTACTTGATACATTGGACAATCAACAAGCAGACACGTTTCATCAGCGTGTCATGGAAACCGGCGAAAGTCTTTAAGACGGTCTGCACGTCTTTGAAATGAGTGCGGAAGTCCATTTTCCGAAGAGTTCATGCATGTCTAGAAAAATGAGCAGGACACAAAAGTTGTACATGTTTCTGTGAAATGATGACATGAATAAGTCATATTTGGTAACAACTGTAAACATAAATGCGCTAGTGTACAATCCTGTTTAACAATAATTCAAAATCTAAGAATTTCTGGGCATAAAACTACATGACGTTTTCCTTTGTTTTGATTGCATTCTCACGGTTGATTCTCAGCCTTTGTTCGAGTCCGTTGATTACTTCTTGCGGACCAGGAGTGACCCTAAAAAATAACAGGAGCCAATGATGATGTCCGAAAACTATCTAAATATGTATGGACGAAATGGAAAATTAAAAGCTACTCTGTGTTCAAGTTCAAATTATTATTGCATAAGTCGTAGCGTAAAAAGAGGTTTGATTTCTTACGAAACAAACTGAGACTCTTCTATTTGAGACCTTTTCTACTATGAAGGACTAGAATTTAAATAGTTTGGCATTAACACGTGCTCTGGTGCAGATGAGTTCACTTTCAAACTCGCTGAATGAAATCAAAGTCAACTACGCCACGAGCGATGTGAAAGATCGTTTCCACCGCCCTTCCTGCTGTTGAGAACGTCTCAGGCTTTGGCGTATCGGTTATTTTGAATACTGCATTTCATTATATGTACTTGTGATTCGGCATGAAAATGATGTTTGCAAATCTCATGGTCTGCGCAGAGGCGCAGATCTTCCCTGCAATCAGTCGTTCGCTACCTTCGACCTTTTGCAACTGCCGCAATGCCAAGACTGTTTCATCGACTTTTGCATTCAAGCGTCACATGTTGATGGGAGTACGGCATAGCGGACGTATTCTAAGTTCATAGAGACATCTATTGCTGTTTTGGATACAGTGATAAAAAGAAACTTATATTTTGATCTATCCTTCTGGTTGAACTAGTAAAACTAAATTTTTGACGGTAATATTTTGCAATACGTAACATCACTCGTTTGGTGGAAGCCACCATAACTAAATTTTTGACGGTAATATTTTACAATACATAACATCACTCGTTTGGTGGAAGCCATCAAACAATACATTTTTGACTCACAGCATCGAAAAAAAAGTTCTCAGGGAATTAGAGAGGGCGAGTCTTTAATTACCTTTGCTTGTATGTTAATATTCAGATCCTATTTATGTACGGATAAATTAAAACCAAACATTTAGTTTCAAAGGCAATCGGCAGCTTTGACAAAAAGAGGAAGATTTGTTGTCCAACAGTAATGTTCACAATTAAACTTGTCTCAAATATAGTGGGAAGGTGTGCTGAACCTGAAACCAACATCTGTCAGTACCGCGTAGTTTCAGCCCCAGTATACAACGCATACGTGGCAACAGAGGAAAAACACTATCCCAACAATCTTCCACATCACTCTCAGTACCCCCCCCCCCCCCCCTGCTGTTTTGGAGGACATTTTCATTCCAGACATTGCTGATGTGTGTTATATTGCTGTACCTCTCGTTTCACGAACTGTTGAATACCGTTAATACATATACACTGAAGCGCCAAAGAAACTAGTATAGGCATGTGTATTCAAAAATAGAAATATGTAAACTGGCAGAATACCGCGCTGCGGTCGGCAACGCCTATATAAGACAAAAAGTGTCTGGCGCAGTTATTAGATCGGTTACAACGGCGGGTTATCAAGGTTTAAGTGAGTTTGAACGTGGTGTTATAGCCGATACAAGAGCGATGGAACACAGCATCTCCGACGTAGCGACTATTTCACGAGTGGACCCAGAATATCAGGAGTCCGGTAAACATCAAATCTCCGACATTGCTGCGGCGGAAAAAGACCCTGCAAGTCGGGACCAACGACGACTAAAGAGAATCGTTCAGCGTGATAGAAATGCAACCTTCCACAAATTGCTGCAGATTTCAATGCTGAGCCATCAACAAGTATCAGCGTGCGAACCATTCAACGAAACATCATCGATATGGGCTTTCGGAGACGAATGCCTACTCGTGTACCCTTCATGACTGCACGACACAAAGCTTTACGCCTCGGCTGGGCCCGTCGACACCCACATTGGATTGGAAACTTGTTGCCTGGACGGACGAGTCTCGTTTCAAATCGTATCGAGCCGATGGACTGTACGGGTATGGAGACAACCTCATGAATCCATAACCCTGCATGTCAGCAGGGGACTGTTGAAGCTGGTGGAGGCTTTGTAATGGTGTGGAGCGTGTGCAGTTGGAGTGATATGGGACCCCTGACAAGTCTAGATACAATTCTGACAGCTGACACGTACGTAAGCATCCTGTCTGATCACCTGTATCCATTCATGTCCGTTCTGCATTCCGAAGAACTTGGGTAATTCCTGCAGGACAATGCGACATCACACACGTCCAGAATTGCTACAGAGTGGCTCCAGGAACGCTCTTCTGAGTTTAAACACTTCCGCTGGCCACCAAACTCTCCAGACATGAACATTATTGAGCATACCTGGAATGCCTTGCAACGTGCTGTTCAGAAGAGATCTCCAACCCCTCGTACTCTTACGGAGTTATGGACAGCCGTGCAGGATTCGTGGTGTCAGGTTCGTCCAACACTACTTCAGACATTAGTCAAGTCCATGCCACGTCGTGTTGCGGCACTTCTGCGTGCTCGCATGGGCCCTACACGATATTAGGCAAGTGTACCAGTTTCTTTGACTCTTCTGTGTAATATTGTACATAGATTTGCATAAAGTATGTACATTAACGATACAGTAAAACATTCATCAATATGCGATTGACGATTTGTCAGTTTCTTTTCTTTTTTTTTACGTACAAAGCTGTATGTAGAATAATACGATTGCCTAAGCTATAAACGACCGGCATGCAGTATTTGTAGAAGAAACCAAACATTGCCCGAGTATAAGTATGTTAGGACTTCAGGAAATTCGTTACGTATTTCGTCCCACGCTAACACCATTGCGCAACAAGAGTGATGCATTGTCAGAAAGTGTGTGTTCCGGGTTTCCGGCAGACACAGTTCTGCCGCATTACGGATGACAGGTGCACCACAGTGTGAGTGGAAGGGCGCGACAACTGGAAACTTGTTCTACAGCTGAGGTAAGCGGGACACTAAGATTCTCGTGAGCAAAACGTCTAAATCGCACACAGAT
Organism: Schistocerca serialis cubense; assembly: GCF_023864345.2. Lineage (NCBI taxonomy): Eukaryota > Metazoa > Arthropoda > Insecta > Orthoptera > Acrididae > Schistocerca > Schistocerca serialis. The sequence goes on from NC_064639.1 coordinate 689,659,816, forward strand.
TAACCGTGAAATTCTGTCGACATGTGGACCAAATACTACGTCGCACCCAGCTTTAGTGAAATGGTGCCAACAATTTGACCGAGGTCGCACAGTCGTGAGTCATGCCGATCGGGAAATCCAGATTTTGCATCACGCAATTTTCATCTTTTTGCCAAGCTTAAAGGGCATCAGGGTAGTGAGACTTTTCCAACGATGATGACGTTCACACAAAGGTTCTCGAATGGCTCTTTGACCAAGGAGGGGATTTCTATCGTCGAGGAACTGAACGACTGGTGGAATGTTCCGACCACTGTTTGCAAAGACTTGGCGACTGTGTTGAAAAATGGTGTCATATTCTGCATCACTTTGAAGTGTACTGCTGCATTCCATAGAAATTACCTGATCTACCATAATAATATGTCGCTTACTTTCTGAAGTACCCTCCTAATTTCTGGGTTGTCCTACGCAAATGTCTTGGGACCTCTGCTATTAGTGTCAAATATCAATGACCTGGCAAACAATATTTATAGTAACCTTACATAAATGACGTAATTATTTGTCATGAAGCCTATCTGAAACAATCTGCGCAAATATCAAGTCGGATCTAGATAAGCTTCCAAAGTACTCTAAAGTTCGGAATTTTGTGTCAAATATTCAGAAATATAAAATTGTGCACTAAAAAAATCAGAAAAGTAGTATCAGATAACTAGAACATCTGTGAGTCACAAATGCAACCAGCAACAAGTAACTGGGTGTAGCAGTTTGTAGTGATATGGAGTGGAACGATCACATAGGCTGAATCGTAGGTTAGGTAGGTGGAGTCCAATTCATTGACAGGATACTGGGAAAATACAGTCTGCAAAGAAGACTACCTACAAATCATTTATGCGTCCACTATTAATATATTACTCAGGTGTCAGACCCTTACCAAACAGAACTACCAATGGCTATTGTTGTGGCAGTTAACAAAAAAGGAAAGAGAGAAAGGGCAATTTTTGTTGAAGCAGATTGATAAGAAGACTGGAAACGAGAGAGAAGCTGGAGGTTTCTTCGAAAATAACTACCATTGTTGCGGAGAATTGCGCAATGAGACGAACAGAAATGAAACGTTTATTCAAAGACAGTTGTTACACTGAAGTCACCGCGATTCATGATGGCCCCCTGTACATTACAAAAGGAGGGGTATGGTTCCAGATGCTGCATGCGATCACCACGGACTTCAGTGCATGTTCTGCAACATGCTTCCACGCTGGCCACAAATTTGGCAAGAAGCTCTTGTTGTAGGGCGTTCCATTCTTAAATCAGCGGGATTAACAACTGTTGGAAAGTCGTTGTTTGGACATGCTGCAGTACGTCTTACAGCGCGTACCACACGATCTCGATGGAATTTAAGGCAGAGGAACAGGTAGACCAGTCCATTCGCCGAATATGCTCTAGTCATCCACAAAAACGAAGTCAGGGCAGAACGCACCCCTGAAAGGACGTACGTGGGGAAGGAGTACATTGTGACAACAGCGATGACAGGTGGGTGTACTGTGTTCAAAGATTTGTAGGTCACTACAAATGAGCCATGCAATATTATGGCTCCCCACATTATAACACCCGGACGAGCAAACGTTCCCCTCTCCCGCTACATGAGGGTACGTAATGCTCTAAGCAACGTTCTGGAACGTGATCGTTTTGGTGGTCCACGTGTTAATAATATGTGGGGAGGCGTTATGTTGCTATTATGTCTTTTTAGAGGCGCATTCGGCTTTGATTTTATTTTTATGGATGACAATGAGCGACGACATCGAACTGCGTGGATGGAGGAGCTCTTGGAGGTAGACGATATTCGGAATGGACTGGCCTGCCCGATTCCCCGACTTCAATACCACCGTGCACGCGTGGTATGAGTTGGGAGACTTATCGCAGCAAGTCCAAACAACGGCTGTCCGGCATCTGTTGACCCCACTGATGCAGGAATTGAAAGCCCTGCCACAAGTACTCCCTAACAGCCTTGTGGTCAGCATGGGTGGAGCACGCTGGAAAGCTTGCACTGACGTTCGTGGTGACAACACACCGTACACAAAATCGTGCCTCTCCTTATGTAATGACCAGGGCACTACCATGAATAGCGGTGACTTTGCTATAATAAAGGTCTTTGAAAAAAATTGTCATGTCTATTCCTGTCACTGCGTGTTGCTTCCAGTTATCTTCTGTACTATATTTCAGCAAGTTATTTCTACATATGGGCCACACTTGGCGGTGGAACATCATGAGAAAGTTATTTTGTAAGAGGCTGTTTAGGTTTTTATGATGGTGACGCCACGTAGCACTTTGTATTAAAATCGCTGACTGCGCTGTGTGCAGTCTGTGGCTGGTTGGACTCACTGTTGGAATATACGCTAGTGTAGTGTTGGGCTGTTAGATGTGAACAGCGCGTAGTGTTGGGCAGTTGGAGGTGAAGAAGCTTGCACAGGATAGAGTAGCATGGAGAGCTGCATCAAACCAGTCTCAGTACTGAAGACCACAACAACAACAATATATATATATTTGTTCTATATCCAAAGCTATCATTTGCTAACTATATGCCTATCAGTAGTTAGTGTCTTCAGTAGTTAGAATCTTTTATTTAGCTGGCAGTATTGGCGCTCGCTGTATTGCAGTAGTTCGAGTAACGAAGATTTTTGTGAGGTAAGTGATTCATGAAGGGTACAGGTTATTGTTAGTCAGGGCTGTTCTTCTGTACGGATTATTGAAAGTTAGATTGCGTTGGGCTAAAATATTGTGTGTCGGTTTAGAAATGATCAGAGTAAGTAAACAGAAAACTGTCTGAGTACGTTCAGTTTTATTCAGCTCTTTCAGAATCAAATAACGTAGAACTTTACCAGAACAGTCTTACTTTACATTCAAAGGGGAAGTTTCAACTTTCCTCTATAAGTTTTTCACACCAGTGTACCAAATTTTCCATAATGAATATTTCACCCTACAGCGGTTTCTGTGCTGTTTCTAAACTCATTACCAGATAAAAACTCTCTCCGCACCGGGACACGAACCAGCAAAACTTGGCTTTTGTGGCAATGTTGTTAGCGACCGAGGACTCACGACCCGCCCTCGCAGACTGACCAACCAGCGGCTCTCTTCTACTTTCCATACTCTACAGAAACTCTTCTGCATATCTTGCCCCGAAAAAGTCCCTGTGAAGTTTGTAAGGTATGAGATGAGGTACTGGTGGAAGTAAGGCTGTGAGAGTAGGTCGTAAGTGGTGCCTAGTTAGCCCGGTCGGTAGGGCACTTGCCTGCGAATGGGAAAGGTTTCAGATTCGAGTTCCGATTCGGCAGACAGTTACCATCTGCCAGCAAGTTTCATACCAAATTTTATTCAATTTGAGTAAAAAAAAATTACAATAAGCAATCGACCTTTTTAAATTAAGAAATACCATCTCACTTGTATATTAGACAAGCAGCTGCAATCCGTCAAGCAACTGTCCGGCAAACGAAGTCTGTAAAAATATTACATTTTTAGCACGTTAAAATTCGTTCACGGCACCACGCCATGAGTACTGAGAATCCAGACTTTTTATTTTCTCTTTTAATGTTCTCAACCATCTATTGTGGTGTACACCCATTTAAAGCGCTGCATATTTCCTTTAGTGCTGCATCGCTTTCGTTCGCGTCGTGTTCGCCTACTTCTGCATTACAAGACTATTCTGTACTGCAATTACAGTGTTTGACAGAGGGTTCCTATAACCACTTTCAGACTATTGTAACGACTCTCGAACAGCACGTCGAATAAATGAACACCTACTCGTAAATCCTTCCGTGTGAGCTCTGATTTCTTTTATTTTATTACGATGGTCATTTCTCCCTATGTAAGTGGGAGTCAATGATGTATTTTCATACTCGGAGGAAAAACTTTACGATTGAAATTTCGTGAACAGATCTCTTGGCATCCAAAAAGTCTTTGTTTTAATGACAGCAATCATTACTCGTGTATCACATACGAGACACTCTCCCCATTTCGCGATAGTACGAAATGAGCTGCCCTTGTTTGAACTTTTTCATGTCTTCCGTCAACCCTATCTGACAGGATCCCATACTCCGCAGCAATACGGCGTAAGAGGGCGGACAAGCGTAATGTAGGCAGTCTCTCTAGTAGATTTCCTGCATATTGAAAGCGTTTCGCCAATAAAACTCAGTCTTTGGTTTATCTTCCCTTTAACATTCTCTGTGTGATGGTTCCAACGTAAGGCGCTCGTAATTGTAATCCTTAACTACTGAGCTTAACCGACAACCTTTAACCGTATGTATGTTATTGTTTAACCGAAATTTAACTGTGCAGGATCTCACATGTTTTATTGTTTATAGTCAACTGACACTTTTCGCGCAATACAGGTATCGTAGGTAACTGAGTTTGTAATTTCTTGTGATCTTCTGATCATCTTACTAGATGGTAAATGACAGCATCATCTGCAAAAGTCTAAGAGTGCAGCTGAGATTATCTCTTAAATCTTTTATATAGATTAAGAGCAGAGGGGGGTCCTGTAACACTTCTTTGAGGAACTCTAGATCTCTCTTCTATTTCATTAGACGAATATTCGTCAACTACTACGATTTGTGATCTTTATTACAGGAGGTCACAAATCCAGTCCCGCAACTGAAATGATACTGCGTAGGCACGCCATTTTACTAGGAGCTGCTAGTGTAAAAGCCTTCTCGAAATCTAGAAATATGGAATCAATTTAAGACACCAAGTTGACAGAACTCATTACATCGTGTAAATAAAGAGACTTCTTGTATACTGGTGTGACTTGTGCAACTTTGTGAGATTTATGTACGGATCTTTCGTCGAACGAGGGACGTTAAATGGTTGCTAAGAAATGAGCTATTTCATCAACAAATTTCGAAAGGAACCTAATTAGTCTACAGTCTGGACCGAAAGACTTGAGTTCTCTCACTACACCAAGGATACCTGCTCTCAAATTTTTCATGTCGGGAGCAGCTCTTGGTTCGAATTCTGGAATATTTACAATATTTTCTTTAGTTAAGTTATAACGGTAACACCGACCACCTAAAAGTCAGTCGATACTAACGTAAACAACTGCAAGGAATTTCTCAGAAAGCTGTGACCGTGAGATAACCTAATGAGACCAGAACATTCAAACCGGGATTCGTTTCCGAAACACCCCAGCAGAGTATAACCAACAGCAAACAGGTGAGTCAGGAACAGACGTTTTCCCAGCACAAAAGCAAGATGTTCACACTACAACACAGTAACATAACCTTGCAGATAGGTGTACTACTAACTTGGACGTCAGATAACCAAATGGCCAATGACATAGCAAACAGTAACATAGGCCTCTCAACAACACATACCTTGAATGAATTAGATACAGAAGTTTATATAACCAATCACAAACACACGTAAAACTAGTAGCGGTACTAAACAGGGAAGAGCATGAAATGTTTCTAATTTAAATCAGGGGTTCCGTTAATGATCATATTTAATAACATCATTGCTTAGTACAGGGTCTCTATGCTTGTGCATTAACCAACTTGCATTAGAATAACTAACACAGCAAATATTTCTTTCTTCTGAAGCAATTAAACAGAATGAAAATATAACTACACTGGCTCTGAAGGAGCCTTTGCTTTGCTTCATTAACTAAATAGCCTGGTACATGAGGGCCCTTAAACTTTTGTGGTTTGAAAAACCATCTCACTAACAAAACTATACAAGTATGTATGAGAAATGGTAAGTATCCTTATCAATAATTATTAATTAAATAAAGCACAACAAAGTATAACTCTTTAAATAACAAATGGCTTTGATAAGCAGTCTTTAAACCTACTCAAAATATAGTTAGGTGTGAAAATGAGAACACAACATTAAATTTAAGTTCAAGCACTTTCTCATGAAATGAACGCGGATAAACTTTGTAATTCTGATCAAAGTTTATAAATGCAACAATTAATAATCTTTTTCACTTCAGATCAACTTTCCTATTTTCAGGTAGATTTTCAAGTAAGACAAATTATTTAAGGAAATGACTGCAGATTGATTTAAAAATGCACTGAAGTGGAGTATTTCTGAAACTATAATACTGAACTTTAAATACTGAAAGAGTACAGTACTACCCGATATAGAAAAGATTTGCCTCATTGGGTGCAGTAATACCCGTTGTATAACAACATATTTCGTTGTTCTTCTCAGAACAGCCGTTTCATAGTAACACAATATTATTCAATACACTGAAACCGGATACTGATGCAGAAAAGGACAATTTGTATATTTAATTATTCATATGTGCACTTCCTTTAAAAATAGATCCCTATATACCGTTTTGTGATGTTTGAGAAACGAGTGAATGGATGCAGAATCTGTAATTATCTTTGAGACAGTCCTCTGGTCGCCTTTGGCAGAACCAAAGAAAGGAAGTATTCAAGAGCACTAGAAGGCCTGGAGTGTGGCTGACCAGTACGGTAACAGGGCCTTCCCCCATTTCTCAGGAAGCGTGGGATGGCCTGGTGAACGGCCATGTTCCGACAGTCTTTCGCTGGTTCCTGAAGATGGAACACCCATTTTTAGTGTGCTCTGTAAAACCGGAGAAAATGGTAACAGTATGCATGTGGAATGTTTAAGAGTAACTAGAAATAATGATTTCCCTTTTCAGAATATCGACGAGAGCAAAACTTTTGGTGGGAGATTCATGTAAAGGTAGGCAAGTAAAACTCATGGGGAACTCAGGATTCTTTGGTAGTGCTCAACGGTCACAATGAAACCACGTGTGGTAATTTTAAGCTGAGATGTGTGTGGTAATTTTAAGCTGATACTTGCGTTTGTAAATTTAAGCTGAAAATATTTAAGAATTGCGAGTGCAGAATTTGAATTAGGAACAAGCACTTCCACATGATGAGTACTGACTTTGTCTCAATCTGGCCAAGGAACAATGGAAAACAGAAGTACTTGTGCAAACTTTCAGTTGAGGATCCGTGTGTGAGATAATTAAGTAATCATGAGACCAAAGTTGCCATTATTAATTACATTCCAGTGAAGCAAGTTAGAAATTTTGATACTCTGAGAGAGAAAAAGGTGAGTTAGCCACCTGCCCGGAACACAATGAAGGTTACATTTCAGTGGGAGATGAGCATGAATCCTGCAGAGTATGTGGTAGGTCTGTAGGAAAGGTTACACATGAAATTTAATCCGAAGGTCGGTGACGTAAATTTGGGTTGAAATTTTGTTGTTGGGAAGATTTGATACGTACTGGCTGAAGTCGGTTGTTCTGTTTTATTTTACATTTTTAATCTTATAATTTGAATATGGCGACTTAGTTACAAGTACTGTACAAAAAAGCAAAATTTTCATTGAATAGCCTGACCGCAAGTAAATTCTCTAGGTTATTAATGAATGAGCTTGAGTGAGAGAGAGAGAGAGAGTCAGACAGAGAAGTAGTGGATATCCGTACCAATCCAGAAAGTGCACTGTAGTAATAAGGAATAACAATAAGAGACCCTAGGGTATTGAACTGTGTACGTAATATCATGCCCACTGGGCAGAGAATTCCTTGTTTTCTTTTACGTTTAAATGTATTGGAGGAAATTTTGTATCATTGCCGTGGTAGAATCTCAGAAAATAAAAGAGGAAATATGAAACAAAATGGTGGTCATGATCATTCAGTAGAGGGTAGCCATTTTGTTCAGGCTTTTTTGCCATAAGCTCCCTATTACTAGAATAGCCAAGCTCTGATCAAAATGAATGCAATAGAACGGGAATGTGGTCTTGCCAAGGTGTAATGAGTGTTTACAGACAGTGTCATATTTAAAATGTATTAGTCAGATGCGTTTAATTCCTTTATCAAAGCCGGAAACGTGATGGTACGCATTTCTCCTCCTTACACGAAGCATCACAACAACGTTTCACCAGGCAACGCCGGTCAACTGCTGTTTGCGTATGAGAAATCGCTTTCAAAAATGGCTCTGAGCACTATGGGACTTAACTTCTATGGTCATCAGTCCCCTAGAACTTAGAACTACTTAAACCTAACTAACCTGAGGACATCACACAACACCCAGCCATCACGAGGCAGAGAAGATCCCTGACCCCGCCGGGAATCGAACCCGGGAACCCGGGCGTGGGAAGCGAGAACGCTACCGCACGACCACGAGATGCGGGCTGGAAACTTTCCTCATGTCAGCACGTTGTAGGTGTTGCACCGGCGCCAACCTTGTGTGAATGCTCTGAAAAGCTAATCATTTGCCTATCACAGCATCTTCTTCCTGTCGGTCAAATTTCGCGCCTGTAACACGTCATCTCCGTGGTGTAGCAATTTTAATGGCCAGTAGTGTATGTATACATAGTCAAAGAATTTCCATTAGAGATACAATACTCTATATAAGCAACACTACGAATTGACATAGAAATATCAATACAGATACAAAACAGGTCGAAAACAGGTGTTACAAAGTAATATCGAAAACCCTTGTTTAGTAATTCCACTTTAGTGAAGATGTCATTGGTAACATTACCATTGTTATCACATGGTGAAGGTACTGATTGTGTTTTACTGCCTGTATACTTTACATACGACCAGCATCTAAAGAGAAGAGGTTGTCTGTCAAATTTATATACATACATATACATACAAAGCACATCTGATATCGAAAAGACACGAATCCTGTTGATACTGTGCAGTTTAAAATATCACATTGTCTTCGAACCAAGTTGCCGCGTTCTGCCTCCATTTCCTACGGAATAGCTCTGCTGGTGCGGTGCAGAAGCGTGAAGTGCACAGCTGCGGACTGCCTCAGCTCCCCGTACCGACTGAAAGTAGGCGAGTGAGTGCAGGTTTCGGTTTCTATCTCTAATATCCACGCACCATAGGACACAGTTTCAGGCATGAACAAAGACTTGCTGTCAATTCCGCGCAATATGCAGAAGGAACGTGATGCTAGCAACTTCTGACGGTCTGCGTAACACCGTGGCCTCTTGTCCTATGCTGAAAGTTTCGTTTAAATAGGCATCAGCAGTTTCATGCAGCGCTGCTATGATAACAACATACGCAACTATCGTATCAACTACTCCATGTTTGCCGGAGTTCAGATTTTTGAGCGATTTTCCCCTAGTTCATGGACACCAGAGAATGTTGGTCTTGATATTTCGTAAGTAAATCTGCTACAGACACTGGCACCTGTTCAGGATCATTATATGGCACTCCTGCATCTTGGAGAATTCTAGCGCTCATCAGACACAAACACGCAACGCAATTTACGCAACGGACTCTGCACCATGTGCCTTTGTCTCTGTATAAAAGCCGCGCAGGCTGCGCTGCCTAAGCTGTGGCGAGTCGTAACCTTCGCCAGCTCAAGGGCCTCTCGGTTTACTGTCTTTTTCTGGGAAATGTTTACAGGTAATCGGCAGCTTTGTTGAAGTCAAAGAATCGAACGTTCGTTAAAGCCAACAGCATTTCCAAGAACAACGACCAGGAAACCTCCGTGAAGCGATGTTGTTCCACGACAATGCGCGCCTGCATTCTGCTAGACTGACAAAAGGCGCTGTACAGGAGTTGGTAGTTGGTTTGGGAAGTCATTCCGCACCCACTTTATTCACCTAACCTTGCGCCCTCAGATTTTCACCTTTTCCGCTCACTATCGAACAGTCTTCAAGGAACTTCCTTTCCGGATGGAAATGCCCGCCGAACAGGGCTCGACGACTTCTGCGCCCCAAAACCATGTGATTTCAACAGTCGCAGAAACCAATAGTTACCCAGAGTTGGCAGACTGTTGTAAATAGTGAAGGAGAATGTATTATTGGTGATTAACGACTCTGTTATGTATATCTGTTGTGTTTATTAAACTTATGGAAAATGCTACCAACTTAAGCCAAACCCAATATTTTAACGCATGAAAAACTTTTCAGTCGTTCAGACAGCACGAACATGAGCCGAAACGTTGTGCAGGCGCTGCCGAGATTCATTTTTCTTATGTACATCCGTGTGAAAGCCTATGAGTGTTCCTTCAGCAGGAAGAGGCAAGAGGAAACATCTCTAGCTAGTGATATGTGCATTTGCAGTGGTGGAGAAAGCAGCTCAAAAGAGAGTCGGATTCCGATGGAAACACACGAATTGACTCCAATAGAAAGTCTGCACCCCATCAAATGAGAGTTTGATTCCGGTGGAAACGCACTAATTATTGACCCGAACTGAAAGGCTGCAGCCCACAACCAAAACAGTACGTGTGTCTTCATTGTAAAGGGGTGACTTTCTTGCAATCTCTTAACATTGTATTCGATTATTTATTGTGCTGTAGTGATCATATGTACATTCATCTGTTCTTGGAGTCCGTTTTGAAAGATGGACGAAGAGCGTTCAAATCTTTTAGAAACAAATTTCTTGGCTTTAAGTTTGGAAGAGAAGGATGAAATAAAAGAGCTCGGTAGACTGATGTCTCAGCTTGCATTAAAACAAGAGCAAACAAGGCGAGGTAAGACATTTCGCAGGTCTTTTAATGCCGATATACGTAAAGCAAATAGTTGTATTTGCGGCTGCATTTCTACAAATAAACTTTTTTGTTTTTCGTGGTGCTGTTTGATAACGATAGCGATTCAAATTTGACATGCGCTGGCGTGTCAGATCTGCGTCATGTAACACAGAAATCTAAGAAGTACGAGGAGTCTACTGCCCATAAGATTGCTTGTTTAGATTTATCAGTGCTATGGATAAACAGAAATTAAGCAACAGCTCAGCTTAGCTCTGAGAAAGGGTATAGAAAGGCACAAGGACAACGTAAGGAAAAATCGCTATGTCCTTTCCAAAATAAATGACTGTGTTAAGTTATGCGGTGTGTTTGAATTTGCCTTACGTGGACATGATGAAACAGCAGTATCTAACAATCCTGGAATATTTCGAGGGCTAATAAAGTTCGCTTCAGCTTTATATGCAGTTGTAAAATAGCACATGAACAACGCTACTGTCTTTAATGGTACATGATACACAGAATGATTTAATAGGTTGTATGTTCGATGTGTGTCATGCAGAAATTAATGCAGAAATAGCTAAGCCAGATTCTGCGTCTGTGATAGCAGATGAAACCTCTGGTGTATCTTCTAAATTTCAGTTGGTTTGCAGTATTTCATTATCTATTATCTACTGGAGAGCCTGTTCAAAAGATTTTGCACGTTTTTAAATTTATCTGGTAAATGCTCTCACCATTGTTGTCCAACAACAGGAAGAAAAACTAACATCTCAAAGTTATGATGGTGCTTGCGTAATGTGCGTCCAACACGCACGGTTCCAAACAATTGTAACAGAAGAATTGCTCGTATTATGTGAACTGTTTTAATTCTTGCCCAAGCTACAACTCAGAATAAATAAATAAAACTGTTTTTCAGTGCCATTGCAGAGGAATCAATATTCTTCTCTAAAAATGGCTCTGAGCACTATGGGACTTAATTACTGAGGTCATCAGTCCCCTAGAACTTAGAACTACTTAAACCTAGCTAACCTAAGGACATCACACACATCCATGCCCAAGGCAGGATTCGAACCTGCGACCGTAGCGGTCACGCGGTTCCAAACTGACGCGCTTAGAACCGCACGGCCACACCGGCCAGCAATATTCTTCTCTCATTCACCTCAAACAGTGGTTGTTCTAGATGCAATTGTGAAAGGAAGACTTCCTCATGGATCAGCCACAAGGTGGAACTTTAAGTCGAGAACAGTCCTTATAAAAATCAAATGGCTCCAAGCAGTATGGGACTTAACACCTGAGGTCATCAGTACCCTAGACTTAGAACTACTTAAACCCAACTAACCTAAGGTCATCACACACATCCATGTCCGAGGCAGGATTCGAACCACGACCGAAGCAGCAGCGCGGTTCCGGACTGAAGCGCCCAGAAGCGCTCGGTCACAGCGGCTGGCACACTCCTTACAGTAAAGAGGCCTTTCTACAATGTCTTCACTGCATAGAAAATACCAGCAACTAGACAGTCTTGAAAGAAGCATATGGTCTAAGGTTGAAACTACAACATCTAAAATTTTCCATCCACGTGGATGTCTTGTACAGCCAATTACAAAAGTACGCCATTGATCCCGACTCAATAAAGCAAGCAATAGCATCATTCATAAATGAAAATTTTGAATATTAGAGACAACATTGATAATGTCATAATCGAGCAAATGCAGCAAAAAGAACATGCAAAAACAGGTATACAACAAGGAAGGTAATAGCAAAGAAAATATGTGACATAACAATTCAGCAGAGCAAACAGTGTTAAATCTTCAACCATTTATTGGGACCTGATTTATTTAACCAGAATCCTTTCTGCTCTTCTGTAGTTCTATCCATTTCTAAATAAAGCTAAATTAAATCGGAATTACAAATAATTTATTCTCGAAATTATTTTCAAGAAATCAAAATTGCAATAGCCCTTCTGAGATTTTTAATTGAAAATGACCTACAAGAATATTTTGCTGGCATTACTATCTCAACGACAAAGTGTGAAGTAAAGAGGTGTTCCTCCCCCTCTTCGTGGATCAAAACGTTTGTTAGAAGTGCCATGGATGAAGAAAGGCGGCTGCTCTTGCCAGGCTATCCATTTAAAAGGAAATGATCCACAGGCTTCCATATTTCAACGAGAAAGTCATGGATAAATCCGCCACGATAAAGGAAAGGAGGATGGGTATTCTCTGTAAGTATAGCTCTAGAGGAGATTCAACCCCATGAACGTCGTCAGGCTCATTTTAAGGTAATTTTAGGGACAGAAACATATTTTAAGTAATTTAGGAAATTAAATTACTTGGAAAGGTAAACTGCATAACTCAATAAAAGTAGTGGACAGTGGACCCCCATTCATTTTAGGCACCAGCCGGCACTACCTGTAATAGCTGGTTGCAAAGTTTGTTACGCAACAGCTTTGTGACTCTGGTGCACTCAGAACTCATTCAAAACAATTCAAATGCTTACTATAGGAAACGTGTGCTCTATTTGTAGTACTCGCTGCTGACAAGATAGTTAAATGCCCCTTCGGCTCAAGACATGAATTGTCACAAATAGACTACTAAAACTTTCAAAACAATATCGTATAGTACCGTAAAGCTCTCTCCAAATCCTTAAACTTCATATTCATCGCTTTACTTTTCATATACATTTACCTTCCCCACCTGTATCGTGTAGCAGCTGATGAAGCCCCTATACTTCAAACACTGGACCTACTTTTGACAGTTCCATGTCTCCCACAAAACTTAATACCCAGTCATCCTCCATACTTCAGAATACTGGCCTGCAGCTGTGACTATATCATCACATCCTACCTTCCTTAATCTCCACACATTCTGTTTTCTTTCCCAGGGTAAGTTCCCCAAGAGATGTATTTTAAAGGCGCCATCGTCCCTGTGCTAAATACATGTTGCCGTCACCGAAATGACAACCACAGTGAAAAGACGCTGAATTTGAGTATTACAGTGATCTTTATTTGAGACACTTGGTTACCTTAACCTCTCCCCTCACACCCAGTCTGTGAGCAGTCTCTGTACTAATGCCGTATAAAGTACCTATAAGTTCCCTGTCCTGCCCCCAAATGATATTGAAGACGAAAAGATGATTACTGAACTCACTGCGCAGTTCTCTGTCGTTTCTCCGTTTAGGAGACTTCATGACATGCAATGCTTTAATTGTTATCAACTTGTTGTGAACCTCATGTCTTCAGAGGCTCTATGCCTTCTCAACTTCTTCACTGTCACTGAGCGTTCTCCGCCATTTATGTCTGCAAACGCTCTCCGCCTTTGCAGTTACCATTCAGTGGGAAGTGACCAGTGACTGCAACTCTATGAGCTACTTCTCAGTCTAGTGTCATAGCCTCGGCCTCGGCGTTGGGCAGGCCTTCACAACTGGCCAAGGGGTGTACAGGCGAGCCACCTATGTAATTCTGTAGCTGGACTCTAGCAGTCCCGCAGCTGGGCTAGAAAATAATGCTGTCAAAACATTCTGCAACGCATCAGTCTATCGTTGTGGTGTGTTGGATTGCTCCATACTGTAGCACAAAGCTGCACTACTGCAGCTGGCTACATGAAGTGGAGCGGGCTCCTGTCACAATACACCTAACCATCAATGCTCCCTGCTCGTCCGTTAACGGCACTTTCGATTTCCACCAACACCATGACAATCTACATGCCAGTCATTGGTCAAATGTTCATTGAGCATTATCATCAACTAGGTGAAGTCGCTGGTCTACGAGCTGTCACCTAGCCTTGACGGTTCCAGACTTTGGACTGGTATTGCCGAGGTAAAGCCGCCCAGTGGGTGCCATCGTGTGACACTCCACCCAGCCTCTGAAGGTCCTGAGGTTAGCCCAGGGTGTCTGCATGCCCCTGCAAGCCACCTTGAGCTCCACACAGTGTAGGTTGGTCAAGCCATAAGGTCATGTGTTGCAGAGCTGACTCCTGTTAGCATCAGCATGGACGTACACCACCAGCCACTGTTTTGCTGCCACAGCATTCTGCTGTATGAGCATATTCATTCACCGTCCGCTAGCCATAGCAGGCTAATAGCTGTAGTCGTCGGCCTTCCATATAGAAACAACAAAGAATAAAGAATGTTGTTGCTAAGTAAGCATTCTTGACTACTTGTTCGCTATGGTACTGGAAGATCCCATCCTGCAGCGCTTACACACCCCATTCTGGGACAGAAGTGACTATCCTACAGCTTTGATGTCAGCAAAGCAGTCAAACTGCTCTCAACCCTATTATATGTGGTGTCACACCATTGCGCTAGATTAATGTAGCAGATCTAGCAGTACACTGCACCTTATTGAGCAGCATGGTTGTTCTCCCCGCCTCAGAGAGTCATTTTAGTGGAGTGTCATGCTGGAGATGCGAGAAGGCAGGTCGCACGGGCATGAGATTACCGCACCTCCCGCCGTGGCTGAGCGGATCCAAAGCATGGACGGTAGTGTAGTTAGTTACTGCATGGGAAGAAACAGCCAAGAGAAAAGCCTTGATAAGCTGGTACACTGTGATGTGATCAGCCAGACATCATGACCAGTCAGCATGGGGCATAGCAGCTTTGTGGTCACAATGTTGTTGTTGTGGTCTTCAGTCATTGAGTGGTTTGATGCAGCTCTCCATGTTACTCTATCCTGTGCAAGCTTCTTCATCTTCAAGTAACTACTGCAACCTACATCCTTCTGAATCTGCTTAGTGTATTCATCTCTTGGTCTCCCTCTACGATTTTAACCTCCACGCAGGCCTACAGTACTAAATTGGTCAACCCTTGATGCCTCAGAACATGTCCTATCAACCGATCCCTTCTTCTAGTCAAGTCTAGTCTAGTCTTCTAGTCAAGTTGTACCACAAATTTCTCTTCTTCCCAATTCTAGTCAATACCTCCTCAATAGTTAGGTGATCTACCCATCTAATCTTCGCCGGACGCGGTGGCCGTGCGGTTCTGGCGCTGCAGTCCGGAACCGCGGGACTGCTACGGGCGCAGGTTCGAATCCTGCCTCGGGCATGGGTGTGTGTGATGTCCTTAGGTTAGTTAGGTTTAAGTAGTTCTAAGTTCTAGGGGACTTATGACCTAAGATGTTGAGTCCCATAGTGCTCAGAGCCATTTGAAGCCATCTAATCTTCAGCATTCTTCTGTAGCACCACATTTCGAAAGCTTCTATTCTCTTCTTGTCCAAACTATTTATCGTCTATGTTTCACTTCCATACATGGCTACACTCCATACAAATACTTTCAGAAACGACTTCCTGACACTTAAATGTATACTCGATGTTCACAAATTTCTTTCCTTGCCATTGCCACTCTACATTGCCTGTCTACTTCGACCATCATCAATTATTTTGCTCCCCCAAATAGCAAAACTCCTTTACTACTTTAAGCGTCTCATTTCCTCATCTAATTCCCTCAGCATCGCCCGACTTAATACGACTACATTCCATTATCCTCGTTTTGCTTTAGTTGATGTTCATCTTATATCTTCCTTTCAAGACAAAATCCATTCCGTTCAACTGTTCTTTCAGATCCTTTGCTGTCTCTGACAGAATTGCAATGGCATTGGCGAACCTCAACATTTTTATTTCCTCTCCATCGATTTTAGTACCTACTCCGAATTTTTCTTTTGTTTCCTTTACTGCTTGCTAAATTTACAGATTAAATAACACCGGGGATAGGCTACAACCCTGTCTCAGTCCCTTCCCAAACACTATTTCCCTTTCATGTGCCTCGACTCTTATAACTGCCATCTGGTTTCTGTACAAATTGTAAATAGCCTTTCGCTCCCTGTATTTTACCCCTGCTACCTTCTGAATTTGAAAGAGAGTATTCCAGTCAACATTGTCAAAAGCTTTCTCTAAGTCTACAAATGCTAGAAACGTAGGTTTGCCTTTCCTTAATCTATCTTCTAAGATAAGTCGTAGGGTCAGTATTGCCTCACGTGTTCCAGTATTTTTACGGAATCCAAACTGATCTTCCCCGAGGTCGGCTTCTACCAGTTTTTCCATTCGTCTGTAAAGAATTCACGTTAGTATTTTGCAGCCGTGACTTATTAAACTGATTGTTCGGTAATGTTCACATCTGTCAACACCTGCTTTCTTTGGGATTGGAATTATTACCTTCTTCTTGGAGTCTGAGCGTATTTCGCCTGTCTCATACATCTTGCTCACCAGATGGTAGAGTTTTTTTAGCACTGGCTCTCCCAAGGCTGTCAGTAGTTCTAATGGAATGTTATCTACTCCCGGGGCCTTATTTCGACTTAGGTCTTTCAGTGCTCTATCAAACTCTTCACGCAGTATCATATCCCCCGTTTCATCTTCATCACAATAGTCACAATAGCCTGGTCAAAAGGAGGCACAGAAAGTGCTTTTGCATGTCAAGAGGAACGCTATCTGAGTGCTTTCGTAACTGATGATTGCATCCTAATGGTTTAGTGCTTCCTACAGAGCACAGTGTTGTGTACACGTGGTGCATTGGGTTTATTGGCTACAAAAACCATTTCGGATGGCAGTCGATGGCGATCTTGTGGGAAGTTGTTGGTTGATAGTTTGGAGGCAAGCAAGTTTGCACGCTGTGAACGAAAGGAAATTCAATTACACACTGTGAGCATAATTAATTGTATACATAATTATTCTGAGAGCATAATTCACTAGTTGACACATTTTAATAAGAATTCGCTTTGTTATTGTGCTATATGAATTATCAGATTGTGTATGTTATTGTATAACATTATTCAGGTATACCTGTAGGTAGTGTGGTAGGGCATTGTGGGTAGCTTGTGTGGTAAATTTGTGGTAAAGGCAGTAGTAGTCGACCAATATATCTATGTGTTATGTGATATGTAGATGATTATAATTATGTCTAAGAGGGTTATGCTTAATTAGAAAAATTGTATTTGTTATATTTACTGTTTATAGTCGGGGGCTATATATAGTAATTTCTAATGTTGTCGCCCGATTATGTGTGCTAGGGCAAAGATCGGATTTTAGCTGTATATGTTGTTTTATTGTGACTGTGTTATTATTCTGTTATCCAGAGGTATTTTGTGTTTGGTAAAGTAACTGTTGAATTGAGCCCCACTTCATCCAAATACTATGCCACAGAGTAAAAGTAAACTGCCAAACTGGCTGCTCACCAATGCAAACCGAATGGTATATAGCCAGACAACTATTTGAACACCATGGCAACGTCCAAAAATCGGTAATCACATTATGAAAGAGATCCGCCACACTTTCGAAGATATACAGTACATCGCGACTCAGACACACACACACACACACACACACACACACACACACACACACACACACACACACACACGCACTCAAGTTTTGGCAGAATTATTGAAGGGTTTTGGAGAGATGACACGAGCAACATGTTTAGTTTGTACGTAAAATATTAGAATCTAGAATTTTGGAGAGAATTTATCTGACGCATGTGGTATAGCTAGTATACTGGAAGTCGGATTATACAAGAGCAAAATGTGTGGATTTTGCACTTAACTTATTTAGTTACATCTGCTACTCCAGTGTGTCAAAGATGAACTTTAATTTGTACTTGTCCTTGCCAGAGGTAGCTATGTACAGGCTTTTGTCTAAAAACAGCATTTGACTGGATTATTTTTTCGATATCAAAAAGATAGTATACACAACATTCTAGGACAGCTCCATCGATGAGACTTCTGTGACCGTCTCCCTATATTAAACTGTTCTTTCCTCTTACAACAATTCGTGAAGTACTTTCTGACAGACACAGAAGGGGCAACGTATCCCTCAATAAAGTATTTTAAGTTTAGCCTCATTTATCATTGTCACTAATAGTATAACACCTACAGTTAAGCAGTGTTCCTTAATTGTGACGGATTTTGTAATCTTTTTATTCCTCCTCCAACCCCGCAACGAACACTTTCCGGTCACAATTTACATTGAGATTGTGGTAGGAAAGGGCTGAAGATACTTGTTCTAGCTTTTCTACAGTTAGTTTTTTGTGGGTGGATTTCATTTGTATTCATCATATTTGTAATTTACTTGACCTATGAAGTTGAGGGATATCATTCAAAGTTTTAAAGATAGGATAAGGATCTAGGTTCCGTGTTCAATTCAAAACTGACGTCGTGAAGACACCTAGGAAACCTGAAAGTGAGGTCCTCTTGAGCTCTGAACATCCTGGAGAGGTTTAGCCACAGGCACTGGGAAGCACGCAGGTCACCACTGTCCGCAGTCTGTCTCTAATGACCTCGCCGTCGACGGCAAATTAAATTCTAATCGTCCTTCCTTTTTTTCTGTGCACGGTATTAATGACATTTGAGCAGTCCCAGCAATATTAAGACTTAGTGACATCTATGTATCTCAGTATCATTGATTATATCCGCTATGAGGGATTAGTCTGGCCACAGGTGTTAAAAGCATCAGCCATATTGATTTTCATGAATCACTCAACTACCAAGAAGCAGGTAAACAAGTCCAGGCCATCCAGGACACTTCATTCACTTTCAAAGATTCCTTACCACGACACATGCGTCTAGATGGAAATGAATTATTTGACATAACAGCCAAAGAAGCATTATCTGAAAATCCTGTGGCTCGGTGTATGTACACACAATGTGATCAAAAGTATCCAGACACCGCCAAAAACATACGCTTTTCGTACTAGGTGCATTGTGCTGCCACCTACCGCCAGGTACTCCATATCAGCGGCCTCAGTAGTCATTAGACATCGTGAGAGAGCAGAGTGGGGCGCTACGCGGAACTCTCGGACTTCGCATGTGATCAGGTGATTGGGTGTCACATATGCCATACCTCTGTATGCGAGATTTCCACACTCCTAAACATCCCTAGGTCCACTGTTTCCGAAACGAGGAGGAACACGTACAGCGCAAAAGCGTACAGGCCGACCCCGTCTGTTGACTGACACAGACTGCCGATAGTTGAAGAGGGACGTAATGTGTAATAGGCAGACATCTATCCAGACCATCACACTGGAATTCCAAACTGCATCATGAACCACTGCAAGTACTATGACAGTTAGGCGGGAGGTGAGAGAACTTGGATTTCATGGTCGAGCGGCTGCTCATAAGCCACACATCACGCCGATAAATGCCAAACGGCGTCTCGCTTAGTGTAAGCAGCGTAACCATTGGACGATTGAACAGTGAAAAACGTTCTGTGGAGTGACTAATCACGGTACACAATGTTGCGATTCGACGGCACGGTGTGGTTATGGCGAATGCCCAGTGAACATCAACTGCCGGCGTGTGTGGCGCCAACAGTAAAATTCGGAGACTGGTGATATGGTGTGGTCGTGCGTTTCATGGAGGAGGCCTGCACTCCTTGTTGTGGCACTATCACAGCACAGGCCTACATTGATCTTTTAAGCACCTTCTTGCTTCCCACTGTTGAAGAGCAATTCGGGGATGGCGACTGCATCTTTCAACACGAACGAGCACCTGACCATAATGCACAGCCTGTGGCGGAGTAGTTACACGACGGTAAAATCCCTGTAATGGATTGGCCTGCACAGAGTCCTGACCTGAATCCTATAGAACACCTTTGGGATGTTTTGGAATGCCGACTTCGTGTCAGGCCTCACCGACCGACATCGATACCTCTTCTCAGTGCAGCACTCCGTGAGGAATGGGTTACCATTCCCCAAGAAACCTTCCAGAAACTGATTGAACGAATGCCTGCGAGAGTGGAAGTTGTCATAAAGGCTAAGGGTGGGCCAACACCGTATTGAATTCCAGCATTACCTATGGAGGGCACCACGGACTTGTAAGTCAGTTTCAACCAGGTGTGCGGATACTTTTGATCACATAATTTATTATCACCTTACTGTTAAGGTACAAAGTAATGTGTTATTGGGAAGAAAAGTGGCAGAGGTTGAAAAAAATAAGCTGTGAGTTGTTACATCAAGAGAGTATGTAGATTAAGATGAGCGCAAATGGAATAAAGTAAGTTTGTATTGAAGCTCTTTACATGAAAGAGAAGCAGTGGTTGAAAAGGTATTTATTTAGTCTCTACACTGAGCAGGCAGTAAAGAAATCTAAGGATAAATTTGGAAAGGAGTTAAAGTTCATGGCATGCAGAAGAAACAAAACTTTGAGTTTTGCCGACAACATAGTAATTCTGTCAGAGAGAGCAAAGGACTTCGAAGAGCGGTTGAATGGAGTTGATATAGATGAATATCAACCAAAGTAAACTAATATTAATGACGTGTAGTCAAATTAAATCAGGCGATACTGAGGGATTCAGATTGTGAAATGTGAGCTTAGAGGAAGTAGCATATAAAATGCAGACTGACTATAGCAAGAACAGGTTTTCCGAAAAAGAGAAATATTTTAATACATAAATTTGAATGTTAGGAAATCTTTTCTGAAGGTATTTGTCTGGAGCGTAGCATTTTACGGAAGTGAGACGCGGACGATAAGCAGTTAAGACAAGAAGACAATAGAAGCTTTTATAATATGGTGCTACAGAATAATGCTGAAGATTAGCTGGGTGTATGGAATAGCTGATGAAGTTGTTCTGAATCGAACTGATGGAAAAAGAAATTGATGGCACATATAGACTAAAACGAAGGATCAGTTGATACGTCACATTCTGAGGTATCTAGGAATAGTCAGATTGGTAATGGAGGAGAGGGAGACCTAGGCATGAAAACAGCAAGCAGGTTCAGACACGTGTAGGTTGCACTAGTTATTCAGAGGTGAACAGGGTTGTACAGTATAGGCAAAGGTGGAGAGCTGCATTAAACAAATTTTCGGACTCAAGACCATAACAACAACTACGTTTTAACCCAATTCGTCGCCCGTGCCCGGTAGCTGAGTGATCCGTGCGACTGAATGTCGCTGAAGTGGTGTCAAATCGAAAGACTTGCACCCGGGGAACGGTCTACCCGACGGGAGGCCCTAGACACACGACATTTATTTTTTTAACATAAAAAATTTGGAGGTATTACTCTTCAGCATGTCCTCGTACTAGCACCTGCTTGTTTGATCTGAGAGAGTGTCACACAAGCTTAGAAAACCTGTGTGGAAGAAGCTTTAAACTGGATGCAAAAAATCTCTCGAAAGTGTACTTATAGCATATCAATTACCAGTGTTAAGTGACGACTCTAGGAATATACTGTTCGGTAAGTATAGATCTTGTTGTGACCACAAACATAAGTACAGCTTGCGCAGTGGTATTTAAGAAGTCACTTTTCCCGCTCTCCGTACTTATATGGCTCAATAGGAAGTACCGTCAGCCATGCACTTCACATTAGCTATCAGAGTATGACTGTAGCTGGAGACGTAGAACTAGATATACGATGTGCGAGAAACTGCACAACAAGGAACAATCAAACACAGCATTTCTAGAGCGAACTTAAAGCGGCAAATCAGGCCTCAAATTTCAGTATATGCTTTGATGGTCGCGGACCGAAGCACAAACCAGCTTGGTATCATCGTCCGGTAAGGTTCGTAGCCAGCGGTGGGGCGAGAAGCGACGACGGGGATTAAATGGGCCGGTGAGACTCAGTGGGCTCGTCTCAACATCGCCGAGCCATGCCGGAGAGCAGCGAGTGGCAGCATAACCGCACCTTAAATCTAGCAGAGGTGAAAGCAGGTGTTAAACTCATGGTTATTGGAAGAATGCTAAGGGTGTAAAATTCGCACACAAAATAAATCACGTAGAAAAAGATCGTTCGTCCAGTTTTTACGTACTGTTCATCAGTTTGGAGATCCTTGCCACATCGGATTAACGGAAGAGATCCATAGAATAGCTGCACACTTCGTTGTTTGTTTGTTTAGCCAATGTGAGAGTGTTTAGGGAAAACTCAACAAATTTCAGAGTAGAACGTCACAAGAGAGACGCCGTGCACAGCAGAGAACAGCTCTCACAAAAATCCGACAACTCGCTTTCCAAAATGAGTCAAGAAGCATACTGCTTCCTCAAACAGACAGATCACGTGACGACCACGGCACCAAAATTAGATTTGTCCGACTTATTCAGACTGGTACCGACAGTCTTTCTTCTCGTTTACCGTCCACACGTGAAATGGGAATGGGGCAAATTATAATTATTTTCAGCCATAATGGCTATGTTTGTGAACCGTGACTGTGTGTGATAATTTTTTATTTCAAGTTTCTGCTACCAGTCACTTTTTATTTTATGCTTAATCTAACGTAATGCATCGCGTTTCGAACATGTTCTGTTCATCTTCAGGCGTTTATACATACATAAACACATGTAGGGAAATGTTACTTAAAAATAAAGAGTCTTCAACTAGAGTAATCTAGAACTCTTTGTTTTTACTGTAGCTGCTGGTGTGGCATTTGGGGGGAAGGACGGGGGCAGTGTATGGCTAGAAATCGAAATCAGTGATGTCTTCTGCTGGTTTTCTTCTTTGTGGTTGACTATATATATCACAGCTTGTGTAGGATGCAGACAGATTTGCATCAGTTATGTGTTACGAAAATAGTGTGAAAGGCTTTTACATGACAGTTGATCACTTACAATTTCATCATCTTGCTGCTTCACTTGCATCACTGGTGTAATGGCGGAGCTGTTGGCAATCAGTAACAAAATATAATGTGCAACAGTGTAATGTCACTCAATGCATGATTATCAGATTTCCTGGGTTTTCCTCAGCTCTATGACATCACAGTTCAATGTGGTAGACACTAGTACAGTCCGCATAGTTGCCAGAGTTCTGTTTTTTCTGAATTGAAACTCCATTCCTTAGTACAAAATGACAGTAAATACAAAAATAACTGATTTTCCTTTATTAGTACATTACACTTGCCTTAAGTTTAAAATGTTACTAGCTCAGCCGTCCAAAGTTTAAACAATTGCTCCTCAGACATCATTGGTTTAAAAAAATTTCCACTTTAGTAACCTTAAGTCTGAAACACAAGAGCTCACATCTATTAAGTTTAAAATGATGATAAAATTAAAAATCCATTTATCCTAGTTTAAAAATGGTGGGAAATTCAAAAATCCACTTAGGCTAAGTTCAAAATGAAAGGAAGATCTTCGGTTGTCAGAAGTAGACCACTTGCCATAACTTCAAAGCTGTATAGCACTTTGCCGTCATCATCATAATCATTATCATCATCATATTCTTCCTTTCCAGGATTAGGCTGTTGGGTGTTCTGAACTCACAAACAAAACCTTTCCCATCATTTTCGAGGTCTTCTAATATCTCTTTTCTCATTTGCTTGTAGTTCAAGATCTTCTAAGAAATTCTATGACCTGCATTCCTGTGATATGTTGTGCGCAATCTTGATGATAGTTCTGAATTTTTTGATTCATGTGGAAAATATTTAATTCTGTTGTAATTTCCTCTTTTATAATCTTGTATATTCTTGTGTAGCCTTTCAACTTTCTTGGGAACCTTGTCTCTGCTGTTTGAATTTTATTTTGTTGCTTTATTTGTGGTAACACAGCTTTCGCCTCCATAACATAACACAATAACCGCCATTACTTTATAGAATTTCATGATGGTCTCTTTTTGTACTTAATGGCCCAATGTTCTGCTAATAGTACCACAGAAAGCTCGAAAATTGTTTATTTTATTTTCGGTATCAGAGTCAAAATCAGAACTTATAGCACAGCATAAGTTAGAGATTTGGGACCCTTGTTTTAAAACTGAATTATCCAAAAGAAATTTTGATCTGTCTGGATATTTTCTTCGGAATGGCATTATTTTCGTTTTATTACTGGAAATTTTAAAGTTGTACATCTTGCAAATTTCTTTCAGCTGGTATACTGATCTTTGGAGCTCGTCTTCCTTTTGAATAATAACGCACTCAACAGCAAACAGAAGTATATTCATTTGTTATCTCAGTTCCTTTGTTTCTTTATCTATCTATTTACGTAGAATGATGTTATTGTAAATATAAAAAAAGGATGGGTGATAATCCACAACTTGTCCAACACCCTGGTCAATAATTATTTCCGCTAATCGAGTTATACCTGTGTTTATTACAATGCAGGTACTTTTGTGAAGGCTTTGCACTAGCTCTGTTCAATGATAAGGATACCTACATTCAGACATAGCCTTTTATAGGCTATCATGACTCACATGGTCAAAAGCCTTCTCAAGATCAATAAATGCCATATAGGTTTCTACGATAAAGTTCTCTGTGATTTTCTATAATGTTTTTAATTACAAACATATTGTCTGTAATTGAATGACTTGAACTAAATCCATTTTGTTCTTCAGAAAGAATAGCGTCTGTGATACTCGTCAAACAATTATTGATTGTCTTTGAGAATAGTTAGTAGCCAGTGTTTGGAAGACTGATGCCACAATAGTTTTTACGGTCATTATGTTTCTCTTTCTTGAACAGAGAGATTAGTTCTGTTACATATGAAGGATCTGGGATCTTGCAGTTCTTACAACATTCATATTTTATTGTAAAAGTATTTTATCTAGTGGTAATGCTCCATATTTAATTAGTTCTGCATTTGCTCCACCTATTACAGTAGCTTTTCATCTATACCTGCCTGATTTTCTGTCAGGGTTGTCTCCCTTAGAGAAGCTGTCTTTGCCACAGCATAGACAGGGACCCTAATTATTCTGTTATGGGTGACCTGGTAAAGATAGCTTCAGCAACAAGACATACTGGTGTTATGCTTGTATCTGTTCTGAGGTGCTATTACCAGCCTCATTTAAACTCTTCTTTTAGGAAAGTTCATTTAGAGATGGAATGACTGCTTGGATCAGGTAAGGGGTCTCATAACTGCGTGGAAAGGAAATAGAAAACTGTTTGGGCTAATAGAAAATAGGGAGGGGGCCATTATCCAAAGTGGTAAAGTACGAGTGGCTGCAAGTGACAGAACAGATTTTTTTAGGGTAAGGAGGGCAGAAACAAAAGATGTTCAGAAAAAGGCTGAAAATGACATTAATGTTGGTAAAAAAGCAACCAGAAAGGAAACTTTAGGGTACACAATTCGTCCAAATAGCCTTTGATTGAATTTGACAGAAAAATTAGGTTCATTCAGTTGTAATTCAACAAGTGCACAAAATCAGTTATCCTTATTGCATCAAAATATTTGAGGACTAAGGAGTAAACTTAATGAGTTGCTCATTTGTGTTGAAGAGTTGAGCAAACCAGTTGATATAGTCTACCTTTTGAATGTCATGTGACCACTGGGATAGATATGATAAATGTTAGAGAACTCAGGTTAGCTTACTATTTCTTTAGAGAAAATATGGAGAAAGGAGGAGTTGGCACATTTGTCAGAAGCTGTTTTGCTTCCAAGAATATTGATATTAACACATTTTGCTCAGAGCAACATGTATCTGCTTGTGCAAAAGAAGTAGTATTTCATAATAAGTTCTTTATAACAGTAACTATGTACAGAGAACCTTCAGAAACTTTGAGTGCTTCATAAAAGACCAGGAAGCTCTGTTGTCCCATCTCACAGTAAAAAACAAGGAAATAGTGGTTGGTGGTGACTTTAATGTGGGTTTATTGAAAAGCTCTGTCAGTGAACAATTATTGCAATCAGTAACACTGTCTTTCAATTTAATTCCTACTGTGAGCTTTGCAACTACGGTATGTACATGCACTGAGATTGCTATTGACAGTATCTTTATAGATAAATCTAAGAAAAAATTCATATCATGAAACCTCTAGGAAAAAATTCATGAAACCAATAGTAAATCGGCTGTCTGATCATGACATACAGCATCTTGTGTTAAATGTTGAAATTTTTCAGGATAAAAAAAAATCTATTAGTTATGAGTGCAGGAGGGTAATAAATCAGTCAAAAATTGAGAATTTTAAGAGACTGCTCAACGACATGAACTGGGTAGATGTTTACAATAATCCTGACTCAAATGGAAAATACAAGGCATTACCTCCTCTTCTGAAAATTGTTTTCCCCTAAAGGTAACTCAAATCAAACAAAAATCTAACAATAAACCATGGTTTACACAAGGAAAAAGATATCATGTGGGGAAAAAAGGAAACTGCATCTACTATCTAGGAACAGCTCTGATGTTAGCATTACAAAGGATACTGCAAAATATTGAAGCAGGCCATTCAGACATGTAAGCAGCTTTATTGTGAGAAAAAAATAATTACATTAGGCAACAAAATAAAAACTTTAGAGAAGACAGAGACAGATGGGGCTAAAAAGGAAGAGTAACAAATAGCTCTAAAAATAAATGAGACATTGTTAACAAGTGCATGTAGTGTTTAGACCTCTTAAATAGGTACTTTCTTTCTGTTACTGACTGCTTGGTGTTATCAGGTTCAGTAAACTGAGACCAGTCTTTAAAAATAACTTCAGTAAAATGGAAATGACTCTCATGTCTCCCAAAGAAATAGCATCCATCATAAAATCCTTAAAATCTATGTATTCTTGGGGCTATAATAACATATCAATGAAGTTAATCGAGGAGTGCCCATGTGAGTTCAATTCTATCTCAAGTTATTTGTGTAATCAATTTCTTATCAGTGGAACATTTCCAGACTGGCTAAAATATGCTGAAGTTAAGCCTGCTTACAAGAAGGGGGATGACATAGAGCAAGCTAGTTACACATACATTGAGGAGGTACGTAAGTCATTACAAAACAAATTTGAGGCTACTGGCATTTTCTGTGACCTGACAAAAGCCTTTGACCGTTTGAATCACAGCCTTCTCTTAAGTAAATTAGAATATTACAGTGTCACTGAGAGTGCTGTGAAATGAGTCTTAACTAACAGGAAACAAAGAGTGTCATTGGAAAATACCAGCATAGAAAGCAGTCAGTCTTCATTTGATTGGGAATTAATTACATGTGGTGTTCCTCAAGGTTCCATCTTGGCTCTGTTGCTTTTTCTTGTGTACATTAATGATCTCTTATCTGTTACATTGCCAGATGCTAAGTTTTGTTTTGTTTTCAATACATTAATGAATGGTTTAAAGCTAATTCACTATCATTAAACTTTGAAAAAACCTACTAAATGCAGTTCAGAACCTGTAAGAGATTCCCTTCCAGCACATTTTTAGTGTATAAAGACATGCAGATCGAAGAGGTTGGCAGTGTAAAATTCTGGGGATTGCAGCTCGATAATAAATTCAGTCAGGAAGCGCATGCCACAGAATTGCTGAAGCACGTAAATATGTCTGTATTTGCAGTAATAATGATGTCATATGTAGGAGATATAATATAAAAAAACTTGCATATTTTGCTTACTTTCATTTTGTTATGTCATATGGGATCATATTCTGCGGTAACTCGTCAAACGAAGCAAAAGTTTTTAGTGTGCAAAAGCCTATAATAAGACTCATTTGCGGTATAAATGCAGGGAACTTTGTGTCCTAACCACTGCTTCTCAGTATATTTATTCCTTAATGAAGTTTGTTGCAAGTAATATATGTCCATTTCCAACCAATATCATTACTAGGAATGTGAACAACCTACATAAGGGCCTAAAATCACTTACTTTGGTACAAAAACGGGTCCAACGTTCAGGAATACACATTTTCAATAAGTTACCAGAAATGATCAGAAACTTGTTTTCAGATAAAGCACAGTTTAAACAAAGTTGAAATGACTTTTTGATAGGTAACTCCTTCTACTCTATAGATGAAAATCTTAACAGGGACTGTTAGACCAACTTAAGTGAAAATGTCTGTTAGATTTCAGTTTTGATGGCACTTCATCACAACAATCAGAATTAGGTATTTTGTGTATGATAAATTTATCGAAAGTGCATAACTGTGTTTCATTAAGGCAGTGTATTAATTCTGTAGATATTAGCAGTTCCAGTTTTGTAATGTATTCACCTATTTTGACAATCTCCTGACAAATGATGATGGCAGTGAGTATTATATATAAATGTTTTATGTTTTTATGTTGTACTTCCTGATTTGTTTCACACCCACAAGGACCATCTCACTTTTGGGTCTATGGAACGAAAACTGAATTTAATCTAACCTAAACGACGCCTCTAGAGCTCTTCCTTCCCTATGTTGAGGGACACTTTTCATCTGGGTACTCAGTCGAGGCCATTGCGGCTTGGGTGACCCAGCCAATAGATACGGCTCCGTCAAAGCACGCAGTCTCACCTCCAGCACTGCAGTTGCCTTTGATAAAGTGGTGATCCCTGGGAGGACTGTATAGCACTTGTGTCTTTATTTAGACACAGTGGTCCCCATGCTACATTGCAACATGCCACAGTTTGTGGACCATCAGTTCCTGAAAACAGAAATTAGTGCATGACAGCATGTTAGTCGACCTTTTGCATCAAAAGGCGCTTATGTGGGCAGATGTTGAAATCAGGTGTCAGATTATGACGAAACCTCCATAATGGAGTTTATTTTGGTAATCTGGTCAAGTTTCAGTAAGAACTTTGCATTTGTGCCTTGGTCAGGTCACGCCCCATGGGCCTTAAGTTTATGGTCGTGCTTAACAGAAGTTAACTCATTTAATGTACTTTAATGTGGTCTTTCTTTTACATTAATATTTTGGAGGATTTTTATATTTTTTATATGTTTTCTTTGTGTACTTGCTTTCCCGCCACGTGGTCGGTTGGAGCAACTGTAACATTGGTAAAACGCAGTTTCGGTCTGAAAACGTATAGTAAAAGAGTGAATAACCATACGGTAGTGCGTGAGCTAGGGAAAGAATAATCTTGTGTGTCCGTATTTTTTTGCGCTTCTGTTCGCTACGGCAACATGGCCATGTGTGTAGAATAGTATCAATGTGATAATTAGCTAATGTTTCTTGTGCCCCCCATAACTATTTGATTTGCTTGCAATGTTGTGCGTTACAGAAAACATACAGGTTAAATTCTTGTATCTAGGAAAGTTCAGATTTTAATGCCCGTTGATGGCATAAACACTCGCAAAATTTTCCCGCCATATGATAGTCAATGTTCTTCGCCTCAGCTCAGTAACTTGGTGTTGCTTCTGAACGCAACATTAAACCAAAATAGGCAGTCATGGTCAAGTGCACCACTTGCTGCTCTTCAGCTTACGTTTTAATGAAAATTGAAATATTTCGGTAGATACTCTTCCGCCCTGACTGAGTTCGCTTGTAGTGTCTTTGCTGAACTTGTTCTGCGTGACCTATAACAATCAAATGTAATAAACATGGGTTTAGGTATAATTGTGTGCCTGCATAAAATTACATTGAAGCCAGGTCTGCACTCCCCTCTCCCTTTCCATAATCAGGCGGCGAAAGTGAATCATATTAACTAGAGAGACCAGTTGTGGTTATGTATATTCCAACAGATACACGGCTAGTTGTTGAAATGCCGTCGGTATCTAATAAATATAAATTAATCTATACCCTCGACTGATTATTTCCTCCCTTCATCGTTAAGAATAGGTGAAAGTCAGTAACACAGCCGAATGCTTGATCATGAAAGTAAATAAAGGATCTATGTTGCCTATTAAGCCCTGCATAGGTGCCTTCCGTACTGGTTCTGAAAAAAAATATTGCGTTACCCGTTGCGTTCAAATTTTTACAGTTTGGTTAAACCCACCCGCTAGAAATTATTTGTATCCCAGCAGTAATTTGCAGGGGCCTATAATTTGGTGGACCACACGAATTTGTTAAGCCATTACTACGGAGGGTACCTTGCAGGAGTTGTAGGACATGACAAGTGAAGGTAATCTTCCTACCAGGTCGAGTTTTAACATTCACTATACTACCGATAGTAGAAGGTTACGTTGCAGTAGTGGACAATAATTGTGACATTAATAAGAATAATGATTGTGGCAGAGATATAAAAAGAGTTTGTACATGATGTTTATTTTAACTGAAGACATTTAAATATCTCGAAAATTACACACTGGATCACAAAAAGTTATAATTCCAACTTGTTTCTCCGAGGGGATATCCAATGATACCACACTCGACCCCCACCCCACCTCACGTGTAGACGGCGGGGGCAGGGGGAGACTTTGAAATCTTCAATGGAAACCCTCGTTATCTATTGCAGATTAGATTCTATGACAGAATCTACATATGTTATGTCTGAAGCATTTTTTGCCACAGACGGCGCTATAATCTGAGGAATAGGAATGAATACACAATCTACACTCCTGGAAATTGAAATAAGAACACCGTGAATTCATTGTCCCAGGAAGGGGAAACTTTATTGACACATTCCTGGGGTCAGATACATCACATGATCACACTGACAGAACTACAGGCACATAGACACAGGCAACAGAGCATGCACAATGTCGGCACTAGTACAGTGTATATCCACCTTTCGCAGCAATGCAGGCTGCTATTCTCCCATGGAGACGATCGTAGAGATGCTGGATGTAGTCCTGTGGAACGGCTTGCCATGCCATTTCCACCTGGCGCCTCAGTTGGACCAGCGTTCGTGCTGGACGTGCAGACCGCGTGAGACGACGCTTCATCCAGTCCCAAACATGCTCAATGGGGGACAGATCCGGAGATCTTGCTGGCCAGGGTAGTTGACTTACACCTTCTAGAGCACGTTGGGTGGCACGGGATACATGCGGACGTGCATTGTCCTGTTGGAACAGCAAGTTCCCTTGCCGGTCTAGGAATGGTAGAACGATAGGTTCGATGACGGTTTGGATGTACCGTGCACTATTCAGTGTCCCCTCGACGATCACCAGTGGTGTACGGCCAGTGTAGGAGATCGCTCCCCACACCATGATGCCGGGTGTTGGCCCTGTGTGCCTCGGTCGTATGCAGTCCTGATTGTGGCGCTCACCTGCACGGCGCCAAACACGCATATGACCATCATTGGCACCAAGGCAGAAGCGACTCTCATCGCTGAAGACGATACGTCTCCATTCGTCCCTCCATTCACGCCTGTCGTGACACCACTGGAGGCGGGCTGCACGATGTTGGGGCGTGAGCGGAAGACGGCCTAACGGTGTGCGGGACCGTAGCCCAGCTTCATGGAGACGGTTGCGAATGGTCCTCGCCGATACCCCAGGAGCAACAGTGTCCCTAATTTGCTGGGAAGTGGTGGTGCGGTCCCCTACGGCACTGCGTAGGATCCTACGGTCTTGGCGTGCATCCGTGCGTCGCTGCGGTCCGGTCCCAGGTCGACGGGCACGTGCACCTTCCGCCGACCACTGGCGACAACATCGATGTACTGTGGAGACCTCACGCCCCACGTGTTGAGCAATTCGGCGGTACGTCCACACGGCCTCCCGCATGCCCACTATACGCCCTCGCTCAAAGTCCGTCAACTGCACATACGGTTCACGTCCACGCTGTCGCGGCATGCTAGCAGTGTTAAAGACTGCGATGGAGCTCCGTATGCCACGGCAAACTGGCTGACACTGACGGCGGCGGTGCACAAATGCTGCGCAGCTAGCGCCATTCGACGGCCAACACCGCGGTTCCTGGTGTGTCCGCTGTGCCGTGCGTGTGATCATTGCTTGTACAACCCTCTTGCAGTGTCTGGAGCAAGTATGGTGGGTCTGACACACCGGTGTCAATGTGTTCTTTTTTCCATTTCCAGGAGTGTATTTACAACATGCTACTCAACGGTACTTGAATATTCATGGCACGTGGTACCCCACCTCCATCCTGCGAGGGTATAACAGGCCAGTATTTCATAACTTCTCATTGGAAACCCCATTCGTAACATTGTATTTCTCTGACATAGCGAAAAGGGGACTACTCGATGCACCGCTGCGGCTGTGGCTCGAGGCGAACTCTACTCTACTTTCCAATCAGAGTAAGTGTTCAAACACAATATAGCAAACTTCAATACACTTAACGATCCGTTTTTCAAATGACCTTACACAGGACAGAAGCATATCTGCGTTGATGTCAGCACAAACGTTTCTGATGCCGTCGACCATATCTCCACGGTCTGTTGGTACTTGCTGGTACACCTGTTGAGTGGTACTTAAGTAAATAAATTAGTGAAATCAAAGTGAACTAGAAATTAGAATATAAATGGAAAACTTGGTTTAGTTTAGAGAGTTACATACTGGCATTCAGCGGGCAGAACAGAAGAAACAATGACCGTGAAGTCAGCAGTTCCACATAAGCGGGCGCTGTCGATTCAGCCGTCAGGGCATCGCCCGACCGGCTCACGTGTTTCTAAGTTGTCGCATGAGCAAAGGCCCTCGCCTACATTCCAAGAGCCAATGACCGACGTTAAGAAGATTCTTCGAGAAGCCTTTCAACGTGACGGAAGAGGCAATGACCGGCTCACGTGTTTCTCAGTCGTCACATGCGATCAGAGGCCCCCGCCTACATTCCAAGAGCCAATGACCGAGGTCAAGAAGATTCTTCGAGAAGCTTTTCAACGTGACAGAAGAGGCAATGGCCGTGAAGTCGTTCACCTCCAGTGAACTGAAGTGAATAAATACGCGAGACGCGGTGGGTCCGACGGAGGAAGACGGTTGAAGACAGATGAAGACAGACGGAGACGAAGACGAGAGACGAAGGAAGAAAAGAAGAGTAGCAGTAGTTTTCAGTCAGTTTCGGTGCTGAAGACCGTCATGCAAGAAGAGACTGCATCATGCACAGACGCACCAAGTCCGCCGCTGTAATGGAATAGCAAGCAGCAGCCGCGGCGCCAGAAGACAGAAGTTAAAAGGTATTTGAAGTCTGGTTTTTACATACCCGGGTGACTCGTGAGGACGGGAAGGAGACGGCCTCACATCAGTAGTCATCTGTGAGCTGGGATGAAGACCTGACAGCCGAAGACTGGCAAGCGGGAGTCCGTGGTTCGAGTTCGGGACACTGGCCTTCCCCCGCCACTCTGCTCCACTGGTCGACGCACAACACACGCGGCCGCTTAGAGAAGAGAAACACTGGGACGCCACATTCAAGGTATCACCATCCGATGCACGACGTCGCTCGCAATAATTAAACGGGCCACCTCGCGCTGCGCGTCTCCGGTCAGCTGGGCGAGACGGCGACACGAGATACACACCGCTACGCGTAATCAGACGCCGCCGCCGCCGCCGCCGCCGCCGCCGCCGCTGTCGCAGCACAAGGCTACGCAAACGACACGGCTGCCGCTCTCCGAACCAGAACATCCAGTAAGATACAGTTGTACGAAACTTTCAATAAAAGTTATCTTATGTAAAAATGATGTTTCATTCGACCTCATACCCGAGCCAAGGGAGAACCCACCCTGCCCACATGTTGTAAGAGAGAAAAGTTAATTTATTTAATGTTTTCACCCTGACAGAATGCTTTAGAATGCTCATCCTGACAATTGACAGCATCCAAAGAGAAAACCCAGTTACATTGAGTGACAGAAGTGTCACATTTAGTAACACAACTGTTACATTTAGTGTCATAAGCCGTTTTAGTTGTTACATTTGATGTCAGAAGCCGTTATAGTTGTTACACACCTTATCTTTTAAATATCCCCACGGAAAGAAACGTTAGGACGTCAAATCCGGCTACCTAGCGGGCCAATTAATTGGCCACCTCTGCCAATCCACCAGGCAGTGTAAACACAATCTAATACCTCCCCTGCTTCAGTTGCATGATGTGCTGAGCAATGCTGAAAACACATACATTTTCGAACATGCAGGGCAACATCTTGCAGTAGCACCGATAGTTCCCGTTCCGAAAACGTTCGATATTTACGTCCATTCAACGTACCGTCGCTAAAATACGGACCATTGAGTTTGTTCACCATGATGCTACACCATATGTTAACCGACCGAGGACGTTGATGGTCAGCTTGTCATAACCAGGCGAGGACGTTGATGGTCAACTAGCCATAAGCAGTGGGGATTGTCTACACTGCATTAATTCATGTTATGCTACGAAAACAATACCTCAGCAAAGAATGTGGTGATCGTATGTATTTGTTGACGTGCCTGTTCACAACACTACCCAAATATGGATAACGGCGCAATGAAGTTCTCCATGCAATAACTTGTGGCATGGAAGATACTCACAACGATGCAATATCGTGACAATATTACCTACGGACATATCGGAATCACGGTGTAATTGCTGGGCGCTTAATCAAGGGTTGTGGTGCGATGCGGCTAGTACATTTGTATCATCAGCTTCTCCTGTAACACGTCTGCTTCGTTTCCTTTCGCCGCTCTGTGCCCTGCCATGAGACATAAAGGTGTTTACAACCTTGTAAAAGAACGAACGAGAGAGAGCTCTCTCTGGAAAATGCTCGGTATACAAGGCAACAGCAATCTCAACATGTCTCCCACATTCTCCCCAAATCAGGGTCATTTCAGTTATTTCTTCTGTGGTTGCAATATTCATCAACCACTTGCACGTGTGTTTTGCGAATAATAGATAGGTGTGCAGGCAATAAACACTGCGCAAGTATTGTAATGTTTAGAGCCACTATCTGTTCTACGTCTGCATGATAAGTGAGCTCTGATCCCAGTGAACTGCCTGTTGTGACATGTCGTAGTTCGCTACACGGCCACGGTGGTGCATCAAGTAGTCCCCTGGTCGACATCTCGGAGGAATACACTGCAGCGAATGGTGTTTCCAATCAGAAGTTATGAAATAGTGGCCTGTCCTACCCTCAGAGCATGGAGGTGGGGTCCCACGTGCCATTGGACATTCAAGTTTCAGACAAAGTGTATGTATATTTTGCCGTGGAATCGTAATCTGCAATAAAAAATGGTGGTTTCCAATGAAGATTTCATAGTTGCCTCCTACCACCCACGCAAGGGGTCGGGTGGCAGGTCGAGTGTGGAGTCGATGGATGTCCGCCTCCGAGACAAACAAACTGGAATTATAGCATTTTATGATCCGATGTGTAATTTTCCAGATATTTAAATGACTTCATTTAAAATGAACACCCTGTAGGTCTACAAAATAGATGTTTTCTGATATAGCGAGTTCTGGGAAAAGGAAACTTAAGGAGATGAGATCGGCTGAGACTACTGGGACATGAGGGAGCTCTAGTTGGAAAGAGGTATGAACAAGAGTTACTTGTACATGGACAATGATAATCTTACTGTTGCTACCTGTATTCTGAAGATGGAGATGTTATTTAGTTCTCTAATATAATGGGGAGATTTTTCCAGAGTTGGGTTCCTGCTACTGAAGACTTCTAGAAAGTGGCTGAACGATGGAGAAGGATAGAAAAGAACTTTGCTCTGATGGGAGCGGTCGTCAAGGTCAAAGAGAGATTTGAGGGACAGTGTTCTATTGATAAGATGATAAGACAGAGGGTATGGAAATCTCTGCGCCTCTTTGCATGCAGCCAGGATAGCTGTGCAAATGATGGTTAAATGTAATCAACGAGTAGAACGTCATATGTATAAGCAACACAGGCATCCACAACCAGTTCCAGGTGTTGTGAGCTTTTCTGAGAAAGGCCTTGCTGTCAATCATTAGATGTATAAGTGTTTGTGCAAGTTTGTTTTTCAGGTCCATGTGGAAGAGCTTTTCATATTTTTGTATGCCATGGAGAGATGCTGTTACCTTCTTCCAGATTACAGTTATGTGCTCAGTCCAACTTAGATTTTCATCTATTATTAATCCTAGACTCTTAGCTGAAAGAGGGAAGTTTATATTTACCCCTTTTAGGGTTAAAGATTGTAGGGATTCCCGATATTTCAACCAAGGAACCTAGAACAACGAATCAGTACCACTTGGGTTTTGCATGGGTTGAGCATTAAGCCTATACTCAGCGCCCATTTTGATAGTGCATACAAGTTGGTATTGAGATTCTCGACAACTGTCTTCATTTTTATAGGTTTTGCACTTAAATTCAACAGGAGGTCATCAGCATATATGTGGTATTTACAATAGGACAAGACTGATGACACATGATTTACACACAATTAAAAGAGTATAGGACCTAATACCAAACACTGGAGGCGCCTGATGCTATCTGTCTCCATTATGACTTTATGATGCTGGACCTGATGCTGTGGCGGTGAGATGTCAAGTATGAGTGAAACCATCCCATTGCAATTGCAGAAATTTAGGCTGCTATATTTGGAGAGTAAAAGGTCAATGACATAAAAGACTTTGATGAAGTCTAAGAAGCACATTAGATTTGCCTCTTGCGCCTCCATGGGAAGTTTCAAGTCATCTGTTACCTTTATTAAGACATGTTGTACTGCAATGGTTATGAAAGTCTGATTAGTATATATCTGGAAGGTTGTCATAGTCAGGTAGTTCGCTAGCTGTCATGGACTATGTATTCTAAAGCTTTGGACAGTACAGTGATAATGCAAATAGGTCAGTAATCAGAGAGTGATGTGGCAGCGTCCTTTTTAGGTAATGGCTTAAATGGACCCATTTTCAAGCCTCATGGGAATTCTTGTGGTTAAGGAGTGGTTAAAGATACGTTATATAGGGCAATAGCGGGTCAATCACAAGCTTCATCATTTGGACTGCGATGCCACTGTGTCCTATAGATGCTTATCTGATAAACATGACAGCTTTTTTGCAGTGTTGTAAATAACATGCTTTAGATATAATTTTTTGTGGGTAAAGTCAGGTACCCATATGAATAAAATCAATAAGTTTTTGTTCCGTTTCTGGTTCAATTGTCATTGTAGGTAATTTGGCAACACAACACCACTCTGGGATTTTATTTGGCCTACCAAATGCATAGTAAAAGCGTAGTGGTGTAGAAACTTTATTTGACATTCCCAGCTATAGGTTTCTTATATCAGAACAGTCAAAATTTCATCCTCTATAATCTACTAAATTTTTAAAATGTCATTCTATAGCATCCTGTATAAATCTTCGCTGAACAATTCCATAACATCTATAGATGTAGGGAAACCACTAAATACACTCATCTGTCAAATGTTGGTTGGCAAAGCATACATCAAGTTTCTCAATGTATATTCTTAAAAGGAAGTGCATTATGTGGTATTTTGGGCTTGTATAGTTTCACTGTTTGTAGATAGTCCCAACACATTCTATGACAATCCAGTAACACTGCAGATGTCTGAGCATTGAATTTTGCTGATATTTGTGTGGGATTCTGACATAATTGACACCATACATAGTCTGATAATTCTACTTTAATGGCACTAAACTGTGGATCTTAATAATTACCACTATGTTGAAAACACAATCTGAGAACATAAAACAGTGCATTTACTGTCACTGGCATTGGCAACCTTGTAAGTTGTAGTGAATAAAAGCATGTTCTTCTTCGAAACATTACATAATGCTTTTGGTTCATTGGTCAGTGCCGATGTAGGATGTAGTGGAAACTCTGAGGCTGTAAGCAGTTCTGTGTCTTGATCCGATATATAGGGGAGTCTGAATGCATGGAGAATTGACTTCTGATCCAATGCATCAGGGAACCATTTGAAATAATGAAGGATAAATAATAATTAAAATGCATGAAAAGACCCACACACATATCCTGAATAACGATAATAACAATAATAACAAACACTAAGATGGGTTTGTACTTACATTCATCTGTGTGATTTCTGTTTTTTCTGTCTGGAGGTGGTAAATCTCTGATGACGTTTCATGATGATCCGTCCTTGAGTAATGTGTGCTGAATATATCTGCTGGGTTCACCTTGTAAGTTTATGGTGCCGAGGATTGTTGGGGAAGGGGATGGCAGCATAGTGAATATTGGAATGACTATTTTGGATTACACCCTTATCCCAAGATCCATCATCTTGGATCACCATCTTGGATTCTGAGATCACTGATGACGTCCTGAATCCCTGTTTCAGATTGCGATGTCATGGGTTCAGCATCCTGGCTTCTGATCTTGGATTTCAAACTTAGTGCTCATTCCGGATTCTATACTTAGCACAAATGACTTACTTCCACTGTGGCATCATGGGTAAACGACCATATTAAAAGACACTACCCAGACTGTACCAGCTATGAAATGCTTGGGAGTTATAAATAACAACTATTACACCATATGACATCAGGGAAAATCCCAATAGGATATTACTGTGTTGAAATTAATAAGTCTGTGGTAACAAAACCAAAACACTTGTTAAATCTATCAAATCAAAACACTCATGAAATCTATGATTTCACTTTAATTAACAGCATGCACAGTAACTACACAATAACTATGTGAACGACACAGAACTTGAACTGACCACTCATATTGGGTCTATGGTCTGCTTTAACTCTCTCGTAGAGCTTTACTGCTCACAGGCATTCAGAGAATTTTGCTGTAAAAAAAGTGATGTAATGGATATTTTCTTACAATTCTTGCTACAGCATGGTGAGTTTTGTTACAACTTCACTGAATGTAGCGGTACAGCAAAGTGAATGATTGCGTGTAGCTCACTGTTCACCAAAAATATAGTGGTTCAAGAGGGTCCTCACATTGGGTATGAAAATGTAGCGTTGCAATGGGTGCAATAACCGCTTTGGAGGGGTGGAAGAGCTGATCTTCTAGTGGTCATGATGGCGATGGCTCCCCCACCTGGGCATTGTGAGTTCGATGGATTACAAGGGTTATTGGAGGCTGCCGTGAGGAAACACAGACAACATGCACGTTAACTCTTTATTACTCTAACAAGCCACAGCGTCCATGCCCCATGGACATGGTCAGGCATCGATATCATAGCCCATAATGGTGAGAAATGGTGTCACAAAGACGACAGTAGTTGCTGCCCCACTAGTACTACAGCCTCACTTGGTCAGCATACGTTGGTAGTGCTGTGTCAGATACAGTAGGTTCATGTTGTTATTACACTGTAATAAGGCAGCTGTGCACCTGCCAGCAGGAATGAGTCAGTGCCTGGCACTCATTCCTGCTGGGCTTGGTGACTAGTAGGGCATTGGTGACTCTCGCCCCATTCAATGGCGGCCTACATCAGGAGAAACATTGACAGACACTTCAGCGGCCAGTGCGCTGCAGACACTTATTCGAAGGCCAGCCGTGTTAACATCACAGCCTAGCCAGACGACTAGCTTTTATACAAGACAAGACAAGGCAGGACTCGTTCCAGTACAAGTCATGTGTGCAGTCCGCCATGTGCCTTCTAAATGTCTCAAAACGCTGGTTACTGTGACTACAATTAATATTTTACAAAACACTACTCCAAAGTACATGTTCTAAGCTAGTTACTGTTGTCTGTACTTTTTGTTGTCTTGCTTACGTTTACTATGCCTTCGCTGTTCCACCGTCTTGGGATGAGATACTTAGACACAATTACAAATGAGAAATTTCCCTATTCATAAAGATCTAATCACTGGCTGTTTCCGTAAATTACGCAGACATTCTGTGAAAATATGGTTGAGTGTACTGGCTACTTTTGTCCACATTATTCATACATTGGTCCTCTTCTCAGAAACCATTCGCTGCTTCCTGCAAAATTTTCTATGCGGCCCTACTGAGTCTGTATGTAAAGCTAATCCATAAAATATCCACAGTCCATGACATTCACTTGTCCATTCAGCAACGGTGCAAAACCATCTAGAATAATTTGAATGCAGGTATCTGGGAGATATCCTACAACGTTATGAAACTATGCATCCATTGTTTCTGACATGTTACCCTACTTAATCTTGAAAACGTATAACTTATCCTCTTTAACCTACTTCTTTCACTTCAAAAAATGATAAAGGTGTTGCAAAACACAACATCAATGATTTTCTATAAAGCTAAATTAAACATGCTAATTTTCTGCTATGTACAAGACATCTCACTTACACATTCATTTGACATACTTCGTTATCATTTACTTTAACTATACCAAATTTTCTCCTTCATACTCGTATGCAACTTGCATGAACACAAAATTTATTAAGATCTGCATCTCAGCATTCCTAAATACATTAAAGTGTAGATCTACCAATAACACGTACACACACTTGTCCAGAAGAAGAGTTTAACGTAATCTATTCGCAAGATGTAACTAATTCATGACACCTACTACTGTCACGTTATTTTTCTCGTAAGGACAGGAAAACCATTACTTAAACTTCAAGCTGTACATCTCAGTCCAAGAGATGTATCCAGTATATCATGCTGCTTGAGTTTCTTGATGTCACTGACTTATTTATCCACAGGTGCTTTCCTAGCTGGATCCTGTTTCCTCAAACTCCATAATCAGTCTTTTTCATAACTCTCTAATACACCATCTTGACTATAAATCCTCAATACTTCACAATAAATTTTAATGTCTCAACCAACAATTACCTGAGAGACTTGTCTAGTGCATTGCACTGCATGTACTCCTCAGTATCACCGACTTATTTAACCACAGGCGCTTCCTGCACTACAGTCTATGTATGCTGGGGAGGTGGAGGCAAGTGCAACTAGCAGGCAGTTGTTTAAATGCTAGACAAGAGATTCTGCAAGCGTCTACACTTATAGATATGTGGTTTGATGCATACAGAGTACCTGAGCTGGCACTCCATAAAACTTCCTAGTACCTGATACGTTCCCCCTCACACTGATTCTGACAGTTATCACAAGTGGATTTCCTGTTATCATATGCACTGTTTCTCAGCAGATCAGGAGTGGTTTCATTGATGAAGTCAGGGCGAACGGTTTGTCTCGCATATCTCTGATGCCTTCAGCATATTGCTCCTTGAGTTAGCATGACGTAAAGACAAAAATTCCAAACCATCAGATGCAGTTGAGACACTGATCTACATTTCACCTTGTAAGCATTGTGCCACAATTTACAATCACCTCACTATAAAGTAGAGTAAGTAGTAGGAGTGTGACACAGAAAAGGAAAAATAAAGAAAAGTTCCACACACAACGCCGGTATCTGTGGTCATCAAAGCATACATCTACCAGTGTAAACTCTTGGGGAACGTCTAAACTTATAACGTAAAGGACAGCCTTAAATTATATCTATATTTGCCTACTATTACACTTGCCTATAGATCCACAGCGTACACTCGCCTTAATTCACAAGATATTTTACACAGAAAGGACGAAAAAGTCTTCACAAGCAGTTATAATAAACAAACGTTGCTACTTACTTGTACTGCCGATAATTGTAGCACCTTTGCCAATCCTATCATTGTCGCCAAACTGTAGCAGTGGAGCAAGGTGGACCGTTGCATATACCCCACTGGGTGCCAAAATGTAGTGGGTCGAGGTGCAATGACAGCTGCAGAAGGATGGTACAGCTATTCTTCTAGTAGTCAGGACAGCGATGTTTTTACCACTTGGTCATTGTAGGTTTGGTGGGTTAGCAAGGGCTACAGAAGGGGGACATAAGGAGAAGGTGACTGCAGCAAGACATATGACATGCATGTAAACTCTTTATTACTCCAACATGCTACAGCAGTTACAGGTATGCACATTTAACTGGTGGCACAGGCAGTTTGTTACGATTTCACTGCAAAATAAGGCATTTTGTTGCAGTTTTGCTGTAACATACGCTGTTTTATTACAATTTTTTATTTAAACATGGGTAATTTGTTACAATTTCGCTGTAATGTGGGGCTATTTGTTACAGTTTCACAGTAATTTGTTACATTTTCAGTGTACCATTAGATGTATGGGGTGAAGTGTTACGTGCAGTGTGTGAATTGTTCAATTTCTCGTCATATTCCCCATTTCATACAAAATATTCAGAGTAAAAACTTAGTACTAAATATTTCAGAGTAGTCTTCATAAAATCAAAATCGTATGACGCTGAATAAATTCGACAATTCTCGGAATCATTTCACAGCCTAACTTCAGTCAAAGATATTTCAATGTCCTATAAACCACAAGGCCTTTAGAATTGCTGCAAGTATGCATGTGCAGTCGTTTCACTGCTAAGCCTTGACCAGCAAAGGGTACCCAGCACAAGTGCTGTTTTTGAAGGAATCACACCGCATTTGTCATAAATTATTTGGAAATCCTGTGGAAACACTAATGTCTGTACAGCGCTTATAGTTGCATCTCCAGTGGACCAATGCAACTATCCCATTCAATCTGAGTTATATTTGTCGAAAATACTGTGGAAATGTCTGACACTATACGCACAACATATGTTCAAATGTGTGTAAAATTTATGGGACTCAACTGCTAAGGTCATCAGTCCCTAAGCTTACACACTACTTAACCTAAATTATCCTAAGGACAAACACACACACCCATGCCCGAGGGAGGACTCGAACCTCCGCCGGGACCAGCCGCACAGTCCATGACTGCAGCGCCCTAGACCGCTCGGCTAATCCCGCGCGGCTGCACAACATAAAACGTATAGTGAAACAGAAACCCTTACATGTATATATTCTATGCCAATTTGCTGTCACGTCTCATTTTCAGAGACTAAAACTGGGTAAATAACTACATTTAATTCTTCTGTATGTAGGTTCAACTGTAATGGAGTAGGTTTGACACAAAATTCGATTACTTAGATAAACATTTCATTCATTTCAATACAATATTTGCTGGTTTCGGAATGAAGTTGACTGATTTCATCGTAAAACTCAATGAATTCATGCAAAATTTACTGATTCTGATTCAAAGTGGAAAAGATCATTTTGCATTCCGTCTTCAAGTTAGATCGCGTCAAATGAGGATGTAGGTGGGTTTGAGTGGGGGTGGGGGATGTGAAGTATGCCATTTCTCTGTCATATCTGGTATACTTGCAATCATATACAGTATAAACCTTGTCATTCTGTTTCATAACTGCAATGATCTGGATATGAAAAAACTAAACACCGACAGCCATAATTTTATTAACTATTTTATTGGACTATCTGTAGATTTTTGGAGCTTCTCTGTAGATCTGGACTCTTTATACCTCTAACAACAAGTTTTTGTTAGGTGTGTGGAGAGTCCACATCTATAGAGAAGCTCCAGATATCTACGGAAGCCAATTAGTGATCCCTATTATAGCTTGGATGTTTCGATGACTTATCTAGCTACGTGTGTAAGGGCCTGAAGACGGTAGGCCAATAAAATAGTTAATGAAATTATGGCTGTCTGTATTTATTATCTTCAAGTCTTTGACCAGCCACAGTACCACTCCATTTATACAAGATGATACTACAGAAAAATAGTGATTTTGAGCTGGTAACAGGGATTTGTGATATTCTGCTGGCACTATCAACGCATTTCTCTAGACACTTGCTTGACAGTTGTTGACAAAGAGAGACTTAGGTGAGCTGGTGTACTGTTCTGTTCTTGTTTGCAACGTTAGCACAATATCAGCAGCACAATGTTAAGTTCGAACCTCAAATGCTGATGTTTTACAGTTGTCTACTTCCACCAAGGAATTCGCTTTTCTCAGGTTGGCCTGTCATATACCATTGGTTTTTATGAAGATAACTGTGACTGTAGGCACTAGTTAAAACCAAAAGCATTTCCGAAATACGTAAAACCTGTGCAGTTGAGATGAAGTAACATTCTTGAGACCGTCAGAGATATGAAGTTATATCACCAGCCAAATAAGCAAACAAGGTCTATTTGATATGAAGTGCCACTAAAAAAGTGAAATTATTGTATTGTTCGCGCTACTGCCCTATACATTCAGTTCTTCCACATTTCCTTGTCGCTTGCCTTCCCGAGCATAATTTTTATCTCATGTGCTGTATCAGTATTCTTTGCATAACATATGTTGCTGTGTCGTCCGAACAAGACACAACCAGTGCAAAAGCACCACAGGCTCCATTTGAATTTCGCATTCCTGAAGAAACTTGACTATTTTTCCTTGCCGTATTGAAGCCATTACAAGGTCAGAGGTGTTATACGGTGTAAGCATCATGTCCCTTGAGGGGAACTCATTCTTTTGTCCACTGTGCTTATGACTCATGGGTATTTAAATGACGCAACAGGCACCAGAACAGAAGTACTAATCTTGTGAACGCAGACTGTCTATTTATTTCTTTTGTTTAGGGACATTATCTTGCACTTATTCAGACTGTTACTATTCTATTGTTACAAGGTGATACGAATACATCATTGTGTACATACGTGTTACTATTGAGAGAGCAGATTACGTCAGACCTACGTCATTCCATCAAGCATCTTCCATAGGTCGAAAGATCATAAATCTGCTGATATTCAGATTTTTGCCGTAGAAGATGTCATTCATCCCCTATTAAGATTTATGCGTCGGGTAATTTACATGCAATCGCAAATAAGTCTGTATATCACAAAAGTTTGAATTCTTCGTTTCCTG
The DNA here is from genome assembly GCF_023864345.2 of Schistocerca serialis cubense. Lineage (NCBI taxonomy): Eukaryota > Metazoa > Arthropoda > Insecta > Orthoptera > Acrididae > Schistocerca > Schistocerca serialis. Next base: position 689,704,251 of record NC_064639.1, read on the forward strand.
TATATACTAGTCTGATGAGTGTCATCTGCCTTCGTAATTACTGGAAAGTTGCCATGGTCTATACTTGCAAAAATCTAAAACACATACTACTTTTGTGACTGTTCTCGTTGTTACTGTGATCTTCAGTTCGAAGATTGGTTTGATGCAGGTCTCCACGCTACTCTGTCCTGTGCGAGCCTCTTCATTACTGGGTAACTCCTGCAAGATACATCCATTTGAACCTGTTACTGCAGCTAGGGCTTGATGTCTTCAGTTTTTACCCCACCTGCCCCCCCCCCCCCCCCCTCTGCGGGTCCGGAGGTTCGAGGTATACCTGCCTCTCGTAAGAGGCGACTAAGAGGAGTCTCACACGTTTCGGCCTTTATGTGAGGGCCCCCTGTAGGATTTGACCTCCATTTTTCAAAATTTTCCCGAAGAGCGAGCCAATTGGGGAAGGGCACCTTATATGGTACATAGTGTTCATCATGTGCTGAGACCTCTCGCATCCATCGATGTGGATCCGCACTTCCGCTCATTTTCCAGCTCTGCACTTCCACTCATTCTCCAGCTGTTGGGCGAGGTCACCCTCCTGGGTGTGTTTTCCTTCATTCTCTGTACAGTATCACTTTCTGCACTGTCGACAATAACGGACTTCTTAACTCGTTTGCACCTGATATCCAGCACAGTAGCCAGTCCGTTGTGGTGGGGTCACCATGTACCCTGTTAGTTGTAGCCCCACACAGGGATCACTCTGCTGATGCCTGCGCCGTTAACTCCCTATGTCCGCCAAGGAGTAGATGTCCGTCACCCTGGGGCATCCAGACTCCCGCCAATGCCCATCCTGCCAGGTGGCCTTTGCTGCGGCTGGGTGGTGCCCATGGGGAGGGCCCCTGGTTGGAGTGGGTGGTATCAGGGCGGATGATACGCCATGGAGCGTAGTACGTCATCTCTTGCTGGTAGTCAAACACCAGCAGTCAAGGTCTAACTTCAATGCTAAAAAACACAACCACAAATCGTCCCCCCCCCTCCTAACCACTCCATGGGAGGAACAGCATGCTGAGGATGGTAGCAAAGCTTAGTCACCCCGGTACCTTGTATGTACAAGAGTTGATGAGGAATGTTTCTTGTCAATGAAACCTGTTTTTTTGTGGAGCATTTAGAGGACAAGTTTGGGGAGGTGGACAGCTTGTCCAAAATGCGGTCAGGGTTAGTCCTGATCAAAGCAGCATCCACTGCCCAGTCACGGGCACTATTTGCCTGTGACAAGCTGGGGATGTTTCTGTTTCCACATGCCCCATAAGAGCTTAAATATGGTTCAAGGTACCATATTTCACAGGGACCTTCTTTTGCAGTCTGACGATGAGCTGCACGCCAATTTAGAGCGGCGAGGTGTTCATTTCGTCTGGTGTGTCCACCGGGGTCCGAGGGATAATCAAGTTGTCACCGGTGCCTTCATCTTGGCCTTCAAGGGTGACACATTAACCGAGAAGGTCAAAGTAATGATCTACCACTGTGACATAAAGCCATATATCCCTCCTCCGATGCAGTGCTTTAAGTGCTGGAAGTTCGGCTATATGTCTTCCCGCTGTACTTCCAGCATCACTTGTCGGGATTGTGGTTGTCCTTCACATCCCAACAGTCCCTGTGCCCTGCCTCCCATCTGTATCAACTGTGGAGAGCACCATTTGCCTTGGTCGCCAGACTGCAGGATTCTCCAGAAAGAAAGAAAAATAGTGGAATACATGACCCTGGACTGACTGACCCACACTAAGGCTAAGAGAAAATATGAGAGGCTACATCCTGTGCATATGAGATCAACCTACGTCACCACTACGACAACAGTTCTAACTTCTTCCGTTCTGCTACGTACAGTTACCTTTCAGAGCCATCAGACTCCACCTGCCCCCTTAATGGTGGGGGGCATTTCCCTCCCTGTTGCTCCTGCACAACCTACTTCAGGAGCAACCCCCCCCCCCTCCCCACACGACCATTGGGGACATCAGTCCCCACTTCTCAGCCGGAGAAGCATAAGTCTTTGGCTCCTCTCGCCAGGAAGGGATCCCTTGGGTCACTCCCTTCCCAGGTTCCTACCAGTGGCAAAGCTGACACCCGCCAGTGGCTGAAGCAACCACAGGTAGCTGGTCATAGAGCTTTATGGTCCTCCTTAGTCCCTGAGACTCAATCAGTGAAGCCCTCCCAGCTGAACAAACCTGAGGAGCTGTGAGAGAAACCTAAAAAGAAAAAGACCCCTGCGAACGAAGGCACTGCAGTGGCACCCACACCACCACTACCTACAAGCTCCGTGTCTGAGGATGAGGTGGAGACCCTGGCGTCCGCTGAGTCGATGGGCCGTCAGACACAATGGTTGACGATCGCACAGGTACTCATCTGGTGGCAACAGGTGACCCTGAGACGTAGACTGCCTCATTGAGTGTTTCATGCCTTCCGAGTCTCACGATCACGTGTTCCTCCAGAGGAATTGCGCGGTTTTTTTCACCACTTGGCTGAACTATGGCAACTGTTAAGCTTTACACCTGCTTTCTGCATTGCCCTCCAGGAAATCTGGTTCCTGTCAATGAAGACCCCTGCCCTCTGCAGCTATAAGGGATATTACAGGAACCATAGCGACTATAGTACAGTGTGAGGTGGAGTTTTCGTCTATGTCCTGAACTCAGTATGTAGTGAACATGTGCCCCTACAAACCCCTATTGAAGCTGTGCTGTCAGGATAAGGACGACACAGGAAATAACTGCCTGCAGTATATCTTCTTCCAGATGGTGCAGTATCCCTGTACGTATTGGCTACACTGACTGATCAACTCCCTAAATCTTTCCTACTTTTGGTAGATTTTAATGTGCATAACCCCTTGTGGGGTGGTGCCATGCTTACTGGCCCAGGTAGGGAGGTCGAAAATTTACTGTCACAACTCGACCTCTGCCTCTTAAATACAAGTGCCCCCACACATTTCAGTGTGGCACATGGCACATATTCGGCCATTGATCTCTCGGTTTGCAGTCCTAGCCTTCTCACATCTATCCACTGGAGAGCACATGACGACCTGTGTTGTAGTGACCACTTTCCCATCTTCCCATCACTCCCCCGGCGTCGTGCCCATGAACGCCTACCCATATGAGCTTTAAACAACGCAGACTGAGAAGCCTCCACCTCTGCTGTCACCGCGAATCTCTCCGACATGGTGCCATCGATTTTGTCGTTGAGCAGGCCTCTACAACGATCGTTTCTGCAGCGGAAAACGCGATCCCTCGTTCTTTATGGTGCCCCAGCGAAAGACAGTCCCTTGGTGGTCGCTAGAAGTCGCTGAGGCAATTAAAGAGCGTCGGCGAGCTCTACAGCGACATAAGTGGCACCTTTCCCTAGAGCACCTAATAGCCTTTAAGCAGCTCTGTGGCCGCGTTCGCCATCTTATAAAACGACGGAAACAGGAGTGTTGGGAGTGGTATGTGTCGATCATTGGGTGCCATACGTCACCTTTCCAAGTCTGGACGAAGATCAGACGTCTTTTTGGGTACCAGCCCCCAACAGGCGTCCCTGGCATTATCATCAGTCGCATGTTATCTACCGACGCAAACGTAATTGCCGAGCACTTTGCTGAGAACTACGCTCGAGCCTCTGTGTCGGAGAACTACCCCCAGCCTTTCGCACCCTCAAACGGCGGATGGAGAGGAAAGTCCTCTCGCTCACTACACCCCTATAACGCCCCATTTACAGAGTGTGACCTGCTCAGCGCCCTTCACATTGTCCTGGGCCGGATCGGATCCACAGGCAGATGATTAAACATCTCTCATCTGACTACAAGCGACATCTTCAACTGGATATGGTGCGATGGCGTCTTTCCATCACAATGGCGGAAGAGCACCATCATTCTGGTACTCAAACTCGGTCAAAACCCGCTTGATGTGGATAGCTACTGGCCCATTAGCCTCGCCAAATTTCTTTGTAAGCTGCTGGAATATATGGCGTGTCGTCATTTGGGTTGGGTCCTGGAGTCACGTGGCCTACTGGCTTCATGTCAGGGTGGCTTTCGCCAGGGTCACTCTACCACTGATAATCTTGTGTCCCTCGAGTCTGCCATCTGAACAGCCTTTTCCAGACGCCAACATCTTGTTGTTGTCCTTCTTGACTTACGTAAAGCATACAACACGACCTGGTGACATCATATCCTTGCCACATTGTATGAGTGGAGTCTCTAGGGCCACTCCCGATTTTTATCCAAAACTTCCTCTCGCTCCATATTTTCCATGTCCAAGTCGGTGCCTCCCATACTTCCCCCTGTATTCAGGAGAATGGCATTCCGCAGGGCTCTGTGTTGAGTGTCTGTCTATTTTTAGTGGCTATTAACGATCTATCAGCAGCTGTGGTGCTCTCGGTCTCACCTTCTCTGTATGCGGATGACTTCTGCATTACGTACTGCTCCTCCAGTAGTGGTGTTGCTGAGCAGCGCCTACAGGGAGCCATTCACAAGGTGCAGTCATGGGCTCTAGCCCACAGCTTCCAGTTTTCAGCCACGAAGTCGTGCGTCATGCGTCTTGTCGGCGTCGCACCGTTCATCCAGAACCAGAACTTCAACTTAATAATGATCCACTCACTATAGTGGAAACATATCGAGTCTTAGGACTAGTTTTCGACGCCTGATTGACTTGGCTACCTCATCTCCGTCAGCTTAAGCGGAAGTGCTGGCAGCTCCTCAATGCCCTCTGCTGCCTGAGCAACACCAACTGCTCTACGCTGCTGCAGCTCTACAGAGCCTTGACTATAGGAGTCTGGTTTACGGTTCAGCGGCGCCTTCAGCGTCGCGTTTACTCGACCCAGTGCACCACTGTGGCGTCCACCCAGCGACAGGAGCTTTCACAATGAGTCCGGTAACCAGTGTTCTGGTGGAGGCTTGAGTCCTTCCATTGAAGGTTAGGCATGCACAACTGCTCGGCAGTTATGTTGCACACGTTTGTAGTTCTCCTGCGTATCCAAATTACCGTCTCCTTTTCCCAACCATGGCAGTTCATCTCCTGCATTGATGGCCCAGGTCAGGGCTAACAATTGTGGTTTGCATCCAGTCCCTTCTGTCTGAACTGGAGTCCTTTCCATTACCACCTCTCCTCGAGGTCCATTCACATACACCTCCATGGTGTACACCTAGGCTGCAGATTCTTCTGGACCTTTCGCTTGGGCCTAAGGACTTCATTAGCCCTGCGGCTCTCCGTTATCACTTCCTCTCGATTCCCGACGTGTAACGGGACCATGAAATGGTTTACACCAACGGCTCAATGGCTGATGGTCACGTAGGCTTTGTGTATGTCCATGTAGGACATATTGAACAGCACTCCTTGCCAGATGGCTGCAGTGTTTTCACTGTAGAGCTGGCGGCCATGTCTCGTGCTCTTGAGCACATCCGCTCATGCCCTGGCGAGTCATTTCTCCTGTGTACTGACTCCTTGTACTGACTCCTTGAGCAGCCTACAAGCTTGTCGACCAGTGCTACCCTCGCCATCCTTTGGTAGTGTCCATCCAGGAGTCCATCTATGTCCTGAAACGGCCACGTCGTTCAGTGGTGTTTGTGTGGCTCCCAGGACATGTCGGAATCCCAGGCAACGAACTTGCCAACAGACCGGCCAAACAGGCTACGCAGAAACCGCTTCTGGAGATGGGCATCTCCGAAACTGACCTGCGTTCTGTCTTACGTCGCAGGGTTTTTTGGCTTTGGGAGACAGAATGGCATAACAGTACACACAACAAACTGCGTCTCATTAAGGAGACTATGAATGTATGTAAGTCCTCCATGCAGTCCTCTCGCAGGGAATCAGTTGTCCTCTGCTGGTTCCGCATTGGCCATACGTGGCTAATGCATGGTTACCTCCTCCGTCGTGAGGATCCATCTCGGTGTCGCTGTGGCTCACAAATGACGATCGTCCACCTCTTGCTGGACTATCCACTTTTAGCTGCTCTGTGGCGGACTTTTACATTTGTTTACAGTCATTAAATTCTCTGATACATAAATTAAACAAAGGCGATTCACAAAAACCTTTGTTTCGTTCCCTATCTGTTTTTATGAAACTGAACAGCAATTCGCTACACGTTTAATTGTTGTGTCTGTCGTTTGTTACCTGAAGTCATTAACATTCACATCGGCCGACAACGTATTTTACTCACTGATGCGCAGCAAAAGCAAATAATACGCGATGCAAACGACAAATATTATTAGTAAGCAAATAATCGTATTCGAAGAAGAAGTAAACGCTGCGGCAAAAGTATTCTACAACAGGCATCCGCAAAGGCGGTGGGCGGTGGGAGGGGGGGGGGGGGGGGGCCAGGGAGAGAGGGGGAAAGAGAGGGCTATTGCTCCTCATGAAATCTAAGTACAGGGTTTTTATTCGTTAAGAATTCTGTAGAATTTATAGCAATGATAGTCTGCAGATTAACATTGCTTGGCGCGAGGGCAAGTACTGTAGCGATGACTATCTGCCTTGGGAATTTTTTTTGTTTTCACGTCGTTCACGAGAAATTATTCTGATTCCTTGTGGCAGCTTCGGCGCTATTCCGCAGTCAAGATGGATAGGAACTTGTATAGAATAGTGCTGGCACCAATCATACCTCTGTCCCTGCCTCATCTAGAGTTATTCGAACTGCAGAGTGGTACGATCCAACACTCTGAAGTGCGGATTCCAGTACAACATGAGCATGCCAGCAGTATACGTCCCTGTCATCCGTCCCCAACTTCCTCAAGAACATGCCCTCCGAACTTTCTGCACAACTAAATCTCAATAGTGGATTACCGTTTGTCTGTGGACAAGGAAGACCCACGATAGCTTGCTAGTTCTACATACTGTTTTACACGGAAGAGTTACTGCAGTGGACTCTGAAGGACACAGCCGTGGGACAATCTGGAGAGACGAGTTGTACTTTGGTTCAGCTCTAAGCTGTTAAAGGTCTATTCTATCGGCCAATTTGAAGGCGGTCTTGGATGATTTTTCACATTCATCTAGTCGATTATAAGTCTAGATGACACTTAGGTCAGCAACCAAAAGTGTTGTTTCCATAAGACAATTTTTTTCAAAGTATCAAAAAATATAATACATAAAAGTGATTAAATAAAGCCATTAATGCGATCAGGCGTGTTTTTAAGCAAAAAAAAGTAGGTGACATCAAATTGATAACGTCTTTTTTTCAAGTTATACAGCCTTTTTGTTCATTTATAGGAGTTGGCTATTTTTTGTTGATATTCACCAGGATTTTCTCAGTCTTTCTGACTTTTTCTGTTTTCGATTTTTAATTTTCATGTGATACTATGTGGGCCCACAAATAATTTTTGTTTAAACATTTTCGATCTTTATTTCATAACTTGTTAGATAAGCTAGATTTAATCATATGAACATGACATTTTGCATCGTTGAATCGCAAAGGTGGCATCCGTATTTACGTTAATTACATAAAAGATATATTTTGCATATAAATTGAATATAGTTACGTTAAGATTTCAAAAATAATCTTTCTTAAAAGTACTAAATAGGTAACTTCAGTCGTTTGAGGTATAATAAGTTTTGTGTGCTTTTTGTCAAATTTAGTAACCTGGAGAGACGAGTTCTGCCTTGATTCACTTCTAGGCTGTTAAAAGTCTGTTCCACTGGCCAATTTGAAGGCGGTCTTGGATGATTTCTCACGTTCATCCAGTAGATTATAGACCTAGACTACACTTCAGGTCAGTAAGCCAAAAGTGTAGTTTCCAAAAGACATTTTTGCAAAGTATCAAAAAATAAACTATATAAAAGAACACGTTTTCTGTCTCGGGCCGAAATCAGTTCATATACAAAAATCTTGGAAAAATTTCCGCTGAGGCCCATGCCTGTGGCACATTGGCCTTATGACGGACTGTAGCTTCATAAAACGTCGTTGGACACGGCTATTGGAATGGTACCGAGTCGCCGCTCCCCCTGCCTTTGTCAGGTTACTAAAGCGGAGCCGCAACTTCTTCAAGAAGCTCCGCATTTGTCTCACGAGCCTATGTGGAACCCTCGAAGTCTCCGTCGTCTTGCACGCGGCGGAATCGGGTCTTCCATACAGCAGTCAGACACTTAGATTACTTAACAAAGGAGATGGACAAAGCAGTCTTGTAAGCAATAATAATGTATGAAATAGTGAAACTTACGATAAATGAAAGTAAAAGCACTAATGTTCCCATAACACTGGTCAACAATTGTTTTGCATCTGGTGGTTCAAATGGTTCAAATGGCTCTGAGCACTACGGGACTTAACTTCTGAGGTCATTAGTCCCCTAGAACTTAGAACCACTTAAACCTAACTAACCTAAGGACATCACACACATCCATGCCCGAGGCAGGACTCGAACCTGCGACCGTAGCGGTCGTGCGGTTCTAGACTGTAGCGCCTAGAACCGCTGGGCCAATCCGGCCGGCCTTTGCATCTGGTGTGTTATACATAAATTCCAATGTACTTTTCATTGTAGAATCAAAATTTACCACTAGAAATGATGTATCTCTTAAGGGTTTCCAGTTATTTAAAATTACAAATTATTTTTCATAATTTTGCGTTGATTTTGTTATATTGTTTGTGGGACAGCTGAGACCTCAAAAACCACTTCAATGTCAAGGAATGGCTTACAATACAAATGTGTATTTTAGGAAAGGAAAATATCAAGAACAAACCATTAGTTGTGCAAAGTAAAATCATACTTCACATTAAGCTAGGCCTGTGAACAATTTTGTAAAGGCTTTTGACAAACAAGGTGAATCCTTCAATCATTTGGAAGGCGTTTTCCCCAAGATCAGTATGACCAAGCTGAAAGAAAAAATGTTAACCGGATAACAAATAAGTAAATTTTTGATCTGTGAACCTTTGAGGCTAAACGCACGGATGTCGAGTTACCTGCTTGGACTTCTTTCAGAGCCATTGGTCATGGCCTTTCGGACAATAAGAGAGAAAAGAATAGTGTTTCCATAGTGAGTGAACTGTTGGACAGTTACAAAAGTGTTACTAAAAATACACTTTTGACATCCGCACCTCGATTTTTTCCGGCAAAACACGCGCGTTATTCACGATGAACAGAGTTAACACTTCCACTAAGACATTTTTGCAATTGAACATCGCTCTCAGAGATGCTAAGCTCTTTCGATAATGTGGCACCTTTCTTACACGTTTCTGTTTGGAGACGTTCGCTCTCAGAGATGCTAAGCTCTTTCGATAATGTGGCACCTTTCTTACACGTTTCTGTTTGGAGACGCTGATGAGCCATCTCACAAAAGAAAAGCATCCTTATCCTATTTCCCCTATAAATTGGTGCTGAACTCTGTAATACACTGATATTCGTAATTATCATTACTATTTTATGTTACACATTACTTTTTGTACAATATCACGATTGTTTTGATATTTTATATAAGTCTTTGAGTAATTTTCGGGTTATGTGGGTCATATTTCCGATTTGTATGTGTCTATCGACGGCTAAATGTTTCTGCTTTTCGGTGAGTGGTCTCCTTTAATCCTAAATATGTACTTTAATTTTATTAATGTTCACTACATATTAGAAGTAAAATCGAGTTGATTTCATTATTACTTTTTATCTCAGAAACGTGATGTCATGGAGTAAATCTAGATGCATTTATGAATTGAGCATTCCACTATTACGAAAATTCACCCACTGAGAAAACAAATGCAAAGAAAAAGTGCAAATATGTTGACCCGTGCAATCTAATCAGAAGCTGACCACAAACAAATTTAACTGCAACAGTGCTTGGTACAAAAGTTGACGACCTAATTTTATTTCATTTCAGATTTGAAACACCGGCAGCATCGAAAACGTTATATACTTCTCCACCTAACTCACGCTATTTTGTTTCCTAAGTATATCGAAGTAGAGAAGTGATTTACAATAGCGTGTGGTTTCGGTGTGATTACACGGAGATACACTGAACTTGAGGAAAAGTGCATCATAGCTCTTCAGTGTCACAGCGCATGACAACTGAAAGTCAACACTTTCAACAGGTCTACTGCTGACGTAATAACCATTTGAGTCGCGACACACACTTCCTACGTCCGTTCACGTCAAAACAGGAGTCCAATACATTGATTGTCAGTTGTAATTAATTCTGAACCCGCCAATAACTAGTCAAACAAATAAGCCCTTTTCAAGTACCGTATTACATAGAGTGAACCCGAACTCCAAAGTACAATTTTCGGAGATTGTACGGGTGTAATTCCTGATTGTTTTGGTTAGAAAGAGCCATGGTCTCCGGTGGCCCATTACATAGCAGTTGCATTTCGTTTGATTTCATACTTCCATTGATCTTCGTATCTGTATTGGACTGAAAATATGTGAACACCAGTGCAAATGCCGGCCGCGGTGGTCTAGCGGTTCTAGGCGCGCAGTCCGGAACCGCGCAACTGCTACGGTCGCAGGTTCGAATCCTGCCTCGGGCATGGATGTGTGTGATGTCCTTAGGTTAGTTAGGTTTAAGTAGTTCTACGTTCTAGGGGACTGATGACCACAGATGTTAAGTCCCATAGTGCTCAGAGCCATTTGAACCATTTTGAACCAGTGCAAATCTCGATGGTATGTTCTGTATGTGTAGTTTGGAAACAAACTTGTTCCATTCATTCACGATGCTTGTTGTCGACAACAGTAATGTCCGATTTATTCTTCGCCCTCAAGCTTGCATTCAGTACTGTTCGGATCTATATTTCTGGCAGTGTTGGTTGTATGTTAATAGTGACACACAACAGTATGGACTGATTTACTGATGAAAAGTTGGGCTATGTAGACTATATGATTAAAAGTGTCAAATGGTTCAAATGGCTCTGAGCACTATGGGACTTAACTTCTAAGGCCATCAGTCCCCTAGAACTTAGAACTACTTAAACCTAACTAACCTAAGGACATCACACACATCCGTGCCTGAGGCAGGATTCGAACCTGCGATCGTAGCGGCCGCGCGATTCCAGACTGTAGCGCCTAGAACGGCTCGGCCACCCCCGCCTGCTTAAAAGTATCGGGAAACCTCTTACATAATGCAGAACTGACTACTAGGTGTCACGAGAGGCGGACCTGCCAATATAAAAAGCCGTGGGGAGTATCGTGTTGCCAGCCCTCCCAGATGATGAGCTTCGCCCTGACATCTACCCTTCCTACCAACTCTAACCCCACCTTCCTCCTGCCTCCTCCTCAGGGCTCCCTCTCCTCCCCCTCCCTTCTCCTGAGCGGCTTTCCCCTGCTACTCCCCCTCCCTCTCCAGTGTTCCCCTTCAGTGTCTCTGCACTCCCTCCTGCCTTGTCTTTCCTCTTCATCTCCTGCCTCACCTGTCTCCTGCCTCTTGGTGCACCCACTGACGCCCCCACTCTTTTCATCACGCCCCCTCCCCTGCTATACCTTGCTCTCCACCCCTTTTTCATCCTCTCAGGCCTCTTCTTCGGCAGGTCCCACCTGGCAGTTTTATTCTTCATCGTGTGTGCTCCAAGTGGGTTTAAAGTGTGATGTTTTGGAGTGTTTTTAATACTGTGGCCAAATTTTAACCTGTGCCTGTGGCTTCAGTGTCTTTTTTGTTTCTACGAATCGCCAACTGTGTTCTTCAACTTTATGTCGACTTTTTTAATTGTCCCCCCATGAAAGTCTCCATTATCTCCCCTTACTCTGTTTTATGTCCCCCTTTTTTATCGCCTTATATGTAACATTTTCTTCTTGTATTAGCCGTCATGTAACTCGTCTGAAGAGCGGCGGATTGTGCCACTGACAGCCCTCCCCTGTCCATATGGGGCAGGGGAATGAAATCTCAATAAAGAAAAAAAATCGTGTTGCCAGTAGAGGAGCAGTACCATCAGGGTGGGTCGGTGAGGGGAGCTAAATGACTTCAGAAGTGGACTAGTCATTGGATATCAACTGGAAACAAATCCATGAGGGATATTTCAACCCTCCTAAATCTGCCCAAATCGACAGGTGGTGATGTGATTGTGAAATCGAACTGGGCAGGAACAACCACACCTAAACCAAGGCCGGGAAGACCTCATGTACTGACGGACAGGAAACATTGAGCACTGCTGAGGGTGGTTGTAAAATGTCGCATGAAATCAGCTAGAGGAGTCATCCTAGGGTTCATAAGTCCTAGCAGTAGTCCAACTAACACAATGACTATGGGTAAGGGGTTAAAAATAATGGGGTACAATGGTCATGCAGCTCCTCATAAGCCACTCATTTCTGTAGTTAGTGCCATGCAACGCTTGAGGTAATCGAAAGAGCGCCGCCACTGGACACTGGATGGCTGGAAATGAATGATCTTGAGTGATGAATCACGCTATACCCTGTGGCAATCCAAGGGAGGGGTTTGGCTTTGGCGGATGCCTGTACAACATTACCCAACATCACTGTGAAGTGCACAGAAGGCAGTGTTACAGTATGGGGGTGTTTTTCGTGGTTGAGGTGTGGTCTTCGTATTGCGCTTACTGAAACACTAAACGTGGGAAGATAGGAACACATTGTACATCTTTGTGTTCTGCATTAATTAGAAGAAAAATTCACAGACGATGACTATATAACACTGACTATGCATCCCCCCATCTGGGCTGTGGTATGTGAACAGTAAGTTTACTGTAACGATCTGGTCTCCACAGACGTTCATTCACACACCTGTTTGAAAGTGCCACCACCAGAGTTCGAGCCATCATAAAGGCGAAGTGTGGACGCACCCCACTACGCTGAGCTGTTTTCGCATCGACGGCAGTCGCACAACAGTACTTTTACAAGTGTGTGAGAGCTGTTGCACTTCTCTTTACTTTGTGTTGTACGTTTTGGCGACTGCATATTGTAGGAATTTTCACTGTTGTTAAGACATTTTCGCAGAAGCAAAGGTAATTGGGGTAACAAACTGAATAAACCATAATTACTTTTAGTATGTAACTAGGCACCAGAAATCACGGATCCCTTACACCAAAACAGCCAGCAAATATCCCTGAACAACTTTCGAAATTTTTAAACTTCCTCGTACATTAAAACTGTGTTGCCTTTCGCCTGCACGTCCTTTTCCGACTGACCTACCCAAGCATGACTCGAGCCTCGTGACTAAACTCCACGTAACTCGTCGACATGGCTTGTTGTTTTTTTTTGGTGCTATGGATGTTATACGTTTATCTTTTATTCATTTGACAACCCATCTGGGAGTATTCTGTTCTATAAATGACAAACCATGTGGAGTTTTTTAATGTATTTACACTCGGTCCCCAAAATGTCGACGACACATGTATGTGAACATATACGCAAAGTGTAATGGCAGCTGAAGTTTACAGAACGATTCTGTCGAAATTAGTAATTGGAATAAAGATCTTAAAATCAAACAATCTCAGCTTTCACAAAAAATATATATAAACAGATCATCGCCCCAACAACATGTGTAAGTTATAAATTACATAGTTACTATTGTGTTTTCCTGTCAATTAGTTCGTTTATTGTTGCAAAGAGAAGAATGAAGCAGTTTATGGTCTATTGCTCGAACCACCTGCAACTCGGAGAAGGCATCTTTATGAGATATTTAAGAATATATTATGTATAAACACAGGGTTATTATAATTAAACTTTCAAAACGCTGTAGAAATAACACCACTGGTCAGTATGACGTCAAATTGCAACGGAATATTATCGGAGAAGAGGAAAAACGTCTGGCAGAAGAAAAAAAAAGTGAAAATTGATCAATAGATGGCGCTGTATGTGTCTGAATACGTAAAGGAGAACATCTGTCATGCGCACAACCCACTGAAGTTGATATAAACACGCTGGGTACACGGCTTTTCCTCCTCTCGCATCTGCGACGTTCGCCATGGCTGACTCAATGCAGGATCGCGCTCTGCTCGTAAAGCTATATAGCAAGAATGACTGTGCACACGTCGCTCTGCATAAGTTCCGGACACTGAAAAGTTTGAAAAAAGTCCGATGACTGCCAAGGGTCTGGAGAAAATGATTCGGAAATTCGAAAAGACGGGTACTTTTGAGGTGCAACCTGGTAGAGAAAGGAAACGAATTCATTCGACGTCAGTGGAAGCAGGGGCCAGTGGTGGTTTGCAATCGTGTAGTAAACAGAGAAGTCCTCCGAAACATGCTTCTTTGCAGTCCATTCAAAATTACACATGTGCACGAGTTTCTTCCTGTTGACCTGCCAGCGAGAGACGTATGCTTAGGATTTCTTGCTTTCCTGGAAGTGGACAATTTCTCTACAGCCTGGGCCGTCCCGATCACCTGATCTTAATCCGTGTGACTTCTGGCTGTGGGGCTATCTGAAAGATGATGTGTTCAGTGTTCCGATTGCAAACTTTCTGAACGTGACCCCGGAAACACTTCGATCAGTTGTGGAACATGCTGTTTCTCGATTTCAGCTTGTTGCAGTAAACGGTGGACAGCATATTCAACATGTTTTGCACCAGTCACACGGAAATTAATAACCCGATTGGATTTTGATAACTGGTGTTTATGCGGTTTTGGCCTCAGGACAATTAAAAAGCGATGTGATTGATGCTTTTGTGCGGTTTATGGCCTCGGGACAATTAAAAACCGATGTGAGTTATGCTTTTTACGCGGTTTTTGACCTCAGGTCAATGAAAAGCCGGTTTTTCACATCCGATATGATATGACCTTGCGTGGTGGATGGGCTTACGCAACTTACAGTATCACACCTATACTACCCATGCACACTGAGTTGTACGGTTTGTTGAACGTCAAACGTACACCTTAGGCATTTTTGTAAGATTCAGTTGTCATTTGTAGCCGACCACTATTAAATTATGGTGCTTACAGCGCTTTCTATTGCTACATTTTGTTATTATTTATTTTTTCTGCCATACGTTTATCTCCTTCTCCGATAATATTCCGTTGCAATTTGACGTCATTCTGACCAGTGGTGTTATTTCTACAAAGGTTTGAAAGTTTAACTTCATTTATAATCACCCTGTATATCTCAGTTTTACTGTCATAGGCACCTTGTTTAAAGTACAAGTATGTGTGTAGTGGGTGCACCTTGTGAGGAAGATGATGTTTATACTTTCGGTTCGCTGGCTGTAACCTCCACCACGATGTGTCACGTGTTATTGCTAGTTTTTAAAAAACCATGTAATTATTGGCACGGGGTCAGGGATTTTCTCTGCCTCGTGATGACTGGGTGTTGTGTGCTGTCCTTAGGTTAGTTAGGTTTAAGTAGTTCTAAGTTCTAGGGGACTGATGACCAAAGATGTTAAGTCCCATAGTGCTCAGGGCCATTTGAACCATTTTTGAATTATTGGCAATGTATGTAATCAGTATTACAGTTTTTCGAAATAACGATTACAGTAATGGTCTTTTACATAATTTAGCTTCATGACCTATATACAGGGGACAGGCAAAATAATGTGAACTGTGGTAGTAAAGGATGGTTGTGTTAGACGGTCAACAACGCAGATGAGGCATTTGTCGCGCTAGACTGTGCATATTCAGTACGGACAAGGCATCAGTGCAGGTAGTTCACGAGCAGTGCACACTTCTTATTTGCATTCAGAGGCCAAGTTCGATGTGCAATGAAATACCTAACAGAGTTCCAAAGAGGGCAGATTGTGGGGGCCCGAATAGCTGGAGCATCAGTAACCAAGACAGCCTACATCTTGAATGTTTCAAGAGTAACTGTTTCAGCAGTCATGACAGCCTACACAAAACATGGAAAGTCATCATCGTGTAAACGTAATAGTGAGCGCAGATCAAATCTGAATGACAGAGGTCGTCATACACTAACACGAATTGTGTTGAAACAACATAAAACTATGGCGGCTGAAGTGACTGCAGAGTTCAATAGCCATCTTAGAGACACCGTATCTATCGACACTGTCCGCCGAGAACTCCATAAAACGAATATTCATGGACGAGCTGCTATTAGTGACTACAACCAATGCAAAGAAGTGCAAAACATGGTGTCAAGAGCATATATCCTGGGCGGCTGATCAGTAAAAACACGTCATATGGTTCGACGAATCGACATTCCGTTAATTCCAACATCGGGCCGGCTTTATGTTTGGAGAAAGCCAAAAGAAGCCTACAATCTAGATTGCTCGATTCCATCGGTTAAGCATGGAGGTGGAAGTGTGATGGTGTGGGCAGCCATATCATGGTATTCTGCTGGTCCCATCATTACTCTCAAAGGCCGTGTTACAGCCAACGAATATGTGAACATTTTAGGTGATCATATGCACCCCATGATTCAAATGTTGTTCCCCAACAATGATGCTATATTTCAGGACGATAATGCACCCATTCGCACAACCAGGAAAGTACAATCGTGGTATGAGGAGCATGCAACTGAACTGCATCGTCTTACCTGGCCAGCACAGACCCCAGACGTGAACATTATCGAACCCTCGTGGGAGGTATTGGAGCGCAGACTTCCGCCTCGCTGGTCACCACAGAAGTAAGGAGAGGTTCTGATCGAAGAATGGCATAGCATTCTACTGGAGACTACACAGTCATTATATGCCAGTATTCTAAGAAGAATCTCAGCTGTATTGCGGACAAATGGGGGTCCAACCTCTTATGAATAAACCATTCCCAAGTACGAAGGTAATCCCAAAAGTAAGGTCTCCTATTTTTTATAAGTACATAAATCTGTTTAGTTCTACAATGGTTTACATCAGTTTTCGGCTTGAACATTTAGCTATTTTTCGACATAATCATCATTTCCGTCGATGCATTTTTGTAGACGCTGTGGCAGTTTCTGTATGCCCATGTCATACCAGATCGCCGCCATGCTGTTCAGAAAGTTATGAACCTCTTCTTTCACCTCGCCGTCGGAGCTGAATCGCTTTTCCGGCCAAATGTTCTTTCAACTTAGGTAACAGGTGATAGTCACTGGGCGCCAAGTCGGGACTGTAGGGTGGGTGGGTGATTGTGTTCCACTGAAACTGTTGCAGGAGAGCAACGGTTTGCCGAGCGATGTGTGGGCGAGCATTGTCATGGAGAATGTGTACGCCCTTGCTCAACATTCCTCTTCTCCGGTTCTGAATTGCGCGTTTGAGTTTTTTCAGAGTCTCACAGTACCTGTCAGAGATCATCCAGAGTGATCCGACGATCTTCACGCATGCTTTGCCCAACCTACAACACTGTCTCCTCAGAAATTGGCGGTCTCCCGTTCCTTTGTTCGTCGTGAATTTCGGTCCGACCAGCCTCAAACTCTCTACACCACTTACAAACATTTTTGACATCCATGCACGACTCACCACACAGTTCCGTCAATTGGCGATGGATCTCAATCGGCGCAGTGCCCTTTGCGTTCAAAAACCGAATAACTGCGCGCAATTCGCATTTGGCGGTAACATCCAACAGGAGCTCCATTCTCAACGGCTGCCAAGCCAAGACAGCGCCTCAGCGCGGCGTGCGCTTGTTTACACACATAGCGTGAAGCACTCTTCATAACAGTGTGACCAACTGCCACACAGAGTTCTGCACTTCTAAAAAAAATAGGAGACCTTAATTTTGGGATTACCCTCGTAAGTATAGGTGTTCACATTATTTTGCCAATCCCCTGTACAACTGAACCCTTTCGTTTTTACTCGTCAGAGAATAACGTTTTACACCTCAGGGGGTCCCCGGCACGCCGATTTTACATAAGTGATTGGGGAATATTCATAACTGAGACGCATACTCGCAGTGGAAGCTATTATTTTCCTTGATTTTCTGGACGATACTAACTTCCATAGTTTTTACTTCTTGTCTCTGTCTTTTCTTCCAATCTCCCTGGCGCGAGAGAATCGCTTGCTTTATTTTAACGAGGCAGTTTGTGTACGAGAATTGTATGTCCATGCTTTTTCCGTTCTAATTGTCTCTGAGGATGGTCGACATGTTTTATCTTTGTATTTAATGCCAGAATCAGGTTTAAGATTTGCTATTTGTATGGAGGTTGAAGTCAGTAAACGTGAAACAGAGACAAAAGCGTATATACATCAATGAGTAAATAGTTATCAGTAAATTATTGATTAAAAACAGATCGTGGTGCTCCAGTCATTTTAGAGCACTCTTGAATGGACCATGCACTACATAACGGGGTTTACATAGGTAGAAGAGATTACTCACAGAACATTAGAGTAGATGCTCAAAACAGTCTAAGAGTCTCTTATTTCTAACGTCCGACAGTTTATTGAGTATATTTTTCGCTTGCCTTCGAAAGCGCTATAAATTCCAATTTCTTCCAGAGAGTTCATCCAACTGTTTTCCATCTAATGCAGCGTCTTCAAAGATTCTGCAGTGCTGCTGGTATTATGATTGTAATCAGGCAGATGTGCACTAAATGAGGATTTACAATTGTCGCTTATGTTTTTGTTCTCACAGAATCTGACAGGGAAACCCCTACCTGTTCGCCCCACATTTTCAGCTAAAAGCGATCATGATGATAATTTAAAAAATTCTTGTTGTGCTTGACTACATCAGCGATCCAGTCTACCACAATTGCCGCCTTCGGCTATAAGAACCAGATGGTTGGCAGTCTTCTTTGAATGTGAGATACCGGTACCTAAGACGTGAATTTTGTAGTCGACTTTATCAGGAACCAAAGAGCTGATTAGCGCTGGCGTAATTGTTACCGTGGTGGCTCACACTTACCTGACAAAATGAAGCGCTGCTCATACAGATTTCTGTAGTTGTATATATAAGTTTGGACGTAGCTGTATTGCGTTGATGTACTGGTGGATATTGTGTGGTATGACTCCTGTAGTTGATAGTATAATCGGTATAATGTCAACTTCATCCTGATGCCACATGTCCTTGACTTCCTCAGCCAGTTGGACGTATTTTTCAATTTTTTCTCCTGTTTTCTTCTGTATATTTGTTGTATTGGGTATGGATATTTCGATTAGTTGTGTTAATTTCTTCTTTTTATTGGTCAGGTTTGTTATATGGTGTTGTTTTATCTGTTAAAATGGTTCTGTTCCGGTATAATTTGTATACATCATTCTCCAGTACATTTTGTGGTGCATACTTGTATGTGGGAACGTGTTGTTTTATTAGTTTATGTTGTATGGCAAGTTGTTGATATATTATTCTTGCTACATTGTCATGTCTTCTGGGGTATTCTGTATTTGCTAGTATTGTACATCCGCTTGTGATGTGATCTACTGTTTCTATTTGTTGTTCGCAAAGTCTGCATTTATGTGTTGTGGCATTGGGATCTGTAATAATATGCTTGCTGTAATATCTGGTGTTTATTGTTTGATCCTGTATTGCAATCATGAATCCTTCTGTCTCATTGTATATATTCCCTTTTCTTAGCCATGTGTTGGATGCGTCTTGATCTATGTGTGGCTGTGTTAGATGATACAGGTGCTTGCCATGTAGTGTTTTCTTTTTCCAATTTACTTTCTTCGTATCTGTTGATGTTATGTGATCTAAAGGGTTGTAGAGGTGGTTATGAAATTGTAGTGGTGTAGCCAATGTATTTATATGAGTGATTGCTTTGTGTATTTTGCTAGTTTCTGCTCGTTCTACAAAGAATTTTCTTAAATTGTCTACCTGTCCATAATGTAGGTTTTTTATGTCTATAAATCCCCTTCCTGCTTCCTTTCTGCTTAATGTGAATCTTTCTGTTGCTGAATGTATGTGATGTATTCTATATTTGTGGCATTGTGATCGTGTAGGTGTATTGAGTGCTTCTAGGTCTGTGTTACTCCATTTCACTACTCCAAATGAGTAGGTCAATATTGGTACAGCATAAGTATTTATAGCTTTTGTCTTGTTTCTTGCTGTCAATTCTGTTTTCAGTATTTTTGTTCGTCTTTGTCTATATTTTTCTTTTAGTTCTTCTTTAATATTTGTATTATCTATTCCTATTTTTTGTCTGTATCCTAGATATTTATAGGCATCTGTTTTTTCCATCGCTTCTATGCAGTCGCTGTGGTTATCCAATCTTCTTGTTTAGTGTGTTTTCCCTTGACTATGCTATTTTTCTTACATTTGTCTGTTCCAAAAGCCATATTTATATCATTGCTGAATACTTCTGTTATCTTTAGTAATTGGTTGAGTTGTTGATTTGTTGCTGCCAGTAGTTTTAGATCATCCATGTATAGCAAATGTGTGATTTTGTGTTGGTATGTTCCAGTAATATTGTATCCATGTTGGATAGTGGGTTCAGAGCAAGGCAGAACCAGAAAGGACTTAATGAGTCTCCTTGGTATATTCCACACTTAATCTGTATTGGCTGTGATGTGACATTATTTGAATTTGTTTGGATATTAAGTGTGGTTTTCCAATTTTTCATTACTATGTTTAGGAGCTGTATCAATTTAGGATACACACTTCTATTTGGATTTAAATCATTTTCTGTGTGGCTAGCAGTGTCGTTACCATTGTGGACGGGCATAAGGTTCAAGCGTCGTCCCCGACCATGACAGCGCTTGTCCGAGGCTTCATTAGTTCTGTCCTGAACCAACTAACCACACTAAAACGGGGGTTAGCTCTATTAGTGGTTTGTTCTTTTCGTCGCCTTTTACGACTGGCAGAGCATACCGAAGACCTATTCTTTTCCCGGGCCTCCACAGGGTTTATTATTATTATTATTATTATTATTATTAGTGGCAGCATTGGCAGCCCGAGTTCTTCCAATTTCTGCTAGTCCAGAAGCAATGAGTCCCGCAGTCCAATTAGGTACAAACAGTAGGCCTCAGTGTAGTGCCACGAAATTTTCAGTCTGCTTTTATCCTAGCCTTTAACGATGTAATGAATCGCCAGAAATGACACGTGCTTCGGATTCCAGGTTAAAATGTGGATACCCTTTCCCCGATTGGATAACTGGGATATGTTATGGTCACGCAAGTCGCCAAAGTGGCGTACAATTGAAAGACGCTCCAACCGTTGAGCCAAACGAAATCATTATTATACTAAATGGCGTGCAAGGTGTGGGTGAAGTATGTGTCGCAAGGAGGAGGAGTGGTGCAAAGGAAGCATTTTGTAACAAGCGTCTCCCTTCAATTTGGATATTTAGCTTTCTTTTCTGAGAAGGAGTTGTAGGCAGCACTAGCGATGCATTGAGAATTGCTTCGTCATGCCATAAAAAAGGTTGTTAGAAATAAGCAATATCAATTGTGTCACTGAATCATTAGTCCGTAGTTTGATAAAACACCCACAAAAACTAAATATCATTTGTCTTTCGTCATTTTAAAAATTAAAGTGTCCAAAGAAAATTCTTTTTCATTCTTAAGTGTAATTAGGTACAATTGTTGACAACCACGGAGGGAGCGCTGGGTGGAGGGGGAGTGGGTATGATAGGTACTATTCTCTGTTCACCATAAGAATAAACCTGATGTAAACATTACGTCATGTATTCTTCCGCGTTAACTTCAATCTCGTTGGATTTCGTTTCACGTGGAGTGGATGCCAAGCTGTGACCAGTACCGTGAAGTGCGATCATAAGGACACGTTTTGTGCTATGTCACACGCACATAGACTAGGCGATTATGTGCGGGACAGCAGCTTTACCAGTGCATTAAACTTGTAAAGCACTGGCCAACCAGCGGTCCAACTAGCCTGCAATAATGTGAGCAATTGCAGTTCAGACGTAAAACGAGACGGGCAAAGAAATAATATAGCTTCGAATGTTGTTTAATTTTTAAAGAGAATGAAATAATATTCGGCAAAACTATCGCGCGCTTCTTAGGTGACCAGACGGAAAGCATACAATTCTCTCGTTCTCACAAACAAGAGTGATAAAAATTCCTAACTTAAGGGCAGCGAATTTTTCCGAGCGAGCCATGTGTGATGCAAAAGTATACTGCAGGGACTTCACCGTACTGTTGAACACGGAAGCCAATGAGGTATTAATTACAGTCATTCGTTTGGTAATCTCTTAGCTCCTTCCTTATTCGAATCCGAGAAATACATTTCAGTACTGGAGCTGCTACGTTGATAAAGAGTCGATGAACAACAGAATGCATGCAGCCACCCAGGCGCCGCATTTTCTCCTGTTCTTTTTTGACGTGTTATTCTACATCCCGCCAACGTTGGGCAGTGACTTGAAAAAGCTGCGTGCGTTAGTTCCAGTGCGTCTGGCAGCTTAACAATCTTGTTATTTCTGGGGCCAAATCCCTTAACTTGGCTCCAGATCAATTCTTTTGCGTTCATATTGTAATGATACAGTGGCAAATGTAAAAATGCAGCATTTGTATGGTGTTCTTGATGCTGTGAAAATGATTTTTTTCATGTTTCTACGACACATATGTGTTATAAAAACTGGACATAGTCCAAATAAAGGCTATTTAGTTTTTCATTTTTGCCTCCAAAAATTAAATTGTTATGTTTTCTTAATTTAGGCAACCTTTGTTAACAGTATTTCATAAAATATCGATAATTGAGAATTTATATTTGAAATGAAAACAGGAATTTCGTGCATAGGTAATTAAAACCAAGAAGACATGCATTATTCATGAAAAATGATGATGAATTTTACAATTACGAGATATAGATAATTCAAATTGAACGCGACAAACAATTGACTCAGGCGAGACTTGAACCAGTGACCCACGTGTTGCAATAAGTCATATTACACTACCGATCCCGCTGTACACTATCTTGCATTTTCGTTGCAACTGTATCTAATACAGTACCTTGGAAAACTTCAAAGCCGATTGTCTCTGTACATTTATGACAAACATTAAGAACAACCTATTTCTCGGCACTTTTTAACCGTGTTCCACAGGCGTGTTTCACTATGGAACAGGAAGCAGGCTCCACCATTTTCATACTGCGTATTAACAGCGCGACAATCAGAGCACAACAGTGCAGAGGCTGTGACTATACACGATTTTTGAAATAAAAACTAGATAACCAAAGCGTAATTAAGGAAAACGTTGATGGCTGTTAATACATTTGAATATCTTAAAGCTTCATTTAACGTAACTTAGTAATAATATGTCTAATACGTAAGTAGGACCTACTTCCAGGAGCGTAACAACACCAGTGCACGTGTGCTACGGCTTCTGACGAATCATCACCATTGCGCTATCGGAAAAATCGAGTTACCCTTTTGAGGAAACACTCGAAATTTCAGTCGCGCCTAGCGCTTTGCGCTACGCCAGTTCTTGGAGATGCAACCATGAGTGCAACTGACGCCATGGTCTCATTTATAGCACAAGAAGACACAAAAATCTGAAAGTAATGATGGACGTTGGAATTCGTTAAAGAAATCAATTAAACGTTTTAATAGAAGCAAGTGGTTGCTGTCAACTTGTATCTAGAAGTATGATTAAATATGTAAACAGTTTAACTGAAGGAAAATTTAAAAATGTGTGCCCTAAAATGTGTGTATGAAGATTGTGAAATGTTACTTTGATGTATCTGTAAATCCTTTTAATTTGTAACGGCTAAAAAATATTTATGCTAGAAGCCAAGACTAAATTAATAAAAAAATAACTAATTTCTCTAAATCAGGAGCCGGGATGGTTCTTTTGAAAGGACACCGCCGATTTCCTTCCCCATCCATCCATCATCCGAGCTTCTGCTCCGTCTCTAATGACCTCGTTGTCGACTGGACGTTAAACACTAATTTCCTCCTCCTCACTGATTATATTCCATCAACAGTGATACAGCCCTACAATAAGATTATTTTTAACGTACTTCTGTGTCAGACTACAACATTAAATCCTGTAACATGTGACTCTTAGTAGACTACGCGTACATTATGTTTTTCTTAGCGCGTTGCATTATGTCTTCGTATATGCTTGAAAATGTCACAAAAGCCGAAACTGCAATAGAGCAATAAAACAGATACTGTTAAAAGCGAACATGGTGTCGTTTAAAAATTTATAAACTCTTTCACCTGTATAACAAAACGTTAATGCAGGATGGTAACTTCAAGTCACACTGAATAAATCGCTGCATCAGACAGCACCATTGTCGGAAGTTGCTTTAATCCGCCTCACCAAGTTTTCCTGGCCACTAGACAAATCGCTTATCACGCAACTTATCGTGCCGTAATCCCAGCAGTGCGCGTGCTGCTTCAACCCATCACTCACGACCCAGTGGCACGATCTGGCATACGGTAACGAATCCGCGTTGGCAGTTCGATGTCAAGAGAACCGCTGCCGCCATCAACGCCACCGTCCGTAAGAGACTGCTCACTACGTATCAGCCCATCTGTCTGCCCCGGCGGTGGCTCCCCTATAGAACCAGTTCCATCCGGAGCCAGCTAGCTAACCTGTGCAGGTACACATAAACCTGCGCTATCAAAGCCAGCTGTCAGCTGCTTATCTGTCTGGCATACGCAAAATTCTGCACGTATTTTCCTTTTTCCTCGAGTGCAAAATGTTTTCTTTTGCGCGCCTCCCTCATAACAATGTGTACCGACGTCTCTGTGAAACTTCTCTCTATAACAATCGTCGCTACTTCTTTCATTTGTTCAGGGTACACAGTTCCGCAGTATTTTTGGCAAACATTACAAGGATAATGAGGATTAAAAGATTGTATCTGCATAAAAATTCGTTCCTCCGCATTGATGCACAGTATTTCCCCCTGCAGGGAGCACCTTCCTGTAAGTAATGTTTGTGGTGTACTATATTGGCTAAGGCAGTTCTTAAATAAATGAAAATCAAAAACAGTTGTTCTAGCATTACGGGGAAACACAGATGCTCTAAACTGCAGCTGACGATAATATGAATGTAGTAATTGAGTAATTTTTTTATTGACGCACTCTTTACTCTCACACATTTGCAAATTGAGGGATTTTAAAATGGTTAGTGCACAAATATGATTTTCGGTAGGATGTAAACCACATATTCCTGATTAACAGTATTTTCTTCCTGATTTCGATATAACTCTCGTTTCGTTTGGTAAATTTTGTAGCGTCAAAAAAGATTTCAGAATTTTTGGCCATAAGCGTACGTGCGCTTGTACTGTGTGTTCCAAAAGTAATCGTAAAAGTACTGCCAGTAGTGACAAGATTTTTACGGAAATTCACAAAAATATGTTGGGCATCATTTTATATCAACATAAATCTATCGTTAAAATATTTATCTTCTTCACCGCCACGTTGCTCACTGGTTGTGTCAATACGTTGTCTAAGGGCACAGCGCACTTCACAGTTCGGTACAGGCGTATCTACTTTTTCATTGTTTCAAAAGTATATCATTCCTCTCTCCAGGACACTGAAAAGCAAGTCTGTATTATTTTCTGTATTTTTACCACACACAAAATATGTTTAAATAACGTTGAGGAGCACCTATGTGACTACTACAACACTACGTGTCGTCGAAAAATAGCTATTTTACCAGCACCTTTTTTTGTTTTAAACATCAGTAGTATAGTAAGGAGAGTTCTATCGCAACGTACGTCATCGGTAATGTCAATGATGACGTCACTGATGAGTCATGGGATTTCCCAGGTGCCATGCAGACCTCTTTCTGACAATAGCCAACTGCACTACATATAAAATTGGGGGGAATTCAGATTTTGGTGGTAAATTAAAAATATTGATGGGAAATCCAAATAAATATCTCAATCGTGCTAGTATGTTTCGTGTGGGAGTAGGGCTGTTGTCCTATGTACCTGGTGGGAAATTCAAAATGATACATTGTCATACTGGCTGACTTGCAGTACTCTCTCACATCACAACCTGAGACTTTGGAGCAACAGCCTGGCTATGACAACAGAACCCAAGATGGGTGACTTGGAATACAACATGACGATCGAACGCGGTGACTGGAGCATACTGGCACAGCTCTACAATTCCACAATCCAGCTCAGACCTATCAGGCTATTAGTACTGGTCTAGAATTCTGGCATTCTGGCCCTGATTGAGATACTGAGGCATGTTCTATGACATCAAAATCCAAGTTCTGGAATACTTGTACTATGACATCTGAGGCAAACGATGTTTGTGCCGGTTCAGTCTCTCTGTTGACCTACTTGACATGTTTCCCTAGCTATACACTAAGAGGTGTATGGTCAATGTTTCTCATAACTCTAAGTCTGGATCTCTCCACCTGCAACTTTATTTAAAAAAAAAAAAAAAACACCTCAGAGGAGGGAGGGAAAGGCCCTCTGCTTCCAACACCATGCCATACTACATCGCTGTCCTCCTCCAACACTTGTTGGATGCCTACTTGAGGCTGGAAACATTTCTCATCACCCGTGCCACAGCCACACTCTCCCCTAGACTAGATATAGCAAGAGCCACGGGTGTTGCACACATGATATAGGCAGAATTGTGTAGTACCCTCACACCAAGACTGCATGGCCAAATGATTCACATTATACCTACACTATGCCGAACTGCACCTATTGTCTGCTAAGTGCACAAGACCTGTCAGGCTATTTACAACAGTGTGGAATTCTGCCATACTGGCCCACACTTGAGGTTTTGGTTGAGTCCTACAATAAGCAACTATTCACTCAGAGATGTATAATCACTGCTTCTCCTAACTTTGGATCTCCTCACTTGTGTCTTTATTCAAACAAACAGTGGAGGGGGACGAGCTCTTCACTCCTGTGCTGCTGTCACCGCCACCATTATCCTGCCGCCCCACACTTAGTGATGGGTCTGTGCTGGGCTGCCGCAGCCCTGCCATCAAAGTGCACCACGCAAGGCAGGTGTCATGAGTCTCAGCACCGCTACACAGTGTGTCATTAGGGACTTGGAGGCTTTCACATACAAGAACAGAACAGAAGGTGCCATATCATACAGTGAGAAATGCATGTGAAGATCTTCACCCAGTACAAGCCATGCACTCTGCCAAACGTGACGCACTCAAGATGGCTGCACTGTTGCACATGCATGAAGAGAGCCTTGCAGTGCCACAAATTCACAATACTATTATATGGTTTATGTTGTATGATGAGGTTCTGTCTGGAGTGTGGTCAGCTCACCACTAATGAAAACAGCAGTATATGATATACTCCATATGCACTGCTTAAAGACATATAGAGTATAATGACATCAGATGTTGCCACTGGATTTCTAAGTCAATCGTCGAAAAATGGGAGTGACTGTTGAATATCACATCAGATACATTACACTGTCGATTCTGTGTTACATGAGGAGAGAATATTGCTGATAGCATTGATACATTTCGAATCTGTCTCGAAAAACGCCGATTCCATTAGTGTTTTACAGTGTATGCTTAATATCAGACCTTTCCACAGGATTTGTAACTGATGTCAGGTGATATACATAAAGCAAATCACTAAATTTTCATGTCAGTTTTATAGTGAAATCAACAAATAATATATCGAAAGTGAACAAATTTCCACCTAAAGAACGTGTAGTCTTATGCATTTCTGCTCATGTTGCAACATCTTGGAACTGTAACACATGTAAATCAGCGAACATACTACAAAATAACCAATTTTCCACGTAAATTGGAGAAATTCTGGGTCAAATCGAATTCCCTAGTCACCTCCCCTACCGTTGGACACACACATTAAAGAATCAAATGTAATTACCATCCAGAAAATGATACATGACAGCAATCACATAATAGAATTTCACATCTAAGACTCCCTTCTCACTATTCTGGGTCTAGTGAACAAGCAGGACGAGGTGAGCTCTACCCTCAATTAATATTTGTGGAATGTATGTTATTCTGTCCCCAGAAAGGATGTGAGATGTATTCCAAAATTGGACAGTCAATTAGCGCTAGCAGTATAGACCTTTAGTTAAGTGCATCAACTCAATTACAGTTCTTCAAAAATGGGAATGTCTACTTACTAGCATGTTTGTACAGTGGTGGCTGACTTGGAATACTGAGACAGAGAATCAAAGATGGTGATGCAAGATTACTGACCTGGAATAGCTCAGTGATGTTGGAATCCAAGACTCAGAATACTGGGACAGGCTCTGTGATGTCAGAATACAAGGTGGCGACTGAGAGCATATTGGCACAGCTCTATGACATCAGAATCCGAGACTTGGAATACTAGCACTGGCTCTTACTTCACAATCGAGCTAATATTTTTGTCAGGCCGTTTATAACAGTGCAGAATTCCAGCACACTGCCCGTTAGAGGTGCATTGTCACTGCATACTGCTTCTCCTAAGTTTGGATCTCTCCACTTTATACACTTAAAAAAAAAAGAAGAAACACACGCTGATGAGTGAGAGGCCTCTCCACCCTACGCCAGCTCGCTTTCCCCCACCCCAAGTTCACTAGTGCTATGATCCAATAAGCCTCCACCCACTCTGACATTACAGTTCGAACAATTTATTCTTCCACACCAGGTGTCATAAGTTCAAGTGGTGAGAAAATGCACTACACCAAGTCCAAAATGGTGAAAACTCTGCTGGGTGTCAAACTATAGAGCACTCATCCTAATTTCAAAACTGAATAGCCCACATTTTGCAGTCTGTATGGATGATGCACACTAACCGCCAAAAAACCATTTTATCTTTTGTGTGTGTGTGTGTGTGTGTGTGTGTGATAGCTTGGAGTGACGGACACTGCCAGCTTTGGCTCCTTCTGCTGGTGCATCAGACACAGGCAGATGTAAGAAACTTCTGCACCACCCATCGAGAGAAGCATCTACCATATCCACATTCAAAAACTGTGGCTTTTGTTTCGTGAAAGCTGCAGCTGAACTCCCAGACAGAAATAGACGCCGGCCGGAGTCGCCGAGCGGTTCTAGGCGCTACAGTCTGGAATCGCGCGACCGCTTCGGTCGCAGGTTAGAATCCTGTCTCGGGCATGGATGTGTACGATGTCCTTAGTTTAGTTAGGTTTAATTAGTTCTAAGTTCTAGGGGACTGATGACCTCAGAAGTTAAGTCCCATAGTGCTCAGAGCCATTTGAACCACTTTTGAACAGAAATAGTCGTGTGCAGGACAGCAGCGTTTGACATCCAAACTTACATTATGCTACAATAACAAGAACAGAACAGAACAGTAGATCATCATAATTTCTCTCTTACACGCAATGACTGTCAAGCATATAGCTTGAGAAACATATGCATAGAGCTGGTAGGACCTCAACAAAACTTAAGTGTTTTACGTTGTCGAATAGGACATCCAACATATGCAATAGATTTCTTTTGGTATGGCTGAGTGTGAATGTGTTGTTGATTTAACGCATCCAAAAGTCATTAGATCCATATCTTAAAGTAAAATCAATAAAGCAATACTGTATTGGTCTTCAGGACACACAAATCTCTAGTCGACTCTGCTATATAGGTGTTTGATATAGCTTTTCATGGTAGGGTATTCCCTGCAAGCAGACCACAGTTGGAACTTGATAGACCCACAGCACTGACATGCTAATTGCAAAGATATGGAGCTTTTTGTAACCTCATTTCACTGCAGTGCAGACAATTCTGTCAGACATCTGTGCTGGAAGTACCACTCTGTGGATCATAAAGTCTGGGTATTTGACCCATCGTCAGTCATAGGACTTCTATCACTTACCATGTCCTACGATTCTGTTAATGTTTGTTTGAGATATAAATCATATCCTAATATCATATCCTTCTTTAGTCAAGCACTTCACAAATTCGGTAAGCTGGCTATAGTGTCTTAAAATCGTTAGGCTTCGTGTAGTCGAGTTCCATGTAGTCTACATGCAAGCTGGCCACTATAGCAAACGAATTCAACAAGAAAGAGAAAAGCGAAACGTCAGTAAAATCATTAGACGAACGTCAGTCGAAGAACCTGAGACAGAAGGCAATAGGCAGCTTGTCAACAAGTGACCACAAAAGCCTTATCAATTTTGTAAACGAATTGCTGCTAAATGCAGTTACTCCACAAGTTTTATAACTCAGCAAACTGCTTCCCAGCTTCTAGATGAGCATTTTTGTCTTCTTATAAACCAATAGGATTGTGGCACAACATTGATATCCAGTGCACTTCACACAGAAGCTACAACATAGGAGGCATTGCAAATATTGGTCCTTAACATAAAAAACACCAAGCAGCACTGTGGAGCTGCAAATAGCAGCTTAATAATATGCTTGTTTATATGTGGTACTTTATAAATTCATCTATAAACTGAGGCCGCCTGGGCTGAAGTAAGCTCACAACACAGGCACTGAACTGGATAGCGGTCCTCTGTGCTGGGATGAATATGTTGTAACTGTCGTGAGAAGCTATCTGCAGCAATATATCTCCTACTAACGCTATTTATAGTGCCAAGCCTTTCATTACCATGGTCATCTGACCTACCCACTATTAATACTAAGAGCTCTTGTCATACATGTTAGTAAAACAGAATCTCACCACATAAATTTTATTTTGGTGTGGCCACAGGACCGTAAACCCGCTGAAAAGAGTAAATGCAGAGGTTTGCATGGCGTAAATTATAGGCAGAAGGGGCCCACTTGCCCAGACTAGATTTTATGAGTACATGACTTGGAGCGGCGCATTAGCAAAACAGGGGCACACAGCCACTGGCGCCGGTTCACTAATTCACTAATAAGGCAATCAAGTGTGACAGCTCTACTGGATGGCAGGGCGTGTCACACAGCTGGCTACACGCAGCAGCAGATGGGGCGCCAGCATTCCAGTCCATGGCAGATGGCTGGTTCGACCCTCTGAGGCCAACACAGGGTCCGCAGCTAGCCAGCAGCAGGCCACGTCCTGGCTCGCTACCCTGGGCAGTCTTGTTGGCTCCCAACACATGCCAGAGGCATCCCAAGGTACGGGCCACAGATTCGGACGCCGGATCACAGGCGCTTGTTGTCGCCATGATCTTAGCCATCCCAGTGAGGAAGCCAGGGATGGAGACTGCTGAGTCGGCTGCCAACGCAGCCTGACGCCGTCACAACTCTGGGGCCATGCAAGGCCGACACACCACAGGGCGTTGCACAGGTCACTGAGGCAGCCATTCCGTGCCAAGCTGTTTCGCAGACAGCAAAGTAGTGTCCTCAGCATTGCAGGACCCGGTGATGCAGATCAAGAGGAATGGAGGCACTGTAGCTGGAAATAATAAATCGCTTGGGAAGATTGGGCACGTTTTAATATGGAGCACCCTGACAGTTTCCATCCTCGTCCAACATTCCTCTACATTTACTGGCAGAATAGTGGGCACTGCCTATACAGTACGACGTTTGAGCCCACTGCCTGCATTACAGTCACAAAATGTTGTGAGTATTGACCAATTTTTCTTTTTGAGTGTTGGATTTTTCTTTCCTTTTTTTGTTGGTTGTGTTTTGAGTATGGTTCCTGGCAGGCTATTTTAGATGTTTTGCAGAGGCCTTTTTTTTGTCAGAATAAGTGTTTGTGTATTTGGAGCAGTAAAATGTTGTTTTTCGTGGCATTTGATTACTCTTTTTATTGGTGTATGATGATACTGAGTATGTTAATGCGGAGGTGTAGGAGGAGGAGATTAGTGTTTAACGTCCCGTCGACAACGAGGTCATTAGAGACGGAGCGCAAGCTCGGGTGAGGGAAGGATAAGGAAGGAAATCGGCCGTGCCCTTTCAAAGGAACCATCCCGGCATTTGCCTGAAGCGATTTAGGGAAATCACGGAAAACCTAAATCAGGATGGCCGGAGACGGGATTGAACCGTCGTCCTCCCGAATGCGAGTCCAGTGTGCTAACCACTGCGCTACCTCGCTCGGTGGAGCTGTAGGAAGTCAGGCTATTCTTGCACTTAAATGTTTTGTTTCAGGACTAACTGGAAACGAAAGCAACACAATGGCAGAGTCACGGAGGCAAGGTGTGTCGGAACCAGAAGCAGTATGGATTTTGTTGGAAAAGGTAGCCCAATTGACAGCAGACAATACGCAGTTGAGAAGTGAATTAACATCTAGAAGTGAGTGGGAAACCGCATCGGATTAGTCGTTTTTACCTAGGGTGCCACAGCGGGAGACTGATCCAGCCGCCACAAGTTTGATTATTCCGTTTTCTGGCAAGGCATCTGAGGATGTGCATCCGTTTGTGGAGGACTTGGAAACTTCAACTGTGATGAATGATTGGTCTGATGAACAGTTACATGTAGCCAAGATTAGATTTAGAGGTGAACCGAAGAGATATGTAAGGTGTTCTGAGGCCTTAAGGAAGACGGGACAGTTTAATCAGATGAAGGAGGGGCTTTTACAGAGGTACGAGAAACAGAATAGTGCTCGGTACTTCAGGGAGAGGTTGAGTACAATGATGAAGAGGCAGAGGGAGATGGTAGAGAAATTTATGGACAGGATAAGATAAATTAACGAGTATAATTACGAGTTGGGTCAGAGTGATGAGGTGAATGGTGTTCTGTTGCATGAGGCCGAGCAAAGGGCACTTGATGTATTTTTGAGGGGGTTACTGGTACATATGTCGCCGAAAGTGCGTGAAGGGACTCCGAAAGATTTGTATTCGGTCATACAGCTGGCAATTCAACATAAGGAAATAGACGTGGCAACGGGTGTACATGATAGACAAGCAGTGTTTACAGCGGATACAAAATTTTATAAGTGTGGTCGTACAGGGCACGTGCAGAGACGATGTACCCAGTCACCGAGGAATAGAGGAAGGCATGGAAATAAGCAGCGTGGAGGATGGAGAAGTGGTATTAGTAGAGGTGGACAATCGTTGAACAGCAGAGGGGGCCGAAGACCCACCTAAGTGAGCTCCCATTTAATTTCAATGATACAAATATGTATGAAGAGGTGGAATGTTCAGTGGTAGGATCCATAGGAACTAATAGGTTGAAGATTTTGTTGGACACAGGGGCGCAAGTGTCAGTGGCTACTAAGAGTTTAATGGGACGAAGGATGTTAGAACTACCACGTTACAGGTTGCGTGGAGTGGAGAATGAGGAGGTCACACCTCTGGGGTCAGTGACAGTTGACTTTCGCATAGAAAAAGTCCGATTTGCTGCATGCAAGGAGGTAGTACCATGGGTAAGCGAGCACAACGACATGGTTCTAGGAGTAGATTTCTTGTATCAACATCATGCCAAAATTGACCTTGGACAACGAACTGTGGAACTTGGTGGAATGTTATTTCAGCTAGGGGAAACTGTTGTCGATGCAGAGCTGTCGCAGGGGTCGTTCAACATAATGAACAAATCAATTGAACCGCGTACATTAGCATTAAGGCTTAATTCGCATGTGTGTCTAGTGGCACCGGGAAGTCGCTTTGGGTAAGTGTAGAGTCAAATCTACCTGTGGGTACGGTATGTGTTATTGAACCATTGGAGAATAATGAAGTTTTGGATCCATTAGGTTGTTTTGTGAAACGTAGTATTGTACCTATACAAGAGGAAAACGACTGGCGAGTATTCCCCGTGAACATGGATAATTTTAACGCGCTGTAGACGCGATTTTGAGAAAAGGAGTTTTACTAGCGAATTTGGGTGTACCAGATGACGAAGACTGGTGTTCGAGAGGTAGGCGTAGCGATCAATCACTAACTGCCGATAGAGCTGCATTGCATAACAAAGTTCAGCATTTGAAAGGAGGAGAAAAAGAGCATGTGGAAGAATTGTTGTCGGAATTTAAGGATTTCTTTTTTTCGCAAGAGCCTTTACTAGCAACTACATTAGTCCAACATAGTATACCAACAGGTAACGAAGCACCTGTTTACCGTAAACCATACAGAATACCGAGGTATTTGCAGCCGATTGTGGAGGATTTCATTGATCAACAGCTTGCGGACGGTATTACAGAGCATAGTAATAGTTGCTGGGGAGCGGGCATTGTCGTGCCTAAAAAATCTATGGATGGAAAGTTTGCAAATACTTCTACATGTTCACTTGACTTCCACTCCATCATGTAAGGATCTGCAACAGGGAACTTACAAGTGTATAGTGCTAATTTCTGTTGCTACTCAGTTTTTTATATGTATGTACTCTTATTGCTTACCCATTTTGCTTCATCATTTTTGTTTACACCTTCCAGCTCTGATACATACCTGTCAGGACATCTACAAACTATAACTTTCAGGTATTTATTTTTATTACCCCAGTAATAAGTTATTCGTTCGTTGAAAGAGTGTCAACTGTAGGTAGTATCTTGTGCCAGAAGAGTTTCCCTTCTCTCGCTGTACCTACAGCATGCCTATCCCCAGCAGACTCATTTGTAGCTGAGTAGTTAGCAAGTTATGCGTCTGAAGCACAACCATCCACCACTGACAGTTCTACATACATACACATAGAGACTCTGCACGCATACTACCAATCGTGAAGTCTCTATTTCAGCCACTCATATGGTATTTTCGACAGTGCTACTGCTCTGCGAATAGCGAAATACTCTTCTCAAAACGGTTTTGCAGTGGGTGTAAGCACGTTTAAATTCATCCTGCCAACTTCCAGATGAGGAGGGGGCAGGGGAGAGGGAAGTGGGAGAGGGCCAACAGCGCCCTCTGGCGGTGGTGGTATTGTGAACTAGGTCAGCTGGTCGCTGAACCTCAATGTGAACACAACAAATTGAATATTGACGGCAATAAATATGAATTTCCCGCCAAAATTTCAATTTCCCGCTATTTCCAGGAAAGGTATACCAGCTGGGGAAAACCCATGATATCATCAGAGTGGTGGCGTTAATAATTCACCAATTTAATTAATTAATTTGATATCAATTTGATATGAAAAGCGCTCTCATTCCTGCTTTATCCTACTCCTGCTGATGTGGGGGAATAAATTGTTTGAAGTGTAATGTCAGAGGACGTGTGAATGGTTGTTGGAGCATAACACAAGTGAACTTGCGGTGGGAGAAGCAAGCTGGCATGGGGTGGAGAGCCCTTTTCCCTTCCCAGTGTCTTTTTTTAAGATACAAAGTGGAAAGATCAAAACTTAGAATTAGGAGAAGTAGTAAGCAGTGACCACGCACCTTTCAGGGGCCAGTATGCCAGAATTACACACTGTTATAAATATCCCGACAAGTCTGAGCAGGATTCTGTCACAGAGCCTGTCTCAGTATTTCAAGTCTGACATCCAGGTCGGCCATCTTCGATTATGACGTCAAAGGGCCTGTCTCAGAATTCCAAGTCAGCCAGCATTTGACAAACATGCTAGTAAGTAGACGCTCCCATCTTTGAAGAACGGTCATCAAGTTAATGCTCGTAACTAAAGGTCTATATTGCTAGCACTAGTTGACCATCCAATTCTGGAACATGCCTTATACCCTTTCTGGAGATAAAATAATGCATTCCATAAACTCTGACTGTGTAGAATTCAGATCACTGTCTGTCCATGACACCCAGAACAGCGAGATAGGACTCCTAGACGTGGAAGTCTATTACATGGTTACTGTCATATGTCATTTACAATATTACATATAATTTTTCGATGTATATGTCCAAAAGCAGGAGGGGAGGTGGAGATACATTTCACAGGGAAATTCTACGTTTAAAACCGGCGGCAGGCATAAAATGTCATCCGAAATTGTACTGAATGCTTTCTCAGAAATTTATTTTAAACAATTAGTTCATGAGCCCTCTCGAAGCGTAAATGATTGTGAAAGCTTACTTGACCTCTTAGTAACAAATAATCCTGGACAAATAGGGAGTATCATGACGAATACAGGGATTAGTGACTACAAGGTTGCGAGGCTGAATACCGTAACACCCACGACAATCAAAAACAAACGCACAGTACATCTACTTTAAAAAACTGATAAAAATGTTGTTCTTAACGCCTTTTTAAGAGACAGTCTCCACTCCTTCCGATCTGATCACGTAAGCGGTGTGGAATGATTTCAGAGAGATTGTATCAACGGCAACTGAGAGATATATAATACATAAATTAATAAGTGATGGTACTGGTTCCCCATGGTACACAAAACAGGTCAGATTGCTGTTGCAGAAGAATGTCGAATTTAAAAGAACACAAAATCTCCAAGATTGGCAAAGTTTTGCAGAAGTTCGAAATATGGCGCGTACTTCAATGCGAGATGCTTTTAATAATTTCCACAACGAAATTCTGTCTCGAAATCTGGCAGAAATCCCTAATAGATTCTGGTCATATATAAAGCACACCAGTGGCAAGACGCAATCAATACCTTCATTGCGCGATAACAACGGTGAAGTCACTGATGACAGTGCCACTAAAGCAGAGTTATTAAATACGGTTTTACGAAACTCCTTCACCAAAGAAGACGAAGTAAATATTCCTGAATTCCAATCAAGAACAACTGCGCAGGTGAGAAACATAGGGCCGGCCGAAGTGGCCGAGCGGTTCTAAATGGCTCCGAGCACTATGGGACTCAACTTCTGAGGTCATTAGTCCCCTAGAAAAAAATGGTTCAAATGGCTCTGAGCACTATGGGACTCAACTGCTAAGGTCATTAGTCCCCTAGAACTTAGAACTAGTTAAACCTAACTAACCTAAGGACATCACAAACATCCATGCCCGAGGCAGGATTCGAACCTGCGACCGTAGCGGTCTTGCGGTTCCAGACTGCAGCGCCTTTAACCGCACGGCCACTTCGGCCGGCATTAGTCCCCTAGAACTTAGAACTAGTTAAAACTAACTAACCTAAGAATATCACACACATCCATGCCCGAGGCAGGATTCGAACCTGCGACCGTAGCGGTCTCGCGGTTCCAAACTGCAGCGCCTAGAACCGCACGGCCACTTCGGCCGGCCGTGCGGTTCTAGGCGCTGCAGTCTGGAACCGCGAGACCGCTACGATCGCAGGTTCGAATCCTGCCTCGGGCATGGATGTGTGTGATGTCCTTAGGTTAGTTAGTTTTAACTAGTTCTAAGTTCTAGGGGACTAATGACCTCAGCAGTTGAGTCCCATAGTGCTCAGAGCCATTTGAACCATTTGAGAAACATAGCAGTAGATATCCTCGGTGTAGCAAAGCAGCTTAAATCACTTAATAAAGGCAAGGCTTCCAGTCCAGATTGTATACCAGTCTGGTTCCTCTCAGAGTATGCTAATAAAATAGCTCCATATTTAGCAATTAAATATAACCGCTCGCTCACAGAAAGTTCCGTACCTAAAGACTGAAAAACTGCTCAAGTCACACCAATGCCGAAAGAGGGAAATAGGAGTAATCCGCTGAATTACAGGCCTATATCACTAACGTCGATTTTCAGTATGGTTTTGGAACATATACTGTATTCGAACATTATGAAGTACGTCGAAGAAAACGGTTTATTGACACATAGCACAGATTCAGGAAACATCATTCTTGTGAAACATGACTAGCTTTTTGTATTCATGAAGTAATGAGTGCTCTCGAGAGGGGATGTAAAATTGATTCCATATTTTTTGATATCCAGAAGGCTTTCGACACCGTTCCTCATAAGCGTCTTCTAACCAAACTGCCTACGGAAATCGCCTCAGTTGTGCGACTAGATTCGTGATTTCCTGTCAGAAAGGTCACATTTCGTAGCAATAGACGGAAAGTCATCGAGTAAAACGGAAGTAATATCCGGCGTTCCCCAAGGAAGTGTTATAGGCTCTCCATTGTACCTGATCCACATTAACGACATAGGAGACAATCTGAGTACCCCTCTTAGATTATTTGCAGATGATGCTGTCATTTACCGTCTTGTAAAGTCATCACATGTCCAAAACGAATTGCTAAATGATTTATATAGGATATCTGTGTGGTGCGAAAACTGGCAGTTGACCCGAACAAAGAATAGTGTGAAGTTATTCACATGAGTACTAAAAGAAATCCGCTAAATTTCGATTACGTGATAAGTCACACAAATCTGACGGCTTAAATTCAACTAAATACTTAGGGATTACAATTACAAATAACCTAAACTGGTACGATCGCATAGATAATGTTGCGGGTAGAGCAAATCAAAGACTGAGATTCATTGGCAGAACACTTAGAAGGTGCAATAGATCTACTACAGAGACTGCTTACACCACGCTTGTCCGCCCTATTCTGGAGTATTGCTGTGCGATGTGGGATCCGCATCAGGTGGGACTGACGGATGACATCGAAAAAGTTTAAAGAAGGGCGGCTTGTTTTGTGTTATCGCGAAATAGGGGAGATAGTGCCACAGACATGATACGTGAGTTGCAGTGGCAATCATTAAAACAAAGGCGTTTTTCGTTGGGACGGGATCTTCTCGTGAAATTTCAATCACCAGTTTTCTCTTCCGATTGCGAAAACATTCTGTTGGCACCCACCTACATAGGGAGAAACGATCATCACAATAAAATAAGAGAAATCAGGGCTCGCACAGGAAAATTTAAGTGCTCGTTTTTCCAGCGCGCCGTTCGAGAGTGGAACGGTAGAGAGACAGCTTGAAGGTGGTTCATTGAACTCTCTGCCAGGCACTTAATTGTGAATATCAGAGTAATCGCGTAGATGTAGATGTCTCCAATTTACATGAAGAATTGATTATTTTCTAGTATATTCGCTGATCTTGACGTGTTAAATACATTTCTGAGATATTACAACATAAGCAGAAATACATAAGACAACACCATCTTTCGGTGGACATTTAATTAATTTCGACACTTTTTTTTTGTTGATTTCACAATAAAAATGACATGAAAATTCAGTGACTTGCTGTATGTACTGGGTGATCAAAAAGTCAGTATAAATTTGAAAACTGAATAAATCACAGAATAATGTAGATAGAGGGGTACAAATTGACACACATGCTTGGAATGATATGGGGTTTTATTAGAACCAAAAAAATACAAACGTTCAAAAAATACCCGACAGATGGCGCTTCATCAGATTAGATTAGCAATAATTAGCATAACAAAGTAAGACAAAGCAAAGATGATGTTCTTTACAGGAAATGCTCAATATGTCCACCAACATTCCTCAACAATAGCTGTAGTCGAGGAATAATGTTGTGAACAGCACTATAAAGCATATCCGGAGTTATGGTGAGGCATTGGCGTCGGATGTTGTCTTTCAGCATCCCTAGAGATGTCGGTCGATCACGATACACTTGCGACTTCAGGTAACCCCAAGGCCAATAATCGCACGGACTGAGGTCTGGGGACCTGGGAGACCAAGTATGACGGAAGTGGCGGCTGAGCACACGATCATCACCAAACGACGCGCGCAAGAGATCTTTCACGCGTCTAGCAATACTTTTTTTTTGTTCTAATAAAACCTCATGTCATTCCAAGCATGTGTGTCAATTTTTACCTCTCTATCTACATTAATCCGTGGTTTA
Organism: Schistocerca serialis cubense; assembly: GCF_023864345.2. NCBI lineage: Eukaryota > Metazoa > Arthropoda > Insecta > Orthoptera > Acrididae > Schistocerca > Schistocerca serialis. The sequence goes on from NC_064639.1 coordinate 689,743,239, forward strand.
TTATGTTTTCAAATTTATACTGACTTTTTGATCACCCGGTATGCCACCTAACGTAATTTACAAGTCCTATGAAGAGGTCTGATGTTAAATACATAACACTCATTGACTGTACGTTTTTCATGACAAATTCGGAATGTATCAATGCCATTAGCAATATTCTCTTCTTCTGTTACACAGAATCGACGCTGTAATATCTACCGATATGCTATTAAACCGCCATTCCCATTGTTCAAGAACTGGTAGGAAGTCCCATAATTTTTTGTGATTTCTGTAGATACGATAGAGCTTTGCTCTCAATATTTTGACATTCGACTTGGAAGTCCAGTAGAAAAGTCAGATATCATTATGCTCTGCATACCTTCATGCAGCACATATCGATATGCTATTAAACAGCCATTCCCATTGTTCAAGAACTGGTAGGAAGTCCCATAATTTTTTGTGATTTCTGTAGATACGATAGAGCTTTGCTCTCAATATTTTGACATTCGACTTGGAAGTCCAGTAGAAAAGTCAGATATCATTATGCTCTGCATACCTTCATGCAGCACATATGAAGTATGTTATACATCACGGTTCTCATTAGCAGTGAGCTGGCCGTGCTGCACACAGAACCACATCACGTCACATGAATCATATAACAGAACTGTGCATTTATAGCAGTACAGGGCTTTCTTTGTACAAAAAGAGCGTGCAGCAGGGCAGCCATCTCAAGTACACTGTTTGTGGCAAGTTGCATGGTTGTACTTCTCACTGCATGACATGGCACCTGCAGCTCTATTCTTGTAGGTGAAAGTATCCAGTCCCCTAATGGTGCACTGCATGGCAGTGTTGACACTCGCGGCATCTGGCCATCATGGTGCGCACTGCCTAAGGGGTGGCGGAGGGCCACGCGGACTTGACAGTTATCGTGGTACAGCGGCGTTGGCGCAGGGGCAGAGCGCCCTTCCCTTCCTGCTGCATGTTTGAATAAAGATGCAAGTGGAGAGATGCAAAGTTAGGAGAAGCAGTGATCATACACCTCTGAGTGAATGGTAGCTTATTGTAGGACTGAGCCAGTGTCTCTAGTCTAAGGCAGTATGCTAGAATTCACACTGTTATAAATAGCTCAAAGGGTCTTAGGAAGATTCTGATGCCACAAAGCCAGGGCCAGTATTCCAGCTCAGAGCCAGTATCCCAGAATTCCACACTGTTATAAATAGCTCTGGTCCATTAAGTGGGCAACAGACATGGCGCTGGCATAGTGTAGGTAGAAAGTGAGTCACTCTGTTGTGGCATCTTGGTGGGAGGTTATTGTGCAACTGTGCCTGGATAGCCCATGCAACATGAAAGGTGCTCACCACAGCAAGTCGAGGGGGCAGCACTTGGCTGTGGGTCTGGTGACATGAAGCAGTTCCAGCCTCCAGCAGATGACCAGAGGATGTTAGCATAGTGTGGTGGTGTGGTGCAGCATGGGAGTGGAGGCAGAGAGGCTTCCCCTTCCCTCCTCAGTGTTAGTCAAAATACAGATGTAAGTGGAGAGATCCTGACTTAGAGTCAGGAGAATAAATGGCTATATATCTCCGAGTGAATAGTAACTGGGGAAAACATGTCAAGTAGGTCAGCCTTGGACCAGCACAAACATCCTTTGTGTCAGACGTCATAGTGCCAGTATTCCAGAACTTGGGATTCTGATATCATAGAACCTGTCCCAGTTTCACAAGTCTTGGCCAGTGTTCCAGAATTCTACACTGTTATAAATACACCTACAGGTCTAAGCTGGATTGTGACATCTTAGAGCCATTGCCACTACTTCAAGTCAGCCAGCAGGACCAAGTGTCATCTTGAAATTCCTGCAAATTTATAATTAGGACAATAGCCCTACTTCCATATGAAATACACTTGCGTAATTGGACCGTTTGTTTGAATTTTCCATCAATATTTTGAATTTCCCACTATTTTAGACAGAACTCAATTTGCTTTTGTCAGAGATGGGTGGGGAAACCCATGACTCATCAATGACGTCATCATTGACATCATCGATGTCATCGGTGACACTTTGTGCTGGATATCTTCTTACTATATTACTAACACCAGCAACCAGCAATATATTTTGGAACACTTAGCTTTGGTTAATAGAAGACAGTGATTCTGATGAGTGCATATTGGTCTATGTTCAAAGAAAAACATCTACTTCTGCACAGAATTTTACTTGTATCTAATCAATTTCAAGAACCAGTGAATCCCAAAGGCTCTAGTTATATACTTCAATCCTCCTAGCTATCAAGAGAGAAACTCTAAGAAAATATCACATTGATTAGCATATAAATGCATGCACATAAAAATCCAATATTCCCAGAATGGAAAAATGGCGCCGTGACCGATGCGCCACGACATTTACAGTCCTTTGGGAAGATCAGGGATAGACACTTTTCTCAAATGGCAAGCGTTTCTTAAACCAGTGCAGTGATATTTCATATACACTTGGTGTGTGTGTGTGTGTGTGTGTGTGTGTGATCACAATGTTACATGATGTCAACACCAAAGAAAGCCCTTGGAAAATCATTTTTAAACCAACTTGTCCTAAAATAAAATTGTGAGGAGATGACCCTCCACTGGCCTTTGGAAAACATAGAGTGTCTTAATGATGTCCTACTGGATTTTCAGCCCAGCTATTGATTTCAATATTTTTTCGATATTTTGATCCCCGACCCAGCCGACTTCTTCGGATGCTGTGAGGTGTGTTACTATGAGTACTTCAACAAAACTGCGAGGTACTGTCAAGCCATGCCAGGTGGATCTTCGCAGGAATAGTCTACAGCCCAGCTCACAGAAATGGCATGGCACAGATGCTTGGCAGCAGCGACTCAGGGATGTGGCACAGAAAGGAACATCAGCAATTGACACTGAAATGGTACTGTGAGAGAGATGCGGAATGGTTGCACTTTGAATGGATCGGGGTATGTCGTCCTCATCAGACAAAGATACTGTGCACAGAATGTTTTGTAACTCATAAATGTTGAGCAATGAAGAAGATATAGGGTACACCTGTTTTCACTGAAAGAAGGGAAGAAATATGGCACCCTAAATTTAATGAAAGAAGTACACATGTATCCCAAACATTTCCACCATTTTTACAGAATGTTTCAGAAGTGTTTCTACATTGCGTTAGACGCAGCGAAGGTCAGCATTCAGAGAAAAGCAACGAAACTGGAATGTTTTGATGATAGTTCCTGTTTTTCATACAATTTTCATTTGAACATAAGCCTAGACATTACTGATCTTGTGCGAGATGTTCAAAATATTGCGCCACTTTCCCAAAATCTAATTTTCTATAAATATTTCACGGCTGTAGGCCAGAAATTCGTCGATACAGGGCATACTTTCCTGACATATGATGGAGGTTTTGCCCTTGAAGATAGGAACAAAATATCCTTTCATCCCTAAAATTGGATTCCAGTCATTGCCAATGCCAAGGACAATGGGTTCCTTCTGTGCAAGATGGAACCAGAGCATTTCAGGGATCTTAGTGCATTGGATTGTGGGTTGCACAGAGGCTCAGTCAAAATGACCGAGTATGTCTGGCTACACATTTCATCTGACAAGCGTACTACACTAAATGGCTGCAGTTATAGTGGAGCAGCACAGCACAACCAATGCAGCACTGCGTAGCGAGCAGAGCAGCGCTGGCAAAACAAAGCAGGGCTGCTCAGTGCGCGTGATTACAGGGGCGCTGCAGGCGGAGCGGCGCTGAGCGAATCAAGCACGTCTGTTTCTGAGCACGGCGACCAGAGCGTTTCTAGTGAGTCCGGCTGCGTTCGGGCAGTGCCGGCGGCATTCAGCTATTGGTGTCTGTAGCAAGAGTCAGCACTGTAGGTAGCACTTGCGTATCTTTTTTTTATATACTGCTGGGGAAATTGCGTCAGCGGAAGCCTTAATAGCAGCTGTTTTTACTTGGCGTCCTTTATGCGACTGGTGAACCATCATCACAACTGATTCATTTCGGACAAATTACCTGATGAGGTGGCAGCAGAATTACAAACTACAAGTAAAGAATACATGTCCTTAACCTCTTATTTCTCAAGAGGTGATGGTAATTTGAAGTAACATAGCTGACAAATACGAAAACCATGTTTTTAGTGTGTGAGATAAAGGTTTGAGGGTAGTCTCAGTTTGACAGCTTCATTTGAAGCTCTGTCAAAGTTTCGTCCTGTCTGATAACTGCCTTGCACAGAAAGCTTCATTCGTATTGTGTGTTGGTCATCGACACTCAGGACTCCTTCTAGGTCATTAATAATGTTGTGTAGAACATGGGCATTTCACAATATCATCAGCAAGTGCACGTGAGGTTTCTGTTGGCTTCCATACTATGCTCCATTTAGTGCTCATTATTCCATGAGCACATTAGGTTAATCGTTGTATGGAAAAGCGTTCATTGAAACATTCTCTCCCTCGATTCAATCCAGGTGCACTGTAATACTCGTATTTGATAAAATGCTTCAACAATGGATATGCCTAATCTCCAATGAATAAAAAAGACAATCCAAGTGAAGAATTTGGTAGTGGAGAGTTTGGTATTGTATTAAGCTCCCCTCCTTACACCACTAGAAGATTGAAAACTATCACTTTTGCTTTCTTTCCTATATTTCCCAACATCGATTATAATGAATTTGGCATGAGGATCTGCAACTGCTTCTGGTACAGTTGAATGAAAATATTTATAACTGTAAAACATTGTAACAGAATTTTCTGGGCATTTTAGACAATGTGTTTGCTGTCAATGTCATTGACTGAATTTGAAGAGTTCTGTATGTTAATCTTTTACAGTATTTATAAAATCATACACTGAAGACACTTTCTTGTGGAGTGGCTTAGGGCAATTCCATAACACTTTGGTAGTTGATTTCACAATGGTTGTGAATCCTTTTGTGAATGTCAGAGCTGTGCCTCAAAAACTACTGGTTTCTAGGAACTTACTACAGTTTTCCTTTCAACAACTGTCAATGATCTTAAAGATTACTTTATTCCATTCAAAAAATAATTGTACTTACTTGTATTTTATAACATTAAATAAGGAAGTTAAGCACAGTTATCACATGGCAATCTACTTTCCTCTGTGTGCCACCATTTGCCAGAAGCTTGTTTCGATATCTCAAACCGTTTATGAGATGCAAGGATGTTACGAATATTTCATTCTTGTTTTATTGTCTGCGCGTGTGAGTGGGACAGAGTCTGCTATGTACAATCCATTTTTTCCAGATTGGAGAGAACTATAGACCCCATCTCAAGTCTGAGGAATAGTTCAATACAATATGTGATCAAAAGTGTCCGGACACACCCAGGTACATTGTGCTGCCACCAACTGCCAGATACTCCATATCAGCGACCTCAGCAGTCACTGAACATCGTGAGAGAGCAGAATGGGGGCTCTGCGGAACTCGCGGACTTCAAACGTGGTCAGGTGACTGAGTGTTATACGTCTGCACGTGAGATTTCCACATTTCTACACATCCCTAGGTCCACTGTTTCCGATGTGTTAATGAAGTGTAAACGTGAAGGGACACGTATAGCACAGAAGCATACAGGCCAACCTCGTCTGTTGACTGACAGACACCGCTGACAGCTGAAGAGGGTCGTAATGTGTAATAGGCAGACAATCACACAGGAATTCCAAACTGCATCAGGATCCACTGCAGGTACTATAACAGATAGGCGGGAGGTGAGAAAACTAGGATTTCATGGGCGAGCAGCTGCTCATAAGCCACACATCACACCGGTAAGCCGGCCGGTGTGGCCGTGCGGTTCTAGGCGCTTCAGTCTGGAACTGCGTGACCGCTACGGTCGCAGGTTCGAATCCTGCCTCGGGCATGGATGTGTGTGATGTCCTTAGGTTAGTTAGGTTTAAGTAGTTCTAAGTTCTAGGGGACTGATGACCACAGATGTTAAGTCCCATAGTGCTCAGAGCCATATGAACCATTTGAACACCGGTTAATGCCAAACGACGCCTCGCCTGGTGTAAGCAGCATAAACATTAGGCGATTGAACAGTGCAAAAACGTGTGTAATGACGAATCACGGCACACAATGTGGCGATCCGATGGCAGTGCGTGGGTGTGACGAATGCCCGGTAAACGTCATCTGCCAGCCTGTGCAGTGGCAACAGTAAAATTCGGAGGCAGTGGTGTTATGAAGTGGTCATGGCTTGCAGCCCTTGTTATTTTGCGTGGCACTATCACAACACAGGCCTACATTGATATTTTCAGCACCTTCTTGCTTCCCACTGTTGAAGAGCAATTTGGGGATGGCGATTGCATCTTTTAACACGATCGTGCACCTGTTCATAATGCGCGGCCTGTGGCGGTGTGGTTGCACGACAATAACATATCTGTAATGGAATGGCCTGCACAGAGTCCTGACGTGAATCCTACAGAACACCTTTGGGATGTTTCGGAACGGCGACTTCATGCCACGCCTCACCGACCGACATCGATACCTCTCCTCGGTGCAGCACTCCGTGAAGAATGGGCTGCCATTTCCCAAGAAACCTTCCAGCACCTGATTGAACGTATGCCTGCGAGAATGGAAGCTGTCATCAAGGCTAAGGGTGGGCCAACACCATATTGAATTCCAGCATTACCGATGGAGGGTGCCACGAACATTTTCAGCCAGGTGTCCGGATACATAGTGTATGTTAAGTACATTTGGTATGCAGCAACATGACCTTCATAGCGGCCTCTGATTTTCGTTGCAAACTATTTGACTTTTTTGCAGTAGTTTAATTAATTTTGAAATATCACAATAACTATGGCGATTAATGAAATCATGAACAGTTGATCATGAAACTGACGAATAAAGCTTTGAAATGGACGAGAATCGACTTTCTTAAGAACTAGCTTATTTAAAATCGTTTGAGGAAGGTTGCAAATCGGCCAGCTTGTGCGTTTGAACCACGCAGCAATGAGAGCAAGCTGGCTGCCGCGCCGCTCCCTGGCCCCACTACATACCTGGCAGCGAAGCGGCAGCTGCCCAGCACACAGCTCTGCTCTGCTACGCCACTCCATCATAACCTAGGACTAAGGGGAAAGAAAAGTCACAACATCCAGCAACCGTGGATTTGTCGGAGCATTTCAAAAAAGCTGAGAGACGTTAGGAAAGAAATCTGCCATTAGATAAAGCTACAGTTTTCCCTATCTTGCGTGATAAAATTCTAATAGGAAGATTGGGTTTAATGTCCTGTCGGCATCAGTGTCACCAGAGATGCAGCACAAGCTCAGATTGTATCAAGGATGGGGAAGGAAACTGGATGTACCCTTTCAAAGGAATCGTCCTGTCATTGGACTGGAGCAATTTAGGGATACCTTGAAAAACCTACATCTGGATTGCTAGATGTGAGTTTGATAAAATTTTGCCACTAAAAACTGCCAAGATGAAAGCCTTACTTGCCATGCGTCAGTATAGCCCAGCTGGAAACTGGAATTTCTGTGAGCAAGTATCAAGTGAATCGTGAATTTACACTTCCATCAGGGAAGACCCACTGACTGAGGACAGAAAATGTAATACTGACTGTACATACTTAGTGTAATTGCAACAGGAAGAGTGTTGATGTTTTCTGTATCTTCTGACGTTACTTATGCAGATTTGCATTGCAGTAAACACTGTGTGTTTTGACCTGTGTTGTTGTACTTTCTCAAAATAAGATTGCTATTTCTGCTATAAGTAACACAGAAAGACAGGATGTTTCAGCAGCACAATGTGGGAACTGCACAGATTCAACGTTGCGCACCCAGCAAAATAAGGAAGATAGTGCTCTTTTTTTAAGATCAACGTACGTAACTGGGTGATACCTGTTACAAAAAATATATACAAAATGGAGATTTACCTCATGTATACTGCCTGCATCAAGGAAGCCAAAATATTAAGCATAAAATGGTACGAAAATAGGTAAGCATAAAACATCCTGTACACAGAGTACTTTGAAACTTCCTGGCAGATTAAAACTGTGTGTCAGACCGAGACTCGAACTCGGGACCGAGTTCGCGTCTCGGTCCGGCACACAGTTTTAATCTGCCAGGAAGTTTCATATCAGCGCACACTCCGCTGCAGAGTGAAATTCTCATTCTGGAAACATAGTACTTTAGTTATATCAATAGCATATCCCATTTCTCATTCATTGCTAAATGGAACACATACCATTTGCCCATTTGTTAGACAGAATGTGATCAAAAACAGTTATTGAATGTTTCATCAATAAAACTATTAGTGTACACAAGAAAAGTTTGCACATACAGTATACAGCTAATTGTGCCACTCGATCTGCGATTATCATCTATCTGTAGTTTTAAAATGGAAATAACGCTTAATGCTATATTAACTTAAAATGTGATTTTTTTTCGGTTCATAACGGGGTTAGTACAGCAACTAGTATGTATGTATGATATGAAGAAACAAGCAGTCTTGATTGAAGTGTTTTTTATTATTATTATTTCCCAATGATGTGTTTCATATTTATTTAGGCATTTTCAGATTTGCCTATGGAAGAAATACAAAATTTCATAATGGTGTTGTGATTCCATTTCGTGAGATTGGATTACCAAGAAAGTATGAAATTGTTTACTAATATTTGATAGCGATGAGTACATGAGATACTGCACATAATATATCCCAGCAGGTAAATGTCCCTTGTCAAAGCTTTAAAAACATTGTGCAGTGTCGTATAAAATAGGATAAAACAGAAGAGAGACAAAGGTATTTGTAAAAAAACTTGTAAGCTGTTTTGTCCCAACATTGACAACCCACTAGGAAATAAGAAAGAAACAGCAGATCACCTTATTGTGGCAATTGGTGTAGTCCAATGCAAGCCACACGGCATCAGGCCTACAGTAAAGCTTTACATCATAAACATGGTGGAGGTGTAGAGTACATTCTGGTTGCACACATCACACTGGATATTGAAACATACAAGGCCGCTAAGACAAGTGCATGCATCTCTTGGCAGGTGGCGCCTGCAGGCTGTGAACAAATGGGCTGACGCATGAATGGAGATGTGTATTGAGGAGGAAGGCAGGCTAGGGTAGTTTGGGCAGTTGTGTGAAGCCCCTGTGCCAGGGTGGCATAGTGGTTTAGTGAGCAGGAGACCAGTGTTCGAATCACTGCCTTGGGTCAAATTTTCATTTGTTGCTTCAGTCTGCATATATATATACACACACATCATAAAAGGGAATGGGCTTCATATAATACTAAATAAAGAAAGCTAGCTATAAACCTAAATTGGCAGAATCGAGATTTCTGAAGTAAAGATAAATGTATACTGAAAGGATAGTCTAGTAGGAAATGAAGGTGACATATTCCTCACAGTGCACAAGAAACTCTGTTCTACCAAGGTATAAACTGTATCTACATGCGAGATCATTTGGACGAGAATTAATGTCAATGGAAGGCATAAACTTAAAACTGGGTGATTTGATACTGCAGTGCCTGTGTTGTTATGGAGAACAAAGCAATGTTCCTTTAGACATGCATGCATATCAGAAGGAACATTGCATCTTTCTTCTTAACAATACAGGCACTGCAGTATTGTATTTGTCCGCTGATGCCAGGCATCTATTAGGCGCACTACGAATGTAGTGGTGTGGACATGTTGGGAATGTGGGTCTCATGGGGAGCATGCAAAGGATAAGTCCCTTCAGGCGCAATATCCTCTGTGCCCTCGGTGGCTCAGATGGATAGAGCGTCTGCCATGTAAGCAGGAGATCCTGGGTTCGAGTCCTGGTCGAGGCACACATTTTCAACATGTCCCCAATGAAGTATATCAACGTCTGTTTGCAGCTTGGGTGTCCATTTAATTATCATTTATCTTAAATTAAAATGTCATCCCCTGCACGATAATTACACTCTGTGCATATGAGTACAGGAACGACACAAATGGAAGTTTAGGTCTGGCCAAGAATCATGCATGGATAGTCAAAGCGGTTAAGGCATCTAATGTGGGAACCCCAGGCTCAAGTTGCAGTCTGGCACAACTTATCATCGTAGATTTGGAAATTTATGTAAATTCCTATGGGACCAAACTGCTAAGGTCACCGATCCCTAGGCTTACACACTACTTATCTAATTTAAACTAACTTACGCTAAGGACAACACACACACCCATGCCCGAGGGAGGACTCTAACCGCCGACGGGGGAGCCAAACACTTATCATTGTCATCATTCCCTTATACAGCTGATGTTCCTATCTTACAACTGCGAATACATTTTGTGTATTATAATTGAGCACTTTTATTGGCTACCTTTCACATTTAAACTTAACTGAAGACTTGGAGAAAACCGCCAACTTACGAATACATATGTTCCCCAATCATACTTTTATTTGTGGAGACTTCGCTCATGCAACAAGAGATGTATGACAAGACGTTCTGTGAAGCAATACTAAATGCCATCTCTGAAAACATCTTAGAAGAGAGAGTTTGTAAACCCTCTCATACAGAAGTATACTAGCTATAAGGGCAGCAAATAAACATGAACACTTAGAAAATGTCCCCTCTGATACTTGCATCAGGAGCCATAAGGCAGTTGCAGTAACAATGATGACCAAGGTGTAAGGGGAAACTAAAACAACTGGATAGATTTGCCTGTTCAGTAGACTAGATAAAGAGACAGCAGCGCCATATCCCAATGAGGAACTTTAAACTTTTACCTCTAGCCAGGAGCATTTAGAGGAGATGTGGCTGAAGTTCAGAAGATTAGTGTACCAAGCAGATAGATATGTACCTAATAGAACAATTTACAACGAGAGACAGCTGTAAAAAAAGTTTTAAAGAAATGGCAACCTTTTGGTGATATCTGTTTCATTGGCACTAGGCCATGGCCCAACGCATATTTACCATTCTAACGTATCTTCAAATGCTGGAGACGTCATCAGAGTTGTTATTGCCCTTGATGATGTCTCCAGTATTTGAAGACGAGATGCTATGCAGCGAAATATGCTTTTGGCCACAGCATAATGTCCATGAAACAAATATCGCCAAAAACACAAACACTCGACATGAAAGCCTGTATTGTATGATGATACGACAAATACTGCACAACAGATGCCAAAAGATCGTAAGGCTATAGGTGGACTGTTGCCAAATCCAACACATTTGGACATCAAGAGGAAAATGTGCTAAGCCTTCAGTCACTACCTTAGCTGAATTGTATCGAGAGATCTTACACGAAAGCCAAAGAAATTCAGATAATTTGTATAAGACTGTCAGTTTCACCAAATTTAATGTGGAGACACCAATCGATGAAACAGGAATCAAAACTGAGTGTAGCAGAGCAAACGCAGAAGTGCCGAATTTCACTTTCAAAATTTCCTTTACATAATTAGATTAAAATGTAATTCTTACACAAACGCAAATGTGTGACACACTGCTGTCAGTGGCGTTGAGACAAGACTGAAGAATTTGCGACATTCTTTCTTAAGCGTTATATACTGTAGATCTCTCAAATGAAAAACTGTGTCAAAGGGAAGAACGAAAGTTGAAAGATAGTAAAAGTGATTCACGAAGCTACTGTCGAATATCTTTGACACCCACCTCATGCATAGGTGTCCACAATGGAGTGGATTGCGATAGCTAGTTTCTTACTCACTACTGCATTTTCTCGAATTTCTGGTGATGATTGTCTGTGATGCTACTAAACTGCAGATTAAAGCCAATATTACATGACACACCTATCGTACGAAAGTTTGCACCAGTACCCCAACTGTACAAGCCTCGAAATGCGAACTTTTTCCTTAGCCACATTACACAATATGCCTATAGTGTACAAATCTGCACTAACGCCCTAAGCGACTGCAGCCTTGTTTACGTCATGGAGTGAGAAAGTTGATTTTTGTTGTTGTTATTATTCACTCATATTAAAGCTTGTGAGAGATCTGGGTTCATATTTAGGCCTCTTCAGCAGTAGTTTTTCTCTTGTGCAGTTATCCTAAAATTACGTTTCGAGTATACAGAATTATGGACTACAGTGTTCGTTTTACGTCATGCTGATACAAGCAAATGATTATCCACGCTTACATTTCACAACATTTTGGGCGTGGGGGGACTCTTGCAGCTATTCTCTCAACACTATCCTCCCCAGCATGCTGAAATAATACAAAAGATTCAATCAAATCAGACGAGTGGGACTTTCACCAATAAAGGTGATTCATACCTATATCCAAAGTAAAATCATATGCACATTTACACAAAACACACATTCTCAGAATTAAACATTTATAGAGGTACCTTGTGGTATAACGTATCTAGATGATCATATATCGATGGTAGGTAATGAAAATCTCGTAGCTCCATTTTCTTAATTTTTTGAAGAGAAGCAAAAACGATTTCCTAATATATAAGTGATACAGGTAAAGTTGCTACACACGCCAATCAGCCAGAATATTATAGCCACCTAGGTAATGGCTGGAATTTTCACCTTTGGCACAGATGACAGCCGCAACTTGTCTTGGCATGGACGCAGTGAGACCTTGGTGGGTCTCTGGAGGGAGTTGGCGCCATATCTACATACACAAGTCACCTAATTCCCATAAATTCCGTGAAGAAGGGAGGGGGGGGAGGGAGGCTGGGGCGATGAGCCCTGACACCATCAATCACATCCCAGATGCGTTCGATTGGATTCAGATCCTGCGAGTTGAGGGAGACAGCACATCAATTAGAGCTCGCCACTCAAGCCACTCCATCACACTCCTGGCCTTGTGACATGGCACATTATCTTGCTGAAAAGTGCCATGCCGCCAGGAAACATGACCGCCATGAAGAGGTGTACATGCTTTGCAACCACTGCACAATGCTCCCTGGCAGTCATGATGCCTTGCACGAGCTCCATTGGACCTACAGATGCCCACGTGAACGTTCCCCAGAGCGTAATGGAACCGCCGTACACGTGTCAAGGAGCTGTTCCACCTGGAAGACGACGGATTCGCGCCCAACTATCGGCATGATGAAGGAGTTACTGGGATTCATCAAACCATGCAACGCTCTGCCACTGCCCCAATATCCATTGTGAATGGTCACATGCCCATTTCAGTCGTAGTTGCCAATGTCATGGTGTTTACAGTGGCGCAGGCATGGGTCATTAAGAGTGTTCGGTGCACTGTGTGTTCAAACACACTTGTACTCTGCCCAGCGTCTTATGTTAGTTCCGCCACAGTTTGCCACCTGTCCTGTTTTACCTGTCCGCCCAGTTATGACGTCCAACATTTGTAATGAGTGGTGACCGCCCGCCCCTGCGACATCTGCACGCGGTTTCACCTTGGTTTTGCCACGTGTTGAAGACAGTCGCCACAGCAATCCTCGAACACTCATCTAGTCGCTCAGTTTCTGAAATGCTTGTGCCGAGCCTCCGCGCCATCACAATCTGCCCTAAGTCAAACTCAGATGATCGAACACTTTCCCATTCTACACACGGCCAGCACGTTCGCAGATGCGCTATGCGTGTGTCTGGCTCGCAGTCACTCCTCGCCAGGTGATACTGCTACCGTCTGGATGGGTTTATATCGACAGGAGGTCAGAAAAGATGATTGTCCTTTGTTTTATTACAGTACCGTCTGTTATAATCGTATTTTCCATCCCCACCTGTTCTGCCGTTGGGTGGCAGCCCATCTACACTCGACTCCTACAAGGGCGAGTCTGGTTGCATGCAGATAAACACAGGGTGACATAAGGCGCACACGCTGTATCGAAGATTACAAGAGGCCGGGTATCGCCTTTCATGGTCGTTTGAGATGTTAAACGGCAGTAGCCATTCTTGCAGACGAATTAAAGGAGCACCTCATTATATCTTCAATTGTCATATTCATTGCAATTTTGGGAGCTATTGGTGTCTTCATTTTTGGAAGTATGAAACTGCCAACTTTACGAAAAATGGCTATGCAATACGATTTGTAGACAATATATTTGGAACTCAAAGCAATCTCATCATGGCCCAGCTAGTTAAATGTTGCTGTACAGTGATAGAGGTTGTGTGTTCAAACCTATTGTGCACTACTTCTTCTCCTCCTCCATGTGAAAAATGCTGCAAAGTAGCAGAGTGGCACGGAGTCCATGTTAAACTCGACCCAAGCATAGATTACCTTCAGAGACGATTCAGTTAAAATTAATCAATGAAATCTCCAATATATGTATAATTTTATAGATATCGTACATACTCGTATTTTCAACCAAATACACATTTCATTTGAAGGCCGCATCACTGTTTCCAGAGTTGTCGTAGTAGTCTAATAGTACTTCTTCCATCACAATTTTGAGGTTTGTCTCCCCAGGAAGAATGACATGTGTCAGACTTATTTGTGTAACACATCAGGGAAGTCATCAGAGACATTATAATGTTAACTTTTCATTTCTTTCATGTGCGTGATAAGTGAAAATATGTGACCAAAGGTTTTTCTCAAATATCAGTTTCAAGTGGCTATACTGAGCTGAAAATGTTCAAGAATGGATCTTTATATCAGTAAAATGCAGTTTTGTTAACATTACTCGGCACAATTCAAAAAATTTAGGGAATCACTAATGACAATGGATGTTAGCCCTGACACAAAACTACTCTCAGACGTAGAAGGGTGTAGTCCGCCGTACATTATTTTTCCGAGTAGTTTGATTTTCGTCCCATTTTACTCGAAAGTCAACACGTGTAACGTTATTCAGTTTAGTATTCATCATCACTTGGCCACTGAAACGAAAGTATTGAGCAAATTTTAAAATGTGTAGATAGTATCAGATGAGTAGTGTCGTAATACACGGCCTCCCTCATCTTCTATACAGCGTTTACATGTAACAATGACGTCACGCCTTACGCGTGCACACTCATTTGTACAAAGGTGTGTAGTGTAATAACGGCTTTCGTTGCCTAGTGTGACGGTACGTACTGTGACTTTAGCAATGGCCCTCTCTCATGGAATTATTTTGGTGATGGAGCCATTGATGACAAATTACGGTGATTCACTTGTGCGGTGGCAGTTTTGGCACTATTCTGCAGTCAGGATTGCTCCTCAGCGTAATCTCAACAGTACGTAGTTTACCGTTTGTCTGTGGACAAAGAAGACCCATGATGGCTAATAAATTCTGCACACCGTTTTACGTGGTATTGCAGCCGACGCTAAAAACACAGCCATCTGTACTTCACGAATCCAAATGCTTCAAACAAAACAAAAATGCAATAGAAGAGGGAAAAAGAGTAAATTTTCAAGTTCGAAATCGACTCCCGGAATTGGCATCTCTATTTTATGGAGTGTTGCACAGTGCCAAATGCTGTCCAAAGTTACCAATTCTGCAGACCAGCTGGCCTGACTGCACAGTATTATGACAACCTGGAGACGAGAACTGCTTTAGTTCACCCCTAAGTTGTTAACGTCGATTCTACAGTCAATTTGAGGGTGGTTTTAGAAGATTTTTCATATTCGTCTACTGTAAATAGTCTTTTACATTATCAAGCCAAAAAAAAAAAAAAAAAAAAAAAAAAAAAAAAAAAAAAAAAAAGACATTGAATTCAGATGTGTTTTTGTAAGCAAAGAAAGTTTTGTAGATGAAATCAAATCTAATAACCTATTTTCAAAGTTTACAGTCCGTTCCTCCACTTCTACGAGTGTTACTGCTGTTATCTTTGTTGATGTTCAACAGGATTATCTCAATCCTTCTTACTGTTACTGTTTCAGATTTTTAATTTTCGTTCTATGCCACATAATGGGGCTATAAATAAATCCTTAGATGAGGATGAAATTTAGATCGTTGAATGAAAAAGGTGGCGTACTTATAAGTATTAATAACATAAAATTGGCCAGGTGCGTGTAGGACTCGCTCAGTGAGGGTTTCGTACAAACTTAGAATGTATCAAGAACGAAAATTACACACAGTTTAATGTTTCCGTGGATCGAGAATTCGACCATTCTTACCTGTAATCGACACTGGCAGTGATACTGGCACAATATAGGTTCCAGGGATTTCATGTTTTTCGAGAATGTTTTAATATCAATAATATAACTGTAAGTCATGTAGGAGATAGACGACCATTATTATTATAATAATCAGTAGTTCTCCATTTATGCTAAGTGGGTCGCGGTGGTAAAAGTCAACCATCGGGCATGAAATGACTACTGCTCAAATGACGCGTTTCCGAATTTATCCTTGAGACGAATAATTTAAGAATCATATCCAGAAGATATTACTGCACGTAGATGTGGCGTTTTAAATTTAATGTGTAACTAACATTCGCAGATTAGGCTTTTTTTAATTGAACTTTACGTCTGATGACAAATGACAGAAGAAATATTTTTTCGTGATAATTACAAATTTACAATTTTCCTTAACTTTTACTGTGAAACCTTACTTCATGCCAAATTTCATCATTGTAAATCAACGCGAAGTACCGTATGGGTTTTGACGAGTGAGTTTGCGACTATCGAAATATGTGACAAAATGGCCGTACCTGTTGATTGCACTGATGTAGAAGCTAACGTTTAATTATACCGCCAAGGCACAATAGACATTAGTATGCGACAAATATTTTACTTGATAACGTCCATCCCTTCCTCAGAAAAAGGGTTTTGAACAGTCGGAAGAACAGAGACAGACGGATAACAAAGCCATCCTATAAGTGTCTCGTTTTTACCGAGTGGGGCGGAATCCTAAAAAGAACTTCGAATATTCAATACAACTGAATATGCTTATAGCTTTATTATATAGCACAGTAATTTAATACCCATTAGATTACTATCAATTATTTGAGATATCATAAGTTCTGTGTATTTCTTGTCAAATTCAGTTATCTAACTCATCACACATAAGAATTGGCTATTTCATAATGTTTCCCCACTCTTGGAAGAAATCCTGGAGATCCCTGTGATCTGATGTAGAACATGGTCTGGGCTTATGTTGAACATAATTACCACCCCGTGCCAACCAGCACCGGTTTGCAGAACAAGAGTCATGCAAAATGCAGCTCACAGTTTTCTCTTGTCCAGAAGGCCATGGCTCAAAACAATCAGGTGTATGCAGAATTTCTTGATTTTCAAAAAAACATTTTACTCAATACCACAGCAATTATCATCTTAGGAAGTACAACCATGTGGGGTAACAAACAAATTTTGTGACCGGATTGAGGGTTTGTTGATAGGGAGGCTGCAGCATGTTATATTGCATGGAGTGTCACTGACAGATGTAAAACTAACTTCAGCGATGTCCCAGTGAAGTATGTCGACATCCTTACTGTTAAGGTCATATAATAATGACCTCAAGACTACATTACTGGGACCTAACTTTTTGGTTACTTGCCTGTACTTTAAAAAAGCTACACAAACATTCAGCCACATTTATAAGATGTTGAAGTGGTGCACTAATTGTCAACTTTTAAAGAAAGTTGAGAAATTATGCACTTTACAATATGCAAAACATGGTATCCCACAACTAATACTAGTGTGTCACAATTCCAATCAGCCGCTCATACAAGTACTTGAATATAAAAACATGTGAAGGTTTGAAATGAATGATCCCATAGGCTGAAGACAGAAAAGGCACCACAAAAGTGACAGGTTTGTTTTACTCAATGGACAGCATAAAGGATATGCTGAAAAACAAACTCGCACACAGTGTAAGATAGCTGTCGGCTGTCTCACAAAAGCCTATTGATTAATATCGAGAACCAGTATTAAGCAAGGAATCTAGAAATATACTGTATCTCCCTATGTATCACTCCCGTAGGGACTGTAAAGAGATTAAACGTAGTAGAGTGGACCTGTAAATATTTATGCAGTCATTATTTTAGTACTCCATTATGTGAATAAAACAGTAATTGAAAAATATGAGAAACCCTCAGTCATTCACTTCATAATGGTTTTCAGACTATGGATGCAGATGTAGATATTATTTCTCATCCATTTATTTTTGCAAGAAGTTTGGAGTTCTTTTCCCAGAACATTCTAAACATTTACATACAACTGTAGATTCCAACAATGTCACCTTCATAGAGAACAAGGAGTTGTAACATGGATAGGAAATGCATATATTAAGAATGTCGACGAAACCTAGTACCTAATTTTCATTTTATGGTTTGCATAGCAAGAACCACATCTTCTAAAACATCTCACTTGTACATTACAGCTGTAGAACTTCACACATCGGAGCTGTACAATTGGTGTTGATTAGGTATCTAAAGAGAGAACTCTGGATCAAGGAAGCAATTATTTCACAAAAGGCGTTTTTTTAAGTTATTGTTAGACAGCATTCTCTTGTGTGTAATGAGGTACCTACCCTTCACTAACTGTACCCTTACAACTTCTAAATTATACGTAGTGAAAAATATAACTAAAGCACTGGTATTATTGAAAGAACACACACTATTAATGATCCACAGCTGTACAAAATACTTCGAAATTAATTTGTTGTCTGATAATTCCTTGGTATCAGCTGTACTAGGTACAGATCAACTGTCCAATAGCGACATACGAAAATTTGTGCTGGACCACTCTAACCCAGATTTCCCACTTTTTGCACGCTGTCGCTTTTACTGCTTCAGCTATCAGCCCCCAGTCTGACCCAAAAGGTAGTTAAGCCGACTGCCCACAAAAAGCAGAAAATCTGGGTTCAATTCCCAGTCTGGGACAAAGTTTCATATGTCACTATTGAGAAGCAGATCTGTACATAACACAGCTTATGTCAAGGAATTCACAGTCGCCAAAGTAATTTCGGAAACACTGAAGTAACTGAGCTTTCAGAAAACTAAACACAGGAATATCTTATTTACAAAATAGTATGTAAGAGTCTATGTTAGTTGTGCTTTTTGTGATGTATGGTAATATGATAATTGAGATTCATACTCTTGTATGCCTCAACACCCTTTATGAAAATTTAAAGCCTTAACCATATATTTTTATCAGTAGACTAACCAAATTCTAGCCAAGTCCTTCGATCCCAGGGTTAAAATTATTTCAGATCGATAGTAATATATATAAGTAGATCTTACAGAAGGATACAGCAGCATCTAGTTACACATTCTGTACAGTGATTGCACAGCTTTCATCAACAGTACACAAGAAAGGTAGTAAACATTTCTGGAACCATAATATTGCAATAAATTGAAAATTACAGATGTAAAAATAGACTATCGTATTATATATAAAGTTACAATCAAGATCGAAAAAGTTCTTTCAACTGAAAGTTTACAAAGAATTTTCTTCAGCCTGTAACTAAATGATGCTTACAAGAATAGTGGCAAAACCAAACTGACAGTAAATGAAAAATATGTTTACTACATAATGCTTCAATTTATTTACAATTTATTAAGAGTTTTTCAGTGATGTGTTCAGTAAATGCCGTCAGTAACTACATGTAATAGAAATACAACCAACACACACACACACACACACACACACACACACACACACATAAGTAGCCAAAATGAATTGAACTACTATGCAAATAGTGTACCGTGGCACCTCTTGTGTTAAGGTTTGTTAGTGAATGTAAGCAATCTGGCCTCACACAGACACTACTCTCTCAGTACACGTAATGTATAAAACAAACATCCACCAGTGTCTCTACAAAAGCAGGAGAACTGTGCAGAGCTAGAGATAATTTAAATGAGATTTATATAGCTGGAACTCAAATCTTATTGTTACAAATTTCAAAAGACTATTTTACAGTTTTATATGAAACACTACTGTTTGGTAATCAAGGTTGTCATCTGATGGAAAAAAGTAAATACCAGTCAGCTTATAGCATCCCCCATGAACACACACAGCAAAAATTGTAGATGATCAAAACATATAGGGGAAAGTAACACCAAAGCTTTCAATTCCAGAACCTGCAAGAGAAGAGAAGTCAACACTAAACCAAGAAGATGGAAAGATAGTTATTTTCATGTCAGTAACTTTCATAAATCACTACTTTCAAAGCACTGCAACAATTACACAATTTTTTTTTTTTCTGAAAGAGGTGGAAGTCTTTCCAAAACAGGATGGACACACACTTATCAGATATGTGACTCAAACATCCTAGCTTTCTGTAGCACCTAAACCACATAAAATAAATGCTCACAATGAAAAGTGTTTCTGTGTCAACACCATCCTTAGAAATGGTGCAAATCAGCGGGGTGTCTGAACTGTCTAGATATAGGTTTCTTAATGAAGCTAGTATGGCTTCACAAGTGTAGTTTTTATATATCACATTCAACAGGGGTGACTGCCGTGATATCATGTGAATTCTTGCATTTCTCTGAATGTATGAGTCTATTGACCAGTGCCGACTTTTTTTCTAAATATATAAATCAACAGAATGAATACATTACTCCACCAAACAAACTAAACATTATGAATTTCAACATACATCTGTTTTCGACATACAAAAGTACTATGAACATTACATCAAAACAGCTTGCATCCCCTTAATTGTCAATGGATGCCATCTGTTTGATGCAGGTAATCAATTATAATTGCTACATCTTAATTACAATGGAAAATCCAGGATGGAATGTAACAATACCAAAGAAGGAAAGTTGCTACTCCTGCTCTCTGTCCAATGGACTTTGCCTTTCTGAAGCTATAAAACAGCCCCTTTCATGTATCTGTGCATAGCTTGTAATTCTAAAGTTAGGCCATCATAGATCTTTTGAAAGAAGTGTGACTGCACTGAAAACTCTCTAGGAGGAGGATGTTACTGGCTTCCTTGTTGCCTTCACAACTTTCACTAGCACCTTTTGTTGACACCCGAAGCAGCTTCTCCATGTTGGAGAAGTGCCTTTAATTGCAGACAGTGACAATAACAAATCGCAAACTATTTTCATGTGTCCACCAGTTCTCCCACATGAGTCACTTTTTCTGGTGCAGTTGCTGCAGTAGTTCTTTGTACAGTAGCTTCTATAGACAGCTTCATGCATCCGATTAATTCCCTGTTTCTAGGAACATTAATGACTCATATTGCCAAATGGCCCCTTTGACCGATATTTGGTCTTCTCTTGTATGTAATGATTATCCTTCCATCCTCAAGGTATCAGTTTAAAATGTGTACACTTTAGCAATTGTTTACTACTTGCCTTAACCAATCATGAGACAAGGTGTAGTGCTGTTTAGGACACTAGATATCCATTTGGGAGAACTTTGGTTTAACAAATCTACATCCAGACTTACAACCTTGTCCATTCAACTTCAGTTCCATCTCTAATCACTGGTGGGGTGTTAAATCCCAATCCTGCTTTTGCACATTCTACTTTTATCATCTGAATCTAATTTTTTCCTGACCATCCTCAAACTACATTCATGATACCCTCAGAAGGACTACATAGATCATTTTGGGAAGGTAGTTCAAAAATATTTGAACTGGGTTTTCAATATTTTAATTAAAATTTTTTAATTACTCACTTTGCATCAATTTAATCTTTTATTTCTTCTGTGTGCAGCATTCACAGCTACTCATGAAAATCAAATGTTTAAATGAATGTTTTAATTCACATCTGACCTGCATTACTGTAGCTGCCTGAAGTCCAGATCTTAAATGTATGTTTGTTCCTGACTAATTTCCTCCAACTCTCATTGCACCAAAATTATGTGACGGGCTCTGCCAGTGTTTCATTATGTAAAGTAGACCACTTCCGTGTGCTACTGGACAATGAAATGTGGGAAAATGTTACTGATCACAATCATATAGTTTAAAAATTTTTTTTTAAATATATGCTCAAATGGAAGGGAAACCAAACATTATTTTAGACAGCTGATGTGACAAACCAATGTCATACAAAGGATTGAAACTTCAGCTTAAAGTAAAAATGCCCTACACCCAAAATTTGTGCAGTGTTTTCCTGGTTATAACCTAATTACAAGTGCTATGCTGTTGCATTCCTCCAACCTGAGAATATAGTTACATAGGAAAAGGAGATGCAACAATTTAAAATGGGATGCAAACAGACACCATTTTATTTTTTCACCGATTCAAAGTTCTGAACACTGACCTTTGAATTTACAGTGACTCCTGCACTGCTACCATGTCACTATTTCAGCACAAGAAAAAATGCAGAAGATGATACAATTCCCTAAATGCTGTATCAAACATGAAATTTTTAATGATTACGTTTACTGATCAAGTACGAGCTACTAAAGTCTAATAAATTTCTCAAGCACGTTTTACCCTCCAAATTCTAACTTTGTAGGGTAGCAAGCCATTCTTTTGAATTATGCACTATTATTTTGAATACCCAATCCTTAAAGAGTCTAGTAAACGCCCAACTATGTTACTTAAAACTTTGTTAGCAACTGAATGACAAGAGTACTGAAACTGACATAACGGAGTTAGGATATTGAAATGCTTTGAAGTCTTTTGAAGCATAAAAACAACAGAAGGTATCTTAACCTTTAATTAAACAAAATGTAGTTTGATAAATTACTGGATGAGTACAGGAAACTATCTGGAGTTCTTACCATGATGCAGATGAGTCACCTAACATTATAACCATATTTAGAAAAGCTAAATTTGGAATCGGCAATACTGTATGGAAATTTTGAATCTGCAAAGAGGACCTAATTTACTGTTTTCAGCCAAATTTATTACCTGTGTTATTTTACCAGAGATCAAATCTGAATATTTCACACTCCATAGGCAGAAAGCAATGCATCCTTTAGCTTTCAGAGACTAACTTTTAATATTGCCATGCATGAAGCCTAACTTCAGCAATACTTTTTCATTATTTACACTTTTGAAAACATAAAAAATAAAAAAAACCAGTTAAGTCAATTAAGAGGAACACTTACAGTGTTTCAAATTCATGGCACCTTTTATACAAACCACATGGTTCTTCCACTTGTCAAAGCTGAAGCATTATGGTTGAAGTACTTTTACGTCCCACAATACAATGGAGAAAAATTATTTCTAAATTAGACAGTTTTTGCCAAATATAGCAAGTGAAGTGGCATAGATAGAATACACTAGACTTTCATTTGGAAGAATGGGTGTTTAGCTCTGACTGGCCATCCAGATTTAGGTTTTCTTAAATTATTTAAGGCAAATTTTAAGATGGTTCCTTACAAAAGGAAACAACCAATTTCGTTCCTCAACCCGAGCTTTTGCTCTACCTGTAACAACCTTTACAACAACTCCATGTTAAGTCCTTATCTTCCTTTTTTTTGCAAAATATATAAATAAAATTATAAATTATCTCCACAAAAATCTTAAACAGTAGTCTGAACTTGATAACTGACTTATTTACTGAAGTGACAATTTAGTTACTGTTGTGTCCACTATTCAGTCCAATAGTGGACATCCACACCATTTGTATTCCTTACAAAGCATGTACCATATCTTATCAGAAGCATGGTATGTAGACTTCATTGAGTAATTTCTTAAATGTATGTGGTAACTTATTAGAAAATAGCACATTTGAAGAAGGAAAATTTATAGTATCTGAATTAAATTACTGCCTTCCAGGGGATTATTATTTTATCAGTCACTTCTAGTATGCTACGGTTTGTGAAGCTTTCACCACTTGTTTTAGTAACTCGCTAAAACACAAAGGACCAACAGAACATTCCAGATAATATTTCTCACTGTGATTCAGTTACTATTCTGCAAACAATTTAATTTTGCAGAGATAGCATACACATGTTCCATACCTGTAATCTTCCATATTACTTAGTGCTAATAAAAACCACCATAGCTTATTGCAAGTTCAATTATTTCACCACAACCAGTTTTGTTCTTCATGATATCTCAGGTAATATTGAAAATTCACTAACAGTCATTATAACCAATTCCCAAAAAAATGGCATAACATATTAGTTTCACAACTCAAAAGGGTCTTATTGCCATACATAACACTAAAAGACATTCTCACTCCTGACGAACACACTCAATACAGTCGCTGTCATTGAAGTGATTCACAGTGCTTGTCATGCACCAGGATGTGCCTCAGCCTGTGTTGCCCATTTGGAGGATATGTGCAGCACCTTGTGAAGCAAGGTTGGACTGCCCATCCCCCCCCCCCCCCTCCTCCTCCTCCTGTACCGCTGCAATCTGTCAGTCGCAAAGTAATTGTGATCAGAGTATAGAACTTTTTGAGTCATGACACCGACACATTTCTGCCACTTTCTTAGAATTAGTTATGAAGACTTGGTGATATTTTTTTGTCACCTGAAGTAGTTCACTTTGAAGGAACCGTTTGAGGCATACCGGTAGTAAACGAACGTGAAATAAATTTGGAAATTTGGGATGAATATTAGCATTACATTATTCAGCTACAGAACTACAAAATGATCAGATTATTTAATGCTCATCGCCTTTACATTAAGGTTCATGAACGAGGAGCCTCTTTCACATTTCACACAAGAGTGTACTATGATATACTTCCAAGGTATAACTGCTACTGAAAAAAAATATTCATTAATTTCATAAAATGAGGACTAAACTCACCAAATAGAGGGGTAATACCTAAATTGGTATCTTTATGGTGAGGCTATAAAGATTACATCCATAGGATATCTTCATTTTACTCTTATGGGGCCTACTTGGTAAACCTATCAGCATTCATACTGAAATTAATAAGAGAAAAATTATTTTCGAGCAAAGTGTACAATGGTTAGACTACATTACAACATTAAATTGTCACATAGAGCCTCTCTGATGGTGAGTGTTCATCAGGGACAAGGGTACTACTGTCATGAGTGCCCCAGGGACATGTGGTAAGAATGCTGTTATTCTCTACATACATAAATGATCTGACAGGCAGGATAACAGCATCTGTGGCTGTTTGGTGATGATTTTGTAGTGTATGGGAATGAGTCATCATCGAGTGACTGTAGAAGGGAACAAGATGACTTTGACAAAATTTGTAGTTTGTGTGATGAATGGCAGCTAGCTCTCAATACAGAAAATTTAAATTAATGCAGATGAGTAGGAAAAACAATCCTGTAATGTTCAAATACAGCATTAGTAGTGTGCTACTTGACAGTCACATCAAATGTGTAGGCATAACTTAACATTGCAAAGCGATATAAAATGGAACAAGCGTGTAAGGACTGTAGTCAAGAAGGCAGTTGGTTGACTTTGGTTTATTGTGAGAATTTTAGGAAAGTTTAGTTCATGTGTAAAGGAGACTGCACGTAGAACACTAGTACGACCCATTCTTGAGTACTACTTGAGTGTTTGGGATCCCCACCATGTTGGATTAAAGGAAGACATTGAAGCAATTCAGGTGGGTTGCTGGATTTGTTACCAGTCGATTCAATCAACATGCAAGTATTATGAGATGTGCCACGAATTGAAATGGGAATTCCTGAATGGAAAGCAACATTCTTTTTATGGAACACTGCTGAGAAAATTTAGAGAACCGGTGTCTGAAGTTGAGTGCAGAACCATTCTACTGCCGCCAACACAAAATTAGAACTTCAACAGAGGCATACAGACAATTTTTCCCTCACTCTATTTGTAAGTGGAGCAAAGGGAAATGACTAGCAGTGGTACAATGTGCTCTCCATTAGGCAACATATGTGGCTTGAAGAGTATTTAGATATTGATGTGGATCTATTAAGCAGTGGCTCATCAGATTAAGAGAAGGAAAATGCTGACAGTTATGTCTTCTGGTGTTAAATCCAACAGTTTACAACAAAGAGCAAGTGTTCAGTTTAGCATGTTTTCATTTTGGAAACCCACGACTAAGAATTTGTGAACACAGCAATAAGTAACATTCATCATCTTTAAAAAAGTAAGGATTGACCCCATAAAAATAAACATCCTTGACTGACAAAAATAAACTAAGTTCAGCAGCACTTGGCAAAAATTTTCAAGCTGTTCTGATAATCCTGGAACTAATCCATCTTTCATACTACAGCAAAGAAGGGATAGCAAGTTCAGTGCAGATTAGATAACAGTTTTGCTTTTCGTCTCTTAGAACAAGCAGACACTGCAACAACATGCACTCTACCACAGTAAATCATATAAGGAAACTACAAAAATAATACGTCTTGTCACCACTTTGCAGTTGCTGAATATATACAGAAGGTTTTTTGCTCTGTTATTATGAACTGTGATCAGTTTTGCTTACTGGAGGCTAGACAGCCTTTTACAACACATGACGATATTTCACTGTGTGGATGACAGAATATGGACAAATAAAACTGCTAATGTAAGGTTAAAAATGCATAACCTATTTTCATGAAATCAGATGATAATATCAAAATAACAGTGCATAAATTAAACCATTACAAAGAAAGTGTCTATCAAGACAATCAAAGAAACAGACTTTGATAATTTAAGATCAAGAGAATGAAAAACAAATTACAAGTTGTGGAGTTTAGATTTTAGTTTTCACATAATATAAATTCTCAGTCTCTAAATCAAATTAGGCTATAACATATTTACACTCTTAAAACTCTACAGGTAGTGTATGATGAAATGTACAATACATCATTGCAAAAATTACAAAAAGCAACTGTAGAACTATTACACATACCAAAAATAAAGGTTTTTTCTCAAAATGCATAAAAGCAACTAAAATTAAGCTCCTGAGACATTGACTGTTATTCATTCCTTGACTGCAAGAGCACTGAGGAAATAACATTGCAGGGTAGCTACAATATTCAATACACGAACTGACTACACAATTCCAAGATGATGTTCAAACCAAATACAATGAAAACAGTAGGACAATACGAAGAAACAGGAAATCAAAAAGGTAGCATATATAGGGAGGGATAGAGTAGGAGAACAAATGAGATGGACAGGCTTAGATCATTATGGTGGTGACATTGGGCTTTTATATTTCAATGGCAAAACTCTTACTCCTCTGCAGTATAAAAACTGAACACGAGTCCACAGACATTTCATGCTGTTATAATATCGCCATTTCCTTCCCCAACTGAACCATATTTAAGCACAGTAGCTTTTGCCATACAAACTGCTCCACACAACTGCTCACATTACACACTAACAATAAAGTTAAAAGTGAATCCACTGGTCACAAATATACCAAAAACTTACCTGCTGCAGACAGGATACAGAATTTATCAAACTTTTATTGTTACAAAAGCTTAAAAAGTCTTGACAGTCAGTCTTCTAGTACCCTGAAGTTAGCAATATAACATAACTGAGGTCACTGGATACACAAAATAGAGTACAACTTCAACAATATGCAGTAAATAATTACTTTACTGAGACAATAAATAAGTTACAGTCAATGTAACATTTTTCTTGACATGTAAATATGATTTTAATACTTTTCTTAAAACTTGAATTATTAAGGCCATGTCATATCTCTGTGAATAATGAGGTTGTTCAACAACTGTACTTTTTTTTACATTACACTTTACATATTCATACACTATCATTTTTTACACATTTTCCTTTCATTCAACACAATGTCAACATATTCAACTTTGGAAAGACTTTTTTGCACTTTAAATACAGAACACACAAATGTCTGTGTCTAACAATTGGTTAGACCACAAGCTCAGTAATGTATATGTGAGTTACACGGAGAAAAATGACTTATGGCAACATTTACAATATGCAAGCTACTAAAACAATACAATCAGAAGTGGGCAAATAAAACAAAAAGGAAAAGGAAATCTCAAGAAAGCTACACAGTACAATAAAAGTTGTCTACAATTTGCAATTCAGTATCTTAACCAAAATACATTACTACAAAAACATCAGTTTCAAAATGACATGAAATACCACTTGTAAAACTGCATGCCAACAAAACACATCATGAATATCTCAAAAACACAGGATTATTGCTGTCTAACAGATATCCCTTGATACACAATCTCAATGACATTTCATGCACATGCATTGCTGCATATGAATGGGCAGTGCATTGTAAAAGCAGTACAATTTTAACAAAAAGAGAAAATATACAGAAATTCACACACACAAACATTTCATGTGGCATTTCCAAACATACACCATAGAAGTACATGTGAGACTGCTATTATCTGTAATCTTCAACAAGAGCACATAATTTAACCGTAGGGGAAAAAAATCTTTCAATTATTGCCTACCATAAACGATATTAAAATAGTCTTTTTTATGAATGTGGACTAAAATTTAATACTAGTGTATGACTTTTGTACAAAAATTACTAAATCCTACACACGACTGCTCCCTGCAACAAAGCATGCAAAGAGGGATGATCATTACACAGCAACACAATTTCTCTGGACACTTTACATTCATACAATATCTAAGAGGATAGCTTCCAGTTTCATCTTTCTTTACTAATGGCAGCACAACTAAGAACACAGAGAAAGAAAATCTTTTACCAATTTCTGACTGAGACACCTTCGCAACTATCCTTGTTTAGGATGCTACTCTCACAGCAAATGATTCTGCCACTAGACTCAGCTACTAGAGTATTCTAAGCTCTGTACTTCAGCAGTGATTATATGAACACTAACTGGAGTGACTTTTGCCAACCCTAATCAATGTACACCAAACATTTGTATGGTTCTAACTTCACTGACTACCCGAGCGTGCCTTTAATTCATGAACATTCTCCATCTGCATAATTACATTTTCACTTATATTTCAAAATATACAGTGTAAAAATGAAAATTATTTGTCAATCCACAGTATCAAATAATGAAGCTCCCACCCCTCCTCTCCACCATGCCTCTCTAACTACAGAGTTTCTACAAATTTAGCCATATAACAGTAAAATTACATGGTTCCATTAGTTTGAGGATTCAAATGCAATAATTATGAGACCCTTAACATAATTTAACGCAATTGTTTGGCAAGGAGTGTGATAGTGGCTCCCATTAAATATTTGTTGAATTGACATCAATCTGTCGTGTAGCCCAATGTCTAGGTAGGTTACACATCGATAGGGCAATAAAAATGTATGTGATGTGAAAGTTTTGGTAACAGATTGACCTGTAGAGTCACCCGATTTATACATTCCTGCTATACTTGACACATCTTTTATTACAGAATCAAACTGCAAAATAAATTCAAAATAGCTGTATTATCTAATAAGACCTGTCCAGTGAATATTTCAATGCATTTAATGTATGTATATATTTAAACAATGAAAAATGCAAAGGGAGCTACTACGTAACTCCTAGCCAATTTCTTCGTTCAATTTGGTTTCAAGCAGCTTAGCTTATGAAACACTTCCAGCTAGTATCACAAATGAACGACTAAATTGCTTTGGTTACTGTAATCCCTAAATTTGCAATGATGAATGATGGACTATGATTGAGTCCAGGTTCATACAGTGAGAATCAATAACAATATAACTTACAGTCAAGTATGTAACAAAGTTGGGGGCAATTTCATTTCACTTGCTACCAGATATTTTAGTTTTTATCCTCAGTCTAATAATGAATGCTTAACACAATACTGATGTCTATTAAACAGAGTCAAAACATTAAAATAATTACTTCAGTAGCAGCCAACATTTGCAAACATTATATCATTCCTGATGCGAAAAAAGAAAGCAAGAGAAAAAGAGAGGGGTGGAGAACATTCATGGTAGAAAGAAGTCAGCTTGAAAATTTCTTCAGTCTCAACAAAAATACATCCACATAGATCTTTCTTACAGAAAGTACCAGTTAACACATGAAATATAAAAAAAGTTCCATGAACACCTTGGAAATATGGTACGTGTAATGACTTAATGTAAACATTGTGAGGCTGAAGAAATTTTGCTCCAAGTATGGCATACATGAGAATGGACCATGAATAACATGTGACCTGTGGTGAAAAACAGGAAAATCTTTTCTAAATATCTTTAACTCAGTAGCGATAATAGTTCGGCTTGAACGGCCCTGCCTTGTTAAGGCCCATGTATTTGGCCTGTTCATCAGAAAGTTCTGTTAGATGAGCATCAAATGTAGGGAGATGTAAACTTGCTACATACTCATCCATCTTCTTTGGCAAGAGGTACACATCAGACTTATAACGACCATGAGGTGCATTAAACAACTCAATAAGTGCAAGAGCTTGCGTTGCTGAGGTGATAGACACAACAAAAGACGGAAGACTTGAGCAGCTGAGATTGACAAGGCGTCCTTCTGCAAGGAGAACAATCCTTTTTCCATCTGGCCATATAACATGGTCTACTTGGGAACTAACCTTCTCCCAAGTCAGATCAGGAGTACGGAGACTATTCACATCAATTTCCGTGTTTGAATGTCCCATGTTACACACAATGCAACCGTTTTTCATTTTGTCCATATACTCGCGCGTTACAACATTTTTATTGCCTGTGGCAGTTATCACTATATCGACAGTGCGTATAACCTCGTTTAATTTGACTACGCGAAACCCGTCCATGCAAGCTTGCAAAGCACAAATAGGATCAATTTCTGTTATATAAACAATGCATCCTAAGCCCTTTAGAGCTTGACTACAACCTTTACCAACCTCACCATAACCACATAAGACAACCTGTTTTCCTCCGAACATAATATCTGTTGATCGTTTCAGACTGTCAATTATAGATTCTCTACAACTATATAAATTGTCAAACTTCGTTTTTGTCACGGAGTCGTTAACATTCATCGCAGGCACTGATAACTTTCCTGCTTTTGACAGCTGATACAGGCGGTGCACTCCTGTGACACTTTCTTCCACAATACCTTTTATGCTTTTGAAGAGGGAAGGATATTTCTTTAGCATTAAGTGGGTGGCGTCTCCTCCATCATCAAGGATCATATTTGGTTGCCAATTCTCAGCATTAACGCATTTGTCTATGCACCACCAAAAATCTTCTTCCGATTCCCCGCGCCAAGCGAAAATTGGGAAACCTGCTTCTGCTAATGCAGCAGCAACTTCATTTTGAGTTGAATAAATATTGCATGCTGCCCATCGAACTTGGGCACCTAGCTCTGCTAGCGTTTCAATTAGAACGGCAGTTTGTGCGTTAATATGGGTACAACCAACAATTTTTGCCGACTTCAAGGGTTTATCGTCACTAGCCCGTTTGCGCAGTGCCATAATACCTGGCATCTCCTGCTCAGCAATTTCTATTTCTCTTCTACCAAAAGCATGCTGTTTTATATTTCTCACACAAAAATCTGTAGCCCCTGACGAATTCTTCTGCACCTTTTCTCTTGGAGAAACAGGATCATCTTCTGAACTGCTACCTGTATAAGAAGCAGAACTGTAAGAGTCCGTCGAAGACGCTGACAAGGAACGACTACGGTAGCGACTAGACTTTTTCAGCGCACCTGATGATTTTGCGTCCAGTTTTGTCCTTTGTCCTCCGAACGACTCTGATCCTTCCACATGAATATTAGTACCCGGATCGGTTACTGGAATGTCAGTGACTACAGACGGATCAGCTTTACTTGATAATAATATCCCGCCAAAATTTTCACTCATTTTTACTTCACAGATTGGAGGAGTTGTGTAACAGATATTTCCGTTTAAAAGTTTCGCTCACTATTGCACTTTACCACTCACGTTAACGCACGAGAAGGGTAGCATTTGTAAGTGTCAAACATATACAAAGTACTCACAGTTACACACCGAAGCTACCACTCCTCACAGCGATCTAACTCTGCACTCTAATTACTGCCAAGTATGTCACAGGCGAAGCATAGACTGCGACGTCGATCCTGCGCACTTCGATGCAAGTCAGTCCAACACTTTCAAGAGGTATCTCGGAAAGATACTGACAACCCCAGACGCTAGTGCAGTACAGTGTAGCTGCTTGATAAATTTAGAATCCTTTAGATAAATCCGATAAGAGGATTATCAGCCAAGAAAAGTCGTAAACTCGTCATTTAAATACACACACTGTCAATCAAAAACAATTTTTGTATCGTTATGGTACACAATCTGTAATAAGAAAGCACGGACAAGTGACAAACGCAGCGCCAAACTCGAGATAAAGTACGGTTTGTGTAGGAATTTATATTTGCTCTTCTGCAGCATATTTTAACGCCGTAAAGTGTTATTTGATTTATGTATCCAGCAAAACAATGTCTCAAGAGTTACATGTGCTACAATGTTACTCGTGTGAAACATTCCAGGTAACCTGATAGTAGATTAATGGCAGGATTCAGCTGTTCGTCAGCAAAGTCAATGACGTGTAGATGTTGAATGTAATTACATTTCAGGTCCATATTGTTAAGAAATCTAAAAAATGGGATTGCAAAATATGTGGGGAAAGGCAGTCAATAAAGAAGGTGAGTGCTATATTTTGCCCACAAGTGAGTTTCTGTGTCTGCATCTCAAGAAGGTAACCGAAAGTGAGTTTCAACGATTATAAATCTGATTCTAATGGTAAGAGCTACAGTAAGAGTGAATTTTATTTGCCCCTCCGAAGTCACGAAAATAGGAATAGTACTATATCTATGTAACAGATCGATTTGACAGACCAGTACCATCATGTTTCTGGGGACGTTGTAATTGCGACGGAAATATACCCTGAAACCACCTTGTTTCTTATCAAAGCGTGAGATTTTTCAGCACTTCATGTGAACTAAATGAAAGGATAGGCTTGGAAACAAGCATTGGGAACATTCATACTGTCTACAAAGTACAGAAAAGGGCTATGCAGATAATAACAAATAGTAGCAGTAGGGCCCATTGTTCTGCTTTACTATAAAATAATAATAATAATAATGTTATTAATAATAATAATAATACTGTCTGTCATGTGTGAATACCTTTCCAGACTACACTGTACACAAGAAAAAATATTCATCTGTATACTACAAACAGCTCAATATAGACTAGATCCAGTCACTACTTTATACCTATACAGGAAAAACAAGGGGAAAAAACCTAAACTGTGTACTACATAATGGCCTAAAATTGTACAACAGGCTGTTAAGGGTGTAAATGAACTTCATACCTTTAGCTAAAAAGTAAAAACATATTTATTAAGTAAAAGCTTTTATGCTGCAAATGAATATTTAAAATGACTGAAGATAACCTCTTAATATTCATGAATACCCCTTACATCAAGCTACATTGTATGGCATAATTATAAATACTCTAAGACTAATTATAAGAACCATAAAAATTGTAAGAATCCATGTATGTTTATCAAATAAGAAGCACTGTACCAACTATTGATGACATCCATACAATTTGTGCTGTTCTACAGGAGAATAAATATACCTATCAGTCAATAATATTTGAATCCATTGTGTATTGTATTCTCTAAGGCATAATTTGGGAGCCAGCCCAGAATTTGCCTAAACAAACCGCGTAACTCGGGTGTACAAGCCCATGATCATTAATCTACTGCACAGATTCGGTCTAGCTCTGGTTCCGCTCCATGCCTCACCAGCTAGCATGCTGTGTGTTACGCTACACAAGCAGGAATAGACAGATTTTTTTTAATTTCTTTTTGAAGGTTCACATACCCTCTTACTACATGCATGTTTCATTATTCTTGTAATTGCTTTTTGCTTTCTGAACACTGGGGTAAATTTCCCCAGAAGTACACAGCACCAACTGTTTAAGTTCTAGTATTATTGCACAAGCTTTGTACTACATAATATTCTAGTTTTCTCTCTCTCTCTTTAAATTTAGGGGTATGATATAAGAATTCCATTTAAGATGTTGAGTGTGGATCCCAAGAAATTTACTTTTGGTAACAGTACTAATTGTGCTCTTATCTTTAATCAGTAGCCCAGTGTCACCTGCAAAATAGTATGGCTGATTCACCAGCATCTAATGGAAACTCATTTGTAAAAAAAAAAAAAAAAAAAGGGAGAGAGAGAGAGAGAGAGAGAGAGAAGAG
Organism: Schistocerca serialis cubense; assembly: GCF_023864345.2. Classification (NCBI taxonomy): domain Eukaryota; kingdom Metazoa; phylum Arthropoda; class Insecta; order Orthoptera; family Acrididae; genus Schistocerca; species Schistocerca serialis. Next base: position 689,776,932 of record NC_064639.1, read on the forward strand.
GAGGAGGAAGAAGAAGAAGACATAAACCCTACGGAACATCAAAACTTATTCTATCAATTCTGGAAAGATGAACCTGGAGTTCATTTCCTTCAGTGGGATTATTTATGGGCAGAGTCCATACGAATTAAGTCAGACAAAGAATCGTCTTACCTTAATTGTATCTGATGTTATTGAGGGTAACATTATGTTAAAATACAGATAAAGTAATAAATCTGTGTTTTTTATTTCAAGAAAAAATTCCTTGCTTGTTTTATTGATTTTTTTAAAGCAATAATATTCTGTTTAAAATTATACCTGTGGTTTAGAATTCTATTTCCAAGTTTATTTTCTGTAGGTGTCCAATTTATTTTTAGAATGCAAAAGTAATTTTTCTATAAAAGATATTGATGTTTTGTTTGTTCTGTTGGTTAGTATTATACAGTGCTACATGCCCCAAAAAAGAGAACTTACACTTTTTCGTTAAAAAGATATATAAACAATTGAAGATTTTTCCATGCTACATTAAACTACATATTCTTACGTATTGTTCTCATGATTCGAAATCTAGTCTTGTTGGACATAGTATGTTAATTCTTGTTAAAGATATTTGATATAATCAGCTTTCAAACACACTCAATGCCTCCAATGTAAACTTGCAGACTGTTCCTAATAATAGTACTTTCATGCAGCCTGTGTAGAACTGACATTAGCAATTCACTATTTTGATTATGTGTCCAACTGAGTCGATATCTTCATGTTCAACCACCACAATCTTCAAAATATCATGAATCGGAAGTGAGCACTTTTGGTAGTGTTTCTGTCTTGCAGCTGAAAATCTGTATCCAGCAGCTAGTCTATGTGGTAGCAGTCTGTGTGATAGCTAGTCTATGTGGGTAAGACAGATCTTAGTTTCACCTCAATGTGTGCCGTGTACCAGTAGTTTTAAGGTAAAAAAAATCACTAGTGGGCAGCCCCTGGAGCACCTGCCAACCTTCTGTTGTACAAGGCTTACTTGTTTGGGAAAGTGGGGCTCTGTCTGAGACAACGTTTATTTCCCTAGCTGCTTGTGAGATTCCAGTGGACCAAACATAAATCGAAACTACTCCAGGTGGAAAGCGTATACCATCAAGTAGGACAACAAAGAAAGCTCAGATGGTCAGTTCACCTGAGTAGTAGTTCCAGACAGATTGTAACGGGATGCTGGTATGCCATACTAGTTTCATAGTAATTAAGAGAGGATATGAAACCTTTGAAAAGATCTCCCTTTTCTGCATTCACAAAGGTTACTGAGGGTACTGATGTCTTTAAAAAAGTATACAGCAACTTTGAAATGGTACTCTACTGATAGAAACAGCCATGCCACACAGTAACATTATACGCTTGGCATCAATCAGTTTATGTTACAAGCAGATAGGATGCCAAGCACCAAACTCGGAGGGCTGGGTATCTTACAGATTGGTTGACATGTTTATGCTATAGTTTAATGAATGACACGTGTAATTGGAATTGCAGTGTTCTATATGCTGTCAGGGATGCTGACAAGTACATACTGATATAACAAATGAAATAATTTTTTGGATTAGCGATGTTAGGTGACAAGCCAAATTACTATTATGACTGAAATTATGCAATAAAACCATACTAATAAACAGCAAAGCAATTTAATGCACAACAATACTCAATCTACTCTATTTTTGACCACAACTTGTAAATAACCTTCAAAGTTACCACAACATGGAAGCTTACCCACCATTGCCATTAGCAGACATGAACCAGGAAACAATGGAGAAAGATGAGGTAGAATCACATCAGACAACAGCAGAAACTGTAGCACTTGATCAGTCAGGTGTAGAGCAAGCAGGATTAAGCCAGATCAGTTCAGAACTAGGTCAAAGTGAAATTAGTTGGGAATTATGTTTGTAAGACATATTATTGCACATATGTAAACAGGTTAACATCATCACAATCACAAATGATCGAATTTCCAAGAACTTCGTAAAATGAATGGCAAACTTTCAGAAGTAGAAAAAAAAAAAGAGTTCTAAAGCAACAAGGACCTTAAAAGGTTAGACAATGCATTTTCAGAAATAAACAATGACCTTAAGAAGGTAGACCAATCAATGTTGACAACAAAAAATGAACTAAGCAATCAGATTGCTTAAGTCAAGAAAAAAGTTGGGTGACCAAGTAGCGGCCGTTACTGACCATGTAGATAAGCTAGATGAAAAGAGTGTAAAATGTAGAGACAGGGTAACCAAAACAGGATCCAGATTGGATACAGTTGAACTGAAAGAAACTAAAGTAGAGAGTAAATGTAAGAGGGAAACTGCAACTAATAATAATCAAATTCTCAAAGTAGTAAGACTTTGAATAAATATTCTTTATTTCACATGTATGGCCACAAATTTTTACGTCATCAGACTACCAGTTTTGGTCCATAATGACTGTCTTCAGATCTGTTTTATATATATAAAAAAAAAAGTCCTAATATGATGATGCCACTATGGCTCCAGCATATTAGGACATGTTTTTATAAAACAGGTCTGAAGATGGTCATTATAGAGCGAAACCTACTTTTCTAGCATTTGTAGACTTAGAGAAAGCTTTTGACAATGTTGACAGGAATACTCTCTTTCAAATTCTGAAGGTGGCGGGGGTAAAATACAGGGAGCGAAAAAATATTTACAATTTGTACAGAAACCAGATGGCAGTTATAAGAGTCGAGGCACATGAAAGGGAAGCAGTGGTTGGGAAGGGAGTGAGACAGGGTTGTAGCCTCTCCCCGATGTTATTCAATCTCTGTATTGAGCAAGCAGTGAAGGAAACAAAAGAAAAGTTCGGAATAGGTATTAAAATCCATGGAGAAGAAATAAAAACTTTGAGGTTCGCTGATGACATAGTAATTCTGTCAGAGACAGCAAAGGACTTGGAAAAGCAGTTGAATGGAATGGATAGTGTCTTGAAAGGAGGATGTAAGATGAACATCAACAAAAGCAAAACAAGGATAATGGAATGTACTCGAATTAAATCGGGTGATGCTGAGGGAATTAGATTAGGAAATGAGACACTTAAAGTAGTAAAGGAGTTTTGCTATTTAGGGAGTAAAATAACTGATGATGGTCGAAGTAGAGAGGATATAAAATGTAGACTGGCAATGGCAAGGAAAGCATTTCTGAAGAAGAGAAATTTGTTAACATCGTGTATAGTTTTAAGTGTCAGGAAGTCGTTTCTGAAAGTAATAAGTGTCCAAGGAATAGAAAAGCAACTGGAATCACTCAATAGAGGAAAGTCCACTGGACCTGACGGGATACCAATTCGATTCTACACAGAGTACGCGAAAGAACTTGCCCCCCTTCTAACAGCCGTGTACCGCAAGTCTCTAGAGGAACGGAGGGTTCCAAATGATTGGAAAAGAGCACAGATAGTCCCAGTCTTCAAGAAGGGTCGTCGAGCAGATGCGCAAAACTATAGATCTATATCTCTGACGTCGATCTCTTGTAGAATTTTAGAACATGTTTTTTGCTCGAGTATCATGTCGTTTTTGGAAACCTAGAATCTACTATGTAGGAATCAACATGGATTCCGGAAACAGCGATCGTGTGAGACCCAACTCGCTTTATTTGTTCATGAGACCCAGAAAATATTAGATACAGGCTCCCAGGTAGATGCCATTTTTCTTGACTTCCGGAAGGCGTTCGATACAGTTCCGCACTGTCGCCTGATAAACAAAGTAAGAGCCTACGGAATATCAGACCAGCTGTGTGTCTGGATTGAAGAGTTTTTAGCAAACAGAACACAGCATGTTGTTATCAATGGAGAGACGTCTACAGACGTTAAAGTAACCTCTGGCGTGCCACAGGGGAGTGTTATGGGACCATTGCTTTTCACGATATATATAAATGACCTAGTAGATAGTGTCGGAAGTTCCATGCGGCTTTTCGCGGATGATGCTGTAGTATACAGAGAAGTTGCAGCATTAGAAAATTGTAGCGAAATGCAGGAAGATCTGCAGCGGATAGGCACTTGGTGCAGGGAGTGGCAACTGACCCTTAACATAGACAAATGTAATGTATTGCGAATACATAGAAAGAAGGAATCTTTGTTGTATGATTATATGATAGCAGAACAAACACTGGTAGCAGTTACTTCTGTAAAATATCTGGGAGTATGCGTGCGGAACGATTTGAAGTTGAATGATCATATAAAATTAATTGTTGGTAAGGCGGGTACCAGGTTGAGATTCATTGGGATAGTGCTTAGAAAATGTAGTCCATCAACAAAGGAGGTGGCTTACAAAACACTCGTTTGACCTATTCTTGAGTATTGCTCATCAGTGTGGGATCCGTACCAGATCAGTTTGACGGAGGAGATAGAGAAGATCCAAAGAAGAGCGGCGCGTTTCGTCACAGGGTTATTTGGTAACCGTGATAGTGTTACGGAGATGTTTAATAAACTCAAGTGGCAGACTCTGCAAGAGAGGCGCTCTGCATTGCGGTGTAGCTTGCTCGCCAGGTTTCGAGAGGGTGCGTTTCTGGATGAGGTATCGAATATATTGCTTCCCCCTACTTATACCTCCCGAGGAGATCACGAATGTAAAATTAGAGAGATTAGAGCGCGCACGGAGGCTTTCAGACAGTCGTTCTTCCCGCGAACCATACGCGACTGGAACAGGAAAGGGAGGTAATGACAGTGGCACGTAAAGTGCCCTCCACCACACACCGTTGGGTGGCTTGCGGAGTATAAATGTAGATGTAGATGTATTTGTATGGAGTGTAGCCATGTATGGAAGTGAAACATGGACGATAAATAGTTTGGACAAGAAGAGAATAGAAGCTTTCGAAGTCTGGTGCTACAGAAGAATGCTGAAGATTAGATGGGTAGATCACATAACTAATGAGGAAGTATTGAATAGGATTGGGGAGATGAGAAGTTAGTGGCACAACTTGACTAGAAGAAGGGATTGGTTGGTAGGACATGTTCTGAGGCATCAAGGGATCACCAGTTTAGTATTGGAGGGCAGCGTGGAGGGTAAAAATTGTAGAGGGAGACCAAGAGATGAATACACTAAACAGATTCAGAAGAATGTAGGTTGCAGTAGGTACTGGGAGATGAAGAAGCTTGCACAGGATAGAGTAGCATGGAGAGCTGCATCAAACCAGTCTCAGGACTGAAGACAACAACAACAACAACATTACCCAGAGATAGAACAAATATGAAATAACCAGAACTATAATGTGGGAAGAAATGGTAATCAAGTGTTTGAAAATAGAAACAGACAGTGGCAAGAGCACAGTCAACCACAATCACCTTTTAGATCTAATGATGGAAAAAGTGGTTCATTAAACTGAAGAACTTCTCTGATGGAAACAGTGTTTGTCTAAAAATATTCATTTTGGTGGTTCAGATGTGTACAGCCGTTGTGGTTATTTCCAAGTGGCTACTGAGGCCATTTGTAAGTTATGGTTACTTGGTGGGTTACTTACAAGTTTCCTAGTTTGTGTTATTGGAATGGTTGTTTGGACCAATTGGTTTGGATATTTTTGATGACAACTTCCTGTTTTTAAGATGCGTGAGTGTGTCTTTCGTTTGCCCCTTTACTACTTTGTGTGTGCCTGTGTAATGTTCGGTTCTGACTTTGTTGTGGTAGGTATTATGGTATATAGTGAATGACTTAGCTGCCATTTTTATTTTTGTTTTAAATGTATGGTTGAGTCTGGTTCATTAGTAACAGGGAGTGGGTTCAGTGTTGATTTCCTCTGTATGAAGAGCCTTTTGGGTGCACAGTTTGGTTTCACACTGGTGTTCTGCTATTGCAGTGTAGTTTAGGCTGTTGACCTGTAATATATAGGTCGTGCGTTTCATATAATATTATTTCATGTAGATTGTGTTTGGATACAGGGCGAACAGCACCATGTTTTTCTAGGTTAGTGAGGACATGTAAGAGTGTGCTCGAAGTTTGTCATGTTTGTGTAAGTTATTGTTTGAGTTCCCATTCTTATGGAATCTTTGGAGTTCATTGTCCTGCTCTTTTATGTTAATACATATGTTATTTTGGTTTTATTCCAGTCAATTCCCATATGGATGTTTCAGAGTACATGTTCCTTTATGTGTATTTATACATATGCTAATCAGTCAGAACATTATGACCAAGGACTGATGACCATATATGTTAAGTCCCATAGTGCTCAGAGCCAAGCCATTATGACCACCTAATAGCTGGGATGTCCAACTTTGGCACGGATAACAGGGCGATGTGTCATGGCAGGGAAGCAATGAGGCCTTGGTAAGTCACTGGAGGGAGTTGCACTACATCTGCACACACAAGTTACCTAATTCACTTAAATTCTGGGGAAGGAGCGATGAGCTCTGACGCCACATCCAGTCACATACCAAATGTGTTCGATCGGGTTCAGATCTGATGAGTTGGGGGACTAATCCATAAATTGGAACTTGCCACTGTGTTCCTCGAACCATTCCATCACACTCCTGGCCTTGTGACATGACGCATTATCTTGTTGAAAAATGCCCTGCTGTCAGGAAACATGATAGTCGTGAAGAGAAGTATGTGGTCTGCAACCAGTGTACGACACTCCTTGGCTTTATTGGTGCCTTGCATGAGCTCCGCTGGACCCATGGATGCCCATGTGAATGTTCCACAGAGCATAACGGAAGCTGCTGCCAGCTTGTCTCCATCCTGCAGTATTGGAGTCAAGGAGCTATTCCCCTGGAGAATTACGGATTCATGCCCTCCCATCTGCATGATGGAGGAGGTATCAGGACTCATCAGGCCACGCAGTGCTCTGCCACTGCTCCAGTGTTCACTGCCAATGGTCATGTGCCCATTTAAGTCATAGTTGCATGGGTCATTGGCTGCAGAGGCCCATTTTTAGGAGTATTTGATGCACTGTGTGTTCAGACACACTCTTACTCTGCCCAGTATTAGTCTGATGTTAGTTCTGCCACAGTTCGCTACCTGTGCTGTATGACCAGTTTGCGTAGCCTACAATGTCTGACATCTGTAATGAGGTGTGGCCGCCCAACCTTACAACTTCTGGACATAGTTCCACCATAGTTCTGCCAAATGTTGAAGACTCTCACCACAGCACTTTCAGAACATCTGAAAAGTTGTGCAGTATCCGAAGTGCTCGTGCCAAGCCTCCGGGCAATCACAATCTGCCTTCCGTCAAACTTAGATAGATTGCACACCTTCCTCGTTCAACACACTGGCAGCACGCTCGCTGATACTACATGCACCGTGCTTATGTCTGAGTAGCAGTTATCCCTCACCAGGTGACACTGCTGTCGCCTGGATGGGTTTATATCAATGGTAGGTTGGTGGTCATAATGTTAGCTATTGGTTTTACTGATTGTCTTCTATTAGTTTACTTTATAGGCTATTGTTACATATAAATACAGGATTTCCAGAATGAGATTTTCACTCTGCAGCGGAGTGTGCGCTGATATGAAACTTCCTGGCAGATTAAAACTGTGTGCCCGACCGAGACTCGAACTCGGGAACTTTGCCTTTCGTGGGCAAATGCTCTACCATCTGAGCTACCGAAGCACGATCACGCCCGGTCCTCACAGCTTTCCTTCTGCCAGTATCTCGTCTCCTACCTTCCAAGCTTTACAGAAGCTCTCCTGCGAACCTTGCAGAACTAGCACTCCTGAAAGAAAGGATACTGTGGAGACATGGCTTAGACACAGCCTGGGGGCTGTCTCGGTCGGGCACACAGTTTTAATCTGCCAGGAAGTTTCAGTACAGGATTTGCCATACAAGACATTCTATGGCAATTGTTTGTCAACGTGTATCATATATGTTACTTTTAACCCTGTAGGTACATGTTGATGGTGGATATTACTAATATTGACAAAATTGTTTTATGTTGACTAAATTTTCTGGAATTAGCAGAAACATTGCTGAATTGTTTCACTGTTGCTTTGGAGATACTGTATTTAGGGTCTTTTACTTACACAAGTTACACATTTACTATGCCACTGTGGTCATGGACCTTAGGCATGTGACTTGGTTGCAGTATGGTAATATCAATGGACCATGTGTTTATACTTTTTTGTGTCTTTAATGCTGTTTGTATAGTAGGTTTTAGAATATATTTTATGTTGTTTGTGTGTTAGAGGTCATTAGAGTTCATGTTATTATTTTGGTGGATTTGCATTATCCAGTGAATGTTTGTTAATTAGGCTTTTGCTGCATTTGTTTTCTCCAGCTGTTTGGTATTATGTTATATCAGTTTTTTGAATTGTTTTTGGTATATCCCATATTCATTGTTATTCTGGTTGGGGATATATGTGACTTCGATTGCTTTGCTGATTTAATTTATTGTATGCATTACATTACATCATTCATGTACGTGATTATTAGATTAAAAATTTGTTTTGTATTTGTAACAATATAGCATATTTTTACTAATTAATTTTATGATATGATTTATCCCCTTTTTAGTCCCAAACTGTGATTTTTGTTGTCTGTATTCTCATACTTTACAGTCGTGCTGTGCACATTTCCATATACAGGGGCCTGAAGATGATGCTTTTTGGCATTGAAACTGGTAGCATATTTTGAAGAGATGATGTTGGATCACACTACAGCTGTTGGTTTCAGTTATTACTATTCAAGTACTTAAGGTCTAGCTGCTGTGTCCCACTGTCCTCGAGTGTTTACCAGAGACTTCTCTGATGGTGACCCACAATGTGACAGCTGATGATGATAATAATGCAGGGACCACTAATAATGACAAATATTTAAGCCTTAATTGTGATGATGACAGAGTAGTAGAGGTATTTCAAACAAATACAGCTGCAGCTGATGAAGAATATTGGAGTGGGTTTGGGGTCTACAAGCAAGGAAGTAAAGAAACAATAGGTGATGAGAATTGTTTGTGAAAAGGGATTTACACAAGTTGTTCAGTTAAGAATTTGGGGGTGGACTAGAAAGTAAGGACAGTAGAGAATTCAAGATATTGGAGCAGAAGAATGAGGACAAAATAGATAATAAGATAACTAATGTTGTTCAAAGGGGAAATAAGTTAAATGAAGATGCTGAAGAGATGAAAGATGAAGATGAAGAAGAAGTGGGTCATTATGTTAGTTTATGTGAAGAAATTGTGTTAGGAGATGAAGAAAGTGGGGTTTCAGATATTGTGAAGCTATTAGATGTATAGGGGGAGAGGCCTAAAGAAGAGGAGGATTATCTGAAGCTCTTTTCGTTGAAAATGCTTAATTCTATTCTGTCTGATAGTAACAGGGGTGAAGATAATTTAAATAGTGAACAAAATGCACAATGTGTGATTTACAAAATTTGGATGAATTTAGGAAAGGTGTCTTGTAACGATTCCTTTTGGAAAAAATTAGCAGCAGTTAGTAAAAAACTCTATCTAGATTGTTGGAAAGAGTACCAAAAAGTATTTTATAGCTATTGTAAAGAAAGACAGCAATAGAAGCCAAAAATCCAAATAATGAATCTGCTCTGTATGAGAGTGGTAGTGGGGAGTTTCTTACACTTATTTGGAGATAAACAGAATTTTAGGAAGAGTTGCTAATTTTCTGTAATATCAAATGTTAGTAACATAAATAACATAGTTCTAACTTAAATCTGGGCAAAAATGTTAGAATTCCATCCATAGTGGAATACAAATGGAATCCTCAGGGGGTATTGTAGTTCTTTAAATATGGTATCAATCGGTTCACTTTATAACCAGATCAGATGCCAAGACCCAAACTTGGGGGAGGGGGGGGGGGGGGTAATGGCAGTTCAGTTGATATGTCTGCTTTAAAGTTTGACAAATAACACTTGTAACTGGAATAACAATCTTCTAAATGCTGTCATGGACATTGACATGTACTTACCAACAAAACAAATTGATGACTTTCTTGCAGTTAGTGATGTTTAGTGACAAATTCCTACAGTGATTGGAATTATGTAATAAAACAACACTAAAAAGACCAAACCGTGCAATGTGTAACAATTCTCAATTTACTCTGTTATTGACCACAACTTGTAAATATCCCTCAAAGTTACCACAACATGGAAGCAACACTGAAATTCATGAAACACATAATTTACACAATTTTACACTGAATTGCCAAAGAAACTGGTATAGGCATGCGTATTCAAACACAGCGACATGTAAACAGGCAAAATACAGCACTGTGGTGACAACGCCTATATAAGAAAACAAGTAGCTGGCGCAGTTGTTAGAATGGTTACTACTACTACAATGACAGTTTATCAAAATTTAAGTGAGGTTGAAAGTGGTGTTATAGTTGGCACATGAGCGATGGGACACAGCATCTCTGAGGTAGGGATGAAGGGGGGATTTTCCTGTATGACCATTTCATGAGTGTACTGTGAATGTTAGGAATCCGGTAAAACATCACATTTCTGACATCGCTGCACCCAGAAAAACACCCTGCAAGAATGGGACCAACAAAGACTGAAGAGAATCGTTCAACAGGACAGAACTGCAACCCTTCCTCAAATTGCTGCAGATTTCAATGCTGGGCCATCAACAAGTGTCAGCATGTGAACCATTCAACGAAACATCATCAGTATGGGCTTTCGGAGCCGAAGGCCCGCTTGTGTACCCTTGATGACTGCACAACCCAAAGCTTTACTCCTTGCCTGGGCCTGTAAACATGGACATTGGACTGTTGATGACTGGTAACATGTTGCCTGGTTGGATGAGTCTCATTTCAAATTATATCGAGTGGATGGGGACAACGTCATGAATTCATGGACCCTGCATGTCAGCAGGGGACTGTTGAGGCGGGTGGAGGCTCTGTAATGGTGTGGGGCGTGTGCAGTTGGAGTGATATGGAACCCACGATACATCTAGATATGACTCTGATAGGAGACACGTATGTAAACATCCTGTCTGATCACCTGCATCCATTCCTGTCCATTGCGCATTCCGACAGACTTGGGCAATACCAGCAGGACAATGTGACACCCCACACATCCAGAATTGCTACAGAGTGGTTCCAGGAATACTCTTCCAAGTTTAAACACTTCCGCTGGCCACCAGACTCCCCAAACATGAACATTACTGAGCATATCTGTAATGCCTTGTAACGTGCCATTCAGAAGAGATCTTCACCCACTCATACTCTTAGTGTTATAATTGGCACATGAGCAATGGAACACAGCCTTTCAGAATTCATGGTGTCAGTTCCCTCCAGCACTACCTCAGACATTAGTTGAGTCCATGTCGTGTCGTGTTACAGCACTCCTGTGTGCTTGCAGTGCCCTACATGATATTAGGCAAGTGTACCAGTTTCTTTGGCTCTTAATGTATATTGCAAATATTGTTTACTGCTTCTGAAATTTATATATCACTAGAAAGCTCAGATGACAGAGAATCCAGAAAACCCAGAGAACCTTCCACATTATATCAAATTTCTCGGACTGAGGGTTTATTGAAACAAATAAGAATTAAATTGATCAGAAATAACATATTTAAACCAGATCTGAATTATCTTGCTGTTAATACGAAAACTCCATGTTTATGTTTATGCTGTAATTGAGAGCACTGAACAGGTCACAGCTCTAAGAAACATAACTTTAAAATATAATTTTGCCGAGCTAATTGCAAAACTCACTCAGCAGTCTAATAACATGTCTTGTTAACAGCCAAAACTGAAAAACATGTTCCCATAATCAAGCACTGGTGTAACGACATTTAATTTATTTAAAAAGCCTCATTAACACCTGTCCTATTTTTAATGCTAGTATTGTTGTTTGGTAAATACCTCTGTAAGAAAGTAGCACCATGAGTTTGTCAAAAACCTTAAAGTTTTCTTTGGCAAAACTGACCTGTAATGTGTACACCCAAGAGTCCAGATGTGTACACAGCATACTCCGTAAATTTACCTACTGCGCAACAGTGATGAAAGTGATGCAATGTATAATTGGGTAGATATTAACCTACCAGTGAAGAAGTGAAGATATTTACCAGCCAACAGTCTCGTTATTCATTTAAGGGGCAACAGAGGACATTAAATTAAAAGCTACACAGAATGTGGGAATACGCAACACAACTCAACAACTAGAGAAGAACAATGCAATGAAAGATAAGTACAAATGCTTCAGTTTGCCCCTGTTCAGCTAACCTTGCAGCAGTGGAATTTGTTGTGCATACCTCTTGACCTATGAGAGCACTTATGAATTTCAGACAGGATAGTTGAGTTGCAGTTACAACAAAAAATGTGTAAAGTTCTAGAGTGTAAGAAATAAGGTGACTATCATGTTGTAACTGAAATTCATAACATTCTTAACTTCAGCTAAGATGTAGTTACGTGCTCAGATATAATGGAGATAAACCTCAGATAATACCACATCAGTGGTGACAAGCCAGAACAAATCAACAGTGCACATGATGTCAATTTCCCTAACAATTTGTTCCAAAGTGCATGCATTTTAGAACAGCATGGCCAGTAAAAGAAAACTTTTAACAATGGAAGAAAACAGACATACAACAATGAAACTTCCGGCAGTTACACATTAAACACTGGCGTGTGCAGGGATGCCAACCACATTTCACTCCAACACACCATTGGTGTGAAATTACGAATGTTGTGGAAGTTTTTGGACAAACTTCATAAATTTAAAAATACGAGTTGTGGCTAATGTATACATGTGTACTGGTGGGAATGTACATCAACACTTACAACAAAGATGTGTAATATTAGTTACACTAATGGAAGTTGTCTAATTCTATGGAATGTAAAAAAATTTAAAGTTTATATTATCTACCATGTTTCATTTGTTGGTTATGGTTTGGTCCAAAACCAGTCACCACAAATAAAAAAAATTTAATGCAACTGTGATGGAAACTGAAGTTAAATAAAATTTAGTAATCCAAGTTGCTGGTGCTTGCTCCTACATTATGTTAGAACTGAAGTACTTGTCATACAATTTTCTGCTGCTGTTGATGTGGTGTCACCGCCAGACACCACACTTGCTGGGTGGTAGCCTTTAAATCAGCCGCGGTCCGTTAGTATACGTCGGACCCGCGTGTCGCCACTGTCAGTGATTGCAGATCGAGTGCCGCCACACTGCAGGTCTAGAGAGATCCTAGCACTCGCCGCAGTTGTACAGCCGACTTTGCTAGAGATGGTTCACTGACAAATTACGCTCTCATTTGCCGAGATGATAGTTAGCATAGCCTTCAGCTACGTCATTTGCTACGACCTAGCAAGGCGCCATTATCATTTACTGTTAATCTTGTAATGCCTGTACCGTCAGACCGATGTTCACCCATTATGGATTAAAGTTACGTATTCCAGCAGCTACGTACTTTTCTTGATAGTATAATTACTTTACCTGTTCCAGACCTCACGCCAGCCTGCGTGAGCTTAAACGCGTGCCTTTCGGCTTCCTCCAAAACCCCGTGAATTGGCTCCTGCCAATTCACAACAGTTGATATGAGATGCTGACCAGAAATCCCTATCTTCTTTCTGTTTCATTTCACTCGCCCCCTCTTATATCTGGACTGAGAATTTGCATTTTTCTTTTCAGATTTGCCTACTTCCCTACTACATTCAAACTTCTGGCATTACATGCTCTCACTCATGTGATATTACCCTCTCATTGTTACTCAGTCTTTTTCCCATTGCTTTCCCTTGCCAGTCCCCTCTACTATCAGACTTATTTAGCATATTTTCACTATTTTTTGACTTACAGAATTATCTTCTGGGACAGTGCACACACAGTAAATACCAGCGGAAATAAGCCGTAGAATTACTGTATAGCACAGATAACTGCATATTTTGCAGAAATCGGTTTAACGATGGTGGAAATCTGATACTGACTTGCCAATAAGGTTACTCCTTAATGATTTTTATTTCTGGCAATAAAAATATGTGTCAGCTGATCTATGATCCACACAGTGACAATATAAGACAAAAATAATTTCATATAGACTATGCCACCTTGTCTAGAGTTCAGAATGAACATGTGTACTGTGGGGCAAAGGTATTCAACAAGTCCTGTCTAAGATAAAGCAAGAAATTGGGAACCTAACCATTTCAAAGGAAAGTTTAAACTCACATCTCATTTGCCAGCTTTTCTAAAAATTGTCTGAATATGTAATTTGAGAACTGAAAAGCTGTATTAGATGTATGTCAAATAGTAGTGTCTGTTGTACAATTGTGTGAGAAGTAGTAATGTGCTGTAAACAAAATTCTATACTTGATGAAATAGGTAACTATTTTTCTTTGAAAAGTACACTGTCTGACAAAAAAGAGTGGAGCACACACAAGACATGGTCTGATGCCAGTGTAACTTTGTACACGTATACATTATCAACAGGTATGTAATTGATTAGAGCTGTAGCTCTATGTGACTGGTGGAATGGCTTTGAGTACATGAGTGTATTTAGTTTTGTAGGGTATATTAGGAGTGTGAACAGCATCAGATGTTACATGATCATTGTGAAGGACATGGAGATTCTGCTTACTTGTGTTAAACAGCATTACCAGCAGTTTGAAAGGGCCCTCATTGTGCAACTCCACTTGGTTGTCCGATTGAATTGTGCTGTATCCAGTTCTGTGAGGCAATTGGATGTGACGTTGCCTTATGTTGGATTGCATGGGAATGTGGGGGAAAGCACACTTATTGTCAAGGTTCTCATCGACCACATATAACCAGCTCAAGGAAGTATTGCCATATTGTGCACCAGGCACATTGTAACCCTTTCATATCTGTGTCTGCCATCCGAGAACAAGTAATGGCCTTCTTGCAACATTCTGCATCATCCTGCACCATTGGTCAGAGATTAGCAGCAGCAATACTTGAGAATTACCATCATATGCATAGGCTGCAGTTAGCACCACAATACAAACAGCTGCATTTGGGATGGTGCCATGACTGGAAAGCATGGACTGTTGACGATGGGGACACATTGTGTTCAGTGATGAATTGCGGTTGTGCACTACCCCTGATGACCATTGTTGGTGAGTATGGTGGCAACCTGGGAAGGGGTCCCATTCTTCCAACATTTTGAAGAGGCACAATGGTGTTGCTCATGGTATCTGGGAGCCATCAGGTATGACTTCAGGCCATGGCTAGTAGAGACTGAGGGAATTCTGACAGTACAATGATAAGTTGTGGACATCCCGTGCCCTCATCTGTTACCTCTCATGCAACAGTATCGTGGTGCCGTTTTTCAACAGAAAAATGCTTGTCTACACATAACATCTATCTCTGTGAACTGTCTGCATGATGTAGCAGTTGTTATGTAGCCAGCGAGGTCCGTAGATGTGTCCCTGATAGAACTTGTCTAGTACCATTTCTGGCAGTTCCAGCAGTCAGGATGTCGAAAGCAAGTTACAACAGCTGTGGTCCAAGTTGCTTCAGGAGATGTGATCATTATGACACACTTGACAACTGAATAAGCATAAACAACCAGGCCAGAGGGGGTGCAGCATCATATTGCCATGTTCTTTGTAAATTTTAATCAATTTCGTAATCACTGAAATAACATCACATCCTATGAGGTTTCATTTAGTTTCCTCCCCCTTTCTGGGTGCTTCCCCACCAGACAAGGTGGTGTATTAAGCTGAATCAGCGTATATTTAACATAATTGTGGGAGCATCAAATTTCTTTCTCATTTCCTTGGTTAAATTTATCTGGCATAAACATGAGTAGCATATAGTTTGGCGATAGTTTATTGTTAATACAGTGTATAGATTAATTTTATGAGTCTTTTGTTAATGTATAGCTTGACTCGTTCCACATACCTGAAGGTTCTCCATTGTCATGAGAACTACAGAACATGATAAATATTGTTAAGCATTCATTCATTTAAATAGTAGTGTAAGTGGGAAGGGAGCACCTTATTTCAAAGCAGTATAATTTTCTCTATTTCTATGATGTCCATTTATTACCAAAAAGAGAGAACAGCAGATTAATGGTGATTAATTGATAATATAATGAATAGGATTAAATTTGGACTGCCATATCTGTCTTACTCAATGGGAAATAAAAGGGATTGTCAGGAAACCTTTATGTAGCTACTTGTATAAACATGTGTATTAACAGTTTTAATTTATAATACAAAGGAAAAGACATAAAACTAAGGTCATTATATGATGAGAGGGTTGATTTCCAATAATTTCATGTAAACATGAATTCATACAGTTGCATTTAAAATTTTAATATTTCATCTAGGTCATCTTGATTTCTCAGCAGTTTTTGCAAGGAGTCAAAAACTGTATATATTCATAGTGCTTCAAAGTGTGTTTTGTAATGTTCCTCATGTTTCAGTTGATTTCAGTAAACCTAAGAGAACCTAGCGAAGGAGTGCATACATAGTCATGGACATTACAGCTCACTTCAGTAATTTTCTTGTATTGTGTTTATGACAAGATTCTTTGTGTCGGAAGTTAACATCAAGTTAGCCGGCCGCTGTGCCCGAGCAGTTCTAGGCGCTTCAGTCCGGAACCACGCTGCTGCTACAGTCGCATGTTCGAATCCTGCCTCGGGCATGGATGTGTGTGATGTTCTTAGGTTAGTTAGGTTTAAGTAGTTCTAAGTCTAGGGGACTGATGACCTCAGATGTAAAGTCCTATAGTGCTCACAGCCATTTGAACCATTTTAACATCAAGTTGAATTTGATGGGGACCTCATCCGAAACTAGATATTTTGTTTGGAGAGTTATGCAATATAATTGCAATCTTGACTGTGCATTATAATGTAAAGTGAAACTAAAAATGATGACATTATTAGCCAGACTGTGTGTCTTCAGTTGAAAACACTGAGTTATTTATTCAAATTACTATCACTATGTATTTATATTATGATGTCATGTTGATTTGCAGGTGTTTGGAAGAGGAAGTGGAAAGGACTGTAGAGCTCATGTTCAACGACTCAATGAGGATAAGAGGAGGAAAGAGACGTTTGTTTTAAATAGGAGAATACAAATCCAGTGTGCAGAAAATGGTATAGTGATAGTAACAATGTTAATCCAGTACCGATTGTTTTTCTTGTAGCAAAAAGTAGTGTGTACATGAATGAAAAATCCAAACTATATCTATACATTACTTTTTGTTTCTATTTCAGCTGTGGACACTGGAACAAATATTCCAAGTGTAACAAGTAGTAAATGGAACAAATATTTATCAGATGAAGATGATGATGAACATTCTGATGATTCAGTGCCTTCTGAGCTAGTAATCTCAGGTGCATCAAAAGTGTGTAAACAGCAGACCATTCAAAATTATTCTGCCAATGGCACTGTTAATGTCTGTGGAGAGAATATTGGTATCTTACCAGGGAACCGGAATGAAAAATTAACACATTTAAATGAAACCCCTTTTAATGAGAATGAAGACATACCACCCCATGTTAGTGAAAGTTCTTTTACATATTTCTCTACAGGAAATTATACTTATAGTGATTATAAATCAAGAGGCACCAACCCCATTTGTGACTTGCAAAGGAATTCATCTCCTCTCTGTTTTACTTTGCTACCAGAAACATCGACATCTACAGCACTGTTAAGTTGTGACAGTCAGCAGGAAATTGTTTCTGATATTAGTTCAGATAACTTTGCTAGTAACACATGGAATACAGTTTTTGGCAAACAGCAGCTGTATGAAACAGATGTTGGAGATATTATCCCACCCAAGTGTGAAATAAAGAGACAGGAAGAGGAGAAAGCTACAATGCAGTTACAGTCACATATTTGTAGAAGCTATGTCACAGACTCGGGCAATATAGCAAAGAACTTGGAAAAAAATGTTAAAAAATTTTTTTCCGACAAATATAATGAAGATGAGCTAGATGAAATATTGAAATTTTAAATTCAATTAATGTTTACATTATATTAGCAGTAAAATAAGAAACAATAAATTGGCAACTGTTCAGTAGATATTTTTATCAGTAGGGCCTACTCTATAGAAAACAGTTTACAGTGTGTGCCTGAGAACAGTGACTAACAGGAAGGCAGTTCAAAATGCACTACATACTTTGAAATGGACCCAAGTGATTACCAGCAGGCCAGTTGCTTTGGAAGAAACCAGTGACCTGGCAGTTTTTTCAATGAAGTAAACACTGTATATGCTTATAGTGTCTCAAAGTATGTTTTGTGTAGTTTCTCAATTTTTAGCTGATTTCATTAAACCTAAGAGGACATTCAACTTGATAAGCACAACAGGAATATGTTCTTTAGAAACCTCCTGTCTTTTTCATTGTGATTTATATATATACCTAACATTATTTGAAACAAATTGCTACCTTGACAGCTTGGTAATTTGGTACATGTTTGTTTATTCCATAAGTATGACTCATAATTACATAACATAGTGTGGCTCTAAAATGGTGGGATACCAGCAGCATTTAGGCAGAAAGTAAAAAATAAAGATAGTGCAGCTCAGAATGTCAGGAACATACTTTTACATTTGGACTCACAGCAGAATCATATGAAGCAAACAATTTATTATAGTAGTACAGAATTATATTACTCATTCAGAGTACATGAAGAGGAGGTGGGAGGGAGGGGTTGGGTTGTGCTGCTTTCAAAGTGAGACTTTAACTACACAAATTCTGTACCAGTGCAAGATTTCATAGAATATAACAAACGTATCAGTGTCTCCTGTCTCACAGTGAGACTTACAGAAGTGTTTTTGATTGGATGCTGGTATGTGTATGTACATGAGTATGTCTCTTTAGGACTGCTGAACATGTCAGTACTCAGACCATATAGTGACTAACACCAGTTCTGTTACCTGTGAACATATTTTTCATGTCTTTTTACATTGCAGGCACCCACAGTACCCCTAAAACAATTTTTAGGCAATTGCGCATTTTCTGGCTGTTAGAGTAACTTGCGTGGTGCAGTTTACTTACTTTCACTTTCTGCCCTGTAAAAGTGTGGTGGGTAATGAACATTTTGAATGGAACTAACA
This sequence comes from Schistocerca serialis cubense, assembly GCF_023864345.2. Lineage (NCBI taxonomy): Eukaryota > Metazoa > Arthropoda > Insecta > Orthoptera > Acrididae > Schistocerca > Schistocerca serialis. Next base: position 689,795,839 of record NC_064639.1, read on the forward strand.
ACAAAATACTAAATGATGTTCAGAAATTGCACAACACATTACAATACTTGTTACAAACTATCATGGGAATTACACTGGGTGTGAAATCTGGTCTGGCTGAAATCATGATAAGAGTTGCATATCTTTATACCATTATCTGTCATTAAGTAACACAAGTATGTATTGAGACTTTTTGGTGTGTGTGTGTGTGTGTGTGTGTGTGTGTGTGTGTGTGTGTGTGTTTGGGGAGGGGGGTTTGAAGAAGTGTTTTAACTTTTGCATAGTGTCTTAACTCTTGCAACATTGTTGTAAAGTGAAAATGTAATACGATATTGCAGTGCTCGTGTCTGTAAGAAGTACAATGCTGGTTTGAGTCCCAGTCCAGCACAAATTTTTGAAGTCGTCATTCCATTCTACAGTTTGAGGTTGCCCGTATTCGCAACTGCAGTTACATTTCACGTATTTCCTGTGTGTGCAAATGAAATGTCTTGCACAGTCACTAGAACAGAATACCATAGAATATGTAGGGGATATTTTCAGGAGATATATTGACAGATATTAGTGTCACTTTGACCACATGAAACAGTAAATTGTGTTGAAAGAGACGGCTTTGTCGGGAGTATCCAAGGTAGATGCAAAATTATGAATTGCTGTCCGTGATTGGCATACTTCTTCATGTTGTGTTACGTGTATAGGGTAGTGATGATGATCTTATATCGTACTAATCATTGTATAGATTCATGTCTTTTATTTACTATCTCTAACCAGCATAGAACATATAGCTGTGACAGCACCAGTCAGTCACATCCACTGAGTCTCCAGTATGTAAACAACAGTAGGAAATTGCAACTATAATGTCTAAATAATATTGAGATAGTCCGTCTACATTAATATGGTGTTTTAGTTTCCCAGTAGCCATTTTAACATAAAGAACAGAGTATAGAATTATTCCAGCTCTGCTTGACAAATGGCATGGACTAATGTTTAGCTCACTTATAAAGTGAAGAATCATGCAGTAATTTGTTTTCAGCAGCAGAAATATTCCAGTTGTGTCAAGCGAATCCAGACCCTTAAAGAAGTTATCTGAATTGGTGTGAAACTCCACAGTTCATCACTACGTCAGTGGTCTGGGACATTTGGTTTTGACATGGGGCTTTCAGTGTGTACCAGGACTGCAAACAAAAAAAGTAATTAGATAACTGTTTTTTGAGGTGATACTTAATGCCTTGTGACAATCCCTCATATAGGATGACTCCTACATAGAAGATAACAGCAACCAGCCATTTTTTACACTGCTATTTCTTTATTTAAACAGCGCCATTACTGGTTTCAAACAGACATGTTCATCTTCAGATGGCTAGTTCACATTAAGATACAGTTTACATTAGCTTTTGCCTTTTGTTTTCCCAACTGATGAAATTTCCTTGGGATGGTGGTGCCCTACAGCCAAAACAAGATGTGAGATAATTGGTTTGACTGCCATTGAACACTACCTTACCCAATGTTCTTCAGACTCCAAACCCAGTACCTCATTCCACATACACCTTACTAACTGTATCCTAACCCACAACTACTTCTCATTTGAAGGTAAGGTATGTAAACAAATACGCAACACAGCAATGGGCACCCGCATGGCACACTTCTATGCCAACCTTTTTATGAACCATCTAGAGGCGACCTTCCTAGCCTCCCAAAACACCAGACCCCCAGTTTGGTTCCTGTTCGTTGATAATATCTTCATGATCTGGACCCAGAGCCAAGACACCCTATCTTTGTTCCTTCACAACCTCAACACCTTCTCTCCCATCAGCTTCACATGATCCTCATCATCCCAGCATACCTAAATTTTGACAGCTATCTTTCCTTTCACACCACAAACTCCCCCCCCCCCCCCCCCATATAGCCTGGCTACCTGGGGACAGTGTAGCTGCAGTGACAAAAACTCCCTTGCTCAATTACTGAGGGTCTCACCAAGGCACTATCCCCCAGACCCAATCCACAAACATATCTCCTGGGCCATTTCCCATCACATTAACAATCCTCCCACCACCCCAGAAACTAACCACAAAGGAGTGTCCCCTTCATCACCCAGTACCATCCAAGTTTGGAACAACCTTCGCCAGGGCTTTGATTACCTGTCATTGTGCCCTGAAATGAGGGGCATCCTACCCGAGATACTTCCCACCCCTCCTACAGTGGTGTTCTGTTGCCCACCCAACCTCCACAACATCCTAGTCCATACCAGTCCCAACCCCTTGCCATAGGGATCATATCCCTAGGAAGATCTAGGTGCAAAACCTGCCCAGTCCGCCTACCCAGCATTTCCTACTTCAGTTCTGTCACAGATTCATCCTACCCCATCAGGGGCTGGGCCACCTGTGAAACCAGCCATGTAATTTACCTGCTCTGCTGCAATCATAGCACAGCTTTTTATATTGGTATGATTACCAACCAGCTGTCCACCAGGATGAATGGCCACTGCCAAAAAGTGGCCAAGAGCAAAGTAGGTCACCCTGTAGCACAACATGCAGCTGAACATAACACACTTGATTTCAGTGGCTGCTTCACTACCCGAGCCACCAGCTTTTCTGAACTGCACAGATGGGAGTTAGCCTTACAACACATTTCCATTCCCATAATTATCCTGGCCTCAACCTTCGGTAATGTACTATCCCCACTCCCTCCACCCAATAGTTTCCACATCCTCTGTGCTATCATCTCCCCCCCATCCTTGTCTCCCACCCTGTTTATTTGCATCTGCCTGTCTTTCCCTGCTCCTCTCCTTTTTTGTTCCTTTTTCCCCACCTCCCTGCCCCACAACCTCCTGATGCTGCACCTGTTGGCAGTCTAGTCCCTGCACTCTCTGCCAGACAGTGTCCGTCTCCCTCCCCACCCGTACAGTACTATCCCTTCCAACCCCCCCCCCCCCCCCCAGATTGCTGCATGCATCCAACGTGATATTGCATTCCTGTGGTCGAACGCTGTAAGTGGGTGTCTTTCAATCATGCCTATCTGCAACTTGACCCATCTTCTTTATGGTAAATAGCAATCTTTTTTTTCCTACCTGGAGTTTTCATTGATTGACTTTTGCTGAATGGCTTTCTTCCATCCTACAAACCTGTGATGTTTTCCTTTGTTACTCTGCTAAGTAGTATTACTCTTCTCAGTGTCCATTCTTTCTTTTCTTTTCTGTGTTGATTCACTGCCTTCCAAACCCCATCTACTTCCGAACCACACTGTTTCAACGTCCGTCTGCGCACAACACACCGTGTGGGTTGTTGATGCAGCATCTAATGCCCCAGATTCTTTCCTCCAATAGGTAACTACATTTATTCCTATTGATCCTACTCCATCCCTCATCCTCACATACTTTAGAGTTTTATTTTACGCACCTGCCTGTGCCACATGAACTTTGGATCCCCGACCTAACCCATCCCCGCCTCCCTCACTCTCTGCTTATCACAACACCTGCACACTCCCATACCTCATCGTTCCTTTTCACCCACATTTCTGTTTGTTTTTAAGGTATTTGTGCTTAGTTTTATGTGATTTCACACGGTTTCCCATATTTTTATGTATCCTTGCATATTTTTGCGTATCTGTGCCTGTTTCTGCATGTCTTTACATATTTGATCTTTTTGCTTATCCAGCTCCTCTCACAAAACATCACACCTATTTTGCCCATTTCTTCATCATTCCCATTTCGTTTGCATCATTCCTAGCACATCCATCTTTCTGCACCAGTTTAGAAAAGTATCGACTTCCCTGGCTAAAACCCAGTCCCACACCCTGTTTCTCAAATGCTGCCTAAACCATGGAATCCCCCCAAATGGCCTAACTGTAACGATTCCTTTTTCTGGATCCCACCCCTCCTTTCACAATGACCTACACTTTTCAGATTCCGTCAATCCTTGGCCTTCACCAATCTGGTTCTACAAAAAAACATCTCCATGGCACACGCATCCTTGAACCTCCTTTGCTCTCTCCTGAAGATACTACATTCTGATCCCTACTCCATATATCACATATCTCAAATGGAACCACTTGCTCTCCAGCAGCTGGAGGAGTATTCCAGGCAGCACCTCCATAAACTATCCAACCTGCTGACATCCTACTGCCGCATTGGGCCACCACTATCCCAACCCCTACCGTACCCACAGTGTTCCTCCCCATCCACCCCTCATAGCAGGTAAACCCTGCCTGGCTGACCTTTTTAACTTGCCATATCTCCAAAATTCCCTATTAACCCTCCACCAAATCCAGAGCCAAAACATTGTTAACATTTCCACCAAAGCCTTCAGCCCCACTGAAGTTTCAATCCCATCCAAAGGCCTCACCTTTAGCTCCTTTAGCCGTCGACCCCAGTTTAACTGTGCTGGACTTGTCAAAGACCTACTCCCCTCTTCCCGATCCCTGTGATGCAAGCTATTTGCCACCAATTCCTCCAACGAAAACCACCCCAATTCCAACATTGAACCCTGCCTCTTCCAGTTTGCACCACCATCCAACCATGACCCCCCCCCCCCCCCCACCTAACCACCTGTTGGTCACCTTCCAGAAATTCCTTACCTCTATCTTAGCCTCACCATCCTTCCCCAGGTCCCTTCCTCAGAACACCAAACCTTCAGTAGAAGAAAGAACAGCCCTATACAACCTCAAAACAAATCCTGACCTAATCATCCTACCTGCATACAAAAGTTCCGCCTCTGTTGTTATGACTCATAGTGTCTACCTGGCAGAAGGCCTCCACCAATTATCTGATGCCTCCATCTATAAACTCTGCCAGAGTGATCCCATCCCAGAAGTCCAACACAATCTCCAATCCCTGACACCTCGCACACTCACCATCAAAATGCTCCCCAAGATCCACAAACCAAGGATCCTAGACATCCCATTGTGGCTGATTATTGTGCCTGTACTGAAAGAATTTCGACTCTCATTGACCACAACCTCCAACCAGTTGTCCGTAATCTAGCCTCCCATGCCAAAGACACCAAACACTTCCTTCACTGACTCTACACCATCCCCACCACTTTACCTCCTGGATCCCTACTTGTCACTGTTGATACCATCTCCCTATACACCAACATTTCTCATGCCCATGGTCTTACTGCTTTTGAACACTACTTTTCCCAACTTCCTTCAGACTCCAAACTCACTACCTTGTTCTTCATATATCTCTTCTTAGCCTCGTGAAACACCAAACCCACAGTCTGATTCAGGTTCATTGATGATATCTTCATGATCTGGATCCAGGCCCAAGACTCACAATCTTCGTTCCTTCACCACCTCAACACCTTCTCTCCAGTCCACTTCACTTAGTCCTCCTCTACCCAGCGTGCCACCTTCCTAGATGTTGACCACCTACTCTCTGATGATTCCATCTGTACCTCTGTCCACATTAAACACACCAACCACCAGTAGTACCTGCATTTTGACAGCTGTAATTCCTTTCACACCAAAAAATCGCTCCCTTATAGCCTGGCTACCAGGGGGCGGCGTATCTGGAGTGACAAAAACTCCCTTGCCCAGTATACTGAGGGTCTCACTGAGGCCGTCACAGACAGGCACTATGCCTCACGTGTAGTCTGCAAACAAATCCACCATGCCATTTCCCCTCACAGCCCCAATCCTCCCACAACCCCCAAAAAGTCAGCCACAAAGCTATGTCCCCTTCATCACCCAGTACTACCTCCTTCACCAGGGCTTTGATTACTTGTCATGATGCCCTCAAATGAGGGAAATCCTGCCCGAGATACTACGTCCTCAATTATTTGCTTGGCGTATTCCAATCTCTGTCTTCCTCTACAGTTTTTGCCCTCTACAGCTCCCTCTAGTACCATGGAAGGCATTCCCCCATGTCTTAGCAGATGTCCTATCATCCTGTCCCTTCTCCTTATCAGTGTTTTCCACATATTCCTTTCCTCTCCGATTCTGCGTAGAACCTCCTCATTCCTTACCTTATCAGTCCACCTAATTTTCAACATTCGTCTATAGCACCACATCTCCAATGCTTCGATTCTCTTCTGTTCCGGTTTTCCCACAGTCCTTGTTTCACTACCATACAATGCTGTACTCCAGACATACATCCTCAGAAATTTCTTCCTCAAATTAAGGCCGGTATTTGACATTAGTAGACTTCTCTTGGCCAGAAATGCCTTTTTTACCATAGCGAGTCTGCTTTTGATGTCCTCCTTGCTCCGTCCGTCATTGGTTATTTTACTGCCTAGGTAGCAGAATTCCTTAACTTCATTGACTTCGTGACCATCAATCCTGATGTTAAGTTTCTCGCTGTTCTCATTTCTACTACTTCTCATTACCTTCATCTTTCTCCAATTTACTCTCAAACCATACTGTGTACTCATTAGACTGTTCATTCCGTTCAGCAGATCATTTAACTCTTCTTCACTTTCACTCAGGATAGCAATGTCATCAGTGAATCGTATCATTGATATCCTTTCACCTTGTATTTTAATTCCACTCCTGAACATTTCTTTTATTTCCATCATTGCTTCCTCGATGTACAGATTGAAGAGTAGGGGCGAAAGGCTACAGCCTTGTCTTACACCCTTCTTAATACGAGCACTTCGTTCTTGATCGTCCACTCTTATTATTCCCTCTTGGTTGTTGTACATATTGTATATGACCCGTCTCTCCCTATAGCTTACCCATGCTTTTTTCAGAATCTCGAACAGTTTGCACCATTTTATATTGTCGAACGCTTTTTCCAGGTCGACAAATCCTATGAAAGTGTCTTGATTTTTCTTTAGCCTTGCTTCCATTATTAGCCGTAACGTCAGAATTGCCTCTCTCGTCCGTTTACTTTTCCTAAAGCCAAACTGATCGTCACCTAGCGCATTCTCAATTTTCTTTTCCATTCTTCTGTATATTATTCTTGTAAGCAGCTTCGATGCATGAGCTGTTAAGCTGATTGTGCGATAATTCTCGCACTTGTCAGCTCTTTCCGTCTTTGGAATTGTGTGGATGATGCTTTTCCGAAAGTCAGATGGTATGTCGCCAGACTCATATATTCTACACACCAACGTGAATAGTCGTTTTGTTGCCACTTCCCCCAATTCTGATGGAATGTTATCTATCCCTTCTGCCTTATTTGACCGTAAGTCCTCCAAAGCTCTTTTAAATTCCGATTCTAATACTGGATCCCCTATCTCTTTTAAATCGACTCCTGTTTCTTCTTCTATCACATCAGACAATACTTCCCACCCCTCCTAAAATGGTGTTCTGTTGCCCACCCAACCTCTACAGATATCCCTATCCACTCCCAATCCCAGCCCTTTGCCACAAGGATCATACCCCTGTAGAAGACCCAGGTGCAAAATCTACCCAATCCGCCCACCCAGCATTTCCTATTCCAGTCCTGTCACAGGTTTATCCTACCATATTAGGGGCTGGGCCACCTGTGAAAGCAGCCATGTCATTTACCGGCTCTGCTGCAATCATTGCACAGCTTTTTATATTGGTATGACTACCAGCCAGCTGTCCACCAGGATGAATGGCTACTGCCAAAAAGTGGCCAAGAGCAAAGTAGGTCACCCTGTGGCACAACATGCAGCTGAACATACCACACTTGATTTCAATGGCTGCTTCACTACCCAAGCCACAAGCTTTTCAAATGGGAGTTATCCTTACAACACATTCTCCACTCCGTAATTATCTGGTCCCAACCTACAGTTACATAATGTCTCTACATCCACCACCCAACAGTGCAGCCCCTCTGTCCTACAATCCCCTCCCCATTCTCATCTCCCACACTGCTTATTTGCAGCCCTCTACCAACACATCCACCTGTCTTTCCACACTGCTCTCCTTTTTTTTCCTTTTTCCCCACCTCCCTGCCCCACAACATCCTGACACTGTGCCTGTTGGCAGTCTTGTCCCTACACACTCCACCAGACAGCGTCCATCTCTCTTCCCAACCACCCCTCCAGATTGCTGCTTGCATCTCACTGGGTTATTTCCCCTCGAGCTTCAAACTATTGTAAGGCTGTATGCAAACACGTAAATGGTTCAGGAGTGGCTTGGTATGTTTTCATCTTCATTTTCCGCACCACTAGTTGATGGGATGCTGGTGGCATCTTCTTTATCAGTAATGAGTTTTAGAATTTCACTATCCTGCAGGATCTGGTGCCCTAGACCTGCATCATCGACATTTATCCATTTTTTTATTTTTATTTAACTTTATCACATTCACAGGAACTGACTTCTTTTTGCATACTGAGATTTCTGGACCTATCATTCTGTTTGTCATTTTCAGTTAGACTTTGAGAACTTTCCGCCGTACAGAAAATTTTATGTAGGACGTCTTTCAAATCGGTATTCTCATAATTTATTAACAGACGTTCTTCTCCCTCCTCTTCTCTTTCTTACAATAACTTACATAACAATTAGTTTTTGTAGTTCCATTTAAAAGTCTTAATAATGCCTTGATCCATGGGCTATGACAAGGAGGTTATGTTATGTGGAAGGAACATTGCTTTTATGAACTCATCCTTTCTGTTTGAGATATGACATGATGGATGAGTTGGTGCTTTGGCAAGGCACAGTGTTTTTTCTCCCTTTTGCTGTTTTTTAACCTACAAAGGGTACAAAAACTTCAATAAACCATTCCTTAAAAATTATACTGTCCACTCAGGTGCACTTTTGTGAGGTATAAACAAGAGGCATTGCAGGTATATTTATATGTTTGAAATAGCATGGTTTCTTACATTTACCAATGATGATCATAGCCAGTTGGCTGCTACCAGTAGCATTCCCACCAGCTAAACCAGTAAAACATTCCTTGCTTATTTTAGGACGAGGTGCAAGAATTCATGGTGTGAAGCAAGATTTTTTTTGGCAAAGCTTTGCAATAAAATAGGTCCAGCTTTGTCAGCATTGTAAATGTTTTCAAGAGCATTCTCTTCTCCACTCAATAGGTTCCTTAGTTTGATTTTGAAAGAATCAGCAAACAGTTTTTCCCCTTGTATTTGAAGCTCAGAAAAGCCATATTTTTTAACCAGCCCATCCTTGCTTTAAAATTTGACAGCCCTCCAAGATTTTCATTAAATTGAAATGTCTTTTCACATGGAATGTGACAAGAGATATTGGGTTGGTGTAGTGTTTGTGTAGTGTTTTTCCATAAGTTTAATAAACACAACATATACATGTAACAGGGATTTTAGACACACAAACAAACACAAACATACACACAAAATTCTAGCTTTCGCAACCAACGGTTGCCTCATCAGGAAAGAGGGAAAGACGAAAGGATGTGGGTTTTAAGGGAGAGGGTAAGGAGTCATTCGAATCCCGGGAGCGGAAAGACTTACCTTAGGGGGAAAAAAGGACAGGTATACACTCGCACACACACACATATATCCATCCACACATACAGACACAAGCTGCTTGTCTGTATGTGTGGATGGATATGTGTGTGTGTGTGCACAAGTGTATACCTGCCCTTTTTTCCCCCTAAGGTAAGTCTTTCCGCTCCCGGGATTGGAATGACTCCTTACCCTCTCCCTTAAAACCCACATCCTTTCGTCTTTCCCTCTCCTTCCCTCTTTCCTGATGAGGCAACCGTTGGTTGCGAAAGCTAGAATTTTGTGTGTATGTTTGTGTTTGTTTGTGTGTCTATCGACCTGCCAGCGCTTTCGTTCGGTAATTCACCTCATCTTTGTTTTTATATATATTTTTTCCCACGTGGAATGTTTCCCTCTATTATATTGATATCATTAATTTGAATCCAACAATTACGTTTGTTATTGTCACTGTTGCATTTCGAAATCTTTTCTGTCGTCTTATTTTCCTCTTTCTGTTTTTGCCAGTAGTTTCACTTTGTATTCACCTTCTCCTTTTTACCGTAATCTGCTATACTATTTTATCCCGCCTATATATACTCAATAATACGTAACCCACTTCCAAACCATAACCAAAAAATTTTTTTGCCGCTTTCAGCACTACCGCCGCTATAATATCCACCGTTTCTAGTTCACAAACAGTTCCTTTCACCTTTTAAACAACCATTTCGGCCAGTTCTAATAACACTCGCTTTATTTCCATTTCCGTTTTTCCCACATCACTTATAATTTTTAGCCGCTTCCCACAGGTTTTAACGTCATTATTTCTTCGTCAGACAATTGTTAGCCTCATTTTCATAATCTGCCACCACAAAACCACTCCTTTTAATATACTACACGCAGTTTTTTCGAAATTTTCCCGAATTTCTCCGTCCTTTAACGTGTTTTGGCGGCAACACAACCACCTAACCTTTGTGCACATCATTGTCTACCAACCCAAGTCCAACATAGCCCAGCTGTAACCAACACCTTTTCGCCTTTTTTCATTCCAGATCTCCAGTTACAGAACTATATGTCTGCTTGTGTCTGTATGTGTGGATGGATATGTGTGTGTGTGCGAGTGTATACCTGTCCTTTTTTCCCCCTAAGGTAAGTCTTTCCGCTCCCAGGATTGGAATGACTCCTTACCCTCTCCCTTAAAACCCACATCCTTTCGTCTTTCCCTCTCCTTCTCTCTTTCCTGATGAGGCAACCGTTGGTTGCGAAAGCTAGAATTTTGTGTGTATGTTTGTGTGTCTATCGACCTGCCAGCGCTTTCGTTCGGTAAGTCACCTCATCTTTGTTTTTATATATATTTTTTCCCATGTGGAATGTTTCCCTCTATTATATTAACAGGGATTTTAGTTATACATAGTATATTCTCCTTCACTATTTACAACAGTCTGCCAATGCTGGGCTAACTTTTCGATTCCATGATTATGGAAATTGTGTGGTTTTGAAGTGAAGAACTCACTGAGTCATGTTCAGAGTCCATTTTCTGTTCAACAGAGACCAGAAAAGGTGAAAATCTGAGGACACTAAATACTGTGTAGTGATTTTTGTTAGTCTGGCAGTAACACCTTAGGGAAGCAATTTGTAATACACCGCATCACTATTCCAACAGACGCATGACATAATCTTTCGTGGATGTGTGCAGGTCTTTGTTCAGGGAATTGCTGCTTTGTTTGGGCTCAACCATTCCTTTCTTTTCCTTATATTAGTATGAAGACACCATCTCTTGTCTTCAGTAATGATACAGGATAGGAATAGTTGGTGTTGTTCATAAGCCAATTTATGACGAGCTAGCAGAGATGCACCCACTGATTTTTGTGATTTTGACTTAGAGCATGCAGTACTTGCACACCCGATTTTTGAACCTTTCCCATTGCATGCTTTTGTTGCGTGATGGTGGAGTGATTATAGTTCATCACATTTTATCAGTGCTAGAGTGCTCTGGTGTGGATTATAGTGGGTTAATGCTTTTAAGTGATTTTCATCAAACTCTGAAGGTCTTCCTGAATGTGGAGAGTCACTAATGTCAAAACGGTCATCCTTAAAATGAGAAAATTATTTTATTGCCATGGTCGGTCCAGTAACATTATCCCCATACACGGTGCAAATGTCTCTGGGTGCCTCCGCTGCTATGATTCCTCTATTGAACTCAAACAGAATAAGATGAGGACTGTTCAGAAAATTCTGGAAAATTCGTAATTTTGCTCCAATGGTATGTTGGAGCAAAATGTGGTTATCATCACTGCACTTGCCTGTGTTTAATATGTGACTGCTGGAAGTTTCATTGTTACATGTCTGATAGGTATTGTTCAGTGCTGTATTGAATAGAATGTTGTGTCACACAGGTTGCGAATTTCGAGATGGCAGAGTTACAGCAGCAATGTGTCTCCATTAAATTTCATGTGAAACTCAAGGAAACCTTTACAGAGAAACACCAAATGATGCAGGAAGCCTACAGTGATGAATGCTTAAGCTGTACTTGGTGTTATGAATGGTTCACACATCATCCAGGATGCCCTTTGACGTGTACCAATGACACTCATGTCATGAATGTCAATGAAATTGTGCATGCCAATCAAAGACTAACTGTCCAAGAGACTGCAGAGTAATGTAATGTCATGTCATGAATCCTGATGCAGCATCTACATCTACATCTACATTGATACTCCGCAAGCCACCCAACGGTGTGTGGCGGAGGGCACTTTACGTGCCACTGTCATTACCTCCCTTTCCTGTCCCAGTCGCGTATGGTTCGCGGGAAGAACGTCTGTCTGAAAGCCTCCGTGCGTGCTCTAATCTCTCTAATTTTACATTCGTGATCTCCTCGGGAGGTATAAGTAGGGGGAAGCAATATATTCGATACCTCATCCAGAAACGCACCCTCTCGAAATCTGGCGAGCAAGCTACACCGCGATGCAGAGCGCCTCTCTTGCAGAGTCTGCCACTTGAGTTTATTAAACATCTCCGTATCGCTATCACGGTTACCAAATAACCCTGTGACGAAACGCGCCGCTCTTCTTTGGATCTTCTCTATCTCCTCCGTCAGACCGATCTGGTACGGATCCCACACTGATGAGCAATACTCAAGTATAGGTCGAACGAGTGTTTTGTAAGCCACCTCCTTTGTTGATGGACTACCAATGAATCTCAACCTGGTACCCGCCTTACCAACAATTAATTTTATATGATCATTCCACTTCAAATCGTTCCGCACGCATACTCCCAGATATTTTACAGAAGTAACTGCTACCAGTGTTTGTTCCGCTATCATATAATCATACAATAAAGGATACTTCTTTCTATGTATTCGCAATACATTACATTTGTCTATGTTAAGGGACAGTTGCCACACCCTGCAGCAAGTGCCTATCCGCTGCAGATCTTCCTGCATTTCGCTACAATTTTCTAATGCTGCAACTTCTCTGTATACTACAGCATCATCCGCGAAAAGCCGAATGGAACTTCCGACACTATCTACTAAGTCATTTATATATATTGTGAAAAGCAATGGTCCCATAACACTCCCCTGTGGCACGCCAGAGGTTACTTTAACGTCTGTAGACGTCTCTCCATTGATAACAACATGCTGTGTTCTGTTTGCTAAAAACTCTTCAATCCAGCCACACAGCTGGTCTGATATTCCGTAGGCTCTTACTTTGTTTATCAGGCGAAAGTGCGGAACTGTATCGAACGCCTTCCGGAAGTCAAGAAAAATAGCATCTACCTGGGAGCCTGTATCTAACATTTTCTGGGTCTCATGAACAAATAAGGCGAGTTGGGTCTCACACGATCACTGTTTCCGGAATCCATGTTGATTCCTACATAGTAGATTCTGGGTTTCCAGAAATGACATGATACGCGAGCAAAAAACATGTTCTAAAATTCTACAAGAGATCGACGTAAGAGATATAGGTCTATAGTTTTGCGCATCTGCTCGACGACCCTTCTTGAAGACTGGGACTATCTGTGCTCTTTTCCAATCATTTGGAACCCTCCGTTCCTCTAGAGACTTGCGGTACACGGCTGTTAGAAGGGGGGCAAGTTCTTTCGCGTACTCTGTGTAGAATCGAATTGGTATCCCGTTAGGTCCAGTGGACTTTCCTCTATTGAGTGATTCCAGTTGCTTTTCTATTCCTTGGACACTTATTTCGATGTCAGCCATTTTTTCGTTTGTGCGAGGATTTAGAGAAGGAACTGCAGTGCGGTCTTCCTCTGTGAAACAACTTTGGAAAAAGGTGTTTAGTATTTCAGCTTTACGCGTGTCATCCTCTGTTTCAATGCCATCATCATCCCGTAGTGTCTGGATATGCTGTTTCGAGCCACTTACTGATTTAACGTAAGACCAGAACTTCCTAGGATTTTCTGTCAAGTCGGTACATAGAATTTCACTTTCGAATTCAATGAACGCTTCACGCATAGCCCTCCTTACGCTAACTTTGACATCGTTTAGCTTCTGTTTGTCTGAGAGGTTTTGGCTGCGTTTAAACTTGGAGTGGAGCTCTCTTTGCTTTCGCAGTAGGTTCCTAACTTTGTTGTTGTACCACGGTGGGTTTTTCCCGTCCCTCACAGTTTTACTCGGCATGTACCTGTCTAAAACGCATTTTACGATTGCCTTGAAATTTTTCCATAAACACTCAACATTGTCAGTGTCGGAACAGAAATTTTCGTTTTGATCTGTTAGGTAGTCTGAAATCTGCCTTCTATTACTCTTGCTAAACAGATAAACCTTCCTCCCTTTTTTTATATTCCTATTAACTTCTATATTCAGGGATGCTGCAACGGCCTTATGATCACTGATTCCCTGTTCTGTACATACAGAATCGAAAAGTTCGGGTCTGTTTGTTATCAGTAGGTCCAAGATGGTATCTCCACGAGTCGGTTCTCTGTTTAATTGCTCGAGGTAATTTTCGGATAGTGCACTCAGTATAATGTCACTCGATGCTCTGTCCCTACCACCCGTCCTAAACATCTGAGTGTCCCAGTCTATATCTGGTAAATTGAAATCTCCACCTAAGACTATAACATGCTGAGAAAATTTATGTGAAATGTATTCCAAATTTTCTCTCAGTTGTTCTGCCACTAATGCTGCTGAGTCGGGAGGTCGGTAAAAGGAGCCAATTATTAACCTAGTTCGGTTGTTTAGTGTAACCTCCACCCATAATAATTCACAGGATCTATCCACTTCTACTTCACTTACAGGATAAACTACTACTAACAGCGACGAACACTCCACCACCGGTTGCATGCAATCTATCCTTTCTAAACACCGTCTGTACCTTTGTAAAAATTTCGGCAGAATTTATCTCTGGCTTAAGCCAGCTTTCTGTACCTATAACGATTTCAGCTTCGGTGCTTTCTATCAGCGCTTGAAGTTCCGGTACTTTACCAACGCAGCTTCGACAGTTGACAATTACAATACCGATTGCTGCTTGGTCCCCGCATGTCCTGACTTTGCCCCGCACCCGTTGAGGCTGTTGCTCTTTCTGTACTTGCCCAAGGCCATCTAACCTAAAAAACCGCCCAGCCCACGCCACACAACCCCTGCTACCCGTGTAGCCGCATGTTGCGTGTAGTGGACTCCTGACCTATCCAGCGGAACCCGAAACCCCACCACCCTATGGCGCAAGTCGAGGAATCTTGGAATGCATTGAGTTGCCGCCAAGTTTGTACCACAACTCATGAGTCAAGACCAGAAAGACCTTTGCTTCACAATCCATAATGAGCTTTTAGGTCACTGAAATGAGAATGAGATGTTCTTTAAGAGAATCATAACTGGTGATACATGTGTCTACGGTTACGATGTTGAGACCAAAGTTCAGTCTTCACAATGGATTGGGAAAGGTTCTCCAAAACCAAAAAAAGCAGGGTAGGTCAGGTCTACATCTACATCTACATACATACTCCGCAATCCACCATACGGTGCGTGGCGAAGGGTACCTCGTACCACAACTAGCATCTTCTCTCCCTGTTCCACTCCCAAACAGAACGAGGGAAAAATGACTGCCTATATGCCTCTGTACGAGCCCTAATCTCTCTTATCTTATCTTTGTGGTCTTTCCGCGAAATATAAGTTGGTGGCAATAAAATTGTACTGCAGTCAGCCTCAAATGCTGGTTCTCTAAATTTCCTCAGTAGCGATTCACAAAAAGAACGCCTCCTTTCCTCCAGAGACTCCCACCCGAGTTCCTGAAGCATTTCCGTAACACTCACATGATGATCAAACCTACCAGTAACAAATCTAGCAGCCCGCCTCTGAATTGCTTCTATGCCTCCCTCAATCCAACCTGATAGGGACCCCAAACACTCGAGCAGTACTCAAGAATAGGTCGTATTAGTGTTTTATAAAGTGGTCTCCTTTGCAGATGAACCACATCTTCCCAAAATTCTACCAATGAACCGAAGACGACTATCCGCCTTCCCCACAACTGCCATTACATGCTTGTCCCACTTCATATCGCTCTGCATTGCTACGCCCAAGTATTTAATCGACGTGACTGTGTCAAGCGCTACACTACTAATGGAGTATTCAAACATTACAGGGTTCTTTTTCCTATTCATCTGCATTAATTTACATTTATCTATGTTTAGAGTTAGCTGCCATTCTGTACACTAGCCACAAATCCAGTCCAAGTCATCTTGTATCCTCCTACAGTCACTCAACGACGACACCTTCCCGTACGCCACAGCATCATGTGCAAACAGCCGCACATTGCTATCCACCCTATCCAAAAGATCATTTATGTAGACAGAAAACAACAGCGGACCTACCACACTTCCCTGGGGCACTTCAGATGTTACCCTCACTTCCGATGAACACTCACCACGAGGACAACGTACTGGGTTCTATTACTTAAGAAGTCTTCGAGCCACTCACATACTTGGGAACTAATCCCATATGCTCGTACTTTAGTTAGGAGTCTGCAGTGGGGCACCGAGTCAAACGCTTTCTGGAAGTCAAGGAATATGGCATCTGTCTGATACCCTTCATCCATGGTTCGCAAGATATATGAAAAAAGGGCGAGTTGCGTTTCGG
Source organism: Schistocerca serialis cubense (assembly GCF_023864345.2). Lineage (NCBI taxonomy): Eukaryota > Metazoa > Arthropoda > Insecta > Orthoptera > Acrididae > Schistocerca > Schistocerca serialis. The sequence goes on from NC_064639.1 coordinate 689,812,201, forward strand.
AGGAGAGATGCTTTCTAAAGTGGTGCTGATGCGTGGACAGCAACTTCTCTGTCTCAAGGAAATTCATTATATTTGAACTGAGAATATGTTCAAGAATCCTGCAACAAACCGATGTTAAGGATATTGGTCTGTAATTTTCAGGATCCGTCCTTCTGCCCTTCTTATATACAGGCATCACCTGCGCTTTTCTCCAGTCGCTCGGGACTTTACGTAAGAGATTCGCGATAAATGCAAGCTAAGTAAGGAGCCAATGCAGTAGAGTACTCTCTGTAAAACTGAACTGGAATCCCATCAGGACCTGGAAATTTATTTATTTTCAACCCATTCAGCTGCTTCACAACCCCAGGGATGTCTATCACTATGTCCTCCATACGGGAATCTGTATGAGACTCAAACAGTGGTATGTTTGTATGATCCTCCTGTGTGAAAGATTTCTCAAATGCTAAAATTAAAATTTCAGCTTTCGTTTTGCTGTCTTCCATTGCCAGGCCAGACTGATCAGCGAGTGACTGGATGGAAGCCTTCGACCTGCTTACCGATTTTACGTAAGACCAGAATTTCCTTGGGTTTTCAGCAAGATCTTTTGCTAAGGTATGACGGTGGTAGTGGTTGAATGCTTTGCGGATCGCTCTTTTTACAGCAGCACGAATCTCCACTAACTTTTTCCTGCTCTCATTCTCCCAATCTTTCTTGTACCGCGAGTGCAACTGCCTTTGCTTCCTGAGCATTCTCCGAATTGCGCTGTTAAACCACGGTGGGTCTTTTCCATCCGTAACCCACTTTTTTGGCACATACTTGTCCAATGCGTGATTTACAATTTGCCCATAATTCTTCCACGTCCATCGTACAGGAAATAAATGAAGTCGATTCATTTACTAAGTGGGATGCCAACAACTGCTTATCTGCTCTTTCTAGTGAGAATACTCTCCTAGCCTTCTTGACCGACTTTTGAACTTTCGTAAACATAGTCGTAATGACAACATCATGATCACTAATCCCTGTCTCAATACTGACACCATCGATGAGGTCTGGTCTGTTCGTGGCTACCAGATCTAAAATATTTCCATTACGCGTTGGCTGTCGATTTAGCTGCTCAAGACAGTTTTCGGATAACGTGTTCAAAAGTAATTCACACGATGGCTTGTCTGTACCACCTGTAATGAATCCATAGACATCCCAGTCTATACTAGGTAGGTTGAAGTCGCCTCCGACTAATATAGCATGATCTGGGTACTTCTGCGATACAGAATGTAGACTCCCTTTGAATGATTCTAGAACTGTCACAGTGGAACCTGGTGGCCGGTAATAACACCCTACAATTAACTTTATTTCCCCTAGCCCTGTTAAATGTGTCCAGACAACTTCACAATCACACTCTACTTCAACCTCAGTAGACACAATATTTTTGTCAACTGCAATGAAGACACCACCTCCTATGGTGTCTAATCTGTCTTTCCGATATACGTTCCAACCCTCCTAAATATTTCAGAACTTCCTATCTCAGGGTTCAGCCAGGTCTCAGTCCTGAGAATAATTTGTGCACCACACGCTTCCTGGAGGGCAGTAAATTCAGGAACTTTATTCCGAACACTCTGAAAATTTACTGCTAAGGTCAAATGTCAAAGTGATGCTGATAGTTTTCTTTGACTTTGAAGGATTAATTCATTATGAATTCATGCCATAGGGACAAACTGTTAATCAATTGCACTATCGGGATGTGTTGCAATGCCTGAAATGTAGCGAGACAGTTCATGGCTCTTGCATCATGATAACGCAAGTGCACATTCATCTCTGTTGGTGCATGACTATTGCACAAAAAACGAAATCACTGTGCTGCCTCATCATCCATATTCTTGAGACCTGGCCCCTGCAGACTGTATTTCTTTCCAGAGATGAAAACCCCATTGAAAGGATGAAAATTTGCAACGACAGATGACATTAAAGAAAATTTGCAGACATCACTTTGCGCGGTCCAGCAAGAGGCATGTCAAGACTGCTTCTGGATATGGAAACAGAGTACGGAGTGGTGTATCAATTGTGGAGGAGAGTATTTTGAAGGAGACAATGCAGCGTAGGAAAAATTTTGCGGACAAAGTTCCAGAATTTTTTGAACAGACTTTGTATGTTAAAAATGTTTAGATTTCTCCACTTGGCACTCCATTTTTTATCATTCACAGCTCCACTCACTATCTTCAGAAGGCAAAATGACAATATGTAAACTCAAATAGCAACAGTGAACTACAAATAAGAAATAACAATCAATAAATAAACCCATAGAAACCGGAATACCAACATACGAAACAAAAACACTCTTGTGCACCAACCTAATAGGTTCTCCTTGTGATCATTTTTGTGTAAACCATTTGTAAACAGCATTGTCTGCATAGCTCTATGTTTGTGTTGAGCCTTATAGTTTTATAATTTGTCAATCCATCAGTAGAATCAAGCCTACATATAAAATTTGTTAGGCTCATCTTTTTTTATCTGTAATTGTCAATGTACCAACCTCTTACTCACTAGATAATTTGGTTGCAGATTTGCCTTCCTATAACCTTTTATTAATCTCCTATACAAAGGACACCAAGTTAATGTCCAGGCATTTTATATGGGAAGCTTGCTTTACATGGCTAAATTGACACAGGTGATCATAATGGAATGCAAATGGGTACTGTTGTTGGCGGCAACTTGGCATTGGTGGGGGGAAAGGGCAGGTGAGGGGAGTTCACCAGGCATGCACGAGTGAGTAGCAGTTAGATTAAGCAGTCATTCCTAATCAACACACTACTTTAAATGGAGAAATATTTACTGTACTTAAATGTTTTAAAACATTATGTTTAAAACACAGATTTATTACAATGATTTGTACATTTTCAGTTTCTTCATTTCAACACTGTTCACACATACTTGATTACAATACATACATGTTGGTTTGTAAAATCACATACTGCCTCTGTAAGGAAACAGTGTCTGTACAATCTAATGAATAATACATTGAAAAGATATACAGTTAATATCTACATAAAATCAACTTTACATTGTTTACAAATCCTCATTTCTTAAATAAAAGCTTGTGTTTATTTTCAGGAGCTGTTATTTCAAATGCTAGGTGTTTTTTCCCTTTACAATGATTTGTCATGCCAGTAATATTTGAGTTAATGGTATGTCCTTAATTCTAATTTGATAGTGACTTCTATTAATCACTGCAAGAAGAATTTTATTGCCGAACTCAGAATGCACTTACTAAAGTCTAAAGTCAGGTATATAGTGTGGTATCAAATGAAAACTTTTGTCCAGCTAAAAGTCTCGTAAAAAAAAAAAAAAAAAAAAAAAAGAAGAAGAAGAAGAAGAAGAAGAAGAAGAAGACTGCCTACTGTCCTTATTAAAATCATACCAGAGGCATTAACAGTTGCGAATCAAATCAAAACACTGATGCTGTTGGAGACTCAGTATCTAAAGTTGCTCACACATTCATCTTCTTAGTTATTTTATGTATAAAGCGTTTAATAACCATGTCAAATAACTTAGTGATCTTATTAGTACAGAAAAGGTTGAAGTTAAAGAAAAGAACAGTGAAAATGTTACAAACTTCTAGTACCAATAAAGTAAAAGAATTCATCTGATTGCAGTTAATGTGGAGCCACCTGTAAAATTTCTTATCTCACTATCACAGATAGATCTATCTCTCTCTCTCTCTCTCTCTCTCTCTCTCTCTCTCTCTCACACACACACACACACACACACACACACACACACACACAGTGAAATTAACATGTCTCACTGACTGACTTAAAATTCATTTGGTTGTATTTCTGAATTAAATACAACAAATAAATATTATTTAATGCTACAAGAATGGCACAAACAAGAAAGTAGCAATGCTATAGTTTTGTGAACTTTTTGCATGGTGAAGCAGTTAAGTTAAACGAATGAGCATTTCATAAGTACTGACAGTGAATGTGAACACACATTATTTTTTATGAAACAATATTGTGCCGTTGCATTGTAGCTATACTATTAGTTTTTAAACGGACATACATTTTATGACAAAATAACCATGTAGAAACAGAACTTCACATGTAGTGAAACATTCAAAGACAAGCTAACATTGTGTTAGCAGTATTTATCATTTGAAACTGTAAAAATTTATGTAGAGAAATGGATAAAAATAAAAATTACTAACAAAAGATTAAAAGAATAGTTATATGCTATGAAGCTGCAAGGGAAAACAAAATACCTGCTTTGTAACACTATTTGAGAATGGGAGCAGGTAATTCAGGGTTAAATCAGCAAAACTTCTGCAGCTACATTATGCCATTTATATAAATACAAGTTGAGAAGTTTTGTTGCCATATAGTTTTTCTGTATTTAGTAGTTTGTGCAAGTTGCAGTATTTAAATAGTAGGTTAATTATAGCTATACATCAATCACTTCCAGAGGAAAATCTTTCATATATAAGAAAATCTGTGACATTTCAGTGTGCCTACAACACAAATACTTAGTATTAATAATTACATTATGTTTTGTGTGGCTTACAGTTTTGTTCTTCAGAGAATGTTGCAGATCTTGTGTAAGCACTGCATAAATAGGCCTCTTAATTCCTACACGTACTGTAAAGTGGTGTTTTCAGAGAAAGATATATATTTTTTTGAAAGTGATTGACTTACACATCATTTTCACACAGTATTACCTTCTGTTTTGCAAATCCAACTCTGTAATGCGTGAAACTTTCAAAAACACATCACCTTCTTGAAGTCTCCTAAAATATTCTGAGTTATATATTTCTGATATAACAAACTAAACATTGGAAATGGTATCTCACAAGAGCACATACGAAACAATGGGATGAAGTTCTTCAGTCAGCTTTATTCATTTCAGCACTCTTATGTGCAACAAAAGACAGATTTCGAATGTTTTGTGATTTAATGTGTTCAAATATAGCAGTAGTCACTAGTTACTGTGGTTTTCTCTTCAAAACATAGCAAGGATAGTTCGAAACTTGGCAAACAGGTCACAAATATTTATAATCCATTTATGTAGCAAAGTTGGCATTCCATTCTGCTGAATATAAATGTGCATGTTTCTATACTGAATAATACTCCATAGTACTGCTCCGTATTTTCTTCATATCAAATAATGTAGAAAAAAACATTAATCTTAAAAAAGACAGTTTTACAGTGTTCCTATATTTACATGACAGTATAAGAAGACTGCAGTTATTTTCCTCTTCAGTGTGCATTTCACCTCAGTCTTTTATATAAATTCTGTAAGCTCAATAATTAATAAATTGTCTACTCCTATTTTTTTAAAAAAAATTGCTCATGTGAAATACAGTTTGCAGTCAAGTAGGAAAATAGAGAGAATTGGGAGACGTGGTACGTTATTTTTTCATGTGCTTAGCACGTGCCTCACTGCTGCTGGTAATACTGACGGTACCTTCTCCTGCGTTGCCTCGGTGTGTGGCTCCATTCATTCTGCCATGTCTTACGTCTGTTCCATGGTCTGCAAATTCAAAAATAAAATGAGTCAGTCATCTGTCTCTGTCTAGCAAATAACATGAAGATATAGATTATGGTTTTGCTGTTATTTATTCTCTAGCTGAAATACTTTTTACTCAACAAATCAATGTAGAGTTTTCTCTTGCTGAATATCATGAATAAGCTATATTGTATCCATTTTAAGAAAATAAAAAATGAAAGCATTTAACTTGAAACAAAAAGGTAATAAAGATTCAGTGTACAATGAACATGACCTGCTGAAACACTTAGAAGTAAATATTGCATCACGAACTTCAGGAATATAAGTTTATTCTTAAAAGAACTAGAGTATAAGAGGGAAAATGAAAGGTAAGAACACACGTCTCTGAAGGTGTTACACACTTAAATAGTGGCTCTGGTAGAGAATGACAGTCTGAAGTAGATGGATGTATGGATCATAGAGGAATGATGAGAGAGGAGTTTGGGTGAGGGTGTGGAAAGATTGAGCATCAACAGTTAACCATGTAGTAACTAGCACTATGAGAAGTCACTGAACATGCAGTGTTAGTTCATATCATTTGATATTAAGATGCCATGCAGTGTAGAGAGATAATATTAGTTTATAGTGAGGATACATCATCATAGGGCACATCACTGATGTAAAACATAATTTATTTCTGAAACATTACAGCCCATTTTAGATTTTATATTCCTGTCATCTAATGAACGAACAACAATAGTCTGAAATATGACTTAAAACTCAGACAAGTTGTGCTATGCTAGTAACAGTATCTTAAGACATGTCACACCTGATGCCTCTTTTCATTACTGTCCCCTGTAGCTTTGTATTTCCTTTTCTTTCTAAGCATATTCCATCTTAGTTATTAAATAAATCGTTGTATTGAATCCAACTGAGCATGTAAAAGAGTGTGCAATATCTACATCTACATACATACTCCCCAAACCAGCATATGGTGCATGTTGGAGGGTACCCTGTACTGCTAATAGTCATTTCCATTCCTATTCCACTCACAAATACAGTGAGGGAAAAACGACTGTCCATATACCTCCATATGAGCCATAATCTCTCTAATCTTATCTTCATGGTCCTTACACGAAATGTACATTGGCAGCAGAAAATAATTTGGCAATCAGCCTCAAATACCTGTTCTCTAAATTTTATCAATATTGCTCCTCGAAAAGAATCTCATCCTCCCTTTAGTGATTTCCATTTGAGTTCTCAAAGTGTTTCCATATACTTGTGTCTTGTTCAAACCTACTGGTAACAAATCTAGCAGCTCGCCTCTGAATTGCTTTGATGTCTTCTTTCAATATAACCTGCTGTGGATCCCAAATACTCTAACAGTATTCAACAGTGGTTGCTCTAATGCCCCATATATGGTCTCCTTCACAGATAAACCACACTTCCGTAAAATTCTCTCAATAAACCAGTCAACCATTTGGCTTCCCTGTTACAACATTCACATGCTCATTCCATTTCATACTGATATGCAACGTTCCACATATATATTTAATTGACTTGACTGTGTTGTCAGTACAGTAATAATGCCATATTTGAACATTATGGATTTGTTTTTCCTCCTCATCTGCATTAGCTTACATTTTTCTATATTTAGAGCTAGCTGCCATTCATCTCACCAACTAGAAATTTCGTCTAAGTTATCTTCTATCCTCCTACAGTTGTGACATCTTCCCATACATCACAGCAAAATCGGCAAACAACAGCAGACTTCTGCTTACCCTGTCCACTAGATTATTTATGTATATAGAAAATAGCAGCAGTCCAATCACAATTCCCTGAGGCACTCCTGACGATTCTTTGTCATGATGAACACTCATCATTGAGGAAAACATACTGCGCTCTGTTATTTAAGAAATCTTTGACCCACTTACGCACCTGGTAACCTATTCCGTATGCGTGTACCTTCATTAGCAGTTGGCAGTGTGGCACTGTGTCAAATGCTTTTAGGAAAATCTAGGAATGTGGAATCTGCCCTTCATCCACGATTTGCAAGATCTTGTGTGAGAAAAGGGCAAGCTGAGTTTCACATGAGCGATGCCATTTCACATGAGCGATGCTTTCCACAGCCATGCTGATCTGTGGAGAGAAGCTTTTCCAGCTCGAGGAAATTTATTGTATTTGAACTGAAATATGTTCAATGATTCTGCAGCATACTGATGTTAAAGATATTGGTCTGTAATTTTGAGTGTCCTGTCTCTTACCATTTTTATATACAGGAGTAACCTGTGCTTTTATCCAGTTATTTGGTACTTTTGTGCTGGGGTGAGAGATTGTGATAAGCAGGGAGCCAATGCTGTAGGGTACTCTCTGTAAAACGGAGTAGGGATTCCATCAGGATCTGGCAACTTATTTTCTTTCAACTCTTTCAGTTGTTTCACTATACCAGTGATGCTAATTACTACGTCCTCCTTATGGGAGACTGTGCAACGGCCAAACTACAGTATGTTTATACAATTCTCCTATGTGAACGATTTCTTAAATGCGAAATTTAAAACTTGGGCTTTACTTTTGCTGTCTTCTACCGCCACACATGACTGGTCAACAAGTTACTGGGTACAAGTATTAAACCCATTAGTGATTTTATGTAGGATGTACAAGAGTTTGAAACCTTTTTCTTCCAGATACAAGTCAAAAGCCATAACTACTTTACCATCACATTCATTTTGAATGCAATAGTAAAATACTGAGAGAGATATATGACACGCATATGACAAAGTGGAAAATGATAATTTGAGCTTTGGTTCGGAATCAACAGCAACTTTATTAGAAGGTGAAGCTACCATGCTATAAAGGTATAGAAAATTATAGACTGTAGAGGACAAGGAGAAATTTACTTAGTCCTAGGCCAAAAGAACAACCCACCAAAAATCACTTGTAGGGCAGTACCAGTTATGAATGGTGAGCTCTAAGCACTTACATTGCCAAATGTGAAAAATGAAACTCAGAAGCAATTTACTATGTTCAGGTAAATAGTTACATCTTTTAACTTAAGACACTTGGGAGGTATGGTAGAAAAAGAATTATATGAGTAAAATAAAAGACAGATCACAGAACATAAAAATAGTGGAGTATTCATTGGAAGTCCATTTCCTGTTTTCAAATCTTGGGAGCAGAAAGACTGATAATGGTAATTACAGGTTATCTGAGTAACAGAAAAACAGCCAAGTGTGTAGTGTTTCTGAAGAGGATTTTTTTGCTGTAGACTATTTGTACAGCACAGTTTGTCCTTGATGAGAGCCTTTTCAGTTAGATTTGTTCATCAGCAGATTCTCTTCAGTACTTTATTCCGATAAGTAAATGTAACCTCACAGTTGATTATGTATGCATAAGTAGTGACTGATTAGAACAAGTGATGTTTTGTTTGTATACTGGCCAGATTTCACAATTGAGGTGACCTTTTAACATAGCTCATATAGAAGTGATGAAGTTTTGGACCTGTTTTACAGTAAATAAGTTGGAGGTAGGGCAAAGACAGATGATTGAAGGTTAAGCTTTTTATGCCATATGTACCTCATTTCATTGAAAAGCTGAAGATGATCTCACCTTTGCTAATTGATAAATTCTTGTTGAGCCACAGTCACCTGAAAGATTTTATCATATGCTTCCTTATTCTTTATTGATTGGTTAACATATCTTTCAAGGATCCTTAGGCTACCAAGGTTTAATCTGATTCAAGTTTATTGATGATACAGTTTAGATTTCTTAATTTTCTGCAAGAATTTCATGTCCAACTGCCCTATCAAAAACCTTATTCAGCTTCTGCATACACTTGTAAAAACTTTTTGTATAAGTAAATAATGTGAACATTAATCTTTTCCAAAAAAAAAAGGATTGATTTGAAAGTTCAAGGAGTACTGTCAAAGACAGCTAATATTCAAACCTTCCCTTCCCTTTTGGCTGTACGGCCTTCAGGCCGAAGAATGGAAAGAGGGGGTGGGGGGGACACGTTTTCCCTTTTCCTGCAGCTGCTCTACCAAGCTCATATAGAAGATTATTTCTGGAATATCCTGGCACCATTATACCTGAATGATGACCTTCCTAAATATCAAAGAAACAATAATAGGATGAAGTCCTTGAAGTAACTAGCAGAACACTCCTCTCAGACTTTTCTGGCCTGACCAAAATTGATGAGGCATCCAGTCACAAAATTACTTCTTTTTGATCGTGGTCTTATAATGAGTCTGTGTTTTTCTTAAACTGCACCATAAAATGAGGTCCATACTACCATAAACATTTCCCATTCCTACTAGAGCGATCATCATGCAGCTGAAATACACAGTGCTTTCAGATTTCATGATTTACTCAGAGGAGCAACACTGTACAAAAATTGGCAGCTACATATTTGTAGCCATACTAGCAAAGTATAGGTTTACCACTATGAACTAGGAAAAAAAGGTAAACAGTAGTCACACTTGAATTTGTGCAGCCAATTTATGAAGTTGTCGCTGAACCCCTCCAGTGACATGTACTGATTACCATAAAACTTCCAATAAGGATGAAAGCTGCCTGCTCTATAGTCAGAATCATGAACGATGGTGGTCAGCACAGGTCGAGGCACAGACAGCAACAGTTGCAGTAAACAAATAGAGGAACTTTGCACTTGAAGAAACTGTATGCTACAAATTCTCTCTCTCATTTGGTTACGTAGAATTTATTGCTTATTAGAACTCACAATCAAAGGAATAAAAACTCAGTAAATAACTTGCTATTGTATAGGATAAAAATTATAAATCAAAGTTGGAACCAGCAGAGGAGCACTATGCCAAAATTGAGTTGCAGCCAGAGTCAGTCATAGCTGGCCAAAGGACTGCATTTTCAGGATGCCTCTGTGTTGACAGACTACACTGGGCTAGTCCTCAAGAGTTATTGCAGTTGATTAAGATAACGGGTTCATTGCCCAGTGCAGAACAATTGGTGTGACCCAGGAACACTGCTGTTACTTTGAAATCAGCAGGAAACAGCAGTATTTAACTGCAGTCGAACCAGATCATCATGTTTCAGGCAGCTGGGGGTTTGTCTGCGGCTTTCCACTGGTTTGTCTGCAGCTTTCTCACACGTCACACCTGTCCCCAAACGATCTACAATGCCCATGGAGGACTTGGGCATATCCTAATAAACAAGAATTATCCACATTCCATTTCTGCACTGTTACAAACTTTGGGAACTGATGGATTAACGACAACCAGGAAGATATACAGCACGCTGATAGCAGAGGACTGACAGCAGTAATGTTACAGGGGCAATAAGATATGTAAGTAGCAGTACAAACCTTCTTATTTTCACACATGGAATTCCATACATCCTTTGGTTTGATGTCCCCACACCTTTTTTCATAATGTCTGGGTTATATCCCGCTGTAGTGTTTGGTAAGAGATGAAGGGCTGAACTGTTAAATCTAATGATATACACCCAGTGAAATTTACCTTGACATTCCACCCCATGCATTGCCCATATCCCATAGTATGTTGGCTTTGCCATAAAAAGTGCATTAACCAGCCTGAGAATGTGTGTGACTCAGGCATAGAAAACTTGGATACTATGAAAACCTCATAATTTTGTAATGGTGATTCAGAAGAGGCATAATTTTTTCTGCAAATAAAGAATTTCATAGAGTAAGTGTTTTTGGATGACAAAGGGCGATAAAAGTAACATGTATATCAGTAATCAAATATAGTCATAACATAGGGTTTAAGGTCATGGCCAAGTCAGGAATATTAGGAGGTGTAACCCGGAAAATGTGACACCCAGAGAAAATAGTTAACAGGTACTACTTAGTTCATTAATGTGAGTTTAAGTCATGATACAGTGCCAGTGGCTTAGAATGAGAATAAAGAGATGCAATGGTATTGTTTGGTTAGGTTTTACTGTCTTCATTCAGCATTGTCTTAAAGCAGCCTACATGCAAGATACCACACGTATGCGAGATGGTCATCAAACCTAACATTATTAGTTGAACCGCTCCATGTCCCTTGAGAAGCAATTTTCATGATAGCAGTAAACCCACCAGCAACAGCCGACTGAACAAAAGAAGTGACATAGTGGGAAACTCTAGTAGATGTTGGAAGAGATGTAGAAGTAAAGGAATTAAAGCGATTTTTTATTGTATGGCACAGGTGGGGCGTCCATAGTCAGGAAATTGCAAGATTAATGTACAGCACAGGTGAGGCTTGTATAGCTCACAGTGATAAAGTAACAGAATAGTATGCATATAGATTAACAAAATGAGAAGTGTGCAGGATAAGTGATGTCTTTTTTTTTATGTTAACCCCAGATAATGTGTCATATTATTTGTGCACATGCGGGGTATAACATAATGCAGTATTTGAGTATATCATTTGAATTGTTGGAGAAATATGATATATGTAATAGGCAAATGTGGGAGACACAAATTTAGCATGCAAAAAGTAAATAAGTTAAAATGCCTTCCTGGTTCCCATTACCCTCCCACAACCTGAAATGCCATACCTGCTAAAAGGATTAAAAGTGACCTGAAGTAAACAATGTGCAGAGAAGAATGTATGGACTTCATGGTTGAGAGGGCGAAGTGATATGAATGAAAGTGGAAATGTGGCGAATTTTTCTTCATGGAAGGAAGGAAATTGTAACGATAAAAAGTTATAAATGAGACATGGAACCAGTAGAGGAGCACCATGGTAAAATCAAGCCACAACAGAGTCGGTCGCAGCTGGCCAATGGACTGTGTTTTCAGCATCTTCGCAACACTTCTGTGTTGAGAGACATCAGGCCAGCCTGTAGAAGGTATTGCAGCCAATTAAGACAATGGGGTCATCATCCAGCACAGAACAATTGGTGCGACCCAGGTACATTGCTGTTAGTATGAAATCAGCAGGGAACAGCAGTATTTAACCACTGCCAAACTAGCTTGTCATGTTTTGGCCAGCTGGGCAACATGTGATGCCTAGTCTCTGTCAATCAGAGTCATCACTGTAATTCTGCAACCACTGGGTCACACTCAGTGCCTGTCTTCCCAGCTCGAGCAGCCAACATTGTGTCTGTCCATGCTCTTCAGTGTCACTCCAGACTATGACTCAGAGCAAAGCTGTCACTATGTACCAGGGACACTGTGACTTTATGCAGTGGAATAGATGTTGGTGACACTCCATATCCATAGCACATATGGCCAGGTATTACAGTCCCAGCCAGAATACCAGAGATGCCAGCTCAGCACTCTGTCCACTCCACTCGCCGTACACTGTCGCCTGTAGCTACAGTGCTGGATATTATGAGGGAACACCTGAGTGTGCCAGAAAATAGAGCACACTCAGAAGACTGTTTGAGAAAATAAATTAGTAAAGGATTATTGTTCATCACAGCTGGTTTGTCTGCAGCTTTCCCACACATCACATCTGTCTCCTAACCATCTGCAAACCCATACAATGCCCACAGAAGACTCGAACCCATCCTCACAAACAAGAATAATCCATGTTTCCCTTCTGCACCATTATACATCAGTCATGTTCGGTTCTTGCACTGGCTACAGCATTCGTGGCAGAGTGCTCAGGACATTACTGAACACTCACTGGCTGTCAGAGAATACTGATAAAGAATGAGCGTAAACTTGACCCGCAATGTTTGTGATTCTGACTGTAACAGTCAGCAGTACAAGTTATTGGACATACTGTGAGTCATAACAGTAGATTCTGGTAACTTAACAAATCATTCGGAGTCTCATAACCTTTTGTTCCAGTTATAAAAGGTAATTTTATTTCCAATAAAATTTGGCACACATCAACTATCTGAATGTAGCTTCTTTTCAAACATAGATTATCTTTGTGATCTAGCTTACAATATTGGGTAAATGTTACTTTCTCAGTTTTCACTTGGGCTACATCCTGTCTTCCTGTTACCATTTCTTACTCGATTATTAAACACCCTTCTTTGTGTTTCCCCTCACACTTGCTATTAGTGTCATTTTTTGTGAAATCATTAGCTGTTTTCCATAATTATTTGTTCATTATGAAACTTCGAGTTCCCTAATAATCCATTTGCATCTAACTGGATGATTCTGTAGCATTTCAGTCACTGGTATTACTGTTTTAATTTTTACTTTAAATATTTACCTTAGCTCACAAGACTTAAAAAGATGCAGATGTTTAAATTCCATGTTTCTATTACACTAACTGATTAGCAGATGCATTTCTGCTGTGGTATATTATGGAAAATGAATTTACATTAATAACTGTTGCTTCTTAAAGGTTAATTTCAAAAGCCTCTGCCAGCTGGCAGTGGGACTGCAACTAATTTCAGAGGAACAAAGCCATTTTCAGTGATGCATATACTACGTAGCATTGTTGTAAAGCATCCCATCCCATGCAAGGGATACAAATGACAATGAAAGCAGGACTGTTCAAATATTTTTTGTCTGAAATAAATGCTAAGCCATTGTTTGTTTATTTTTAATGAAAGTAACTATGAAATGATTCAGCCATGCAGAAGCTCAGAGAAAATCCCTAGTGAACTAAGTAAAATGAAACTTCTGTGCCAAATGATGTAATTATCTATGCTAAAGGAATAAGAATTTACTTCCGTATCTATGATCTTACATTAAAATCTCTTTACGTGCATTCCAGTTTAAGAGTGAGCTTTAAAATGTATCTGAGAGTGACATACTGACAGGTTAAATTTATAGTTTTTTTCATTTACTCACTTTGATAACTTCTTCCTCTGTTTATTTGGAGTTAGCATGAGAACTGACTCACTGATGATGTGCTTAGCTGATGGCCTATCTAGACTGGGATCTTGAAAGAAATTCATAAGACAAACAATGAATGTAGGAGGTGTTCAAAAGGGAGGGTGGTTAAATTACAGAAGACAGTTAATGACCAAAAAATTAACAAAGGACAGGGGAATGTGTCAGATTCTCCATTGTATAATGCAAGGCCAATTGCGCAATTTATTATTTTATATTTTGCATTTGTTAAGATGTTCATTAAGCATATTAATAAGTTCACCAGCCATGTCCAGGTCTCCCAGCAAATAGACCAGTTCATAAAAGAAAAATCAAACCATTTCTGTTAATTTCACCATTAAGTTGGCACCTTAATTTTGTCATTTAATCTGATTGTGTCAGCTGCTTTACTATCTATCAGATGTCAAAAAGAGTCTAAAATAAGTACCTCATCAAGTTTGAAAAAAATGATTATATGACTATAAAGTACATTCTGAAGTTCTTTCTCCAATGCAGAACATTCAAGTATCCTGTGATAATGAGTGGCCCAAATAGTACGAAAGGATATTTGCATCTAATATAGAGGAAAATGTTGACTAAGTGAAATAGCAGATTATATAACTAAATTTTCCTTGAATTTAAGATGTCTTTTTTGGAGAATGAAACACATACAGAGGTGATAACAATGACCTATATTCATGGTTTCTAGGTACACATCATTAATTGACTACATGACCGTAAGTCATTATGAGTCAAAGAGAAAATACACCTGAATTTGTGATATACAGTGTTCTGTAACACATTTTTGTACCTTAAAAAACTTATTCCAAAGTACAACTCTGGAAGTAGTTTATCCAATACATGAACAGCTAGGAATACTTTCTCTCTAAAACTTGCCATAACACTATGTTATTCTTATTCTTAAACTACATACCTACATTTCTTTGCCGCCGCTTATATATCTTAACGAAATTGGATAGCCTCATTATATAATATGACTTTGTGCAATTTAAAAAAAAAAAAAAAAAAATATGATTTTCACTATGTAGCATGTGTAATAGATAGTTTTTACGATAACATTTCATCACGGTTTTTTTATACTTTATATAAATTATGTAGAAATCAGGTAATAAGAAATTTTTTTTATTGTGAGTTGTAGACTGTGCTTAAATGTTTACAGGAGATTTCACTGTATACATTACCAAATGTCTCAAATCAATGCTAAGAAGTAGTTTATTAAATTTGATTGAAAATTT
Organism: Schistocerca serialis cubense; assembly: GCF_023864345.2. Lineage (NCBI taxonomy): Eukaryota > Metazoa > Arthropoda > Insecta > Orthoptera > Acrididae > Schistocerca > Schistocerca serialis. Next base: position 689,827,663 of record NC_064639.1, read on the forward strand.
CAAACAAATCAATGTACTACATACCTTGAAAGTGTACATGCTTGTGCCTCCTGTAAAGCTGCGCATCAGCAGCTGCATTCCCAACAGTGCACTGTGCACTACCACGACAACCCTTCAGCTTTTCCAGCTGGTCATGCAGATATGACAGCTCAGAAGTGTTGAGAGAATGGACTCGATTCCACTGTTGAAATGGATCTGTGTGGACAGCAATAGCAATATATTATATGCACTGAATTATCATATATTTATGAATAATTTTTTGTGCTTCCTATTGGTAATATTTTTTGGCAGCTGCCACACACAAATTCTTGTACTCATACTGGTGTCTGATGATGAATCTCACTGATGACATCAACAATCAGAATATATTATTAGTCTCAACAGTTACTTATGATGTGCAGATTGTTTCAAATTTTCTTACAATGCCTATTGTCTTGCAGTCAGCCACATCAGGTACGATCAATCTGTATGTAGGTGGCAAATCTCTTATTTGTAGCTGTAGCTACATGGATTTAGACATTGACATACCAAAATATAAGTTGGAGCATGCTTTGCAGCACAGTAATAATGACTTTAAAATAATGCTAATATCATTGTAAATAATGATATTATGTTTGTGACACACTGTATAGTTTGCTTTGTTAATTTCAGTTAATGTTGCAATATCTTATACAGTATCAACAGCCATCCCAAGGAACATCCATTTCTGGTCTTAATAGACATAAATTCACCATAATTACATCATAGACAATCCTGGTTCGTCCAATAATTCAAAATAGTATCAGTAATCATATGATCTCCTGTGACGATAATGTTTTATAGTGACTAGTGGTCTAGCTGTATGTATTTTAGTAGTCACTATACTACAATGCTGTAAGACATATAATATGGATACCACTGTGGACATAATCTCACTCTTAGCTGTGACTTAGGTGAGCCTATGTTCTTGAAAAGAAAGCCCTAGTTGCAAAATAAAACACACACACACACACACACACACACACACAGTGTCAAGGGAGTGAGGTGAGAAAGGATGTGAGGAGAGGCAAGGACATTTGGGAAAGGGTGGCTGATGGCTTGGAGGGAGGTAGCTGGTGTACCGAATAAAAATGTGGTTAGAGGAAGTAACTGACGTGTAAGACAGAAATGTGACACATGGGCAAGGGCAATAATAAGTTCATGCAGTGCATGACAATGAATGTGGGGCAATGGAATGGAAGAGAGTGACATAACAGAGGAACAGGAGACTGTGGGGAAGAATTTGTGGGTGCAGGATGAGCAGTGCAGGTTGGAGGTGGGTGTGTCATACCCTTTCCCAACCCGTTGCCACATAGGCCATACCCGTTGGAAGGCCCAGGTACCACTCCTGACCCATTCATCCATATAGCACTTCCTACTCTATTCCTGTCAGAGGCTAATATTGTTCCATTGGAGGCAGAGCCACACATGAAAGCAGCCATATCAAATACCATTTCTGCTGTATTTTCTGTGGACATAACCACCAATCAGCTCTCCATCCAAATGAATAGCCATCGTCAAACTGTGATCAAGAGCAGAATTGGCCACCCACTGGCAGAATATGCTGCTGAGCACAACATGCTCAATTTCAAGGGCTGCTTCACATCTCATGTCATCTGGATCCTTCCCTGGAACTTCAGCTTCCCCTAACTACATAGGCAGGAATTTTCCTTGCAACACATCCTTCATTCCTGCACTCCTCCTGTCTCCACTAATCCCCTGCCCTACATCGACCTCCACGCTGCCTCGAGACGCTAACTTCACTCATCTTGCACTCACATCCTCTTTCTCTGTCTTGCCTTCCTCTGTTCTGTCACAGCCACATAATCCGCTTCCCCACACCAGCGCCATCATGTGTTGCATAAACTCACTGTTGCCAATGCCCATGTATCACGTTCCAACCCTGTGAACCTACTTTCTCTCCTTCTTGCATTCCTATCTGTTGCACCTACTGCCCCCCCTCCAAACTGTCAGCCCACCCTTTCCCAATACTCCCCAGGCTTCATTCTCCCTTTGCCCACACCATCTGACACAATCCCTCACCCCAGTCAACCTGCAGAACTGCAGTCCTGGCTCTGTCTATTCAGCCAACACAATGTAGCCATACAGGTGCTTTTTTTAAGTATACTATAGCTCAAAAACTGATTTGTCCAAAAGCTATCAAAGTTCTGACCCAACATTTCTACTATTTTGTGAGCTGTTATCTTTACTCTAAATTATTTACTTTCTGTCAGAACTTCACATGCCATATTTATATTGACACTTTAAAATATTTAAAACTACTCCAGACACAATGCTCTTTGCAGATGAGCAAAAAATTTTAGGTGTAACTGAAGATGATCTACAATATAGTATGTACCTGCTTGTGAAAGTAGCAAATGAATGTGCACTCATATCCAGAAAAAAACAGAATACCTTGAAGGACTAGAGATAGGATGTTCATATTCACAGGACATGTACATTAGTACTTTATGCAGAAAGGATTAGCATTTGAACCATGTTAGCCTGGAGGTTCAAGGTCAACATCGGTATTGCGGCACAACATGACCTATCAGTAAAATATGTCTGTGGTTCTCGTTGTCACTATAATCTGAAGGTAATTGATCAGTGTGACTTGAGCAGACATGCAGTATACCTCAAGGATGTACGCGTGAATCGTACTGTCAAATCAGTGAGTTCAAAAGAGAGTATATTATTGGCATGAGAGAACATGATAGATCCATCCAGGAAATTACTGTGTTTTGGCAGTGCAACAGATGTGTGCAGAATGGTTCATGGAAGGCTGTAGAACACAAGGAGATGGGTCAGGTCGCACCACTCGCCAAGAAGATTGACCCCTCATCCTAATGGCATTGCAGAACAGATCTGTGTTCTCCTCAGATCTCGTGCAAAAATGGAACAGTATAACATATCATGCACTATCAGGGGTGGCAGTCCATCACCGTTTATTATGGCATGGATTATATGTGCATCATCTACTTCTCTGCCTACCTTTGACGAATGTGCAGAAACATGCTAGAGAGCAATGGTGTATGGAACAATCTCACTGAGGACAAGAATAGCATCAGATGGTGTTTTTGAATGAATCCATATTCTGTTTGTTTGGCAATGATGGCCTGATTTTGGCTTGCCACAGAAAGCTGCAGGGGCATCACAATGACAGCATTCAGGCAAGACATACAGCACCAGCTCAAGGCCTTGTGGTTTGGGGTGCTATTGGATACAAAAACAAACCACAGTTGGTGCATGTCCAGGGCACTGTGACCATTGTGACCTACGTGAACGACATTCTGTGGCCCCTAGCCATACACTTTCTGCACAACACCCCAGATGCCATTTTTTCCGCAAGACAATGCATGATCACATGTTGCTGCTCGATCACATGCCTTCTTGGTGTCATAGGATGCGAGTCTTTTGCCCTGGCTCACCAGACATGTCGCCAATCGAAAATGTGTGGGATTTGGTGAAATGATGGGTGCAGCACTGTGACTCAATGCCAACCACCACAGATGAACTATGGAACCAGGTGAATGCAGCATGGATGGCTATACCACTGGACACCATTCATGCCTCACACCTGCCAGTGTCATCATGCATTGGGCCATGATCAGGGTCCATGGCAGATCCTGTGCCTACTAGGCAACAGGACACACATGCTGAACTGAAGTGACTGAAATGCCAATCATTTCTGCAGAACATAGTAATGTACAAGTCCTTTGAATATGAATGTCCTGTCTCTAGTTGTTCAAGGTGTTCTGTTTCTTTTTCCTTCTTTTTCTGAACATGAATATAATTTAAATAAATCCACATCAAGAACAAAAGTGATGACATTCATAGGATGCAAACAAAAGTGATGACATTTATAGGATGCGAACCAGTTATTTCATACGAAAAGAACTGAAGATGTAAGGAAAGAATTAAATGTGAAATGAATTAAATGCACTGAAATGAAATGAATGAATTGATGAGTATGAAATCAGTGAATAGGCAGTGACATGAAATGGTATCCCTGCCAGTCATTAAGTTATTATGAAATTACATTGTAATGAACCTATAATGAAAACTGAAAATGTGTCAGATATGGACTCTAACCCAAATTTCTTGCTTTTTGTGAAACATTGCCTTAACTATTGGGCTATTAAAGGAGACATACTGGCTTTGACTCTATCAACTCCAGTCTCTTGGTGGTGCTACAGTTACGTACTCTGTGGAAGAACCTCTAGCAGTAGTGTTCGGAAATCATTAAGTGGAAAATCAGTGACAATGACAGTTTGACTCTTGCCTAATGGTTAAGGTGACTGCTTACAAAAAGCAGGAAAGAGTTCCAGTGACGGCATGACAAATTTTCAACTGTCGCTATAGATTTATTATAAGAATTAAACATATTTAATCAAAACAAAAAAGAAGTGCAGGTACAAACTGAAAGAGCATCTAACAGGAAAGCTGAACACCAAGTCGCGCAGCTAAACTGTATAAACTAAAACAAGGAAGAATAAGATTGGCTGTTCAAAGAAAACAGACTGAACAAGTATTTGAGGGTGGAAAAAATCTTAGGCAGTTTAATCTTCATTGATGATGATGATTATGATGATAATCATAATGACAACAACCTTGAGACACTCTCAGGCTTAAAATTTCACAGATACGACTTGATTACACTTTTTTTTTTTTTTTTTTTTTTTAAATCAAATACTGAGTTTACTCCGATACATTTGAAAAACTGTTTATTTCCAAATAATAAGTTATGCGGCACTACTGTATGAGCTATGGAATTACTTCCATGTGGCCAATAGTCAGACCATTTCTGGATGAAGAGCTTTTCTGTCAGCAGCTGGATTTGGCTGTTTAAGTATACGGTGCTTCAATATGGCTTAGATGATGACTATAATTTTAAATAGTAAATGTGGTAGGAAAGTATGTGGCTTCTAAGAAACATTTTTGTGTGTTGTAAGAATCATTTTTGTGTATATTCATCCTCTTGTTCTCACATTCATCCTGAAAAATTATCAAAAGTAGTAACCCATTTTTTAAGCATCTCTTTTTATTGTGTATCTACTACTGCTTCTTGCAGAAGAAAAATTGTGGTGCTTGCTTCCACAAATCAAACAAATAGTAAAGGGTCTTTATATGAACCCCAATGAAAAAAAAAAAAAAAAAAAAAACCAGTTTTAATTTGTCAAGAAATTTACAGCAGTGTAAACTTCACTATAGAGTGAAAGATTTGTTCTAGAAACAAACTCAAGGCTGTGGCTAAGCCTAAATTAAACTCTGTCCAAACAGGTCTTGGAAGGCCCAATGGTACCGACCAGTCACAATGTCATCCTCAGCCCACGGGCGTCACTGGATGCGGATAGGGAGGGGTATGTGGTCAGCACACCACTCTCCCGGCCGTGTGTCAGTTTATGAGACCAGAGCCGCTCCTCCTCAATCAAGTAGCTCCTCAGTGTGCCTCACAAGGAAAGAGTGTATCCCGCTTGTCAACAGCACTGGGCAGACCGGATGTTCACCCATCCAAGTGCTAGCCCAGAGCAATAGCACTTAACTTCGGTGATCTGACGGGAACCGGTGTTACCACTGTGCCGAGGCCGTTGTACATCATATCCATACTCCCAGTAACGTTAGCCCACTGAAGTACACGGGAGAGCTTCGGTGGAACTTGGGAGGGAAGAGGAGACAAAAGTTGGTGTATATGATGACGTTGTCAGTCATGTCTAGATATCTCAGATGATAAAAGGATTACCCTCAAAAGACAAAGATCCCACTTGTAGTTCCACTTGGCAAACAGTTTCAATCTGTAACTAAGTTTCACAATAATATGCATTCTGTTGCAGACAAAGAGTCATACAAGAAAGAACTCCATTTTCTTATTACTTCCGCCTTACTTCCAAGACACCATCTACTACCTACCAATTTTTTTTTTTTTTCACGTAGGCACTTCTGCTGGGTGAAAAGTCTTATTTACTCAGAAACCATCCTACTTTTAACTCATTTATTGTTTCTGAAAGTTAAAAGTAGGTAGCAGCAACTAAGCTGTGATTTATTTCTGCACTGCATGAAATTGACAGTTTAGTGACGGAGAGAAGTGCAGGGATAAAACTTGTAGAGGGAGACCAAAGCTTGAGTACAGGACACAGGTACAAATAGATGTAGTCTGCAGTATTCATACACAGACGACGAGGCTTGTTCAGGATTATCTAGCATGGAGAGCTGTGTCATACAATAACAGTAACAATACACGATAATAGAATTCTCATTCTCAATGTAATATAAATTATGGTTATATGAAAACATGGACACTTCACCACATAGGGAGGCTGTGTGTGTGTGTGTGTGTGTGTGTGTGTGTGTGTGTGTGTGTGCGCACACAGTGAGGCAATTATTGTAATATATTTATGTGTAGATATAAAAATGGAAAAGCAGCTTTACCTATTCTCAAATTGTAGAACGTTATCAGCCCTGTCACAAACTCACAGTACAGGAAGTTGTGAGTTGCGTTAATGGTTCTTAGGCACGCATATGTATTGTTGTTTGCATTCATACAGAAGCAAAATGGCCCATCTGTAAAGGAAGCATATTCATAATTACAATTACTTCACTTTTACTAAAATAAAGAGAGAACAGCAGGTTTTACAAGTAGGAGTTTAAATATTTACTGTAGTATGTAATCTGCTCAAGAAAAAGTTTTTCCCCACCTGCATGTGTGTTAGTGTGTGTTGCTTAGATACAGGGGGCAGGGAGGGAGGGAGAGGGGGGGGGGGAGGAGCAGAGAGTGAAAGAATAAGTATTACAAAATAAAAAAAAATGAATTACTATGAAATAAACCAAAACAACAATCAAAATTTGGAAATTCACATCTGTGAAATAAAAATCTGCTCCCGCGTAACATTAACCGCCCATTACAAGCATTGCAGTTTTTTCTTCAATCAACAATTAATTACAAATTTGAGGTTTCCGTTAGTGGCTTTTTCTACCTTCCCAAGCTTCCTTAAAAAAATCACTGGCAATACTTGGAGACAGTCATTATTGTCTGAAGCAGCAAACTGGTAAGATGTGGAGTGTCAGTCCATGTGCATGCATACTTGTGAGTCAGTTCTTCATTTCTGCCATCGGGTCTTTAATACTATAATTATTTGTGAACTAGCTTTGCAGATGACGAAGAAATAGATAAAATGTATGATGAAATAAAAGAAATTATTCAGATAGTGAAGGGAGACGAAAATTTAATAGTCATGGGTGACAGGAATTCGGCAGTAGGAAAAGGGAGAGAAGGAAACGTAGTAGGTGAATATGGATTGAGGGTAAGAAATGAAAGAGGAAACCACCTGGTAGAATTTTGCACAGAGCACAACTTAATCATAATGAACACTTGGTTCAAGAATCATGAAAGAAGGTTGTATACATGGAAGAACCCTGGAGATACTAAAAGGTATCAGATAGATTATATAATGGAAAGACAGAGATTTAGGAACCAGATTTTAAACTGTAAGATATTTCCAGGGGCAGATGTGGACTCTGACCACAATCTATTGGTTATGACCTGTAGATTAAAACTGAAGAAACTGCAAAAAGGTGAGAATTTAAGGAGATGGGACCTGGATAAACTGAAAGAACCAGAGGTTGTACAGAATTTCAGGGAGAGCATAAGGGAACAATTGACAGGAATGGGGGAAAGAAATACAGTAGAAGAAGAATGGGTAGCTTTGAGGGATGAAGTAGTGAAGGCAGCAGAGGATCAAGTAGGTAAAAAGACGAGGACTAGTAGAAATCCTTGGGTGACAGAAGAAATACTGAATTTAATTGATGAAAGGAGAAAATATAAAAATGCAGTAAATGAAGCAGGCAAAAAGGAATACAAACGTCTCAAAAATGAGATCGACAGGAAGTGCAAAATGGCTAAGCAGGCATGGCTAGAGGACAAATGTAAGGATGTAGAGGCTTTTCTCACTAGGGGTAAGATAGATAAAGCCTACAGGAAAATTAGAGAGACCTTCAGAGAAAAGAGAACCACTTGTATGAATATCAAAAGCTCAGATGGAAACCCAGTTCTAAGCAAAGAAGGGAAAGCAGAAAGGTGGAAGGAGTATACAGAGGGTCTATACAAGGGCAATGTACTTGAGGACAGTATTATGGAAATGGAAGAGGATGTAGATGAAGATGAAATGGGGGATACGATACTGCGTGAAGAGTTTGACAGAGCACTGAAAGACCTGAGTCGAAACAAGGCCCCTGGAGTAGACAACATTCCATTGGAACTACTGACGGCCTTGGGAGAGCCAGTCCTGACAAAACTCTACCATCTGGTGAGCAAGATGTATGAAACAGGCGAAATACCCTCAGACTTCAAGAAGAATATAATAATTCCAATCCCAAAGAAAGCAGGTGTTGACAGATGCGAAAATTACCGAACTATCAGTTTAATAAGTCGCCGCTGCAAAATACTAACGCGGATTCTTTACAGACGAATGGAAGAACTAGTAAAAGCCGACCTCGGGGAAGATCAGTTTGGATTCCATAGAAATGTTGGAACACGTGAGGCAATACTGACCCTACGACTTATCTTAGAAGCTAGATTAAGGAATGGCAAACCTACGTTTCTAGCATTTGTAGACTTAGAGAAAGCTTTTGACAATGTTTACTGGAATACGCTCTTTCAAATTATGAAGGTGGCAGGGGTAAAATACAGGGAGCGAAAGACTATTTACAATTTGTACAGAAACCAGATGGGAGTTATAAGAGTCGAGGGACATGAAAGGGAAGCAGTGGTTGGGAAGGGAGTGAGACAGGGTTGTAGTCTCTCCCCGATGCTATTAAATCTGTATATTGAACAAGCAGTGAAAGAAACAAAAGAAAAATTTGGAGTAGGTATTAAAATCCATGGAGAAGAAATAAAAACTTTGAGGTTCGCCGATGACATTGTAATTCTGTCAGAGACAGCAAAGGACTTGGAAAAGCAGTTGAATGGAATGGATAGTGTCTTGAAAGGAGGATATAAGATGAACATCAACAAAAGCAAAACAAGGATAATGGAATGTAGTCGAATTAAATTGGGTGATGCTGAGGGAATTAGATTAGGAAATGAGACACTTAAAGTAGTAAAGGACTTTTGCTATTTGGGGAGCAAAATAAATGATGATGGTCGAAGTCGAGAGGATATAAAATGTAGACTGGCAATGGCAAGGAAAGCGTTTCTAAAGAAGAGAAATTTGTTAACATCGAGTATAGATTTAAGTGTCAGGAAGTCATTTCTGAAAGTATTTGTATGGAGTGTAGCCATGTATGGAAGTGAAACATGGACGATAAATAGTTTGGACAAGAAGAGAATAGAAGCTTTTGAAATGTGGTGCTACAGAAGAATGCTGAAGATTAGATGGGTAGATCACATAACTAATGAGGAAGTATTGAATAGGACTGGGGAGAAGAGAAGTTTGTGGCAAAACTTGACTAGAAGAAGGGATTGGTTGGTAGGACATGTGTTGAGGCATCAAGGTATCACCAATTTAGTATTGGAGGGCAGCGTGGAGGGTAACAATCGTAGAGGGAGACCAAGAGATGAATACACTAAGCAGATTCAGAAGGATGTAGGTTGCAGTAGGTACTGGGAGATGAAGAAGCTTGCACAGGATAGAGTAGCATGGAGAGTTGCATCAAACCAGTCTCAGGACTGAAGACCACAACAACAACAAACAACAATACTATAACAACATTTAGAAATGTTGTTTATGCATTTCTTTATATATAAAATTTATTTACCCTAATTGTCATACAATTTTGAACTTTTTCATTGACCAACACTGATTACTCAGTGATGTTTTGTTTTTTATTAATTTCAAGAGACTGGTGTATGACAAGCAGCTGTTGAAATGATTGGAAGAAGAGCTCGTTAATGAATATTGTAGTGATCTAGAGTGATTCTGAAAGTGAACAGTCTTTGGATGAGACTGATACTGTCAATAAATTTGACTTGTCTGTAGGGAAAGACAGCATGCAATGGAACCATTGACCTCTAATTCAAAACAGGAGAGTATGAAGAGCTCAACATAATGTTGTCAAATATTTTCTGGGGTCATGGGCGAAGCAAAAAACACAAGTATCCAGTTGATTGTTTACAGCATTTCTTTGGAGATGTAATTATAGAATAGATTGTTTGCTGTACTAAGATTCACATGTCTACAATTTGCTGTAAATATTCCAGAAAAGGGATGCTGCAGACACTAATATTACAGGAATCAAGGCATGTTTAGGACTTCTTTTCTTGGTGAGTTCTCTACGAATATCAAACACAAATTTACAGAATCTCTGGATTGCAGGTGGTACTGGAGTGAAGTACTTCAGACTTTCAATGGGTGTAAATTGATTTCATTTCTTGCTGACGTGTTTGAGATTTGACATCATCAGAAACAGAGCTCACCAGAAAGAAATGTAAATTAGCCACTGTTTGATTCTTGATTGATCAGTCAATTGAGAAAGGCAAGAAACATTACAGTTTATCAGAACTAGTAACAGTAGATGAAATGCTGGATGCATTCAGGGACAGATATGGATTTGCACAATACATTCCATCAAAACTGGCAAAATACGGACAAAAATTTTCACACTTACAGATACGAAGATCTTTTATCTTGTCATTTAGAAATATATTATGGAAAACAGGTTGCTGTGACATATCTCTGTGACAATACGCCACATGCTGTTGTCAAAAGAATGGTGAAATGCATATCCAAATCTGGCAGAAATGTAACGTGATAATTAGTTACATCAATTCCGCTTGTGGTTGACTTGTTGGAAAATGACAACCTGACAATGACTGGAACAATTGATAAATATAATTATGAAATTCCTACATTTACGACAGTAGCAAAAAATGGTCCTTTAGAATCCAGCATTTTTTGTAGTTAGGAAGAATATGGCACTTGCTTTTATTTTTATTTTTTTTAAATCACTTTTTATAATGGTGCTAAATCTGGTGTGGATAAATTAGATGTGATGAAATGTACATACTCTGTAACAAGAATTACCAGAAGATGGCATTTAAATTTTTTTATCTCACCTAAATATTGCTGGAATGAATGGATATGTAACCTACAAGAACAATTCAAACACAACTATTCCCAGAAAAGAGTATCAAAATTTCTTGCCAAAGAATTGTTGCATGATTATTTGGTATTGCAGGTCAATCAGCTAAATAAAGCAGCAAACATCAGGAACAATATCACGGAAATTTTGGGATTATGGAAAGCTGAATTTCCTCCCAGAGAGTCACAAGCAACTAGTAGAGGAAGATGCTACTTCTGTGATAGGAAGGAAAACAGATCAACAAGATTTCTTTGCCATGTGTGCAATAAATTTGTGTGCCTGGAACATGTCGCAGCATGCATGTGTAGTGAGTTCAGTGGAAATAGTAACCCCTGTGAATGATTTACCTGAAACCAACAGTGAGGGAATAAAGAACTGTTTTCTGAAAATAAATGTTGGTTAATATGCATTTATAAAAACTGAGGCAAATAGAATGAATGTTAATTTCAGTGATCAGCAAATCATTTTATTGATTTTAGGGTGAATTATGACTTAAAACTATTTATTTACACTTGCTGCTCAAAGACATTATGTTTATGAGTTCAATGATTTATTTACATTACTCAGGTTCAAATATATTAAGTTTCCTAAGCACAGTATTAAAATTGTTCATCAAACTAGAATGAAGTGAAATGCGGATTCACAGTCTGCATGTGTCTATTGGATGTAAATGGTGGCGCATGTAATGGAGAGTTAAATACTGTCTTGTCCCACTTGGCAAAGGTGTTGCACTCCAGCCTGTCATACTCTTCAACGACAATCCTTGATGTCGTCCAGTGTGCCTACAGTTTATGCAAAACCCACTGTCCTGTTGTGTGCTCTACTGAAATGCATTGAGGCATAGGTCTACTTAGCCTAAACTGTAGATAGCAATTTCTGGTGGTCAAAAGAGGACTGAAGCAGAGATTCCCAATAATAATAAAAACAACGAAAGTTATGAGGTTGGTACCAAACTTTCTTGAAAAGTTCACATTTTCACTTACATTCATAAACTTAAAATAATTATAAGTAGCAAGTACAGTATGATTCACTGAAAAATACAATATGCAGGTTTTCAAATTATAAAATCACATTTGAACAACAGGAATGTTTTGTAGGCTACTCAAATGAAATCGTGTATACATACTAAAGAATAACAACTATCACTACTTTCCAGAATGAGATTTTCACTCTGCAGCAGAGTGTGCGCTGATATGAAACTTCCTGGCAGATTAAAACTGTGTGCACCGACCGAGACTCGAACTCGGGACCTTTGCCTTTCGCGGGCAAGTGCTCTACCATCTGAGCTACCGAAGTACGACTCACGCCTGGTCTCACAGCTTTACTTCTGCCAGTATCTCATCTCCTACCTTCCAAACTCAGATGGTAGAGCACTTGCCCGCGAAAGGCAAAGGTTCCGAGTTCGAGTCTCGGTCGGTGCACACAGTTTTAATCTGCCAGGAAGTTTCATATCAGTGCACACTCCGCTGCAGAGTGAAAATCTCATTCTGGAAACATCCCCCAGGCTGTGGCTAAGCCATGTCTCCGCAATATCCTTTCTTTCAGGAGTGCTAGTTCTGCAAGGTTCGCAGGAGAGCTTCTGTAAAGTTTGGAAGGTAGGAGACGAGATAGTGGCAGAAGTAAAGCTGTGAGACCGGGCGTGAGTCGTGCTTCGGTAGCTCAGATGGTAGAGCACTTGCCCGCGAAAGGCAAAGGTCCCGAGTTCGAGTCTCGGTCGGTGCACACAGTTTTAATCTGCCAGGAAGTTTCACATCAGCGCACACTCCGCTGCAGAGTGAAAATCTCATTCTGGAAACATCCCCCAGGCTGTGGCTAAGCCATGTCTCCACAATATCCTTTCTTTCAGGAGTGCTAGTTCTGCAAGGTTCGCAGGAGAGCTTCTGTAAAGTTTGGAAGATAGGAGACGAGATACTGGCAGAAGTAAAGCTGTGAGACCGGGTGTGAGTCGTGCTTCGGTAGCTCAGATGGTAGAGCACTTGCCCGCGAAAGGCAAAGGTCCCGAGTTCGAGTCTCAGTCGGTGCACACAGTTTTAATCTGCCAGGAAGTATCACTACTTTAATCTACATATTATCACTTAACGCATATGACTGTGTTAACCCTTTCCCCTTCTGTTTTCTTGACAACTGTGTCCTCCCCATCTGCTGTTTATTTTGGATTTATTTATTTTAATGGATATCTGAAAAAAATTAAAGACAAGGGAAAACATCCTTGAAGATTAAGGTGTAATCTAGGCAATGGTCACTAAAATAATCATGTGATTTCACCTATGAATTCAGAAGATGTACAGCTTCATACTAACAAATGGCTTCATTTCTTCTGAAAAGACACACTGAATGTTTTGTTAGTGGAGTCCCTTCAGTATTTTCTCTATTGTATAAAGATTTGTAGTGGTCAGAGGTTCACTAATAAGGCTGTTCATTTTTGACAGAGCGTTCTGAGGCAGCAAAAACCATACTATGATAGATTCCAGAAGTAAACTTTCATATGCTACAAAAGCCACTCTGCATCACCACCACCACTTATAAACTTTGTGCCTGCTGTCTTTCAGCAATCAAAAGCCACATGAAAGCACATTATCACTTGGACATATCTATCCACGTAGCCTATTATAATATACAGAAGACAGTTTGCACTATGTGACAGTCAGTATTAATACAACATGATGAAATATGTTTGACTTTCTGTGAAAGCACACCAGGTAAAAAGGGTAACAAAATCACAAATGTTCAGTGATGTTCAACATTGGAAACAAAGCAGAAAACCAATATGTCTAATGGCAACTTACAATGGATAGCAAAGAATTAAGTCAATAATGATTGATTTGATTTATGCAACAGCATTTATCGCAAATCACTCTAAGGCAACTCCTTGCTTGAAATGATAGTGTATCCCTCACCAGTTACAGTAGGTACAATATCTAGATATACATGGTGGTCCATTGATCGTGACCAGGCCAGATATCTCATGAAATAAGTGTCAAACAAAAAAAACTACAAAGAACGAAGCTTGTCTAGCTTGAAGGGGGAAACCAGATGGTACTATGGTTGGCCCGCTAGATGGCGCTGCCATAGCTCAAACGGATATCAACTGTGTTTTTTAAAATAGGAACCCCCATTTTTTATTACATATTCGTGTGGTACGTAAAGAAATATGAATGTTTTAGTTGGACCACTTTTTTCGCTTTGTGATAGATGGTGCTGCAATAGTCACAAACATATGGCTCACAATTTTAGACAAACAGTTGGTAACAGGTAGGTTTTTTAAATTGCAATACAGAACATAGGTACATTTGAACATTTTATTTCGGTTGTTCCAATGTGGTACACGTACCTTTGTGAACTTATCACTTCTGAGAACGCATGCTGTTACAGCGTGATTACCTGTAAAAGCCACATTAATGCAATAACTGCTCAAAATGATGTCCATCAACCTCAATGCATTTGGCAATACGTGTGACGACATTCCTCTCAACAGCGAATAGTTCACCTTCCGTAATGTTCACACATGCATTGACAATGCGCTGACGCATGTTGTCAGGCATTGTCGGTGGACCACGATAGCAAATATCCTTCAACTTCCCTCACAGAAAGAAATTCAGGGACGTCAGATCCGGTGAATGTGCGGGCCATGGTATGGTGCTTCGACGACCAATCCACCTGTCATGAAATATGCTATTCAATACCGCTCCAACCGCACGTGAGCTATGTGCCGGACAGCCATGATGTTGGAAGTACATTGCCATTCTGTCATGCAGTGAAACATCTTGTTGTAACCAGAATGAGATTTTCACTCTGCAGCAGAGTGTGCGCTGATATGAAACTTCCTGGGAGATTAAAACTGTGTGCCGGACCGAGACTCGAACTCGGGACCTTTGCCTTTTGCGGGCAAGTGCTCTACCAACTAAGCTACCCAAGCATGACTCACACTTGCCCGCGAAAGGCAAAGGTCCCGAGTTCGAGTCTCGGTCCAGCACACAGTTTTAATCTGCCAGGAAGTTTCATATCAGTGCACACTCTGCTGCAGAGCGAAAATCTCATTCTGGAAACATGCCCCAGGCGGTGGCTAAGCCATGTCTCCGCAATATCCTTTCTTTCAGGAGTGCTAGTTCTGCAAGGTTCGCAGGATAGCTTCTGTTAAGTTTGGAAGGTAGGAGACGAGGTACTGGCAGAAGTAAAGCTGTGAGGACGGGGCGTGAGTCGTGCTTGGGTAGGTCAGCTGGTAGAGCACTTGCCCGTGAAAGGCAAAGGTCCCGAGTTCGAGTCTCGGTCCGGCACACAGTTTTAATCTGCCAGGAAGTTTCATCTTGTAGTAACTTCGGTAGAACATTATGTAGGAAATCAGCATACATTGCACCATTTAGAGTGTCATCAATAAAATGGTGGCCAATTATCCTTCCTCCCATAATGCTGCACCATACATTAACTTGCCAAGGTCGCTGATGTTCCACTTGTCGCAGCCATAATGGATTTTCCGTTGCCCAATAGTGCATATTATGCCGGTTTATGTTACCACTGTTGCTGAATGATGCATCGTCGCTAAATAGAACGCATGCAAAAAATCTGTCATCGTCCCGTAATTTCTCTTGTGCTCAGTGGCAGAACTGTACATGACGTTCAAAGTTGTCGCCATGCAGTTCCTGGTGCAATCGATGTTGACGTAGCATTCTCAACACCATCATTTTTGAGATTCCCGATTCACACGCAATTTGTCTGCTACTGATGTGCGGATTAGCTGTGACAGCAGCTGAATCACCTACTTGGGCATCATCATTTGTTGCAGGTCATGGTTGATGTTTCACATGTGGCTGAACACTTCCTGTTCCCTTAACGTCCAGGATACCAAGCAGCATACATAGCACACGCCCTTTGGGCATTTTGATCACAATAGCCATACACCAACAAGGTATCAACCTTTTCGGCAATTGGTAAACAGTCCATTTTAACATGGGTAACGTATGACGAAGCAAATACCGTCTGCACTGGCGAAATGCTACGTGATACCACGTACTTATACGTTTGTGACTATTACAGTGCCATCTATCACAAAGCGAAAAAAGTGGTCCAACTAAAACATTCATATTTCTCTACGTACTACCTGAATATGTAATAGAAAATGGGGGTTCCTCTTTAAAAAAACGCTGTTGATATCCGTTTGACCTATGGCAGCGCCATCTAGTGGGCCAACCATAGTGCCATCTGGTTTCCCCCTTCAAGCTAGACGAGTTTCGTTCTTTGTAGTTTTTTTGTTTGATGCTTATGTCATGAGATATTTGGCCTGTATATATTATAGATTTTTAGATATATCAGGAAGTCCAGCACATTTAATTCTTTTGTATTTCTTGTAAGTTACTCACATAGTTTGTAAGGAATAATAACAGTTCTAGAGAAAAAGATATTTTTCATTCTAGATTAAAACAGTATAACTGATACAAAAACCTTTCATTAACCACTACTAACACGATGTCTAACAGACAAGGCAATTACTTAAAAAAAAGACCCTTTTTATGCCATATATAAGCATTTAACTACAAAGTAGTACTCATGATTGATGTAAATGACAGTTTCATTCCTGCTACTCCTATTAAATTCACGTTAGACTAGAAGACATTTAACAATGTAAAATAGATTGCTACTTACCGTAAAGAAGACACTTTAGGTTGCAGACAGGCACAATTAAAATACACTTACACAAAGCTTTTGGCGACAGCCTTCATCAGAAAAAGGCTATGGCCAGAAATTTTGTGTAAGGTCTTTTAATTGTGCCTGTCTGCAACTTAATGTGTCCTCTTTACAGTAAGTAGCAATCTATCTTTTCCCATGTTGTTGATATTCCTACCTGGATTTTCCATTGTTTGAAATACATTTAACTACTTTATATGCCAGCATTGCAGCATTTTAATGTATATTTGGTTCAAGGAACTGCCACCTATTTACTAATGTTTTATCCACGACTACTGCAGGAGCAAGTAGCAGAGAGGAGTTTTTTTTGTAATAAAACTACATACCATTCCATAAAGGTGCTGTCTTCCAGTGATCATTATCATGATTAAAGCAATTCATTTTTTCCGAGAGGCATTCCTTTATGAGCTTTGCTTTCTTCCTGATCTTGCGTTCCTTCTTACGAAGTCGTTCTTCTTTAATCTTACGTCTTGCTTCTTTCAAAATTTCCTTTTCTTCTCTGCGGGTCATGGTTCTGTTCATATAAAGCAAGTTTCAGTATCTTCAATAAAATACATGACACAATTTAAATTGATTTTGATTAATCCTTGGAGGCACAAAATTAATTGCATATTTCAAATTGCACGAATTAAAGGGTGACTAAATAGGAGCACAGAATCAACTGCAATATCTTTTGCTGTAAGCCAGCTTCACTCAAACTATTGTCCTAATTAATAGTGACAATGGGAGGCATGTGTTTTTTAGTCATGTTGGAATGAGTATTCTCTATAAACAAAAATTGTTTTATTTGACCATTTTCAAAAAAACCTTTGGGTCGCAGTCCTTTCCAGGTCAGCTTATTCCTCATTGGTTGACCCCATAGTCATCTTATTATTTATAGTATTTCTAATAAATCACATTATTATTATTATTATTATTATTATTATTATTATTAAAATGCTTAATTGGTTAGGATAAGCTGACAAATTTCGGTGGTGAAAAATTTAAAGATCTTGAAAGTTAACTCATATGATTTCTGTCAACTGCGGAACTGGCTCAGCTATGTGTTGAGTAAATTCACGTTTCTGGCAAAGTAACTACTGCTATCAGTGCCATAAAGTAATTGAAAGATATGCCCATGGTCTGAGAGTCCTAATGATAGTATTGAGTCCTGTTCAAGTGCACCAAACCATTGCAACCCCAAATATTTTTTACTTGTTATAATTATTATCATGGCCTTTTTAGATATTGAGAAGGCGTATGACAGTATCTGTAGGGACAAGCTCTGGGATGTGCTGAACGCAAAAGGGATAGATGAAGAGATAACACGAAAAGTCAGAAAAATGTATGAAGGAAGTGAGAGTTGTGCGAAAGTGGGGAGGGAACGTACTGCATGGTTCAAGCTGGAAAATGGGCTGCGACAGGGAAGTGCACTTTCGCCTTTATTGTTTATTATTGTTATGGATGAAATCCTACAGCAAGTATCAGATGCAATTGGAGATCATAAAATGAAAGCAGTGCTTTTTGCCGATGACCTGATGTTATGGGGAAATTGCGAGAAGGAGGTGCAAGAGCAGTTAGATGCATGGGAGGCAACGGCAGCACAATATGGAATGCATTTCTCTGCAAAGAAAAGTGAAATAATTGTCACAACAAGGAAGAAGAATAGGCCAAATGTGGATATAACTTGTGGAGGGGAAAAACTACAAGTGGTACAGAACTTCAAGTACCTGGGAAGCATGATTGAAAGTAAGGGGGGAAACGCAATGGAAATAAATGAAAGGTGCAGAAAAGCAGGGCAGTTCTACAAATGCATTAGGGGGCTTATTTGGAGCAAGGAGGTGCCACAGAAATCCAAGGGAATTATATACCGAACCTACTTTGTCCCCATATTGGCATACGGAAGTGACACATGGGTAATGCACAAAAGCGACAAAAGTAGAATACAGGCTAGTGAAATGAAGTTCCAGAGGAGCAGGTTGAGTGTAACAAGATGAGACAGATTGCGAAATGTGTATGTGAGGGAAAGACTAAAGGAGGAACCAGTACAGGACAGGATAGAAAAATCAAGACTGCAGTGGTATGGACACATGAAGAGAATGGATGAGGGAAGAATTCCAAAGAGGATGTTTGATCTGCAACTGGAGGGGAAGAGGCCCAGAGGAAGACCAAGAGATAGATGGGTGAAGGGAGTGAAGGAATGTGTGACGAAAAGAGGAGAGAACTGGACGAAGGTGGAAGAGGGGGAATGGTGGAAAGACAGAACATGATGGAGAGGCTTGTGTTCCCGACAGACCCAGCCAGTGGCTGGAAACTGTCCAAGATGATGATGATGATAATAATTATTCCAGTATGCCTGCCCTAAAAGGATTGTGGGACTGTCATTTGTTACAAACTCGCTGTAACATCTGCCTTAGTGGTATTCATTTTATCGTTACAAACAGACCAACAGCCTCTTGTAGAATCTAAATACATTTGTTACTGATATACATGGCATATGTAGGACATGTTTCACCAAAGATGCAGCAAGGTGAAAATTTATATTTTCAGTAATAACACGAATTAAATTAAGGAGTTAAAAATCTCCAGTGCAATGTTTCTTACTTAGATGTTCCTGTTTTTTAAGGACTGCATTTAACATTTTCTCCAAGGCATTTCGCTTACCATAGATAGCAGCTTTTGTTTGACGGGGGAGCGCAATTTCAAGTCAAATTTATGACTTAAAGTATTAGAATGCCATGCTTAATCAGATATTTTTTTATTTATTCGTTCATTTATACTTTGGTCACTGCTTAGAGTGATACTGGATATGTCAATATACATTTACAATTACAGGCACAGATTAATGTACAATTTGAGCAGATAAATATTACTTAACAGACTTACATCTGCATGCTTGTATAAAATTTATGAAAACATAGGCAAAACAAAGAACATTATTACCAATTTAATATAACACAGAAAACAATCAATTTTTGACAATATAATGTAATTGGATAGATAAAAGATGTGCTCGCCAACCAGCGGAATACACACATAAAAGGAGGTTATAATTAGGCAAACTTTTGGAGACAGTGGCTCCTTCTTCAGGCAGAAGGGTTCAACGGGAAGAAAGAGGGGTGAATGAAAAGGACTGGAGAGGCCTATGAAAAGGGGTAGATTTTGGAAAAGTCACCGAGAACTGCAGGCCAGTGGAGACTTACTGGACGGGATGACAAGGAAAGACTCATGTCTTCTTTCTTCTTTTCTGTTATTCTGAACCACTGGTCAGTTGTACCTTGCACTGTTTTGATTACTTTCGTTTCCATGTCTTCTGCCTTTTTTTTAAATCCACTGATCAGTTGTAGTTTGCCCTGTTTTAGCCATTTTCTTTCTTATGTCTTCTGGTCCTTTCTTATTCACTTGTCAGTAGTTTTCTTAGATCTGACATCAACACTAGACATTTTTACATTATTCTTGCTAATGAGGGAAGCCAGTCTTTCACAAATCTGTTTCTTCTCTTCTCTGTTTAATTGGAAGCCTTGTAGAGTAAATTTGTTTCAATTTTATCGTTCCATTTCAAAATTAACAGTGATTCTTGTTTTGTTTGCATTTCTTAATTCATTGATTGTATGAATCATATGTATTATCATATGATTGTATGAATCATATCCCCCCCCATGAACCATGGACCTTGCCGTTGGTGGGGAGGCTTGCATGCCTCAGCGATACAGATAGCCGTACCGTAGGTACAACCACAACGGAGGGGTTGAGAGGCCAGACAAACGTGTGGTTCCTGAAGAGGGGTAGCAGCCTTTTCAGTAGTTACAGGGGCAGCAGTCTTGATGATTGACTGATCTGGCCTTGTAACAATAACCAAAACGGCCTTGCTGTGCTGGTACTGCGAACGGCTGAAAGCAAGGGGAAACTACAGCCATAATTTTTCCCGAGGGCATGCAGCTTTACTGTATGATTAAATGATGATGGTGTCCTCTTGGGTAAAATATTCCGGAGGTAAAATAGTCCCCCATTCAGATCTCCGGGCGGGGACTACTCAAGAGGATGTCGTTATCAGGAGAAAGAAAACTGGCGTTCTACGGATCGGAGCGTGGAATGTCAGATCCCTTAATTGGGCAGATAGGTTACAAAATTTAAAAAGGGAAATGGATAGGTTAAAGTTAGATATAGTGGGAATTAGTGAAGTTCGGTGGCAGGAGGAACAGGACTTTTGGTCAGGTGACTACAGGGTTATAAACACAACATCAAATAGGGGTAATGCAGGAGTAGGTTTAATAATGAATAGGAAAATAGGAATGCGGGTAAGCTACTACAAACAGCATAGTGAATGCATTATTGTGGCCAAGATAGATACGAAGCCCACACCTACTACAGTAGTACAAGTTTATATGCCAACTAGCTCTGCAGATGACGAAGAAATTGAAGAAATTTATGATGAAATAAAAGAAATTATTCAGATAGTGAAGGGAGACGAAAATGTAATAGTCATGGGTGACTGGAATTCAAGTGTAGGAAAGGGGAGAGAAGGAAACGTAGTAGGTGAATATGGATTGGGGCTAAGAAATGAAAGAGGAAGCCGCCTGGTAGAATTTTGCACAGAGCACAACATAATCATAGCTAACACTTGGTTTAAGAATCATGAAAAAAGGTTGTATACATGGAAGAACCCTGGAGATACTAAAAGGTATCAGATAGATTATATAATGGTAAGACAGAGATTTAGGAACCAGGTTTTAAATTGTAAGACATTTCCAGGTGCAGATGTGGACTCTGACCACAATCTATTGGTTATGACCTGTAGATTAAAACTGAAGAAACTGCAAAAAGGTGAGAATTTAAGGAGATGGGACCTGGATAAACTGAAAGAACCAGAGGTTGTACAGAGTTTCAGGGAGAGCATAAGGGAACAACTGACAGGAATGGGGGAAAGAAATACAGTAGAAGAAGAATGGGTAGCTTTGAGGGATGAAGTAGTGAAGGCAGCAGAGGATCAAGTAGGTAAAAAGACGAGGACTAGTAGAAATCCTTGGGTGACAGAAGAAATACTGAATTTAATTGATGAAAGGAGAAAATATAAAAATGCAGTAAATGAAGCAGGCAAAAAGGAATACAAACGTCTCAAAAATGAGATCGACAGGAAGTGCAAAATGGGTAAGCAGGGATGGCTAGAGGACAAATGTAAGGATGTAGAGGCTTATCTCACTAGGGATAAGATAGATACTGCCTACAGAAAAATTAAAGAGACCTTTGGAGATAAGAGAACCACTTGAATGAACACCAAGAGCTCAGATGGAAACCCAGTTCTAAGCAAAGAAGGGAAAGCAGGAAGGTGGAAGGAGTATACAGAGGGTCTATACAAGGGCAATGTACTTGAGGACAGTATTATGGAAATGGAAGAGGATGTAGATGAAGATGAAATAGGGGATACGATACTGCGTGAAGAGCTTAACAGAACGCTGAAAGATCCGAGTCGAAACAAGGCCCCCGGAGTAGACAACATTCCATTGGAACTACTGACGGCCTTGGGAGAGCCAGACCTGACAAAACTCTACCATCTGGTGAGCAAGATGTATGAAACAGGCAAAATACCCTCAGACTTCAAGAAGAATATAATAATTCCAATCCCAAAGAAAGCAGGTGTTGACAGATGTGAAAATTACCGAACCATCAGTTTAATAAGCCACAGCTGCAAAATACTAACACGAATTCTTCACAGACGAATGGAAGACTAGTAGAAGCCGACCTCGGGGAAGATCAGTCTGGATTCTGTAGAAACACTGGAACACGTGAGGCAATACTGACCTTATGACTTATCTTAGAAGAAAGATTAAGAAAAGGCAAACCTACGTTTCTAGCATTTGTAGACTTAGAGAAAGCTTTTGACAATGTTGACTGGAATACTCTCTTTCAAATTCTAAAGGTGGCAGGGGTAAAATACAGGGAGCGAAAGGCTATTTACAATTTGTACAGAAACCAGATGGCAGTTATAAGAGTCGAAGGGCATGAAAGGGAAGCAGTGGATGGGAAGGGAGTAAGACAGGGTCGTAGTCTCTCCCCGATGTTATTCAATCTGTATATTGAGCAAGCAGTACAGGAAACAAAAGAAAAATTCGGAGTAGGTATTAAAATCCTTGGAGAAGAAATAAAAACTTTGAGGTTCGCTGATGACATTGTAATTCTGTCAGAGACAGCAAAGGACTTGGAAGAGCAGTTGAATGGAATGGACAGTGTCTTGAAAGGAGGATATAAGATGAACATCAACAAAAGCAAAATGAGGATAATTGAATGTAGTCACATTAAGTCGGGTGATGCTGAGGGAATTAGATTAGGAAATGAGACAATTAAAGCAGTTAAGGAGTTTTGCTATTTGGGGAGCAAAATAACTGATGATGGTCGAAGTAGAGAGGATATAAAATGTAGACTGGCAATGGCAAGGAAAGCGTTTCTGAAGAAGAGAAATTTGTTAACATCAGGTATAGATTTAAGTGTCAGGAAGTCATTTCTGAAAGTATTTGTATGGAGTGTAGCCATGTATGGAAGTGAAACATGGACGATAAATAGTTTGGACAAGAAGAGAATAGAAGCTTTTGAAATGTGGTGCTACAGAAGAATGCTGAAGATTAGATGGGTAGATCACATAACTAATGAGGAAGTATTGAATAGGACTGGGGAGAAGAGAAGTTTGTGGCAAAACTTGACTAGAAGAAGGGATCGGTTGGTAGGACATGTGTTGAGGCATC
Source organism: Schistocerca serialis cubense (assembly GCF_023864345.2). Taxonomy (NCBI): domain Eukaryota; kingdom Metazoa; phylum Arthropoda; class Insecta; order Orthoptera; family Acrididae; genus Schistocerca; species Schistocerca serialis. The sequence goes on from NC_064639.1 coordinate 689,851,149, forward strand.
AAGGTATCACCAATTTAGTATTGGAGGGCAGCGTGGAGGGTAAAAATCGTAGAGGGAGACCAAGAGATGAATACACTAAGCAGATTCAGAAGGATGTAGGTTGCAGTAGGTACTGGGAGATGAAGAAGCTTGCACAGGATAGAGTAGCATGGAGAGCTGCATCAAACCAGTCTCAGGACTGAAGACCACAACAACAACAACATGAATTATATAGTGATTTGTTGTTTCAGTTTCCAAATTTTGATGTTGTACATCGTGTTATTTTGAGATAGTATGGATTATTATATTCATTTTATGACTGAGTTTCAGTATAATCTCTAATGTCTCCTGTACATGTTTTTAACCATGTATCATCTGTTGTAAAACCTTTTGTGGGATTTACCACACTTTTTGCAATTTCCCTTAAAGGTGCACCTGGTTTGATAATTGTTTCCATCTGGTAAGAAAAGTCTAACTTCTTTTGTGGAACTGATTCGCATCCTCTTTCCTAGCTGTCCACTAAAATAAGTACTTCGTTTTTCTTGTGATTCTCATTTCCGATCATTTAACTTTGGACAAGCGTGTTTGTAATAACAAGCTGTTTATTATTATTATTATTATTATTATTATTATTAATCGACACTACAGCCCTTGGTGGGCCTGAGACAAACTCCTGGACTGTAAACAAAGTTTGATATCTGAACGTTTTTGGTTTTCTTAACATTTCTCTTCAGATCACTGATTTAGTTTTCTAAATATATTATTTTTCCTGTCAATTCAGCTTTTTCTTTGCAAAGAATATTTATGATGTCTTCTTTTCTCCTCACTATAAAGGAGGAATACTTACTTTATTCCTGTTTTACTTCTGCATCTATTCCATTCATTTAATTGACAATATTTATAAGAGAAGAGGACATTTACTTATGAGCTGCCAAAACAGGAACAGTTTAAGAGAAATGTTAAATTAAAATCAACTTGAGCCATCCATGTGGAATTTAATGTATTTGTAGTACAACTTTTGGCATTTCACTACACTGTGCTCTCATTTTATTTCTTAGTTTGTGATCTTTTGATGTCACACATAATACAGTTTGGGTTTTGTTAAATGTTTACTACATATTACTACTGTATATAACTGATCTTGTAAATTTTACACCACCCCTTAAGTATGTAGTTCACACTGTCATTATTGTTGTCGTCTGTACAAAAGGGTCTGAAGATGGCGTAGCGAAATGTCGAAACTGATCACATAAATAAATTACATTCAGAATCAAGATGGCTGAAGGTGTTTTTAATTTTACATTTTGCACTGAAGAGCCAAAGTCCCTCAACGATCTTGTACATGATGGACTTCAGAGATAACTGAGGAGGGCTGCAAACATACAAATTTAATTATGTGAATATGTGGTGTCTGTTCTTCGGGACATGTCCTAAAGAACAGAATCATGCATTCAGTGTGGATGCACATTTATTTTCAAGCTGCAGTGGGAATCTGAAATTAATAAAAGTGGATATGGATGGGGACAGTGGTTAGTGTAACTGCTAAGTAAGCAAGAGATCCTGGGTTTGAATCCCAGCCCAGCACACATTTTCATTCATCACTGCTGATTCCACAATGCAGCTTCCTTCCCTTTCCCTTCCTTTCTCTCCCCCCTTCCCCTTTAACTTACATAATACAAATTTAAAACTCTAGTTGAATACCAAATTTCAAAATTGTTTGAAATTTCTATGTTGCTGTAAAGAAAATTGAGAAAGAGGAAAAACGCAGAGCAAACATTGGGTAAGGAAAGAATGTGGTGCTAGAAATAGGAGATAACAATGGGATAACTGCTTAGATTCACATCCTGGAGAACTCAATAATAATAGTAATAATAATAATAATAATAATAATAATAAGCTGCAGATTGTCAAAAGCCAAAGTTGTCACCTTAGACCAAAGAAAATAAATACAAAAGATAGCAAGGAGAGAACAGTTACAAGCCTGGGGCTTCAAACTGCATCACAGCAACATCAAACTGTTGAGTTGAAAACGAAAAATTGGCAGAATCTTGGTTCACATTTGCTATATGTAAGTATCTGTATTTTTATTTCTTTTGGTGTTTGAATTGCAGTCAGTGTGAGGAGAGAGTTTCAACTGAGTTAAGGACTCATCTGTTCCTGAAAGAGTATGCGTAACAGCCTCGTCTTTCTACAATGGGCACTTGTTCCTGGCAAGAAAGGTAGAGTGTGGTGAAGCCAACAGGCTATATATCACATGAGCCTTTCAGTAGTCCTATACACCAAACCTACAAAAATAACTAGTGCATCACAAAAAATTTTATATGGGACAGTAAAATATTTCTCAGTCTGCTTCCTTTTTTTCACAGGAACTATAATTCTTTTTTTCTTGTATAGCGTTACTTTCACTTAAGGAATGCTATAAAGACAGCAACGGACCACTAACTTGATGACAATTTTTTTAACACATTTTATTGTTTCTTGTCTTAATTAGTTCTGAATGTTTTGTTCATCATCAGATGGTTGTGTTGTATTTACAGGACAAACTGTTAATCAGCTGTTTAATGCTATAGTCCCAGTGAATGTGTCATACTTGCTTTGAAGGTTTGTATTTCTCCCATGTAGCAAGAAATTTTGTATTGAATTAATAAGAGCCACTGCCTGCCAGAAAGGTTATGTGATAACAGCCACAGTACAAAGTGGTTGCAAGAATTTTCAAGGATAATTACAATTAGTTCTTCGTTGTAAAAATCTGCAGTGGGAGACAACTGTCATGCCAATGTTATGTACAGGCTTCACTTACTTGGAAAGCATCTCTCTTAGAATCCAATTTATTAAATTGCACGAATAAGTGTTTGCCAAACTGCTTCCATTGTTATCTAACCATTTATAGTGGAGCTGAATCAGGATTTAGTGGGTTTAAACAGGGTGGCAATATTTGGAAAACCTAGAACTGTCCAAGACATGTATTTTACTTTCAAAAGTCAGGGAATCCTGAGACATTGCTGAAAAAACTTTCCTGAGGATTTCTAATATTCACTGATTGATTAACAAACACATTAAGTCATTTTATTATAAATCACACTATAAGATCTGATTCAAAGAACAATCGATTGAGGGATCATTGTGTAAGTTTGGCACAAAATTCATTGAGTTGATGTAGTGTTTATTGCTCAATCACTCATGCTTCCGATGCTCTTGCTAACTTTAAGAATATTCATTATTCATTGTTGGTTCTTGAGCTCTGCCAGGTCTACAGTGAGTGCTATGAATGTTCCAGAATTTATCAGGTCTGAGTGATTCTCTTTCCCTCACAAAAACAGAAACAGATTTTTTTTTTTATTTTTTTTTTTTTTTTTTTTTTTTTTTATAAATAATGAAGTATCTGTACATTGTTGTTTTGTTTCTCAGCACTGATTATGTACTTTTTTCCCTTATTTCAATACAAACTACTACATTTCTGATTTACTCCTCACACAACTAAAAAAAAAATCAAGTTCCATAAATATTTTATTTCAGTCTTTGCTAAACTTAGAATATTCCCCCAAAAGTGATCGCAACTCAAAAAACATCTGTGTTTGTGATCAATAATAAAGCAAATCTGCATCTCCTATGCAACAAAAATTGGTTTAAGGAAATTTGGAATGTCAATCTGGAAATCTTTTAATGGAATAAAATTGCTACCCTGTTGGATGGTCAGTAACTGTGCTAGTTGGTGAATTATTCATGAAGGAGCTTGGGAACTTATAAAATTCTGCAATTACTTGGACTTGCAAATCTTACAGATTGAGTAAGAATCTACAACTAAGACATTTTAGAATAAGGAAGAGCTTTGAAAGTAATGTGTACCAATAAAATAATCATTGTCAAGGTAGACGTAGAACAAAAAGTTAATCTGAAAATCTGAAACTCCAGGTAGGAATATCAACAATGTAGCAAAAGATGGATTGCTACTTACCATAAAAAAGACACATTACGTTGCAGACAGTCACAAATAAAAGACACACAAAGCTTTTGGCCACAGCCTTCATCAGCAAAAGAGAAATGCACACCATTCATACATACAAGCAAGTGCACCTCATGCACACATGTCTACCAACACTGGCCCGAACTAAAATGTCTTAATTGTAGATTCTTATTCAACCTGTAGGATTTCCAAGTCCAAGAATGCTATGGTAAGTAGCAACCTATCTTTTCCTACATTGTTAAAAAGTTAGTTTCACAACAGTGAACAATAAGGAGGTCTATAAAATGCCTTGTGGCTGTCAGCTAGAAAAATTTTGCCTGTTAAAATAGAAGAAACAATCCTAAACATTGATCAGACAAAATTTAAATTAATATTTGCAAGCATAATAATCGATGAGAAGAATTTAAAAATCAACATAATGTATACTAAATTTTAAAATTACAAAAGTTGATTTATGCTGGGTACATGACATTCAGAACTCTTTGCTACAGTTCTTGGGCTTCGCTGACACCTGTCTCAGCTGCACACATTCTCTACAGCCTCTGCAATTGCCCATTGCAGCATGTGTACCATCCACATTCATCCCAAAAATTTTGCAACATCTTTAGCAGTACAGGGTCACACATATGGTGGAGAGTAGCAGCTCAGGCCATCATTCTGGCCTCTGTCTTGTTAGCAGGAGCTCGGGTATCATAGTATGGTAGCTAGCTAGACACTGACATCCGAGCATTTCATCTGACCACACAAGTGGCAATTGGCAATGTGACAAGAAAAGTTAATACAGTGGTTTTATTTGATCTAAATAGGTTTGTTTTTTTTGCAAAATGAGAAACAGTGCACTGTGAGAGCCCACATACAAACAATGAAGGTAATTTTAACAGAATGGAGGGAGGGGGAATTTAAGAGTATTTTGTATAATTGATATTATTTATTTTAATTCCAAATTATATCATCTTTGTACTGAAATACATTAATTCCTCAGTGCTAGGACTGATTACATATTAAACTGTAATAAAGCATATTAGTAACATATACCAAATACAGTTCTACTTTCTAAAAATGAATTGCAGGCTCTCATAATGTACACATTGGAGAATGTATGAGAACAAATGGCTTAAATTATTGGTGAGTTAAATAACAGATTGAATGTATGGGTAATGGTTTGAATAATATAATAAAATTGAAAATGCAAATGGGTGAGAGCTTTAAACAACTGAATAACTGATTATAACAACAACAAAAATAATCAGTTATTGACAGTATAATTTAAATGGATAGCTAAAAAATCTACTCACCAAGCGGCGGCAGGAGAGCACTCCACACAGACAGGTTTAACTTTTACAAGCTTTTGGAGCCAGTGGCTCCTTCTTCTGGTAAAAGGGATGGAGCCACACAAAACCCCAGGGTTTGGATGGCTTTTCTGAACTGTACCCTTTCCTTAAACCTCTCCAGCCCTTTTCCTTCACTGCTCTTGCTTCCCCTTCAACTCTTCTACCAGAAGAAGGAGCCATTGGCTCCAAAAGCTAGTAAAAGTTAAATATTTTTGGGTGTATGTTCTCTTGCCATCACTTGGTGGGTGAATAACAGATTAGATTTGCAACTTGAGCAAGGGTTTGATTAAGCAGCTAAAATAGAGTCTTAAGTGTAAGAAGACTGCAAAGGCGATGGCATAAAAGAGAACAATACTCAGAGCAAACTGATAGTTAACTATAGCAAAATTACTGAAGCAGACACAGAGCTAGAGCAAACTGAAATTCAAGCAGTACTATGAGGAGAGAAACATGCCACTTAAAAACTGTAGGTCAAAGATATTTCTACAGTTGTGTAGATGATGACCAAATAGTAGTAAAATCAAAGGGCACTTGGAACATGTATCTCTCAAAAAATTTTTGTGACATACTTCATTGTTTTTGACTAACAGAATTATAAGCTGATGTAGTTTTGGATGGATTGAGGGCACCATCAATTCTTGAGTAGATTTAAAGACAAAATTATACATGAAACAATGAAGTCCAACGGGAAAAAAGAGCTTCATATCCAGTCTGTGATGAGTCATTAGGGATTGAGCAGAAGCTCAGACTGAAGAACGTTGGGGAAAGAAATTGACCATGCCCCTCCCAAGATGTGGCAGCATTTACTTTAAGCAATTTAGGAAAACCATAGAAAACATGAATCCAACTAAGAGGAGGAGGCTGTAGTAAAACTACAAAAAGTATTCTTGAAAACTGCCGTAATACATAGGAATAACAGCAAGAAAACCAGGAAAGAGGTTCGTTTCAAGTCATGAAATGTAAGAAGTAAGGACACCCACCTATCCTTTTCTAATGCCAGTGAGTGTTATCAAAGCAAGAGCAGGAACATTATCAAAATAAGTACTTATAACTATCCAGATTTTAAAACTATGCAAGAAAAAAAGGAAGAATATATTAAGATAAGTTTTTGGTTGTTAGTATCCCCACCAGTGGACTTCGAGATGGAAGCAAGGAGAGGGGGAGTGAGTTGAAGTCTGCTGGGACTGGGGGGAGTGCATGCAATGTGTGTCATGGGGGCAGACCCACTGACCCAGGTGTTTGCATGACGGTGGTGGTAGTCCTGGCTAGGCAGTTCTAATGTTGATTTCAATGCCTGTAGACCCAGCTTTAGACTTGCACAGTGGTTTGTCTCTGTCAGTCACTTGCACTGGTCTTGTATCGCTTTTCCCTTTGTGCTCATTCTCTATGCAGCATTTGGACCCTCTGCTGCTCTGTAGATTACCTTTCACCTTTGGTCAGGAACAGTTGCACCTCCTGAAGCAATAACAACAGCTGCAGCACAAGCAGTGTCAATTTCAGCAGGCACAGCTCAAGGAGCTGTTCAAACAAGGTATGGAATCAATTCGTTCTCATGCTGTGCTGCTGTTGGGCCAGCTGCCTGCAGAGCAGTTTTCTTCCCCACCATCCCCTCACACCTTTCACTCATCCCAACAAAGCTACAGAAAGGTAGGAGAATTATCTGCACTGGTTCTCGCTGCCAGGTAAGGTGTATTGTTGATCGTGTTGATAAAGGCTGCCTTGTTATTATCCACTAGCATGGATCTACACCAAATTGTTCAGAATTTGAAGCCCTCTACCAAGCCTGAGAAGCTTCCCTTTGATGGTCTTTGTCAGTTATTTTTGCCATCAAACTAATGTCATGGCGGTACAGTTGCTGTTTAACCAACACCACAATTGCCACATCCAGCTGTATGTTTCTTGCACACGTGTCTCCAGTGCACTATCTCGTATGCAGCACTGATTAGGGATGTAATAGTCGGGGTTCAAACTAGCATTGTCTGACCCCCTCATTAGCTGAAGTTTCTAAGACTGCTGAATTGCACAAACTCATAGCAGCAGCAGCAGCAAGGGACATGCTTTCCAAAAATTGGTAAGTGGCAAAGTTAGCCATGCATGGTACACAACTCATGGTGCCCCACGGGGTGAGCCAGGCTACCTTACCTACCACTGAGCTACTATGTGTTGATGCTGTTAATGATTAGAGTACAGTAACACCACAGCACTGCCCCTCTTTGCCCTGTTGAGTTCAGTAGACATTATTTGAAGAACGGTAATCCACACTTGCAACATTTTTCAGATTCTTTATGTCGCACTCCTGTCACTCACTGGGCAAGCCAACGGTCCTGCCCTTATTGACATTTGGTGCACATTTGACAGGATTGTGCAGATGTAGAGGCTATGAGCACGGTCTGCCACAAAGCAGACCATTTGGCAATACATTAAATGAATTCACAATTGTGAACAAGGACAACCATCAACTGTAGAATGGAGTGATTAAAATGAAAATCCATGCCCAACTGGGACTCGAACATGGATTTCCCGCTTATTGCAAGTGGTCGCCTTACCATCTCGCCATCCATGCATGACTCATGGCCAGACCCAAACTTCCATATGTCGTCAACCATGCGTCTATGATCTGTACATTCATTATGCATATTCCCTTACAGGTCAGACATTGTACTTGAAAGTCGTTTGCCCAGTATCAGCAGATAAATACAATATTCCATTCTACTGCTGATGGTTGTCCTTGTTTGCAATTCTGGATTCATTTAATATATTTCATAATGGCTGTAGTTGCCGCAGTGCCTATTCCTTTGGACATGCGTACGTGTCCAAAGGAACTTTGTATCATAATCAGAATAACATAGGCTCTGCGATAAGTGGGAAATCCAGGTTCGAGTCCAGGTCGGGCATGGAGTTTCATTGTCATCATTCCACTCTACAGCTGATGGATGTACGAGTACAAATCGTAGATACATGGTTGACGACATATGGAAGTTTGGGTCTGGCCATGAGCTGTGCATGGATGGGCAGATGATTAGACATCCACTCGCGATAAGTGGTAAATCCTGGTTCAAGTCCCGATCGGGCACAGATTTTTATTATTGTCACTCCATTCTACAGTTGACGGTTGTCCTTGGTCACAATTGTGAATTAAGTTAGTGAATTTCGTAATGGCGGTAGTTGCACGCATGTCCAAAGGAACTTTGCAGCATAATTAGAATGACATAGGCACTGCAGTATCGTATTTGGCAATAGTCTGTGTCAGTTTGTTAGTCATGGGGCAGTCGTTTTGAGGCCCCAATGTTTTCCCTGAACTCAGAGGCTGTCTCTGACATCCTCCACGTATTGCTCCAGCATATTCTGCTGTTGGTGGTAATGGATGAGCAGCCGATTGAGTTTGAGGTAGACACAGGAGCATCCGTCAGCCTCATTAACATGGATATGTACCAGCTTTTGGGCTGCCCTGCACTGCAATGGCCACTCCATCAAGTTGTGTCTTAGAGTAAACAGTGTATTCCTTTAAGGAGGCAGTTCTCCATCTTGGCACATCATAAGAATGTAGAATGGCAACTTGGTGGTTGATTCACCATTGGCTCAAAGTATTTTTGGGTTAATGGCTTTTCTGTTTTTGGCTTCCAGATAGCTGAAAAAGCACATTTAGTCAGTCCTCTTCCAAGATGTGCATTCCTTATTATGCTCATAAGATCAACTGTTAAGAGAATACTGTGGGTCAGGCAGAAAATTTTGAGACACATCTCCCTTAAGCTGAGGCACATGACTCCCTTAACCCATCTGCAATCCCTAAATTTTGTCGCCCTCACCCTGTTTCCTTCACTGTGAGTGATAAGTTTAAGGCTGAGTTGGTGTGTTGGCAAAACGTCTTTGTCATTTCTCCTATTTTGTTGAGTTAGTTGGCCACCACTCTGGTGGTGACTCAGAAACCTGACAGTACTTTGCATCTTAGTGGTGAGTTTAAATGGATGATCAATACGAAATGTGTTACAGACTCTTATTCCATTCTGCAGCTGGAGGGGTTGTTGGTGAAGTGGTCAGTACTTTTTACACATTGACTTGTGTGATGTGTACCTGCAGTTGCTGCTGGGTGCTGCCCCTTGAAGTTTCTTAGTGCTTAACACCCCTCTGCACCTGGAATTTATCAACATTATTTGGAGCGGCTGATTCAAGACATTCCCTGTAGCGTGAAATACCTCAGTGACCACTCGATAGATGTGATAGAAGCATTTGCAGAATCTCGCAGGTGGTCTTCCAGTGCCTTCCTGGATTTTCCTTTGCTGGCATGAGAGGTCATGGCTGCCAATGGTGCTGACCCACTTTTCTGGAAAATTGCTTCAGCTGTCCATATAGGGTGGCCCAAGTGCGCTCTTGGAAGAGAATTCAGCATGGCACTCTTTATTTTTCTCCAACATGATCGGTACAACATTGTTCAGGGGTCCTCCTCCTTACCGGAGAGAAGCAATGCTGCCAAGTTGTGGGGTATGACTCATATGAAGGTTTTAGCATGTCATCATGTCTCCTAGCAGGTGATCAATTGCAACACTGAACACCTTGTGTGCCCTGTGCAAAGAACCAGATTGTGCCGCCACATCAGTTTTCCCCTAAGCCAATCTCGGAACAGGGTACACATTAATTTTGTGGACCATTTTTGTGAAGCATGTGGTTGTTAGTAGTTGAGGGATTGTTAGATTTCCTGTAGATCACCAGCAGTCCTCCACAACATCAACGGCAATGGTCCATACATTATTGGTCACTTTTGCTATAGAGAGCTCCCCACAGACCCTTTTTCTGTGGCAACAGTTGGCTATTTGTTTTGCAGAAATTTGAAGATTTTTGCATTCACAATGGTATCCAGCATCTGACTAACGTTCTGTACTACCTGACATCTAACTTGGAGGTAGAGGGCATCTTGTGGGTATTCAAGGCCCAAATGAAGAAGTCTGCAGCTGCCTCATCCCACTATTATGCCCTGTCAAGTTTTCTGGCTACAGACGAGTTAATGGGTGTGGTCCAGTGGAACATTAGTGTGGGCACCAACCATGGGATTCTTTTTGTATCTGTTACACTCCAAGTCACATGCCATAGACTGCTGTGCTTTTCTCACAGGGCTGTGATTTGGGCTCAGTCTTTTGGCGGCAGCAGGAGTGGGTGCTGGTTTGTGGTGGGCCATAAAGATTGACAGTTACTTGTGGTGGATGTCAGTTGGGAGCAGCTGACCCATCATTCCAATCGCCTGTTGCACCTTCATTGCTACCTTCTCCAAGCCAGCTGGGTGATGGCGTTGGATATCATGGTGGTGCAATGAGAGGCTCCCAACTGCAGTAGTGTGCTTCCCCACTGGTACCATTATCAGCCCCTCTGCCATCCTACCTCTGACCATGAATACAATGCCAGTGGGGCTCACTTCATTGCTGCTGACTGAAGAGCCTGTAAATGCACTCATTTCCCTGCTTTCCAGTGATGTGGTCCTCGCCCCCACCGATTGGCAGACCAACTGTTACACCAGCATCCTCAATCTGCTGCTTCTCCAGTGGAGCACGCTGCATCAGTGCTGTCTCCTTCAGTGGTCAATCTGCTGCCAGGGAATCTTGCACCCTCTCTGGTTTTGCAATGAAGATCACAGCACAAAGGGGGCCATTTTCAGTTCTCCTGGCCTTTTCAGAGAGGAGGGATTTAATATCCCCATGAGCAGACGTCGAGACAGAGGCAGTGGAGCTGGCGTGGGTATCGCAGTGGGATAGGACTCAAAGCTGCCTTGGGAGGTGGGGGAATGGGTCTCCTGCAAAGCATGGCATGGTTAGAGCCGCTGACCCATGTGTTTACCTGCTGGTGGCAGTGGGCCAGGCCAGGCACTTCTAGCACTGACTTCAATGCCCACAGACCTAACCTTAGCTTCACACAGTGCTGTGCTCTGTGCACTCGATTGTCATTTGCTTGCACTGGCCATGTGTTGTGTTTCCCTTCACGTTTGTTCACTAGTTGGTATTCAGACTCTCTGTTCCTCCATAGACTAACTCGCATGTCAAGATTTGTTTCCTCTTCTGGTGTTCAACTTCCCAGCTTGTAATTGAGCCACTGTCAGTTAGCATCAGTACATTCGTGCCAACAGTTATGAATCCATGGTGGTGTCACTCATGCCAATACTAAAGAGATATATTACACAGAATTTACAGTAATACAGGTATGCACAGGGATGCTCGAATAATTGCATTTGATATATATTCAATACATTTTGACAGTGAATTACAATAGGAAAATATATTTTAAAATTGTGATACGCAGTTTGGTATTGATATACTAAAAATTTATAAATTGGCTAAAATGGTTGTGTTCTCTTACAAATCGAATTCACTATTTCACCTGATAAGAGAGTCCAACTTGATTTACAGTCACTGAGAAATCTTTGTCAATGCCAGAATCTGAATAAATGTTAAAGTTACTGTTTATGAGCACTATGAGGATTGCCTCATCTGTATATTTTATTTTTCAGTTCATTTGTTGCTCACTTTTATTCCTTGAAATTTCACAATTGCCTTAAGAACCACAACCTGAACTGATTGCTGTATTGTAACACAAAAAGAGTATTCACCCAACAACTCCACTCCATTATGAGGAAGTAAATTGATTAAAATGATGTTATCAACATTGTAAGAATGCACACAGTAATACACGTACATAACAGGAACCAAACCTTAAGCAGCAGTTCATTCACCAGTCGTGATACCAAGTTGGGAGACCAAGGTAAGCATCTACCTCAAAGTAATGAAAAAGCTGATGAAAGTCAGTACATGGATAATGTATTCTTGGCAATAGTTTCTCTCTCTATTGGTGCTCAGTGAGCTGATACTGTGGTTATGACACTAGACTAGTTTTCGGAAGGAGCAGGATTCAAATCCCCATCTAGCTATCCATGTTTAGATTTCTGTGGGTTCCTTAAATTGATTACAATGAACAATTGACAAATGTATTTATCTCAAATACATTATCTTAAATAGCATGTCTTCTTTATCCATTAATAAAAGTAAAAGTGAAGAAGCCTAAAAAATAGAATGGTCTTAATGTCCATTTTTCAAATTACAAGATGCTAATTAAATAAATTTGTTAATATACATGTTTATTCCCTTTTGCAGCATACCGTGTCAACTCTAAACATCTGGATGTAGTAAATGCCTAGTGACAGTTCAACATCACTAGTCCATCAGTACATGGCTCCCTATTTGGGCATAAACACTTGAAAATGGGCCTACCACTGGGAAACAGTTGTTGGTAACAGTAATAAAAGACAATCACGGCACTGGTGGCCAGTTCAACGTGCAAATTTTTTTTTTTTTTTCTCCCCACGTGCATTAGAGGAGATAATGAAAATAGAATGTAATGTAACAACCTTAGATTTACTATAAGAATAGTACATGGTTTTTGCTGTATGTCTTGAGTATTTCATTATATATGACTATATTTCACATTTATTTTTCATTATTTAATATTATTTGGAGTAAATGCAGATTATCTGAATACTGATGCTAAACAGACAATGTCCTTAACAAAATTATGAATCTCAGTAATTTGGAATTATATACTTATGAGTTTATATTCAATTAAAACAAAATAGTGAAATTCACTCACACACACACACACACACACACACACACACACACACACACACAAAAAGGAAAGCATGCGTGCATGCATGCACCCTCAAACACAGTTCACACAGTCGTGACCACTGTTCCGACATGACGACAATCCAGAACGGAAGAGCAGAGAGGACCGTGAGACGACGTCAGCAAATAGGGCACTGACAAACCCCTCTCTAGGATGAACCAAGACAGAAGCAGCCTCTACATGAAGAGATTTTAAGCACTGCACCCTCTAGCCACAGCGGAGTGGAAGACCAGCCATCATACAAATGCTACAGCCATGACTTATGAACTGTATTGTTTTGCTTGCATTGAAATTGTATATACCAAAGGACATTGATTATTTGCATGTCACCATTTGTTTGCAACACACATTTGTGAACACAAAGTTAAGTATTGTCAATTTAACTTAATTTGCTTGAATTGTTGTCTAGCGATCTGAGAAAACAGCTTTCTGGGCAACCTATACTAGATGAGTGGGCAGAATACAAGAACTACAGTCTCTGGCAGCTGAAGCCACACTACAAACAGCAGCGCAGCATTGTTCGTAGTCTGGCGTCAGCTGCTAGAGACTGTGGTCATGTGTGTGTGTGTGTCTATTATTTGTCTATTATTTGTCTATTATTGACAAAGGCCTCATTGGCCAATAGCTTATTTTGTGACAGTCTTTATGTTGTGCCTATCTGTGACTTAGCATCTCTGCTATATGGTGAGTAGCAGCAATCCTTTTCATAATATTTTTACATTCCATTCAATATTTTCCATTGTTTGAGAATAATAACTCGATTATGTAACCCATTTTTTTTATGAAATTATAGTTTAGAAAGACAGTTTACACAATAATGTGTAACATAATGCAGCTACTAAGCAAATCGAATGAAAAAATTTAGTCATAAAATCCATAAAAGTTAGTAACCAAAATAATTAGGTAACTTATTAGAAATTTGCTAATTTTAGAAGCAATTATTTAAAATTCACATTTTATGAAATTTTGTATAAAAGACCAATTGTGTAAGAGAACAAACATTATTGTCACACTTAAGCTTTTGTGAATATGTAAGTTTTCATTATAACTATACAAGAGTATCAATGCTGACAGTGAGTTTATCATCATGAATTACTACATTTTTATACAAGGATCATTCTACAAGTCATGGCAAATATGGTATATCTTTTGATAATGCAACAACATGAGAATTCCATGATGTGCATTGAACTGGTATGGCAGTGTGTATCTGAATGCCAACATAGAATAGGGTACGTGAGGCCTTGGTAAAGGTGGAAATGTAACACACACATTGGAACTCTGTGTAAATTTATTGTGCTAGAGTACAAATGAAACAAAAATGAATCAGAATCAATCACTGTGCTTCAAAATAGTCCCCCAGTGTATACACACAGCATTGCCAATGATGGAGAAGGCACTGAATGCCACTCGCGTTGCCATCCATGTGTGCCACCTGTTGCTGATATGCTATATGAGGACATTCGCCATGTTGCAAATCACCTCCCACACAATGGTTTCCTCAGTTGTGGAATGAGATTGCATGAACTGCGGTCTGCTGAGTTGGGTTGTGGGGGAGGATCCATCCTGTAACACGCCAACTTCACACTGAATGTTTCAGGTGCTGATACTAAGCCATTCTCACATGCAGAAGCAATCTGTTGGTTGATTTTGGTAATGTTTGCTGTGGGCTTTTGAATGTATGTACTGCAGTTAAGGAGATTGCCACATGTTCATGCGATATACCATAGTTGCCATGACTTATGGAATGACCCTCATATAAGGGTCAGTGCAAGACCAAGCAAGTGTTGTTTCTTAACAATTCAAGAAAGTCGTTAGCTGTTGTGAAAAATGTGCAAATAATTTATTGAGACCATTAAATTTGTATGAATATTTCTTGGAAGACTGAGCCAATACAAGATTTCATGAGCTCAAAATCAGACTTTCATTCTGTACTTTTGAAAATATGAACTGAACCTCCTGCAAACGCTAGAAAATGAACCAGTTTCATCAGATAAGTGTTATTTAAAAATTCAATATATGCCACGTCATAACAAAAGTGCTCTGTAGTCTGGAGGAGCTATATTAAAATGCACGTAATCGCATTCTAATGACACTTGTGATTCCCACTGGTGTGAAAGTTGTAACCATTTCACGGGTCCAAGCAGCGAGAAAGCAGGCCCTCTCTTAACATCACATATTCCATGAAAATAATGTTATAAAATTTCTTCCATTCCATTCCATCACCTTGACTGATACAGCAACCATTGTAAAATTTGAGGTAAAAATACTATCTTGGTTGTGGAGGTTTTTATTTCCAAATTTCAGTGATGCATTTTACCTGTGGTAGGCACCATCAGATTATAGAAACTGGTTGTGGTGCATGCTGTTCATAAAATGGGTACATGATGCGAATACATCAGCAAAATGTGACTGGGATGTCAAAAATTTGAAAATCCTCAAAGACTGTCATCTGGTATCCTTACTTGTTTCTACGCATCAAGGATGCCAACAAGTTTGGAACAGGTGCACAGCAGAGCTTCATGGAGCAGGAGCACACAATGTATGAGTGGCCTTGCTGACAATGAGCCTCACACTGTTATTTTAGAAATTACGTACATTGTGATTTATAAGGGTATGTATGTTCTGTATGTGTATATGGTGCTGTGCAATGGTTAATGTAACCGACAAGCCTTCATCATCTTTCTGATTTTACTGTACTACTTGCACTCGAGTCCCAATTACCATACTTTTCAACATTCTATGTTTGTCAGCAGCACATACATGTTGTGCTCCTGCTCCATGAAGCTCTGCTGTGCAGCTGTTCCTAACTTGTACGGTGTCCTTTATGCATGGCAATGAGTAAGGAACCCAGCAGACAGGCACTGGGAAGTTCCAACTTTTTGAAATTGCAAATCACATTTCGTTGATGTATTTGCATCATGTAATCGTTTTACAGATGGCATGCACCATGACCAGTTTCTATAATGTGAAGGTGCCTACCACTGAAATTTGAAAATAAAAACCTCTGCAACTATGACTGCATTTTAATCTCAAAAATGTTTGTTTTCAACATTAATTACGAAAATTTGATTTAATTTTTCCCTCGCAAGTGTCAGTTTAACATAGATGATACCCAAATAAGTGTGAATAGAGATAAATCTTATTAATTAGATCACATAAGTGGCAATGTTTGCATGAAGACATGCTTGCAAGATTAAATGTAACTACAATTTAAACTGCTGAAATGATCAGAATATAAATATGCAGTTGTACCCACATGGATATGTACTCACATCTCTGAAAAGGAACAACAATATACATTTCGTTTTCTGTTTCAGTCACTGAGATGCCTGTTGCCAAAATTGTGACTTTTGCCTATATTTTTATTCACTGACATGAAGTGCTTCCAACTATACTGAAACATTTGTAACACTACACTGATTACATTACATTCCACTTAAATGCACACTTTATGTCAATAACTACCAAGCAATTAATCAAAATCTGCAAATTTTTCTATATCATCAATGCCATCATTGAATCAAGACATAGCCTATATTTAACATAGATTTCAAACAACAGTTAAGTGGCTTAGTAAATAACTTGTAACACAGAGAGAAACGGAGAACTGTACAAATTATTTACTTGTGTGTGTGTGTGTGTGTGTGGGGGGGGGGGGGGGGGGGGGAGCAAAAAATATACATGTGCAAAATGATAAACTCATTCAAGGACATATGTTAGAAAGAGAGACTGAAGAACATAGTAAACATGACAAAATATGATGACAAGTTATAAATCAATGGAACTGTGGACAGTGTGTAGCAAAACCAAAATAAAGTCATACCTATAATAGCAAAATATCCTATCCTAGAAACAAAAAAATGCAGTAAATAATGTCAAATTATCACCACAACAGGAAAAGAACTATTGTAATCAATGTTTATGTTGCTATATTCTTAAAAGGCAGGTGGATCAAACTGACAAGTTGTACATATCAAACATAAAAAACTTTGTGCTTTTGCAGCTAATTAGCTTACACTGACTATCACTGTTTCACATTAGGTTTCTCAAATCTGATGACCTCTTTTCTGGGAACCTAGAAGTGATCAACATGTTTCTGTAACTTATTGCACTATGCATGCTCCTGTTCGTAAAAACCATCATAAAAACCAATATAAACAATATGATTCCTGTTTACCAGACATTGCAGTCAATAGTTCCACTTGCTTGATGTATTGCTACCACAGTGAGTATAAAAGTAAGAAGGGGTGTCACAACTCTGTCTATTAAGAGTATGGCATAACTTTCATTGAACTAAACGTCATGCTTACCCTTCGGGTTCACAGAAACATTTGTGCTTTTCCTTGTTATGTGTCATAACATATGTTGGTCTACCACTGAATACTTGATGTCTTGACTGGGAAGGGTGAGAAATTGGGGTATTACTACGTCCAGCACTTGCTGTACTCTGAAAATACAGAAGACAAAATTGATACAATAATGGAACACTGCAGATGGAATGTATATAATTCAACTCAGTTCAGTTCACTCTCTCTATTCACCCACTAACAATATACATCATATGGATGTAGTCAGTTCATAGCCAAGGCCAGTTACAGTAAAATTACTTATATTTAAGTTGTTTACTAACTTCCATTTAAATACAAACATCTAACAGCAGTACATGTAAACAATTTTACTTTTACACATTCATGTACTCTTCAATGTTATAAAAGTTGCATTTTATTAAAATTTGTTTTATCTCAACTTTGAATTTATGAAATTCTTTTTGTTTTATTTATTGTAGTGGGAAATGCATTAAAGAGTGTTTTGGATTGACAACGTACACCTTTTTGGTAATGGACTTTTTTGTGAGTGTCTGTGAAAACCATCTCTGGGTCTTGTAGTTATGAACTGCTGATTGTTCAATGTTGACAATTCCTGTTGGATTTTCAGAAAGCACACACATTCATGAATGTATAAGCTCAGAAGTATCATTATTTTTAATTCTTTCAATATTTCCCTGCTTGGCTCTCTACAGGGAACTCCTTTCAATATTCTATCCCATCTCAAGTGCTCATCCACCCATATGCATAGAGATTTTGTGTATGGAGCTTGTGTTAACAGCATAGTTCCCTAACTCAGCTTTCATGTTACTTCTAGTTTTACCTCTAATATTACTGATATTCATAAATAGTGTTTTTCATTATTTATAACCAAAGCATTATCCCTAAACCATTTTCCTCCTCATTTATAGTCTTACAGGAAAGACAACCATTCATTGTTTAGAAGAAGTGCCATGCAATGGATAGTGGCATAACCATAATGTTAGTGAAGCTATATTATTCACCGAACCCTCATCATCAGAATGTGAAAATCATGGCTGTGTGTATGTTGTGTTGTATTACTTGATGTTAATACTATTACTTAACAGTTAATGGTTGTTCAGATTTTAGTCTATCAACACCAAACTGCGTAGCTCTTACAGAAATGCGTAAAGTGGAGATCAACTATAAAAATGATAATACCAGTCTCAGTGACATTAATCATCATTCATTATGTTGCAACTAAGAGATGAGTAAGTGGACAACAATTGATATTGTAGTACTCCAATTTGTTTTCTTTTACAAACAGTATAGAGCAATTAGTGATTTATTAAGGAGACACTCCAAACGAAGAGAAAGATAAATAAAATAACTGTTTTTATTTAATTTGAACTTTTGGTTCACTAGTAGCTTGTCAGAGAGTGATAAATAAAAATAATCATGAAGAAATATCCCAAGACATGAGGCAAAAGAAACGTGGATGGAACTAGAACAGCATAAGGAAAAAGTAACCTGGAAAACTATTATAATCAACAAATGTGTCTATCTAAATGTGGGAGAGAAGGCAAAGAAAGCTGAATGTGATGCTGACAGTAAAGTAGCAATTCATATTAAAGCCCTACTGGAAAATCCTGGATGAAGTACAAGAAATTACATGATTGAAGATAATGACTCACCATTTAACAGAGGCACTTAATTGTGGATAAGCAAAAACTTGAAGATAACAGCTTGACTTTTAAATTTTCATTCTTCTTCAGTTCATGCATAGCTACATAGTCCCAGCATGCTCAAACCCTCTATTATTCAGTAAGTTGTTGACATTTATTTATTCATTCATGATAAATCTGGATATGACAGTGGTAGGTGAGTGTCAGAGCAGATGCCACATGTGGTATTTTTTTAGAGGTAAGAGTTTTGTTTCACAAAAGGAGACTCCTCAGAGAGACAGTTGAATGGAGGGGGGAAGGAATGACATCACAAACAATATACATGTTAGGTATGTTAAAATAACTGTTGCGTACTTGATAACAGCTTAGTGACATCTAAGGGAGCAGGTAGGACAGTGACTGGTTTATTGGATAAACTAAAGCCTATAACTGTGGACAGCATTTGTGCTGATGCTAATAAATAACGTGGATATTTTCACAAGTTCCTCTCGACTCCTGGCATCAGAAAAATGACTGTAAAACAAAAAAATGAAACACAATGAAGGAATTATCTGACTGGGATGGAAATCAGTAGATGTGATGTACATCTAAGGACAAGCAAATTATTATGATTTCAGAAAAATTGGATGATTTATTCTAGAGAAAGAGCTTCACAAATTAAGCAAGTTAGTAATGTGTTGGTCAACCTCTGGTCTTTATGATTAGATTAGATTAGATTAGATTAATACTTGTTCCATAGATCATGAATACGACACTTCGTAATGATGTGGAATGTGTCAGGTTAATAAAAGATGTCTGTACAAGGTATTACATTACACAAAATATTGCATGACACTAATGTTTAAGTTAGGTTTTTTTTTCCCTCCCTTAATTTATATCTAAAAATTCAGCCAATGAGTAGAAGAAGTTGTCGTCTAGAAATTCTTTTAATTTGTTTTTAAATGTTGGTTGACTATCTGTCAGGCTTTTGATGCTGTTTGGTAGGTGACCAAAGACTTTTGTGGCAGCATAATTTACCCCTTTCTGTGCCAAAGTCAGATTTAACCCTGCATAGTGAAGATCATCCTTTCTCCTGGTGTTATAGCTATGGACACTGCTATTACTTTTGAACTGGGTTGGATTATTAACAACAAATTTCATAAGTGAATATATATACTGTGAGGATCCCTAGATCCTTAAATAGATGTCTGCAGGATGACTGTGGGTGGGCTCCAGCAATTATTCTGATTACACGTTTTTGAGCAATGAATACTTTTCTACTCAACGATGAATTACCCCAGAATATGATGCCATACAAAAGCAGTGAATGAAGGTACGCATAGTAAGCTAATTTACTGAGATTCTTATCACCAAAATTTGCAATAACCCTAATAGCATACGTAGCTGAGCTCAGACGTTTCAGCAGACCATCAATGTGTTGCTTCCAGTTTAACCTCTCATCGATGGACACACCTAAAAATTTTGAAAATTCTACCTTAGCTACAGACTTCTGTTCAAAGTCTCTATTTATTACTGGAGTTGTGCCATTTACTGTATGGAACTGTATATACTGTGTTTTATCAAAATTTAAAGAGAGTCCGTTTGCTGAGAACCACTTAATAATTTTGTGAAAAACATATCATTTACAATTACATCCCTTAGTTCTTGGTTTTTGGATGTTATTACTATCCTTGTATCATCAGCAAAAAGAACTAACTATGCATCTTCATCAATGTGGAATGGTAAGTCATTAATGTATATCAAGAACAGTAAAGGACCTAAGACCGAACCCTGTGGGACCCCGTACTTGATAGCCCCCCAGTTTGAGGAATCAGCTGTTGTTTTAACATTACATGAACCACTTATTTAAACTTTCTGCATTCTTCCAGTTAAGTATGAATTAAACCATTTGTGCACTCCCCCCTCAAACCATAATGATTTAGCTTATCTAAAAGAATTCCATGATTTACACAATCAAAGGCCTTTGAGAGATCACAAAAAATACCAATGGGTGATGTCCAGTTATTCAGAGCATTTAATATTTGATCAGTGAAAGCGTATTTTCTGTTGAAAAGCCTTTCTGAAAACCAAACTGACATTTTGTTAGTACTTTATTTTTACAAATATGGGAGGCTACTCTTGAATACATTACTTTCTCAAAAATTTTTGATAGAGCTGTCAGAAGAGAGATTGGGCGATAGTTGTTGACATCCAACGTATCCCCCTTTTTATGCAATGGTTTTACAATGGCATATTTCAGTCTATCAGGGAAAACACCCTGCTCCAAAGAGCTATTACATATGTGGCTGAGAATCCTACTTATCTGTGGGGAACAATCTTTAAGTATCTTGCTGGAAATGCCATCAATTCCGTAAGAACTTTTACTTTTCAGTGAGTTTATTATTTTACTGATTTCAGAGGGAGAGGTTGGTGGAAATACAGTTGTTTCAAACTGCACAGGTATGGCCTCTTCTATTAGAAGCCTTGCCTCTTCTAGTGAAGATCTAGATCCTATTTTCTCCACAACATTTAAAAAATGATTATTGAAAATATTTTCAATTTCTGATTGTTTGTTAGTACACTTGTCATTCAGTTTTATGGCACTAAAGTCTCCCTGTGCTCTTGGTTGCCCTGTTTACCTTTCAATAATATTCCAAATTGCTTTAATTTTATTATCAGAGGTACTGATCTCAGACATGATACACATGCTTCTGGACTTTTTAATAACTTTTCTTAGTACTGCACAATAGTTTTTATAATATTGAACAATTTCGGGGTCAGTACTCCCTCTTGCTGTTAGATACAGTTCTCTTTTACGGTTGCAAGATATTCTTATTCCTTTAGTTAGCCAAGGTTTTTTTATACGTTTTCTCAGAATTGTGTTTAATTATTTTCTTGGGAAAACAATTTTCAAATACCCTTAAAAATGTATCGTGAAATAAGTTATATTTCAAGTTTGCATCGGGTTCCATATACACTTCATCCCAGTCTAGCTGCTTTAGGCTTTCCCTAAAGTTTGCAATATTTATATTGTTAATTGAACGCTTTGAAATTCTGATTTGATATACTGCATGGAGCTATGTCATGTACTGTAACTAGCTGTGCACCATGATCTGAAAGACCATTCTCAACAGGATAAGCATTTATGTCCTTAAACTTATCTTGGTCTATAAAAAAGTTATTTGGCTTGACACTGATCGATAGAGTTGCTGGATGTTCTCCTGAGGGATATTGTTCCAAATTCTTTCCAATTGGCACATTTGCTCATCAAAATTCTGAGCTGTTGGAAGGACCTGCCCATAATGCTGCAAATTTTTTCAGTTGGCAAGAAATCCAGTGACCTTGCTGGCCAAGGTAAGGTTTGGCAAGCATGAAGACAAACATGTGTAGGAGGACATTATCTTGCTGAAATGTAATCCCAGGATGGCTTCTCATGAATGGCAACAAAACAAGGCTTAGAATATTGTCAGTGTACCTGTGATGTAAGGGTACCACAGCTGCCAGCCAAAGACGTCCTGCTATAAAAAGAGATGGCACCCCAAACCATCACTTATAGCTGCTGGGCTGCATGGCGAGCAACAGTCAGGTCAGTAACCTTCCACTCCACTGTAACGGGTGTCTCCAGACATGTCTTTGGCCTGGAATCTTGTTGAGTGGACTAGAATTGTATTCAGTGATGAGTCCTGCTTCGAACTGAACCCCTATGACCAGCGAAGACATATCTGGAGATGCCACAGACAGCAGTGGGATACCAACCTGATTGTCACCTGACATCCGGGAGTGATGGCCTGGGGTGCCATTTTTCAAAGCAGAACCCTTTGGTTGTCATCCATGGCACCCTTACAGCACAGCAGTTTGTCAACGATAGTCTATGGCCGTTCCGTTCCCTCCATGGCAATCCATCCTGGGCTTAACATTTTAACAAGATAATGCCTGCCTGCACATGGTGAGACTTTCTACTGATAGTTTTCATGCTTGTCAAACCCTACCTTGGCCAGCAATTTCGCTGCATGTCTCCCCAGTTGAGAACATTTGGAGCATTATGGGCAGGGCCCTCCGATAGTTGGGAGGTTTGACAAGCTAACACACCAATTGGACAGAATTTGGAATGACTTATCTCAGGAGGACGTCCAACAACTCTATCAATCAATGCTATTGCATAAGGGCCAGAGATGGATCAACACATTACTGTTTTGCTCAATTTGTGAAGCTCTCTCTCTTGAATAAATGATCCAGTTTTTCTTAAATTGTAGTCATTCGTTTGTCTGTACTTGTACATCACATCTACCGATTTACATTCCAGTCAGGTAATTCCTTCATGGTGCATCATCTGCTATTTTTTAAATAATTTTTTATTCCCCCCCCCCCCCCCCCCTCCTCCCCTCTCGCCCTTAGAGTTTATTTAGCTATCTAATGTATGCAAAGACCAAAAAACTTTTTAAGTAACTTGTAGATAACAGTGCTTTCAAAAGTTATGAAACATGATAGTCTATTAAAGAAGTCTTGTTGAACATACAACAGTTGGTATAGAAAAATATTGACAGTTTCAGTAATTTGTCGACATGCAGTAATAACATTGTAAATTATCCTTTTGCTCCTTTGTGTATCAGATTTAAACTAATGAGACTTTCATTCAGACGTAGGGAACTCAGTTTAGGATGCATAAGTAATAAATTCAGAAAGAAACTAATTTCTCATAATGCCCAATTTAATTAAACCATTGCAGAAGTTAGCAATTTTGTGAGACAAGCCATGGGCAGAATTGTGAGTTGGCAGTATAGAAACTGAGATACATTATTTTCTGACCCTCATCCCATTTTTTCCAAAACAATTTATTACAGTGTGAATTAACCACTGTGATATGCAAAACTGCTGTGACATTTTAGTCTTCATTTAGCCTCTCATAGCTTAAACGCAGCAGAATGTATTAAAACAAATTTTCTGATCAGCTCGTAACAGGGGAGTATGTAATGATAGTTAAAGCTAGATTAATAATTCTGTAATTCATGTACTATGGCAGAAATTACTTATCCATTAAGAATATTAAAAACTATAAAGTGCTTCAGTTATGTTCTTTGTGTTTTAAAGTATCTCAATTATATTTCTGTAATTACAGAGAATGACACTGAATCAATAAACTTACCTTTGTTGTGCTTACATTCTTTCCAGTGGAATTATTAACCACAGTGTCAGTCTTATAAGGGTTATCAACTTTTGTAGGTGATGGAATTTCAGCTTCTGGTAAAGCTGGTATTGACCTGTTTTCAACATCTCTGTGCGATGACAGGTCAAATGCAAACTGAGATATAGTATTAAATTTCTCAGATGTAAAATTTAACTCTGCTGATTCATGACTGTGAGTCGTGAGTGTGTTGGGTGATATGCCTGGAGAATTTTCATTTTCTTTAACATTCTCATCAAATAAATTTTCATCAAATGGTGATTCACCAGGAGACTCACTTTCTGAACCACTCTCAGACTCTATGTTATGTTCTGCAGGTGATTTTAGAGTAGAGGCCTCTGTTACTGGCTTCTGTTTTTTCTTGCCTCGTCCATGGTGATGTTTGTGCCTTGCTGCAGGTTTACTGTTGTTGTTTTCTTTCTTTACACTTGCACCTTCCCCGTATTGAATATGAATGGCTGGCAATCCATAATCATTATCATCCTTCTCTGTGGTAGTATCCTCTTTGGTCTGAGTCTCACTGTCATCCTCATCCTCATTACTGACATCATACGAAGGCTGTGGTGGTCGTTTTTCTCGCAAGTGGCGCCTAATATCCTAAAAAATAAATTGAGTTACTAAATTGTAATACATAATGCATCCAAGAAGTTCAAGTAAACAGGATTTTCAGTGTAAAGCACTGGCCACATTTTGGTTATTTTTATAACACAAATAAATTATTATGGTTTCAGTAAAATCAAATAATGAAATCTAAATATGTGAAATACCTATTATTTAGAACAATTGTGTAAAGAGAGGACAGAAATTTACACTATAGAACTAAATCCTTCTGATATGGAGCAACAGAATCGATTCCACCTAATTATTTGCTTTCGAAGAAATTACCCTTCTGCTGAAATAGATCCATGTTGCAATAGGCTGAACTGTCAACTTATTTTTCTGTTTTCCAGTCATAGTGCTACATTTTGAAAGGAAAGACTGTAATCTAGCAACAATACACCAGGAAAAATTAAAATATCTGAGGACTTTTAACTGAAGGAGATGATGATGATGATGATGATGATGATGGCTGTGGTTTTAGAATGCTGAACTACTGAGTTATCAGCACTCTTCTATAAGACACCGATTAAAGAAGGTCAAAAAATGCAGTAACACAAAACACAGATAAAAATAACAAAGGATAATTGTCGACACAACCCATTATAAAGTAACAGGACAAATAAACTTAAAAGTGGCACAGATTACCATTGCCAAATGACCATTTAACAGCAATGGGTGACAAAGCCATGCACCCAAATCTCTCTCCCAGTGTTTTGGGAAGGAGCACAGACAACACACAAAACCTCTACCACATTCACCTCACTGCCATTGAGGATAGTAGATGGGCCATGTGGAAGATACAGAGCGGTATGCAGGACAGAAGATAAAACACACTCAAATAAAATATGGTTTCACACACTGATAAGTCCATTTGGCATAGGTTAAAAATTGCGTAGATTACTGTGACAATGCCCCATTCTTAGCTACGTAAGGCCTACTTTTTCTGCTTGCCATGGCTGAAAGGAGGTAAGCCATGGTCACATTGTAGATTTCCCAAACAACAACTTATTTATTACTCCTCACTTCCAGTCACTGAGGCTCCCATAAACACATGGTGTCCCTTGTTACATATTTAGAAAGTACTTGCAGGATAAAACAACAAGCTGGTCAGTGAGAGCAAGCCTCCTTTGTGGCCACACCAGCAAGTTCATTTTCCCTAATTCCTAAGTGCCTGGCACACAGCAGATAATTATGTCCTTCTCCTAGTCCATCCTATCTGTTGGATACAACTGTCCAAAATTTATGTAAAGAAGGAACTTGCAGACTCAGAGCAGATGAGAAATTTCTTGCTACAATATCATCTCTTATGCTCCAGTGCCATCAAGATAGAAAAAATTCTGCATGGTAGACAGAAAGTTTCTCTGGGAACTGTTTCTTGAAGTAAAATTTGGAAAATGTAACTGAGCATCAGATAATGCACCCCCACTTAGATCCATCAGTGTAAAAACTGATTCAAAGAAAAAAATTATTTTGAAGGTCCATTTATCACCACTAAATGAGGGCTACTTGCAGTAAATTGCTATTGTGCTCTGCATTTTATTGTACATTTATGACCTTGCATCAAATTAGGATTTGGTAGCTTTGACAACTAAATTATATTACATAATGTAGATACCAAACACATAAAAATGGGATATACAAAAGAGATAATAGTATTTGATTATTATGCAAAAACAGTCCCGTTAAATTAGCAGAACCATCCAAAGAAAACTCAACCTTTTATGCCTCTCTATTAAGTGTACATATACTGCAACTGTATCTGAATGAAGAAGTCTGCAGGGAGTGTCTGTGAGATGTAAGGATCCAGGTCTTTCATATAGAGGGACCCAATGTTTGACACCAAGTGCGATCAATATTTTTTTCTGTGGAGGAAAGGAAGGAAGATCAAGTATTAAAACCCACTGACACCCACCAACAAAGAAAGCACTAGAAATGGAACACAAGTGTGGAATGGATAAGGATGAGGAAAGAAATCAGCAGTATCTTTTTCAGAGAAAGCATTGTGGCATTAATCTTAACTGTTTAAGTGAAACCATAGGAAACCTAAATTCAGAACACAGACAGCGATCTGAACCCCATTATACCAAATTGCAAGTCCAGTTCCTTAACTACTATTAATAGTAGTCTCTGTTATACAACATGAAGCACATTTGTTCATGGCGTGCTATTCCTTTTTCACAGCATGTTTTGGCTAGAAATCAATGTGGGTCATATGTGGTAACAGGCACAGTAAAATTGACTGCAACATTGAAACTTAATAGCCAGTAACTGTTGTACGCAAATGATTATCATTACCAGTAGCTGTACTTATGCAAAGAAAATTTTTACTAGAGTCCAACAGTGTTTCCATTCACAAATTATTTTGTGCTGTAATCAGATTATTTACACATTATAAGACAGTCTTACATTTATTCAAAGTTCTCTGTGCTGTGCACTTAGCACTACACAGCAAAATCAGCAGAGGGCAAGCAGACACTGTCAGGCCAGGAGACTCAAAGTTAAAAGCAGTCGCTTCTCAGATACTGGAATAATTTTTGCTTCAACTATGGATACTCCACATTATCACATCCATCTGCCACTAGTGATGTCAGTCACCACAGAGACCACTGATAACTGTAAATACTTTTCTCTTCCACACAGTAGAGCACAGATGGAAATCATTCTGCCAGTGGCAGACAAATGGAGATGCACAACATACACTTGTCCAGCTTGTGTAGTTTCAGTTATCAGTTGCTGCCATAATAGCACACCATTAGTTATGAGTGGTCACCAGGCAGTTAAATGCTGAATGTCCATGGAAATTCAGCAGTTAAATGCTGAATGTCCCAGAAATTCAGATTCAAAGAATGAAGTTAGTAACTGTCATAGACAGTAGTTCACACAGAACTCTATAGTTTAGATGGTTCCTTTCAATTTGTTAGATTAGTTAGCATATAGGACTTGGACTCCAGTGCCAAACATGTAGCAGCAATCAAAGCTGAGTATTCTGTGTACACTGTTTAAACAAATGTGTATTAATCTGTTGCCTATAGTAACTGATTTAAAGATGACCCCCAGTGAGCACATGTGTTGCAAGCATATGAGCCATGTACAGCAATGATTATTCTGTGGTGGTAGAGGGGGGGGGGGGGGGGAGGGTTGCCTTCCTGTTACTTTGGACGTTGGGCACTAGATTTGCTTCAGTGAATACAACACACTGCCTACCCTTGCCATGACTAAAGGTGGCTCATTCTCATCCGGGGGTGTGAATGACCTGCTCTTCCTTTTTAACTTTCCCCAGTCTACTCATCTCTCCTTGCCCAGAAATGAACTATTAATTCCAAAAGTTACGTGTCACATTTACTTTTGCATGTGTACCGCACATTTCATCTCCTGTAGGTAAAAACTGACCAGAAATTCTGTTTCAAATTTATTTTCTTGATTGAATTTGTCTTGGATGCAATTTATTCAAAAGATTATGACATGATTGGATTATAATACAATTTTAAGTGTCACAAAACAAAGCAAAGCCAATACAGTTGCCTGATGATCTTCAGCTCATCCAAATAACTACGAGGGTTGAAATTTAAATAGTGGCAACTATTTATTCACAACCGATACAAAAGAGTTACATGTTTGCACCTGTTACTGTCCTTCAAAGTAGGCACCAGCATTGTGTAGAACCCGTTGCCAGCGATGTGGAAGGTGTAGTATACCGTTAGCAGAGCCTATTCTGTTGATGGTGCAGATGGAGTGGTCTACTCCCTCTCAAATCTCTGGACAGTTCTGAAGCAAATGCCACGAAATGGTTCCTTAATCTTTGGAATCAAATCAAAGTCACAAGGACTTAAGTCGTATTACTGTTCATTTTGGAGCATCACCTGTGACCAACTTTGCAAAAGAAGCAGCAACACTTTCTGGGCAACCCACCCATCATTTTGCACGACAAAGCGTGGCACATACAGCACAAGCTGTGGCTGCTCTGTTCAGCTGATGGGACTGGGAAGTGGTGTACCATCCACCATACTCCCTGGACTTCTGACTTTGACTTGTTTCTGAAGATGAACTTTGTGACATTCGCTTCACAACTGTTACAGAGATATGACAGGCAGTAGACTGCTCCATTCACACCATCAACAGAACAAGCTCTGCTAACAGTGTATTATGCCTTCCACGTCACTGGCAGTGGGCTCTACACAATGCTGGTGACTACTTTGAAGGACAGTAACAAGTGCAAACGCCTTACTCTTTTGTATCCGTTGTGAATAAATAGTTGCCACTATTTAAGTTCCAACCCTCATATATTTTTGTAGTGCGCTTTAAAGCAGGAGAAGCTTTGCATGTATTCTTACTGTTTTTGTTTTCATAAATGTGGTCTTTATGTGCAACAATTGAAACAGGATAAACAGATTAAGTTTCTTGCAGGATCACCTCAACAGACTATGAAATGAAATGAAAGAATTGAAATGGAATGAAATGATCCTATGGTATTATTGGCTGGCAGGCCCCATAAGGGATTATTTGGCCACCATAAGTGTCTTTTTATTTGACATTCAGTGACTTAGATGTCAATGATGATGACGACAACATAACATCCATTTCAATTTGAGTGATTTTCTAATAATACTTTGTGATATTTTACATGTTATCTGACATATAGTGCCATATTTCACTATTTTGAAGGGCACTAGTGAAAATAATTACCATTCTAAGTACATTCCTAATAGCCTTGGTAATGCTGTTATTTGTTATGAGTCTGTTCATGATAGAATAGTTCCCATTAAGAAGAGTACTTCTCTTTTTTTGCAGTATCAGAATTTTTCAGTTCTGTCTTCCACTGAAGCTTCATCGAGCATAGAAACTAATGAATTTTTAGAGCTGCTAGAACATATCATCAGAAAGATACCAAAAAAAGGAAATATTAGTTGTGGAGGTGATTTTAGTGTGAAGATAGATGAAACTATAGACAACGAACACATGAGACCTGTGGTTGGCCTTTGTGACTTGTGTACTAAGAAGAAATGGGAGGAGCAGCTACAGAAATCTTGAATGATTAATAACTTTGCTGCCTGTACTACCCTTTTCCAACATCATCCACAGCATTGCTACAAGTGGATTTCTCCTGGTGATACTGTTAGAAATCTGACTAATTTTGTGTTGGTCAGCTGGCATTGGTATACTTTAGTCCTGGATTGCAAGATCTATCATGGTGCAGATTGTGGCAGTGACCATCCTATGCTACTCCTGTAAATCCAGATAGAGCTGAAATTGATCAAAAGGAAAAGAATAAGATAGGTTTGTATAACAGACAAAAACAGTCTCAAAGAGTTTGGAGAAAGAATGAGACCCTACCCCAGCAAGTAACAGAGGATGAAGTAGCCCCCCAACGTGGGACAGAGTGAAGGAATTAATCAGTTCTTCTCCACTCGAACAGATTACTAATATTCCTTTAATGAAGCCCTGGATTATGAAACTGATCTACCACTGATCAAAGAGAGGAAAGCACACTGAAGAAATGTGGCATACAAATTGCTCAGGTTGAAGAAGCATACAAAATACTTTGCCATGAAATACAGTGCAACTGCTGAGCTGACAAGACACAGAATCTCAGCAGTATTTTTGACATAACAGACCAGCATAAAAAGGTAAATCAAATGCCTGACCTCTTCAGGAAGGTAAAACAGTGTTACTTGAGAGTTCAAACCATGCATATGGGTGATAGAAGATATAAATGGCAATCTTATCAGTGACAAGAAAGAAATTATAACTGGTGGAATGGACAATGAAAAACCCTGCATTGCACAGGAAATAATATCAAGGAAGAAGATATTTGCATGGAATCAGACACAGAATCTGATATTCTATTCAGTGAAATTGAAAGTGCTATCAATCATTTGGAAAACAACAAAACCTGATGTACAGATGGTATTTCCAGAGAAATTCTGGCTGTGGTGTGAGAAGAAGGCAGACATGATTTACATTTAATATGTATTATGGTGCAGAAAGCTGGTTATGTCCTAAAGACTGGACTGCGTCTGTTCTAATTCCTCCGCACAAAAAGGATCAGTTAGAAACTGCTCCAGTTACCTGACTGTGCATTAATATCACATGATAGCAGAATCCTGTGTGTAAATCCAGATAGAGCTGAATGCCTAAAGAAATTCCTGAAATCTCAGATTTCTTCTGAACAAGGAGGTTATGTGACAGGTAAAGGAACTAGAAAGGAAATAATGAATTTGATGCAGATAACTGAAAAATGTCTTGAGTTATGGTGTCCCTGCCTTCATTTGTTTCCTAAATTATAAAAAGGCCTTTGGCTTTGTGTCATATGGAACAAGTTGTGGCATGTGTTCAATGAGTTCGGGGTTCCAAGACACCCAGTGCTTTTTTTCTAAAAAAAAAAGTTTGAGGGTACTCCGACATTTGATTAATGCAGTGAAAATTACTTATAATTGAAGCATGGGATACCACCCGTCTGCTTTTAGCCATGTCATCAACATGTCAAACTAAAAAAAAAAAAAAAAATTAATTAAAAAAGAAAAATACTGTAGCCCAAGGCTGTGCAATGTTTATTTCTTTCTACTCCAAAGCTTCCTACTTCTTTGCAAATTCTGCAGCCAAATTTTTTGTTTGAAATGATCAACCAGTCATTTTACTCGCAAAATGTTATTTATTGTTCCTGAGTCCAACATTCTGGATGATCATTTAATTTTCTGCCATGCACACATTCGGTCACTGCATTTTCACACATAGGTTCAGTGCTCAAGTTTACAGTTTCACTTTCGTCATCCTTTGATGTTGAACTTCCTGGCTTTTCACTTGCACACAAATTATTGACAGTTTTTGGTTTTTTAGATGCAGGAGAACAAATAAAATAGTTTGTTAGTTTTCTGCTCATTTCTCACCTCCAACTTAACTTACAAGTTGCAACGAAAGACAGGACATACTGTAAAACTTCACACAACCGACGGGAATGGAACAGCAAACACAAACGAATAAAGAATGACAAAACAAAGATGGCAATGAATCGCGAAGGATCATCGTAGCGGGACTGTAGAGACCTCATCGGTACCTCGGTGTTTGAGCATATGCACTACCATCGGCCCCACTATTAGCGGGTGAGGGCACTACATGCTCGTCGAACTGGCTGCCAGCGATTCAGTTGTCGAGAACGGTTGCCACAGCTTCGAAATGCTTGAAACAGTCAATGACATCGCTTTTCCCACAAAAAACTGCACTGGTATCATTTGTATTGCAATTACCGACACGAAAAAATGCAATAAAAAATTTACGTCCGTGAAATAAATCTTTGGCACTCTTCCAAGTTCTCAACATCGTAAAAATATTATTCTGTCGACAAAAAGTTTAGGGGTATGCATCCCCCCAGCGTTCCCACAGAAAAACAGCACTGCAGACACCTAGTATCATTACTAAAAGGTGTTTATGACAGTCACACTGCAACCACAAATGTGGATGATGAAAGCTCAGAGTGTGTGATATGACAAATGGAATCTGAAAGGATTGTCTGTTGTCATCTTAGTTCTATAATATCTATGCAGAGTATGTCATCTGGGGTTACATTTTTACTGGGATGATTGAATTGTTATTTGGCAGCACGAAAATCAACAATCAGTGCTTTGCTGGTGATACTCCTCTCATTGCAGAAAGTGAGGAAGAACTTAGTTATCTATTCTCCGGAGTGAATAAAATTAGTTTAAATTTCATTCTAGAGATAAATATGAAAAATACCAAAGTAATGGTTGTTAACTGACAACATGTAGATCAAATTTAACTTACAAGCTATTTAAAGGATTTGGAGGTAGTGAATGACTTCGTATACCTAGGATCTCTTATCAATGACACAGGAAACTGTGATAAAGAAATAAAATGATAAATCATCCTTGGCCAAGCTTTAATGGTTAAAGACCTGGCAAAACTAAGCAATGTCCAAAACACTGAAGTTGTGACAGGTGGAATCATTGGTGTTCCCTCTTTTATTGTAGAGTTGCGAGATTTGGACCATGAAAGCTGGTGACAAGAGCCAAACTGATGCCTTCAAAATGTAATATGGAGGAAGATGTTATGCATACCATGCACAGAAAGAAGAACCAATGCTTCCTTTATAGAAGAACTTAGCTTCACAAGTAGTTTATATTCCCATGTCAGTCAAAGTTATTTTGAGTTCCTTGGGCATATTTTGAGAAGAGAGGGAGATAATTTAGGAATGGCCATCTTGCAAGGCAAAATTGAAGGCAGGACATGCGGAAGGTCATTAAGTTAGTGGGTGGATCAAATGAAGAAGATTGCTGGCCTACCTCTCCACATTACATTGACATTGAGAAGAGCTGATGATCACTGCAGAGGGAAATGTCCAGTAGAAGATTTAGGTACTTAACAAATTAATGAAGAAATGACATGACACTCAGCAATGGGTAAACAGACTCTTGTCAGTGATGATGATGTGGACCAATGATAGTATACCACACAGAGTGACGTATCTGCATAATCTTATTTTGAGTCCAGTCACATTATTCATGACCTGTGTCTTTGTCAACAGAAGACAGTTTGTGATAGCACCACTGTTTTTGTGGGTAAAGGGAAGATGACAGTAGCAGAGCTGTGGTAATACTATGTCTCTCTTCTCTGAAGTGTTGCAGTAATGGCTTGAACAGTAGCAAGGGACTGGACTGAGACTTCAGTACACTTGTGGAAACTGGAAATCAGCATGTTGCAACACGAGTGCAGGTAAGACTTATAAACAGCAAGATACCTATTTCAACTCTAAATGTACCCAGGAATCATCTAACAGAGTCTGTGGCAGCATGGTGCTGTATATCTTCTGTGTACTGAGATGATGTATTTTTACCCTTCAGTGGGGTA
This sequence comes from Schistocerca serialis cubense, assembly GCF_023864345.2. NCBI lineage: Eukaryota > Metazoa > Arthropoda > Insecta > Orthoptera > Acrididae > Schistocerca > Schistocerca serialis. The sequence goes on from NC_064639.1 coordinate 689,884,679, forward strand.
TAATCATAACTTACAAATTAAATCTATGCACTACATCAAGACACAAATCCAGACCCCTGCCTCTGTGCCACCAGCAACATTACCTACCCATGGCCCGTGCACCAGTTGAAAGTTCAAGCTCACCACTATTACCTCTGCATGTCTTCAAAATTAAACACAGGTCCTCCCTGCCATGTTTTTCACAGGTAATGTCCACAAGCTTTGTAGGAGAACCTCTGTTAAGTATGAAAGTCTTAACTTTGAGGCAATATTTGGTGATGTGTACTAAGATTGTTCCAAATGAAAGTGCACTTCCCACCAAAAATAAGTATGAGGGTTTTGATCCCATTTTCCAGCACAAGGTTTTTGCTCATTGTGTATATTTATCTTCTACAGATCTGAAATGTTTCACAGTTAGGATGTCAGCAAGGTGCTGTCCAATTTACTCACCCCATTTATGATGTTATCATTGCATCTCACCACAAAGAAACATCTGATCGACATCTACATCAGTATGCATACTCTGCAAGTCACCATATGGTGCTTGACGGAGGGTACCTGTACTTTTACTAGTCATTGCCTTTGCTGCTCCACTCGTAAAATAGAGAGAGGGCTGGGGGCTGACTCCCTATATGCCTCCATATGAACTCTAATCTCTGTGGTCCTCGCACAAAACGTATGTTGGTGGCAGTTGAATTGTTCTACAGTCAGCTGCTAATGCCGGTTCTCTATATATTTTCTCAGTGGTATTCCTTGAAAAGAACATTGTCTTTCCTCCATGGATTCCCATCTGAGCTTCCAGAGCATCTCTGTAATCCTTGCATGCTGATCAAATCCATTGCTAACAAATCTAGGAGCCCGCCTCTGCACTGCTTCAATGTCTTTCTTTGATCTGACCTGGTGGGGGTACCAAACACTTCAGCAGTACTCAAGAATGGGTCACACTAATGTTCTACACGTGGTCTCCATTACAGATGAACCACACTTTCTTAAAATTCTTCCAATAAACTGAAGTCAACCATTCACTTTCCTGACTGCAGTCCTTATATGCTCATTCCATTTCATTTCATTTTGCAGTGTTACACCCAGATACCAACGTGACTGTGTCAAGCAGCACATTACTAAGGCTGCATTCGAATGTTAGGAGATTGTTTTTCTTACTCACTTGCATTAACTTACATCCTTATACATTTAGAGCTAGTTGCCATTCGTCACGCCGACAGAAATTTTGTCTAAGTCATCTTGTATCCTCATATGGTCACTCAATGACAACACCTTCCCTTACACTACAGCATCATCAGCAAACAGCCACAGATTGCTGCTCACCCTGTCTATTAGACCATTTATGTATATAGGGACTAATAGCAGTGCTATCACATTTCCCTGGTGCCTCCTGACAATACCCTTGTCTGTGAGGAACACTCACTGTTGAGGACAACATACTGTGTCTTATCACTTATGAAGTCTTTGAGCCACTCACGTATGTGGAAACCTATACTGTATACTCGTACCTACATTAACAGTCTGCAGTGGTGCACCATGTAAAACACTTTTCGAAAAGTAGGAATATTAAATCGGCCTGTTGCCCTTCATCCATGGTTTGCAGGATATAATGTGGGAAAAGTAACATCAGAGGATGACAATAGAGACACTCAACTGGTCCTTTTCAAGACCAAAAATATTGAAAACTTCATTGAATATTGAAGGACTGTCAAAAGAGAAAGAAATGTTACCATCAGATTACGGAAAACAACATTCATTGGACATTTTAGCATTGCCAGAAATGCACAGAGGAGTAAATGACCAATGACCAAAAACTGAAGGGAAGAAAGTGGTATTACAGTGCCCTAATGAACAATATGGTAGCCTATCTTTGTAAGACCAGATACAGAGATTATGTCAATAAGTATCATGGACATAAACAACATTGCATTTTAACAACTGAGCTGCAGTTGTGTACTATTATGCCAGTGTAAAAACCATCTAATATTGATTTTATCTTCCACATGCCAAATTTTCAAAATGAAAACTTCAAGATTTATTTGGAGATTTTAATGGTCAAAATGTCAGCTGGGGATATAACTTGATTGATAAAAAATGGGAAAGAACTAGAAAGTTGGACCAAAAGAGAGGGACTGAAGCTTTTTATGTGACCCAAAACTCAGACCATCATTTAACAGTGGCAGATGGCAAAGAGGCTATAATCCTTACAATATTTTCAACTGATCTGGGCATGAAACAGAACAGTTGAAGAGTGTGGAAACTGATAAAAAACATTACCTACGATCCTGCAAGTCTACCATTGAGCACAAATGCCACTCAAATGGCCACTGAATCAAGAGACAAGACAGAAGGCAACTAGGCTGAATCTCAAGGAAAGTACCAAAGGAGAGGTCAAATCTCTCATTGAAAAACTGAGAAGAACAGTAAGAAAACAGAAAAGAAATATAGCAGCGGGCTCCTTAACATACTAACTGACCAAATACAACAGTTTGGCTCAAGAACTGATGAATGGATAGTGCAGATGATGAATGGATGTTTGGAAAAATTTCAGATTTCAAAACTGTGATGGAAGGATTAAGTAGTAACACAACTAAAGTCTGGTAAGCACCAACTGAGCCAACAAAATTCCACCTTTTTTCCTTAACCTGCCCCCTATAAAAGCTATTTTAGAGGATAATTGTGCAAAGAACAGCATCCAAAATCAATACAAAACTTATCCCTGAACAAACAGGTTTCAGACAAGGGAACCTGTGCTGTAGTGAGATACCAAATTTGACGCAACACATTGAAGGTGGTTTGTAAAGGATATTAATAACTGCTGCAGTCGTTGTTGACCTCTCTTATAACCAGCTGCTCACCAGCCACTTCTTCTTTCAGCACAATTGTCTGCAATCAGCAGGTAATCTGTCACAGTGCCACAGGCACTTTTCCATTGGAGACAGTAGTGCACTGAGCATTGCAAGTACTCCATGTGTTATAGAAACATTACTGCTGATGGACAATAACAAGCCTGCTGGCATGCTAACCTCTAGCAGATACCACCAGAGGTGCTGGCCTCACCTACAAGCACAAATTTTATGTACTTCACAGTATGCATGCAAACAGTTGATGATTGAATGACAATTCCAAGGTAGCAATTAAGTACAGTTTTATTTGCACAACACACCAAAGCATAATTCAATATAAGGCAGAGTTTGAGCAACACAACTAAAAGATTGTCCTGATCTGATATTAGTACGGCACAATCAAATTTTGTAGTCATGTTGGTCATGTTAGCCACCACTAGTCACAAGTACACAGTTTAGTTTCCACAGAAGCACTAATGGTTCAGTGGCACTGAGTCCTGTGAAGGTCAGCATCACAGGAGGCAAAGACCCTGAGAGAGTCAACTGGTGGCTTGGTGTCTTTGATGTGGAGTGGAATCCCTGGTGGCTGCTGGAGTGACATTGCACCATGGTGTAGGTTTGGCCACCCGGACTGGGCCCATCTGGGTAGCTCTGAATGATGAGCTGCTGATCACAGCCAGTGTTATGCCCAGAGACTGAGCGTATGCTCTTTGCTAGCAATCAAGCCACATCTCGAGTAGGCTGCAAGTGGAAGGATATCAAATATCGCTTGGTGAACATGTGACTTGCAGATGCAGCATAGTCCCTTTGATTGCAGTGTCACTGTCACCTATGAGAGCATTGTATGTGGGCGAGGCCGTCGCCTCTGCTGGCACCTGGTAGACGTTAGTATGTCAACAGCCATGGTATTGTCCATCAGCAATAATGTTTCCAATACACAGAGTACTTTCAATGCTCAGCCCATGTCTGTCTTCTAAGGAGAAGCACTGGAGCAGACTACCCTGGTCACAAGCATTGTGCTGGAAGTAGTAGTGGCTAGCAAGTGGCTGACTGTAACCCTCTCTGATGTGTATGAAATAACGAATGGCATCCAACTTTCCTACATGTTAAGACGCATGCTGCAGAATCGAAGACGGAGGAACCAAAAGAATGGATTACCACAAGGGAGCATTCTTTATCCTGTTCTGTACAATTCGTACACAAATGACCAACTACACCAACTGGAAATAAAAAGATTCATATATGCAGATGACACTACCATCGCTGCTCAGGAAACAACACTTGAAGAGATTGAAAGAAAACTGACAGAGGCCTTGGAAACCTTTGGGGACTACTGTGTGGACAATTTTCTGTGACCTTATGCAGGAAAAACTCAAGTATGCACATTTCACCTGCGTAACACAGAAGTCACAAGACAGTTGGAAACAGAATGGAGGTGGGTTAGACTACACCACTGCACCAACCCAAAATACTTGAGAGTCAGCCTAGACCATTCTCTGCCATTTAAAAACATTGCACTGAGTTTATAGGAAAATATGTGCAGGACTCTATATTGTATATAAACTAACTGATCAATGTGAGGAGAACAGCCTGAAGTTATTTGATCATCAGCAATGGGGCTATGTTTTGCAGCAAGTACTCCCCATATGGAGAGGGTGGCTGCAGTTGTTGCAAACAGGATTCATCGTGAAGACATGTGACCAAACAGAAACACCAGAAACAATGCACAGGAGATGAGGTACAGAGCTTCACGCTGCAATGGTAAACCATAACTTTGACTTTTCCAGAAGGTTATCCTCCTTAAAAATCAGGATGAAAGTGCTGGTATCAGTGAGATTGTCCTTACGATCTCTCTTGACTCACCGGACAAAATGAAAACTGTACTGTGCCAGATTAATCTTGAGTTTCTTGTCAGATTGGAGGAGGAGATCCCTACACAAGATAATGCTCTGGATCATATTTAAGGAGTGATGCTCACTGGTATGTCTCCTAAGCATTTGCAGCTAACACAAAGGGAAGCTGAGTGACTGGCAGAAGAGGTTTTAATCAGGAGGGAACCAGATGGCATCTCAGTAAGTGAGTCAACTTCACCAAACTTATCTTTGATATGTAAAAAAAAAGGGGTTTGGCAGCAGCAAAAGTCTCCCCATCTATCCTGGAACAAACCAAGTAATGGAAAAAGGTTTTCACCCCACACTGGCAGGTCCAGCCTTCCTCTCAGTGGATGGCCAGGGAGGGGAAGGCCGAGGGCACAAAAGTAGGAGCAGAGAGAGAATGATTGCTGTCTGACGAGACGACTGCAGAAGAGCAGCCAGAAGTATGAAGCTTAGCATGCTTCACATGCAGAGTGTCTGGACTGTTACCACCCACTCCAATCAGGGACTCACACTGCTGCAACACCCAGCCACAGCAAGGGCTGCCTGGTGTGATGGTCGTTGCTGGGATTTCCAATGACCCCAAAAGATAAGCAACCTCTCCTAGGCATACACGAGGTGGTGAATAGCTCAGGTACCAGGAATGATTCCCTGTGTTGTAGGAGGCTCAGTGAGATAGTTACATAACAGCTCCACCCCACAGACTGACTATTTGTGCTAGTGACCTAACAAGAGGGAAAGGGGGAGGGGGAGGAGAGGGGCCTGAGAGGAACCCATGTCAGAGATACTAGGGAGGGAGTTATTTGCCAAAAGGCTCATTCTATGGAAACAATTTAGAAAGGGAGGTCAAACCCCATTGGGCAGAGACAAGCAGCAGCAGCAGGACTAGAGAATTACTAACCAGAGTGCTAGCTGCCGTTAGCATCACAACACAAATGGCTGCATTTTGAAGGGTGCCATGACTGTGAAGCATGGACTGCCATTGAATGGTATCACTTTGTGCTCAGCGACAAAACACCTCTGCACTACCCTTGACGACCATCATCTGCAAGCATGGGGGTAACCTTAGGAGAGGTACTTCATACCAGTGTTTTAGACACACACAGTAGTGTTGCTCCTGGTGTCATGTTGTGGAGAGCCATCTGATACAACTTCAAATCATTGCTGGAAAGTTTTGAAGAAACTCTGAAAGGCAATTTTCAACAGGACTATGCTTGTCCACACAACATGGGCATCTATGAAATATCTGCATGATGTTGAGATACTCCCATGGCCAATAATATCCCCAGATCTGTCCCCAACAGAACATACATGGAACTAATTAGGACATTAACTCAGTCCCAGTGCCATTATCCAAGATATCAAGGGGCAGATACAAGAGCTGTGGGGCAGATTACCTCAGGATGGCTTATTACCTCAGGATGGCTTTACGACACCCTTCTCAACCAAATTAGTGTGTGCATCCAGGCCATGAGGGATGCAACATCATAATGATAATTGGACTCATACTGCCAAGTTCTTTGTAAATATGAGTTGATATCACAGAAGCTCTTAACCCCTAAAGTCTCATTTCATTTCCTCCTCCCTTTCTGGGTGCTTAACGTTTGGTCAGGCATTGTATTTATATATAGCAAAGAACACGTATGCAGGATTTAAATTTAATATGGTGGAGGTCCAAAATACTTATTACATACAATTATAGTTTACAAAGTGCTGGTTATTAGCTGCTTTTCCATGCTTGTGATCAAACACACACACACACACACACACACACACAGAGAACACTGTCTCTGGCCACTGTGACCAGTCTTTTTGTTGTGGCTCTCTGCAACTCCATGTCTCCTCTATATGATGAGTAATGATCCATCCTCCTCATAATATTGTTATTCTTTCCTGTACTTCTGACTGTTTAACATTACATTAAATTATATCATTGATGATGTCATCACAGATGCAGTACAAGGTAAGACTGGAAAATGTTGGGGCAGAGACTTAATTGTGGCCTTTTCAAAGGAATCATTTCACTGAAATAAGTTAGGGAAACATAAATCAGGATGGTTGGATAGGTGTTTGAATCCCATTTTGTACTAAATATAATCTAGTATCTCAAGTGCCTCTATCAGTACAGTTCTAAGAATTATAGACAATGTTGTATTCAACTGTGTGCATATTTCTTAGATGAATCTACAATCTTCTAAAAACACTTGTAATTCATATTACAGAATTTGTGATTTTTTCTAAGTGAGCTACAAGCTTTCAAACATAAGCACACTTCTGGAAAAAGTGAGAAGAAAACATATTTTCCATTTCCCATACAATTAGAACACTGTCAGCTGTATTTTTAGATTACCAAGAATTTTCATTAAACTTCTGTATTGAAGCTTGACTTCTCCAGAAAGTGACATTTTTCTGCTACACTCATCTGAAATAATGCACACATTTATTCATTAAGTATGTCATAGAATATTCTTGAAACTGTATCTCGGAAGCAAAAGTAAAAAGTTGCTTGCAAAGTTTACATATATTTCTTTACAAGCAACATTAACATTGGGGGTGGGGAGGGGGGTGGGGTGGGGGGGAAGGTACCAGTTTTTAATCCTCACATCTGCATGCCATTGCTTAAAGGATGGGCAGATACGTGTTATGAATTATTGATTTACTTAATTTATGATAATAATGTGAGACTTATACTTATATAAGCCTATGAACTTTAGTTAACGTGTTTTAGAGTCTACATGTACTGTTCATCTTACATTTCATAACAATACAAATGCAAATTTGCATGTCTCACCTTTAGCACACTGAGTTCTTGCTTGAGCTCTCTGATTCGTTCTTCTATACTCTTACGAGATGAGCGCCATGCGCGTGGATCCTCATAGACAGCATTTGTACAGTTGACACTACCATTTGATGTCCTAACACAACCTCCAGGATAAAAATCTTGATGTGAATTATCATTGTTGCCTTGTGATTCCTGTAAGCAGACAGGATATGTTATGAAAACACAACCTGAGGTGTTTGATTTATCCCTTTACCCAGCAGCAGCAGCAGAGACAAACACAAGCAGAAAGTCATGGCTGCCACTTGGAAATGAAGATTGCTTCATCTGGCAAAAGATGTAAGAGGATTGAAAGAAATGAGACTTGGGATTGATTGTGGAAAACATAAAGGTTGTCTGATGGAGGAGGATACAGCAGGGTAGAAAGAAAGGCTAACTGACACCAGAATCATCTCATCCTGTCCTGATTCTTGATCATAACTAACTTTATAAGATAGTCTCCTCTACTCCAGCACTTTTCTGTCACAAGGCACATAAACCTACACTCCAAAATTTCTTATGTGGGCTATGTTTCTGCCTACCTCTGCTGTTAGTTGTTAAGTTGGAATTTATCCTGCAGTCCAAGGCATAGTACATAAGCTATGTTCCTTAGTAAATATCATTTACTGGTCTACAGTTAAACTGCCAGTATTACAATCTAAGCACTCAGGCTCAACTGTAAGAAAAAGAAAAGATGAAATTGTTCAAAACTTTCTTTCATCAGTTGCGAATAAATTTGATAATGCTTTACCCTTTTGACAAATTAATTTAGCCTCAAAAACTTAGTATTACTTTAGCAGATGTCAATATCTTCTTCATAGAGGGATAATGCCATGGTATGTCCAGAAACATAAACATTTTATGTGAGTGTGTTAAACACTGATTGACAATTTACAGTAACATAATCACATCAATGTATCTGAGCATAACAGATACATAGATGTGATTATCCTTCTATGAAGAATGTCTTGACATCTGCTAAAGTAATAGTAAGCTTCTGAAGATGACAAATTAATTTGTCAAAACTGGTACAGCATAATAAAATTTATTTGCAGCTGATAATTGAAATTTGTCCTGAAAACATAATACTACAGTTGCTGAAAATTACAGTCATGAATAAAATAAAACTATTATTGTTATACATTGTAGTGGTAGATGTTGCTATAATAGCAACATGTCTCACTTTCCGTTTACTAGACCGATGAAAGATGTATGTGTGAAAAATTTGACTTTAATTAGCAGCAGAGTAATGAGCATTTGTTGTGCCCGGGTTTGTTGGAATTTATGTGCAGATATGAGAAGGAAAAATGTGGGCACAGTGCATAAAGCGATGATGGATATGTAGTTTGGACTGGCCAGTGAGGGGTCACTTGCATTTTGCAGTTGTGCTTTGGATTTCTGTGGACTCCAAGGAAGAAGGAGACCTGATGACAGTGGTCAAGCACCAAACGAAAATTAATGTTATATAGAGTCTATGCCAAACTATCTAGAGTTAAGTACAAACTTAGGATTTGGTAAAGCACTGAAGCATCAGGTATGAACATGTTGTCCGAAAAGCTTTGTTAGTTATTAATATTTGTTTTAGTGTACTTGGCGATTTTTGATTATTATAAGAAATGGATCAAAGACTTTGCATCAAATTTTGTGTGAAAAATGGAATAAAGTGCTCTGAAACACTTGAAATACAGTGAGTCTGCTATAAGTAAAAACATGTTTACAAGTGGTACAAGCTCTTCCGAGACGGCCGAGAAGATGCCAATGATGAACCTAGTTCTGGACACCCCAGCACATCAACAACAGATGATAACATAAAAGCTGTGAAGCAAATTGTTTTGGAAAATCATCAAATTACCATAAGAGAAGTTGCTGAGGATGTTGGCATAATGGTCAGCTCATGTCAGGCAATTTTTCTGGATGTTGTGGGCATTAGATGTGTGTCGGCAAAGTTTGTTTCAAAACTTCTCAATTTTCATCAGAAGAACCGTTGTATGAGCATCGCTTAGGTGCTCTTGAATGGCTTCATTGATGATCCTGATTTGCTAAACAGGTTCATAACTGGAGATGAAACATGGGTTTACGGTTATGACATCGAAACCAAAGCCCAATCGTCCCAATGGAAGCATCCCAGAGAGCCAAGACCGAAAAAAAGCACACCAAGTTCAATCAAATACCAAAGTTTTGCTCACTGTTTTTTTCAAATACTGTGGCATAGTACATCATGAATTTTTACCTCAAGGTCATATGATCAATAAGGAGTATTATATTTATGTTATGGGATATTTACGAGAAGCAATAAGTAAAAAAGTCCGCAATTGTGGAAAAACAATTCATGGCTTTTGCATCACAACAATGGACAAGCTCATTCATTGTTGCTTGTGAGATATTTTTTGGCCAAAAACAACATGACAATCATGCTTCATGCATCATATTCACCAGATTTGGCCTCCTGCGACTTTTTCCTGTTCCCAAAACAGAGGAGACCTATGAAAGGATGAAGATTTTCAATGTTTGAGGAAATAAAAACTGCATCGCTGGCAGTACTCAAGGCTGTACAAAAAAGTGCTTATGAAAAGTGCTTTGATGGTTGGAAGAAGCATTGGCACAAGTGTTTTATATCTGAGGGGGATTACTTTGAAGGGGACAACATGAGTATTGATGAATTAATAAATATTTTTTCATAAAAATATAGAGTCACCTTACTCTTTGGACACACCTTGTATAAAATGCAGACTAGAGTGCTGGGGGTCATCAACACCTATATAAGACAACTAGAGTCTGGCACAGTTGTTAGATCAGTTACTGCAGCTACAATGGCAGGTTATCAATATTTAAGCGAGTTTGAAAGTGGTGTTATAGCTGGTGCCAGAGCGATGGGCCACAGCATCTCTGATGTAGTGATTTTCCCATATGTCCACTTCATGAGAGTACCGCGAATATCAGGGACTCAGTAAAACATCAAATCTCTGACATCGCTTCATCCAGAAAAAGATCCTGCAAAAACGGAACCAATGATGACTGAAGAAAATTGTTCAACATGACAGAAGTGCAAACCTTCCACAAATTGCTGCAGATTTCAGTGCTGGGCCATCAACAAGTGTCAGAGTGTGAACCATTCAATGAAACGTCACTGATGTGGGCTTTTGGAGCCAAAGGCCCACTCGTGTATCCTTGATGACTGCATGACACAAAGCTTTACGCCTCGCCTAGGCCTGTCAACACCGACATTGGACTGTTGATGACTGGAAACACGTTGCCTGGTCGGATGAGTCTCATTTCTGATTGTATCAAGTGGATGGACGTGTACGGGTATGGAGACAACCTCATGAATCCATGGACCCTGCATGTCAGCAGGGGACTGTTGAAGCTGGTGGAGGCTCTGTAAGTGTGTGGGGCGTGTGCAGTTGGAGTGATACAGGACCCCTGATGAATCTAAATATGACTCTGGCAGGTGACACATATGTAAGCAACCTGTCTAATCAACTGCATCCATTCATATCCATTGTGCATTCAGATGGACTTGGGCAATTCCAGCAGGACAATGTGACACCCACATATCCAGAATTGCTGCAGAGTGGCTCCGGGAACACTCTTCTGAGTTTAAACACTTCCACTTACCACCAGACTCTCCAGACATGAACATTATTGAGCATATCTGGGATGAAACTTCCTGGCAGATTAAAACTGTGTGCTGGACTGAGACTCGAACTCGGGACCTTTGCCTTTCGCGGGCAAGTGCTCTACCAACTGAGCTACCCAAGCATGACTCACACCCCATCCCCACAGCTTTACTTCTGCCAGTACCTCATCTCCTACCTTCCAAACTTTACAGAAGCTCTCCGGCAAACCTTGCAGAACTAGCACTCCTGAAAGAAAGGATATTGTGGAGACTTGGCTTAGCCACAGCCTGGGGGATGTTTCCAGAATGAGATTTCCACTCTGCAGCGGAGTGTGTGCTGATATGAAGCTTCCTGGCAGATTAAATTAAGTTTCATATCAGCGCACACTCTGCTGCAGAGTGAAAATCTCATTCTGGAAACATCCCTCAGGCTGTGGCTAAGCCATGTCTCCACAATATCCTTTCTTTCAGGAGTGCTAGTTCTGCAATCTTCCTGGCAGATTAAATTAAGTTTCATATCAGTGCACACTCTGCTGCAGAGTGAAAATCTCATTCTGGGAACATCCCTCAGGCTGTGGCTAAGCCATGTCTCCACAATATCCTTTCTTTCAGGAGTGATAGTTCTGCAAGGTTCGCAGGAGAGCTTCAGTAAAGTTTGTAAGGTAGGACACAAGGTATTGGCAGAAGTAAAGCTGTGAGGATGGGGCGTGAGTCGTGCTTGGGTAGCTCAGTTGGTAGAGCAAAAGGCTAAGGTCCCGAGTTCGAGTCTCAGTCCAGCGCACAGTTTTAATTTGCCAGGAAGTTTCATATCAGCACACACTCCACTGCAGAGTGAAAATCTCATTCTGGAAACATATCTGGGATGCCTTGCAATGTGCTGCTCAGAAGAGATCTCCACCCCCTCATACTCTTATTGATTTATGGACAGCTCTGCATGATTCATGGTGTCAATGCCCTCCAGCACTACTTCAGACATTAGTCAAGTCCATCCCACATCGTGTTGCGACGCTTCTGCTTGCTTGTGTGGTCCTACATGATATTAGGCAGGTGTACCAATTTCTTTGGCTCTTCAGTATATATTTAATAATTTATTATGTGAAGATCACCTAATTACTACAAATATTTACATTACTGGTTTCAGCAAATCATTGTCTTCTACAGATATGATAATTAATGAACAAACAGTTTCATCATGATGTACAAATTTAGTAATGTATACTGAACATCATCATGATGTTTGTATACATCATGGTGAAACTCTTTATGGATTATCGTATTTGAAGATGGCAATAATATGCTGTAACTCATATCCTGGTCACAACAAGGAAATTTGTGAGAATGTAAAGGCTGTTATACAATAAAGACACACAGGGGTATCTGCTATATTGAATGAAGAGCATTATTTAAAGTCTTCAGCCACTGTTTGTTGTTTTAAAATACAATACCTTACATTACATTACTTATTTTGGCGCTGAATTAAAAAAATGCAAACCAACCTCAATATAGCTGGAAGAAAACATACAAGATCAGTGTGACCTGAAGAATCTTTTTATTTCGATTCCTTTATCATCACTGTGCAAAAAAGACAGGGAATGAGAGAATTCAGATACATAATTTAGTTAAGGGTAGACGAGTATCCCATTCAGTGAGAAATTTTGACAATCATGAATTACTGAAGATCTAATTAGCATAAAATTTTCCCCAAAGCCTCAAAGGCAGGCAAGATTCTTTATGCTGGGAACCGAAATATTTGATTAAGAACCAGAGCACATTAACATATATACAAGTTTTAAATAAGTTTCAGTGTCTATCTTTCAGAGTTTCAGGAGAATAGAAAGGATTTAAGATTGTTGAGTGGAAGGAAAAGTGGCGCCCAACCTTGGGTCATGAAAAGTACAAACTGCACGAAAACAAATAAAAATAACTAATGTTTGAGATCTCAACAATTGTTCCATATTCTCAACAATTCCCACCATTATATACACAATAATCATGATATTAAACATTCAGCTAAGTTTACAAACAATGAAAAGAAGCCTTACTGCACCTTTAAAGTAGAAATTTCATCCTCTATATCGGCCATGATATCAGTAAGTGTGTCAGCAGTGTCACGTTTCCTACGTGTATGCGTGTGATACTGTGCTAAGAGGCTGTTCAGAGTATCAGAATCAACAGCATTTAGAATCAACTGATGCCGAAGTTCTGGAGCAACACGTCTTCGTTGGCGTACTGGTGGTAACATCTTTGTCTTCATATCTCTGACCAGCTGTGCACTGACAGAACACACAAAGAAATACAGTAACTAATTATTTCATTGACTGTATACATCATCATTTATTGGAATGTAACAATATTCTGCAGCTTACATAAAAAAGAACAGAAGAAAAGTACCAGTTTAACGTTCACTGGGACTGGGTCATACGGGGCACCTATGTCTACATATACACTCCACAAGCAGTGCATGGCAGAGAGCGCAGTAGACAAACATTAGATTTACACAATAATGAAACAATAACATAGTACATCTTATCTACATTCTAAGAGCATCCTCTTTCGGTAGTGACTGTTACCAGTTTTCCAAAATATGACTCACCGGGTAAATTGACGCTGGCCTCGTCTGTCATCACTTTCAATGTGTGTAAACATATGTCCTGAATCTGTGAAACATGTACACTTCTTCCCAGAAAGTCTTGGAGCCAGGGAGGTCTGAAACTTGCATTTGTGCTTTCGCCACCTATTTCAGGAAGACAAGTCGCCTGTCATAAGTTAAAAGCCCACATACTGTTTTCAGTTATTAATTTCTGTTGTTACACATGTCAGTGTATATAAGTGCTATATTTAATTAAATTCACTCTCTGAATGAAATATTTTTTAAAAAACTTTAAACATGTGGCATAATATATATCTATATCTTCTGGGACTACCTGTTACCATCTGCAGTGCAGTGCCACTTCTGTCCGAGGTGACATGGGGCTTGCATTTCAGGTCTCTGGCATTCCAGAGCAAGTCGTTCTATTTTACTGTTTCCAACCACTGGCACAATTCTGTTGTCAGACTGCAAATCTGGTCCTTAAAAAAATTAAAAATTATATTTCAATAATTTTGAAAAATGTTACTCACATGACATTTGACTATTCATATTACAATAAAGTAGTCAACTGTTGAGCACACTTGGCAGTAAGTGGTGTCATGTGTATAGCTGTCAATATAACTCAACTGTCTGTGAAGATATACACCCTCATTCAAGTAAATACAGCTCGCTGCAGCAAATGAGCTATGTGATAAAGTACATAGCCCTCATCTTTAGGCCTGCATCTATTATAATGCATTATTCCAATGAATAATGACAAAAATTCAAAGACAGGAATAAGGCAGTATGAAGAACATTTTTTTTTTTTTTGCAAAATGATTTCAATGAGCAAAATCTGGAATTTGTTTTTGATGCTTTTGTTGCAGTAACATTCAGCAGACAGATCTTCCGGTTTATGATATCTCTTTGTGAACATTTTTAAAACAAATAATTCTTAATACAAGAACAAATATGCACCATATATATCCAGAAATGTCTGGAAACTGGTTGTAAATTCTTATTGTTATCAAATTTAAAGTAAATTATTCATGAATGACTTAGTAGCACAATCACAAGTCAAATCAATAACAAAATTTTAGCATTTGTTCCCTGTTTTGTTCTAGAGTACTGTCAGCACCTAACATATTCAGTTCTGATGATACTTTACATATAAAAAGAAATGTCACTCACAAAGTGATAAATCTTTCATGTTAAACTCTAGGTCCTCAATAAAAGCTAGGCGCATACTATCTCTAACAGGACCATGCATCATAGCACTTTGTGATAGTTCAAAGTGGCAACTCGACAACAACATTTACAGAAATAACATATGAGGTGCGACAATAAAGTAATGAGACTGATTTTCTTTGCAAGATGAGACAACCCTGCAGGCTTGTGTAAGCACAATATCTTTGACCTTGGTCTATAAGCTGCTTCTAGTCCAAGCGGCACATCAATGCAACTGCTCAGTTGTGAGTTGTGCTGTAACAAGTTAACACATTTTTCTGCCTCTTGTCATGGAAATGAAACTGCATAACATTGAACAACGGTATGCCACTTCTTTTTGTGTTAAATTTGGTAAAAACACGATGAAAACTTACAGTAAGCTTCGGAATGCTTTTGGAGAGGAGGTTATGTCAAGAGCTAAAGTTTTTTGTTGGCATAAAATGTTTAGTGAAGGCAGAACGAATGTTGAAGATGAAGACCGCAGTGAATGACCATCAACCTCACGGACAGATATCAACTTTGCCAGGGTGCATGAACTCGTATGATCTGATCGAAGATTATCTGTGAAAATGATTGCAGAAGAACTGAACATCAATTGAGAAATGGTTCGTCTAATAATAACTGAAGTTCTTGGTATGAGAAAGATTTGTGCAAAAATGGTCCCCAAAAATCTTACACCACAACAGCGAGAAACATGGAAAAATGTGGCATCCGATCTGTTAGAGCAAATGGAAATCAATCCAGAATTGTTGAGCCGTGGTATCACTGGTGATGAAAGTTGGTTTTTCGGTACAATCCAGAGACAGAATGCCAAGGTTCGCAATGGTGCTCAAAGGGATCACCCAGACCAAAAAAAGCTCGTATGTTAAAGTCAAAAGTGAAATGCATGCTTGTGTGCTTCTTTGATTCCTACGGAATTGCCCATAAACAGTGGCTGCCTTCTGGACAAACAGTTAACTAATATTACTACAAAGAAATTTTAGAAACACTTCGTAAAAGAGTTCTTCATGTCCATTCCAACATTGCTGATAATTGGATTCAACATCACGATAATGTGCCATCCCATACTGTTCCGTCAGTACAGCAATTTTTAACCTCAAAACGCATTTCAGTACTACCACGGCCACCTTATTCACCAGATATCACTCCGTGCGACTTTTTTCTATTTCCAAGAGTCAAAATGGTGGTCAAGGGACACCATTTTCAAACAACACAAATGTTCAAAAAGCTGTGACGAGGGTCTTGGAGGATATTACAGAAGATGAGTTCCAGAAATGTTACCATCAATGGCAGAGGCGCTGGAAAAAGTGTGTGCAATCAGAAGGGAACTACTCTGAAGGAGACAACACTAAACTTGACTAAAACGGTAAGCAACATTTTTTTTTCCACACCAGTCTCATTACTCTACTGTCGCACCTCATATGTCACTGGAAGGGGAGGGGAGGGGAGGGGAGGGGAGGGGAGGGGAGGGGAGGGGAGGGGAGGGGAGGGGAGGGGAGGGGAGGGGAGGGGAGGGGAGGGGAGGGGAGGTTATATCAGCTGCATCAGGACTTCATGCAAAATCAGTGGCGATGAGTGAAAATTTGTGCTGGACTGGGACTTTAACCCACGATCTCCTGCTTATGAGACAGTTGTGTAAATCACTGTGCCACCCAAACATCATATTTATCACAAATGTGTGGGCTACCTCAGCACATTCTCAGGCTGGCTCCCACCTAGCACCACCTATCCACAGTTCCCATCAATGTCCTCCAAGCTCCCTAATTTTAGATTCCTGCTGGAGGTTGAACGTAAATGTGCATCCATGCCAAAGGTTGTGGATTCATTGCCCACTGAGGTGAATCAATTATATGAATGCATGGTATCTATTCTTTTGAAGAGGTCTGCACAGCTAGTGAAATTATGTTCTTTGTCACAGCATATACATATAGTCACACACTGAGTCTGTCTCAATTCGTTTGTGTGCCACTTGATGCCTATGTTAAGTGTTTGCCTTTCACCATATCATTGGTGAGCCACTTGTGAAAATGTTCACACACTGAATCACTAAAGAAATTGATATAGGCCTGTGTATTCAAATATAGAGACACATAAACAGGCAGAATACGGAGCTGCAGTCGGCAATGCCTATATAAGACAACAAAAGTCTGGCGCAGTTGTTAGACCAGGTAATGCTGCTACAGTGGCAGGTTATCAAGATTTAAGTGTATGTGACTGTAGGCTTTCCTGGCATAAACTATCGATGAAGGTTTCTCGGGTCTCCGGCCGGGTGGTACCGTTGATATCTCACGACATTTCGGAAAGTGTCATACTACCCATCTTCTGGAAAAGTGTCGAGATACGCAGAGCGAGCTATTTATATGTGCGGTCATCCTCCTCCATTGGACCTTGGATGGCTGCGGTGGAGCAGCGGTGTGCACGCGTTGGTGGGGATGACGGTTGCCCCCAGCAGCTGCGTTCGGTTCTCGGTGTAAGCATTCTGTCTGCATCCACGGCAGATGACATTGATGGGTGGGGTCCCGACGGATTGCCGCTATTGCAGGGTTCCATGCTACGCTTAGTTGGTATCCCTCATCTCTGTTGACCAGATTGTCGTGAATCATTATTTCTATGGATTCTTTGATAACGCATTCCCAGAAGCCAGATGCTCAGCACAGTACCTTCATGTTTTTGAAGTTGAAGGTGTGTTCTTCATTTATGCTGTGTTCTGCTATGGCTGATGTTTCTGTGTGACCTAGTCGCACACATCTGATACGTTCTTCGCAGCATTGAAATATGCAGCGCAGTGTTTGCCCAATGTATTGTTTTCCACATTCGCATGGTATGCTGTATACTCCTGGTGTGTTAAGGTTCAGCAGAACCTAGGAGCTCCCTCGTCTTTGGTGGTGGTCGGAGAATGGTTTTGATATTGTATTTGCCCAGTAGTTGTGCAATGTTGGCCGAGAGCGGACCCACGTATGGAAGGAACGTGAGTTGTTTGTCTTCTTCCTCTTCAACATCTTCTTCTGGGGTTCTCACTGCTTCCTTCTTCCTTTTAAGCACCCTGTTGATCTGCGTTTCACTGTAGCCATTTTGCTGGAAGACTTCCCTCAGGTGTTGCAGCTCAGATGGTAGGCTGTCTTTGTCACAGACAGCGCGCATCCTATGTACCAGGTTGGTCAGTACTGCTTGTCTTTGTGCTGTTCATTCATATTCATGCAACAAGCTGCCACCATCCAGCATTCCTTCCATACTAACTCAGCGCAGCATGGAACCCTGCAATAGTGGCAATCCATCGGGAGTGCGCTCGTCAACATCCTCCACCGCAGACACAGACAGAATGCTTACACCGCCATCCCCACCACCGTGCACATGCCGCCGGTCCACCACAGTCACCCGAGGTCTAGTGGAGGGGGGTGACCGCACATATAAATAGCCCAGTCTCTGCGAATCTCAACACTTCCCCAGAAGATGGGTAGTATGACACTTCCCGAAACGTCGCGAGATATCAATGCTACCACCTGGCTGGAGACTCGAGAAACCTTCATCAAGATTTAAGTGTGTTTGAATTTATTGTTATAATTGGCGCATGAGTGATGGGACACAGCATCTCTGAGGTAGCAATGAAGAGGGGATTTTCCCATACATCTGTTTCACAAGTGTGTTATAAATATCAGGAATCTGGTAAAACATCAAATCTCCAACATTGCTGCATCCGAAAAAAGATCCTGCGAGGACAGGACAAACAATGACAGAAGAGAATCATTTAATGTGACAGAAGTGCAACCCTTCTGCAAATTGGTGCAGATTTCAATGCTGGGCCATCAACAAGTGTCAGCATGTGAACCATTCAGTGAAACATCTTCAATATGGGCTTTCAGAGCCGAAGGCCCACTCATGTACCCTTGATGACTGCACGACAGATAGCTTTATGCCTTGCCTGGGCCCTTCAACACTGACGTTGGACTGTTGATGACTGAAAACATGTTGTCTGGTCAGATGAGTCTCGTTTCAAATTGTATCGAGCGGATGAATGTGTATGGGTATGGAGATAACCTCATGAATCCATGGACCCTGTATGTCAGCAGAGGACTGTTCGAGCTGATGGAGGCTCTGTAGTGGTGTTTGGCTTGTGCAGTTGGGGTGATATGGGACCCCTGATGTGTCTAGAAATGACTCTGACAGGAGACACATACATAAGCATTCTGTCTGATCACCTATATCCATTCATGTCCAACGGACTTGGGCAATTCCAGCAGGACATAGTGACACCCTACACATCCAGAATTGCTACAGAGTGGCTCCAGGAACACTCTTCTGAGTTTAAACACTTTCGCTGGTCACAAAACTCCCCAGACATGAACATTATTGAGCATATATGTGATGCCCTGTAATGTGCCATTCAGAAAAGATCTTCACCCCCTCATACTCTTAGTGTTATAATTGGCGCATGAGCAATAGGACATAGCCCTTCAGGATTCATGGTGTCAGTTCCCTCCAGCACTACTTCAGACATTAGTCATGTTGTGGCACGTTTGTGTGCCTGCGGGGGCCCTACACGTTATTAGGTAAGTGTACCAGTTTCTTTGGCTCTTCAGTGTATTATATACTTGCTGACTGGTATGTACTGTCAGTTCAATACCCTGGACTGTTTACATTCTTTTCTGTTCAGAGTCTTGCAGCTTCCTCCATTTTTAATGTCATCGAATAAAGATGCTGGGAGATGTGCCATAGGCACATACCAATAGCTTTCTTGATAATGTCATTATTTAGGAATATGGCAAAAGCCTTATGGGCCACATATGCAGGGAGATACAGTTTTCTCTCAATTGCTGCTCATGGTTACCCTACTGCTGCTTAAGGCTTAGGTTGAGGTTATTCCACAGCACTCCCTTTCATTTCTGGGAAGCTCACAGTGAGGGAAAGGTAATGTTACGGAGAAAGAGCAGTTTAATTGAATATGCCATTGAAAAAGGATAAGTTACAAAGTTTATTGCATTCAGGAGGGGTAGATCACCACTTATTTTTATTTTCTGTACTTTTATCATCTTTGTGACCCAAATAGTTAACCTTTGGTCAATCTACTGATGCTTGCTGAAGTACATTTCAAGCTTCAGTTTATATTAAGAAATGATTTTCTCTACAAGATCTACACATGTCTCTAGCACTTCTAAAAATATTATCCATGTGGGAAGTTCCAGATTCACAAAGATAAAAATATGTTAACATTTTGCATGAACTATGCTGCTTCTTAAAAACACAAAAACATAGAATGTACTCCAAATATTAGATAACCAAAACTATACAATCATATATATTAGATTAATGGTCTCAATTATTTTATTAGGTATTTATATGAATGCAGGGAATCAAAAGTGTCAATATCATGAATAAATATCTTCAAGTTTTGTCTCAGCTATCTTAGATGTAATAACATTATTTCTAAAACAGTCACTATATGTTAATACAGATGTAAAATAACAGACATTGATAACGGTTTGAACATACCATAATTAATTACAATGTCACAAATAGAATTTGCAACCAGTTGGCTGGAAATTTGTGACATTGTTATTGATAACAATATGAAGCTGAAATCCTTCCTAGCAATGATTTATTTCAATCAAAATTTGCTATACAAAACTGACAGGAGAGGGAATTATCCGTTGCTCTTATGCAAGATGATGGCTGTGAGTTTAGCTGGTTAACCATACAGTTTCATTAGATCATATCAATGACCAGCTCATCAACATATGTAATTACAATAAGCACACACAATGAATATTTTCTGTAATAATGATACTCACTTGCTAGTATCGGAAGTTCTTCCAGTAAGCTGCTTTCATGAGAAAGTGGTAGCACATTTGCTGAATTGTTGACCAAGAAATCATCTACTTCGCTGCTCAAGACAGGTGGCAAAGTAGGCATCTCTGTTGTATGGCTGAAGATTCTTATTGCATCTGTTGTACTCAGAGTGTCTTCTTGGCGTGCAGCTTCTGGTATTTCTCGCCTCCCACTACTGTATAAATCATTGTGTGTTACTGATAAAATCTCAGCTTTAAGGACAGAGGGTAAACATCATTCTATTAAGACATCAGACAACTTTCATTAATTCAGATTATTGTATTAAAAAGCTTCTGTTCATCAGAAGTATTTAGTCACACAGCTCAATAATGAAGCAAAATCCTTTTTCATAAGCAATGCATACAATTCATGCTTGATAGATACTGACTCTTCTTTTTTTTTTTTTTTAATGAAACCGTCTATTCTGGTAAAATTAATCCACATGAAAGATTTTCTACAGTAAAATAATATTGTGCATTCACTGTGGTGTATGAATGACTTTAAATGTTGTTTATTTATTTATGTTGTCCAGGAAATCATTTTTGTCACATTGTTTGTACGTATGATATAGGACAAGAGGTAAATACAATTAATTTATGATTACAGTGGTCATTGTGACTTCATGACAAACACAATCAAAGTACATAACAATATAAACTGATATACTACATTTCTCATACATACACTATGTGATCAAAGGATCCGGACACCTGGCATAAAATGACTTACAAGTTTGTGGCACCCTCCATTGGTAATGCTGGAATTCAATATTGTGTGGAGCCACCCTTAGTCTTGATGACAGCTTCCACTCTCGCAGCCATATGTTCAATCAGGTGCCGGATGGCTTCTTGGGGAACCGCAGCCCATTCTTCACCGACTGTTGCACTGAGGAGAGGTATCGATGTTGGTCGGTTAGCCCTGGCATGAAGTCGGCATTCCAAAACATCGCAGAAGTGTTCTATAGGATTCAGGTCAGGACTCTGTACAGGCCAAGCCATTACAGGGCTGTAATTGTCATGTAACCACTCAATCACAGGCCGTGCTTTACAAACAGGTGATCGATCATGTTGAAAGATGCAATCACCATTCCCGAATTGCTCTTCAACAGTCGGAAGGAAGAAGGTGCTTAAAACATCAATGTAGGCCTGTGCTGTGATAGTGCCACACAAAACAACAAGGGGTGCAAGCCCCCTCCATGGAAAACATAACCACACCCATAACACCAGTGCCTCCGAATTCTACTGTTGGCACTACACATGCTGGCAGATGACGTTCACTGGGCATTCACTATACCCACACCCTGCCATCGGATCGCCACATTGTGTACTGTGATTCGTTACTCCACACAATGTTTTTCCACTGTTCAGTCGTCCAATGTTTATACTTCTTACACCAAGTGAGGCATCATTGGGCACTTACTGGCGTGATGTGTGGCTTATGAGCTGCTGCTCGACCATGAAATCCAAATTTTCTCACCTCCCACCTAAATGTCATAGTACTTCCAGTGGATCCTGATGCAGCTTGGAATTCCTGTGTGATGGTCTGGATAGATGTCTGCCTATTATACATTATGACCCTCTTCAACTGTCGGCAGTCTCTGTCAGTCAACAGACGAGGTCGGCCTGTACACTTTTGTGCAGTATGTGTCCCTTCACATTTCCACTTCATTATCACATCGAGAACAGTGGACCTAGGGATCTTTAGGAGAGTGGAAATCTCATGTACAGATGTGTGACACAAGTGACACCCAATCACCTGACCACGTTCGAAGTCCGTGAGTTTTGCGGAGTGCCCCACAATGTCTAATGACTACTGAGGTCACTTATATAGAGTACCTGGCAGTAGGTGGCAGCACAAGGCACCAATAAGAAAAATGTATGTTTTGGGGGTGTCCAGATACTTTTGATCACATAGTGTATGATGAGCGATTATTAAGTGAGACTACATGATCAATATGATTGAAGTACATTATAGTACAAATGGACATAATTCATAACTAACAATATTTGATAAATGACATTTACTTATTATGTAGTTCCAGAAATTCAGAGACAGAGTAGAAGCAGTGGTTAAGCAAGAACTGTTTGAACTTTGGCTCAAATGTATTTAAGATTGGTGTATGAACAATATTAGGAAAAGGATTGACTGCAACTCACCGTAAAGATGACCCATTAAGTTTCAGACAGGCACAGTGAAAAGACTGTTACAAATTACAGCTTTTGGCCAAAGTCTTGCTCAGCAAAGAAAACACACTTTCACACAAGTAAACACAGGTCACACACACATGACTGCTACCCCAACAGGAATGCAGGAATGTGACTGTCATGTGAATACAAATCTGAAGTTGTGAAGTTGGGTGGGGAAGGGGTTGGGATAGCAGGGTACAGTTGGGAGGGAGGGGGGGGGGGGGGAGAAGAGCACTGTCTGATGGGGCATGCAGGGACTAGAGATTATCAGGCACAGATCAATAGGTGGAGTGGGGGGAAGGGAATAGAAGAAAAGGAGAGGAGCACAGAAGGGAAAATGATGAACAGGTACATTGACAGAGGGTGGCACACAAAAAGGGTGAGGGAAAAAGGAAGGGAGGAGGTGATAGGATAGGATGAGGGGGTGCAAATTATTGGGTGGAAGGTGTGGGGGAAGTAGGTTACAATAGGTTGAGGCCAGGATAATTTCTGGAGGAGCGTTACAGGGATAACTCCCATCTGTGCAATTCAGAAAAGCTGGTGGTGGAGTAGAGGAATCAGATGGCCAGGATTGTGAAGCAGCCATTGAAATGTAGTGTGTTATTTTCAACTGCATGTTGTGCCTCAGGGTGGTCTACTTTGCTCTTGGTCACAGTTCTGCAGTGGACGTTCATCCTAGTGGACAGCTGGTTGGTTGTCATACCAACATAAAAAGCTGTGCAGTGGTTGCAGCAGATCTGGTGTACAACATGGCTGCTTTCATAAGTGGCCCAACCTTTGGTGACACAAAGAAAGCCCATTACAGGACTGGAATAGGAAGTGCTGGGTGGCTGGATTGGGCAGGTCTTGGTTATGTAACATAATTCCAGTTTAATATACTCCTCTTTTGCATAAGTGTACTTTACATATAGATTGCCAGTTTTAGAAATTCTCTGTCGCCATCTTTGGATCTGGAGATGGCAACAGAGAATTGACAAAACTGATAATCTGTATGAATAAATGATTTTTGCGATCTTAGCAGCTGAAAATTTATTCAGTTTTCATAATGCTAAGGATATCCCCTAGGCTCATCATGTCATAAGTGTATATGACAATTTACTTGTTTGCAATTTATGCAAACCGACATTCATCATGTGAGAAGCTGATGTTCTATGCTTTCACTTTAAAAACTGTCACATGTAAATAAAAAATTGGAATCTACATATGAACTTCATAGACAATATTTCATAAATATGCACAACTACTGTGCCCTCTCGATTTTTTAAATTTTTTTTTCTCTTAGTATTTATCTGTAAGAATTATTATGTAATCTATGTAAATGAAAGTCTCTTATTACACCAGTAAATTGTATCTGTGCAGCATGTTCTATACATGTCAGCTAAAGATTATTGCAGCCTACTCATTGAAAAATCATTTCAATAAAGACATGTTGCTGCTCAATAGTACATCGTCTGACATGACAGTCTTTGCCATTCCGCTTTTGCAACAACTTCATTAGAAAGAAACCTGCTGCCACATCTTTGCACTGGTGTTTATCCTCACCGTGGCAACCACTAGTTTGCCTATCAACTTTACAACTTCAAGGGGAAGAAGCCTGCTGCCTCATCTTTGGAACAGCATCCAACTTCACCATGGCAACCAGTGGTTCCAAATGGTTCACCAACAGGCCTTGAGAGGGCAACCCATGTACTGTCAAAATGAAGTTTGTTTATCCTACATGTTTAAATATTTTTAACACTTCTTAATTGACAATAGCTGTTAAATAAGCTAAGTTTAGTGTGTGTTTATTTTTATTTCTTGACAATGTTCTTTTAACTAAGAAATTTTACATTGTTATTCAACCTATAACCCATTGGTTAGTAATGACATCATTCCGTCAGAAGGGGGCGGAGCCTCCATTATATACAGTAAGACATGCACTGGTTTCTCCAGTAGTGATTCTCCAGTAGAAAGAGGTTCTTACTCATTGGTAATTCATTGTTTTACAGCTTTATAACTTTATGTATTTTCTTTAATGTGTGTAGCCCTCTAATTAAAGCTTTGTATACGACTTGTAGGTCTGAAGATGACCACAGTAGTGGTCGAAACCGGTAACTGTAATAAATAAATTGTGATCAAGACTGTTTTTGATAGTAAATATTTTTAACTTGCCAACTTTGGATTTAATTGGAAACAATAACTTTTAATCCAATGGTTGTTCCTTACAACACATTAAAACTTATTCAACTTTGACAATGGAACAGTATGATATTCATCTCTGAACAAATCTCAAACCTAGCTCTACATTATGAAGTCTAGAGGTTATGCACGTATCCAGGGAGACATCTGACTTTGTATTCATAATTTGCCTCATAAAAATCTCTTCTTGTAAAAACTTATTAAACATGCTGAAATACTTGCACACCATTTACATAATATTCATCATACTAAATCTGCTTTCATTGATACCCCACCTTCACTGAGACATAAGCTTATCTCCACTGCTGGGGCTGATTCATCTGGAGATAGCCAGATCAAATTATAGTATCTCAAGAAATTTGCCTCATCAGAATTTGACTGATGAGGAGAGAAAAGGTTTCCTAGTCATTATGCACCAATGTCCTAGGTTAAATCCCAAATTTTCCTGTTTCACGGAGTTTAGATATCTGAACCTGTGTTGCTCTTCCATATAAGATCACTGGACTCAGTGGTCCAGGTAGTGATGTTTGTGGAGGAGTGTACTAAGTTGGTTGGTTGGTTGGTTAGTTTGAAAGGGGGGAGGGGGGGGGGGGGAGGAGGGACCAAACTGTGTGGTCATTGGTCCTAAAAAACAAGTCCACAAGGGGTAGAGTAAAACAAATGACACATACAGCATAATACAAAAATGATGAAGAAACGGCAACAAACACTAAAAGGAATAAGAGAGGACAAGGAAACAGCAGAGAGGCCCAAGAAACAATTAGAAAAGAGTAAAACAAGAAAGATTACAGTGGCTGGCCGACCATGAGAATGGAAAGGAGAAGCCAGCCACTCTGCAACACATTTAAAATTCCGCCGTAAAAGCACTAGGGTGGAGGACACAGAGGAACAAAGTTCACACACTAAAACTCAGGTCAAATGATAAAACCCACCCTCATGAATAAAACATAACACTGAAGCTGCTGTTGAAGCATTGTTGCCCAACATCGAAGGTAGGCTGCTGGGAAAGTTAAAAGTCCACCACAGAGCGGCTAAAAGTGGGCAATCCAGCGAGAGGTGGACAACCGTCATTTAGGAGCAACAGCAACACTGAGGTGGGTCCTCGCAACGAAGGAGCTAACCATGTGTGAGCCACGTATGGTCAATGCGGAGTCAACAAAAGACAACTGATTCCCTGCGAGAAGCCTGCAGGGAAGACTTCCACACATTTGCAGCCTCCTTAATGACACACAGTTTATTGTGCATACCATTATGCCACTCCACCTCCCAAAGCTGAAAAACCTTGCGGTGTAAGAACAGAACACAGATCAGTTTTAGAGAGACCCATCTCCAGAAGTGGTTTCCGCGTAGCCTGTTTGGCCAGCCTGTCAGCAAGTTCATTCCCTAGGATGCCGACGTGTCCTGGGGTCCAGACAAACACCACGGAATGACTAGACCATTCCAGGGCATAGATGGACTCCTGGATGGTCGCTACCAAAGGATGGCAAGGGTAGCACTGGTCGATGGAATGTAAGCTGCTCAGGGAGTCAGTACAGAGGAGAAACGATTCACCAGAGCATGAACGGATTTACTCAAGTGCACAAGATAGGGCCATCAGCTCATCGGGTAAGGAACGCTGTTCAGTATGGCTGCCATGAATGTAGGCGAAGCCTACACGACCATCAGCCATCGAGCTGTCAGTGTAAACCACTTCAGACCCTGGAACACTTCACTTCAAGAATTGAGAGGAAGTGACAGCGGAGAGCTGCAGAGTTAATGGAGTCCTTAGGGCCATGCAAAAGGTCCAGGCAAAACTTTGGCCTAGGGCTACGCCATGGAGTTGTATGTGAATGGATCTCAAGGAGAGGTGGTAAAGGCAAGGATGCCAGACAGAAGCAATCATATGCGAACTGCATTCATTAGCCCTGACCTGGGCCACCTATGTGGGAGGTGGACCGCCATGGTTGGGAAAAGAAGACAGTAATTAGGATGTTCAGGAGAGCTACGAATGTGTGCAACGTAACTGGCGAGCAGTCACTAGTCGAACTCTGCAATGGTGCGATGGATTGAGCAAACGCAATGCTGAGGGTGTCAGCTGCTGCCAACACTTCCATTTAAGTTGACAAATATGAGGAAGCCAAGTCAAACAAGTGTCGAAAACCAGACCTAAGAATCGATATGTCTCCACGACAGTGGATCGTCATTAAGGTAAAATGCTGGTTCTGGTTAAACGGTACAGACAGAAATGCACGACACACGTCTTCACGGCTGAAAACTGAAAGCCATGGGCTAGAGCCCATTACTACACCTTGTGGATGGCTCCCTATAGGTGTTGCTCAGCAGCACCAGTACTGGTGGAGCAGTATGAAATGCAGAAGTTGTCTGCATACAGAGAAGATGAGGTGGATGGCCCTACAGCTGCTGCTATACCATTAATGGCCACTAAAAATAGAGACACACTCAATACAGAGCCCTGCGGGACCCCATTCTCCTGGATATGGAGGGAACTATGGGAGGCACCAACTTGGACACGGAAAGTACGGAGCGACAAAACATTTTGGATAAAAATCGGGAGTGGGCCTTGGAGACCCCACTCGATAATGTGGCAAGAATATGAAGTTGCCAGGCTGTGTCATATTCTTTTCGTAAATCAAAAAATATGGCAACCAGGTGTTGGCATCTGGAAAAGGCTGTTCAGATGGCAGACTCGAGGGACACAAGATTATCAGTGGTAGATCGACCCTGGCGGAAGCTGCCCTGACATGGAGCCAGTAGGCCACATGACTCCAGGAGCCAACCCAACCGCCAACACACCATACAGTCCAGCAGCTTACAAAAAATATTGGTGAGGATGATGGGCCAATAGCTATCCACATCAAGTGGGTTTTTACCGGGTTAGAGCACTGGAATGATGGTGCTCTCCCACCATTGCGATGGAAAGGTGCCATCGTACCAGATCCGGTTGAAGATGATGAGGAGATGTCGCTTGTAGTCAGATGAGAGATGTTTAATCATTTGCCTGTGGATCCGATCTGGCCCAGGAGCTGTGTCGGGGCAATGTGCAAGGGCACTGAGGAGCTCGCACTCTGTAAATGGGGCGTTATAGGATTCACTGTGGCATGAAGTGAAGGAGAGGACTTTCCTTTCCAGCCACTGTTTCAGAGTGCAAAAGGCTGTGGGTAATTCTCTGACACAGAGGCTCAAGCATAGTGCTCAGCAAAGTGCTTAGCAATCGCATTTGCGTCAGCAGAGAACATGCCATTTATGTTAACACTGGGTACACCTGTTGGGGTCTGGTACCTAAAAACACATTTTACCTTTGCCCAGACTTGGAAAGGTGACATATGGGACCCAATAGTCGAGATACACGTCTATCAACACTCCTGCTTCCATTGTTTGATAAGTTGGTGGACACGGGCGCAGAGCTGTTTAAAGGCTATGAGGTGCTCCAGGAAAGGGTGCCGCTCATGCCACTTAATTGCTTCAGCAACTTCCAGCAACCACCAAGGGAATGCCTTTCACCGGGGGGCACCCTAAAGAGCGAGGAAACACGCTTTCTGCCACAGAAATGATTGTTGTAGTCACCTGCTCAACCAACACATCAATGTTTACCATGTGGTGGAGATTCAACAGTGACAGCAGAGGTGAAAGTTTCCCAGTCCACCTTGTTTAATGCCCAGCAACTTCCAGCAACCACCAAGCCTTTCACCGGGGGGTACCCTAAAGAGCGAGGGATCACACTTTCTGCCACAGAAACGATTGTTGTAGTCACCTGCTCAACCATCACATCGATGTTTACCATGTGGGGGGGATTCAACAGTGACAGCAGAGGTGAAAGTTTCCCAGTCCACCTTGTTTAACGCCCATCTGGGCAGGCATCCATGGGCCTGATGCAGGGGCAGTGACAGGAAGATGGGGAAGTGGTCACTACCACACAGGTCGTCATGTGCTCTCCAGTGTACATATGGGAGAAGTCCTGGGCTGCAAATTGATAAATCAACGGCCGAGTAACTGCCATGAGCCACACTGAAGTGTGTGGTGGCCCCAGTGTTTAGGAGGCAGAGGTCAAACTGAGACAGTAAAGTTTCGACATCTCTGCCTCAGCCAGTAAGCATGGTACCACCCCACATGGGACTATGAGCATTAAAATCTCCCAAAAGTAGGAAGGGTATAGGGAGTTGAGCAGTCAGTGCAGCCAAAGCGTCCAGGAGTACTGCACCATCTGGAGGAAGATAAATGTTGCAGACAGTTATTTCCTGCATCATCCTTATCCTAACAGCAACTGCTTCAAGAGGGATTTCAAGGGGCACCATTTCACTAGAGACTGAGTTTAGGACATAAACACAAACTCCACATGACACTCAAGTAGAGTGGTTCCTGTAATATCCCTTATAGCCACACAAGGCAGCGGTCCACGTTGCAGGGAACCAAGTTTCCTGGAGGGCAATGCAGAAAACAGGTGTAAAGCTTGGCAGTTGCCGTAACTCAGCCAGGCAGTGGAGAAAACCACCGCAATTCCACTGGAGGATGACATCATTGTGAGACTGGGAACTCATGGAACACTCAATGAGGCAGTTTATGCCTCAGGGTCACCTGCTGTCACTGACTTATTGCCCGCACAGTCTATATCCATTGTGTCTGAGGGTCCAGTGAGATCTAGGTCCTCAGCAGACGCCAGAATCTTCACCTCATCCCAAACGCAGAGCTTGTAGGTAGTGGCGGTGTGGGTGCCACTGCAATTTCCTTGTTCTTGGGGGTCTTCTTTTTCGATTTCTCGCACTGTTCCTTGGGTTTCTCTACCTAGGAGGGCTTCTTTGATTCAGTCTCCAGGACTGAGGAGGACCATGAAGCCCTATGACCAGTTACCTGTGGCTGCTTCAGCAACTGGCAGGTGTCCGCTTTGCCACTGGTAGGAACCTGGGAAGGGAGTGACCCAAGGGACCCCATCCTAGCGAAAGGACCCAAAGAAGACTTATGCTTCTGCAGTTTAGAAGTTGGGGCTGATGTCCCCAATGGTTGGGGGAGGGGGAGGGAGGGGGGGGTTGCTCCCAAAGTAGGTGGTGCGGGAGAAACAGAGAGGCAAGTGCCCCCAGCCATCAAGGGGGCAGGTGTAGTCTTATGGCTCTGAGAGCTGACTGGAATTGGTGCAATGGATGGGGCTGAAACAGTAGGTATAACAGCGGTGTAAGATGTTGTAATACACATGGATGGGACGGAGCCTTTCAAATTTCCTTTTAGCCTCAGTGTAGGTCAGGCGGTCCAGGGTCTTGTATTCTAATATTTTCCTTTCCTTCTGTAGAATCCTACAGTTCGGCGAGCAAGGGGAATGGTGCTCTCCACAGTTGACACAGATGGGAGGTGGGACATGTGGAATATTGGGATGGGATGGACGACCACAATCTCAACACCTGAGGCTGGAAGTACAACAGGAAGGCATATGGCCAAACTCCCAGCACTTAAAGCACCACATCGGGCGAGGGATATATGGCTTGAGATCACAGTGGTAGACCATCACCTTCCCTTCCCAGGTAATGTGTCGCCCTTGAAGGCCAAGATGAAGGAACCAGTGGCAACCTGATTATCCCTCAGACCCCGGTGGAGGTGCCGGACAAAATGGACTCCTAGTCGCTCTAAGTTGGCGCGCAGCTCTTCATCGGACTGTAAAAGAAGATCCCTGTGGAAGATAATACGCTGGACCATATTCAAGCTCTTATGGGGCATGATAGTAACAGAAACATCCCTCAGCTTTTCACAAGCGAGTAATGCCCGTGACTGGGCAGAGGAGGATATTTTTATCAAGACTGACCCAGACTGCATATTGTACAAGCCCTCCACCTCCCCAAAATTGTCCTCTAAATGCTCTACAAAGAACTGAGGCTTCATGGACACAAAGGATTCCTTATCAGCTCGCGCACATACTAGGTACCAGGGAGAAAATATTCGCTGCCATCCTTAGCTTGGCATTCCTCTCATGGTGTGGCAAGGGAGGCGAACAATTTGGGGTCGTACTTCTGTGCATTGAATTGAGCCTGTGAACACTTAGAGACTGCTGGTGCTTGACAACCAGCAAGAGATGATGTACTATGCTTCATCACGTGTCATCCGCCCTGATTCCACCCACTCCGATGAGGGGTTCTCCACACGGGCGACACCCAGCCACAGCAAAGGCCACCTGGCAGGATGGTCTTTGCTGGGAGGCCCGATGCCACAGGGAGATGGGCATCTACCCCTTGGCATATGTGGGGAGTTAATGGCACAGGCATCAGCAGAGTGATCCCTGTGTGGTCAGGGGGCTGCAACCAACATGGTACATGGTGGCCCCACCACAACGGACTGGCTACTTTGCTGGATATGAGGTGCAAAGAAGTCCATGGTCACCGTCGGCACAGAAAGCGACACTGCATAGTGCAAGGTGGAAAATGCACCCAGGAAGGTGTCCTCACCCAAGAGATGGAGAATGAGCGGGACTGCAATGTGACAACGAGAAAGTGGGTTAAAGATCTAAATGCATGATGGACACGATGCACCACGTAAGGCGCTCTTCCCCCATTGGCTCGCTCTTTGGGAAATTTTTGAAGAATGGAGATCAATCCCTACAGGGGATCATCACCCATAGGCCAAAATGTATGAGACTCCTTTTAGTCGCCTCTTACGACAGGCAGGAATACCTCGGGTCTATTCATACCCTGGACCCACAGGGGGGAGTGTACTAAGTACTAGCAGGTTATTACACCCTCTTCCTTTTCTTTCTCTCTATCAACAACAATACCAACATCTCATGACACTCTGTGTGTTCTTATCAGGGTCATCTACATAAAACAGTTACATTTGAGACACTGTGTACATTTTGAAAAGGCACCCAGAATAAGAAAATCCCTTCTGATTCTGGAGGCTGAACCTCTGAGGTACTCCACAGCTACCAATGTTATATAGCAGCAGTATATACATTTTTTTTACTTGCACGTGCTTTACTTGACAATTGGAAACACTGTTTATGAGCCAACCAATGAACATTCGAGCAATTACAAATTAGTGTAATGGTCAAAACTATTAACATTTTTGATGTGCTTATTAAAGAGCTGTGCTCTAAAATGGCAATCTCATCACTTAAGCAGGGCCGCATCATGTAGAATAAGATGAAATTTAATGCTAATTTTAGTTGTCCAGAGAGACATGCCTTTTGTAGATTTAGAACAATGCATGTAAACTGCTGCTGTAGTCAACAATTAATATGAAATGTAGTAATTTTCTTATAACATTTAGAAATTTACAGCATGACTGCAGTATTACTTTTTCTAGAATGTTAAACATTTTGTTTTCCTTGACATTTCTATAGCTGTAGTTTCATGCAATTCAATTCATATCACCTATTATGGAACGTTTCTGAATTTTTGGCTTAAGATCCCTGTTTTGTTACCAACAAAACAGTTTTGGCTAAGGGTGTTCTCCAATTTAACTTCAAGAATATCTATATGTATGATTCAGTCCTAAATGAGAAGGTGATCACAGGCTCTAGCATGAATTAACATCAGCAAGGCAAGGTAAAACATTCAAGGCATTGAAGTTTTTGGCTAAGGGTGCTCTTCAATTTAACTTCAAGAATATCTACATGTATGATCCACTCCTAAATAAAAAGGTGATCAAGGGCTCTAGTATGAATTAACATCACCAAGGTAAGGCTAAACATTCGACAAATGGAAGATATATGCAACAAGGCATACAATTAAGAATGAGACAGTAATATTTATGTGTTGTTATGAAACAGAGGAAGACAAACAAGCTCAAACCTTAATAATCAGTCTCAGCAACTTAACACCAATCAGAATCTGATATAAACTGTTGCACACGAGAAACAAGAAGGTGAGGTGGTCCCTTCAGATATAATTGGATCTGTTAGGACCTGTTATGACTAGATGGCTAACAGAAGATTTCTGCTAAGTGTGAAGCTTACTGTTTGCAGAAAAAATTTCATTTTATTACACAAATTCGCATTTTTTGCAGATTTGTTTCACTACGTGTACATACAAAGTAGCCGATGTAAATGTACTTACCTTTCTATTAGGAATGTGTCTGGCCATTTAAATCTTCTTCTTGCACCAGATGCCTTGCTGTGTTTGGGTCTGAAAGAAAGATGGTTATACATGGTTACATTAGATGTTTACTTATGTACAGTAGTACATTGTTAGATGTATTATCTTACATTCAGCAACAGACATTATGGCATCTTTGTTTTAAATTTATTCATTGTCATACATTTGCTTTGTCTTGATACACCAGTTCTTCAGGACTGAGAGTATGTTAAACATTGACCAATAAGTGAAAATTACCATTGTAAAAATTTTTAAATCCTGTATGTTCATGCTAAGAAGAATCTTACTGTGAGATTTGTAGAGAGATACCTAGGCATGAATACAGCAAGAATGTTTCAATGGATGTACGTACGGAAGTTAAGCAGACATGAAGATGCTTGCACAGGATAGTTAGCATGGGGAGCTGCATCAAACTATACTTTGGAGGGAGGACCACAACAACAATGGAAAACAACAGTGTCACTCACAGCCCAGTGAAGAGGGTGTGTATAAAATATGAGGCCAAATAAATAGTTTTTGCCCTGGCAAAGATATATCTTTGGTATCATTGATTTTTATTTACTTTTTTTAAAGGGGAAAAGAAGCACTTGTGTTGTGTGTGTTTCATTTAATTGGATAAAACGATATATCATGCTATCATAAAAGTTTTTATTTTAGACAGTTCATCACCAATGGAAATTCATACAAAGCCTGTGAAAATTATAAAGACTTTGCACCTCAATTTTTTACAAAGAATTTTCTCCTTGATTTTCAACAGCCTAGGAATGATTAGCTGTATTTGAGTGCAAATGTATTTCTCTTGAAAATGATCCATATGAAATAATGCCAGAACTGCAATCTCAACTGAAAATTTTGAGAAACTATGCAATTGTGTATTGATCAATTAGTCATTAAACATACCTGAAATAGCTAATTTCATGGGCATATTAGAAAAGCGAATTTTATATCAAAAATTAACTATGAGTACACTTTGTGCTTGATGAATGCTGTATCTATTGAACACTGATTCAGTGCAGATTCAAAAAATAAATCTCTCACCTACTGTTGAACAATTTTATAAAGAAACACACTTATTTTTAGTGCAAAACTGGTACTATGGCAGAGATGTGAGGACAACATTTCACACCTGAAACAAAACAGCAACGTCAAGTTGATTTCAACTGCCAGAAAAATGTTTGCCAGTTTTTTAAGTGAATGAAAAAGTGAGTTGACTTATTCATCATTTACACAAAAAAGGAAGTCTCCAGGACAACCTGGGTAAAAAATAAATGGAACATGCTTAGGTTCCAAAAACAAAATACTGTAGAAAATACATTTTGGATTAGCACAATGGTATTGTCCACAAAGTTGATTTTTCATCAGAAAAACTGAGGTACAAATTGTTTCAACATCCAACCTATTCATCAGATTTGGCAACCTTAGACTTCCATTTTTTTATAAGCAACAAAATTTGTGCCTGAAAGTGTTTTGAGGCCAGTGAAGATGTTATGGCAGTTACAAGTAAGTATTTTGCAGATCTTCAAGAATCTCATTTCTGGTATGGAATCCTCTCATTGGGAAAAAAAGCTTGGGAACATGAACTGACCTAACAAGGTATTACATAAAAAGTAAGTGCATTTTAACAAAAAACAAAAAACATAGTTTTTCACTGCCAGCCAAAACACTTTTCCCTTGTCCTCATAATAAATGCTTTTGGGTAAAGTTACATCTTTCTTACATAGTCTGATGTTTGGGAGATGTACAATAATAGTAAGCCTCCTCAAATCATTGAAGTATAGCTTAATGCAGTTTGGGTACTAGTAATAATATATAAATATATTGAGCAACTAACCCTCTGTGAAGTAGCCTCAGAAAAGATCTTCCATCCATGTGTGACGGTGTCTCAACACCTGCTATGTCAAGGAATGTTGGTGCCAAGTCCAAATTCAAAACAATATCATCAATCCTGTAAAAGAAATATTATAGCTAATTTTAAATACTTCCATCATCTGTTAAAACATGTTATAAATTTCATGAAGCACAACAAGGGAACAGTAAAATAAAAAATGTGCCATTATGAAACCACTCAGTTACATTATCAAATAGCAGTTGAAGTTAAATCTGTACATAAAAGGTAACACACTTAATCCACAGTAAAACTACAATTTAAAAAAAAGATGTCCCTGGTTTAGCAAGCTGCATGTTCCCACAACCGTTTTCAACAAATATCAAGGCTTTATGAAAGACACATTTCACACACTCACTGGAACATTAATATTTATTCATTACATTTGAGACAGAGTGTTGTATCAGCACTTACTATGTACCTACATATATAATTTGACACTGATACCTACTTCAGAATATTTTATGATCTGAAGATGGCAATAGCCGAAAGCAGTACTAGAGAAGTATAAAAGTTTGTTTAATCAAGACAGACCTGTAAAATAAAGTGCCACAATAAGATCATAGACTCATTTTCAGATTTCATGTCTTCAGTTGATATCAGATTAAAGAAGAGATAACCAGTTAAATGAAACATCCTGGTTCCATGGAGAATTATTTAAGAAAACTACAGATGATCTATAGAAGAGTGGTCAGACAAGGATTTGAAAACTGAAGCCCGTTGTCTTAGCCACTGCATCACTTCATTCAGCAATTGAAGCAGTTAGACAACAGTAGGGAATAGTGAGCTGCAGCCTAACTTTTGGTTGCAAGTGAGCTTTCTCACAATTATAGGTGGCTGCTCAGAGACTCATCCATTTCAGCGCATATAGCGTGATTAATTCTAGAGATATGAAACTGTGCTACATTATTCCCACAGATTTAGTAGAGGAGCTGGTTCTGGTTATGTGTGGTTAGCAGGAGAGACTTTGTGGAATATGGAATGGCAGTAGAGCGGTAATGGTAGTATTATCTATGCGTATGCTCCTGCCTAGTTCCATTTGTGTTGGACAACTGCAAAATTGGCATAGATTCAGACTTCAATTTGGCACATGCTTGTGTCTGTCTAAAACCTTCTTGTTAATAACTTTTACATAAGAATTAAGCATCTGCCATTTGGATGTGACATGGTGGCACTTATGAGTTTTAATGTGCCATTAATGTAACGCCCAGAAGAGATCATTCAGAATTACAATACATGCAAAATAACATTTGGGGTGCCCCTTGTACACACAATAGGACTGCTAATGTTCTCAATATACATAAGCAGTTTATCAGATATCTCTCTCATACAGTTTGCTGTTATCTACAGGGAACTGCTGTAGTATATCCACTTTGTGTACCAACTGGCAACTCTCTAAATGTGGATAGATGCAATATAATCGAGTAACAAAGAAAAAACCCAATGATATCTGGTTACAAGACCAATGGTAAATTTCTGAATCCTGTCACATAATTTCAATGTCTTCTCTTCAAAGAGAAAGTGAACATGGAATGACTCAAGTGGTCCAATGTGCAAAATCAAGTTCATAATAATAATAATAATAATAATTTCAATGTCTAGAAGTAATACTGTTCAGCCCTATGAAATGGAAAGAACATGTAGGATGTGGAAGGGGAGGTGAATTGAAGGCTTCTACAGGGCTATTACAAATGATTGAAGCGATTTCATAAATTCACTGTATCTCCATTCATTGACGTATGGTCACGACACTCTACAGATACGTAGAAAAACTCATAAAGTTTTGTTCGGCTGAAGCCGCACTTCAGGTTACTGCCGTCAGAGTGCTCAAGAGCGCAGTGAGACAAAATGGCGACAGGAGCCGAGAAAGCGTATGTCGTGCTTGAAATGCACTCACATCAGTCAGTCATAACAGTGCAACGACACATCAGGACGGAGTTCAACAAAGATCCACCAACTGCTAACTCCATTCGGCGATGGTATGCGCAGTTTAAAGCTTCTGGATGCCTCTGTAAGGGGAAATCAATGGGTCGGCCTGCAGTGAGCAAAGAAATGGTTGAACGCGTGCGGGCAAGTTTCACGCGTAGCCCGCGGAAGTCGACGAATAAAGCAAGCAGGGAGCTAAACGTACCACAGCTGACAGTTTGGAAAATCTTACGGAAAAGGCTAAAGCAGAAGCCTTACCGTTTACAATTGCTACAAGCCCTGACACCCGATGACAAAGTCAAACACTTTGAATTTTCGGTGCGGTTGCAACAGCTCATGGAAGAGGATGCGTTCAGTGTGAAACTTGTTTTCAGTGATGAAGCAACATTTTTTCTTGAAGGTGAAGTGAACAGACACAATGTGCGAATCTGGGTGGTAGAGAATCCTCACGCATTCGTGCAGCAAATTCGCAATTCACCAAAAGTTAACGTGTTTTGTGCCATCTCACACTTTAAAGTTTACGGTCCCTCTTTCTTCTGCGAAAAAAACGTTACACGACACGTGTATCTGGACATGCTGGAAAATTGGCTCATGCCACAACTGGAGACCGACTTCATCTTTCAACAGGATGGTGCTCCACCGCACTTCAATCATGATGTTCGGCATTTCTTAAACAGGAGATTGGAAAACCGATGGATCGGTCGTGGTGGAGATCATGATCAGCAATTCATGTCATGGCCTCCACGCTCTCCCGACTTAACCCCATGCGATTTCTTTCTGTGGGGTTATGTGAAAGATTCAGTGTTTAAACCTCCTCTACCAAGAAACGTGCCAGAACTGCGAGCTCGCATCAACGATGCTTTCGAACTCATTGATGGGGACATGCTGCGCCGAGTGTGGGAGAAACTTGATTATCGGCTTGATGTCTGCCGAATCACTAAAGGGGCACATATCGAACATTTGTGAATACCTAAAAAAACTTTTTGAGTTTTTGTATGTGTGTGCAAAGCATTGTGAAAATATCTCAAATAATAAGGTTATTGTAGAGCTGTGAAATCGCTTCAATCATTTATAATAACCCTGTATTAGTTGGGAGGGATTTGGGTAATGTGGAGCATCTGCAGAGGAAATTGTGTACAAGATGCTAATGGAAGTAATTCCGTTCCAGTGTAGACATGATAGCAGACTTTGAATGAATTCAGTGATACACTGCTAGGATCATGCAAATTAGTAAACAAAAATCAAATTTGGACACCTAGAGATTTCTTAAGCTTTTTCAGTAAAAGCTCTTTCCAATGTAAACAAACTTCTAATATGTCTTAAAAATCTGAAATTTTATTTCTGGACCATGTCCACTAGTTTTGTAATACATTTTGAAGCCTTTTTGGTGCTTTTGGAATAACCATTGTAAACTGAAAACTTTTGAGCCATTCTCCGGCTCGCGTTGTTGCTGTTGTATGTTTCCATCCTCTGTTGGAGGCCAAACTATATCATTTAGTTGACATGGTTGCGGTTGTTTGTCTTCTTCTTGTGTTGACTGGTGCCACTTGGTTTCGCAAGCGTTCCCTGTCTGCTAGTGGCAGCAGCAGCGTTATGGTTATGTAGTAACTGTGGCCCTATCTTTGGGGTGACGTCGTCGTTCTCCTGTGTCATGTGAGTGAGTAGTTCGGTTGGGGACGCAGGAGGAGCCAGGTCCACAAAGAGCAAGAACACGCCAGGACCGCTGGTGGCGTGCATGGACTGCCGGATTGAAGGGCTGTGGTCATGAGGGTGCACGACGTCGTTGAAACTGGATCCCGCAAGTTTTAAGTTGAGTGCATTTCAATTCAAGTAGACAAACCTCCACCATTGTGAAATCTTGCGATTCTCCAGTGACTTGGGTTCATGTTGCTGCTCGTCATGTTGCCAGGGCAAAGAGCAGCGAGTGGAGTGCTAGGGGAAGGCGGATCTGATTAGCTTTCCTGGGCTTCTAATTACTATTTACTACCTTCAGCTTGTTACAATTGTTAAGTTCAACCAGCGATATTTTCCTGCCTGGTGGCCGCTAATGCCCCAGTTACCTGCTCTGGGGGTTAGTGTACGTAACGGCAGTGTACGTTTCCTCGCCTTGCCGCTGCTGTCCAGTGAGGCGTATGAGTTTGACAGCTTTCTTGATTGTACGTTGGTTGGTGATTCTTCTATCTTGGTGGTAGTGATTCCTTTCTTGTTCTGGGCTCTAAGCACAGTATTCTGTGGGCGGAGCCCAGACCGCCAGTTCTGGCTTTGGCGTATTTTTACATCTTTGCAATTGGTTTATTGGACATCAGGTAGCCTCACCAAGATTATCATTAGTCACCCGTTAGACAGTCACTAGTCTGAGTTACCATCTTGTGGTGTGAATGCAACTCTTGGCTGCCTTTCTCATTGCTTGCCAAAGTGTTTTTGGCTTGACCTACTGAGAGGCCGATTCCTGGAGCACCATCTGTGACTGGCCCTTGTGTTTTTTATTGTGTTGTTATTTTATTATTGTATTACCAAGTTACCATCATTTGTTTCACCTGTTTGGTGATCAGTTGCTTGTCCTTTTGAATTAACCTTTATTATTATATTTCCTGATTTATTGTATGTTGTCAATTCTTTTTTTTTAATAATTGCCATTCTTGGAATTAAAGGCCTTCAGCCATGACTGTGGTTACTTGCCTTAAAATTCTAATTGCGACCACATTGGCTTGTTTTCAAAACATTATTTGCAGTGTCTGTATTTTATGTTGTTGTTGTTGTGGTCTTCAGTCCTGAGACTGGTTTGATGCAGCTCTCCATGCTACTCTATCCTGTGAAAGCTTCTTCATCTCCCAGTACCTACTGCAGCCTACATCCTTCTGAATCTGCTTAGTGTATTCATCTCTTGGTCTCCCTCTACGATTTTTACCCTCCATACCGCCCTCCAATGCTAAATTTGTGATCCCTTGTTGCCTCTGAACTTGTCCTACCAACCGATCCCTTCTTCTTGTAAAGTTGTGCCACAAACTCCTCCCCAATCCTATTCAATACCTCCTCATCAATTATGTGATCTACCCATTTCATCTTCAGCATTCTTCTGTAGCACCACATTTCAAAAGCTTCTATTCTCTTTTTGTCCAAACTATTTATCATCATGTTTCACTTCCATACAAGGCTACACTCCATACAAATACTTTCAGAAACGACTCCCTGACACTTAAATCTATACCCGACGTTAAC
Source organism: Schistocerca serialis cubense (assembly GCF_023864345.2). NCBI lineage: Eukaryota > Metazoa > Arthropoda > Insecta > Orthoptera > Acrididae > Schistocerca > Schistocerca serialis. The sequence continues at coordinate 689,924,897 of NC_064639.1, forward strand.
AAATTTCTCTTCTTCAGAAATGCTTTCCTTGCCATTGCCAGTCTACATTTTATATCCTCTCTACTTCGACCATCATCAGTTATTTTGCTCCCCAAATAGCAAAACTCCTTTACTACTTTAAGTATCTCATTTCCTAATCTAATTCCGTCAGAATCACCCGACTTAATTTGACTACATTCAATTATCCTTGTTTTGCTTTTGTTGATGTTCATCTTACAACCTCCTTTCAAGACACTGTCCATTCCAAGTCCTTTGCTGTCTCTGACAGAATTACAATGTCATCGGCGAACCTTAAAGTTTTTATTTCTTCTCCATGGATTTTAATACCTACTCCGAATTTTTCTTTTGTTTCCTTCACTGCTTGCTCAATATACAGATTGAATAACATCAGGGAGAGGCTACAACCCTGGCTCGCTCTCTTACCAACCACTGCTTCCCTTTCATGTCCCTCATCTCTTATAACTGCCATCTGGTTTCTGTACAAATTGTAAATAGCCTTTTGCTCACTATAGTTTACCCCTGCCACCTTCAGAATTTGAAAGAGAGTATTCCAGTCAACATTGTCAAAAGCTTTCTCCAAGTCTACAAATGCTAGAAACTTAGGTTTGCCTGTTCTTAATCTAGCTTCTAAGATAAGTCGTAGGGTCAGTATTGCTTCACGTTCTACAGAATCCAAACTGATCTTCCCAGAGGTCAGCTTCTACCAGTTTTTCCATTCATCTGTAAAGAATTCGCATTAGTATTTTGCAGCCGTATTAAACTGATTGTTCGGTGATTTTCACATCTGTCAATGCCTGCTTTCTTGGGGTTGGAATTATTATATTCTTCTTAAAGTGTGAGGGTATTTCGCCTGTCTCATACATTTTGCTCACTAGATGGTAGAGTTTCGCCAGGACTGGCTCTTCCAAGGCTGTCAGTAGTTCAAATGGAATGTTGTCTACTCCTGGGGCCTTGTTTCGATTTAGGTCTTTCAGTGCTCTGTCAAACTCTTCACGCAGTATTATATCTCCCATTTCATCTTCATCTTCATCTACATCCTTTTATGAATGTTTGTTAAAATTTTTAAATAATTGCCATTCTTGGAATTTAAGGCCTTCAGCCGTGAAAAAATTCTTAAATTATTGCCATTATTTTAATTTGTTGTTGATTTCAAATAAATTGTGTGTGATTAAAAGAAAAGCCAACGTATAGCAACTGATTATAGCCCCGTCCACAGTTGTAACTGAATCCTGCCTTCCTTGACTATCAGGTTTCAACTTTACTCTCAGCAGGGGAACTGCTGTACCAAACATTTGCAAATGAATTTGGTTGTGTGTGACATGGGTATCTGCCTTTTGCTAGCAGTGCTACTCCAATTGAGTGTTTGTGGACCAAATCCATGTTTCAGCATTTTGGTAATTTTTTTCTAACTCCATAATAGTCAGCCATTCCACAAAGTGTTTTAAAGAACTCCTGGAAGAAATGATACCTTGGAGTAACTTACCCAGTTCCAGCATTATTTTTTTTTCTAATTAGCAGTCACTGAGATCAACATTGTGAGAAATTGGGACTCTGAAGTTGAAATTAAATCGTTCTTGCACGTACATCCTTTATCCATGGGTCTAGTCTATTCTAATAGATTCAGCAGAAAAATTTTGTGAAATTTGGAAAGGAAGCAGAGAAGGATTGAGAGACTGAAGTTTGGTGTTGGCCCAATAAATGGAGTCGTACAGCTCAAGCAGAAGATAAATTCTCAACAAAATCGTCAAGTACCAGTCTAGCAGACAGTTTTAACATGTACCACAAGTATTTCAGCTATTATCCTCTTTCAAATACTGACTTTAGAAAAAATAATACACACAAAATTAGCTATGGAAAATTTCATTATTATTAGAAAATGAAGTTTAAAAATCTTTTGCACAAATGTTGTTGTCTTAATATGTACATTATATAGAGACCAATGCCAAAAAGGTAAATATCTGGTTTTGAAAATTACATAATGAAGAAATCATGATAAGTGATAGTCAATATGTGAGCTAACATGATTCAGAATAACAGTTTAATGTAACATTATGCATTAAAAATCAATACATGAGGAAGCTGCAAGCCACTGCAATAACGGACATCATAGGTTCAAATCAAACAGATTGAATCTTATTTTCCAGCTGTTTGCATCAAAACGGGAAAATCAACTTTGGATGGTGCACAGAAGTGAAGCAAGTAAATATGTTTAGATATGCTGTACCTCAGGCAATTTGTTATCACTGCTGGAAACAGTAAGTTATACTCTTTTTTGTCTTAATTTTGCAAAATTTGAAGCTGCAGTACAGCGCAATGTATCATCATGTAATATACTTACATTTGCTTAAAAGGACAAGTGGTAAACTGATTCTAAAAAAATTACATAAATCGTTCAAACCTCCAGAGCATTAAATGCATAATGCATTGAGATGAAAATTACGATTAGTGACTGAAGATAGTTTGTTTTCTTCTTTACTAGAGTACCACAGTCCTGGTGACAACTCTGGACTTGATTAAGATGTTTTTTTAAAAAAATTCAATTTCTTGACAGTTGGTTTATCTGCACCTGTAGTGGCGTGTCTTTCATAGGAGTCATTGATTTACTGGAAAGAGTAACTTCTACAATGGAAAAATACATGTAGACCATTGCAGAGGATACTGATGAGCTGTGGTAATAAACTGCAATACACTTACGGCAGTGCTGCAGTGTTGTGCTATTTCTCCCAATAAAGATCTGTGGTATGTTGTAGTCACATGGATAATGTGCCTATTATCCAATGTCAGTACCACATTTTATAGTCCACTGCTGGCACTGTTTATACATTTGGATATTCCAGTTATTCATTACAAAAGAAACACTAAAATCCATAATAGTGTAATTCCACAATACAAAAATCTACACAAAGTGTCACAGACTAACCATATTCCAGCATTAAAAACAAGGTATCTTTTTAGTATTGTCAAGGCAATGTGATTTCTCAGGTAATGATGTAAGACGTTTGGTGTTAGCCTAGAGCCATTTGCACATTGTTTGTACGGCTGCATCACTAAAGCATTTTCTTAAAGAGAATGTTAGATTGATAGCTGAGCTATAATAACAACATCTATTATTATGCGTGTACTATGCTTTGTTCTCCTCTCAGGATGCCATGTTGTTGTGTATTATCTGTAGTGTTGATTCAGAAAGCCAGCAAGGGTCTTCTCCCCTTCCCCTCCCCCCCCCCCCCCCCCCCCCAATAACCATCTATGACTCAATGCTTATGCTATGTGTGACTGATCTCCTTAACTCCTAAAGCATTTAATTCTACCAGAACTTTTCTACTATAATTACTAAGGAGGAAAAACAAAACCATGAAGGAATTATCCAAATGGGATGGAAATTGGTAGATGACATGTGCATGTATAGACAAACAAATGCATACAGTTTTAGAAAAAATGGGATGATTTATTCAAGAGAAAGAGTGTCAGAAATTGAGCTAGTCAATAACATGTTGGTCCACTTCTGATCCTTATGCAAGCAGTTATTCATCTTGGTGCTGCTTAAGCCTGGAACATCTCCAGACTCATCTCCACTAGTTGCTGGGGTTCCTTTGAAAATGGGACTCATCACTGAAAATAATTTTACTTCAGTCAATGAGGTATCAGCCCAAGATATGTCTGGAAACGTCACTGACAGTGGTAGGATAGCAACCTGACTGTCGCCTGCCATATGGCCTGACAACCAGGAATGATGAATGTCAACTAATTTCCAATTGCTATTTTTATTGAGCAAATTAAGATGGCTGAAACATATTTGATTCGATATTTTGTACTTGAACAGCTGAGGTCCCGCAACCATCTGTGCAAGATGGACATTTAGAGACCAGGAGTGATGGTCTGGGGTGCCATTTCTTTCCACAGCAGAACCCTTTTGGTTGTCATCCACGGCACACCCTTACAGCACAGCAATATGTCGATGTTAATCTACACCCCATTTCATTGGCTTTCATGGCAATCCATCCTGGGCCTACATTTCAGCAAGATAATGCCTGCCCGCTCATGATGGGAGTTTCTACTGCTTGCCAAACCCCACCTTGCCCCAGTTGAGAATGTTCGGAGCATTGTGAGCAGGGCCCTCCAACCATTTTGGGGATCTGACGATGTAATGCACCAGTTGGTCAGAAATTGGCACATTATCCCTCAGGATGGCATCCAACAACTCTATCAGTCAATGCCAAGCCAAACAACTGCTTGCAGAAAAGCCAGAGGTGAACCACTGCATTATTGACTTCCTCAATTTTTGAAGTTCTCTCTCTTGAATAAATCATCAGATTTTTCTGAAATTGGGATTGATTGTTCATTTGTTTGTTTGTTTGTCTGTACATGTACATCACATCTAGTAATTTCAGTCCCATTTGGAAAATGCCTTCTTGGTGTATCATTTTTTGCCTTAGTGCGTATATCAGACAGACTTGCACATGGGCATGATACAATGTACTGGTTTTGTCAGGCTCTAGAATACCAGCCATAGTTCATTCCAAAGATAAAATTTTAAGGAAAAGAGCGTAAAGATTTTGTTTTGTAAACAAGAATGTTTTCTAATTTCATTTTATACCATTTTCAAATTGCCTGGTGTTACCTTCTATTCAACTTCATAGGTAACTCTCCATTGCCAAACTGATGGTTCCTTCACTCCCATTGACTGATTCCTTCTTTTAGTCAAGTTATTTCATACCTTACTTTCACAATTTGATCCAGTGCTTCCTCGTTAGTTACATGATTTAGCCATCTGATATTCAGTATTCTTCTGTGGCACCACATTTAAAAAGCCTCTGTTCTTTTTTGTCTGGACTGCTTTTCAACATTTAAACTAATTCCTCTTTTTCAAAAATGCTATTCTTGCTGCATCCCATCTGTATTTTGTACTGCCTCTACTTCAGGCATCATTGGTTATTTTGCTGCCCAAACAGTAAAGCTCATCTACTACTTTTAGTGTGTCATTTCCTAATCCAGTCCTCTCTGCACACATGATTCAGTTTCACTACATTCAATTACCCTGTTTTACTTCTATTACTGTTCATCTCACAACATCAATACCAAGAAACTTCTGTTCAACTGCTCTTCCAAGAAAAGGGTGGTTATAATTAAACTTTCACTACTTGAGCCTGTGTGAACAGAAAACTGTTCACTGTACGGGTACCCAACTTTATATGAATGATGCACTGCACAAATTTCTTTGTTAGCAGTGTTAGTGTCATGACTTGCCATTAGGTGCTGGTGCTGGTACTGGTATGGTAAGATAGGGTTTAAACACAAGAATCTGTGTGCATTATAGTTACAAACAGTCAAAGCAATTCTGGACAAAGCTGTTTTATCAAAACAGCAGCAATAGTGCTGCCAATCTTCATGAGTATTGATGCATTCACAAAATATGGAGATGTCCTCTGGGGATTTGAGAACTGCTCTTGGGAGACACTGATGGCTAATTGCACCACAAATTGTTGACACAGTTACTGTTGCCATAGCTGAGAATGCTGGATGCAATGCGCAATCTTCAAGGAGTGCACATGCTGTGTAATGACAGTTGAGCATACTATTGCCCACCAATTCAATAATTACTGTAAACAATTGTGAAATGATATATCTGGTGCACTTCCAGGCTGTCATGGCTGTAGCTGGTCATGACACTGAGCAACATTTGTAACCTGGAATGTAAATGTGATATGCAATTAACATATGTTATCATCTCATGTGGAAATTAAAATGTGTTTCTTTCAGTGGTTTATTTGTTTTCGGTCACACAGCTTGAGGCTGTTGCCAATGGGCATCACTGTGGGGGTCCGGATGGGGGTTTGTCGGGGACGGCCAGCTCGTCCCACGCATCCCCCGATCGGACTACGACTGTGGTTGCCCGGGATACTGCCCGCATTGAGGCTGATCCCTCACCTGTGGTAGAGTGGGAGGTCGTCTGAAGATGTGGCAGGGGGCGAAAGACATTCCGGAGGGCTGAACGGAAGGCCTCTCCAGTTTGTCTGACGAACCGGTTTCAGGCTCTGTATCAGGCTAATACTGATCTTCGGCCTGACATGGCTGCTTGTCCTGTTCTAGAGGTTGCCCCTCAGTCTGCAAGATCCGGGCGGTCGCAGAGGGTGGTTGGGAGCTCCAACGTCAGGCGCGTAATGGGGCCCCTTAGGGAAATGGCAGCAAGAGAGGGGAAGAAAACCAATGTGCACTCTGTGTGCATACTGGGGGGAGTCATTCCAGATGTGGAAAGGGTCCTTCCGGATGCCATGAAGGGTACAGGGTGCACCCATCTGCAGGTGGTTGCTCATGTCGGCACCAATGATGTGTGTCGCTATGGATCGGAGGAAATCCTCTCTGGCTTCCGGCGGCTATCTGATTTGGTGAAGACTGCCAGTCTCGCTAGCGGGATGAAAGCAGAGCTCACCATCTGCAGCATCATCGACAGGACTGACTGCGGACCTTTGGTACAGAGCCGAGTGGAGGGTCTGAATCAGAGGCTGTGACGGTTCTGCGACCGTGTGGGCTGCAGATTCCTCGACTTGCGCCATCAGGTGGTGGGGTTTCGGGTTCCGCTGGATAGGTCAGGAGTCCACTACACGCAACAAGCAGCTACACAGGTAGCAGGGGTTGTGTGGCATGGGCTGGGCGGTTTTTTAGGTTAGATGGCCTTGGGCAAGTACAGAAAGGGCAACAGCCTCAACGGGTGCGGGGCAAAGTCAGGACATGCGGGGACCAAGCAGCAATCGGTACTGTAATTGTCAACTGTCAAAGCTGCATTGGTAAAGTACCAGAACTTCAAGCGCTGATAGAAAGCACCGAAGCTGAAATCGTTATAGGTACAGAAAGCTGGCTTAAGCCAGAGATAAATTCTGCCGAAATTTTTACAAAGGTACAGACGGTGTTTAAAAGGATAGATTGCATGAAACCGGTGGTGGAGTGTTCGTCGCTGTTAGTAGTAGTTTATCCTGTAGTGAAGTAGAAGTGGATAGTTTCTGTGAATTATTATGGGTGGAGGTTACACTCAACAACCGAGCTAGGTTAATAATTGGCTCCTTTTACCGACCTCCTGACTCAGCAGCATTAGTGGCAGAACAACTGAGAGAAATTTTGGAATACATTTCACATAAATTTTCTCAGCATGTTATAGTCTTAGGTGGAGATTTCAATTTACCAGATATAGACTGGGACACTCAGATGTTTAGGACGGGTGGTATGGACAGAGCATCGAGTGACATTATACTGAGTGCACTATCCGAAAATTACCTCGAGCAATTAAACAGAGAACCGACTCATGGAGATAACATCTTGGACCTACTGATAACAAACAGACCCGAACTTTTCGACTCTGTAAGTGCAGAACAGGGAATCAGTGATCATAAGGCCATTGCAGCATCCCTGAATATGGAAGTTAATAGGAATATAAAAAAAAGGGAGGAAGGTTTATCTGTTTAGCAAGAGTAATAGAAGGCAGATTTCAGACTACCTAACAGATCAAAACGAAAATTTCTGTTCCGACACTGACAATGTTGAGTGTTTATGGAAAAATTTCAAGGCAATCGTAAAATGCGTTTTAGACAGGTACGTGCCGAGTAAAACTGTGAGGGACGGGAAAAACCCACCGTGGTACAACAACAAAGTTAGGAAACTACTGCGAAAGCAAAGAGAGCTTCACTCCAAGTTTAAACGCAGCCAAAATCTCTCTGACAAACAAAAGCTAAACGATGTCAAAGTTAGCGTAAGGAGGGCTATGCGTGAAGCGTTCAGTGAATTCGAAAGTAAAATTCTATGTACCGACTTGACAGGAAATCCTAGGAAGTTCTGGTCTTATGTTAAATCAGTAAGTGGCTCGAAACAGCATATCCAGACACTCCGGGATGATGATGGCATTGAAACAGAGGATGACACGCGTAAAGCTGAAATACTAAACACCTTTTTCCAAAGTTGTTTCACAGAGGAAGACCGCACTGCAGTTCCTTCTCTAAATCCTCGCACAAACGAAAAAATGGCTGACATTGAAATAAGTGTCCAAGGAATAGAAAAGCAACTGGAATCACTCAATAGAGGAAAGTCCACTGGACCTGACGGGATACCAACTCGATTCTACACAGAGTACGCGAAAGAACTTGCCCCCCTTCTAACAGCCGTGTACCGCAAGTCTCTAGAGGAACGGAGGGTTCCAAATGATTGGAAAAGGTCGTCGAGCAGATGCGCAAAACTATAGACCTATATCTCTGACGTCGATCTGTTTTAGAATTTTAGAACATGTTTTTTGCTCGAGTATCATGTCGTTTTTGGAAACCCAGAATCTACTATGTAGGAATCAACATGGATTCCAGAAACAGCGATTGTGTGAGACCCAACTCGCTTTATTTGTTCATGAGACCCAGAAAATATTAGATACAGGCTCCCACGTAGATGCTATTTTTCTTGACTTCCGGAAGGCGTTCAATACAGTTCCGCACTTTCGCCTGATAAACAAAGTAAGAGCCTACGGAATATCAGACCAGCTGTGTGGCTGGATTGAAGAGTTTTTAGCAAACAGAACACAGCATGTTGTTATTAACGGAGAGACATCTACAGACGTTAAAGTAACGTCTGGCGTGCCACAGGGGAGTGTTATGGGACCATTGCTTTTCACAATATATATAAATGACCTAGAAGTTAGTGTCGGAAGTTCCATGCGGCTTTTCGCGGATGATGCTGTAGTATACAGAGAAGTTGCAGCATTAGAAAATTGTAGCAAAATCCAGGAAGATCTGCAGCGGATAGGCACTTGCTGCAGGGTGTGGCAACTGTCCCTTAACATAGACAAATGTAATGTATTGCGAATACATAGAAAGAAGGATCCTTTATTGTATGATTATATGATAGCGGAACAAACACTGGTAGCAATTATTTCTGTAAAATATCTGGGAGTATGTGTGCGGAACGATTTGAAGTGGAATGATCATATAAAATTAATTGTTGGTAAGGCGGGTACCAGGTTGAGATTCATTGGTAGAGTGCTTAGAAAATGTAGTCCATCAACAAAGGAGGTGGCTTACAAAACACTCGTTCGACCTGTACTTGAGTATTGCTCATCAGTGTGGGATCCGTACCAGATCGGTTTGACGGAGGAGATAGAGAAGATCCAAAGAAGAGCGGCGCGTTTCGTCACAGGGTTATTTGGTAACCGTGATAGCGTTACGGAGATGTTTAATAAACTCAAGTGGCAGACTCTGCAAGAGAGGCACTCTGCATCACGGTGTAGCTTGCTCGCCAGGTTTCGAGAGGGTGCGTTTCTGGATGAGGTATCGAATATATTGCTTCCCCCTACTTATACCTCCCGAGGAGATCACGAATGTAAAATTAGAGAGATTAGAGTGCGCACGGAGGCTTTCAGACAGTCGTTCTTCCCGCGAACCATACGCGACTGGAACAGGAAAGGGAGGTAATGACAGTGGCACGTAAAGTGCCCTCCGCCACACACCGTTGGGTGGCTTGCAGAGTATAAATGTAGATGTAGATGTTATTTCTCTACTGCATGCCCTTACAAATGTTTCCACAAAATTTCATTGCCCTGCGATCACTTGTTTTTCAGAGGTGCCCTCTCAAGTAGCCAAAGCTTAATTATAACCACCCTATAGTTTGCAGTCTCTGACAGAACTGAAGGCCTCCGTGCAAAAAGGGATATCTCACAATTCACATCTCCGACATCAAATATGGACAGTAATCTCATTAACATGACTGGACCATATACATTCAGTGCAAAATAAGAATTCCTCCAATATTGATCCCTCCCTCATAAATAAGGGATAATGGGATAAGATTCTAAAGCTTATATGGTCTGATACACGTTAGGGAAAAAGTGGAGTTATCCCCTTTTTGCACCAAGATCTTCAATTACAATGCCATGATCAAGCTTCAAAGATTTTATTTCTTATCCCTGAAATTTAATTCAACTTCCAGTTTTGTCCTTAGCTTCCTTCACAGCTTGTTCAATGCACAGGTTAACAAACATGGAGGGTAGGTTACAATCCTGTCTCATTTGCTTCTCATCAACCACTACTTCCTCTTCATGTTCCTTGACTCTTATACTTACTGTCTGGTTTCTGTGCAAGTTGCGAATATTCTTTTGCTCCTTGTATTCTATCCCTCCTATCATTAGACTTTCAGAATGTAGTTTATCAAACATTTTCAAAAGCTTTCCACAAATGCTATAAGCATAGGTTTACCTTTATTTTACCCATCTTAAGGTGAACATTACCTCACCTCCTTACATTTAACCGGAGCCCAAACTAAACTTTCCCAAGATCTGACTGTACCAGGTTTTCGACTCTTTTCAAATAATTTGTATCAGCACTTTGTGACATTGAACTACTGAACTGATAATTCATTAATATTCACACCTCCCTGCTCTGGAACAGTAATTACTACATTCTTCTTGAAGTCTGTGGATATTCCACAGTCTGATATATCTTGCATACATGGTGGAATGGCTTCATCTTGGCTGGCTCTTACAAGGAACCCAAAAGTCCAGAGGGAATTTCATCTACTCCAGGGGACTTGTTTTGATTTAGGTCGTTATGAGTTCTGCAAAATTTTTCTCACATATGCCATGTGTATATATTTCTTCTTCTCTTCCTATATATTGTTTCCCTTGTATAGACCCTCTATGTATTCCTTCCACCTTTCGGTCATTCCCTCTCTACTTAGTACTTGCTTGCCATCTGAGTTCTTAATATTCATGCAGGTGTTTCCATTTTCTCCAAAAGCCTCTAATTTTTTCAGTGAGCATTGCCAATGCTCCCCTTGAGACTTAACTACCTATGGTTCTTTCAGTTTGTTGAGGTCCCATGTCTTTTGTTTCCTACCTTTCAGCAATTTCTTCAGTTTTATTATGAAGATCATGAACAACATGTTACAGTCAGAAATGCTATCATCCCCTGGAAATGCTATGCAGTTTAAAATCTGGTTTCAAAATCTCTAGCTGAAGCCTCCCAGTGTCTCCAGGTCACTTTCACTTACACAACCTACTTTCATGATTTTCAGCCAAATATATCACTTCGTGCAATCAGAATACATTTAACACTGTTGTAATTGATTTAATTCCTGCTTTTGTTGTCAAGTTGTGATTTATCATTTACTATTCCTGTCCTGACAATTTTTGTGAGGCTAAAGCACCTGAAGTTTATGTATGGTTCACTACTCTTCAGCAATTTTCTTCACTGAAGCCACAAAAAACTTTGCTATTATGGATCATGCATTAACACATGTTTGATTACAGAAATAGAAGTTATCTGTTTGTTCATATAAAAAAGCATTTACTCAGGGCATGTAACGAAACTATGAAGATTTGCTTGAGTATTTAATGCCTATGCATTATAGAAATTTCTGGATTACAACATACAAATATACTGTGGTAACATCTACTTGTGAGTTACTTTCTGAAACAAAAATTACTAAAACTAATGAAATCTACTGTCTTAAAGTCTATTAGACAATGGAGAGAGTGTATTGCTGTGTAACTCATTGCTTTGCAAGCCAGATTAAAACTTAGTCATGAAAACTGCAATGATACTATACTTACTGTATATAGCCATTATTCAGAGCAGTGATGCACGGCCTGAATCCTGATTTGATATTTCCGTGTAGTACAGTTCCAGAAGTTTACTTCATACATGACTTGTAACACATGTAACGCGAGTCAACTTACTTAAAGGGGGTTTTCTATTTGTTACAGTCAAAATAACATAACAATATTGGTATATAGATCAACAACAATAAGAGCGCAGGCATGTTTGTTAATATTTCAAGGGTTTTGTGAAACACTTATACACTTAGCAATTAATATAACCAAGTAACTGATCATCATTGGCATTCAACTAGATTTAAGCAACTGTTAGTTAAGGTACTGAGATGGTTATGGGTTTGATTTTTATGTCCAAGATCCTCCTAGGTTGTTCTGAGGCAGTGAAAGATGCTCTTTTGATGAATTTCAGACATCACAATGAGCTGCTCAGAGTCTGCAGTTCCACCCGTCGCACCACATAGATCCTCCCTGGTGAAGTACCACAATTCTTTGTCAACACAGATTTAAGAATGTAGACTGAAGAAAAATGTATAGTATAGTGACAAATCTGTCAGAGGAGATGGTCAAGTGACATGATTAAGTTGTAAATTGAGCGAGTTGTAGTCTGGCCAATACACCAGGTTCCTTCCAGAGTATATAGTCTGTACTCCTCATAGTAAAAGCAGCATTACACGAAGAACAAGTGGATGTTCTATCTAGTATAAGTTAAAAGCAAACTTCAAGACAGCAGAAACCCTCACACAACCTTCTAATGTGATTATTTTGGCACAACTTTTTCACATTAGAGTGAGTGAAAAGCTCTGCCTGGGTTCCTCCATATGCCCACTTCTTTTTCTTTCTACATCTACATACTTACTCTGCAGCACACAATCAAGTGTTTGACACAGGGTGCAAAGAGATACTTTGACTATTTTTCTACTGTTCCACTCAAGAAAAACTTGTGGGAGCAACAAACACATATTTCTGAGAGAGATCTGATTCTACCATTTTACCACTCTGGTCATGTCTCACTATTTTAGCATACAGAGGAGAAAGCTGGGGCAAATTTCATGGTTTCAAGAATAGGTCTAGCCATAACTAAAAATGCTGTTGTTTTAATGCCTGCCACCTTGACTCAGTGATCATACCAGTCACTCCCTCTCACCTGCCTCAAATAATACAAAATAAAATGCCCTTCTTTGAACCTTTTGATGACCTATATGGTAAAGATGCTGTACCATGCAGCAACACTTGAAAAGAGGGCAGACAAGCACAGTGTACACAGTGTTGTCAGTAGATTTGTTGCATTGTGTAAGTGTTCTGTTAGTAAAATGCAGTCTTTGGTTCACCTTCACCACAGCATTTTCTGTGTGATGGATCCAAATTAAATTGTTCGTAGTTGTAATCCTTAGTTATTTAGTCAAATCTACAATCTAACTTTCTGTGCTGTATCTTGTAAACAAAATTTAACATTTCTTTATTTGACATTCTTTTAAATGTGGCATGCTTCTTTCTATAGCTTCTGAAATAGTGTTTTCACATGATTCATGAGCACAGCCATTAACAATTTTTCTGAATATGAGCCCCATTTAGTTGATACACAGTAGGGAAAAAAATTAACGGGATTTTAGAAAGATAAATTACGCTTTTTTTAATTTCAGTTGATTTGGATATTACAGTATTCAACCTCACTACAACCAACATGTGGTCACAGATTACTGTGTCATGACACTATGGCGATTGCTTTCTTCTTGGAGAACTAGTAAATTATCTCAGCTATTTGCACTCTATGTGGTCCCATTAGCTAATTGCTCAAAACAATTTTGTGGGAAACCATGTAGTATAATTTTGGGAAATGGTTTACACTTACCATTGACATTAAAACAGTATTTTCACCAACATACAAAGGCTAAACTGAAGCCATTAATAACTGTAAGAGTATGCACTACTCAAAGTAACTCAAATTTTCCCTGAACCTTCCCGTAACTATATCGCGAAACTGAATGAACATTTTCTGATACACCTCATAGAAAATTTGCCTTGTCTAAACTGCGCAACATCTCAATTAAAAATGGAAGAGTGTAGCTGCATCATCTAACATAGCTGCCCAAAAGCTGTAGTTTATTGGCTTTAGTCTACTGAAACTACAGAAAAGCACTCTTTTTTGTGAGTGTAAGCTGATTGTGTACAAGCCTGGAAATAACAGAAATTAATGCAACAAAATTTCACATAACTTGCTCCTGTTTCTTGCATTAAATTCAAGTCTTTACACAAACAGTGGTACATACTGGGTCTCCTATTACAGGTTCATTAATTTCAACTTATTAAAAATATTTATTGCGTAGTATTTGCTGCTATGTTATCCTAAGCTTAACACATTTTCTAATTTTCTGAACTTTAATATTCACATGCAGATATAGGTTAACTGAAGCCTTCAACACTAATTTGTCAGCTCTCAATCTAATATAGGGCTCAGACTACTCTCCAGATTCCAAAAAAGGATTATATAGACAATAAAAATATTGTCAGTCATGAGGTCATGATTTATAGACACTATCCAGCATCAGTAGGTTCAGCTGCCCAGTAGATCATGTTTTCACATATATGAAAATGTTGAGGTGGACTGTTTCTTACAGTTCCATTTTTACTGAATTTATATTTAGAACTCAATTTTGTGTTGGCAAATAATAATAAACACACACACTTGATAATAGATTTATCGGGCAATTACAACCATCATTGCTTTAGCAAGCACTTATGTAATTTATTACAAATTAACATAACATGTCTGGCATTGCTTTGAAAATTAAACTGTCAGGGCTTATTTAAAAAACTAGAAATGTTTCATTCTTACATGATGAAGCTAAGCTGGCATGTTGGAATTTACTTTGACACAAGAGCAATTCTTTCAAAGACCCTCTGTCCACTACTCAATTTAAAGGGAGCAAAGCAGTCAACAAAGTCAGTGCTAAATATGCTAAAGGGTGGATAAGGAGTGACACGTAGAGAAATGCAAAATACTGAAAATCATAAGCAACATTCAAACTTTGTGTGCACCCTAATTATCTGCATTTCAAAACCAATTACACAATGTTTATTTGCAGAAAGCATGTCATTAACACATGGTGACCCACAAATGCAACAAAAAAAAATTAGTAAAAGAAACTGTGGTCTTAATGTGGATGATTAAGTAGGACCATGTTCCAGTTCCAAGCATTGCCCATTGTACCTCTTAGTACAACACAGCAATGAGTTGTGTGAAATACCCTCGCAGACAGACACCTAATTGCTACTACAGTTCTTTAATTTACAGACAGAAAACGGGGGAAGGGAGGAAGAGCCAATGTATGGAATGCAACACATTCACAAAATATTAAAACCGAGGATGCAGGATGCGGGTCTAGTGTAGCAGGGGATACAACCCGTCGGCTTTGGACAATGACGTCACAAGTCGCCAGTGAGCAGTGTACCATTTTCGCTTTTGCTGTTATGTTTCAGTTTCGTTTTTTTACTGATTGCTTAATAAAGTGGATCTGTTTATTCTCCCCTCGTGAGATTTTTTTTAAAAAAGCCAAAAAACACTTATCAGCTACTGAAGGGAGCTACAACACTAAGAAGAATCGCTTCTCGTTTGGCGACTTGTGACGTCATTGTCCAAAGCCGACGGGTTGTATCCCCTGGTACACTAGTCCTCAGGATGCAAACAGTGTGAAACCACAGTAGTGGGACTGGAGTTTTCACTCCACATGATGAAATGAGGCCTATGATATTATAAAGAAGGTTAATAGGCAATAACAAAAGAGATAAGAAGAAATTGGATTAGACACTACAAACACTGTTTCAACTCCAAATAGGCACCAGTGAAATTATTTTTATAAGGTATCTCGTGACCCACATTTCACAGGGCAAGGAACATCATTCAATTAAGAACAACAATTGTGCATGGTGTTTGGAAAAATACTAGAACATTCAGTGTTTCTCTTTGCTTTGTCTGGTATTAAGATGATCTAAGGAGAGGGGGGGAAAAGCTATCACCAAAATTAGAAAATATTGGTAGGACAGTAATTTGACATACTAAAAAATAATTGGAAAACCACACAATGAACAATAGGCTTCCTACTTTTTTATGGTTTACTTATAACCATCAATAGTGATTGAAATTAGATTACTAAATACAATTAATGGCTACACAGACAGCAGAATGAAAGACTGACACTACAGAAGGTGTAACAAATGTAGCTCCAAGGACAGAAAGTGGGACACACTGAGCTAAATACCAGAAACAGCAGCCTGAAGAAGACTAAGCAATGCCAAAAAGTAACTAGTAGTTCAACATAGGAATGTAATAAATGTTTTAAAGGTTTTTAAAAAAATTACACCAAATATCCTATACAGGTAAGGTCAATAGCTATCAAAACTGCTATTGGGGTCATATGCAAATAAAATGCAACACTATTATGCATGGACCTAGTTGTGCATTAACGTGCAAGTAACTTTTACAAACAGGGCTAAAAGTGCATTAGACTGTGCATCCTCACTAGTTCCCAAGTATCAAGGCATGGGCAGAAAACTTACCAAAATCAACCTCTGTTCGAACTATACATGTTACACTACACAACATTGTTATATTACCTGCAGCCTTATCAGCACTAATGCTGAGTAGCAAAAGTTTGCTTATTGTCCTTTCATCCACTTGTCAAACACTATTCACATGCAAAGAACAGTAGAAAAACACTTCATGACGGAAAGGGCCGGATTAAACAAAGCTTTCCAAATTACAGCTTAAATGTGCTCTCATTGCAACACAAGGATATAGAATTCTTCCCACTGAATAACAATTTCCATTCAAAGCCGACATGCTAAACATAACTTCGCATAATCTGGGAGCAAACATTACATCAAATCCAGTAATAATTTGAATACACAGTATCCCTTTTCCAGGTGTTTATCGTCATGACATTTATCTGTGTCTCCTAAAACTATCCATTGTAAATCTATATAGCTTGCCTTTAAAAACTATAGCAAGGCAGTATTTCAAATGATTGAAGTATGAAAGCTGTTTTCCTCAACATCAAACTAGGCAAAGAGGAAAATAAATGTTTTACTGAAATGTGACCATTAAGAGTGGGACACACATTAATTCTATAACACAAAACTTATCAAGGGGTGTGTGTGTGTGTGTGTGTGTGTGTGTGTGTGTGTGTGTGTGTGTGTGTGTGTGTGTGTACATAATTAATGAAATGAGTTTATATACAGCTAAAGACATTTATTTTCTCAATAGATATAAAAAAGATAAATGCTGCGAACAATACAGTAACAGAAGTATGGCATTTTCAACAGTTCAATAGTTAGAAGTCATTACACACATCACGTCTGGCAGTATCAAAGAAAGTCACAAAGCAAGAATAACTTCAGGAAAACGACCATTACTTGAACAGTACAGACAAATTACAAACCCGAGTGAATTTCATATTTGTAAGATTTTATCATACTTCTGGACGTTTCGAAATTACAATAGCATTCAATCTCTTTTTTTTTGCGTTTCCTCTTGCACGAGTAACATACGTCACTGACAGAAAAAAAAGACACTGCGAATTCCTGCGTCAATCACTTTTTACCAGACTTTTTTATTCCACCTCCGCCAAGAGGGCCCTTCTGAGCTGCTCTTGCTTTTGCTTCTGCTAGAGCTTTCGCCTCTTCTTTCTGCCTCTGTTTACGAGCGACGTCGTCCTCGTCCATTTCCTGCTCCTTCTTCTTTGGTTGTTTCAGAGGTTTCTTCTTCCCACCTTCACGTCCAGACATCTTGGCTTAGCTTCTCGTCAGCACGAGCAACAGTTATATGGAATCTCAATGCAACTGTCGTTATCAAATAGCTCTTGTATGATATGTACTGTGTATTCCGTAGTAACACTGTGCACGATAATTTCACCCAAAACACGACGAAAATTAGTACCTCTTCACACACCACCACCTGACTCCCAAATTCCACCAAGGATTAGATTTACTTCCTCTCGCGTAGCAAAGAGTGGAAACCAAAGATATACTCCACTCCTCGGTTGTAGAGCCTTGGCCTGAATCCACATGTGAATACTCAAACCGACGCCAAAGCTGAAATCTGTACTCGCTGCAGTCAAAATTACACCGGCAAAATTTTCAATATATCGTCTACTGAAATCATTCAGGTGAGCATTATTGCCAAAGCGCACGGTTATTTCAGAAAAGCTACACCAAAAATTAAGAAACAGGAAAAATAGCAACAGATTTTGCGACTTGAAACTCGATACACGCGTAAATTACCTGCAGGCATCAAATATTGCTACGACGCGAAATGTTTTTAGGTGTCCAGTACACTATACATTGCAATATCTAGTTCTACTATTGGAGGTTAGACTTTAATGTAAGTAAAAATAAATTATTCTGCCTTAAACCTCCTGAAAGTACTAGTGGCTATAATTTTCTGAGCTTTAACAACACTGATTAACAGAGTATGTTATCACCAAGAATATAAGTTTATATTACCAGTGTTACATGACAGGCTCTGTTTAACTTAAGATCCCTAATGTTTTGAATGAATGTTCAAGCAATTCTTGAGTATTGCTCGTAAGTCTAAGAGTCTTACCAGCTTCAGCAAATAAGAGCCAGTTTAGAGTTAGAGGCAGCATACATAGGTGCCTACTTGCCCATGATTAGGCCACAGCAATTGTCAAGGGGTATGTTTAGAATTTTTGTAAAGCGTTGCATGATATTTAAATGTTGTAGAATCATAAACGGTTCTATTCCACATCAAATGGTTTTTGACAGCTATGCTGTCTACAAAGATGTACTGTAAGTAGAGTTTAAAAATACTAGTGTAGCTGCAGTGAGGAGCTAGCCAGCGATTTATTAATTTTTGAACCAAAGTATTACGAGTACATTCTAAAAATTAACTTTTAATGGCTATAACATAATTATTAAATAGTTTATTTTACGAAGTAGAGTAGAACCATCTAGATTTAAGCAATGGTTTTTACCACCTGGAGACATCACGATCAATGTTAGTGTCTGCTAGACCTTATATGCCAGAACTAACTGTACCAAAAGTTCGTAATGTTTTATTTTCTGAGGAGAACACCCAATATCACTCAAATCTTTATCTAATTATAGACAGCACCTTAAAGGCGTGCACCCCACTCCCAATATGGTGGCTTCAGCGTGAAACATAAATAACAGATCTGAACAACAGAGAAATTATGTGAGGATTTCTTTTATAAAAGAAAAACATACCTATTAAAGAATAGTAATGAGGGCAATCAATAACCATACCGTCATAAAATCATGTTATAACCCATAACATGTTAGAAGACCAAATGAAGATGGTAGTTGCTGCAGGAATTCATTTTGCCTTCCATTTAAAACTAATGGAGAATACCAATTACAACAGAGAAGACCCGAACAGTCCACTAATGTCTGTGCTTTAGAATAATTTTAGTTGCATGTTAACTTTATTTCATTTCATTCCTCTTAAAGCTCGGTTAGAAGTAATAAGTAATTGATGCAGTATTTTTTTAGATTTTTGTTGTGGTGTGTTAAGTAGGTTTAAACTGTGATTGCATTATCATGTATCTAAGAAGAGCCCAAGTAACCCTACATTCTAATTAGATTCTTAAAATCTCAAGATTTTCCCTTGTATACATCCGGATCAGAAATGCATGGACACTTAAACTTCTGTAATCCTCTGAAAACATCAGATTGTTTCGTTACACTGTGTTAAAGAAAGTAACACTTCATTGTAAAATATGTTACAGATTTTAAAATCTTCATACTTAACAAAACAAATAATGGTTTATGATACAGTAAAGTAAGAATAATCTTTTTTAGCTTTATGGTCAGCAACTATATAAACACTATAAACAATACTCATTTGACAATGAGCACATGTTTATGATCAATACGTAACGTATCCATTCTCTGCTATAAACCTACAGGATATGTAAAGAGAAAAAATTACAGTGGTTTGAAAATGTGTCATGAAAATAATCTTGCAAATCTTTTTTTAGTGAGAGTAATTCTCCAATCTGGCTGTCAACAAAGAAAGCTCAGAAAAGCAAAGACTGACAGGCTAAATCACTCACTGGATCTTTCTCCAAATATTGTGCAGAAAATAAAGGTGGCAGAGGAAAGAGTAATCAAACTGCCGAATCTGGCTCTGGTGCACAGATAAATGTTGATGTTGAGATTAGAGACACAAGTCAAAAGCCTAATGTATGTGATTTTAATGAAGAGTTTGATGGAAGTGACAAAAAGAAAAGGACAATGAAAATAATAATGATGAGAAAATACTGGGACTGAACATAATTTTCATGCATCTAACATTACTTCTCCATCAAATGATACTACACGTTGACCAATGCTGTTCCAGAGAATATCAGAAATGTGATTACTGAAAAGGGTAGTGAAGTACAAAAAACAAAGAGATACCTTTTGAATGTATAGAAAGACCAGATGAACACACTAAAGGAACACTTCCTTGTTCTTTTACTCTCATGTCAGTGAGGTAAAATATTTATGGAGATGGATACTATACACACCATCAACAAAGTTACTGTACTGTTTTTGCTGCCAATTATTTGCCTCTCAGGGTGAAAACAACAAAAATAAATTTCTTTCTGTGGTGTCACCGCCAGACACCACACTTGCTAGGTGGTAGCTTTTAAATCGGCCGCAGTCCGCTAGTATATGTCGGACCCGGGTGTCGCTACTATCAGTGATTGCAGACCGAGCGCCGCCACACGGCAGGTCTAGAGAGACTTACTAGCACTCGCCCCAGTTGTACAGCCGATGTTGCTAGGAAAGGTTCACTGAGAACAACGCTCTCAATTGCCGAGACGATAGTTAGCATAGCCTTCAGCTAAGTCAATTGCTAGGACCTAGCAAGGCGCCATTTATCCTTTGCTATGTATCTAATGAAGCATGTACAGTAACAAGACCAATGTTCACCAACTGTGGATTAAAGTTAAGTATTCAAGCAGCTACATTCTTTTCTTTATAGCATTCATTACGTATCCTGTTTCAGACCTCACGCCAGACTGCGTGAGTTAAAGCGCGTGCCTTTCGGTTACCCGTCACTGTGGACTGGCTGTCTTGTCAGTCCACAACACTTTCTGTTAGTGGTGGAATTGAATCCATACATATCAAAGCATAACCCATGACTTGAATAACTATCAAATGTAGAAAAATGGAGAACACTTTCTATGGGATAAAAACTTAATGCAGTCATTGACACAGATAATCAGAAAGTTGGGAGACTAAGAAGTAGAGAAACATTTTACAGCCCCTATTCTTAGCCCAGCAAAACCTTGATTTCTGCAGTCATCATGAAAACATTTCATGAAAAAAGAAAAAATTTCTTAGAATTGGTACTGATGGTGAAATATGAACCGATATTGAAAGTCCTCTAATGGGTTAAAGAGAGTGCTTCCTTATTTTGCAAAAGGGATAAAAATGAATTTATTTTTATTTTGGGTGAACATGTTAAGGAAAAAATTACTGCAGATATAAAAAGGGCTAAATATTATGGCAAAATTTTGAATTGTAGATAGCTCTCCTGATGAGAACAGAAAAGCCCAAATAATTCAATTTGGTATGTCCATATAGATAATGACATTGTGGAAGTTTGAGAATCCTTCTGGTGTTTCCTGTTGATGTGAGACAAACAAAAGATATTCAACAGTACCTGGAAAAGTATGGGCTGCACTCTGCATTGTGTAGGGCTCAAAGTTACGAGTTTGTTGCGTCAATGTCAGTTGTACATGAAGGAGTACAAGAAAAAATTCGAGAAGTCAATTGAAAAGCCCACATTAGTCCATGTGTCAATAATTCCTTAATTCTTTGTGGAGTTCACGCATTTTCATGTGTTTCATCTGTCACCTGCATTGGAACTGTAGAGAAGTCATATATATCTGTTTATTCTTCTTGTCTTCTACAAATAGATGTGGACATACAGAAAGCTTGCTTCTCATTTTATCTTTTTGACCTACATCAATACAGGCATTGCGAATCACAGAGATATTTACTATTCTAATTACAACAGAGTATGTACCAGGAAGAGCCAGACAACATATTACTCTCCCCCACATATGTCTCAAAATGACCAGAATGAGAAAATTCGAGTAAATAGAGCTAATACAGAGGTTTATGGATAATCCATTCTTCCCTGGTACAACATTTGCGAATGGAACATATGAAGGGGGGATAAGCTAGTGGTTCCAAAAGAATCTTCCACCAAATGGCGTCAAGTTGATTGTGGAGTACTAATTTACACTATTTGATTAAAAGTATCCAGACACCTGACTGAAAATGACTTAAAAGTTCGTGGTGCCCTCCATCGGTAATGCTGGAATTCAATATGGTTGTTGGCCAACCTTTAGCCTTGATGACAACTTCCATACGTTAAGTCAGGTGCTGGAAAGTTTGTTGGGGAATGGCAGCCCATTTTTCATGGAGTGCTGCACTGAGGCGAGGTATCGATGTCCGGCGGCAAGGCCTGGCACGAAGTCGGTGTTCCAAAATATCCCAAAGGTGTCTATAAGATTCAGGTCAGGACTCTGTGCAGGCCAGTCTGTTGTTGTGGTCTTCAGTCCAGAGACTGGTTTGATGAAGCTCTCCATGCTACCCTATCCCGTGCAAGCCTTTTCCTCTCTGAGTAACTACTACAACCTACAGCACCGAGCGAGGGGACGCAGTGGTTAGCACACTGGACTCGCATTCGGGAGGATGACGGTTCAATCCCGTGTCCGGCCATCCTGATTTAGGTTTTCCGTGATTTCCCTACATCGTTCCAGGCAAATGCCCGGATGGTTCTTTTCAAAGGGCACGGCTGACATCCTTCCCCATCCTTCCCTAATCCGATGAGACTGATGACCTCGCTGTCTGGTCTCCTCCCGAAAAAAAAACAACAACAACTACTACTACTACTACTACTACTACTACTACTACTACAACCTACATCCTCCTGAATCTGCTTAGTGTATTCATCTCTTGGTCTACCCACTACGAGTTTTACACTCAATGCTTCTCTCCAATACTAAATCAGTGATCCCTTGACACCTCAGAACGTGTCCTACCTTCTTCTAGTGAAGCTCAGCCGCAAATTCCTCTTCTCCCCAATTCTATTCAGTACCTCCTCATTAGTTACATGACCTACCCATCTAATTTTCAGCATTCTTCTGTAGCACCACATTTCGGAAGCTTCTACTCTTTCTTGTCTAAACTATTTATCTTCCATATTTCACTCCCATACAAATACTCGATACTCCATGCAAATACATTCACAAAAGATTTCCGACACTTAAACCTTTACTCGATGTTAACAAATTTCTCTTATTCAGAAACGCTTTCCTTGCCACTAAAAGCGTACTTTTGCATCCTCTCTACTTCGACCATCATCAGTTAGTTTTCTCCTCAAATAGCAAAACTACTACTTTAAGTTTCTCATTTCGTAATCTAATCCCCTCAGCATCATTTGATTTAATTCGATTACATTCCCATTATTCTCGTTTTGCTTTTGTTGATGTTCGTCTTATATCCTCCTTTCAAGACACTGTTCATTTCATTCAATTGATCTTCCAGGTTCTTTGCTGTCTCTGACAGCGAACCTCAAGGTTTTTATTTCTTCTCCACAGGTTTTAATTCCTACTCTAAGTTTTCATTTTTTCCTTTACTGTTTGCTCAATATACGGCTTGAATAACATCAGAGATAGGTTACAAACCTGTCTCCCTCCCTTCTCAACCACTGCTTTCCTTTCATGCCCCTTGACTCTTATAACTGCAGTCTGGTTTCTGTACAAATTGTAAATAGCTTTCTCTCCCTGTATTTTACTCGTGCCATCTCCAGAATTTGAAAGAGAGTATTTGAGTCAACATTGTCAAAAGCTTTCTCTAAGTCTACAAATGCTAGAAACGTAGGTTTGCCTTTAGTTAACCTATCTTCTAAGATAAGTCATAGGGTCAGTATTGCCTCACATGTTCCGACATTTGTATGGCATCCAAACTGACCTTTCCCGAGGTCAGCTTCTACTAGTTTTCCCATTTATCTGTAAAGAATTCTTCTTGAAGTCTGAGGGTATTTCGCCTGTCTCATACATCTTGCTCACCAGATGGAAGAGTTTTTTCATGGCTGGCTCTCCCAGGGTTATCAGTAGTTCTGATGGAATGTTGTCTACTCCCGGGGCATTATTTTTGGCTTAGGTCTTTCAGTGGTCAGTCAGATTCTTCACACAGCATCGTATCTCCCATTTCATCTTCATCTACATCCTCTTCTATTTCCATAATATTGCCATCAACTACATTGATCTTGTATAGATAGACCCTCTGTATAGTCGTTCCCCCTTTGTGGGTTCCCTTCTTGGCTTAGGACGGGTTTTCCATCTGAGCTCTGGATATTCATACAGGTGGTTCTCTTTTCTGCAAAGGTGTCTTTAATTTTCGTGTAGGCGGTATCTATCTTATCCCTAGTGATATATGCCTCTACATCCTTACAATTGTCCTCTGTCCATCCTTGATTAGCCATTTTGCACTTCCTACCAATCTCATTTTTGAGACATTTGCATTCCTTTTTGCCTGCAGTGGATTCTGATACAGTTTGGAAGTCCTGTGTGGTGATCAGGGTACATGCCTGCCTACTACTCATTATGACCCTCTACAACTGTCGGCAGTCTTGTCAGTCAACAGACGAGGTCACTCTGTACGCTTTTGTGCTGTGCATGTCCCTTCACATTTCCAGTTCACTATTACATCAGAAACAGTGGACCTAGGGATGTTTAAAAGTGTGGAAATCTCACGTACAGACATATGACACAACTGACACCCAATCACCTGACCTTGTTCAAAGTCTGTGAGTTTTGCGGAGCGCCCTATTCTGCTCTCTAACAATGTCTAATGACTACTGAGGTCGCTGATATGGAATACCTGGCAGCAGGTGCCAGAAAAATGCACCTAATATGAAAAAAGTATGTTTTAGGGGTGTCCAGATACTTTTGACATTAAAAAATGCAGTGATATGGACATTAACATTGACTGATGAGGAAGAAGGAGGATAAATAAAACTATGTGATGTGCACTAGCTCTTAATGCTGGATTATCAATTCACATAGTAGTTTGTTGATAAATATTGGAATTCCTATACCACTCTATACAGGTACTGTTGAACATATTTTGACATATCTGTTACATATTGTGGGATACTGTTAATGAACAGCAACTCATTTTATAGTTACAATTGATGAAGTTTTATGAAATAACAAGAAATGCTCACACATTTGTATATAGACTGCAGAAACAGACTGATAGTGTTTTCAACTGGAGTTACCAAATTACAGTTGAATGTGATTATTGACAGTTGGCATAGGTTAGTGACATTACTAAGTAAAAAGGACTAAATTTGTTGAATACTTTATATTGATTCTCATAATTATGGTATGTGTCTTAAATTTGAGCTCTCCAGTTTTGTTAAATGTAGCAAGGTTTCTTTATTAAGAGTATTTGATAGCTCTTGAATATTGGAATATAATAGTTTGGTGCCTTTATGTGATTACACTCAATTTTTTGCAAAAATCCCAAAATGATGTACTAAACTTAAATGCCATGGTTGGCAGGATCAACAATATTGTCACATAAACCTCATATGGTGCATCTGAGGCTACACTGTTTTGGAATATTGTTGTAGCCTCACATTTTGCACATTTTCAAACTACTTTTTGAAGAAGTTCACTGCAAATAGTCTTCTGCTCTTTCACAGAGCTATAGAATGTCATTTCAAACAATGCATCGTTTCCATAATATATTCCCATAGTTGCTCTAGTGTCAGAATAAATAGGTAAGGTTCTTTGTCTGATTCATTTACAAGAAACATGGACAGGCAAGTAAAGTAGTGTACTTTGTCATTAGTTAGGATTTGTTAAATTGCCCAAATCTATTCATATATCAAATTAACATTTCTGTATATAGTACAAGAAAAATTAATGCTTAATGAAAAATTATGCAGGTGAGAAAAGTCTTCAGTTAGCGATTTGATAGTGTGTTAACATACTGAACTCATGTATGCGATTAAAATTTTCACTGCAATAGTTTGCCTAAATCTCTTGAGGTTATAGCTGTGACTCTTATATCAACATTTTACATAAAACAGAGTCGAATCCAGGATTGTGGCCTTGAGAAAGGGGGCCAAGGGGGTGGGGCAGAGGGGAGGGGAAGCTCAAAGAAATTTTGCGTCACTGTGTCATCTCCAAATTGTCTAAAGTAAATGAAGGTATTTCCTCAATCTATTATAACCTCAACTACGACAGCGTGAAAATTTTTGAGGACTTTAAGTCTGAAAGCTTTGCTGCAAAGACTTTTCCTTGAGATTAAGAAGAAACAGGCGTAGTTCTGGACGGGGGTTGACCTGCAGCCCAACGACTACACCCCCCCCCCCTGGATATGCCCCTGAACAGATAACAGAGGTATAATTAACATCTATAGATATGAATCAGTTACCTTGCTGAAAAGCTTTACCAAGTCCCAGAAAGTGATGAAGATATTGCTAGACTAGGGATACTAAGTGATGTAGGCATTGCTAGACTAGGGATACTCACACTGTGCCTGGCTGCACGCCAGGGCCTCTCACCAGGAATGGCACACGAACGTCGAACTCGAATGGGAATGACTTGCCCTTGACAAGCCCGAACTGGCCCAAATGGTAGCCATGATCTGATGTATACACCAGGTAAGTGTTGTCCAATTCACCCAGTGCCTTCAGCTCTTGGTAGATCTGCCATGAAAGGTAAAAAAGATTAGGAATTAGTTTTTATAGTTTCTTTCAGATTTTGTCCAATTCCTTCTTTCCCATTATTTTTGTGGCTCCAGTCGATTCCATTTTGACTGTACTTTATGAGTTGTTCGTATAGGACAACTTCTTGAATTAAATAACTGTTGCTTATACAATTCAACAGGAAATGGTTAGCTAGCACTTTTTTTTATTAACAGTTATAAGGCGCACTCAAATGAAAAGGAGACAGATGGATAAAAGTAAGTACTGTTTATTATTTAAAAAGGAATATCCATCACTGTTAACACATTTATCCCGCTATGAGACAAGGCGGTCACTGCCTTCATGAAAAAATGTTTGCGGTTGCCTACAAAAGAATGAGTGTACCCAGGCGTGCGCCTCTTTGTCCGAAGCAAATCAACGACCATGAATGTCTTTCTTCGAGACTCCAAAAATATGGAAATTGCATGGGGGGAGAGGGGGACTGTTTGAAGGATGTGTAAGAGCTTCCCAGCAAAGCTTCTGCGGCATACTCGAAACATTCTTGGCAATATGTGGGCCAGCCCCGAAAAAAGACATTTATGGTCGTCGATTCGTTTCGGACGAAGAAGTGCACGCCCGGTTACAATCATGGTTCCCTACGCAACTGCAAAAATTTCTCCCATGAAGGCACTGGCCATTTTGTCTCACAGCGAGATGTGCGTATTAACAGTTACAGCGATTACTTCTGAAATAAAAGACAGTTTACTTATTTTTTTCAAGCCGTCTCGTTTTCATTTGACTACCCCTTATAAGTTACTTACCCATCTTGTTGTAGCCCTTGCATTAAAATCCACAATATGGCAATACTGTAGCGGTTTTAGGGTATGATTTCTGTAAGACTGACAGACAATACGAAACAGAGCCACGATATCAAAAATTGTTCAGTATTTACCAGTATCAGCAATCCACATGGCATTAATCGTACCAAGTCTTAGGCACAATGCAGGAATAATAGACTAAACCTTAGAAACGGTATAAACGACGACAATAGAAACACTAACATTAATTAAAATTGCAATACTAAGGATGATACATGTGACTTAGTTAGCGTTATCACTGATTGGGTTGAGACTAGATTACAAAAGAAAAAGAAAAAAAAATTGAGAAAAGTTGTGGTGGCGATTTTAATGTTTTAGGTGTTCTATACAGACTCCCTTCCCTCCCCCCGCCCCTCCCCCCAATTGAATACAACGCACAGAAATTTCATACAACCATGTGAAACTGCCAGAAAAATCCTTTTTGGGATATTGTTTAATTCCCGCATCACATTGGCTTCAGTGTCGGTTAAGTCGTCAGTCTTGACCTTCCACGTGCACTTCATGGTTTTGTGGTAGGTTCATATAGACAACAGCAAGTCTCGTCAACACTGATGACAGAAAAGAACTGTCCACGTGTTGCATTTCAATTAAGGTGCAGCAGAATTTCCGCTTGTTGTGTCGGTCGGGCGTCATGGTTCCCGAGACAAACTTTCCAATTTTATCTTCTTCAAAACACTCTGGAAACGTCTTGAACACTTAATTCAAAGACGCTGCTCCATTGCGATGAGCGACGAAACAACTTTGAAACACTTCGGGCGCACATCCACTTCTTAACATCGATATGTTGTAGAATCTTAGTATATATTCTGAGCCCCAACGTATGACCTCCTCCATGTCAACCAGCACGGACTCTGAAAACATGGATCATGTGAAACACAACTCGCACTTTTCTCACGTGACATACTGACAGCCGTGGATCGAGACAGGTAGATACAGTTTTCCTCGATTTCGGGAAAGCTTCTGAGTCAGTACCATGTCTAAGCTTATTACCAAAAATACCTCTTATGGAGCATCAAGCGAAATTTGTTACTGAATTAACGATTTTTTGGTAGGGGGGACTCAGCAAGTTATTTTGTGTGGAGTGCCATCGACATATCTAGAAGTAATTTCGGATGTGCCCCAGCGAAATGTGTAAGGCCTTTTGGTGTCCATGTTGTATAATAATGACCTTGCACTGGATATTAATACTAAACTCTGACTCTTCACAGCTAGCGCAGTTATGTGTAATGTAGTACTGTCTGAAAGAATCTGCACAAATATTCAATCAGATCTTGATAAGATTTCAGAGTGGTGCAAATATTGGCATCTTGCAGAAAATGTTCAAAAAAGGTAAAACTGTGCACTTCACAAAACGAAAAAAAGCATAGCATCGTACGACCATAACATTGTCAGCTCCCGGTATCCGAGTGATTGCCGGCACAGTAGCTCAGCGGGTTCAGTCAGAGAGCTGGTTGGCCTCTGTAATAAAAAACACTGAGTGAAAGGGTCAACAACGAGCTTGAACGGATGTCAAGTGACGTCCGCAACGACCAAACACAACGATCAACAACGAACAAAATGAAAAAAAAAGAAAAAAAAGTGGAAAGCGCGACAGATTGTCAATCCTAAGGGCCCGGGTTCGATTGCCGGCTGGGCCGGAGATTTTCTCCGCTCAGGAACTGGGTATTGTATTGTACTAATCATCATCATTTCATATCCATCGACGAGCAAGTCGCCGAAGTGGCGTCAAATTGAAAGACTTGCACCTGGCCAATGGTCTACCCGACGGGAGGCCCTAGATGCACGTCATTTACATTTTTACCATAATATCAATGGGTCCCAGTTGGAACCGGTAAACTCGTACAAATACCTGGGCGTAACACTTTGTAGGGATATGAAATAGAATGCTCACATAGGCTCAGTCGTAGGTAAAGCAGGTGGCGAACCTCGGTTTGCTGGTAGAATACTGGGGAAGTGCAATCAATCTACAAATCATTGGTGCGACCCATCCTAAAATATTGCTCAAATTTGTGGGACCCGTACCAAATAGAACTAACAGGGGATATTGAGCAGATACAGAGAAGGGCCGCATAAATGGCCACAACTTTATCTAGCCCTAGCGAGAGTTTTACAGAGATACTGAAAAACGGAACTGGCAGTCTCTTGAAGACAGGCGCAAGCTATTCCAAGAAAGCCTACTTAACAAATTTTCAAGAACCGGCATTAAATGATGCCTCTTGGAATATACTACAATACAGATTAATTTCAGCGCATACGGAGGCATTTAAATATCATTCTTCCCGCGATCCATACGTAAACAGGAGGAGGAAAATCCTAGCATAATGGTTCAAATGGCTCTGAGCACTATGGGACTTAACATCTAAGGTCATCAGTCCCCTAGAACTTATAACTACTTAAACCTAACTAACCTAAGGACATCACACACATCCATGCTCGAGGCAGGATTCGAATCTGCGACCGTAGCGGTCGCGCGGTTCCAGACTGTAGCGCCTAGAACTGCTCGGCCACTCCGGCCGGCCACAAAATCCTCGCAACTGGTACAACGGGAATTCCCTCTCCGTACACTTCATAGCGGTTTGTCGAGTATAGATGTAGATGTAGAACACTGCCTGCTTACAACTGTCTGGTCGAATGCACATCTGTTGTTTACAATTGTTAAGTTCAACCCACCACCATACTTATTGCGCTGACGGCGCCCATGTGCCAGGAATACAGCGAGTCTCGGAACTATTTAGACGAACGGTTTATGACCGAACTCAAACAACAGGAAGTAAATAAGTAAGTCTATGGGATCCGACTCTGAGAATTCAGTATAGTGTGAAGTCCCCATTTGCTGGAATCACTGATTCTAAATGTCTTGGCATGGAATTATAGAAGACATAGTTAATTTCTGACGAAACTCGCTCTACATTCTTTGAAAAGAAGTCAGTAAAGCATCAACAATGGTTGCTAAGGGATAACGAACAAATTATCGGCCAATCATATACCAGACACGTTCAAACGGTGACATGTCAGGCAAACGGGTGGTTCAGAGAGCTGCAGTACATACTTTTCTTCTAAGGGCCTTGGCCGTTGCTTGTCACGTATGGCTAACCATCGTTCTGCTGAAATACGAAACGTGGAGTTACCTAAACGAGGGGCAGTATCCCGAACTCTGAAATGTCTTTGATATGACTTTGTTCTATATAACGCAGCCGAGAGTAAATGTTGTAGCATACAATTGCTTACCAAACCATCATATTCGTTGTTCGTCCGCTATAGCGCTGTATAATGCAGGCTCTCAGACTGTGATCAGCACGCCGGCCGGTGTGGCCGAGCGGTTCTAGGCGCTTCAGTCTGGAACCGCGCAACCGCTACGGTCGCAGGTTCGAATCCTGCCTCGGGCATGGATGTGTGTGATGTCCTTAGGTTAGTTAGGTTTAAGTAGTTCTAAGTTCTAGGGGACTGATGAGCTCAGATGTTAAGTCCCATAGTGCTCAGAGCCATTTGTGAACAGCACAATAAAGTACAGTGAGCTGGACTATGTGTGAATGTAGACTTTCCTGAAGGTACTCTGCTGATAAGGTCTCAGATTTCTAGCACAGCGGCGCTATTCATATACTGCCACGTTTCGACGTGTCACGTTCATCATCTACTGGCAAAGAATTCGTGTGGGAGCCATCACCGTAGAAAGGATTAATTGGGGTTCTGCTGACGTGAATATAACGTGACACATACAAGTGACTGCGAGGAGAAGTGTTACATGTATTTATGTTGTTGTGGATAAATATGAAAAGGCAAGGAACAAAGACGTTTAAATGTATTGCAGTTTTACTAGCACACCCTAAAAGCATCAATGGGACCAATGAACTTAACACCTGCATTCAACAGATGGACCGACAGAGCTGGCGCAGTGGTTTCGACGAAAACACATTTAGTACTCAAAAAATGGCTCTGAGCACTATGGGACTTAACTGCTGTTGTCATCAGTCCCCTAGAACCTAGAACTACTTAAACCTAGCTAACCTAAGGACATCACACACATCCATGCCCGAGGCAGGATTCGAACCTGCGACCGTAGCGGTAGCGCGGTTCCAGACTGTAGCGCCTAGAACCGCTCAGCCACTCTGGCCGGCCATTTAGTACTACCGAGACTCAAATAACCTTCATATTTAGTTTCCCATGGTTGCCTTCAATCCTATAAGACAAATGTCGCGACAGTTCCTTTGACGGGGATAAAGTCATTTTCCTCTCCTGTCTTTCTCAAATACGAAAAAAATGCAAATGGCTCTAAGCACTATGGGACTTAACATCTGAGGCCATCAGTCCCCGCCGGCCGGGGTGGCCGTGCTGTTCTTGGCGCTACAGTCTCGAACCGCGTGACCGCTATGGTCGCAGGTTCGAATCCTGCCTCGGGCATGGATGTGTGTGATGTCTTTAGGTTAGTTAGGTTTAAGTAGTTCTAAGTTCTGTGGGACTGACGACCTCAGATGTTAAGTTCCATAGTGCTCAGAGCCATTTGAACCATTTCATCAATCCCCTAGATTTAGAACTACTTAAATCTAACTAACTCACATCACACACATCCATGCCCGAGGCAGGATTCGAACCTGCGACTGTAGCAGAAGCGTGGTTCCGGACTGAAGCGTCTAGAACCGCAGCGGCCGGCTTCTCCATTAAGAACTTGTAGTCATAGAGTTGCTCTTTTTCTCGGACGGATAACGTGAGACTGCATTCCGTCTAGGTAGGTGTGTGGACGAAATAGATTGTTTCCATGTGAAATGAATCAAACCGAGACGTAAATGAGAACAGATAAATGAGTATAATCATAACGATGTAGAAAAACGGCGATCTCAGTGCATAGAGCTAATCTCTTTCTACGGCGAGGAAGTTTCCTCTTCAAGCGACTACATATGAAAGCATATGGCACAAAGAACAACCACAGTGCAGGGCAAATAACAAGGTCTACACCGGGTGATTCTAAAATAAAGAACGGACTTCAATTATTTTTCACAGATAAACTATAGAAGATAGAAACACATTACGGGTGTCACTGGATAGAGGAAGGTTTAATGTTCATACACAGCTGCGCTGTTGTTTGTAGCGACATGGAGACTGCACCACAAGAGAAATCATTTTGTATGTTACAATTTGGACTAAATCCATTGCTGAAGTGCAACGTGCATTCCGCCGTCGATTCAGAGAGAAGCCGCCTCTGCAAAAGCAGATTTATGACTGGCATAGAAAATTTTTAGAAGTTGGTTGCGTATTCAGAGGGAAGAGTACTGGCCGGCGACGCATATCTGATGAAAATGTCGAGCGTATCCGAGATGCGTTCGCAGGGTGCCCTCGGAAATCCACAAGACGGTCAGGCCAGGATCTTCAGATTCCTCAGACATCGGTGTGGCTTGTTCTGAAACGACACCTAGACACGAAGCCTTACGAGTTGCAGTTAGAAAATTGCAGCAATTGCGTCCCTGCGATCATAACAGAAGGCACGAATTTTGCATTTCAATTCTCGAGGATAATTTTGCATTTCAGTTCTCCAGGATACGCCAAAGGACACTTTTTTCTGAATGACTCATCTTTTCGGACGAATTGACGTTTCATATGTCGGGTAAAGTAAACTGCCACAATGTAAGAATTTTGGGGGTCACAAAGTCCTGGGGCCGGCCGGAGTGGCCGAGCGGTTCTAGGCGCTACAGTCTGGAATCGCGCGACCGCTACGGTCACAGGTTCGAATCCTGTCTCGGGCATGGATGTGTGTGATGTCCTTAGGTTAGTTAGGTTTAAGTAGTTCTAAGTTCTAAGGGACTGATGACCTCAGATGTTAAGTCCCATATAGCTCAGGGACGTTTGAGCTATGGCGTCGTCGGTGAACATGAAGGAGACTCTCCGAAACTGAATGTGTTTTGTGCGGTTTCTGTCCATAAAGTTTATGGACCTTCCTTTCTTTCGGAGGAAACAGTGACAGGAATGTCACACCAGAACATGTTGCAAACTTGGTTGTTTCCTCAACTTCACGAAAATTCCAGTGATATCGATTTATGTATGACGGCGCCCCGCTAGATTTTTCACGTTGAGGTGCTGCGTTATCTTAACACCACCATCCTACAACGCTGGACTGGAGGAGATGGACAACAAGATCTTGGTCGTTGCTTTTCTGCTCCCAGGTCATCAGACCTCATACTTTGCGAATTTTTTTTTTCTGTGGGGGTACATAAAAGACAGAGTCTTAGTACCACCTATGGCAACTACTCTTCAAGAGCTGAGAAAGCGTATTGTTGAAGGTTTCGATTCAATAAACAGAGGCCAATTGATTCTCGTGTGGAATAAAATGGACTACTGTTTTGATGCTCATGTTGAGTGTATGGTAAAGTGTCTGTGCGAACATAAAACTTTGAACGTTCCTCTATCCAGTGGCATGCGCAATGTGTCATTCATAGTTTGTCTGTAATAAACAAATGAAATCTGTTCTTTCTCTCTGAATCACCCTATATATTCTAGACCGCACATGTAAACAGATGACACGCGTGTTGTTGGTGACTAGTTCAAAATGATACAAAAGTCGGTGAATCTGGATATGCGTAATTTCACTCGATCGTGGGCAGTGGGACACGTGGTAGACAATATAAATGGTAATTTACGTCGGGGAAACGTGTATGCTACACTTAACTATTTCAGTCTAACACTGCAACGATTATGAACCTCAATTCTGTCTCTAGACATACTGATTTACAGTTTTCGAGGTTTTCTGAACTAGTTCAGGTGAATGCTGGGACAGCTTTGCATAACAGAACACGAAATGCCTAGCATTGAAAGCAAGGAAGAAAATGGAAACGAGCAGTGGAAAAATGATGGTTTTGACATGACACACAGTCGGGCCTCCAGCAGCAGTCTGAAAGAAAGAACAAGTGATTGCCGGGGTTCGTCATTTCACTGAAAAACAGTACAAATACGGCAGGCGTAGTGGCTTGCGAGACAGAGGTGAGAGAGACCCGAATCGAGTTCGCGCGGTAGATCAAAGACTATTGCTCTGGTACAACGCTCCTGTCGTTTTCCACACTCGTTCAGGAGAATGCTGGGCTAACACTCAGTTTCTGCACCAGAAAATAAGCATATAGGACAAAAATTAATCGCCGCTGGGAGCCATCACGAGAATACCGTGTGTACCGCCTCTAGCTTTGATAATGCGTTCAGTTTGACGAGGAAGTTAGTCGACAAATTTCTTCAGGTGTAACATACCCGACCGAAGCCACTAACTGATGATTGGATCCCGTAGAGCTAGCAGACTGCGGGGTTATTAATTGTTATACCATACCAGCTGTTGCAAACTGCTGTCCATCTGCTGTTTCTGTGTTGTTCGGCCCAATGAAGATGTACGGTTGTATGAGGGGCTGGGCGCGATGATCAGTTGCGAGGCACTCGATTCCAAAGTTCCAGTGCATACAATTCCTTCCACCTCGTTCGCTCGGAATCAAGTTGAGATGGACTTGCGTTCACTGAAAGCGGCAGTCCTCAGTTTTAAACAATTTTATTTATTTATTTAACCTGGTCTGATTAGGGCCATCAGGCCCTCTCTTAGGTCGGACTAGGGTTTCATATCATAGTTACTGAAGAAATAACCGAAGAAATAATAGTTTTAATACGACAACTAGTATTAAAATTGTCATCGACACAGCGTAACATTGGTCTCCAGTTCTTGGCGTACAGGATGTTCTCACGACCACTGTTATTATGCGGTGTTACATGGCTGGGAGTTGCACACCATCCCCGTGTCCCGTAGGACAATCCTTGGTGACATACCAACACTGTGCGGCTGGTCCCGGCGGAGGTTCGAGTCCTCCCTCGGGCATGGGTGTGTGTGTGTGTGTGTGTGTGTGTGTGTGTGTGTGTGTGTGTGTGTCCTTAGGTTAATTTAGGTTAAAATAGTGTGTGAGCTTAGGGACTGATGACCATAGCAGTTAAGTCCCATAAGATTTGAGACACACACACACACACACACACACACACACACACACACACACACACACACACACACACACACACACACACCAACACCAACAAATTCGCCAGCTTCATTCACCGTGTGATCACGAGCACGTTCAAAAATAATTCCTTTCTGGCATTCTGTCATGTCTTCACGTCGATGCATCTTACTGCACTGAGTCCATACAAACGATAGGCGCCAAACTCCTCCCCCTTACCCCGCCTCGTGCACACACACAAACACACACACACACGCACACACACACACACCACTTCACTGGCATGAGTTACGTCAACAGTGCAAGGTTGTATGACTGCCTAGTTCCATTCTACTCGTACAATATGTACAACGTTCCAAAGCGACCGGTATGTTCTTTTGTTTGATGAATGAGCTTACAGTACGCTTTCACACGAAATATTACAACAGTTTAAAGTTTACGCGGTTCGCAGACAGAAGGCACATACTAGCTCCCTACTTTAAATTAGTTAGCTGACTTCTGTGGCGACAGGTAGGGCATCCACTTAATATAAAATTTCACATATCATGAAAACACAACATCCTGTACAATCATACAAACAAACATCAGGAGAGAGAGAGAGAGAGAGAGAGAGAGAGAGAGAGAGAGAGAGAGAGACTAATACACAAATTAATACATCTGGAAACACGACGTCGATTTTGATCTGATAACTGCATAT
Source organism: Schistocerca serialis cubense (assembly GCF_023864345.2). Lineage (NCBI taxonomy): Eukaryota > Metazoa > Arthropoda > Insecta > Orthoptera > Acrididae > Schistocerca > Schistocerca serialis. Next base: position 689,960,757 of record NC_064639.1, read on the forward strand.
TCCACTTGCGAGGTATAGATGCACTGATAATGGTTTCAATGTCGTCCGCCAATAGATAGCGTAATGGCACAGCTACCGTGTTTACCCTTTAGTACGAAATGCTCACAGTCAGAAGGCTCAGTGTGGTGCAAACGTGTGAACCAAGTAGGCAACTGTGCCATGGAGACACAGTTGTGCTTTCTACAGCCAAGCGAGTTTTGAACGGAGTCGAATCGTGGCGTCCCGAATGGCGGAATCGTCTTTTCGGAGAACTGCCACAGAAGTTGTACGTGCTGCGTCAGTTGGGCAACGCTGCTCGTGTTAGTGGTCACGTGAACATTCTCCACCCGTAGCCGAGGTCCAGGATGTTCACACAGCACAGACTACCGCCAGGGTCGTCTAGCTGTGAGAGCATCATCGACAGATCGTACAGCTTTCCAGCACAGATATGAGTCCTCGTGAGCCCAGATGTACCGACACAAACTGTTGGGAATTGTTATTAGCAGTGGGACTACGGGCACATACAGCTTTAAACTGTCTTCCACTCACGCCACTGCATCGATGTGCATGGCTCGACTGGTGCTGTCAGAGGATCACTCGGAAAATGGAATGGCGCACCGTGGTCTTCAGCGATGAAAGCAGATTGTGCCTGCACGCTGCAAGGTGGCAACCGATGTGCCCCTCCACAATGGGTGCAAGACCCACATTACTCGCCCACCTTACATTCTTAATAAACAACCATGCAGTTTGCAGATGGTTTTGCGGAATTATTCTGAACATTTCTAGTTATCTTCACACCGGAGTAACCAAGCAGGGCAAGTGGTGATTAAATGTTGCATTTCATGCAAATAGCAAATTTTGTAGCAGATGAAAATAATTCAGTTAGCTTCTGTTTCTGTGACTGAGCCACAGCAAGGCAACTGCCGAGCGTGGGCTGTTTATACCGGCCTCCACGGGTGGCCCGAGAGAAAACCAGCAGACACGCCGCCCCCGGCTGGCGGCAGCCTTTGTACAGGATGGGGTGGGGTGGCGCCCTCGTCCCATACCGTAAAACTCAAAGCTGCGATTTCTGCACTACGTGGTAAGCTGGCCCAGACTCAGTTTTTTACGGCCAAGGCGCCGTATTAACATAAAAGACAGGTCTGGCGCCGCTACGCGGTGTTGGTGACGTGCGTTCTTTATACGTTCCTCACACTCCTGCTCTTGGCGCGGGGTTCTGAGGAAACATTCCCGTGGTTCCATCAGCGACGGAGAAGCCTCGAGAACGTTTCAACTTAAAATGCCTCCCAGAATCTGCCCACTGGCTGAAACTGTGTGACGTGGGGCGATGATTCCTGCGCACACCATGTCTGGAGGGAAAACAGGGGATTGGAGGAAATTTTGTAGCAAGATGATGATTGGGCAGCCGCTGGTGCTGAGTAGGACAAACAGGCGTTCTTGTTCTGCCTGCTTTAGCGAGCAGTCGTAGTATTCTGTATTATATCCTACGGAGTATGAAGGTAGTAGTTTTGCCTAGGAACACGTTCTTTACCCCGATCGCGCAGCGTCTCAGTTGCAGCTCCGTCGGAGGGAAAACAGGGGATTGGAGGAAATTTTGTAGCAAGATGATGATTGGGCAGCCGCTGGTGCTGAGTAGGACAAACAGGCGTTCTTGTTCTGCCTGCTTTAGCGAGCAGTCGTAGTATTCTGTATTATATCCTACGGAGTATGAAGGTAGTAGTTTTGCCTAGGAACACGTTCTTTACCCCGATCGCGCAGCGTCTCAGTTGCAGCTCCGTCGGTCATCTACACAGCAACCCATCGAGCAATGCAGGCAATCGACGGAAACACTGGGTACAGCTGCAGTTATTTCTAGTAAATATACGCAGCACCGGCTTACTTTGATTAGCCTTGCTCCATCTTGTCGGCCGGAGTGGCCGTGCGGTTCTAGGCGGTACAGTCTGGAACTGAGCGACCGCTATGGTCGCAGGTTCGAATTCTGCCTCGGGCATGGATGTATGTGATGTCCTTAGGTTAGTTAGGTTTAATTAGTTCTAAGTTCTAGGCGACTGATGACCTCAGAAGTTAAGTCGCATAGTGCTCAGAGCCATTTGAACCATTTTGCTCCATCTTGCTGGAGCGATAGAACTCGCAACATTTGATTACCAGTTGGCACCATTCATGATCGCCACTAGACGTCATTTTTTTATGGACTTGTGACCGGATATACATAGAATTTTGTTCAGTACATCTGGGTAGGGAGAATGCGAGCCGTCACAGAATCTATTTCAAAGTTTACTGTGTAGATTTTAACTGTTCTCTTCTTATCACTTAGCGAAAACTTTTAGTAACAATCTAATAGTTTTGTCTCTTCTCAACTCCATAAATTCAATACTTATTCTGATCCTCACAGCGCTTATGTGTTCATAATATGCGTTCCTTGGCTCCCATGAATCATTAATTTTGGAGGGTTATAAAAAAAGGTAAAGATTTACATAATCTCATATGATGAAACTGGTCACACTCGAGTTAGTTGCAAAGCTGGGTGAACATAACAATGTCAGATAGAGTACTGTGCAATTAAATATACTCCTCTCTTGGGTTAATTATTTGAATTTCGAATCTAAATTGCAAACTTTTCTCGTGTCGACTCGGTGGCTAGTTACCATCGCAAGTGACGGTCGTTTGCAAAAATGGTTCAAATGGCTCTGAGCGCTATGGGACTTAACACATGAGGCCATCAGTCTCCTAGACTTAGAACTACTTAAACCTAACTAACCTAAGGACATCACACACAGCCATGCCCGAGGCAGGATCCGAGCCTGCGACCGTAGCAGCAGCGCTGTTCCAGACTGAAGTGCCTAGAACCGCTCGGCCACAGCAGCAGGCGGTCATTTGCAACGTTCGACGTAGACCTGGTGAGCGCTGTCTCGTAGAGTGCATTCGCCCAAGTCACACTAGTCCTATCCCAGGCCTAATGGTCTGGGGTGACATAAGCTACAACTATCGTTCACCTCTGGTGTTTCTGGAGGGGTCGCTAGCCAGCGCTCGATACGTGCAGAATGTTGTTGGACCAATTATTTTGCCGTTCTTGCAACAAGAAAGTGATGTGCTGTTCCAACAGGATAGCGCTCGCCAACAAGCTGCCCGCGAAACTCAAAGTGCTCTGCAAGGCGGCAGCAACTTCCCTGGCTAGCACGATTTCCGGACTTGTCTCCAATCCAGCACGTGTATGATATGATGGACTGAGAAAATATTCTTAAGGAACTACATGAACAGGTGGAGCACCCGTGGCATAACGTATCCCAGATCAGTATTCGCCATCTGTAGGATCAACTGGATGCCAGAGTCAGCGCCTGCACTGTCGTCCGCGGAGAATGTATCACATACTAATATGGGTGTTTCAGCACCTGGAACCTCAGAACAGCTTGTGCTATTGATCTGTAAATGTAATCATTTCACGTACTCCACATGCACTGTTGCAACAAGAAAGTTCTAAAAGTGTGCACTATATTTTTCCGGCCAGTGTATACTATATTGTGCCTTGCATGATATTTTAATGTTACAACTTGCCTTTTCTCGTTGTTCAGTTATTTAAAAATAGAGGTTGCTTTGTAAGGCTGCAACGGAGTGGGTACACTGGTTCCTGTGAGATCACCGAAGTTAAACGCTGTCGGGCGTGGTCGGTACTTGGATGGGTGACCATCCAGGCCGCCATGCGCTGTTGTCATTTTTCGGGGTGCTCTCAGCCTCGTGATGCCAACTGAGGAGCTAGTCGACCGCATAGTTGCGGCTTCGGTCAAGAATACCATCATAACGACCGGGAGAGCGATGTGCTGACCCCACGCCCTTCCTATCAGCATCCTCCTCGGAGGATGACACGGCGGTCGGATAGTCCCGATGGGCCACTTGTGGCATGTAGACAGAGTGGTTTTTTTTTTTTTTTGCTTTGTACGGTGTTAGAAATTTGTGACGGCTACTTTTGGACAGGGCATCGAAAAGTTGTGAAACGTTTGGGAGCAATATCCGCTTGTGGAGTGTGCGTTTGTATGGTGTGGAGAGACTACTTACCTTGTCGACGGCCTCGTCGACGCTCTGCAGCGTCTGCAGCCGCTTGGTCATGAGCATGTCGGTGAAGCGCCGGTGTATGGGCTGCATGTGCGGCGTCACCCGCAGGATCCACTGCTTGTCCGGGTTGGGCGCGTAGTCATAGGCCGGCGTGCTGCAACAGCCAGGCGGCAGCAACGTCACCACGGCTCTCTCTCTCTCTCTCTCTCTCTCTCTCTCTCTGTCTTCCCCATCAAACACACACACACACACACACACACACACACACACACACACACAACACACAACACACAACACACACATTCCTTGCCGTATTCCACATTCTTTACTATTCTCCCTCACCCAAATGACAAGATAGTGTCGTTCAAATAAACAACCATTGATATGGATACCATCAATAACGAATACAGTATTTACTTTGCAGTTCCTTATCGACATGTTACCGTAGCCGGAAATGTAGATACTAGTGTTTAAAGCGATAAGCATGCAGTATTGATTTACTGAATACTGGCAGCACAGGACTTAACTAACTTGCGGAAGCCTGTAATGACAATTTACTAATTATACTATCACGTACAATAATAATCATAATCATAATTAGTAGTAGTACTACCATATGAAGGTACAGTACCTACACATACAGCGTGTTCCAGCAGGAATGGTTGAGATTCAGGGATATGACAGGGCTATCATTTGAAGTAAAACAGCCTATTAAATATGGGTTCGAAAGAGCAGAGCTTAAAATCTATGAACAGTTCTTCATCTTTGCTACGTCGAAACACATCTCTTCTACTGAACAAGTGTTCATAGCCCATAAGGTATCCATTTTAGAGCCCATGTCTACTAAACTTTTTTTTCTTATGGTTCATACTACCTCCTTCCAAAATGTGGAAAGCAAACAGCTTACATTAGAAGATATTTTTTTACAGTATCGAAGATGAAGACGTGCTCTTAGCTTTTATGTATGCATTTTAGAACCTATGTTTACGGAAATTTTGCTTCGAATGATAGTTCCTGCTGTATCCCTGAATATTGACCATGTCTCCTGGGACTAATTGTGTACGTGGGGACTTTAAAAAGTAAGTTACACGTGACGTCCCGCGTTAAGACCATTGCGCAACAGGAGTTGCTCACTGTCAGAAGATACTATTCGCTATCGGTTTCCTGCACACTCAGTTCTGCTGTGGTACGGATAACAGCTGCATCACGGTGTGCGACTTCAGACAGTACTATTCTTGTAGGCAAAACGTCTGAGTTGCACTCAGATTCACAGTGAAACTCTGGCAATATATGGTGCGATTTGATGGACTGTAATAATAATGAAGGCAAATGCTCTTGGACGAGACAAATCGTGTGTGACGATACAGATAATAAATGTTGAATGCAGAACCTAAAACTTTTTGCTCACTCGTGAGCCCCCAAATGCAATTGCATGAATAATGTTTTTGTAGCCGGCCCATGTGGCCGTGCGGTTCTAGGCGCTTCAGTCTGCAACCACGTGATCACTACGGTCGCAGGTCCGAATCCTGCCTCGGGCATGGATGTGTGTGATGTCCTTAGGTTAGTTAGGTTTAATTAGTTCTAAGTTCTAGGCGACTGATGACCTCAGAAGTTGGGTCGCATAGTGCTCAGAGCCATTTGAATATTTTTGTAAATCAGTCTAGGGGCTAACCAACACATGTCGCATTAATCCTAAAAAAAATTTAGTCATAAGTTCAAATTAATTCAAGCAGAAATTCACGGTGAAAATAATGTTCACTGCTCACAGCATTTTAAATTTTGACACAGCCTAGTTCCTTTCGAATGAAGTAACACGTATCATAGTTAATAACTATTCATCACTGAAATAATGATCATCTGAACGAGGGCTTAAATGAAACGGGAAAGTTCTCTCTGTTGCGAACACTTCCGAAAAATCCCAAGGTTGAAAATAGCTCACTGTGTTCATTATGGTCACAATACTTGGAAATATTTCGATTCATTCGAAACGCGACCTAATACCACTCGTATGTACTGCAAATCTCAAATCCGACTGCTCCTCATAGCACACGTAAGCCGTCCTAGAGCCGTAAAGCCCCGCGGAAAAAATGGCTGCCGCTGTTTAAACCTCTTGCACTGACGAGAGTCAAGCTCACACACTTCGGACTTTCAAAACGCACTTACGAACAATAAGTTTAATGTGTGTTACGTATGGATTTGCACGTAAATTTCCTCATATTTCTAGAGCGTGCGGCCGCTACGGTCCCAGGTTCGAATCCTGCCTCGGGCATGGATGTGTGTGATGTCCTTAGGTTAGTTAGGTTTAAGTAGTTCTAAGTTCTAGGGGACTGATGACCTCAGAAGTTAAGTCCCATAGTGCTCAGAGCCATTTGAACCCTAAATTAAATAGTTAGTTCACAAATAATGATTTTGTCCAGGTAAACACTGCTTTGAATTTTTATGTTACTAATAAATGTAAACAATAAAAACAAAGTACACTTGTACATTCATAGCTACATCTGATTAGTATTTCTGCCGCTACTTTCGATGTACCTCATCTTATTTGTGTGAAAATTTAAATTTTTATACGCGGAATGTACATTCTGGCCTGTAATTTAAAATCCGTAATATTTATTAAAAAATCTACTATGATGTCCGACAGTCCTCAATGAGTCCTATCCACAGACACTTAGTTTGTAAAAACTGCTTAACGTGTTGTCGAGATAATAATTTTTAACGAAACTTCCTGGCGGATTAAAACTGTGTGTCGGACCGAGATTCGAACTCGGGACCTCTGCCGTTCGTGGGCAAGTGCTCTACCATGGATGGTAGAGCACTTGCCCGCGAAAGGCAAAGGTCCCGAGTTCGAGTCTCGGTCCGGCACACAGTTTTAATCTGCCAGGAAGTTTCATATCAGCGCACACTCCGCTGCAGAGTGAAAATCTAAGTCTGGATTAATTTTTAATGTTTGTTACCTACTTAAAACGTGTAACTTGAAATAACTTAAAAACTGATGCGTTTTCACTCACGCATTGGTCTTAATTTTGTTTTTGTAACCATGTTACTGGTTTCACTGTAAGAAGTTGGGTTCAGTTTCTATTAACTTTAGTGTTATCTGATATTTGGTGTGGCCAGTCAGTTCGGCCATGGCGGCTACCCTTCCGTTTTTCATGCCAACGGCCCGGTTTTTCACGTCAACAGCCGAGTTTTCCAGACCACGCAGCCTTAGCCAGCATCTGCCTGACCTGCGCTCTAAAATTATAACACTCACTCAGAGTCTGCCAGTCACTGCGCCTCAAATTGTGCCGCCACCTATTGATGACACCGCGGGCCCCTTGCAGCCTGCCTCCTCAGCTGTCAAACACACGTCGCTTCGGTCGCACCTGCTCCTATCAGGTCGCGCGCACACGGCCACGTCTGTTTATAAAGTTTCTGTCACAGTTTCCGTGTTTTGCCTTCTCAATGGGTCCAAATGCAATGTTGCGTCCAGCCATTGCGAAGCGATGCCAACAATCTGACTAGACCCGCAAAGACATGGGTGGTGCTGATTCGTCATAGAGTCCAGATCTTGCATTATGCGATTTCCATCTTTTAGGCAAGCTGAGACAACGTCTTGACGATGAGGATGTTCACGCAGCGGCTCTCGGATGACTCAGTGACCAAGGAGCGGATTTCTATCGCCGAGGAATTGAGCAATGGGTAGAACGTTCCGACTTTTGTCTATTGAGACTTGGTGATTATGATGAAAAATAGTGTCATGTGTTTGTGTCGATTTGACGTGTAGTGCAGCATTCAGTAAGAGTTATTTACTGCCATAATAATATGGAACTTACTTTTTGAAGTTCTTTGGTTCATACATGTTAACGTTTAAATTTGACGACAAAATCGCACCACTCTGTTTCAATTCACGCTAGTTTTTCAGACCACCTTTATTAAACACGGAGTGGGAAATTCTTCACATTATCTTTTATTGTATGTTCCTCCACATAAAAACCACATCCAGCATTTTCACAAGAACCCTACTTCTCCATAGCTTGGCCACGTCTCATTGGTCCCTTTCAGATGTGTTTGACCCGTGACTATTATGTCGAGACACGCAGTAAGTAGGTACCACGACATTTGGGCAGCTATCCACATTGGAGTTCTATTGATGCAGAAGGGACTCACTTCATTGGGAGATGAATTTCATGGCCAGAATCCAACCAGAATTACACATTCCCATAACTTTTGCCCGTCCTACTACGGAAGAAAATTGATATAGCGCCTTCTCCATTGGAATTTTAGGGAAATCACATTTTATTATGAATCGCTGTGACGCTGCACTGTATACACTGGTGTCCAAAATTAAAACAGCAAACGTAAATTTTGCATAGTCGCGTTAATTGTGCCACAAAACAGTACGAACAGGTGATAGTGAAGTAGAAACAACGTGAAGAATACAGAACATAATCAACTGCAATACGCATAATAGTAGAGAAAAATGTTCTTCGCTTTTTTTCAACTTAACGGATTTGCACACACATTCTGACAACTGGTTAATGTGCTCAGTATGGCGTGTGACCACCTCTAGCACCAGTATGGGCCTGACAACGACGGGACATGCTGTGAATGATGTCATCAATCTCATGTTGAGGCAATGACGCCCATTCTTTCGGCAGAGCTGCTCACAAGTCTTGGATGGTGGTTGGTGCATGCTGATGTGATGCAACCCGTCTCCCTAATGTATCCCAGACATGCTCTACGGGATTCAAATCGGGAGAGCGAGCAGGCCACGCCATGCATGCAATATCTTCCGTTTCCAAAAAAACATGAGATCGAGCACTGTCGTTCATCAATGCGAAGTCTGGGCCCACAGCATCTTGCAACAACCGCGAATCTTGCAAGATCTTCTCGCGGTAGCTAACAGGAGTTATAGCTTGCTGATTCACCTGTACAATTTCATGAAGTGTTCGAGCGGTCAATATAATCCCTGCCCACACCACTACAGATCCTCCTCGATACCGGCCTCCTTCCACAATGTTCGGGTCCCGAAATCGCGCTTCACCTGCCCTTCAGATGCGAATCCGTCGAGAATCACTCTCTAGACCAAATCGAAACTCATCTGTGAAAATAACATTGGCCCACCGTTCGACCGTCAAGGTGGCATGTTGACGTTCCCTTCTGTGAAGACACGCCAGAGGTAAACAGACAGCAGGTCTCCAGCAGTAAAGGCCACTCTGCTGAAGCCTCGCTACAACACGTCCACGGGATGCTGCGAGTTCAGATGCAACGTGCACTGCAGTATGGAGGCGGTACCGTCGTGTCCTTGCAGCCAAATAACGGTCCTCTCTTCTGAAGTCACACGTGGTCGGCCCTGTGCTGGTCTCCGGGATACAGTTTCTGTCTCTACAAACCGTCGCCTCATCCAAGAAACAACAGAACGATTCACATCGGGCCACATCATTCTGCGACTCTCGTGCTTCCATTATTCCTAAGGCCCTCCACAGCAGAGAGACTGTAGGCGTCTTCTCTGTGCCATGCTGCACCGTCTGTGACTGTGTACACAGCGATTGTGGATGTGCGACTACCCACAAACACTGTCACGCTTGACAGGTGACCTGACGTCATTGCTGGCGTGGTTGTTCGTTGATCGGAATGCTACCTTCCGTGTAGAACACGATCGTAACGACACTGTTTGACAGTTTGTAGATTGTATCACGAATTAGAGACAGGACGGGGAAATAGCAGTTTGTTGCTTTAATTTTGGGCACCAGTTTAGCCGTTGTATTTCCCATACAAAGATTTTCTTCTCAATGTTAGAACGATTATCAGCAGTAAGTCTGTAGCGATTCTGCTCACTGAATCGATAGGGAAATTGAAATTAACACGAATTTTTGTTATAAAGGCCTATTTTTCTGAGTATTATCTAATATACTATTTTAAACTAAATGATACGATATGTTGAAACCTTCCAGTGAATCCTTTCCCTCTCCAGTTCAGCCTTGATATTGCAGATACTATCTAGATAATTCATGGTTACGGACAATACTAAAACAGATATGGACAATAGTAAAACAGTATTCATTATAGGAGCTATCGCCTGCACGTCACGATGTTCAGAAACGTCGCCGTGTTGGGGGTACGCTTAAATTTATCTCTTGCGAGCGACATTCATTCCAACAGCCGTTCGCTTCCCCCCCGGCATCTCGGATTACCAGAGCTGAAGTAGTCTCGTAAATAACAATAAGGGAGCAAGTTTTGCAGCAAAAGGAAATGCGGCTGGGTTACCGCGAACATAAAGAGGGGAACAACGGAGCCACGCGCCTCGTGGAAGAGGGAGGAAAGAGCGCGAAAGCGCAAAGTGGTAAATATGGTGAATGCAGGAGGCGGGCAGCGGGGGCGAGGATACAGCACGGAACGACGAGGGGCAGTGCGTGCTTGGCTGCGTCAGCGCTGAGGCGTAATGGCAGGCAGTAGGGGAGGAAATGCCACAGGCGTGCTCCCTTATGAGACGAAGGCCTGCCAGCATTCCGCTAACTAATTCCTCAATTGAGTAATGTTGAAGAGAAGATATGCGGCTTCTCCAAGCATTAAGTTGACGCCCTTAAGTGAGCAGTAGCACGTAAATTAATGGGCTACTTCATAAGGTAGTATTTTTAAAGCAGGGTTCAGGGTTCCACAGAGCACAGAAACAATTTAAACGAAAAATTGAACTATATCAGGCAGGATTCAGAGTAAGTCGTTCGTATCCAGAGCAAATCTTGAACCTAACACTAGACCTCACAGTAGAGGTCAAAGAACCACTTCCTATTTTGACATGCGAATTTCTTCGGTGGTTAAAATATACGCATCAAAAAAAGTATTACATCACCTCGGTTAGGAGAGTTCCGGAACCTATACAGACAATTGAAATAGAGATCAACATAAACATCCTTTCCGCGCTTTTTATTGCTGATGAAAACCACACATTGCATGTTGTGCCACTATACAGCGAGACCTTCAGAGATGGTGGCCCAGATTGCTGTACACACCGGTACCTCTAATACCCATTAGCATTTCCTCTTGCATTGATGCATGCATTTATTCGTCGTGGCATACTATCTACAGGTTGATCAAGGCACTGTCTGTCCAGGTTGTCCCACTCCTCAACGGCGACTCGGCGTAGGTCCCTCATAGTGGTTGGTGGTCAAGTCATCCATAATCAGCCCTTTTCAGTACATCCCAGGCATGTCGATAGGGTTCATGTTTGGAGAACATGCTGGCCACTCTAGTCGGGCGATGTCGTTATCATGAAGGAACTCCTTCAAAAGATGTGCACGATGGGGGCGCGAATTGTCGGCCGTGAAGACAAATGCCTCGTCTAGAAGCTGCCGATATGGTTGCACTATCGGTCGCACGATGGCATTCACGTATCGTACAGCCGTTACGGCGCCTTCCATGACCACCAGTGGAGTACTTCGGCCCCGCATAATGCTACCCCAAAACAGTAGGGAACCTCCACCTTGCTGCACTCACCGAACAGTGTGTCTAAGGCATTCAGACTGACCGGATTGCCTCCAAACACGTCTCCGACGATTGTCTGGTTGAAGGCATATGTGACACTCATCGGTGAAGAGCACTTGATGCCAATTCTGAGCGGTCCATTCGGCATGTTGTTGGGCACATCTGTATCGCGCTGCATGGTGTCGTGGTTGCAAAGCTGGACCTCGCCATGGACGTCGGGAGTGAGGTTGCGCATCATGCAGCCTATTGCGCACAGTCTTAGTCGTAACACGATACTTTATGACTGCACCAAAAGCATTATTCAACAACCGTAGGCAGCGGTCATCCACTGCAGTAGTAGCCCTTGGGCGGCCTGAGCGAGGCACGTCATCGACAGTTCCTAACTCTCAGTATCTCTTCCATGACCGAACAACATCGCTTTGGTTCACTCCGAGACCCCTGGACACTTCCCTTGTTGAGAGTACTTACTGGCACAAAGTAACAATGCGGACGCGATCGAACTGCGATATTGACCATCTAGGCGTGGTTGAACTACAGACAACACGAGCCGTGTACCTCCTTCCTGGTGGAATGACTGGAACTGATCGCCTGTCGGACTCTATCCGTCTAATAGGCGCTGCTCATGCGTGGTTGTTGACATCTTTGGTGGGTTTAGTGACATCTCTGAACATTCAAAGGGACTGTATCTGTGATACAATGTCCACAGTCAACGTCTATCTTCAGGAGTTCTGGGAACCGGGGTGATGCAAAACTTTTTTTGATGTGTGTAGTTTGTTCCTGTGATGTTATGAGTTTTATTTCTTTTAGACGAGGTTCAACTTGTCTAAATTGTCATGCTTTGTAACTACAAATTTGTAAAATAATTACATATTTACCATTGGTTCCCGACGGTTCTCAGTTAACTGCTCCTCACTAAAATGCATTTTACGTAGTTTATTTGGTGCTTTTGTTAACCAAAAATTATGAAATGCATACAATACTGAGCATAACAGTTCTTTCTGTCTGTTTGCCATCCCTAACAATTCTATTGTAAGCTATAAGGAATTGTTGTCGCGGATGTGGGCTTTCTGAAGCCGAAAGTAAAGTATTCGCTGCTCACAGATGTTCTGAATGGTTTTCATTATTTAGGATAAGCTGAAACGAGATCTGCGGATTCCATCCTGGGTGAACATATTACACAACACCTCGTGGATCTTACTTACGAAAGTGGAGAAATGTTACATCAGACAGCTTTGCAAGGCTGGCAGAAGAACAGAAATGAAGATATCAGCATTGTTGCACTTTGAGCACGAACAGAAGGGAAGTGCCACGATCTATGAGAAAATGGCAAGACACGCTTCACTGAATTGTTAGTAGGTTTGTGACATTAGTTTAACATCTCAATAAGTAAAGACTAAGAAAAATGTGCCTTTTATTAATTCTGTGCACTCCAGTGTAACAGTCGATGAAACAGCACAAAAGAAAACTCCAGAAATAATCAGTTTTTATAAGAACACTAAATTTAGTATAGGTGTGGTAGTTCAAATGTCACGCAAATGTAGCATAAGAGTCATGACAAAGTGCTGCCCCGTACATGTTTTCTACAACGTTCTACATATGGTATGATGAAGTTGGCAACTGGCTGTGTCATCTCTCGGTCGTTTTTTATAAGGTCTTTTATAATGAAAGTCGTAGAAGAATCAGGAATTCTTGCTCTCAACGATTACAGACTCCATTTATTTTGAATGCTACAGAGAAGTTGTATGTCTAAGCAAAAGGACAGGCAAACTGTGCAGTTGTGACTCTTAGTACACGTAGTTCTCCATATAGATGTGTCTAGTAAAACACTACGTATTTGTTAAAAGATAAACATTTAATTAGTCAGTAGCTACGCAATAACATTTTCACCTGTTGTTACATGATGTAAACACCAACACTAAAAGTATAAGCACTTTTATTTGCCTCTAATACGGTGGCACTTATTTTTGTATTGTTTAACGCAAAGGTAAAATTTATGAATTTCAAATAAAAATGTACCGAAATTATTATTATACATGAAAAAAATAATAAAAGCAATATTACAGACAATAAATAAGAAATATCGTTACATTTTGTAAAAATGGTTAAAATGCAATAAAAAGCTAAGGGGTCAATTGACATCCATTGGGCATTCTACGGATACTTGGAAGCTGGGCATTCTAGTGCTAAAGCTAATTCTAACACATTAGAGAATTTGTAGCAAAAATTTACTCTGCACGTTAGGTTACTTTAAAAAAGCGTTTTACTCATTTGGTCTTGGAACACTTTTCCCAGGGAAAGGTCAAGATCATACAACCATAAAACTGAGAGATAAAAAGTCCGAGGTTAAATTTATGGGGGAAATCTCAGATCCGTTTTAAATCAAAACGAGAGGAAGACAAGGAGATGGGCTGTCTCCATTACTTTTCAACGGTGTCCCTGAGAAAGTGATTCAAGAATGGCGCGAACAGAAATCAGTCCTCAAAACTGACCAGCCCGTCGTTTCGGGTAGAGGGCAGTTATCTACAGATTTTCTAGGACTTGCAGACGATTTAACAATATTAACTCGTGACATTTCAGCAGCCCAGCATCAGACTGAACTCTTGAAAGGAGCTGCAGAAAAAGCCGGTCTCCGTATACTGTATCTTTTGAAAAGACAGAGTACGTGATGTACAGCAACCAAGCTCCAAAATTTATGGGGACGAAATATGGAAAATTTAAACGAGTTCTACAATATGGCAAATTTACACGAGTTCTACAATATCATGTGAAACTCAACCCTCACTTTTCTCGCATGACATACTGAAAGCTTTGGATCAGGGCAGTCAAGTAGATGCAGTACTTCTTGATTTCCGAAAAGCGTTTGACTCAGTACGACACCTATGCTTATCGTATAAAATTCGACCATATGGGGTATCAAGTGAAATTTGTGACTGGATTGAGGACTTTTTGGTAGGGAGGACACAGCATGTTATTTTGGATGGGGAGTCGTCATCGTCAGTCGTAGAAGTAACTTCGGGTGTGCCCCAGGGAAGTGTATTGGGATCCTTGCTGTTTATGTTGTATATTAATGACCTTGCGGACAATATTAACAGTAACCTCAGAGAGATTGCAGACGACGCAGTTACAGTACCTATAATGAAGTACTGTCCGGAAGCGGCTGCATAAATATTCGCATAGATCTTGATAAGATTTGAAAGTGGTGCAAAGATTGGTAACTCGCTTTAAGTGTTCAGAAATGTAAAACTGTGTACTTCACAAAACGAAAAAACGTAGTATCCTGCAACTATCACAGCTGTAATCGGCCAACTCATACAAATAACTGGGTATAACGGTTTCTACGGACATGAAATGGAGTGAAATTTGGAAATTGTGGGAAGGTGTTATGGGACCAAATTGCTGAGGTCTCGGTCCCTAAGCTTACGCACTACTTAATCAAACTTAAACTACCTTACGCTAAGGACAACGCACACGCACCCAGGCCCGAGGGAGGACTCCAACCTCCGACGGGGGGAGCCGCACGGACCGTGACAAGTCGCCTCCGACCGCGCGGCTACCCCGCGCGGCAAATAGAATTATCACATAGGTTCAGTTGTGGGTAAAGCAGGTGGCAGACTTCGGTTTGTTGGCAGAATACTACAGCACTGGGGAAGTTCAAGCAGTCTACAAAGGAGATTGCTTACAAATCACTTATGTGAGCCATTCTAAAATATGGCTCAAGTGTGTCGGACTCATACCAAACAGGACTTAACAGGGGATATTGAACGTATAGAGAGAAGCGCAGCACGAATGGTCACGTGTTTGTTTGACCTATGGGAGAGTGTTACAGATATTCTGAAGAAACTGAACTGGCAGGATCTTGAAGATAGACATAAACTATCCCGAGAAAGTCTACTAACAAAGTTTTAAGAGCCGGCTTTAAATGATGATTCTACGGATATTCTACAACCCCTACGCATCGTTCATATAAGGATCTTGAGGACAAGATTAGAATAATTACAGCACGGAGTCATTTAAATAGTCATTCTTCCCGCTTTCCATACGTGAATGAAACGGGAAGAAACCCTAATAAACGGTACAATGAGATGCACCCTCTGCCATGCACTTCACGGTGGTTGCAGAGTATGGACGTAGACGTAGAAAAAGGAATCACGTTATTGTTGCACTGAAAGCGACTCTGAACTGTTTGAGTTGTTACTGATTTGGAATTGTATCACAAAAAAAAAATTATGAAATGCGCAACTTTTACCTCATTGTATAGTAGTGCTGCTGTCAATGAATGAATAAAGAGGCTAATTTTTTTTTCTCCTGTTGTAAATCCCTTTGATACGAAGGGGGGCAGCGATTTACAGACGCCGCTCTTCGTCCTATAGAATAACAGAAATCGTACAGGAAGACAAAAACAGATAGACATGAATATTAAAAACAGTAGGTATACATAAGAATGTGATGGAGGCGTTCGGTGGACGGCACATGACACATAAGCAGGGTCGACAGAGCACACGAACGAAGGCAGTCAGTTGTCCACCGAACGAAGGAGCACACCGAAGAGAACGCTGACGCACACTAACGACGAAAAACACTGTTCCACAAAACACTGGCGACGATCTTCGGCGTTGAGAAGACTGAACACAAAAAGGGGGGGAGGCTGCGACTGGGGGGAGGGGAAAAAGAGGCTAAGCAATACCGAGAATTTAACCAAAAAAAATGGGTGGGTGTCATTAGCGGGAGTGGGGAGAGGTAGGGGAGCGGTGCTCTCAAAATCAAATTTTGTCCCGGGCGCCAGTTACTCCACTCATACCACTGAGCAGTTGGATCACGTGTGTAACAGAACCGCCTGTAGCGCATGGCCGCAGCACGGACGCGAATCAACAATATTGTGTATAGACAGGATTGTTAAAAGGTAAAGTGAAAATTACTTCACACAGAGATGGCGCTGTATCAGTGGAACTTTAATCATGTTGTGGTATATGCTGCGCAACACTTCAGTTTCACTCGATCTGAAGAACGGCTTTTATTTTTTCGGATTTTCGATGTCGATTTGTATGTGTTCAAATGGGTAAACTGCAATACCGTGTCGTTGTAAGTTTGTGTTTCAAGTAGTTCATTGGAAACAGAAAGTCCTTCAGCCTTTAGAAGCAAGGGCGTATACGTAACTGCATTTCTCTCGAATGCGTTAAGCATGAGGGATGACTCAAGGCCGGGCTATGTGGCCGAGCGGTTCTAGGCGCTACAGTCTGGAACCGCAAGACCGCTACGGTAGCAAGTTCGAATGCTGCCTCGGGCATGGATGTGTGCGATGTCCTTAGGTTAGTTAGGTTTAAGTAGTTCTAAGTTCTAGGGGACTGATGACCTCAGATGTTAAGTCCCATAGTGCACAGAGCCATTTGAACCATTTTTTTTGATGACTCAAAAAAGAGAGCAAACCGAGACGAAAGTACTGAGAAAGTGCAAAGTACTTCAGTAGACGATCAAAAGTGAAGTAGCTAACACAGGAGGAGTTTGGGAAGAACGAGTGCAGCATATTTTGTGTGAAGAATTGTCCAAGAGAGATGTTGCCTTTGTTAACGTTATGAGAAAGTTTTGCGGCGATATTCTTGAATAAATGTTTCTCTTTATTTTCTTCCCCTATCATATTTGTTTGCATACTCAAGATTTCTACTGTTTTCTCTGTCTTCATCGTCTGGAGTTAACTGTTCCACTACTATCCGTAGGCCGTGTAGTACTTTCGCATGTAGTTGGCCGGATTATGTTACGGAGACGCGGCAATACAACCGAGAGGCCTTTGTTGAATGCTGAAGCAAATCAAATGCGAAAATGTCTCAGCAGTTTTTGAAATTTTGTAAATGGCGTCCAACTGATTCGTGAGTTTACTTGTTACGTGGGTGAGATCTGTGTCCACCACTTCATATTACTTGCGAGGCACCGAGCTAAGTGACACAGTGATTAGCGCATGGGACTCGCAATCGAGAGGAACGACGGCTCATATCCGCTCCAGGCATCCACGTTTAGATTATCCGTAAGTCACTTAAGGCAAACGCAGGGATTGTTCCTTTAGAAAGGACACGGCTAATTTCCTTCCCCACCCTTCCTTAAACCGAGCTTGCGCTCCGTCTCTAATGACCTCGTTGTCGACGGGACATTAAACACTAATCTTTCTGCTTCCAGCAGTGACGACGTCTTCGTAACGTCACCTGGTCGACTGATATGAATCTCTTGACTTGTAACTTGCTTGAAGATTATACTGGAGCATACGAAAGTCCCTGGTGCCTGAATCGGTATCAAATCACCATAAGCCAAAGAGAGATGCTACATACGATCTTCTTCTAACGAAGTATGTAGCACATGATCCTTCTGCAGAAAAACGTCACTGTATGTACAGTGAGTAAATCATAACGGTTTAAAATGAACCACAGTGGTGGTGAGAGACGATCAATTTGATATAGGACACTTACGGTCTATCACTCCGGCAAACAACCTCAAATTGGCATACACGTATGCTCGCACGCACGCACGCACGCACGCACGCACGCTCTCTCTCTCTCTCTCTCTCTCTCTCTCTCTCTCTCTCTCTCTCACACACACACACACACACACACACACACACACACACACACACAAAGAGGAATAGTCAATATTCAGGTATAAGTCAGTGAACACTGACTCTAAACTGCATGAGCTATGAGCACTTGTTTGGTACAAGAGACGAGTTTCACATCTGCAAAGATGAGCGAATAATATCTCTTAAGGTATGCATTTTAGAGCCCAATTTACTTCGAAAGGTCGTCCCTGTCATATCCATGAATACTACCATTCCTTTAGAAATGCATTTTAGCCATCAGCTGTTTTATTTAACCTATATATCATCTACCGGTTTCGGTCACAGACCATCATCACTGGATATAAGGTAAAACAGATGATTTAAAAAACATCCCATTTTCCTTTTAAGTAGGTACAACATCAAGGTTGTCACAGTGAAACTGCCCAAACAATTATCGTAACCCGACCTTGAAATACTACGTACCGAAACCGGTATATGATTTATAGGTTAAATAAAATAGCTGACGGCTAAAATGCATTTTCTAAAGTACTTAACAGCTGTTGGCTCTCACCTGATGAAAAAATTAGATTGGCCTTTCCTTCTGGGACACCGTATATAAAAACTTTAAAATAATTCTTCATTAATATGGATACATCGTAACTCAGTATTTGTGTTAATACAATTCCTCTTTTGTTTTTCTCATTATCCACTACAACCACGGATTCACCCCGAAGTTAGTGCACCATTGTCGCCCAAGTTTGACACACTTGACGCACAAACTAATGCTTGTACAAGTATTCTCGAACTGTGTGGGGGTGAAGAGTATGCATCCACAATAGCATAAAATGCTGGATCATGCACGACTGTCAGGCTTACAGGTACGTGCGAGTCAAGAGCTCAAGAGTGTCATATGGCGAAATACAGTACTCTCACAATGTGATGAGAATGCTCTAGACGTTTAGTAGGAGTATCATAAGAAATGACATTCCTAGATCATATTTACATTCTATCGGCATTTCAGTACCGGCTTTAACGTGTTCGTACGAGTCTCCAGCCCGTTATTATACTACCTGCACATGTGGTCCAACAGTCTGCGAGAGCGAGCAGGTCAACCGAATTATTCTGGGAATATTTATCTGTGTACACCACGCTAACTTTACAGTATTCGGTAGCGACTACTGCATAATAGATATTTTTCTCACGTCCGTAAAGATACACCGAGTCAGTGTAGCTCTGTATCTTTTAAACTCTTTTACTTTGCGGTCGTACATGAAAAATGTCTGGGATCCATAATGTTGTTGATAACGTAGTACATCTCGCAAGGACTTCTAGGGGCGGAAGAATCGGCAGAAGAGGGCCAAAATACTCGTGTTCCCTATCCGTGCAGACTTACGGCACAAAAAAGTTGCGTTTCAGGTAGCTTGGTATAGTAGGAATCATATAACACAATTTCTAGGAATAGGATTAGGCTTTTGTAGAAGCCGTGAACACAGGTACATCTTTGTTCCCTCTATGTAGTGTATGCATTGCGAGACAGGAATTGCCTACATCCGCTTCCACTATTTCCCCCTCCTTCCCCCCTCCCGTTCCAGCGCCACAGGACAACGAATGCTGTCAAAGGTGGTATAGGAAACTAAACTTCTCAATAAATCAAAAACACCTGAAAGTATAATTTCTGACAAATGAGCTGAAGGAGAAATTAATAAATGCTACAACTGAAATAAAAAAGGATTCCGTTGGCTTGCCTCTTCTATAAAGAAGAAAAAAATACGGAGATTGCAATTATTGGCTTCAGAAAAAATCCTTTACTGATTAAGATCGCAATTAATTATTTTTATTGATTACTAGTTTCGGCTGCAGTTGATAGCCACTTTCAGATCTATAATTACACAGAAAATTGGATACAAGGAAAATGGTATGGTAGAGCACTGTCAATGCAGAATAGTTCCACGACGTAAATGCATACAACAGTACTTTTTTTCTTTTTCATTTGCAATCATGAACAGGTAGGACACATCGTAATATGTTTTATGCAAGCTGCATAGCTCAGTGTTATTAAACACCTCGATGAAACCTTATTGTAAAGTCACCTACAAGATATGTTTACATCATCAGCACTTACTTTTACTTTTTCGTGTAAGGAAACCAGGTCAATATCTTTCAACCCAGTATAGGGCCACGTCCAAGGCTTCTTTCTTGTCCAGCTATAAATCGTCGGGGTTGCGTTCTTCCAAGGTTTTCGATGTTGGAAGGATTGGCCGTTATCGTTATTGATAACGTTTCCAGAGGACGCCGGCATGCTACAATATGATGTTGTTGCTATAGAATGCTCTCGCGGAGGCTCCTTCCTTGTTCCACCACGAGCAAGTATTAAGACGCAATGCGTCGTCATATTAGAAGAACAATTGATACTACATAATTCTTATCCAAGACTAAGAGATCGTCGCATCCACCGTCTAATAGCATATCTCCACAAGTGTAGAATGAGATCAAAACTGGTACACAACTTTTGTTACACAGTAGCATAGATAATATAAATGTTATTAGTGGCACTTCATATATATTTATATGCCACTGTATGGCAATTAGGAAATTGACTTTTAATTGTTCGAAGTTCTCGTGTTGTCTCTTGTTATCGAAATATTTTTATTCCTTTTGCTACTGTGTGTAAATTGTTCAACAGTTCTCTGCTACAATGGATATTCTGTCCGCAGTGCCATCTGACGGAACATTGATTTCTTGTAAAGCATAACGCATAACATTTAGTGTCCTGGTCACTGTATGAGGGTCTGTTCCTTGTCGTCTGCTGACGGTACGAGTCATGGGCAACTCATTCAATAAACTATGATGTTCACGCTTCACCTGAGGAATGTACATAATACAAAACTTGCACAGTCACATAACTGAGTGACAACTATGTACTGTTTTGTGATACCATATCTCCAGATTAACGTAGTGTATGTATTTAAGTAGTGGAATTATTTTGTATTGGAAGTTTGTGCCATTTTTCTTATATACAATTTCCTTTTTAATTGCAGATCTGAAGACCGATAACAACTTAAGCTGAAACTAGTAATCAATAAAAACGTTGAATTACGATACTGACGAATAAAGGAATTTTTCTTAACACAATGACTGTAAACAATTACAGATCGCAAATTTCCAATTTGACCGTGTCAAATAAAAACAGATATATAGATCTTGACAAAAGGTTAAAAAATGGTTCAAATGGCTCTGAGCACTATGGGACTTAACATCTGTGGTCATCAGTCTCCTAGAACTTAGGACTACTTAAACCTAACTAACCTAAGGACATCACACACATCCATGCCCGAGGCAGGATTCGAACCTGTTACCGTAGCGGTCACGCGGTTCCAGACTGAAGCGCCTATAACCGCACGGCCACACCGGCCGGCCAAAAGGTTAAAAAACATTATAAGAATATATAGCCACTAAGGGGATTCATGATGATGTTTAAAATCTCCGACGTTCTTACAAAAAAAGTGAGAAATTAAAATTCATAAAATAAGACAAGAAGTTTATTTATTTGTTGCAGTAATATTGTGAAAAGAAATAAGAAGGTAAAAATTTTTTAAAAAAGCATTTAAACGTACGTATTTATTTTGTGCATAGCCAGTCCGAAGCCTGAATGAAATATGAAGGGATGTTCTTATTACAAAACGATCGGCAGAGCCTCCCCCACTCTTGCGACTTCCTTTGTCGGTCGGAAAACCCACAGCTTAATTCTTGTGATCGGGAACGTCACATTAATGTCACGGATCATAAAGCCCACGGTCGGAAATCCGACACTGATCGGCTCAGACGCCGTTATTTCTAAAACTATAACTGGACTACTTGTTACATATGCTGGTACGCGTATCGTTTTCGAGGCAGTCGACAGGTAACCGAAGATGGTGAGCAAAGCAGCTGAAGCTAACGCTTTTTTCGAATAACTTGTTAAAACGAACATTATCCTCAGTAACGACGTTTGAAACGAAGATCAGCTGATGGAACATTGCTGTCTGCGTCAGGCGGTAATTCGAAACCGTCCTACAACTTCCACTCTTCGCAGCCGGGCGAGAACGACAGTGATGTGTGGTGGGTTGCCGGCCACCAAGGGCGCCACGCCACGCTCCGCCACTGTTTGCACTGCCGCGGGTACAGGGAGTCGCCCCGCCCATCAACACACGCCCACCGAACTCTTTCGGTACACGCGCCGCTCTGAGCACTGTGATCGCTCATCCAGTCTCCTGTCCACACGTGAACTACATTACGCTTTCAATTCGTGGAAGCAAATAATAGGAACGCTCTTTGTCACCCATTTGACCGAATATGAACCCTTTCACATGTATCTATGCGTACCTTTGTTCTCTGCAAGCCACCTTACGCTGCGTAGCGCAGGGTAAATCGTACACTGCTATTATCTTCCTACCCCTCCCTCCCCCTCCCCACACAATTCCCCCACACGCCCATTCCATTTGCAACTGATGCGCGGAACAAACGACTGACGGTAATTCACTGAATAAATGTCTAGTTTCGCTTATTCTGTCACCAAAGCGTGAGAGATATGTGGAAGCAATATGGTATGCCTCCCTTCTCGAAAAGTATGGTTACGTAATTTTTACAACGATTGTTAATTTTGTGCACAGTTCATCTCTTGTAGTGCCTCCAGTGCAGTGTGACGAACATCTTCATGATGTTCTCTCACCTCCCCCCCCCCCCTCTCTCTTATATATACAGGGTGTTACAAAAAGGTACGGCCAAACTTTCAGGAAACATTCCTCACTCACAAAGAAACAAAATGTGTTATGTGGATATGTATCCGGAAACGCTTAATTTCCATATTAGAGCTCATTTTATTACTTCTCTTCAAATCGCATTAATCATGGAATGTAAACACACAGCAACGGAACGTACCAGCGTGACCTCAAACACTTTGTTACAGGAAATGTTCAAAATGTCCTCCGTTAGCGAGGATACATGCATCCACCCTCCGTCGCATGGAATCCCTGATGTGCTGATGCAGCCCTGGAGAATGGCGTATTGTATCACAGCCGTACACAATACGAGCACGAAGAGTCTCTACATCTGGTACCGGGGTTGCGTAGACAAGAGCTTTCAAATGCCCCCATAAATGAAAGTCAAGAGGGTTGAGGTCAGGAGAGCGTGGAGGCCATGGAATTGGTCCGCCTCTACCAATCCATCGGTCACCGAATCTGTTGTTGAGAAGCGTACGAACACTTCGACTGAAATGTGCAGGAGCTCCATCGTGCATGAACCACATGTTTTGTCGTACTTGTAAAGGCACATGTTCTAGCAGCACAGGTAGAGTATCCCTTATGAAATCATGATAACGTGCTCCATTGAGCGTAGGTGGAAGAACATGGGGCCCAATCAAGACATCACCAACAATGCCTGCCCAAACGATCACAGAAAATCTGTGTTGATCACTTGATTGCACAATTGCGTGCGGATTCTCGTCAGCCCACACATGTTGACTGTGAAAATTTACAATTTGATCACGTTGGAATGAAGCCTCATCCGTAAAGAGAACATTTGCACTGGAATGAGGATTGACACATTGTTGGATGAACCAATCGCAGAAGTGTACCCGTGGAGGCCAATCAGCTGCTGATAGTGCCTGCACACGCTGTACATGGTACGGAAACAACTGGTTCTCCCGTAGCACTCTCCATACAGTGACGTGGTCAACGTTACCTTGTACAGCAGCAACTTCTCTGACGCTGATATTAGGATTATCGTCAACTGTACGAAGAATTGCCTCGTCCATTGCAGGTGTCCTCGTCGTTCTAGGTCTTCCCCAGTCGCGAGTCATAGGCTGAAATGTTCCGTGCTCCCTAAGACGCCGATCAATTGCTTCGAACGTCTTCCTGTCGGGACACCTTCGTTCTGGAAATCTGTCTCGATACAAACGTACCGCGCCACGGCTATTGCCCCGTGCTAATCCATACATCAAATGGGCATCTGCCAACTCTGCATTTATAAACATTGCACTGACTGCAAAACCACGTTCGTGATGAACACTAACCTGTTGATGCTACGTACTGATGTGCTTGATGATAGTACTGTAGAGCAATGAGTCGCATGTCAACACAAGCACCGAAGTCAACATTACCTTCCTTCAATTGGGCCAACTGGCGGTGAATCGAGGAAGTACAGTACATACTGACGAAACTAAAATGAGCTCTAACATGGAAATTAAGCTTTTCCGGACACATGTCCACATAAAATCTTTTCTTTATTTGTGTGTGAGGAATGTTTCTTGAAAGTTTGGCCGTACCTTTTTGCAACACCCTGTATGTATATACATCCCACCGAGTTGGTTTGCCACACGGAGGACCAATATGCAAGAATCGGTCGAACGAAAATTTCGTTATGTGCCTTTTTTTGTAGGTGGTCACTTTGACTTTTTCTTCCAATGAACCTCTGCTTGGCAGATGCTTTAGCTACACCTAACTAATTAGCCAGTCCAGGCGCTTACTCCTAGATACTGTTTTTATCGATTGAGGATCAAACATGTGATTAAACAATTATCAGTAATTTCGAATACTTACACACAGTACGTTATACTTGCTGACCTTAATGGTCGAGACCTTGTACGAAACGACGAACCTCTGTATGTCTGACTACATTTTGATACAACTTTCTGGCGCTGTAAGTTTCCTGTATACAATGCATCATCCGATAACACACTCACAGATGTTTCGATGTTATCAAGTAGGTCATATATATATATATTTTGTGGACACTATAGTTTCTCTGCCTCGTGATGACTGGGTGTTGTGTGATGTCCGTAGGTTAGTTAGGTTTAAGTAGTTCTAAGTTCTAGGTGACTGATGACCATAGATGTTAAGTCCCATAGTGCTCAGAGCCATTTGAACCATTTGGAACTATAGTTTCTATGACACACCCTAGAAGGACGCCGGAACTATTTTTACCCTTTGAGAACCAGTTACGTCAGTTTCCAAGGAAAACTTCAATGTAGTCAGAAAACTCATCCTATTTCGTGTATGTTAGTATTCTGTTCACTAGCCGACAAAACACGACTGTATCGAAATCGGATGACAGCGAACACGGCATTAGCCGATCCGAAGCTTTATACAGCTTTCTGGTGCCTGCAACGATAAGATCAGCTTTCTTACGCTATCGATCCTTGCGGAAATTATATAAATTTGTAAATGAAAAATTCCATTCCCAAAAAGATCATAACATAAACGTAAAAGGTGTTCTTTACTTTAGACTGGAGTCATGTTACCGTTGTATGTATGTATGTATTTACGATAAATCACAGGTGATTTACATAAGAAAAGATGCAGGGTACAGTGAATGTGCATGTCGAAAAGTAAATTTAGTAAATTATTTATCTGTGAGGTTTCGAATAGATACTTCATTTGTCGTTAACACGGAGTGTGTTGCTGAGTGACATTCCTGTTCACTTTTAGGTTCGTTATAGCTAGATTCTAAAAACACATGTTACTTACTTGTTCTTACTTGAATCTTCTCCAGGGCCGATATAGATTCTATAAAATAATACGTGCCGACTCTGCCCAACACCCTGTCACTGGTGGCACGATTGTTATGATATCTCTGGTATCCACAAAGGGCTGGGGCCTGCGTTGCTGGAAACAAAGTCTCCTGAAGGGTAATGCAGAAGACTGGGGAAGTGCTTAAAAGGCGTCATAACTCAGCCACTGGAGAAAAATGTTGTCGATGCAGAGTGAACCATGAAGGAGGCAGGTTATGCCTTAGGGTCACCTGCTGTCGCT
Organism: Schistocerca serialis cubense; assembly: GCF_023864345.2. Lineage (NCBI taxonomy): Eukaryota > Metazoa > Arthropoda > Insecta > Orthoptera > Acrididae > Schistocerca > Schistocerca serialis. The sequence continues at coordinate 689,986,569 of NC_064639.1, forward strand.
GGTTGAGGGGTTAGGCATCAATATACATGGGTTCCGGATTCCGTTGTGTGAAGTGAACTGGGGCATCAGGTCCTGTTGGAATCTCTGCCTTGGCCACAGAAGTGGAACAGGTGGGGCCTGGTGACATGAGGACCGCTGGAATGTCCTTCTTGGAGGACCTTTTCTTGTCTTACCCCTTCTTAGAGCTTTTAGATGATGGTGAGGGCTTCTCTGAATCAGTTTCAGGTAAAGATAACGATCACAAAGCCGTGCGACGACTAGCCTGTGGCTCCTTCAGCCACTGGCTGCTGTCCAGTTGTAGACTGGTGCAAATCTTGGAAGGAGGTGTCCCAAGAGTCCCCTTCCTGACAAGAGGAGCCAGAGAAAGATGGCTCCAGCTGGGAGATGGGGAACAATGTCCCTGGTGGGTTGGAAGCCATTGATCCCAAAGTAGGCACGGAGGAAGCATCAAGAGGGGAGGTCCCAACCATTGGGGCTGGCATGGTTGAGTGGCCCTGAGGGGCCACTGTAGGAGATGTAACAGGCAGGATTACTGTTGCCGAAGTGGGCGATGTCATCATAGCTGTAGCATACGACAGTGGTTGACATGCTGGGTGCAACTACTTGTGCTTCTTCTTGGCCTTTTGGTACCTGTTCCAGAGTCTTATATTCTTGTATTTTCTGTTATCTCTGGAAAGCAGCGCAGTCTAGTGAGCAGGGGAATGGTGCTTTCCACAGCTGACATAGATTGGGGCAGGAGACAGGAAGAATTTACATGCAGCACTCTTTCACAATCTTTGCAGATGTTAACACGAAGACATCTGCCCAAATTTCAAACACTTGAAGCACCACTTAAGATGGGGCATAAGGTTTGACATCACATCAATAGACCATCTCGTTGACCTTTTCACGCAATGAATCGCCCTCAAAGGCCAACATGAAGGCACTGGTAACAACCTATTGACATTTGGCTCCTATGTACACCCCAGTGCTCCAAGTTGGCGCATAGCAAGTCTCGAAAATAAATTTAAACTGTTATGGGGAGTGACAGTCACCAGAATGTCACCCACACTGTTAGAAGCGAGCAATGCCTGTGACTGGGCAGGGGATACCGTTTTAATCAAACCTGATCCACTTTTCATTTTAGAGGCGGCTGCCACTTCCTCAAACTTGTCTTCTAAGTTCTCCACAAAGAACAAGGGCTTTGTGGCAAAGAATGAATGACCATCAGTCGTCATAAAAACCAAGTATTGCGGGGCGAGTGTTGCTCTACTTGTCGCTTAGCCCTATGTTCCTCCCACGACATAGCCAGGGAAGGGAATGTTTTAGGGTCGTATTTCTCTGCTTTAGAAGAGACCTGTCCTTTCATAAAGACTGCTGCGGCCGTATGGCGACTAGCGGGAGATAACTTCACACACTTGATTTGTGGCTGATTCACCATGGCGCAGCTACTGCAAATGAGGCCCTCACCGTGGGCGCCACTTTTCCTCAGCATTGGCTAGCTGGACAGCAATCCTTTACTCGGAGACCCCGTGCCCCAATCACGATGGGCACATACACCTTGGCATACATGGAGAGTTTTCAACTCAGGCTCCAACAGTGTGATTCCTGCGTAATCATGGGGCTACCACCGTGCGGGTACTCGACAACCCCATCACAATGGGATGGCTACTGTGCTGGGTTTTGGGTGTATTAATGTATTAAAGGGAAGGATGCACAGATGGATAGGTACTAAAGCAGAACACACACCGCACTGCACGATCTGCACGGCTGGAGAATTTTGAAAATTGGTGGTAGGTCAAAGCGAACAGTGGGGCTATGTGTGTGTTTAATGAAAAGTTGTAGAATACGCCAGAAGTGGAAAAGCAGGGCCCAGTCGTAAACCAGGTCCAAGGAGGGTCAGCACCAAGAAAACCGTCCGATGGAGAGGCAGAGGTGGAAAGGGATAGTGGAAGCATTAGCATGAAGCACGGTAAGGAAGCAATGCTGTGTAGGCTGGGGCCGCGTGGTGTAGCCAAGCACATAATCATAAAAGGGTTGTGAGCCCCCTGTGGTGGGAGGGGAGGGGGGACTCAGGTACGGTGACTGTTTATAACAATAAGATAAAAATTAGATACATTTAGGGCCAACATTTTTAATCTGAGTCTTTTTGTTTTGCTGTCAGATGGCTTCTGCAGATTTCTTTGAAACCTGATAGCTTTCTCGCAGACAAATTGTTTGACATACCAGATGTCCTGGATTCCGCATCGTATAGCGTGAGGTCCACATATTTTCCGTTCAAAATTACATTATCACGTAGTGGTGTTGCATTGTTCCGGGATTTACGCATTTCGATATCAAAATATGTTTCACACGTTTCTCAGACACTATCTTGACACTTCAAACACGAATTTAAGTTTTTCACATCACTTTCACTAATATTACTCGTGCTCTGTGCAGCTCGGTTGAAAAGATTTAAACAAGACATCAGCATTAGGGAACAAACATTGTATCATGCGACGGCCCTGATCAGCCAAACTTGTCGCATAATCTTTGGCAGTAATGTGACCTTGCAGAGCACCCATGAGGCCGATGGGATGCCGCGATGTAGCTGCGCAAATCATCACCGAACCCCTGTCATGCTTCGATCTTGGGGCATAAATACGAACAGAAGCTGAAAACTGTGTGAAATAAGACAAATCCGACAATACGACTTTCTACCATTGCGGCATAGTGCAAGTTTTATGGCTTCAGCGCCACGCTGTCTTGGACCCTAGAATGGCCTGAGAAGGCTGCAACATTTTCGCTGCCGCATGTCACTCCACTTCGCCATTTTGATATAGATCTTACAGCAGCGTGCAGAACTAATGTCGCACAGGGATGTCACTGTGTTCAAGATCGTAGACATGTACCCACAAACAAACCAAAAATTCAATTAAGCAACTTTATTTGTCAGAGGTGATAATTAAAATAGGACTATATTCCGTGTTAAAAGAAACGCGCTTCTACATTGTTTTTACCCATATTGCGTCGTTTAAAATGGAATATCACTGGGACGAGCAGACAAAGAGCAACAATGCGAGCGGTGCCGGCGGCAGCGACAGCGGCGTCTCCATGGAGACAATGACGTCACGCCGCATCAGCTGCGATTGGGCCGCGCGGCTTTTGTTCGTGGCCGGTGTAGCGCGCGGTCAGCCAGCGGCAAGTGAAATTGAATCTGGCCGCCCCTCGCGGTATTCCAGGTTCCAGCAGCGGCACTGAACAGGGGCAGCGACGCGGCTGCGGCGCCACCGTTGTCTCCGGTGTGGGCGAGTTTCCGCTCCGTCTGGCTCATTCCCACTTAGTCTGACTGTTGGTGCATCCGCTACACGCGTTCATAGCGCGTGCCGACAGCCATGCATAGAGTTTCACTCATTGTTAGGTCCGTTTATCATTCATTCGTTCTGCGCCGAAATTCCGCAAGCCGCTGTGCGCAAGTGGTGGCGGTGGTAGTGGTCGTGCGAGGGGTGAGCGGGGATGGCGACAGGGAGGGGAGAGCTTCGCGTAGCACTTCTGCTCCGTTTACAAATACTGCGCGGGGAGAAGGACTCGTTAAGAATTAGTTTGAGCTCAAATATGTTGAAACTTCCTGGCAGATTCAAACTGTGTGTCCGACCGAGACTCGAACTCGGGACCTTTGCCTTTCGCGGGCAAGTGCTCTACCATCTCAGCTACCGAAGCACGACTCACGCCCGGTCCTCACAGCTTTACTTCTGCCAGTATCTCGTCTCCTACCTTCCAAACTTCACAGAAGCTCTCCCGCGAACCTTGCAGAACTAGCACTCCTGAAAGAAAGGCAAAGGTCCCGAGCTCGAGTCTCGGTCGGGCACACAGTTTTAATCCGCCAGGAAGTTTCATATCAGCGCACACTCCGCTGCAGAGTGAAAAAATCTCATTCTGGAAACATCCCCTAGGCTGTGACTAAGCCATGTCTCCGCAGTATCCTTTCTTTCAGGAGTACTAGTTCTGCAAGGTTCGCGTGGGAGCTTCTGTAAAGTTTGGAAGGTAGGAGACGAGATACTGGCAGAAGTAAAGCTGTGAGGACCGGGCGTGAGTCGTGCTTCGGTAGCTCAGTCAGCCTTCGGCGGCGCAGCGGTTCGGACGGTGTTGTTTACGTCCCTGCCGCACGTCTGCGCGAGAGGTGTTTGCGTTAAGTGTGTAGCGGTGTGTCGCGGTATACATAGAACGAATCATGGCCTTGTCGTTCCGCAAATCGACACTGAAGTTTAGTTTTGTTAACGAATATGCTCGACCGAAGGCTTACGAGATCGAACGTTATTTACGGAACAAGGTGAAAATCGAACCTGACGTTCTAGTTGGAATACATTTATCTATAGTCAGCAGCGTGGTCTATGTCAAGCTCATAAATGAAGCGGCATGTGACGAACTACTACTTCGACACCGACAAGGACTTCGTTTCTGTCATTCGGACGGGAATGTTGGAGCGGTAACAGTTGAACACGCCGGCATGGGCCTCCGAACGATCCGCGTCTTTGAGCTTCCATTCGAAGTGCCAGAAGAATTGGTGACAGACGCCCTACGTCCTTACGGAACGGTCCTATCCCACGTGGCTGAAAAATGGGCGAGTTTCAAGACGTATCCTGTCCTCAATGGCGTCAGACAAATACGGATCGAACTCCGAAAACACGTCCCGTCATACTTGTACATCGCCGGTTGTAGGGTGATTGTCATTTACGACGGACAACCAAGGACGTGCTCTGGATGTGCGAAGGAGGGACACATACGTTTTGAGTGTGCTCAACGAAGGTTATTACAGCTGCCACGGGATGATCCACCCCTCACGCCGCATCCGACTGTGCTCCCCATGACTTACGTCGCCGCATTACGCGATGACGTGGGCCGCGAGACAGACACGCACCAGAAGACACAGACAGCGGCGGATCGTGGCGAGCCACAGAAAGACGACGTTGCGCTGGACCGCCTGCAGCAGTCACATGACGCCCTCTCTTCGGTTCCGCTTGCGCCCCCTTCAGATAAGGCACTTGGAGACGTCGATAGTGCGACGGCGCACGATTCCGACGCCCTCCACGAACAACTGGAGACCATGCTGACCTCTGATTCCGAGGCCCGGCAACGTAAACAGCGATCACCAAAACGCCGGAAGAAGCGCCGCCTCACGGTGGAGAACGACCACTCTGATCTAGCAGACAATTCTGAGATGTTTACGGGTACAGAACAGACGACCATGGATACAGAAGAACTGCCTAGCGTGGATGCAACGGTGGCCAGCGGGACGGCGGCACGACCTACCGCTGACGATGCTCCAGACACAGCGAAGGCGCTCGATCGACGGCAACAGGCTACTGAGGAGGCTACGGCGCCTGCACCGCACGACAACGATGGGACACTAGGGGACTGGTCAGAAGACCCACCCCCTTGGGGAACAGATGATGCCGGAGGAACTGCTCCCACGCACTCTCCCGGTGTAAGACCGGCAGAGTGCACGGAATAATGGCAGACCATATGAGGGGACGGCGGGGGACGTTAGTCCGACAGCAGCCTATGTACGGCAAAATTAGCGTCCGTACGGTACCTTATCTACGTTGACCGCCATGCAACAAGCTTATCGGATAGGGTCTGTTAACATCAATAGCATTGGGACGCCGGTAAAAATCAAGATGCTCAGTGACATGATAAAGGCTGCCGATTTAGACGTAGCACTATAACAAGGAGTTCGGGTACTTGCCCCCTCGGACTTTTACGGTTACGACATTTACTGTTTCCCGTGTGACGAGAGAGGCGTTGGCAAAGCTATACTATTAAAGGAAGGGATACGTGCAGACGAAGTAGAGTATTTGCATTCTGCCCGTGGTACGGCCGTGACCATAGGTGGAATACGTTTGATCAACATATAAGCGCCGTCAGGCTCGGATAAGAGAAGGGACAGAGCAGATTTTTACGCCCATGAGGTTACACCGTTGTTCCAGGGACGATACGATGGTTGCATACTCGGCGGAGATTTTAATTGTGTGCTCGACAGAAAGGACCAACAACCTAACTATACTACTAGCCAAGAACTTAGTGAGCTGGTCAACGGGATGGAATTAGTCGATACATGGGACCTGAAGTATCGCAACCAACCAGGATATACATTTTTTACCAGCCACTCCGCGGGCCGTTTGGACCGGATCTACGTTTCAAGGGCGTTAGCAATGTCGACGGTGGACGCAGAAATATGGCCGACAGCGTTTACAGACCACGAGGCATGTATTTGTACGGTTAACCTTGACAGACAGCAGGTATGGAGACGGAGGGGTAATTGGAAGATGAACGTCTCCCACTTGCGAGATGCAGAATGCCGACGCATGGTGGAGGACACGTGGCATGGCTGCCTCCGTCGACGAAATTCTTTCGGTTCTGTCCTGCAGTGGTGGATCGAGTGCGCGAAGCCAGCTTTACGGAGGACGTTAATAGGTTGCGGGAAGGAGGTTTTTCAATGGCAGCGCACGACCACTGAGTTTTGCTTTACGGCTCTCCGGGAACTGTTAGCTCAACCACCTACACCAGAACGCCAGACGGCCGTCCACCGAGTTAAGGCGAAGCTGGTACAACTTGCGACGCAGAGGATGGCAGGTACGATGATACGCGCGAGGTCGCAGGATTTCCTGCCCAACGAGGTTAAAAAAATGGCTCTGAGCACTGTAGGACTTAACTTCTGAGGTCATCAGTCCCCTAGAACTTAGAACTACTTAAACCTAACTAACCTAAGGACATCACACACATCTATACCCGAGGCTGGATTCGAACCTGCGACCGTAGCGGTCGCGCAGTTCCAGACTGTAGCGCCTAGAACCGCTCGGCACTCTGGCCGGCAACGAGGTTCCTTCGATGCATTATGTAATAAAGGAAAGACGAAGAAGACACAGGAATTTAATACATGAGATCGATCTCGGCGATGGCCGTCGTTTTACAACACAAAGGGGCATAGCACAGGCGTTCACGGATCATTTTAGCAGATTCTATGCGAGCAACGGGGAGGGTCAGAGGGAGCTGGGGAACGTCCTGGAAGAGATCCCAGACGCGACGAGTGTGAACGGGGAAGCGGACGGGTTATCTGAAATTACGTGTGAAGAGCTGGAGAAAGCGATTACACGAGGTGCTTGCAACAAGTCCCCAGGTCCAGACGGATTCCCGTTGGAATTTTACCGTGCCTTTGTGACCATTATGACACCGATGTGGCTATGTATTTTTAATGAGCTTCTGCGGCAAGAAGTACCGGTTTACATTCAATTCACGAAAGGGCTCATGATACCGATACCGAAGCCCCGTGGTGGCAAACGGCCTTGTGATTATCGCCCCTTGACCCTCCTTAATAGTGACTACAAGATCTTCATGCGCATCTGGGAAGTCGTATCAAAAAGTCGCTGGAGAATCGAATACATGCCAATCAGACTTGTCTTGGCGGCATCAGTAATATTCACACAGCCTTGGGAGACTATCGTGACGTCGTCGCCCTCGCGGCTGCATGGCGCTTCTGGGGGGCGATGGTTGCAGTAGATTTCGATCATGCTTTTGATCGCGTGGATCATGTGTACCTCGCGGCGGTGATGAACAGGATGGGTGTCTCGCCATTATTGACCAATGCTGTGATGCGGCTGTTGCACGGCGCCAGATCAGTGATGGTGGTAAACGGAGGGAGAACTGAGTATTTTAAGATCTTAAGATCAGTGAGACAGGGTTGTCCCTCATCGATCCTCCTTTATGCGATCGCCTTAGAACCGTGCCTCGCAGGCCTTCGCCGCCGTCTTACCGGGATCTCCCTACGGCATTTAACATTCAAATGCAGACATACGCGGATGATATTGTGTTCCTCGTATGGAATGAGAGGGAGACTAAAACAGCACTGGATTGGCTACAGACGTATGGGATGGCAGCTGGAAGTGTGGTCAACTACCAAAAATCACAATTCATGCATGTGGGGCGTGGACTAGAACCAGGAACGGAAGGACCCTTACCTGCGGCGGAAACCCTCCGCTGTTTGGGTATCACCTTTCATAAAGAGACAGCGAGAACGGCTGCGGACAACTACCGAAGACTGTTACTCAGAGTCCGCACGGCAGTAGGACTAAACGCCCTACGGTCGATGGACATGCTGCAGTGAGTGTTACTCGTCAACCTTTATCTCGCGCCCATGATGTGCCACCTGACACACCTTCTCCCCTTGACGCGCACGATGGCTATGAGGATTCAGGCGGCTTTTGGGTACTATGTGTGCCTGGGACAACTCTTTAAGGTACAGTACAACACGCTTACCCTCCCAGCGCGAGAGGGGGGCGTTGGTTTAGTGAACGTGCACGAGAAGGCGCGTGCCATGTATATTAATACTATGCTCAAACGGTGGCGCAACGGGAATCACTCGCTTACGGGGACGATCATCGAAGAACTCGTACCAACATCGCATCTTCCTCCAGTCAGTGTCGGCCATATATCGCCACCTTTAACGTATGTGCGCACGTTCATCGTGGAACACAGTTACGTTCGAGAGCGTTTACCGACGACCCGACAGTCGACATCGAAGGACGTGTACCATCTGCTTCTTCGACAGATCTCCCGGAATAGGGTGGAACGCAGCTGTTAATTGGCGCGTGGTGTGGCGCACGGTCCACCACCCCTACCTACCTACATCAGTCAGATCAACGTGGTACATTGTCGTCAACCGAAAATACCCTACAAATGATAAAAAGTACGCAATACATTTGGCGGATTCGCCCTTGTGCCAGCAATGTGGCGAGCTGGATACGGACGACCATCGGCTGGTCTGCGGCGAGGCATTGGCTGTCTGGACTCTCGCAAGAAAGATAATAGCGTTCATGCGGCGCACTATCTATACAGCAGTCTGTTCTGACATAGTATTTTTTCCAGAGGAAACGTATTTTCCGCGTCATAAGACGAACGCAGTGGCGTGGATCACAGGTATGACGGTCCATTACATCTACAGAGACACACGTACGAACTTACTGAACGTCCTGGACTACTGGCAATACTTGCAAGATGGACACACAAAACTATTACGGCTACAAAAGTACAAGGATTGGTATGCCAATTTCCTAGTAACGGTTTTCGCGGACCCGCCATATACTTGGGGTGTGCCGGATGCGCAAAGATGAGCGGCGGTGCTTTCGTTGTGAAACCGACCAAGTAATGTGATCGACTAAGAACACTATGCGAGTATGCGACTTACGAAACACTCACGCTTGAACAGTTAGCAAATGGATGTACTTCAAATTTTGTTTTCATATCGATAAATACTTTTCTTTAGGGTGCAGGAGGTGGCCCCACTCTGATTTTGTTGTTATTTCATGCTGCATGGTAGGACGGCAGCGAGGTTCCTTCCAGGACAGTTATCATGTGTCAGGACTTACTATGTTTATTTTGTGAATAATAAAGGTTTCTGTTTCTCCCCAAAAAAAAAAAAATTAAAAAAAAGATGGTAGAGTACTTGCCCGCGAAAGGCAAAGGTCCCGAGTTCGAGTCTCGGTCGGGCACACAGTTTTAATCTGCCAGGAAGTTTCATATCAGCGCACACTCCGCTGCAGAGTGAAAATCTCATTCTCAAATATTTTACCTGACTCTTTTCGGAGTTTTAGTATGACAGGCAGTCAAATCAATGCCCAACACACGCCACATTGGAACCAAGGAATGTTTCCACTCAAAAGTAATTACTACACGCCTTAAGACACTTACTTCCCTGGGCGACGACACAATCAATTCCTGTTTCGTAGAAGGCGCTCGGCCGCTGACGGATCCACAGCCGCACCGTCGCCTGCGCTCCTTCTCCGACTGAAACCGATGTCTACGCATGTCTTTCTTCAGGTCGCCAAAGATGTGAAGGATACAAGCTGTACGGAGGATGTTGCAGCGCTCCCCAGACACATAATTGAAGCTTAAGCCTTCGTCCGACTGACAGTGTGATGGCGCGCCGTATCGTGCAACAGGATGATTCCAGCCGGCCGGAGTGGCCGTGCGGTTCTAGGCGCTACAGTCTGGAACCGCGAGACCGCTACGGTCGTAAGTTCGAATCCTGCCTCGGGCATGGAAGTGTGTGATGTCCTTAGGTTAGTTAGCTTTAAGTAGTTCTAAGTTCTAGGGGACTGATGACCTCAGAAGTTGAGTCTCATAGTGCTCAGAGCCATTTGAAGGATGATTCCATCCGATAGCATTCCGACAGTCCGAGGGCAGACGCAAAAGCCAGCAGTGGAAATATCCCACATCTCTCGCGCCAGAGAAATCCAAAGGTGTTCACACCAGTTCCGGAATGGACAAGATCACCGTCTTTTTTGACTGCAGAGGCCATCGGCTCGTCGAGTTACCCGGGCACCGAACCACAATCGACTGGACGCTGTTGGACGGAATTATCCTTGCAAGATAACGCCTGCCACCACGCTGCCAATCTGACGAAGGCTGCGCTTCGGTGATTTGGTTGGGATAACACTGCAACGTTCTCTACACTGCCAAGATCTTTCACTGTGTAATTTTCACATCTCTGGCGACCTGAAAGGGGACAAGTTTGGTCATCGGTTTCAGTCGGACGAGGAAGTGCAAAAGTGGGCGCGGTTGTGAATCTGTCAGTGGCCGACAGCGTTCTACTAAACAGGAATGAACCGCCTCGTTTCCAGTGGGGTACATGTCTTATCGCGTCTGGTGATTACTTTTATTGGAAACATGCCGTTGTCTCGTTGTGGCGGATGTTCGGTTTTCATCCAACTGCCCCTTACATTTAAACTATCGATGATGTGCAACGTCTCTTTTGTAGCGTCTGCGTCTAGAATTTGAAGATATTCACCAGAACCCTCTGTCGTGGATGAATAACATTTACATACTATTCTCCAATGAATCTCAATCTGGCATCTGGTTTTCCTATAACTAGTATTGTCTTCCGATTTTAGGTCGCTCCAGACGGACACTAGTAAATAAAGGGTAGTTCAAACAAGGTCATCCGATTTCACAGGAATATATGAAATACTAACTTACGCATCGAAACTGAAAGTTTAGATTGGCACCAGTTGTAAGTTGTCGAGATGGTGATAATATGGCTACAAAAGGCATTTTGAGTTCTCAGTGGCAACAGGAGTAATTCATTTACAACTGTGCGGCCAGATTTCACTGGTCAACAAAATTTAAGTTTTTTAATGTTGAAAGAAGTATGGGGACGCAAGGATGACTGCGCAAATTATCGAGGCATCGAAGTTCTGACTTCCAAATCGAGACTATATGATAAGATCCTTAAAAGTAGAACAGAGAGGGAAATTGAGGGAGTGGAACAAAGTGACTTTCGGACAGGAAGGTCTTTTGCCGACAATATCTGCAGCAGCAGACAGGTGACTGACAAGAGAATGGAACTTAACGTGGTTTTGTACGCTTACACAAGGTCTATGACAGTGTACCATTTCCTACGATGTCGGAAGCCATGAATAACCAGAACATTCATAAATGTCATATGCAAACCATTGGAAAGCTGTATTCAGATAATACTTGTGCTAAAGTTGGAAAGTTACTATCACAGAAATGTAAGGTTAGCGAAGGATTGAGACAACGATGCTACTTAGTGCCTACCCCCTTTAAAACATTTTTGAACGAAGCACTGAATAATTGGAAAAGGAAGTGGAACAACATGACAAGCAGAGTAGGTAATGACATCCAGTTCTCCCTAAATTCCGTTGAGGATCACGTCATCTTCGCCCAGGAAGAAGAGCATGCGTCTTATACGTTAAGAAAGCTTAAACAAGAAAATGAGCAGTGGTACATGAAAATTAACTTTACAAAGATTGAACACTTGGTTGTCGGAGGCATAGTAATGGACCTTGTTATAGATGATACATGTATAACAAAGTGAAGCAGATCATATCCGAAAGGGAAAGGTGGCAGTTAAGCAGCTACATTCCATTATTTGGAATAAAACTACGTCAAAAAAAAAAAAATGCAAAGAAGTTTGTACGAAACAATAGTTGAGCACCGCTCTGTATAGTGCTGAAGTGTGGAAGTCTTCAGGGTCAATGAGAGAAAATGAAAGCCAGTGGGAATGGAGTTTCGGAGACGAAGCTGTGAAGTAGCAATAAGAGACAAAATAAGAAACGAAGTGCTACGAGAACAGACGGCAGTTACAAAAGATGTCGCAGACACTATTCAAAATAAACGGCTAACATGGTATGGTCATCTTAGAAGACTGTCAGAGGAAAGATGGCCTTCTAAAATATGGTACTGAAGACCTGCACGACACAGAAAAAGAGGAAGACTACGTCCACGTTAGACTGAGGAGTGCGATGTAGGAGATGACATACAGAAGAGGACTGGCAAGACAAAAGGAGATGGAAACTTGGATGCGAGAGACGCCGCATGGTGTAGAAAACTCGCAGAAAGAAGCGGAGGAGAAGAAACGTAATGGATGATTCTTACTGAGTTTTTCCTGGCGATTTCCTATAGTTTTTACACAACTTTTCCCGCACCTGTAGTTTGTGAGCAACCACATTCCTAAAATGTATGTGACCTACATTTTCGACTATACTTTGCTCGAGGAACATACCTCTCGAATGTACAACAGTAGTGGTGCGAACATGTTTGGAGTTCATTTTCCCTGGCGGGATGTTTTGTTTTTCATTTCAGAAACGCTCGCCATGTTTGTCCCTGGCACCGCCGAGATTCTCAGAGAAAGAAAATCAAGCTTCGATTTCAAAGTATGTATTTTCAACGACATGTATGCGTCAGTCAGCTTACTGACCAGTTCTCTGTAGCGTTCAGAGCTGTAGTTTCCTAGAAAGTTCGTGACGATGTTTTTGAAAGGTAACCATGAAGCTGATTGCTCAATATTTAACAGGCTGTCAAAGTGTACAACTTCCGGCAGTTCCCTAATTTGAGGGCCAACAAATATTTTCATTTCGCTTCGCTGACATGTGGGTGCTTGTTTTTCAGGAAGAGATCAACTGTTTTCACAAAATACTTAATCAAACCTAGTGTGATATGTAATAGGAAGAATAATATTTTGTCAGCACTTACAAGTAACTGATGAATAACATTCCCTATCCTGCACTGATTGACTTTCTCTTTGGCCAGCTTTCCTTAATATGATGACTGCTTCTATTTCTGCTATCCCACGTGCGCAACAAGCAGCAAAATGTGGTACACCCAAGTTGCAATCCAAGTAGAACAGTTACCACTTTAAAATCAGCACATTTCTGCCACGAATAGTCATCATATCGGATACTGAATGGCAATATAAGCATGTTCATGTAACTTTCCTTCATACCAACTGCGTGAGCTATAGGAACGGATGGAAACTTACTTCCATTATGTAGCAAGACCTCTTTCAAGCTGGTTTTCGCGGAGTCAAGGAACAGGTGTACATTCAACAGGGAAGATCTCCATCAAAGAGCCGACATTACTGCACAAAACTGGGTCCTTCTGTTTAGAAAATAAATGTTCAAGTTCCTTTTAGCGTTGACGGAAAGAACTCAGATTTGGCGGCATCGTGAAGGTGATGCCATCCCTTCAATCCTGAAGCAGGAAACTCGAAATCTCGACCAAGTCATCTAGATCCTCACTAATGTCAATTTCAAAATCGACAGTCACACTTTCGTCGCATGATGGAGTTGGTATGGGAAGGCTTTGTCCAAGAGGCACTTGTTGAAGTGCTGGCTCTAAAGACGGATATTAACAACATATTTGGTTTTGAAAAGGTAAGACCCCTTTGGCAAGGCCAACAGACAGACTGCATATTTCTAAATTTCAGGAAAGCGTTTGATACGGTGCCCCATTGCAGTTTGTTAACGAAGGTGCGACCATATGGAATAAGTGGTGAGCGGCTCGTTTTTAAATAATAGAACCCAGAATGTTGTCCTCGACGGCGAGTGGTCATCAGAAACAAGGGTTTCGTCAGGAGTGTCCCCAGGAAAGTGTGATAGGACCGCTGCTCTTCCCTGTATACACACATGATTTGGTGGACAGAATGGGCAGCAATCTGCGGTCGTTTGCTGATGACGCCGTGGTCTACGGTAAGGTGTCGAAGTGACTATAGGAAGATATAGGACGACTTAGAAAAAAATCTCCATTTGGCGTGTTGAACGGCAGGTAGCTCTAAATGTGGAAACATGTAAGTTAATGTGGATGAGTAGGAAGAACAAACCAGTAATGTTCGGATACAGTACTGCTAGTGTCCTGCTTGACACAGTGAAGTCGTTTAAATATCTGGGCGCAACGTTGCAGAGCGATATGAGACGGAACGAGCACGTGATAAGTGAGGCAGGGAAGGTGAATGGTCGATTTTTCTTTATTGGGAGAATTTTAGGAAAGGCTGGTCCACCTGCAAAGGAAACAGGGTGGTGGTGCGACCTAATCTTGAGTACTGCTGTAGTATTTGGGATCCGTACCAGGTCATCTACATCTACATGGATACTCTGCAGATCACATTTAAGTGCCTGGTAGAGGGTTCATCGAACCACCTTCACAATTCTCTATTATTCCAATCTCGTATAGCACGCGGAAAGAATGAACACCTATATCTTTCCGGACGAGCTCTGATTTCCCTTATTTTATGTTTGTGATCGTTCCCCCCTATGTAGGTTGGTGTCAACAAAATATTTTCGCATTCGGAGGAGAAAGTTGGCGATTGGATTCCGTCGCAACGAAAAACGTCTTTCTTTTAATGATGTCCAGCTGAAATCCTGTAACATTTCTGTGACACTCTCCCATATTTCGCGACAGTAAAAAACGTGCTGCCTTTCTTTGAACTTTTTTGATGTACTCCGTCAGCCCTATCTGGCAAGGATCCCACACCGCGCAGCAGTATTCTAAAAGAGGACGGACAAGCGTAGTGGAGGCAGTCTCCTTACTAGGCCTGTTACATTATCCAAGTGTCCTGGCAATAAAACGCAGCCTTTGGTTAGCCTTCCCCACAACATTTTCTATGTGTTCCTTCCAATTTAAGTTGTTCGTAATTGTAATACCTAGGTATTTAGTTGAATTTACGGCTTTTAGATTCGACTGATTTATTTTTCGACCGAAGTTTAACGAGTTCCTTTTAGCACTCATGTGCATGACCTCACACTTTTCGTTATTTAGGGCCAACTGCCACTTTTCGCACCATTCACATATCTTTTCTAAATCGTTTTGCAGTTTGTTTTGATCTTCTGATGACTTTATTAGTGGATAAACGACAGCGTCATCTGCAAACAACCGAAGACGGCTGCTCAGATTGTCTCCCAACCCGTTTATATAGATAAGGAACAGCGAAGGGCCTATAATACTACATTGGGGAACGCCAGAAATCACTTCTGTTTTACTCGATGACTTTCCGTCAGTTACTACGAACTGTGACCTCTCTGACAGGAAATCACACATCCAGTCACATAACTGAGACGATATTCCATAAGCACGCAATTTCACTACGAGCCGCTTGTGTGTTACAGTGTCAAAAGCCTACCAGAAATTGAGAAATACGGAATCGATCTGAAATCCCTTGTCAATAGTACACAATACTTCATGTGAATAAAGTGCTAGTTGTGTTTCACAGGAACGATGTTTTCTAAACCCATGTTGACTGTGTGTCAATAGGTCGGATCGAAGGCAGGCAACGAAGCAATTCAGAGGCGGGCTGCTAGATTTGTTACTGGTAGGTTCGAACAACACGTAAGCGTTACGGAGATGGTTCGGGAACTGAAATGCGAATCCCTGGAGGAAAGACGACACTAGTGAGAAAATTTAGAGAACCGGCATTCGTAGCTGACTACCGGACAATTCTACTGCCCCCAACATAAATTTCGGGTAAGGACCACGAACGTAAGAGACTAGAAATTAGGGCTCATACGGAGGCATACAGACAGTCGTTTTTCACTCGCTCTAAATGGTTCAAATGGCTCTGAGCACTATGGGACTCAACTGCTGAGGTTATTAGTCCCCTAGAACTTAGAACTAGTTAAACCTAACTAACCTAAGGACATCACAAACATCCATGCCCGAGGCAGGATTCGAACCTGCGACCGTAGCGGTCTTGCGGTTCCAGACTGCAGCGCCTTTAACCGCACGGCCACTTCAGCCGACTCACTCACTCTGTTTGCGAGTGGAACAGGAAAGGAAATGACTAGTAGTGGTGCAGGTTCAAAAATGGTTCAAGCGGCTCCGAGCACTATGGGACTTAACATCTATGGTCATCAGCCCCCTAGAACTTAGAACTACTTAAACCTAACTAACCTAAGGACAGCACACAACACCCAATCATCACGAGGCAGAGAAAATCCCTGACCCTGCCGGGAATCTAACCCGGGAACCCGGGCGTGGGAAGCGAGAACGCTATAGCACGACCACGAGCTGCGGACAGTGGTGCAGGGTACCCTCCGCCACGCACCGTTCGGTGGCTTGCAGTGAATCTATGTAGATGCAGATGTAGTTGTAACTTCTTTATTTGCAGGCACGACCAGTTTCGCAGCATTTTAGCTGCATCATCAGATGCAGTCTGTACACATTGATAGACAAAGACTCATGTAAGGTAGCAAGAACGCGTTACTTAAAGTGAAAAAGTATATAGAGGGTGAATATACGCACAAAATCAAGTAATGTTCAGATCGCAAAAAGATATTGGAATGACGCAGCGTTCATAATCAGCAAATTTTCGATAAGTAGAGGACGTCAAAAATAAAATCACATCGGACGCTGCCGTGATACACTACTGGCCATTAAAATTGCTACCACAAAGAAGACGTGCTACAGACGCGAAATTTAACCAACAGGAAGAAGATGCTGCGATATGCAAATGATTAACTTTTCAGAGCATTCACACAAGGTTGGCGGAGGTGGCCACACCTAAACAACGTGCTGACATGAGGAAAGTTTCCAACCGATTTCTCATACACAAACAGCAGTTGACCGGCGTTGCCTGGTGAAACTTTGTTGTGATGCCTCGTGTAAGGAGGAGAAATGCGTACATCACCTTTTGCGACTTTCATAAAGGTCGGATTGTAGCCTATCGCGATTGCGGTTTATGGTATCGCGACATTGCTGCTCGCGTTGGTCGAGGTCCAATGACTGTTAGCAGAATATGGAATCGGTGGGTTCAGAAGGGTAATACGGAACGCCGTGCTAGATCCCAATGGCCTCGTATCACTAGCAGTCGAGATGACAGGCATCTTATTCGCATGGCTGTAACGGATTGTGCAGCCACGTCTCGAGTCCTGAGTCAAAAGATGGGGACATTTGCAAGACAACAACCATTTGCACGAACAGTTCGACGACGTTTGCAGCAGCATGGACAATCTGCTCGGAGACCATGGCTGCGGTTACCCTTGACGCTGCATCACAGACAGGAGCGCCTGCGGTGGTGTACTGAACGACGAACCTGGGTGCACAAATGGCAAAACGTCATTTTTTCGGATGAATCCAGGTTCTGTTTACAGCATCATGATGGTCGCATCCGTGTTTGGCGACATCGCGGTGAACGCACATTGGAAGCGTGTATTCGTCATCGCTATACTGGCGTATCACCAGGAGTGATGGTACGGGGTGCCATTGGTTACACGTCTCGGTCACCTCTTGTTCGTATTGACGGCACTTTGAACAGTGGACGTTACGTTTCAGATGTGTTACGACCCGTGGCTCTACCCTTCATTCGATCCCTGTGAAACCCTACATTTCAGCAGAATAATGCACGTCCGCATGTTGCAGGTCATGTACGGGCCTTTCTGGAAATGTTGGACTGCTGCCCTGGCCAGCACATTCTCCAGATCTCTCTCCAATTGAAAACGTCTGGTCAATGGTGGCCGAGCAACTGGCTCGTCCCAATACGCCAGTCACTACTCTTCATGAGAACTGTGGTATCGTGTTGAAGCTGCATGGGCAGCTGTACTTGTACACGGCATCCAAGCTCTGTTTGACTCAATGCCCAGGCGTATCAAGGCCGTTATTACGGCCAGAGGTGGTTGTTCTGGGTATTGATCTCTCTGGATCTATGCACTCAAATTGTGTGAAAATGTAATCACATGTCAGTTCTAGTATAATATATTTGTCCAATGAATAGCCGTTTATCATCTGCATTTCTTCTTGGTGTAGCAATTTTAATGGCCAGTAGTGTAGATGTTGATGTAGCTGTAAGTTATTTGTAGGCACGACCAGTTTCGTGGCATTTTAGCTGCATCATCAGATGTAGTCTGTACACGTTGATAAACAGAGACTCATGTAAGGTAGGAAGAACGCGTTACTTAAATGAAAAAGTATATACAGCGTAAATGTACCCACAAAATCAAGTAATGTTCAGATCGCAGAAAGATATTGGAATGACGCAGCGTTCATAATCAGCAAATTTTCGATAAGTGGGGGACGTCAAAAATACAGTTACATCGAACGCTCCCGTAATATCTAGAAAGGAGGAAACTAAAAGAAGGAATTCCTAATAAGGGACGACCAGGTAGATAAATCAATAATAAATTCCACTCACAATGAGTAAGAGTATTTGGTGAACTAGCGGAGTCCCTAGATGTCGAATGGTGATCAAAGCACAGACCACATATGATCATGTACAGAATAATGTAAAAATTGAGCAGCTCATGGTCACCCACTTACCTAAAACAAGTTAAAAACATATCGGTAAAGACTCAATTCTTCTGTCTGAAATTGTAGTTAATTTCCTCCCCCAAAAAAGTATTTTAAGGCAAAGCACGCGACTGACACGAGGTAAATAACCGGACAGAATACTGCGTCGTTCTTAAACAACTCAATCGGCTGAAAGCTACGCATTGGGAGGGCAGATTGTAGGAGGCTGAAGTTACCAACAGCAAAGCCGCGCACGGGATTGTGTACTGAACACGCAGCATGTCAGCAGACAACTGCGGAAGTGCCACACAGTGACATCGAGAGAACGGGGTCATACCGGAGTGCTCCTTACGTGAGCTTTAGCCCACCACTTTGCAGCTGATGATGCAGCTAAAATACTGTGAAACCGGTGGCGCCTATAAGTCAAGGACTGAAGCTAAAGCGGTCTTATCTTCTCAAAATAATACATCCAGGCTGTGCCTGCTCTGACCTCAAAGTCTATACGTGTGGACTTCGAACTAATTCTAAATATGTTTCTCAAGCAGAAGCAGCACTCTGTTACATTGCCCTTGGGTTCCCGCCGTATCACAGGAACTTCAAAAAGGCGTACGGTGGGACGCTTTAGGCAGCCAGCTAATACTTTTACATATTCGGCATACCGTGTTTAGCACCCAACAGTGATAAACATAAAAACAGAATTTTTAAAACTAAAAAAAAAAAAAAAATTGTGGGTGACGTGTCATTTCTGACTTCATATTTGGATCTGTGAGATACAGATATCAAAGTATCAACTGAAATTATTTATTTAACATTTTCATGGTTGACCAGCTGACTGCATCGACCGCAAGGGGCGTACGTGTCTCTCATTGCACGACTGGCCTGCAAGGCCGCCTGAACTCACGGTATGTGTGTGTTTTTTTTTTGTTTTAATTTTGTATGGTTTGTGACTGATTGCATCTATGTGCCTCTCCAATAACGACTCTCTGTGTGAGCTACGACGCAGCGTAACAATAACTATGAATGCATCAACTCCAGACGTGGTTGAAAAAGTATGGTACAAGTTTGACTGTTGTCTGGTGGGATTACTACGAGGCAAAGTTCTCTTATACGTGGTGATTCACCTACTGAATCACTTTATTTATTTTCACAGTCAGAAAGTAAGATTATGTGAACGGAAAGAACATTTCATTTATTTGCTGCGTAGCAAATAACATGCATTGGAACTAGTAATTTATTTAAGGTCTAGTTTGTGCTGTTAAGTATCTTTGCAGAGTTTCTTAACGAAGGACGAATTTCTGCTGCATCAGAAAAGTTGTTCAGTCAGTTAAAATGCTCGAGTAGCACTTTTCCGAGACGCTGCGAACTTTTGAAAAACGTCGCATTGCTTCAGCTACCAGTGAGAAAGAGGCAGAGAATTTTATTGCGAAATTCCCTGCATCTGTCGGCGTGGGCCGTTTAACGCGGAGGAAGGAAATGGAAAAAGTTGTGAGCGAGTTGACGGACCTTTATCTTTCGCTCGTTACCCACTTCTGCTCCTGACGCGTCGGCTTAATGGCCGACACTTTCTGCCATGAATATTTTAGCCCGTGTTTTGGCAGCTGGCTTTTCCTAAAGCGTAGACGACTCCCAAAGTAAAGGCCAGAACTGGCTTATAACATACAGCTGAAATCCTCTGCAAATCTGTTTATTTTCGGACCAGAATATAATTTTAAAATTCTGAGTACTCCACAGGAACGTTAGGAATGTCGGTACGCTGTAATAACCAAAGAACAAATACACAGTTGGATATTACGCTGGGAGACTACGTTTCCAACATATACTACAAGCACTCTTGCACATGGTTTTTGAAACGTGATATACTAATTAATCATCTGTCGAAAAAGCGGTCGTCTTCAGTTCGATACTGGAATACCCGAATGAAAAATATTTTGGAAGTCGGTCAGTCCCATATTTCTCAAATATTGCATTTCCGTCCAGGGCAAGCAATAGTGGGTTTCCGTTGCATTTCTCTGATCTAATGTGAAGCGTCAAGTTTTAACATGGGCACACGGGTCAAAAAGTTGGTCATCCTGCACTACCACACCTAAACTGACTACCACAATTATCGTATCCTAGACTTCCTGAATGAAAAGAGCTTGACCCTGTCAGTGGGCGATATAAACACTGATAGACCAGCAGTATCTCATGTTGTTATTCTACCAAGTATCAGACGGTGGGAAAGCATGGAATACGACCTTACTTTCAGGGAGCCACTGATTTGAATGGATACTGGGGGGGAAGTTGAAGAAATTGCAACGCAAATAAAAGCTTTAGAAACTAGCAAAAAGAGATGTATTCTGAAATTAGCACAGAATAACGTACCGTTAACCGATGGCAGCCTCCACTGACACAGACACATTCACAAAATGACATATAGAAATAGCATTTACCTATACCTACCCAAATTGAACTTAGAACACTTCGGTGTGAGAATCCAGAACCACGAGGACTGGTTTTCGGTGACAAGAGAGGGAGGTGGCAGAATTACCCGTGGGTGGCGCTGCTGTGTTCCCGTAGTCTCGCGAAATACTCGCAACTGCCAAACGACCGAAACGGCGATAGATTGCGGGCATCATTATCAGACTGTGCCCTAAGTCACGAACCGTTCAGATGTACCGTCGCACGTCGCAGCATACCTATCGACAATACGCGGTCGCAGGCGAGACGTCAACTGGTGGACCTTCCAAGAAGACGTTCCAGAATGGGCTGAGCGGCGATGATCAGCGGTTTTGATAGCTAGTCTGCACCTCACACTGGAGTGCCTACGTCTGAAAAAAGTAGTACCGGTGCCAACTTACTGGGTGGTCAAGCGGCTAGCTGTCGCCTGCTGGATGGCCGCTTCCTTTTTGCACCAGAGGTTTCGCAACCTTGCGCAGCCCCGGCTGTTGGGACGGCGGGCATTTTTGTGTTCGTGCGCGCCTCGAGGCAAAGACGATGTTTACAGATTTCGGTTCCTATGTATGCAGGGAACTGTTGTTACAAGGTTTCTTTCTTTTCTGTAATTATTTAGATGCTTTAATTCGCGGTTCAGTCTTTAGACACTTCGAAATAAAACTGCCTTGCAAATTATGGGTAGAGCAGTGGTTTTTTCGTCATCAAAAGGTCCCAAATGTGTCACCTGATTTCTTGTTCTGTAATTACTTCTCGACTCATCCTTTGTTTCCGGCCTTGCACCGCCGTGCACGAGCTCGTCACTGCAAGTGGTGTTCTTGGGAGGGCCCTTAGGATTACATTCTGTCGCGCTGACCACTCTTTTTTTCATTTTGTTCGGTATTGTTCGTTGCGTTCAAGTTGATCGTTGATTTCTTTACTCAGTTTTGTATTACAGAGGGCGAGCAGCCCTCTGACCGAACACGCTGAGCTACCGTCCCGGCCCACTCAGCTACCGGGGGCGTACAAGTAATCTGTTATCTATTATGTCAATTCTAATCCGTGTGTTTTTCATATATTTGTCGAATATGGTGAACCAATTGGGTTTGGATTTGTAGCTGTCTAGTAATTTGAAGATCTATTTAGTTTGTCAGTTAGTATCCATTCGGAATACGTAGCCATAAAAATTTTGTCTTCTTTTCCTCATTATATCAGTTAGGTGTTTCATTTCCAAATAGAGCTCACTGTTTGATATAAATTGCATTCAACATTACTATTCTTTCTAAACCCCAGTACTTTGCTTACAGTTCTTCTTTCAAGATTCTCAGTTTTTCAAGATCCAAAATCTTGTTAGTTTAAGTGTTTTATCACTTTTTGATAACGTCTTAGTTTTGTGTTCCAGGACAAAGTTTTTTCTCATATATGCTTTTTGTTACTTTCAATGCTCTTTCTATTTTATGAACTTATTTTCAATGGCTATTTTTTCTTTTGTGTTGCTTGTTATCCGTTCTCTTGGGTACGGAAAACAATTCGTTTTAGATGTTGTGTTGTTATGAATTTTAAGATTTGGAGGGGCGTCATTGACATTTGTCATGAAATGTGCTTTTTCAAATGATACTTTTAGTCTTGTTTTGTCTGCTTGTTTCTGAGTTCTGTGATTTGTTCTTTGGGACTATTCGGCGAGTCAGTAATTAATGCCATATCATCTGCAAAAGGTAGACAATCTATGGTGATTTTATTTCAATTTCTTCCTATTTGTACATCGTTAGTGTTGATGGATTTTCTTCATTCTCTCACAACCTTCTCCAATGCAAAGTTTAAAAGTAGCGGTGGTAAACCATCTCCCTGTCTTACTCTGATTTTATTTCAAAAGATTTTGTCAGTTCCCCACAAATTTTACTTTTGATGTTATGTTTGTTAAAGTGCCTTTAATTATTTCTGTTGTTTTATTGTCGAGTCCGAATTCCCCAAAAATTTTGATCAATGCATTTTTATCAATAGAGTCACATTTTTTTTTTTAAATGCAGAAGTTATCATGTATTTCAAGTTTCCGATTTTCCTCATGTCTCTTATGTTCTGTAGATTTAGTATTTGCTCTGCGCAAAACCTTCCCTTCCTAAATCCTGCATGATACTCTCCTAGCTGCAGCTCGAAAATTCCTCAAATCTCTTTCAAAGTACCGTGGACTGGGACTTATATGTCACTGATAAGAGGGAGAGTCCTCTGTAATTGTTGGGATCAGTTTTCTTTACTTTTTTGTAGTGTATGTGTTAATGCCGATGTCCATTCTCATGGTAAGCTGTTTGCTGTCCAAATTTTATCAGTGATTTTTGTTAGAGATAGAATAATGTTGTCACTAGAGTGTTTCCGCAATTTAGCAACTCCTGATGCTTTGTTATTTTTAAGCTGTTTTATGATTTCTCTGATTCCCTCTATTGTTGGTGGCTTTGAGTCTGCATGTATTTGCATTACTTTATCAAAAAGAAATTTTTCTTCTAGTAAATCGCAGTTGCGTGATTCTTTGAATTAGTCCGCAAGTATTATGCAGCTCTCCGTGTTATTACATGCAGTCTTTTGCATTTTTTTGATGTATAAACTGTAAACTTGGTGGTGTGTATTTCTTTAAAATATGTATGAATTGTTTTGTGTTTTTCTGTTCAAAATGTGACTCAACTGAAGTTAGCTGATCTTTTATATGTTGTACTCCGATTTTTGAGACCCTTTGATGCATATTTCCTTGCCTGTATAAATTTTTTCTGTTCTTATCATTTTTTTTGGGGGGGGGGGGGTCCACATATTCCAATCTTGTTGTCTCTTTATAACTAACTCATCAGAACCGTCATTCCACGAAACGTGTTTCCATTTCTTCTAAGAGGGACAGTTTCTTCTACAGTCTCAATAATGCCTTTTTGAAATTGTTCCCAACTTTTAGGTATTCTTTTTCCAACAGCATTTTGTAATCATTTTCTGTGGATAACTTCTGTATGTGAAACTTTCTGGACTGGTATTGGTATTTTCTCTAAATATTGGTCTAACCTTGAATTTAATGATAAACAGATGGTGGTCTGAAGCTAATCGGCACTCTTGGTAACTTTTCATTGGGTACTTCCAATGCGGAGTGTGTGCTCACCGTGATCGAGTTGATGTTCACCATAAATCGGATTTGGTGAAGAATTTAGATTTTAGTACAACGCTACGCTGCTTGCATAGGCTTACTAGTCTTTCTCCCTTTGCGTTGGTTCTTTAATGTGCAGCGAATTTTCCTTCTTTTGATGTGTGCTGGCATTACATGCCAATTTGTGCATTACAGTCTCCAAGTAATAACAGTGTGGTTTTACGATGAAATGTGATCTAGTGTCTTTGTGACAGTTTGCCGAAAATTTTGCGTTTGCTCTTTCTCTGTTCTGTTTTTTCTCATTAGCTGGAGCATGTGTATGTAAATTAGCGTAAATTTTGTTTCATGATTTGTATGTTAGAAAGCAAAGGGTTTCATTAATTGATTTAAATGCTATTATTGAGTTCAATATGTTTTTGCTTACAATGAAATCTATTTCCAATTGTGGTACATCTTTCGTAATTCTTTTTCCTGATTTTCCCTTAAATATCCTAAATCCTTCTGAATCGAAAGGATGTTCATCAGTAAATGTTGTTTCTTGCAATGCTGTTATCATGATATTATTTCCTTTATAAATTTTATTAAATCTTTAGGTTTTTCTGTATTGAAGAGTGAATTTTCGTTGAAAGTGGCAAAGTAATTTATGTTCATGTCCTTGATTTTATGCGTTTGTTGGTTAAAGGTTTCAGAATGTTTCGACTCATTCTTTCTACTAAGTCACAGGACCCCAGAATCCGAATGCCTACTTTTCGTTTCCTTGGAAATGGAGGATCAGGTGCTCCCTGGAATAAAATCTCTTACTAAGTGCATCTCCGTTTTTGATTGCTTGTTGAATTAGGGGAACAAGTCACCTAAAGATTCTACTCAGGGTTGTTAGATCTAAAAAAGATTTTTTTCCAGCCGCATCTCTAGTGAACAGATACTGACCGCTTTACCGCTCGTTGTAAGTCAGACGCATTGTGGATTTTTTTTTCTTGTGTTGCTTCTTCCGTTAGTTCCGCCGTTCCAAGATACATGCTTTCCGCGTTCATTACAGTTGAATTTGAAACACTTTGTTAAACTGCTTTGGAATATATTGCATTTTTACTCTTTCCGTCTTCTGAAGCGACAAACTGACGTACTGAAAAACGCGAATAAGAGACAGATTGTGTTTCATACTTTTAAAGTACTTCAAGTCAGCGAAGCACAGGAAAGAAATACTAACATATAGTTTTCGAACATTTTTACATGCCACCCTTTCTCATCCCACCCCACACCTAAGGGTAGTAGGGATATCTTACACCCACAGCATTTTTATACAAATAATGAGTCATGTATACACCACATTTGGGTTCAGTTGGTCCCAGCGTTCCTGATTTATGATCTTATGTCACGCCTTTTCATCCCCACTGTCAGCCGTGTGGATGCTAGGGGTGTCTCACTGTCACTATAGGTCTTTCCACTGGTATGTGTACCAAATTTAGTACAAAAGGGTTCAGTCCTTACCGAGATATGCTGATCCACACCTACATGATTACTGTGCAATTCACAATCAAGTGCCTGGATGAAGAGTCATCGAACCATCTTCAAGCCATTTCTCTATCGTTCTCTCGAACGTTCGCTCGGAAGACGAACATCTGAAGCTTTTTGAGCGACCTCTAATTTCTGTTACTTTACCCTGACGATCAATTCTCTCTATGCAGGTGCGCGCCAAAAAAATATTTGCACTCTCTCAGGAGAAAGTTGGTGACTGGAATTTTATGAGAAGATTCTGCCACAACGAAAAACGCCTTTGTTTTAATAATTGCCGAAACAATTCGCATATCATATCCGTGGCACTATCTGCCCTATCTCGCGACGATACAAAACGAGTTGCACTTCTTTGAACGTTCTCGGTGTTCTCCGTCAATCCTAGTTGATGCGGATCCCGCACCGCATAGCAATAGTCTTAGAGGGCGGACAAGCGTAGTGTAAGCACTCTCTTTAGTAGACCTGTTGCATTTTCTAAGCTTTCTGCCAACCCACAACACTATGTAATTCCTATCAATTTCGCTTATACTTAATTGTAATTCCTAAGTGTTTAGCTGAATCTATAGGCTTTAGATTTGTGTGTTTTATCGTGTAACCGAAATTTGGCAGATTCCTTTTGTATTAGTATGGATAACTACACATTTTTCGTTATTTAGAGTAAATTGCCACTTTTAGCACCATGCAGATGTTGCTGTTGTTGCGGTCTTCAGTCCAAAGACTGGTCTGATGCAGCTCTCCATGCTACTCTATCGTGTGCAAGCTTCTTCATCTCCAAGTACCTACTGCAACCTATATCCTTCTGAATCTGTTTACTGTACTCATCTCCTGGTCTCTACTTCGACCATCATCACTTATTTTGCTGCCCAAACAGTAAAACTCATCTACTACCTTAAGTGTCTTACTTCCTAATTCCCTCAGCATCACCTGATTTAATTCGACTACATTCTATTATCCTATTTTCCGACTCCGTATTGGCTGTTTGTCAATAAATCGTTTCCTTCGAGGTAATTCAAAACGTTCAAACACAGTATATGTTTCAAAATCCTACTGCAAATCCACATTACTGGTACGGGTCTGTGATTCAGCTGACTGCTACTGTTTCGTTTCTTGGGTATTGGTGTGACCTGCGCAGCTGTGTCATGGGCTTTATACCTGAATAAACAACCCAACAAATTTCCCATGATGTTTGTTTACTGTGACAGTATGTACGCATGAATCGGTTTAATTCTCGGAAAACTCGTTCTATTACAACGCTCCCAAAAATACGAGGCATTTTATTTGTACAGATTAGCAGACTGCTGCAAAGCACGAGCCTGCGGAGAGGAAGAATCATTAAACGGATTCACCGGATTCAGACGTTTCATCGTGGAGAAAAGGTTTTATTGAGGCGACACATCCATTCCTCGAAACTGATGAAGAACATAAAGAAATGGAATCTTATATATGCCGGACCATATGTTATTGTAAATATACTAAATCATGGATCATACTTGTTGGCATATCCCGAATCGAAAAGAATAAAGGGATTATTCCCGCATAATTCATCGAATATAAAGAGATATTACATACCCCCCCCCCCCCCCGCCACTACCCCTCCAACCCAACAGGCATCCACTCCTAGGGGTTGAAAATTTATCGGTACTGTCACCAATGACACTAGCGACCCTGAAAAAATATGGATTCCATACTAATATCGGTCGTTATCGAATACCTCTACACGCTACGACTACTCTCGCTCTTGAGATAGCAAGGGTATTCTACCCCGACAGTAGTTTTATACAAGTAATTATACAAATAACGAGTCAAGAATAAAGAATATTTGGCTGAAATTGCTCCACACGTTCCTAAGTTCTGCTGCTACGTCAACCCATTTTCACCCCACACACCCTTACGGGAGGAACAGGATGTGGAGAAACATGTGAATACGCCACGAGGAATGCATGTTTCAACAAAATAACAGATGCTGGTGAAGCCTGCAGATGGCGTTATTGTATTTGATCACGAATGGTACCTGTGCATTATCCTTAATAAGTCCCAAGCGTCATTCCCCGTCAACACAATATTATGTGTGGTTGTGAGTACACTAAGTCGGAGCTACGTGAATTCCAGTGTAAGAAAATTGCTGGTGCTCATATGGTGCATGCTTCCTCAACCAAGGTAGTCGAAGAGTTTGGTACTCCAAGAGGAACGGCATCGAAGAATTATAACGGTTACAGGGAAAGCGGAGAAACATCATACGCTAGGTCACTATGTGGACGAAAATGCACCTTGAGTGATCGTGGCGGACGGTCAGTGAAAAGGACTGTGACGAAAAATAAATGGACAACTGTTACTGCAGTGTTGAATGTGGCACTCGGGAACACTGTCAGCACCAAAGCAACCTGAAGGGAGCTCCACAACCTGGCGATTCCAGGGCGAGCTGCAATTCAAAAACCACTCACCAGTGTCTCAAATGTCGGTAATGGCGAAACGCGGTACCGAAGCCATAAAACCTGGACTACGGAACAATGGAAGAAAGCCACTTGATCATACGAATGTTCTTTCACACTGTTTCCACCTTCTGTCCGAGTTAATGTCTCAGGAGCGTGCTCGGTGATTATTTGGGCAATCATATCGTGGTATTCCATGAGCCCATGGTTACTTTGCAAGGTCGCATTACTGCCAGGGATTTTTCGACCATTTTGGCTGATGAGTGCTATACCATGGTACAATATTTGTTCCCCCAGTTCCTCAAGCCTGTAACGTATGCATGCAGCCCAGTGACAGATCTTTTGTCATCTTGGAAGGCGGCAATTTCCAAAGCATACATTGTCTCGAGGAACATAGAAATAAAGACTCTGCTTCATGTTCACAGTAAGCAGAATCAGTCGGTCCAAGACATGGTACGAAAAGAACTCTGAAACATTATATTGTGTGATCTGGGTTAAGCGCCTCATTGCATAATCGTTGTTATCAAGGCGTAGCATTATTTGAAAAGAGACAAAATCGCCACCCGTTGGACCACACTAGATCCCTTACTGTTCAGCTACTGCGTTATTTCGCCCATTGAAGGCATGCAGCTGTATGTGTAGCCGACTGCAAGATTCCTTTGCAAGCAGTTCGCTGCGAAATATTCGCTGAGGTGGATCTGTATTCAGTGACAGCAGCAGTTCTCCGGTTTCCGTCGGTTGGATGTTGTTACGAGAACTGTTGTTAATGGCTTCGAGTGGTGCACCATCCCTTGCAGACCTGTTGGACAATCCGCGTTGATATACACATTAGGGCACATTAGGACATGGGTAAGTCTAAATACGATAGCTCCTTTCTGCGATCTTGTGGCGTCTCCACATCAACCTACCGTACTGCGGTGATTCCACAGAACCAGCTGGTACAGACACACCGCTTCACTGTCGTGACGTAATCGTCTAGTACAAGATCCAAGGCAGCCAGTAGCTGAGAGATCTTTACTGAGTTACTTTCTCCAGAGTTTGGTGGGTGGTAAACATTCGTTTTTCATACTATCTTTGGTTCGTCCTTTATTTCACTTTGTCATGCCCGTCAGTTTGACTCTCCACGTTTTATTTCGTTCTTTTTGTTACCTGTCGGTACTTTACATGTGCAGCAGGTCTGGACAGCTGGTACTGATGCGCCAGTGAACTGTATGTCCCAGTGCTGTTCTGGGAGCATTCTGTCTTCTGAAAAAAGGCTCACGATATAATGCGGAAGTGGTACGGGCTGTGACGTCTGCCGTTTGGTAAACCAGGACCGTTACGCGGTCAGGTGATAGGTGCAGCCCGAGCATGAGGGACCAGTTTTAGACAGGCTGGAGCCGAACGACGAGCCTTTCGGCAGATTTGTTGAGAAAACAGCTACATAATTAACAAAGATAAAAGGTCAGTCGTCAGCTGCACATTAAACGTTTATTTGGTTCACTTCACCGGTATGTTGGCTGATTGTCGTCGCTCAACTATATACGACGTGAGATTTGACAGTTAACTGCTACTCATCACACGCATCATGTATTTTTAGCCATGGCGCTGTATTTTATCGATTCTGTAGGAGAGAACACTACCGTTCTGTGGTATCGATAGCTACGATGCCACGGCGTAGGTGAAAGTTCTTAAGTTGGCACTACGACAGACACCGACGACAGCACCCTCTAGCCGGTGCTGTGGAGGTCTACGAGCTCCGCTGCAGATTCTGCCCATTTCATCAAGACCAGACGGCCTGGAAACATCGCTTCAACCTCAGAGGGTGTTGGCTTGCTATTGAGTATGTACTACTTACGACGGGTTTATAGCTTTGCTCATCATTGCAAAGTTATGTAACCATTTATTAACTTATTTTTGTCTATAGTAAAGGTCTATAATTCACACTGCAGTACCGAGAGATTTTCACCTTTTCCTTTTCCTACTCGCTTTCGTCATTCGGCCAATCTTTCATTTTCAGGAGCAGACCAACGTGCCGTCTTCCTGGCGGGATGCAAAACGTCCGATTCTTACTTTGACGCCGGCTTACCAGTGATCTGAGCCAATTTCACTTCTGAAGATGACAGTTTAAACTGTCGAAACTGGAAAGGTGAACCAAATAAAGGTTTTCTTGTGCAGCTGACGAGTGACATTCTTTCTTGAAATATTCTGTTGCTGTTGAAATACAGCTATGAACGAAATCATAGCTACGTAATGATTAGGTGGCAGCAGGAGAATCTTGTAAGTGGTGAGACAACATTTGGTGGCAGTGTCCATCACAGATCGACAACTGAGTACAGAAACACAAGCGTACCACAGCGCAGTAGCGAATGTTTTCGACGTGATCGCACCACGTGGGAAGTGCACCACCTACCTCAACTGATGGTTGAGCGACAGGGCAGCAGGCAGGGTCTTGTCAGGGTCGTAGGGCAGACGGCTTGTGGCAGCCCAGGCGGTGAGTTTGTTCAGCCGTCGTTGTTGAATTTGGAACATGCGGGGACATGCTCTTTTTCAGGGGCGCCGTATCATCGGTATGTGGGCCCATCTGGGCTGCACCGTGTCAGTCGTGAAGAAGACGCATAACACAGGTTCGTGTAGAGTGGCCTCTGAGATTCCAACATGGATGTTCCGACGTATAGGCAGCGTGGATTGGAAGGACTGCCTGTGCAGGTAGGAATAGAGCAGCGGGTCTTAACGACACGGGTTCTCCGACGACGACGTACTCGCGCCTCTCGGTACGGAAGGCTTGGGAGACGTCGAGTGTACTCTCTGGAGGAGGTAACTAACAGTAATTTGTACGGTGAGTTTTGTGCGTGCAGCGCTCGGGGCCCGCGCCTTCCGCTGCCGCTGCTGTGTGTGACTGGAGCCTCCAGCAGCGGCGGCAGGTGGCGCCGCCAGAAGCGGCGCCTCCATAATTCAGGGCGGCCATCCGCCGCCACAATGGCTGCCGCGTGAATATTCCAGGCCGCCGGCGCCGGCGCTGGCTGCGAGCCGCGACAGGCCGCACCGGCCCGCAGCTGGACCGGGACAGCCCTTTATGAAAGTCTAATGGAGCTCGGCCAGGCTGCCCGCCACCTCCCGCCCTGTCCCATCGCAGCTGATAACGAATTTCAGATCCGCGGCGTCCGACGCTTCCGGAGACTCGCCAACTTCTGACTGACTGTCTGGCTCTCAGTACGCAGCCGTCCTCTACCTTCCCCATTGTCTGCGCTGCAATCTCGACAACAGATCTACCTCTATATCTACATCTTCATTTATAATCCGCAAGCCACCCAACGGTGTGTGGCGGAGGGCACTTTAGTGCCACTGTCATTACCTCCCTTTCCTGTTCCAGTCGCGTATGGTTCGCGGGAAGAACGACTGCCGGAAAGCCTCCGTGCGCACTCGAATCTCACTAATTTTACATTCGTGATCTCCTCGGGAGGTATAAGTAGGGGGAAGCAATATATTCGATACCTCATCCAGAAACGCACCCTCTCGAAACCTGGACAGCAAGCTACATCGCGATGCAGAGCGCCTCTCTTGCAGAGCCTTCCACTTGAGTTTGCTAAACATCTACGTAACGCTATCACGCTTACCAAATAACCCTTTGACGAAACGCGCCGCTCTTCTTTGGATCTTCTCTATCTTCTCTGTCAACCCGACCTGGTACTGATCCCACACTGATGAGCAATACTCAAGTATAGGTCGAACCAGTGTTTTGTAAGCCACCTCCTTTGTTGATGGACTACATTTTCTAAGGACTCTCCCAATGAATCTCAACCTGGCACCCGCCTTACCAACAATTCATTTTATATGATCATTCCACTTCAAATCGTTCCGCACACATACTCCCAGATATTTTACATAAGTAACTGCTACCAGTGTTTGTTCCGCTTTCATATACTCATACAACAAAGGATCCTTCTTTCTATGTATTCGCAATACATTACATTTCTCTATGTTAAGGGTCAGTTGCCACTCCCTGCACCAAGTGCCTATCCGCTGCAGATCTTCCTGCATTTCGCTGCAATTTTCTAATGCTACAACTTCTCTGTATACTACAGCATCATCCGCGAAAAGCCGCAAGGAACTTCCGACACTATCTACTAGGTCATTTATATATATTGTGAAAAGCAATGGTCCCATAACACTCCCCTGTGGCACGCCAGACGTTACTTTAACGTCCGTAGACGTCTCTCCATTGAGAACAACATGCTGTGTTCTGTTTGCTAAAAACTCTTCAATCCAGCCACACAGCTAGTCTGATATTCCGTAGGCTGTTACTTTATCAGGCGGCAGTGCGGACCTGTATCGAACGCCTTCCGGAAGTCAAGGAAAATGGCATCTAATATTTTCTGGGTCTCACGAACAAATAAAGCGAGTTGGGTCTCACACGATCGCTGTTTCCGAAATCCATGTTGATTCCTACAGAGTAGATTCTGAGTTTCCAGAACTGACATGATAAGCGAGCAAAAAACATGTTCTAAAATTCTACAATAGATCGATGTCAGAGATATAGGTCTATAGTTTTGCGCATCTGGTCGACAGCCCTTCTTGAAGACTGGGACTACCTGTGCTCTTTTCCAATCATTTGGAACCTTCCGTTCCTCTAGAGACTTGCGGTACACGGCTGTTAGAAGGGGGGCAAGTTCTTTCGCGTACTCTGTGTAGAATCGAATTGATATCCTGTCAGGTCCAGTGGACTTTCCTTTGTTGGGTGATTTCAGTTGCTTTTCTATTCCTTGGACACATATTTCGATGTCAGCCATTTTTTCGTTTGTGCGAGGATTTAGAGAAGGAACTGCAGTGCGGTCGTCCTCTGTGAAACAGCTTTGGAAAAAGGTGTTTAGTATTTCAGCTTTACGCGTGTCATCCTCTGTTTCAATGCCATCATCATCCCAGAGTGTCTGGATATGCTGTTTCGAGCCACTTACTGAACGTATAGTTTCTGAATGCTGTGCGACAGATCGCTTCCCGAGTATCTCCGCAAACCCATTCCGCTTCACATACAAATCGTAGTAATAGTTCGGACTGTCGAAGATACTGTTATTTCACCTATAGGGCGGGGCATGGGATGGGGGCAGGGAGGATATGGTCAGGAGGGAAGTATCATTAGGTTCATAATCTCAGCCTATACCCCCGCCCCCCACAAAAAAATCCAAAAGCATTTATATTTTGAATTTGTTAGTTAGTTACGTGTTCCATACATTGATTGAATGATTCTTTTATGAAAATTATGTGGAATGAGTCAGTTTACATGATATGTATACATACTGTTGACATTACTGTTGACATTAATGAACACATTATCATTTTATTCATACTCACGCATCTACATTTACGAAACTGGCTTCCAGTTGTTAAGTAGAAATTCGTTAATGGAATAGAAGGAGTTGTCCAGGAGAAATTGTTTTAAATTAGATTTAACGCAAGCTTCGCTACCTGTCACACATTTTATGTTATTGGACAAATGATCCGAAATTTTTATTGCTGGATATTGAACTCCTTTATGAGCCACTGGCAGATTTAACAGTTGATAATAAAGATCATTTTCCGCCTCTGGTGTTGTAGGTCAACCTCCAATTTTTTCAGCTGAAGTAGCACGAAAACTAAATCTTCAATATGCAAGCTATGTCCAAAAAGGGAATCCTTCCAGTTTGTGGTCACGTAAATAGCCTTCCGTCCCGACCGCCTGGGGGCAACGTGACACGCTGGTAAAGATGCCCACCCACAGGCTGACAGTAAGTTAAGCAAAAGCAGAAGGTGACAGATACACTCCTTCCCAACGCCCCCTCCCCATTCCCCCTCCCTTCTGCCCGCCCTCCCCACAATTAAGTAGAAAGCAACTAACCGACATCCTGAACGACTGAAAGACGCGGCGTCCCTTCGCTTACGCAGTCGCATAATCATAGTCACAATCGTACACCCGAGAGTTATCCTGATAACGACTCTACACTTCGATTTTATATTGTGTAAATTTCGATATCAAAGTTGTGAGACTATTTTACTACAATAATTTTCAGAACAACTGCGTGACACATGTAAGACATAAAGTAACCAAATTTCTGGATCTGTACTTTTCAGATGCAGTATTTACCTAAACTGCAGTTTGTTGGATGTTGTGCTAAAGCGATGTACTAGGCCTTAATGTCAGCAAAGTATTAGTATTATGATTATAACCACTATTATTATTATTATTATTATTATGTAAAAAGCGAGATTCCTAACACGGCCGCGGCAATAAGGCAGGCACACTTGGCGATGCGCTAGCGCACGAATCAAATTAATTATGTGACGTATTGTTCAGACCTCTCATTTGATGCGGCTCGCCATAAATCCTCTCTTCAGAAACGCACTACGGAAACACGAACTCCGCCCCACAAAGCACACGACGCAGAGACAAAACGGGAGCTGCCGGCGTTCTACACGATTTCGTGAGCTGCAAACTGCTCCACGAAACTTTTTTATCATTCCGGTCTTTCAGCGAATTATCCGCGAGAGCAGGATATCGGCACTTCAATTGGCCAATTTCAGCTCCTGCTGTTAGACCTGCTAGAGAAAGTGCTGCCCTCTGCCAATATCTTCAGAAGTTTACGTCCACCAAATGCTGGAAAACACAGTCCTTCATGGGCAAATTACTCGCCATTGAAATCCGCCTATGCCCGGACCAAATCCCATTTAAGATGATTCGAGAAAACCGGCCGATCGTCGTCAGTCT
This sequence comes from Schistocerca serialis cubense, assembly GCF_023864345.2. NCBI lineage: Eukaryota > Metazoa > Arthropoda > Insecta > Orthoptera > Acrididae > Schistocerca > Schistocerca serialis. The sequence goes on from NC_064639.1 coordinate 690,021,277, forward strand.
AAACAAGGTCCTCTTCTCCAAGCTACCGGAAACTGGCCCTGGTGTCCACAGTAGAGAACAAGTCTCAGACACAGGCGCGGCCTGGTACTGCTGCGTTACAACGGTAATACGTTATCTTGTCGAAAGTACGTGCCTACCATTCTGTAATGTGGAGTTAACGACTAGATGCCAACCTGACAGTATAAACGGAGGCGGACAGTGCTGTGTTGTCAGTAGAGAACCAATAACAGCAGAAAGGGTCGGTCAGGTAAGCTCAATGGCTTCGTACGAGGACTTGTCACTGGATACTTCAGTAGCAGATCCATTAGGAACATTTCAACCCTTCTAAATCTGCGCAAGTCGACGTTTGGTGATGTGGTTGTGAAATGGAAACGCGAAAGAATAACCACAACTGAACCAAGATCAGGCAGACGTTGTATACAGACGCACAGGGACCGTCGAGCACTGTCAAGGATAATTGTAGAAAGTCAGGTGGAATCAGCGGAAGGAGTCAGTCACGAGTTCCACAGTGCTACGAGCAGTCTAGCTGGCAAAATGACTGCGCGTGGGAAACTAATGGGGTGCAATGGTCGAGCGGCTCCTCATTTCTGCAGTGAATCTAAGTGAAGCTTGGGGTGGTCTAAAAAGCGATCACTAGACAGTCGATAAATGGAAACTCTCTACCCTGTTGCATTTGAAGCCACTCTTATACGGCCATAAGCCATGATTTTATATATTTTCGCTACTATTTTTCGTATAACTGTGAATTATTTCAGAATAAGAATTTCAAAAGAATAAGTAGTGTACTAAGGACTTATAGGCGTAAGAAATGTACTAAGAACTTTTGGCCGATGAAGTTATAGTTACGTCAACTTTTGTTTTGCGTAAATCTATAAATAGTCGAGACAATAGTGTCTCGGTCTCATTCTGTCATTCAGGCAATTTTGTCTCAGCTTATCTTGTCTCATATTGTCCGTATTGTGCTAGCTCGTGGCTTGTAGTTGTGGAAATATGTAATTTGGAACTATTCAAAAATTTAATTTCAGAACCACTTTTCACCTTCTCTAAAAGTAATTATCCTTGAGACAGGGAAAATATTATTAAAAAGAAATGGTAACTAGTAGTGAGGTAGGGAGTTTCATAGGACAGAAATTAATTCAAAGCTTAAACTGTGAGAACTTAATTATTTTCGATCGCTACATTACGCAGCCCAGCACGGCGATCGTCAATTTTTTTAATAAAATCGAATGAAAAATTAACATAGGAATAGCATCTTTGACTGGCAGCATTAATGAACACTGAATTTATGACTACTCCCAAAAATAACTTTTCACACGAATTTAACTTACTTGCAAGTGTATAGAATTCACTTGGACAGGACTTGCTTAAAGATTATCGTCTTTATTCAATGATTAATCCATCAAACTTAAAGAGAAAAAGATACTAAGAAGTACCTAGTTCTACTACGAACCCTCTTTTACGACAAATTCTAAAGACAGTAATTTGTGACGTCTTCTCACAAAGAAAATTAACAATTACCACGCCTTGAGATCAGAAAGAATATAGCATTAATGACGACCAACGACTACCAACTAGTCAAGGAATATCACGATTACAAGAGCAGTCACAGATGCCGATGGAAGGGTTTCTGTTTGCCGAATGCCTGGGGCCTCTACCCGCCATCTTGTGTAGTGTCAACAGTGAAGCACGGAGGGCCTGCCGCTGTGGCCGAGCGGTTCTAGGTACTTCAGTGCGGAACCGCGATGCTGCTACTGTCGCAGCTTCAAATCCTGCTTCGGGCATGGACGTGTGTGATGTCCTTAGGTTAGTTAGGTGTAAGTAGTTCTCAGTCTAGGGGACTGATGACCTCAGATGTTAAGTTCCATAGTGCTCAAAGCCATTTGAACCATTTTAAAGCACGTAGGACGTGGAGTTACACTATGGGGTGCTTTTCGTGGCTGGAGTGTGATCTCATTACTGCGATTAAGAAAACACTAAATGCGGAAGGATATGAGCACATTTTACAGCACTGTGTGCTGCGTTTAGTAGAGCAACAGAGTGAGGTTTTCACTCTGCAGCGGAGTGTGCGGTGATACGAAACTTCCTGGCAGATTAGATCTGGAAGCCGGACCTAGACTCGAACTCGTAACCTCTGCCTTTTGCGAGCAAATGCTCTATCGACTGAGGTATCCAAGCACGACCCACGACACATCCTCACAGCTTTATTTTCGCCCGTACTTCATCTCCTCCCTTCGAAACTACACAGAAACTCTCCTGCGAAACTTGCAATACTAGCACCCCTAGAGGAAAAGATACTGGGAAGACATGGCTTAGCCACATGCTGGGGGTTGTTTTCAGAATGAAATTTTCACTTGGCAGCGGATTGTGCTCTGATATGAAACTTCCTCGCAGATTAAAACCGTGTGCCGGACCGAGACTCGAGATACTGGCGGAAATAGCTCTGTGAGGACGGATCGTGAGTCGTGCTTGGATAGCTCAGTTGACAGAGCGCTTGCCCTTAAAAGGCAAAGATCCAGAGTTAGAGCATTGGTCTGGGACACAATCTGGCAGGCAGATTCAGTAGAGGAACAGTTCGGGGAGGATGGATCATCATGACAATGCACCCTGTCATAAAGGAGGTTGTGTGAGCCAGTGGTTTGTAGACAATAAAATAGACTGGCGTAACCACAGTCCCGACTGGAACCCAATGGAAGACCTTTGGGATTTGAAATTTTTGAAAACATACTCAGCGAATTTAAAATTTGTTAAAATTTTAATTTTAACCTTTGGGATCACTTAGAGCGTCGACTTCGCTCCGTACCCCAGCGTCCAACATCACTACCTTATTTGGTTTCGGCTCTTGAGGAATAATGGGCTGCGATTTCTCCACAGACATTCGGACACCCCATCGAAAGTGTCTACAGCAGAGTTAAAGCTGTATGAATATTCTGACATGTCCCAAAGCACACACACGACACGTTCATGTAATCTGATAGCCTAACTGGGCAATGAATTCACCTTCTTCAGTGCGGCTGCACAGATACGTCCGACCTCCCGTGGGAATCTCAGAAGAGCGAATATGGAGAAAATGCACAGGGGCTGCGGATACGTGCCGCTCGATGGGAGTGTGGGTCGACCGTGAGGCGAGTCGAGATAGTCGGTGCAGTTGCGATAACACTGTGTCCCAGATGGCGCTGTGGTTACCGCACCTGCCTAGTAAGCAGGAAATCCCGGGTTCGAATCCCGTCGCCGCTCATTTCGCATATTGTCCCAAAACAGCTGACAGCAGTGATCTCTCCCCTTTCCTTTCCTTTCCTTTCCTTTCCTTTCCTTTCCTTTCCTTTCCTTAAGCCGTCGGCACACGGACCGTGCATCCGAACGTTGATAGTTGAGCGTGCTGAATTTCTGACGTCATAGCGTGGAATAGCACGTTCGGAAGTCTTTCCCAACATGCAGAGCAATATCTGGCATGTCAGATATTCTGAGCGTGCGTCTGAGCGTTGACCAATGAGATGGCACAACGCCACCTTCGTCACACGCACACCGTCTACCTTCAGAGTTGTGAGGCGCCATATTGGCATTCATTTCAAGCCTATATGTATATATGCCGTTTCTGAGCACCAGCAAGTTGAGAATCTCTGGAAAACCCGTTGTTAACTGTGTGATTAGTTCCAATAAAATAATGAGAAACACCATATTCGTGGCAAAAGAATTATTGTAACTTGTGTGTTAAGAGAGTAGGGTATTTGAAGGCAGCGACACACTGAAGATCCACCCAAAACGCATTGTTCTTGGTACAATTTCTTATAATTAAATTTCAATTAGTAACATATCTACGATTAAGGTTTTCAGCACGGGGTAACACCCTATGATTAGATGCCAAAGCTACATTGATGGTTTAGCATAATGAGTAGCATCATTGTGCTGCGAAGAGTTATTAGGTGGGGCGATGGTTCGCGTTTTGATACTTACAAATTCTTTTTCCTTACATTCGCGTTTTTATTAGGTTCTGATACATTATTATTAGTTTAATATAAGTATATACTATAATATTTGATGTTATGTAAATGTAGGTTCACCTTTTTTTGAGGGGTGATTTTGTTCGGTTGGCTTAATGTACAGGACAGCTTGCACTACTTGTACAAAGATATTTTGCTCCTTTTTCTTTTACGCTTCGTAATTCACATGTTGCAAAGATTGTGCTACTGGGTAGGAACGGTGATCAAGTAAGACTGACTAAAATGTGGGAATGACGAAATAATGTTTATCTTATGCGGAGAAGTATTCCAAATTTGTACCGCACTGTTTGTAATGGAACTTTCATAAGCCTCTGTCCTTATTGATTGGACATGGTACTTTCCTTTTCGTGGACGATAGAGGAAATGTGCGTTTTAATAGAGCTAACGTGGGAATTTTACGCGCGCCCGTTGAATAAACAGTGTGATTTACGAAATAGAAACATCCCTCAACTGCCACTGGGGTGCGTTGCGGTCGCGCATACCACGTTGGGGCCCACGTACCGTATGCACAAGTCGCATCGTTCCTGAGCGTTCAGCAGGACGTTGGAGTTGGCACGCTCAACGTTAACGTTCGACAGCACGGTCCGTGTGCCGACGGCTTTACCTTTCCTCCTCTCTCCGCGTTCAGTTTGCATATAGCGTTAAAGCTGACGTAAAGGCACGGGTGGTTACGCCCCATATTATTGTCCACAAATAGATGTGTGGGTACTTTTGATCAGTTAGTGTGTGTGCTAGTGCCTTGGCAACTGTTTGTATCCCTTTTATTTCCCGAATAAACCTTTACTCGCAAACTCCTGCTTCTCAGACTGGACTGCATCATCACGTAGGATGCAGCAGCAATCTGGAGGGGGACAGGGAAGGGAAAGGGATAGTTGTACGGCTGAGGTGGGAGACAAGCTCTGTCTGGTGGAGTGTGTAGGGACTACTTCCAACAGGCACAGCATGAGGAGGTTGTGATGCAGGGAGGTGGGCAAAAAAGGAGAGGAGGAGGGAAAGATGGGCAGATGCATTGGCCGAGGACTGCAAATAAACAGGGAGGAAGATGAGAATGGGGAGGAGATGATAAGACAGAGAGGGCGGAAACGGTTGGGTGAAGGGTATGCGGAGAGTATGTTACCGTAGATCGAGGCCGGAATAATTATGGGAGTGGAGAATGTGTTGCAAGGTTAACTCTCATCTGCACAGTTAAGAAAAGTTGGTGGTTGACGGAAGGATCCAGATGGCTCAGGTAGTGAAGCGGCCAATGAAATCAAGCATGTTATGTTCCACTGAATGTTGTCCATAGGGTGGCCTATTTTGCTCTAGGCAACAGTTTGGCGGTGGCCTTCACTCTGGTGGACAGCTGGTTGCACCAATATAAAAGGCTGTGCAGTGATTGCAGCAAAGCTGGTAAATGACATGGCAGGTTTCACAGGTGGCCTGGCCCCTGATGTGGCAAGATAAACTGTGACAGGACTGGAATAGGAAGTGCTGGGTGGGTGGATTGGGCAGGTTTAGCACCTGGGTCCTCCACAGGTATATGATCCTTGTAGCGAGGGGTTGGGATTGGGAGTGGCATAGGGATGGATAGGATGTTGTAGAAGTTGGATGGGCAACGGAACATGACTTTAGGAGGGGGGGGGGGGAAGTATCTCGGTATCTCGTGTAGGATGTCCCTCATTTCAGGCCATGATGATAGGTAATCAAAGCTCTGGCAAAGGATGTGGTTCAGGTGTTCCAGTCCGAGGTGGTAATGGGTGATGAAGGGTCACTCCTTTGTGGCTTGTTCTTGTGGGTGGCGGGAGGATTTGGAGTATGAGGGGAAATGGCATGGGAGATCTGTTTGCGGACTACGTCTGGGGCATAGTGCCTGTCTGTGACGGGCTTTGTGAGACCGCAGCATACTGAGTAAGGGAGCTGTGGCACTGCAGAGTCCGAGAGATGGCACCACCGGCGCGTATCGAGGTCATATTTAGTTCGTAGCATCTTTTGGAAAGAGCGCACACCAAGTTTCAGCCATATTGGTCTATTTCTTTGTGTTTGGCATTCGTGTGAAACGAGGAAGTTGTCAGCTTACTGTTCGAAGAACTCCCGTAGAGTGAGGAGTGCTCTACGAGTGGCGGGCCCGTAGGCCGGGCAGAGGGCAGTGACGTGGCGCCGGCTCGTTACCTCCGGGCGAGCGCGAGTGTCGGCCAGCGACGGCCGTTACTCTTCATTAGGGGCGCTGAGTTACTGGCCGCAATTACACTGAGAGCACGGCCGGGGTGGGCCGGCGCGGCGCCACGGTCGCGTCCGTGGCCGGCCACCGAGCGGCGCGCCGCCGTACACTGACTCGGCCACAAATCGACACGCAGCTGTTGTACAGGAACGCAAACACCATCTACTCAAGTTTTCATTTTACTGGCCAAATGGTTTTGAGTTCTTTTTGAGACTATTAAATACGTATAACACTGAGCGCAGTTCGCCAGCTGACGGCGATTTACACTACCGGCCATTAAAATTGCTACACCACGAAGATGACGTGTTACAGACGCGAAATTCAACCGACAGGAAGAAGACACTGTGATATGCAAATTATTAGCTTTTCAGAGCATTCACACAAGGTTAGCGCCGGTGGCGACACCTACAACGTGCTGACATGAGGAAAGTTTCCAACCGATTTCTCATACACAAACGGCAGTTGACCGGTGCCGGCCTAAGTGGCCGTGCGGTTCTAGGCGCTACAGTCTCGAACCGAGCGACCGCTACGGTCGCTGGTTCGAATCCTGCCTCGGGCATGGATGTGTGTGATGTCCTTAGGTTGGTTAGGTTTAATTAGTTCTAAGTTCTAGGCGACTGACGACCTCAGATGTTAAGTTGCATAGTGCTCAGAGCCATTTGAGTTTACCGGCGTTGCCTGGTGAAACGTTGTTGTGATGCCTCGTGTAAGGAGGAGAAATGCGTACTATCACGTTTCCGACTTTCATAAAGGTCGGATTGTAGCCTATTGCGATTGCGGTTTATCGTATCGCGACATTGCTGCTCGCGTTGGTCGAGGACCAATGACTGTTAGCAGAATATGGAATCCTTGGGTTCAGGAGGGTAATACGGAACGCCGTGCTGGATCCCAACGGCCTCGTATCACTAGCAGTCGAGATGACAGGCATCTTATCAGTATGGCTATAACGGATCGTACAGCCACGCCTCGATCCCTGAGTCAACAGATGGGGACGTTTGCAAGACAACAACCATCTGCACGAACAGTTCGACGACGTTTGCAGCAGCATGGACTATCAGCTCGGAGACCATGGCTGCGGTTACCCTTGACGCTGCATGTGGTGTCACCGCCAGACACCACACTTGCTAGGTGGTAGCTTAAATCGGCCGCGGTCCATTTAGTACATGTCGGACCCGCGTGTCGCCACTGTGTAATCGCAGACCTAGCGCCACCACCAAGGCAGGTCTCGTGATACGAGAGAGCACTCGCCCCAGTTGTACGAGAACCTAGCTACCGACCAGATGTACGAAGCCTTTCTCTCTCATTAGCCGAGAGACAGAATAGCCATCAGCTAAGTTAATGGCTACGAACTAGCAAGGCGCCATTAGCCATACAGTGATTGTACTTAAAGTCTCCTGTTACTTCACGCCCGTCTGCGTTAGTCTAGCTTGCCTTTTCAGCCATCTCAACTTCACGGTGTCGGCCCAGCTACCGACACAACATTGGCGACGAGGGAAAAGAGTTCTTTCTGATTGCTTACATTTAATTGTGTCATGGCTTCGCCACATTCTCCAGATGTACTGTCCGAATTTTATCGCTTGCAGAATCAGCAGACGCAGGCGTTATTGGATGCCCTTGGACAGCTCGTCCAGGGTCAACGTGCGCTGCACACCGATGCGGCCGCCGCCGCTTCACCGCTACCGCAGCCACAACCTGCCGTTGCACCGCCTTTTAGGCACTACGACCCGAACCAAGAAACCTGGCACGAGTGGTCCCGCCAGTTTGCGTTCCACCTCGCTGCCTACAGAATTCAAGGTAATGAGCGGCAGCCGTTTTTGCTTTCTTGTGTCGGTGTGTCCACCTACCGTGTGATAGTGAAATTGTTTCCCCGACGAGACGTAGCAACTCTGTCCTACGAGGAAATTTTGTCTGCATTAGATGCCTATTTCAAAGAAACAGTTAATGTGGTTGCAAAACGGTATACGTTCTTTCGTACAAAACGTACGGCCGGTTAAACTAATAGGGAGTGGGTAGCAACATTGCAAGGACTTACTAGGGACTGTGCCTTTGAATGTGACTGTGGTCTTTCTTATTCAGATACAATGGTGCGTGATGCAATTGCACAGAACGTTTCTGATGTTCGCATACGGGAGCAAATTTTGAAACTAGTTAATCCCTCCCTTCAACAAGTGATAGACATATTGGATAGACAGGACACACTTGACTGTGCTCAGGAATCTTTTGAAACTTCGCCAGCCGTGTGTAACATTAACCGGCCCGCTGGACGCGCTGCGCGGTAACCGGGCCTTGCGCACGTCCGCACAGCTGCCGCCGCGCGCTAAGCCATGTGTGCCGCGCCAGCCCACAAATGTAGTGAAATCGTGCCCGCGGTGTGCTACTAGACATTCGCGTGAACATTGCCCGTCACGCCAAGCTATTTGCTTTTTCTGCAATAAGAAAGGACATGTTCAAAGTGTTTGCCAGAAAAAGCTCAGATCAGACAATCACAATCATTCCAGGCCCTTTGCTTCGCGCCGGAATCGAACCAAGGACACTCAGGCTCGTGGACCTTCGCCTATGGACATTCATGTCGTTAATTCCACTTCGTCCAGTGACACTTTCTCTAACAGTAACAGTGTTCGTCCCACAAAAACTGTGCGTCGACGTCGCCGGAAATCACGTCAATTAGCAAGTGATTCTGTACCAGTGTCTATTCAAATTGCACAAAACAGTCGCATTTGTCGTCAGCAGGACAATAAACTTTTTGTGGACTTAGACTTTGAAGGCAAAGTGATACCATTCCAGCTCGATACCGGAGCTGCAGTTTCATTGCTCAATCATGACACGTACAAACAACTGGGCAAACCTCCGTTGCGTTCCGCAAATGTTAAGCTAACTACATATTCCGGACAGAAAATTCCTGTGTTAGGACAGTGCAGCCTTCTTGCAACATACAAGGGACAAACAAAACTTGTGTCATTTTACGTTCTTCGTTCTTCTTCTGCAGTGAACTTGTTTGGTCTAGATTTGTTTCAGTTGTTTAACATGTCTATTGTAAATCAGGTCCTCTCAGTGAATCAGACTGTGCCTTCAGACGGTGTTTCTCGCTTATGTGACGAATTTGCAGATATTTTTGTACCAGGCTTAGGTTGCGCTAAAAACTATGAAGCACATTTAGAACTGAAGGTAAACGCGCAACCGAAATTTTTCAGGGCGCGCAGTGTTCCCCACGCATTGCGTGATAAGGTTGCAAGAACGTTACACGATCTCGAATCACAGGGTGTAATTGAACGTGTGCAAGCTTCTCTCTGGGCCTCACCCTTAGTAATTTTGCCAAAACCTTCCGGAAAATTGAGGCTTTGCGTGGACTTCAAGGCCACAGTGAATCCACAGCTAGTGACTGCTACTTTTCCTTTGCCCCGCCCGGAAGATCTTTTTGCTAAACTGTGCCCGGGAAAATATTTCTCAAAGTTGGACCTAGCCGATGCGTACTTGCAAATACCAGTGGACGACGAATCCCAGCGCGTATTGGTGGTTAACACGCATCTTGGATTGTACCGCTTCAAAAGACTGCCATTCGGGTGTGCATCCGCCCCTGCCTTGTTTCAGCAATATTTACAAACTATTTGTGCGTCGGTCCCTACTGCAGCAAACTATCTGGACGATATAGTGATCTCCGGACAGACAGAAGAAGATCATCTTGCGAACTTACGAACATTATTTCAGGTCTTGCGGCAAAATGGTCTTCGCTTGAGGAAGGACAAATGTGTGTTTTTTGCTCGTGACTTACCATACCTGGGACATGTCATTAATGCCCAAGGCATACATCCGAGTCCAGAGCACCTCCGTGCCATACAAGAATTGCCTTCCCCTCAAAATGTGAAACAGCTACAGAGTGTGTTGGGTAAAATTAATTATTACAATAAATATGTGCGCAATGCCTCTTCCATTTCAGCTCCGCTTCATCGCTTACGCCGTAAAGGTGTTCCGTTCGTCTGGACGACGGAATGTGAACGCGCCTTTCGCCAGTTGAAATCGGCGTTGCTTTCTAATACTTGCCTTACGCCATTCGATCCCCAGAAACCCCTTTTGTTGATGGTAGATGCATCGGATTTCGGGATCGGTGCTGTGCTTGCGCACAAAGTTGGCTCCCATGATCGCCCTATTGCCTTTGCGTCCAAATTGCTCTCGTCTGCGCAAAGAAATTATTCACAGATAGAGAAAGAAGCTTTGGCTCTCGTGTTTGGTGTTACTAAGTTCCATGATTTCTTGTATGGTCGTCACTTTACCATCATCACAGACCACAAACCTTTGACATCGCTTTTTCATCCGACCAAGCCTGTACCTCCACGTACAGCGCAGAAATTCATTCGCTGGTCTATTTTCCTCTCGCAGTACCGCTACGATATCTTGTATCGGTCCACTGCTAAGCACGGAAACGCCGATGCGTTGTCCCGTTTGCCTGTTGCTGAGGATAAAGCATTCGATTCTTCCGAACTTGCTTGCATGTTCATTGATTCGGAAACCGATGAAGTGGTCGAATCGTTTCCGATTGATTTTCGTCGTGTCGCTACAGCCACAGCTGCTGACCCTGTCCTTGCTACTGTTTTACGTTTTGTTGCTACGCAATGGCCTTTGTCAAAGTCTCGGATCGAGGATCCGTTGGTTCGCCGATTTTTTGCTCACAAGGAGAGACTTTTTGTTCGACGTGGTGTTTTGTTGTTGCGTTCTGATAATGATCAATCCAGAGTCGTGGTCCCACGTTCGTTACAGTCCTCTGTTTTACGGCTTCTTCACCAAGGACATTGGGGTATAGTGCGAACGAAACAACTTGCTCGTCAGCACTGTACTTGGTTCGGAATCGATGCTGCGATTACGAATATGTGTTCTTCGTGCCCGGCGTGTGCCGAACAACAGTCCGCACCGCCGCGGAAAGTCTTTGCGTGGCCAAACGCCACTTCCCCTTGGCAACGCTTGCACATTGATTTTGCTGGTCCATTCTGGAATGCTCGATGGTTGGTTCTGGTCGACGCCTTCAGTAATTTTCCTTTTGTTGTCCGGATGTCTTCCACGACGTCCTCCGCCACCATCCAAGCGTTGTCTGCTATCTTTTGCATTGAAGGTCTTCCGCAGACTATTGTTTCCGACAATGGCCCACAATTCATGTCCGCAGAATTTCAGTCATTCTGCCAGGCCAATGGTATTCAACATCTGACATCCGCGCCGTTTTCGCCTCAGTCCAACGGTGCCGCTGAACGATTGGTCCGGACTTTCAAGTCACAGATGTTGAAATTGAAAGAGTCGCATTCTCGGGAGGACGCATTGTTGCTCTTTTTGTCTTCGTATCGCTCTCAGCCCCGAGATGGTCGCTCGCCGGCTGAGTTGCTCCACGGTCGTCCTCATCGCACCTTGATGTCTTTGCTGCATCCGCCGCATCAGGTTCCTGTGCAGCGGCAGACTCCTGCTTTTGCTCCAGGCGACGTTGTATTTTATCGCAACTATCGAGGTTCACGGCGCTGGCTCGCAGGGCGCATTCTTCGCTGCCTCGGCCGCGCGATGTATTTGGTTTTGGGGGCCTCTGGTGAGGTGCGTCGGCATCTCAATCAGCTGCGCCTCTGTCGTCGCTCGGGTTCTGCCGCTCCCCGTCTGCTTTCAGCGACGGTGCCGTCCGGTCGGCGCCCTGGGGACCCATCTACTGGCTCGCCTCATCCCCAGGTGTTACCGACGATGCCTTCCATTTTGCCCCATGGCGACGCGCCGCCGCCGCCGCAGCAGCAGCAGCAGCAGCCGCCGCCGCCGCCGCTTGTTCTCCCGCCGGCGCCGCCCGCATTCGACGCTTCGTTGCAGCCGCCAAGCGCCTCCCAGGGTCACGCGCCGCCGATCGCTTCCCGTGACCAGCTGTCCTCCGCCATGGAACTCCCGCCCGCTCCGGACCACATGACGTCATCGCGCGTCGGCTACCCCGACGCAATGGAGGTTGATCCTTCGGTCCCTCCTGTCTCTTTACGGGCGCATACACCGCATGTTGACGTGCACCCTGGACTAGTTTTTCAGGCGTTTCCTAGCTCCCCTCGGACCGAATGGCCGGGTGCGGGTGGCACAGCCTCGCCTGTTGTTAGGCTCCCCACCTCATCGCATAGGTCAACATGTGGTCCTCCCCACGGCGGGCGGAAGCCTTATCACACGACCGTTCGCCGATTTGCGGGGGAGGAATGTGGTGTCACCGCCAGACACCACACTTGCTAGGTGGTAGCTTAAATCGGCCGCGGTCCATTTAGTACATGTCGGACCCGCGTGTCGCCACTGTGTAATCGCAGACCTAGCGCCACCACCAAGGCAGGTCTCGTGATACGAGAGAGCACTCGCCCCAGTTGTACGAGAACCTAGCTACCGACCAGATGTACGAAGCCTTTCTCTCTCATTAGCCGAGAGACAGAATAGCCATCAGCTAAGTTAATGGCTACGAACTAGCAAGGCGCCATTAGCCATACAGTGATTGTACTTAAAGTCTCCTGTTACTTCACGCCCGTCTGCGTTAGTCTAGCTTGCCTTTTCAGCCATCTCAACTTCACGGTGTCGGCCCAGCTACCGACACAACACTGCATCATAGACAGGAGCGCCTGCGGTGGTGTACTGAACGACGAACCTGGGTGCACAAATGGCAAAACGTCATTTTTTCGGATGAATCCAGGTTCTGTTTACAGCATCATGATGGTCGCATCCGTGTTTGGCGACATCGCGGTGAACGCACATTGGAAGCGTGTATTCATCATCGCCATACTGGTGTATCACCCGGCGTGATGGTATGGGGTGCCATTGGTTACACGTCTCGGTTACCATTGACGGCACTTGGAACAGTGAACGTTACATTTCAGACGTGTTACGACCCGTGGCCCTACCCTTCATTCGATCCCTGCGAAACCCTACATTTCAGCAGGATAATGCACGACCGCATGTTGCAGGTCCTGTACGGGTCTTTCTGGATACAGAAATTGTTCGACTGCTGCCCTGGCCAGCACATTCTCCAGATCTCTCACCAATTGAAAACGTCTGGTCAATGGCGCCCGAGCAACTGGCTCGTCACAATACCCCAGTCACTACTCTTGATGAACTGTGGCATCTATGCACCAAAATTGCGTGAAAATGTAATCACATGTCAGTTCTAGTGTAATATATTTTTCTTCTTGGTGTAGCAATTTTAATGGCCAGTAGTGTAGTTAAAGTCGACTCTGAACTCAATGTTTGCCAACTAACGACCTGAGTTTCACGGTTTTTCGTAATTAACGGATCTGATGGTGACCTGAAAAAGTGTCCTAGGTGGCGTTCCTGTTTATTGGAACTGGTCACGGCTGGCTGTGGACATTGCGTCTGCAGTTATGACCTTGCTGTTGCTGGCGGATTACTGTGCATTGGAACAGCGGTAAGACTTTGGTAGTTCCCTCAACAATTTTACAGGATTGTATAAAATGTTTTATAGGGGAAGTGTTTATAAATTATGTGTAGCACCTTAATCACATTCAGTCCATTTTTCTTTCCACGATGGCTTCAAACTGATAGTTCTTTTCAGACCAGCCCTGGCTGTACAGCCGGTTTCAGACGGAGCTGTGGAGGACCATCCATCGCTTTGGCTGAGGCTAGAGCTGCGGAAAGACAGACAGGCGGAGCCGGCGGCGGCCGAGTAGAGCTACTCACTGGTGGGTGGTGACGTTGAAGAAGAGGTGCGAGAACTGCGGCGCCGAGTCCTCTGGCCCGTGCGGCGCGGGGAAGCTGAGCACCAGCATGACGGGCTTGCGCGAGAAGTACTGCTTGCTCTGCCGCAGGAACGCCACCGAGTCGTTGGCGATCAGGTCCGGGTAGTAGTCCTGAAAACAACCAGTGCCGTCCGGCATGTAACACACGCCTCCAGGTCGGCCGTACCGACATTGTCAAAAAGAAAGAAAAACCCTACTTGAACACGGACTACGACAGACAGAAAATAATACAAAGCAAAATAATGTAACCTTTTGACAGCTGAAGTGATGCTAGAGCTCCCAGGGGCTACCGTGTGGTAACAGAAGAACTTAATGCTATTGCTATGCTATGCTTAGTGCTATTCCTTCCACGTTTCTTATCCACTAAACGAGGCGATGATTTTTCCAATGCGAATGTTAAAATGTAGTTCAAGTATTATCTCGTCTCCTGTTAATGTCAGCATATAATAAAATCTGCATTAACTATACCGTACAACTCCACCACTCAGCTATGGTCAGTAATGTCGAAGCGCAGTATAGTACATACGAACAAAGTGGCAGAAAAGTAATCGTATAATCGAAAATCAGAGACGAGAAATTAATTGAGACCTGACATGTTGCAGTTCAAAAGGAACTCATCACGAGCATATCCGCACGCTTGCCATGTACGAGGACGTGCTGAAAACTAATGCCTCCGAATTTGTTTATGTGATAACTCCAAGATTTTTAATAAAACTAATGCCTCCGAATTTGTTTATGTGATAACTCCAAGATTTTTAATAAAACAAATGTTGTTGACATTCTACATCCTCGTTCTTCATTTCTTCGTATTTATTTCTCAACATAGTCACCCTAGCGACAAACGGTTCTCCCAATGAGGAACCATTTGATGATACCAATACTACAGACTGTTTGACATTATTGACGGAGCCACAACCTCAGCTATGCTTACACCGCTTCATCACTATCAAAGTGAAATTCTCGAAGGTTTCCTTCGAGTTTTGGAAAGAGATGAATATCGAATGCGGCCAAGTCGGGACTGTATTGAGGCTGAGCGATGACAGTGAACCCAATGTGTCGCGTTCTTGCAGTGTCGCAGCGCTCGCGTGTCCAGTTGAAGAAGAGAGTGCTCCATTTGTAGGCCAACTCTTCGAATTCGAAACTCGATTACAAGACGCTCTTTCTCACGGGTTACCCAAAGCTCACAAGGCTTCGTGCAGATGTGACGTCATACGCTGCATCGACTCACGATCGTTCGGTTCACAACAAGTGAGGCGAACAAGACGTTCAAAGTAATTTCTTCTGAAGTAGAGGGTACTACAGGTTACATTTTTTATTTTCTGCAACATACGTTGTTTATAAATGCGTAAGTTTCTGCATTCATTTGGGCTGGGCTGTAGATAAGGGAGACATAAAAGTGTTGGCAAGAATTAACTCCGAAATTTACTGAAAAAATTTTACCAATTATTTTTCCTAATACGGCTTTATCAGCCCCGAAACTGAAACCACTTATTCATTTACAATTTTAAAAAAAGTGTAAAAAAGAGCTGAAGTGCGCTAGCATTGAATTCAATAACGTATTTATTCAACGTTGTTCACTAAGGAGTTTAAAAAAAAAAGTTAATTTTTACGAAGTCTGAGAATTAGTCTCAGCAGTTGGTCTGCAATTACAAAGAGTGGGTAGAGAGTCTAGCAGACGAATTAAAGTTACGGCTCATTTACGTCATATTCAGTGTTATGCTGTTTCAACATATTGAGGATCTCTCGAAATCACATTGCAACATTAAATTTGATATAATAAAATGACGACAAACGTAATATTGGTAGTTAAAGATGTGAAACTTCCTGGCAGATTAAAACTGTGTGCCGGACCGAGACTCGAACTCGGGACCTTTGACTTTCGCGGGCAAGTGCTCTACCAAGCTACCCAAGCACGACTCACGTCCCGTCTTCACAGCTTTATTTCTACCAGCGAAATGTAAAGGTTCCGAGTTCGAATCTCGGTCCGGCACACAGTTTTAATCTGCCAGGAAGTTTCATATCAGCGCACACTCCGCTGCAGAGTGAAAATCTCATTTCCGTTAAAGATGTGTTTTAAGTTTACACATTTGTTTGGAAAAGTGGTGTCCTAAAGTAATTAGCTCGTAATTTATCTTTTACAATTTACACACATGGCTGATACTAAATTACCTTTCAATTCTTTTGCAAACATGTCGATTTTCATTATGCTTTTTATTTTGAGTGGTAGTTTGTTTACAAGACGACCCAAGTGTTTTGAATATTTATTGGCATTTGCGCATTGCATGCTTAATTTCTAAATTGCTGACAAGGACAACACACGAGAGAGAGAGAGAGAGAGAGAGAGAGAGAGAGAGAGAGAGAGAGAGAGGGACAGAGACAGAAAGGGGGGGGGGGGCTGGGAGAAAGACAGAATTGGTATTCAGCATTATTTTATGGCGTTAATTGGCTCTCGCGTCGAAGATATGGAATGAACTGCGACGGCTAAAAGAATTAAAAATTGTGTTAAAAAGTATTTGTTGCTGCATGTTTATGGAATGTCGCAGGGAGCGTATAAAGTTAAGCCGAATCGTGTGTAAAACCGGTTCACAACTGCGGATATGTGCAGCGCAGCGTGAACTGAATTAGTGAATTAGTCACTGCGCTCTTGAGCAGACAATTGTTAGATAGGAATGACTGGTCGTGAAAGTGATCGAAAATGATGTATAAAAATCAGCGTATGAACAGTGGAGACTTATGAAGGAATTATTTGTCAATATAATGACAGTTTAATTAGGGCTGAATCACGTTAATTGGTAGCGGTGTACCCACAAATTCCCTCCATATTGAATCTTATACGTATTAAGTGAACATTTCAGTTCGGTCGGAGTAAAGGTTTTACGGAAGAAGAAGCAGTCTTGTGCTGGACTTGGGAGCTGAACGGGTAGGCACACGGTTGTAAAGCATAAACCCCTCTCGCCAAGTACAGTACTTACCAGCTGGCCTTCTTATGCAACATACATCTAATAGTACGATATTCTGATCCTCTCATTTTGTGGGGTACCAAGAAATCGATCAAACTGACAACGATAACGTAGCCATAGTTCAATCGTTATAACACATAGAAACATTATCATCCGATTGATCCTATACGGAGTAATTGTTATTAACGTGTAAAAATCCACGAAGCGACTTAGATGACGCTGAGACGAATAATTTGATATAAGACATTAGGGGGTCGCAAATGTCGAGAAATATCCCGAAAGTGGATGGAAAAAGAAGAACATGTGACGTCACTAGATGACGTACCTCATCGCACTTGCAGCGGTTGGTCCTCTCGATCCTACCCTCGGTCGGCTGGCGGCCAGTGTGGCCGTGCGGTTCTAGACGCTTCAGTTTGGAACCGCGTGACCGATACGGTCGCAGGTTCGAATCCTGCCTCGGGCTTGGATGTGTGTGTGATGTCCTTAGGTTATTTAGGTTTAAGTAGTTCTAAGTTCTAGGGGACTGATGACCACAGATGTTAAGTCCCATAGTGCTCAGAGCCATTTGAACCAACTCGGCCGGCTGGGCGGCAGTGACACACATTGCTTTGCTAGGGTACTCTGTATTCTTTGTTGCATTATCCGATGTGATACGGTAGTACTCAGGGTAGTGGTAATCGAATACTACAATGAATCGGTTTACGTTTACGAAACACAGAGTTGCCCAACGAAGCGATGTAATGCACTTGTCCCTAGCAGCGAGAGTAGTAATGACAAGCCCAACCGCTGCATGTGCGGCACATGTTCGACATTTGTAATCCACTTTTGGGTATTTCCCAACATTTGCGACCCCATGTGTCTTATATTAGTTGTCTAGGCGTCATCTACATCTCTTCGGTTTTTTTTAACGTTAATAAAAACCACCCTGTATATAAGAGGCAGTCGAAAGAAAAAAGCGAGAGAGCGGAAAAAAGTAAACAGACATTTTAATACTTCAAAAATTATAACAGTAACAATTAATAGATTTATCCCACTGTAACACAACAAGACGGTCAATGCAATCATGCAGAAATGTTTGCGGTTGGATACGAACTAGGCGTGCACCCGAAGCAAATCATCGACCACGAATGTCTTTTTCACAGCTCCAAAAATATGGAAACTTAATGGGAAGAGATCGGGGCTGTATGGAGGGTGTGTAAGGGCTTTCCAGCGAAACTTCTGCAGTGTAGTCGAAACAACCTGGGCATCATGTCGGCCCGCCCATTGTATTTAAATTTTAATGGCTTGCAGCAAAGGTAAATGATTTTAAACGATGGAGTACTGTGATCTCCTTGGACACAAAACACTATTCGTCTTACCCACACTAGTTCCAGCAAAATTTTGGTATTGTTAGTTGACTTTTAACTCAGAAAGTATGTAAGACTTACAATGAAATTAAAATTTATGCTCTTTGTATGTAACAATTATATACTCCAATACCTCAGTGCCTTGTATTTTCTCATGCATCACCAAACTATTATGGTATGCGTTTCACGGTTCATAATGCCATGCCGGCCGCGGTGGTCTAGCGGTTCTGGCGCTGCAGTCCGGAACCGCGGGACTGCTACGGTCGCAGGTTCGAATCCTGCCTCGGGCATGGGTGTGTGTGATGTCCTTAGGTTAGTTAGGTTTAAGTAGTTCTAAGTTCTAGGGGACTTATGACCTAAGATGTTGAGTCCCATAGTGCTCAGAGCCATTTGAACCATAATGCCATCTGATACATGAGTGCTTCTCCTAAATGTGGAAGCTGCAGCTACATGTTACTTCGCAGACCACTGTACGGTGTGCGTCAGACGCATCGAAGAGTACCGCTGAAACGTTCTCTCATTTCGTCTTCGTCTTCGGGGCTCGTGTTCTGTCGCACCGAGTCCCTATGGCGGCGGCGCTCACCAGTTCACGCACTCCGCGATGTGACTTTCTCGACTTGTTGCTCGGCAGGTGTGCCCGAAAACGTTTACTGGCGGACCCAGACCAGTTCGCTGCTCTCTCACACAAACACTTTATGAGGAAGATGGTCTTGAGACGGGTATTAGTCTGGCTGTTACTTTAGCGGACATTTTTTGTGAACGTATTTGATGAAGCAATGAGCAGCACGCGCCCAAAAATAACTTTTGTTACGCTGGGAGATGATGGGACTCCATTACCTATCTAGGTCTTAACCACTAAGAAAATTAACAAGCATAATTTATTTGTTTTCGGGAAACCTACCACGACGTTAAAGATCCTTTCTCACATTCATAGGAAGAATCTTAAGGACATGTAACTCGTCCACGAAAGAAGAGGATTATAAGGCGCTTGTTATATCGATTATTGAATACTGTTCATCAATATGAGACCCGGTCAGAGTAGGACTGATAGAAGAGATAGAGAAGATCCAACGAAAAGCGGCTCGTTTCGTCTCGGGATCGTCGCGAGAGCGTTATAGAAATGCTCAGCAAACTCCAATGGCAGTCGCTACAATTGACCCGAAATATTTTATAATTATAAATCGTGAGAATTATAACTCTAGAAAGATTCTCTCATAACGGAGATTTACAAACAAGTAAATTAAGTAGAGTTGTACATCACAGAGAGGTTTGCTTTTGAAATTTCGAGACAGCAGTGTCTGGGAAAAGTCGGACAACATGTCACTTCCTCCCATATACATCTCGCGGAGTGATCACGACCAGAAAACTCGGGAAATTAGTGCCAATACAGAGGCTTACCGACAATCATTCTTCCCAAGCGCCATTCGCGATTGTAAAAGGGAAGAGGGGATCAGCTAGTGGTATCAAAAGTACCCTCCGCCACACGCTGTTTGGGGGCTTTCCGGAGTATGATGTAGATGTAGATGTAAGTAATGTTGTAGATGTGATTTCCAAGTTAACAACAGATTAAAACTTCTTGTAAAATTAGGTTGAGAAGAGCATGTAATAACTGTTTTTTCTTTGTTGTTATTTCATCCCCCTTGCACCATATGGGCGTTGAGTGAGCTGTAAACATTACAATATTCTGTTCTTGATCCAAGCGAATTAAAAAAATTATGAGAATTAGAAACCAATTTTGGGTCTGTTTTTCTGTTTAAATGGAAAGTCAAAGACGGACAGTACAATATATATATATATATATATATATATATATATATATATATATATATATATATACAACATATCGCAGGCAGGTGAAATTCTTCTGACAGAAAACACTAACGCACTGCACTTTCACTTAAAATTCGAAGGACCTGCAGTATGTTGAGAAGTATTGCCGGAGAAGGGATGATGTTCGTAAGGTTGAGGGATGTGTGTAAAAATATAGGGGTGTGTTAGGTAGGAAGACCACGTAGATGACTGGTAGGAGTTGAGGGGGAGAATGGGAAAGACAGTCAGTGGGAATACAACAAATTTGATGACTCTGTGATACATAGGATTGACAGCAATAATTGTGGTAAGTACAGTACTATATCGGCCGCTCTTTTAATATAAAATTTAAGTAGAATTTACGACTACGAAAGAAAACTTACTTGGAATTGCATTTAGCAGAGAGCAACCATACTATATCAAACGCTGATAATAGTATGCGTGTTCTCAAACGAGCACCAAAAGGTTGTACTTTTCAATTTGTTGGCGATGCTTGAAATCTATGGAAATGAGAGTCATGAAGAGTGCCCACTACCTACTTGGCTTTGTTTGAGAGGGTCCAACATCGACCGTCTAAGGTCTCATTTACGTACCTTTCCTGTTGCTTACGTAGTACGGAGCACATTAGATATATGCTGTACTTCGTTATGCTGACCATGTCACCATGCTTTTTGACTGTCTTTTCTCTGTTTGTATAACATATTTCGCTGGCTGTATGATCCATTCTTGGTGTCTGACAGATCGTGAGGTACATTGTGCCCTCTGGTGGTTGTGTTTCCCAGGTCAGTAATGCTGTATTTCGCCGGATACGCTAACAGAGGGCGCTGGTTACTTACTCTAGCCTTAAGCTTTATCATTATATTTTTTTTCGCCAGTTATCTTATCAGTTTTGGGTAATTTTGTCGTTACTAGTTATCTAAAAATACCATAATAGTGTTTCCTTTTTAATAATTGTAAAAATTAGTTTCATTTGTTTTTTAATGTATTTCATTTTATAATTGTACAAACTTAGAACACATTGCAATCCCAGACCAGCTTTTATCTAATTTTAAGGTTTTATTTGATTATATTTTTGTATAATTGCACTAGTATATTAGTCGAATGTATGCACAGTATGAGTCCTAACGAGTTTTTTTCCTTTTTTTTTTAGCCGCTGTACCCCAGTCTGAACAGTAGCGTCGGTAACGTGACGATTCTGACGGTACTGTGCTCTGGTTCGCATCAGTTACGTCCCACGATGCCTAGCTGATTTTGTTTGTGTCTCTTGACGATGTCACTATGATTTTATTGTATCAGGATATCTTTTAAACTAGTGCGCTTCATAAGATTTCTAAAATTGAGTTTGAAACTTACCTACGAGAGTAATACTCTCATTATGTAATCATTTATTGTTTACAAGATGTAGACTGTCCATTACTTGTATTTTGTTTCCCCATTTTCCCGCAGATGTGATGTCCACCATTGACCGAAACTGATTATCTGAGGACAATTTTTTGTGATCACAGACTGGAATAAAGTAAACAAATACTACACTTTCTGGATCACTGTTCTTATTCCCGACTATATCGCAGCTTGTGAATAAAGGTGTGTGCACACTTTCATGGACTATCAGTTTATAGTATATCTCAGTGCTTCCCAAAAATTTTTGATTCCCAGTGGCCTTAAATTATCAGAATTTTTTCACGGCGTCGTAAGTCTTGTTTATCAGAGTTGAAGTGCGCTGCTGATACGGTTAGGCTAGTTTAAAAATATAGTTATAAATGAAACATCTATTTCATATTCACAAACAACTGACTGATTATCAATAGAACATATAATGGAATGAATAAACTTCTTGTTCTCACATCTCAAATTGGATTCGATTACAGCTATCGTCATTCCTTGTTCATCATCATCACCATCATCATTTAAGACTGATTATGACTTTCAGCGTTCAGTCTGGATCATAGCCCCCATTATAAAATTCCTCCATGATCCCCTATTCAGTGCTAACATTGGTGCCTCTCCTGATGTTAAACCTGTTACTTCAAAATCATTGCCGGCCGGAGTGGCCATGCGGTTCTAGGCACTACAGTCTGGAACCGAGCGACCGCTACGGTCGCAGGTTCGAATCCTGCCTCGGGCATGGATGTGTGTGATGTCCTTAGGTTAGTTAGGTTTAATTAGTTCTAAGTTCTAGGCGACTGATGACCTCAGAAGTTAAGTCGCATAGTGCTCAGAGCCATTTGAACCATTTTTTTCAAAATCATTCTTAACCGAATCCACGTACCTTCTCCTTGGTCTGCCCCGACTCCTCCTACCCTCTACTGCTGAACCCATAAGTCTCTTGGGTAACCTTGCTTCTCCCATGCGTGTAACATGACCCCACCATCTAAGCCTGTTCGCCCTGACTGCTACATCTATAGAGTTCATTCCCAGTTTCTCTTTGATTTCCTTATTGTGGACACCCTCCTGCCATTGTTCCCATCTACTAGTACCTGCAATCATCCTAGCTACTTTCACATCCGTAACCTCAACCTTGTTGATAAGGTAACCTGAATCCACCCAGCATTCGCTCCCATACAACAAAGTTGGTCGAAAGATTGAACGGTGCACAGATGGCTTAGTCTTGGTACTGACTTCCTTCTTGCAGAAGAGAGTAGATCGTAGCTGAGCGCTCACTGCATTACCTTTGCTATACCTCGCTTCCAGTTCTTTCACTATGTTGCCATCCTGTGAGAATATGCATCCTAAGTACTTGAAAACGTCCACCTGTTCTAACTTTGTTCCTCTTATTTGGCACTCAACCGGTTTATATTTCTTTCCCACTGACATTACTTTCGTTTTTGAGATGCTAATCTTCATACCATAGTCCTTACATTTCTGATCTAGCTCTGAAATATTACTTTGCAAACTTTCAATCGAATCTGCCATCACAACTAAGTCATCCGCATATGCAAGACTGCTTATTTTGTGTTCACATATCTTAATCTCACCCAGCCAGTCTATTGTTTTCAACATATGATCCATAAATAATATGAACAACAGTGGAGACAGGTTGCAGCCTTGTCTTACCCCTGAAGCTACTCTGAACCATGAACTCAATTTACCGTCAGCTCTAACTGCTGCCTGACTATCCATGTAAAGACCTTTAATTGCTTGCAAAAGTTTGCCTCCTATTCCATAATCTCGTAGAACAGACAATAACGTCCTCCTAGGAACCCGGTCATATGCCTTTTCTAGATCTATAAAGCTGAGCGCTCACTGCATTAGCTTTGCTACACCTCGCTTCCTTGTTCAATATCAATTTTTTTAAAATCAGAATTGCATGACACGTGCCTTACAAAAGATCTGGAACATACATCAGTGGATATTTATTTCTCTTTTCTGTATCTGTTATAGTTTCACAAGATGTATAATAATGGAACGTGTTCGCGAACCCCCTATAGCACAGTTTTAGAGTCACTCAGACAAAAGTGAAAAATACAGTACATAGGATAACAGCTCAAAGTGAGACAACCGGTACATCGGGCAGTTACATAAAATGAGAAAACAAATCCAGAGATACGAGAAGCGTACAATGTACTTGTCATTTTCACGCACATCTGATACTTCAGGATTATAAGTGAAACGGTATAATCTTTCGCAAAGCTCAAGTGGAAAGCTGTTTTATTTGTCTGTGCTGACATGTGCGACATGTTGTCGCGATACCACCTGAACGTACTCGTACTCGTGTGTTCCTGTCAGATTTCTATCGCACTATCCGCCTGGACGCGGCAGCGGGAGCTGTGAAAGTTTCGCTGCTTTTTTGATATTTCCCTCTTTTCGCTTGCCCTTCTGTCTGCCGACATGCGCTTACGCGGGCGAGCAGCTGCACTGCCGTTTGTTTATGGAACTAGGCTGGAATAAACGTCACGCAGGCGCTTATGAATAACACATGTCAGCAGGCACCTCCGTATCACATGCGACGCTTAACCTTTGCGCCGGCGACGAGATATTTCATCTCCTCACGTGTTCGCTGTGGCTGTTTATACAAGAGCCAGGGCAAATGACGCTGCAGCTCCAGCGATAAACGATCAGAACATTTGTGGAATCGGATATTATGAACCGTTTTCAGTAACGTCCCAATACGGATTACGTAACACAGGCTATTCTTTGGAATTGGATCGACTGAAAGAGTATCCGGGATAGGAAACTGAAAATGTAAGTTGCATAGTACGCGTTATTATCGCTCTGTTTCAAACTAATATTAGCTTTTCTTCGCTTTTAGTGGATAATTGAAGAACATGATTTACCGCCAAGAGCTGATGATAAAATTTCTTTATTGAACAACGAGTTTCTGTCCATGGACCATCATCAGGTTCATAAAGCATATACATTACACTAGACAATATAAAATCAAAGGTGTCAAACAATAAAATACAGAAGTTCGTCACTGTTGTCAAATAGTAACAGGAATTACTGCGTCTGTCAAAGCAACGCCAAACAGTGCACGCATTCTTTTTATATCAACAGCCAGCATTAACGTTATGAACTACACACTAATTTTTAGAACATGTTTTTTAAGTATGTACCGTTCTCTTTCGTTTACCGTTCTCAAATAAAAATAAAACAAGTAGACTTTTCTTAGCAATTTTATTTTTGCGTGAAAGCCTGTATTTTAATCTACTTATCTAAGCAATTTCCACTAATATTAAGGCACATGTCGTATCGTACAACCAGATTTTGAATACTCAAAGAAATCTTTCACCTGGTTAGACAAACACTGCAACCCCATCGTTTTGACTTTTTCATCGTTTTCGTGGTACTGACCACCCACCAGCTTCTCCAAATGCTTTAGTACGTGGTAGCCACTAGATCGGGGCTGTACCTGGGGTGATCAAGTTGCACGGCGCAACTTTCTTCAGAGCTCACAATACGTTGTAGAATTTATGGAGTCAACACGATGCCAAAAATTCACAAGCAATACACCCTTCCTGTCCCAAAAAGAATTATACATGATTTTGAGCTGAAATTCTTTGCTTGAACTTCACTTTCTTGGGTGATGTTAAATATGTCATTCCATGGAATGCTGCTTTGATTCAAGTGTAATGTAAGCCTCCATGTATCGTCGCCTGTCATAATTTAGCTTAAAAACTGGTCACCTTCGTCACTGTACCGCTCTAGGATAGTCAAAGAACTGTCTAATCGTTTGCTCTTGTACACATCAGTCAGCATTTTCGGTATCGAGGGTGAGCATAACTTTCGATATTTTAAACGTTCTGTAACAATTGCATAAAGCTGTCTTCTTGACACTTGAGAAACTCATCGTATAACGTCGGAATCGTAAAGTGTCTGTTCTCTCCCACTTTTCCATCAACTTTCTGCACCAAATCATCACTAATGACTTATGGACGCCCATTTAGTTCCTCATTATGCACATCCATCTTTAAAATCTCTCACCCATTTCCGTACCATCCCATCGCTCACAATGTTTTCTCTTTCTGACGATGGACTTCAGCCGCTTTCAGGCCTTTATCACTAAGATAACCAATCGCCGCGCGCATTTCAGGTCGGCGAGATTCTCAGTCGGCGGAGGCACTTCAGATACAAACAAGCTAAAACACGCCGAATGACTGTGTAACGGCGTCTGTGGTTTGCCATCAGGGTGCGATACACAGCTTGCATACGCCAAATGCCGGCTGTGGCGCTAGAGGGACGGAATTTCAAAACGGTACTTACTTTAAAAACACGCCTCGTAGAATGCCTCCGGTCGTAACCTTAATGCTGACTTTAACATAACACAAATGATTGCACTGTTGGGCGCAACTTTGAATGACGATGTACTTTATGTTATCATTTCATAACAGTGACGAACTCATGGACTTTATTATTTGACGCCATTGATTTTATGTTGCCTAGTATGAAGTAAATGTTGTATGAATCTGATGGTCTGTTAACCGAAACAGTTGTTCAGAAAAGATATTTTATCAACAGCTCTTGAGGATAAATCATCATCATCAAATCTTTACGAGCTGTGAGACACCATTACTAGAAATTTAGTCTAAAAATTTAGTCGATAACTAGCATCTTTTATAAGAAGTTTTGTTTCATTACAATGGGTCCACAAAGTCTGGGTACATAGGGAATTCAAATAAATTCTAATATCTTCTATATCCTATAAATACTAATAAATATTAATAATAAATAAATAATAACAAAAATTAACTCTAATAATTCTACTATATTTTGTTTTTTCCAGATTGAATGATGGCTCTGCCTAAAGAAGAACGACACCCTTATCGTCAATCCAGTTGTTTTACTGCTGCAGGTTAAGTTAATCACCGACCCTAAAGAAACAGGCAGTGTGTTGGAGAAACCCCATTACGGATGACCAACGACTTCAGACGAGACTTAAGAGGCTGTATTGCAAGATCAAAGAAATCACTTCGTCAAACATCCAAAGAGTTGGGTGTTCCAAGGTAAACCATCCACAAAATCCTGGCAAAGGAGAGATTTCATTCGTACAGGTTACAAATACTGAAGTACTTAAATAATGATGAATCCGATAGATGCTTGCAGATGCATGAATGGTCTGCAGGTAAATTGGATGAAAATATAAATTTTCGACATTTTTTCCGTCTTTACTTAGTAGCTTTAAAATTGGTGGAGGTAAGTTCTGTCTATGCAAATAATTGAAGGCATCATGTTTCTTGTCATACGCGTTTAGTTTCTTTTGTTTGTGAAGCATCTTCAGTGGCGATTTCCAATGCTGTTAGACCATGCGTGAGGTCCTGGAGATATATTCCTTAGTTTCCCAGCTCCAGTTGGCCGATTTCCGGTGTTCTTTCACCCAAATATGATTCAACTCATCGCATATAGCACTTGCAATTTCCAGATATGTTGATCACAAAATAGAAAGTGCACATGATATATGCGATGTGTAGAACCAAAAGTGGGTGAAAGAACGACGGAAAATGGCCAACTGCAGCATGGAAACTAACGAATACATATCCAAGACCACACGCATTAGCTAACAGCGGTGGAAATCGCCACTGAAGATGCTTCACAAATAAATGAAACGAAACGCGTATGGCAACAAATAAACTGTCTTCAATTGGTTGCATAGACGGAAATTACCTCAACGAAATATAAATTTTACTACATATGTGTTGTTCAGTGCTGGAGCTGCGTTTTATACCAATGGTAAAGCGGACAAAATCTTCGATACTGATCTCGGGGAAATTCACATTGGATGAGTCCATCCAAACAGCAGGGCAGCCAAAAGGTGGTGGTTTGGCATGGTTTGTGGAAACCTCATCTGCTAGTACCTTTCGTCTTTGATGAACATCAAAAAATTGAGATGTACGTTATGTGATCAAAAGTAACCGGACACCTGGCTGAAAATGACTTACAAGTTCGTGGCGCCTTCCATCGGTAATGCTGGAATTCAATATGGAGTTGGCCCACCCTTAGTCTTGATGACAGCTTCCACTCTCACACACAAACGTTCAATCAGGTGCTGAAAGGTTTCTCGGGGAAGGGCAGCCCATTCTTCACGGACTGCTGCATTAAGGAGAGGTATCGACGTCGGTCGGTGAGGCCTGACACGAAGTTGGCGTTCCAAAACATCCAAAGGTGTTATATAGGATTCAGGTCAGGACTCTGTGCAGGCCAGTGCATTACAGGGATGTTATTGTCGTGTAACCGCTCCACCACAGGCCGTGCATTATGAACAAGTGCTCGATAGTATTGAAAGATGCAGACGCCATCTCCGAATTGCTCTTCAACAGTGGCAAGCAAGAAGGTGCTTAAAACATCAATGTAGGTCTGTGCTGTGATAGTGCCACGCAAAACAACAAGGTGTGCAAGCTCCTTCCATGAAAAACACGACCACACCATAACACCGCCGCCTCCGAATTTTACTGTTGGCACTACACACGCTGGCGGAAGACCTTCACCGGGTATTCGCCATACCCACACCCTGCCATGGGATGGCCACTTTGTGTAACTTGATTCGTCACTTCATACAATGATTTTCCACCGTTCAATCGTGCAATATTTACGCTCCTTACACCAAGCGAGAAGTCGTTTGGCATTTACCGGGTGATGTGTGGCTTATTAGCAGCCGCTCGACCATGAAACCCACGTTTTCTCACCCCCCGCCTGACTGCTATAGTACTTGCAGTGGATCCTGATGCAGTTTCAAATTCCTGTGTGTTGGTCGGTATAGATGTCTGTTACACATTACAATCCTCTTCAACTGTCTGCCGTCTCTGTCAGTCAACAGACGAGGCCGGCCTGTACGCTTTTGTGCAGTACGTGTCCCTTCACATTTCCACTTCACTATCACATCGGAAACAGTGGACCTACGGATATTTAGGAGTGTGGATATCTCGCAAGTGACACCCGATCATCTGACGACGTTCGAAGTCCGTGACTTTCGCAGAGCGCCCATCCTGATCTCACACGATGTCAAATGACTACTGAGGTCGCTGATATGGTGTACCTGGCAGTAGGTGGCAGCACAATGCATCTAATATGAAAAACTTATGTTTTGGGGGTGTCCGGATACTTTTGATCACACAGTGTATCTGAACGTCCTGAGGAACAAATCGATGCAGGATGGAGCCCCTGTCCATTTTGCTGCATGTGTTAGATATTGGCTGAATGACAACTGCCCACACTGGATTGGAAGAAGAGGTCATGTGGAGTGGTGCCCTCCTTTGCCAGGCCTTTCTCCCGTTGATTTCTTTTTGTGGGTTGTGCTGAAAGTTTACTCGATGAAGATAACAAATTTAAACCACCTGACTGAACACATTACCAGTCAGTGTGCTAAAATCGACGGCAATTCAGACATAGTCCATCGACTTCACCTTAATCTTTCGAATGGCATCAAATTATGCATTGTAAAGCACGGAGTTCATGTTAAAAATTTTATTTATTAACATTGAAGTGACTAAACTGTGTTTTATTATTATGTGTTAGAATTCCCTATGTACTCTGACTTTATGGACACCCTGTATTAAATAGTCATTAGCTCGTAATACATTGTTGAAACAAACGGCAGTATACTGACTGTAGGTATCTACAAACACACTGTAAAACAAGGGAATATCGTCATGAGAACATGGTCAAAGCTGTCCATAACCACCGCAGTTTACACAATTTCTGTTAAAATACAGGCCTTGAGATCATTTCAAAATTCATATTATAATTTCCTGACAGTAAAACTGTGTGCCGCAATGGGACTCCAATCCAGACTTTTGTCAAAAATAGTCATTGTTCTTATCAGTCTGTATTAGTGGGAAAAGGAGATAACGATGAATAAGCCACAGCCTAAGCATCGTTTAAGGAATACTCAGGAATGCATAGGCTAATCGCATTTATGTGTCCAGTGGTTACACCGGTTCCTGTGAGATCGCTGTCGGGCGTGGTCGGCACTTGGATGGATGGCCATCCAGGCCGCCATGCGCTGTTGCCATTTTTCGGGGTGCACTCAGCCTCGTGATGCCAATTGAGAAGCTACTCGACCGAATAGTAGCGGCTTCAGTCAAGAAGACCATCTTACGACCGAGAGAGCGGTGTGCTGACCCCACGACCCTCCTATCCGCATCCTCCACTGAGGATGACACGGCGGTCAGATGGTCCTGGTAGGCCATTCGTGGCCTGAAGACGGAGTACTGCCTATGATCGACGTCAGCGCCCAAGAACCACTTACAGGGGGCAGTTAAATGTCGTGTGGCTAGGGCCTCCCGTCGGGAAGACCGTTCGCAGGGTGCAAGTCTTTCGATTTGACGCCACTCCGGCGACTTGCGCGTCGATGGGCATGAAATGATGATGATTAGGACGACACAACACCCAGCCGGGAATCGAATCCGGGCCCTTAGGATGGACATTCTGTCGCGCTGACCACTTAGCTACCGGGGGCTGACAGAGGGCAGGTGGCAGCAATAGAGACAGAGAGTATAAAGGCGTTTCAGAGGGACACGGAAAACGGTGCAGTATGTATCGCAATGTGGAAATGGAGCGATTTATCTGACTTCCAAGAGCACATGATCACTGGCTTTCGGGCCAAAAGTGGAAGCATTTCCGAAACGGCTAGGTATGTAAACTGTTCACGTGCCCCTGGGATTAAAGTTTAGTTGCATAGAAAAAACAGCGCTATCCAAACCATCACCAAGGTAACCGTCGCGCACCACGGGCCATAGTTGATAGGAGTGAACGACGGCTGCGCAGATGTGTACGGGGAAATAGACTTAGCAGTTGTTGAGCAACTGGCCACCCATCTAAAACAAGGCGGCACCATCAACGACCGATCAGCGCCTTCGCATTAGGCGCCTTGTTCGTGCACCTATGCTGACTGCGGTTCATCGGCAACGAAGGCTAGAATTTGCACGACAGTACCGCAAACGGGGCGACAGGCGGCCTTTTCAGAAGAACCACCTTTTATGCTCCATCGAACACATGGCCATTGGTGTGTACAGTCTTGCAAGAATCGTCTTAAGCGTTCAGGCCGGAGGAGGCAGTATTATGATCTGGGGAAGACTCTTTAACATAAAACATGAATTGGTTTACTGTTTACTATTTTTTTTATAGTGGGTCATGGACAATATTGTTATACGAGAGTGAGTCAAATGAAAACCTTAAATTTGCAATAACAAATCGAGATTTCACGCCGTTATCCTGTAAGTTGGTAAGCGCGCTACAAACAGCGTGCAGAATGGCCTGTAGGTGGCAGCATAGTGCAGATGCACACATACCGTCGCAGTATCAGTATAAAGATGTCCGCCCCACTTGCGACTTGCACCAGGGAAGAACAGCGTTCTGTTATTCGGTTTTTGCGTAGTGAAGGTGTGAAACCTATTGAAATTTATCGACGAATGAGGGTTCAGTATGGTGATGCATGTTTGTTACAGTAGCAAGTCTACGAATGGAGTAGGAAGTTCGCAAATGGTGTGACTTCAGTGGAAGATGCTTCTCGTCCAGGTCAGGCACAAAGAGTTGCGACTCTACAGAACATTGCAGCAGTTGAAACCATAGTGAAAGAAAACCGCCGAGTGACACTGACTGACACTGCAGCATGTTTACAGATTAGTCATGGGTCAGCACACCAAATTGTGCATGATGTGCTCCAGTTTCACAAAGTGTCTGCAAGATGGGTGCCACGGCAGCTGACTCCTGAAATGAGAGAACGGCGCGTTGATGCATGTGAAGAACTTCTTCGGCGCTTTGAACGAGAAGGTGATGGCTTCCTTGCAAGGATCGTTACTGGGGACAAAAGCTGGGTTCACTTCCACCAACCGGAAACGAAGAGAGCGAGCAACGAATGGCGCCATTCCTCATCACCAAGTGATTTCCATATGTTTGGACCACTCAAAGGCGCAATGGGAGGAAAGAAGTTCCGTTCTGATGAAGAGGTACGCCACGCGGTGCATGAGCGGTTGCGTGGACTACCAAAAGAATTTTTTTCTAAAGGAATTTATGCACTTTGTATGCCCTGGAGGACTTGCATTGAGCGTGGGGGAGATTATGCTGAAAATTAATACAGTTTTGTACCACTTCTGCACAATAAATAATATTTTTAAAAAGTTTAAGGTTTTCATTTGACTCACCCTCGTACATTATCTATTTGTGTTTTAATAGATTTATTTTAAAAAGAGGTTTACGATTATTATATATGTTAAAAAAAGAGTGACAAAAGAGAAATGTAGAAAGAGGAAAAAGAATGGACGTACATGGATAACAGTATCTGACATTTTCAGTTAACAAATTATTAGAGATGGTTCTTATTGGTGTAGTGGGATATAGTGCAAATTACTTGAAAAGATGGGGAAAGGCGTAACTTCTATGTAGTTACGAGGTGGTTCACTCCATAGTTCGTGTTTTCAACTCACAAGATATGGAGTGAACACTGGCAAGACGGGTTACTTGTATGTGGTACCACACCCTGTGGTATTCCACTCACGTATGGAGCAAAAAATGGAAAAATTGGTAAATCTACGTGTATGCCAACCGTAAACTGTCGAGCTACTACCCACCATGAGGCACGTGACGCGATAAGGAAAGTACCTAAGAGGAGCAGATACGAATGGGGAATCACTGTAGTGACGATGTGGATCACGAATGGGGAAATACACCGAAATAAGTGACTTTGAAAAAAGCCAGATTGCTATGGCCCGGCGCCTTGAAACGAGCAGCTCGGAAACGGCGAAGCTGGTCCGCTTCTCGTGTACCATTGTCATGAGCATCTCTGGAAAGTGACTGAGCGATGATCGAAAACACAAGTAGCCGATCAGGTGTTGGACTCCACGTCTCGCTTTGTTTAGCAGGATGTGACGACAGAGTGAATGCACAAGTGTTTCTGAGCACCCCGTTTAGCGTACGTTGCTGCATATCGGGCTCCGCCGGCGAACGACTTCTGTAAATATGCAGCGCGCCGCAGGAGGAGCAGTCCGATGGGGGCAGCATTATGCTGTGGGGGATGTTAACCTGGGCTTCCATGGGACCTTTGAAGGCTCTGTAGCGACTCCGTACTAAGTGAACATTATTGCAGTTCACTTGCATCCCTTCATGCCTGATGTTTCCCCGACGACGATGGCATCTACCAGCCGGATAACTGTTCGGGTCACGAGGCCAGGATAATGTTACAGTGGTTTGAGGAGCATGATAATGAATTTAACGTTGACGTACTGGCCATCATAATCGCCTGGTCTGAACCCGATAGAACACAGTTGGGAAGCTATTGGGTGCCAGTTCCTTGCCGACAAACCAACTTCCCGTAATTTACGGGAATTGTGCCACCTGTGCGTAGGCAAATTGCTGGATGCATGCCACGCAGGGTCGATGCTTTGATACCTCGCAAAGGTGCACTCATACGCTCTTGAGCAGTTCGTCATAATGTTTTGTTCACCGATTATTCTTGTAGTAAAACTGAAGAACAGTCTACTTCGAACACTGATTCCGCAATATAAATTAATGCGAAAATCAACCTCCTTACACTGGTTCCCTTTAATTCCTCTAAGCGTATGCGTTACAGTTTCCCATGTACTGTGTCAATCTGTTACGATTCTAACAATCATCCTGGAAATCTTTCGGGGTTTCGGTAAACCCAACTTAACAAGGCAGTGCTCTGGAGTACTCTTCACTAGAGCATTGTGCGTTTGTTTCTTAAGCAGGCATTGTACTTTCCAGCTACTCTGGCAACAAATTTTCCGTACCTTTCTCTACTACTGATTTCCACTTGTTTGAGATCGCTTCGCAGTACGAGTACATGTCTAAACATTTATATCCTGGAACATGCCCCGCAATCTTACCACATGATGTAGACCTGTCATATATGTGTAGTGTTCATGTAGTACCGTTGTATGCGAGGAGAAATATGAAGAATTGTAAGCATAAAACTACATATGATGTCTGCTAATACCATTCTCTGACTGAACATGATCAGAACAATTCTCTGTAGAGAAATGTAGTGTGATCTTATAGGGTACTTTGGACAAGCCATAGTTAGCAAATCTGTCAGTTACGGTTATCTGTTCGTTACACATGTTTCGTTGCAGTGGTAGTAACGGGAGAAGACTAGTGGGCAGTTAATTTTTTTTTATTTTTTTAGAGGAACGCTTAACACGAATGCTGACTTATGTTTTCTTCACCAACTGGTTTCAGCCCAAGACCATGCTCAGGAAACTGTACGAAATAAAAATGAAATAAAATTCAATGACAGACATGACCTATCAGGTCAAATATTAGGATGTAGCATTACTAACAAGGTACTTACGTCAAAAGTTTACCACAAGACATAATGAAATTCAATAGTACAGATCCAATACAAAATGACTTTGTGAGAAGCAGGTGGTGATCGTTTTGAATGAAGGCAATAAACTGGCTCGGGAGAATCAATAACAGAATAACATACGTTCACTAACATCATGGTCAAGCACCATGAAATACGAAGATGTTGCAGAGATCGGTAATATGTGAATAAATCAAAGGTTTAGTCCCATGGTAAAACACACATATGTAAAAGTACTTTACAAAATAATGAAACGTATCGTAAATGAAAAATCTGAAAGACTAAAACAAAAAGTACTTATATAAAATAATGTATTTTATACTTACAAAAAAATTTTAAACAGTCTTTACGCTACTTGAACTTCATGTACAAAATATGACAATCAAAAACAGCCTATGTTTCTATAACACTTGAAACTTATGCTGTTGTAAACATATTTTGCTACGATGACTCTTTGTAATTATAAAGATACTTATATTATTTTAAATAGAAAAAGACTTGTTTTCAGTTTTAGTGTTTCATATATTTCATATACGATACATTATATTTTTCTGTAAACTATTTTATTTACAAGTGTTTTACTATAGGACTTAGCAATCTTTGATTTCTTCACGCGTTATCCGTGTTTGTGATATCTTCGTTTTCCATGGTGTTTGAAAATGGTTCAAATGGCTCTAAGCACTATGGGACTTAACATCTGAGGTCATCGGTCCCATAGACTTAGAACTACTTAAACCTAACTAACCTAAGGACAACACACACAGCCATGCCCGAGGCAGGATTCGAACCTGCGACCGTAGCAGTAGCGCGGTTCCGGACTGAAGCACCTAGAACCGCTCGGTCAAAGCGGTCGGTGCATGGTGTTTGACCATGATGTTAGTGAACATATGTGATTCTGTTAATGATTAGTGAAAGCTACTTCAGCTATATTATTACACATTTATTATTACTTATTACACATTTATTGCTACACCAGTTTTGTTCCGTTGAACGTTTTCAGATTGGCTTATACTAAACGCTCATCCACCGAGCTGTGCTGAAGTCAAGACACAAATGGTCTTCAGCATAATTCGGCGAAGATTTGGTTTAAGGAAACCTTAAGATGTTCAAAGAAGAAGTGGCCGTGCGGCTATAGGCGCTGCAGCCTGGAACCGCGAGGCCGCTACGGTCGCAGGTTCGAATCCTGCCTCGGGCATGGATGTGTGTGATGTCCTTAGGTTAGTTAGGTTTAAGTAGATCTAAGTTCTAGGGGACTAATGACCTCAGAAGTTGAGTCCCATAGTGCTCAGAGCTATTTGAGCCATTTTTTTTTGTTCAAAGAAACAATACCGGTCGTAACACAATAAATGCGTAGTAATACAGCTGAGGGGGTTTTCATTAATAATTAACATTAATGTCAGCTGTGGGCTCATCACGATCGAGATTATATGTGATTCTGTTCTTGACTGCCCTGAGCCAGTTTATTGTCTTTATTCGAATTGATCAACACCTGCTTCTTCAATGTCACTGTGTATTAGATCTGCACCGTCTGAATTTTTTTGTGTGTCTTGTGATTTCGTAAGATATAACAACATTTTAAAGTAAGTATCTTCTTCAAAATGTTGCATCCTAATTTTTGACGTTGCAGAACATGTTTGTCACTGAATTTATTTTATTTTTGTTTTGTATTTCATACAGTAACGTGAGCGTGGTCTTTGATTGAAAGATGGTGGTGAATAAAATACAAGCGAGTATTCACGCTATGCACTTCTTAAAATATATACAGGCTGATATCAGTCTGGAGTAGATGTACAATTTTTAGTATTTACTCTATACCCAAAAGCTGAGAACTTACCGACGGTATGAACATTAAATGTGAGGATACGAACCAAGCCTTTGTAAATTCTCGTGAGATTTATATTCTGATAACACCGGGAAATGAATCTAAGACAGACGCTTTTGTTGCACGTATTGAGAAGCAACTACTACATCAGCCCTTGGTGATTTATGTTGTATGGGCATTACGCCGTGGTCTACAGCATTTTCCTGTGCCTGACGTTTCGTCTCCTAATGCTGTAGACATCGTCAGAGGCTTTTAATGTGTAGTTAGTTAATTTTTAAATAGTGTCAGCGAATCAGACTGTTTGTACGCAGCCGCGCAACGTCGGGTGGTGATGTCATGTCAGCGCTGACGCAGATTGCAGACTCGTACCGACGTGTGTTACGGAATTTGTTCTGCAGAAGAGTTACAGCTGTTCCCTTTATTTAGCTCTAAGGCCCACAGTTTGTTTAGTTTAGCCATACTCCTCGCCTATTAAAGACGTTTTGTCTTTTTGAATTTCTGTGGCCTCTCTATAATCTTACATCAGTAATTATCCGACACTGATAAAAGCAGAATATCTGAGAAACGAATCTTGTGGTTCCCTGGGCCCAGTGTATGATCTGCGCTGCCGACTACAGCCGATTTATTCGTGTTGCCCAGACGATAATTTATTTTCCCTTTTTTGCTCTTAAGCTGGGCTGTGTTGCTTCTTTTAGTAGCTCCCATGTGCACTTGACGCCATGGGCAAGGGATTTTGTAAATACGTGCCGTGGCAAGCGGAAGACGTTAAGTCCATTGCAGTATTCAAATATTTGTGTGAGCATTGTGTCAATTCCATGTCTTCTCAGTGGTCTCCTGGTACGACTTTGTTTACGACTGATAGGAAGCAGCTGGTTCTTTTACATGACTTAGAATGTAGTGCGCTACTTATGTTTACGTCAGAGCAGCCGTTTCTTCTTGAAATAGTTATTAAATGATCAAGCACGATCCACCAATATTTAGAGCTGAAAATCTAATAACTACATCTTTACAGCCTGTGAGAATGCCTCCAGCACTAGGGGACGAAACTTTTGGTTCAGAAAAATGCCTCAGACGGCGGCTCAGTGCCAATAAAACATAAATCACCATGGATGTAAATATCGGCCGTGAAAAGCTGACCCATTTCACATGAGTTAATAACAAAAGACTAAAAAGATGTCAAGCGTTACAACATATATTTTTGTTCAATGAGACCATTTGATGTTTTTTAAAATCCAAGTTGGGAACAACATTTCTAACATCATACAGCATAATTTAGGAAAATCAAAGTGGTTGCCGTGTGTAGGTGAGTAGACACCTACGAAAGCCACTGTTAGCTATATCAGGTCATGGATAGTGTTGTGTTTCTACGCTAGAGGTGAGAAAAGACCTTTGGACGTAAACCCACATTTTGGCACACGCATGAGATGTTCGCTGTGAGAAATATAAGCAACGTCCGTAGCCACTGTGGGTATCGTCGTTAAGTAGCTAAGGTCACGGATTTGCAAAGAAACGAAAATTTTGGGCAGACTCAGGTTTTGATTCTGGGGGATCACAGTTCATTACTCTCGTGCCACAAATACTTTTCAAATGTTATATTTTAGTTCCACAACAGGTTTCCGGCTACCACGCCCACCTTCAGATGGCTAACGTTTTCAGTTACATAGACGGTCTGATCAACAGCGTGTCGTCGGCTCCCAAACTGCACAAGAACAATGGAGTATTTAGTACCACGTTATAAGTTGTCTCATTAATAAAAACACTCTAAAGTGCTTGCATTTATTTAGATATAATGCGAGATAAATGTGTTCACCTATATTACCACATGGACCACAACAAAACAAATCGCCATCTACTGAACACAGTTCTATCGCATTACATCTAAATAAATGCAAGCACTTTAGCGTGTTTTTATTAATGAAACAACTTATAAAGTGGTGCTAAATACTCCAATGTTCTTGTGCAGTGTGGGAGCAGACGACATGAAACCGTCTATGTAACTGAAAATGTTAGCCATTTGAAGATAGGTGTGGTAGCCCGAAACCCGTTATGGAACTAAAATATAACATTTAAGAAGTAATTGTGGCTAATTGCGTCATTCACCAACTATCATTAAAGGCGCGACGTTCACAAGATCGAACATGGATAAAATAAAGTTGTAAGAGTCCGTTCTCATTATAGTTCTTAAATAAGTGGCATGACATTTAATGCTCAAATTTTCCGATGATTGCTTCAAGTGATGTACTAAGCACTGGTGTAAGCAAATAGCCATTACTATAGCAAATTGTTTTATATGTAATATTCCAATTCAACAATTTATTATTATTATTATATTCAAGCAGTTTACTGGTATTATTGTTAGTATTATTAATAGGCATCTCCGGGAGTGGGGGGGTGGGGTGTGGGAGGAGCTGGGGATGGGGTGGCACGAGAGTAATGAACTGTGCTTCCCCAGAATCTAAACCTTCGTATGCCCAAAATTTTCATCTCCTTGTACATGCAGCTATCTTACAACTACCATAATTTATACGACATAAAATCGAAGCGTATATTACCCATTACGATTACTTCTCTTAGCAATTCGATTGTGAACACAGGTCTGCAGATCTAGGGTACGTGAGTATCTAAATGGGGAGAAAGTTGTTTCTGCTAGTCGTTTAAGCCTACATTCGGTATGTCAGTCTTCCTGTTATTTTTTCTTTGTGGGAGGTCTTTCCCTTTCAGTTGCCAGTTAGCTTCGAGTAATTTGCCCGTTCCATCTGCGAACTCACGAACGGCGTCAGATTTTTCGTTGGCAGTGGGTACAGTCGCCCTGTGGACGGACGTCTTTACATAGTCAGAACGATGTTTTCAGATGGCCAGGCCGCAACGCACCCACATCGTTAGACCCTCACGCAAACAGTTTAAAAGCAAACCGCATGAAACATTTTTAGACACTAAGTTCTCATGGTAAATGTTTTTCCCAAAAAAATTAGCTGAGAAATTTGGAAACGCCAGTTTACTCATATTGTGCTTGAAGGGGCGATCTATTGTGATTACTTAGGAGAAGAAGAACTTGTTAGGCGAGATCACTATAACGAACTTTATCGTAGATAACCGCTCATTTCAAGTTTTATTTACCTGGAAATTCAATGGAAAGATTTTTTGTGCAGCTGGGACACGATGTTTGCAATAACCTCAATGAAGACCTGAAGATGGCAACTTAGTTTTACCGAAACCGATTATCTACAGTGAAGTTTTTATAGCGATCTTGGGTAAGAAGTTCTTCTCATAAGTAATTTGGAAACTGATATACATAAAAGATTGCTGAGATGTGAGGGGCGGGGCGGTTCATGGTCCCTATGGAACTTACCCTTCCCCCTCCCCTCTCCTCGCACCACCGCCCCTCTTGTTTGCTGGATCCGCGCTTGATTGCCCGCCGTAGCAACTCCCGCTTGCCGTCGTTCAGTGTGGACTTGCCGGTTAGCTGCGCTGCGCAGTTGCCGCAATGCGCCTGCCAGTGCGCAGGTCGGGGCAGGGCTGCGTGCCCGCCACAGATAGCGGGAGGGCTGCCTACGCCACAGGCGCAAAAAGCGCGCCAGCTGCATAAACTGCCGCGTCACACGCTCCACTGCCACAGCTGCGTTAATTATGCAAACTGCTCCGCTAGAGACACTACTCCCGGCCACATATCTATAGCGGACACATGGCTTCCGTATAGAATAACAAATCTGCGGGCGATGCACACAGCAGAAGTGTCCTGACACACAGTTCGTCCGATTTGTCGATGCTGTTCACACAAGGGCAGCAGTAGAGTATTAATTACCACCTCGCAAAAAACAAAGTTGCTTATTTAATGTTACGATTGTTTGAAGGTACATTTCCGAATTCCTGTCACACACCTAGATCCCAGTAATAGGCTTCTAGAAAAGGCAAAAAAAAAGAAAAAAATGGCACAACCCACTCATAAACTGTAGTATTGTATAGCAATTGTTTTTCCTTAAAGGCACCTGTAACAATCCATGCTGAGTCGGAGGATGTATATGGCAAGAATACACTGTCAGATGACCCAGTAGTTAGGTAGCGCAGACGCTCTAAGTATGGTGAAGCAGTTCTGAATGACGAAGAACGAAGTGGTAGACAACGTCTTTCTGAAGAACTGGAGCGGTGGAGCCTTTGATGCTCGAAGACATTCGTACCACAGTGATCTACATCTAAATCAGTACTCCGCAAACCATCTGCTGGCTTGTGGCGGTCTCTATTTCTGGTATCATTAACTGATTCCCCCTTTCCTGTTCCACTCGGGAATGGCGTGTGGGAAGAATGATTGTCAGTAACTATTATATTAGCTCTAATTTCTCGGCTTGGTCAATCTTTCCTCGTTTGAAGAAATCACTGCAAGGCCAGCACTGCCGGCACGACAACGAGACAGCTTTCAATTTGGGACCTTACTTGAACAATCAAAATACAGACGTCTGTAGATAAGGTATCCATCAAGTTACACATCGTTGGGAAAAATGTGTGGCGTTGAAGGGTGAATATGGCGAGAAGGACAAATACCAAGCTTCACAGTCAAAGCTTGATTTTTTCGACTTTGTAATTAAAAATCTATGGCTATCTCATGTATACAAGTATCACATGTTTCACCTTCTTTTTCCTTAAGATCTACAAATATTGGCACAAAAATTATTTCAAACGAAGTTATGTAGTAGTAATTGCGGAATATATGTCAAATTGCAGGATTAAAGAATCGACGATGAATATTGCTATGTTGGGAAAAAATAGGCGAAGAACAGTGAAACGGAATGTTTAGTAAACGTAAAAACAGTCGTCAGATAGTTTATCAGTTTAAAGCCATTGTTCTGGATGACGTCACTATAGAACTGTTTCGGTAAGGTCCTTGTTTTCAGCCGTACGGCCGTGAATAAAACGCTGTCGTATATCCACGTTCTACGTCGTCTCGGTTATTTGTTATCATAACAGTTTGAGAAACGATGTTCGTTAACCTTGACGACCTTATGATTCTGAGACGGCCGCACAACATTTAGTGACGTCTCCGTCTGTGATTACTACGCCGCCCTTTGGCGTTTAATCGTAATCTACCTTCTTTACTTCTTGTGGTGTTGTTCTCAATCAGTTTCGCGCTTAGACCGGATTGTCCATAAGAGCAAGAGGCAGAATTACATTCTCTTTAAGTGTTACAACGATACAAAGTTGTACAACACGTGTATATTTCCTCATTTAATATCCCCTTGTTTTCGTCGACAATGGGGTGTTAGTCGTGTTAAAGTGTGTTTCGGTTATAATTCAAGAATGGAACCCGTATAGTACAGTACAATGTTGATTAATACCAGTGCGTGCAGAAAAGTAATACCTCCGAGTTTTTTTATTCTGTTCACAATATCGCTGAGGTATTACTAGTTACGCATACTAATCGGTCAAGTTTCCAGGTTCGCTGACCCGACTTCCAGCGCCCTGCCGCTAGAGGGCTCCGAACTTAAATGTGTAACATGGCGATATGTGACGTAACTATGTCGGCGCGTGGGAAACAGCATGCTGTAATCGAATTTCCAACGGAAGAAAACGTGCTTCCTATAGAAGGCCGTTGAAGAATGAAAGTTATGTACGGAGATGATCGTACTTACATCAGTAATGTGTGACGTTGGGTAGCTCGTGCTCATAATGACGGAAACGGTGGTGCTAACCACAAGGTGTGTGACAGAGTTCGGATTGGACGACAGTGTACTGCAGCCAATGAGACACATCGAAAGTAGATTGAAGAAATCATATGAGAAAACCTTCGGATAATACAGACACAGCTCTCAGGTACGTGTAGCATATCACGAGAACGTGTACAGTCCGCCACTGCAGAACTACGGTACACAAAACTGTGTGCACTGTGCGTGCCTCGAATACTCACACCTCACATGGAAGAGGAGACTGGATATCCGTCAACAATTTCTTTTGCGTTTTGAGTATGAGGATGATGGGTTCCTTAACATCACTGATGAAAGCTGAGTGCACCTGTTTGACCCCAAAAAAGAGGAATCAATGGACTTCCACCACAAACAACCATTGGCGCCAAAAATGTTCAAGAACATGCCGTTGGCAGGCAAAGTCATACTCACAGTGTTCTGGGATGTTCAAGGTCTGATGTATTTGGAATTCATTCCTAAACTCTATAAGGAACTGAGAGACCTCCAGAAAACTGAAAGCACGAATTCGAATACTTCGTCCAGACACAAAGCACCCTCTCCTTCAGCATGACAATGCCAGAACACAAGTTAGCGGTGCAACACTGGTTACAATCTGACGCCTTGGGTTGATTGTCGTCGGGTAATACTCCATGCAGCCCCGACATGGCCCCGTCTGATTTTCATCCGTCTCCAAAACTCAAAGAACATCTTCGAGGCTTCACGTTGAAAGTGATGAAGCAGTGCAGACAGAGCTCAGGTCATGGCTCTGGTCTCTCGTTAGGAAGAATGTGTTCGTCGCCAGGGTGACTATGTTGAGAAATAAATCTGTAGACATCTAGACATCTGTAGACGATGTAGAATGTTAATAAAGTTTGTTTTATTTAAAAAGCTTTAAGAGTTTAACGTAAAAAAAACCAGGAGGCATTACTTATCAACATGCCCTCGTAGAAATTTTAAGTACAATCCTAACAAGGCTCCCGACCGCTTATGAACTATATCTCAATGATATGAAGAATATCATTTTTATACACCACCATGAGGTGATGATAAACAAACGGTAACTACACCGACTAGAACTGGTAGCAAATAAAGGTTTCATACTCTTTCGATCCCACAGGTTACTAAAATCTACAGGTTCCTGTAAGATCCCCAATGAGTTTACACATGCCATGAGGCAGATTTCACCCCCTGGTTCTCCCGTGCAAGTTTTGCTGGTGGCAGTGTCCGGTCTTCATGTTAGCATGCGTTGTTCTCTCTAGGATGAACTCAGCAGAGTGAGGTGAATGCTTGCTGAGTGTAACGAATACATCTGCAGCTGACCGCGACAGGCTGACTGGCGGCTGCATTCCCGTCGAAGATGTGAACCGACACAACGGTGCGCAGGCGCGACTGCTCATCTTGCTTACTGTGGAGAAGTGAGGGAGTCGGCGCACCAGGGATCAGCGTCTCCTAGACCTGTCAATCTTCCACAGGGAGCAGAGGTCGCCGGCGAACCTTCGACTCCGACTATCGAAAGTTCGGAGTCGGCACCCAAAGGAGGAAATTAACTGCTTCAGCACTGATCCGCTTACAACTTAAAAAATATGTTGAGTTCCGCGAAGGACAGCTGTAACATTCAAAATGCAGTCGATAAAGGTGCAGTGGTATAAGGCAATCTGAAGATAATGGAAGGCTCCAAATAAGTAAAATGAAACAACGAGCAAAGCAGCTGCTGCATTTTTTCAGTGAATTGAGTCTACACGTACGGTTCTCTAGCACTACTGGCAAATAAAAAATTGTAGAGGAGAATTAATCTATTGAAACTAAACAAAGGTTTGCAGTTTCTATGTTGGGCGATCAAGAAGTTTCCGTCTGAAGGCGTTGCCGCAGCGTATATGCAACGAAGCATGATTCAAGATGCCGGTATATAAGCAACGACGGGTAGGAAACGGATTAGAGTTGCATTCGTGTCTTTCCGGCGTGCATGCGATAAATGCGGAAACGTGAACTACGGCGACGTTATTACGAAATGCGTCCCAACAGAACCGATGTGCTGTTACGAACACCGGTAGACATCCGTCAGAGAATGAAGAACGTGTATGGGGCAGCGTGTCCGTCAAAAACCAACGTTGTGGAATGCGGCACCAACGGGTGCTGCTGCTTCATGGTAACGCTCTCAAGAGTCGACGGTTCTTGCCAGATGGGGATGTGTACCAGACAGTAACGGACTTCTTCACACTGCAGGACACTGTGTTTTTACCAAACGAGTTATCTTCAACCTGATGCGTCCTTGCAAAGATTGGCTCAATATTCACAGTGATCTTGCCCGACTGTCTTATTGATTCACGACTGCACAGTCTTCGAGAGGAAGCTTTTTGA
Source organism: Schistocerca serialis cubense (assembly GCF_023864345.2). Classification (NCBI taxonomy): domain Eukaryota; kingdom Metazoa; phylum Arthropoda; class Insecta; order Orthoptera; family Acrididae; genus Schistocerca; species Schistocerca serialis. The sequence continues at coordinate 690,064,922 of NC_064639.1, forward strand.
TCACCCCTTATAGTGGAGCTTCTACGATAGCTTTGGTGGCGGCCTTTGCTCAGCAGCTGCACTGCTAGCCATCAAAATTGCAACTCCAAAAGCACGGCAAATAACGAAATTTTACGTGTTGTGCCTCTACGGTAGGAAGAAGACATGATTCAATTTGAAGGTGATTTAGGGATGAACAGGGTGCGAAATATACTGCACGGAGCTACACCTTTGGTAGCAACATCGGCTCTAAAGCGGCTGGGTATCGAGACGAGCAGAGCTTGGATCACAGATACTAGTACGTCATTCTGTACTGCTTCAACTGTGAGCCAATCTTCGTTAATCGCAGTGGCCCGCAAGTGGTAATACTCCATGACCTGATCTTTTACATGAGATAGACATCTGAAGAACACGATGGCCATGGCTACAGTCGAACACCCTCTATATCGATGTAGGTGAGGAGAGCATGAGAAACATGCGTTCCCGCTTTATCTCGTTGAAACATAACGTTAGGGAAATTTCAACGAGAAGGCACAGCCACCGGCCTTAATTCTTTAGAAATGTAACCACTGCTGTCCCAATAAGCTGATCGTGGGGTTTACCCAGAGGCACCACATACCATTACGCTAGGTGGCTATTCCATAACAGAATGCCGAACTTAATATGGCGACGCTGATTGTCCTCGGGGCCTCCACACACGGATACGTCCATACTGATGCTGGATGTTGCGCCAGGACTGTTCTGAAAAGAAGTAGCGGTGCCACCCGTGTGTCCAGTATTTTCGCCTGTGTAATGGCTCTAAGCACTATGTGACTTGACATCTGAGGTCCTCAGTCCCCTCGACTTAGAACTACTTAAAGCTAACTTAAGGACATCACACACACATCCATGCCCGAGGCAGGATTCGAACCTGCGACCGTAGCAGCAGCGCGGTTCCGGACTGAAGCGCCTAGAACCGCTCGACCAAAGCGGCCGGCTCGCCTGTGTGCCACTGTTTTACTGCGTCATGGGGATCTGCAACAATGCTGCCATGCTGACAGTCCGTGGTGTCCCAGTTGTATTCGATGAGTCTGTATGTATGCTTGTCCCACTTTCCTCACTCAAGGTATGTAATGCAATTGTACTATCCTGTAACCTCGAGCTAACAATACGCGTGTCCTCTGCTGTGCTAGTCATGTGCGTTTGTTGGTATTCTGTATGACGTTGAGCTCCACGGCCCTGAACCGGCAGATTTTGTATTTGGATGACAGTTGTGGGATCCTGGCCACTGCGATCTGGAATGTCGCAGAGAGGTAAATCGCAGTCTCGGTAGGTCACAATCTAGCGCCTGTCGAATTCCAACAAGTGTTAGTAGTTTCTCTTTCTTATTAGAGGCATAACACGATCTTCTGATAGCCAACTGGGAGACGTAAGGTTCAGCTCGGTGATATTCTCCGTAGTGTCACTATAATGTGGACGTGCTCGGTTTCGAACGTTTGCGATGTCTGTCGAATTTCGTGGTCGTGTCGAGTTCTGAGAAGTGGGAGAAGCCATATTGGACTTTGTCTTTTTGGTTGGAACTTGTATTTGATAGGTTTTGAATTACAACGTATGTCCTACGAGTAAATGTTGCTTCAAATATTTAGGATCCCTCGAAAACGCGTCCTTACTGGTACGATAAAGAGGTATCGGTGGTGACAGCCTTCAGCAGGTATAAGTACAAATCTAAGTCACGATTTGTGAGCGTCGATGATGACATAGTGGTTAGGAGTGTCGTGTAACGAAGATAAATTTACTAGGAGCACTTGTTCGCGCACTGCTACTTCTAATTTTTTTTCTTACCTTCATTTTTCTGAAATATTCTGATATCTTCTTATTAATTCATAAAAACTATGTTCCGTGATATTCGTGTTAAATGTACATACAGATATAAGAGCGCTCTGTCCCAGGAGTGACTTCTCATTGTTAATAAATCAAGCGTGAAACAAGCATATTCCAGTTAATACACAGAACATGCTCATCACCTGGTAAAACAAACTAGGCATCACTCAGAATAAAAACGACAGAAAAGACCGACACTTCTGAAAAAGTAATAAAAGATAACTTAGCCTCAGCCTCCTACAAAGTACAACGGAAAATTTAGAGCTAGTTGTTTTAGGAGACTTTTTTACCAAACAGGAACATTTTCAATGAAAGAACATATGAAAAAGAAATGTATTCTGGTATTGATACATGAATGTTCCTGCTGCTGTTTTTTCTCGCTCTTTCAGTTACTTTCGCGTGGAAAGAAAGAAGTTTACTTTTCTCGTGTTGTATTATAATTTTTCGCGCAAATTAGAACGTAGCCTACTTTAGACAACCAACACACTTTAACCGCTGGAGGAACTTATTGTTAAGTACTTTTTATAATTCATATATAATAACGATTATGAAGTTGTAAGGTTCTCATCCTCACAGACAAAAAAAGTCAACAAAAGTCTCCAAAATCGCAATGAGTCTACCATCTGAAAGTATGGGTTGCTGCTTTTGTTCGCGTGCAAGAAGGGATACCACAGTTGCAATGATACTCCAAGTTTACGGTCCGCAGCTCGTGGTCTAGTGGCTAGCGTTGCTGCGTCTGGATCACGGGGTCCAGGGTTAGATTCCCGGCCGGGGTGGGGATTTTTCTCTGCCCGGGGATTGGATGTTTGTGTTGTCTTCATCACTTCATCATCATTTGTGACAGTGGCTAGATTGGATTGTGGAAAAATTGGACTGTGTAAAATCTGAAACTTTGTACGAACGCTGGTGACCGCGCAGTTGAGCGCCCAAGAACATCATCATCATCATCCAAGTTTACAATAATTTTTCTGTTTCAGAGGGGTGTTAAGGTAACGCTCTTTTTTTTTCTCGCGTGCAAACGTTTTTGTATACGTAAGTGAACGATGCTACGTCGTGTATATAGTCCTCAAACGAAAAAACTGACCAATGAAAATAAATTCGATAAACTGGTCAAACCGAGTAAGACGAGGCAAGACGTGAGTTGCCAATGTTGCGCAACCTATAAATACGTTTCTATTTATTAATGCTGATGATGCACATACAATAATTGTGCATTTGCACACAGCATTTCTGAAATAGATGTAAGCTGGTTAGTCGCACATTTCTTTCATGCTTGGAAGAAATTATGTATCGAAAACAGCAACCACCATATTATTTCTAAGGATATTTACTTACGGCACCAAGCAAACCATACGTGAGCTTCGTGCCACATGACGCTTACCGCGCTCAAACTTGATACGACCGTGAAAGTCGATAGATTCTCGAATGGTCGAAATTGGGCGCTAGTACATCAGAGGCCAACGAGATATACGGGCCTTACAACGATCTTGTGACGTCACACTAATAGGCCTGTCCGTCAAACTTCGCGCGAAGGCTCGGCCCACGAGAAATCAATTTTTAATTGAAAAGGTACCGACTAAAGTTCTTAATTTGGTCGTGTGCATGCATTTAAACAAGCAGTCAAGAATTTTTAAATTCGTGTGAAATAGTCACTCGCTCCCTGCCGGAGACGGCTGCTGGCACTCGTAAGATCAGCAGTCAGGTGCTGTGACGTAGGCGCCACGGCCTGTCTTTCTCGTGGGCCTCGAGTACGTCATAATGACGTCACGGAGGTGTCAGCGCGGCGAACTTAACGTCTCCCTAGTCAACCAACATTCAAATGCGATTTCTGTGTGAGGAACCCGGTGGGTAATTTTTCCTTACATACGGAGTGTAGATGGCGTTGCAGGCTGTCTTCACGTCGGTGCAGTTTCAATGACCATCAGTGCCCTTATTAGCAGCACATGTGGACTGTGTCACGAGTCCCCTGGATGGTGTCAGCCAAGTGACGCGGAGGTAGTTTGGGCTCGCGCCCAGCCCAGACGGGCAGTAAATAACGGGCTGTGTGGACAGCGGTCCAGCAAGGTGCGTCTCGTCAGCGGCTCTCCGCGTCGCTGGCAAACACTACCCGCCTGCCCCCCTGGTACAGGCCAAATAAACCGCAGTGCGCCGCGCCAAGCCGCGAGGTCGTTCGCTGGGGCATGCCCTGGCTCGGCGAGCAGCCGACCTCAGTGGCGGTAGACAAATGACACGTCTCTTCAGGATGACGGCAATGCCACGAGGAAGCAAATGACTTCCAGCTATAGTATGTCACAATATTCTCCATTTTTTAACAGCGCGATGTTCACGCTGAGATCCAAGCAGTACAGGTTCTTAGTGACATATGAGGCTCTGCTAGACGACTTAATAGAGTCATTACACAAGAAAGAACTGGTAATCGGTGGATTCAGATAAACTTTTGGACTACAGTACTGATGAAATAGCCCTGTGGGACAAAGTAAAAATCAACAACTCTGAGTTACAAAACGCATGAATGCCATGTATAAGCGGCGAGCAAGAAGTCCAGAATCGATCTGTCAGTCACACAAAACTGTCGTGAGCGATGATGCAGTCGTCCAAACGTCATACCACATTGAAGATACCCACTGGTAAAAACCGCTCCTTGCTTCGTGAAGACGAGCGGTTCTAGGCGCTACAGTCCGCCACCGCGCGACCGCTACGGTCGCACGTTCGAATCCTGCCTCGGGCATGGATGTGTGTGAGGTCCTTAGGTTAGTTAGGTTTAAGTAGTTCTAGATTCTAGGGGACTGATGACCTCAGATGTTAAGTCCCATAGTGCTCAGAGCCATTTTGAGCTTCGTGAAGAAGCTCCTAACTGCCTGCTGCACATTCTGGTCCGATAGAGATCGTCGACCCTTTAAGGCCTTTTCTAAGAAGTCGAAGACCTGATAATAGCAATGACAGAGATATGGACTATAGGGCGGGTGCTCTAATGATTACCACCTGAGTTGACCTAACTTTTGCGGTATGTCATTTGTGAAATTGGGAAATGCGTTATCATGAGCAGAAGGGAACTTGGAGCACCATTCCACTATGTTGGTTTTCGACAGACATGCAGGCTCATACACCTTCTTCATTCTCCGATGGATGACTACCGGTGTTTATCCTTCGGCAGCCAAGAAAAGAATAAGAGCACACTGGTCCTGTATGGACGGATTTTGTAATAACGTCGTTATACTTCACGTTTCCACACTTACCGCCCGCACGTCTGAAAGACATGAAAGTCACATGAATGTCTTGCCTACATATCGGCCCTTATATACCCACATCGGAGTCGCGCTGCGGCAATATCCTGAAACTGAAACTTTTGATCGCCCCTTATATCAATAAGATGGCACTGACAAGGGAAGCATACACTCAGCACGCCATCGATTTCGATCGTCTTTCGCACTGTTACAACACATACGAGGGTATAACAAATGCTGCCCTAGTACAGTGCAGTTCGCAAGTGTGTTCGAGAAATCGAAATTCGAAGTTTTACTAGCCAGCTGAATACCGTACGAGAGCGTCACCCGTCGAGCAGCAAAAATTGCGCTCACAGTAGTGCCGACAACACTGGCTCAGACCGCATCGCCAGATATCGCCCGCTAACATCGGCCGACAGCTTTGTCACAGTGTGCCAGATCTCTCCCTCGTCGGTTTTTGGCGGGATGAATGCCGCGACACGTCTGTGCTTAGAGATAAGTCCTGCATTGCGCCTTTTACTATTAAAACGTCTCCGAATGCATATGAATGAGCTATATCTGTGGCCAATACCATCCATACACTTTTCCTCAGTTACTGAAACAACCAGACAAGTTTTACGAACGTATGAGAACAAAGTGAGAAACATTCCATTACCTACTCGATTTATGGTGGCACTGAAAAGCAATACAAGTTCGTAAAATGTGTTTCTTTCAGCAGAAGTTCTTACGCCGGTCGTATTGGTTATTTCTTTTTGAAGATTAATTTATGTTACAGCAGATGTCACATTTTCAGAAAGTATAGCAAAGTCGTCTGAAAATTCGAGACAGTGTATTCCAATATCTTTGTTTTCTCATCTCAACCTTACTGGGGAAATCTCGTAGACCTATTCATGTAGTTTTCATTCCAAATTCTCACTATATTTCTAGAACGCAATTAAAATGAACTGCAGATAGATAACCTGGCAGTACACCGGTGTTTGCATCGAAGGTCTGTGATATTCCTCCAATAAATTTCATTTTACATAATGTATCTATTAGTGTTTTACGGAACAGATTAGCTAATTTAAAGTTTACATCAAATTCTCGGATTACATTACCTAAAATTTCTATGCCAACAGAATCAAAGACCACTTTGAAATCAACAAATATTATTACAGTTTCTTTTGAATTCAAAAATGGTTCAAATGGCTCTGAGCACTATGGGACTCAACTGCTGTGGTCATAAGTCCCCTAGAACTTAGAACTACTTAAACCTAACTAACCTAAGGACAGCACACAACACCCAGCCATCACGAGGCAGAGAAACTTTTGAATTCAGTAATCTGTAGCGAATGATCGTTCTCGGATTAAATATTTGTTCACAGCATGACCTCCTTCTAAAACCGCCTTGAGATTCACCTAGATTATTGTCGAGTGTTGTTCCTATTCTGCTCAGTAGAATGCAGGAAAATAATTAATACGCAATTAGCAGCAAAGAATTTCCTATGTAGTTGTTAATACGTTGTTTATTGCTTTTTTATTTTGTGGGTATATCAAGGTTACCTTCCACTCTCCTGGGATTTTTTCTGTTTTGCAGATTTCTTCAAAGATTAATTTTAACTCAGTTGTTATTTTTGCTACAAACTATTTCAGAAGGAGTCCGCTTTAATAGTCGTCTCCACTAGCTTTATTATTTTTAAGGTGTTAATTATTTCTTCAATTTCTTTATTTCTATTATTACTTCATCTTGAAGAAACTTGATTCGTTGTAGCAGTACAAGTGTTTGGTGGAAGATTAGAAAAGAAAAACATGACGAGACTGCAATGCATTTCGCACAGATTCGCAGTCACATGACGAGACTGCAATGCATTTCGCACAGATTCGCAGTCACATGACGAGACTGCAATGCATTTTGCAGTTTCGCAGCCTTGCACTGGTATAGTTAGTCGCCGGCTGCGCTCTCGTATGTTGTTCAACCAGTTCGTGAAACTTTGAACCTCGTTTCTCAAACACGCTTATAAAGAGCAACGTACTAGAGCACAAATTGTTACATCTAAGTGTGTACCATAAACGTGCAAAAGGTGAACAAAAGTGGTGAATTGTTTTCAGATAAATTTCTAGATTCCATCTCTGGATTGCAAACATAATGTGCTAACGAAATTACCATGAAATCCAGGCCATTAACTGGTTACAGGCATTGATAAATGCATCCGCACTAAAGAAGATCATTGGCCGGCAAGCCTTATCTATATGAAGACGGTATCTGTTCTTTCGGACAAGGCCAATGATCTTCAGTGCGGATGGACTCACAGTGCTGAAACTCTTACGGGAATCGGTAGATTGACTGCCTCGAGTAATGAGTATAGTGGGCAGGGGCACTACAAATGTAGTGTGTGGACATTAAGTTGTAAATGTGGGTCTCACGGGGAGCGTACCAGAGATAAGTTCCTGCATTCACATTACACTCTGTGTTCTCGATGGCTCAGTCGGATAGAGCGTCTGCCATATAGGCAGGAGATCCCGAGTTCGAGTCCCGGTCGGGGCTCACATTTTCAACTGTTCCCGTTGATATTTATCAACGCCTGTAAGCAGCTAATGGTCTAGATTTTATGGTAATTTCATTCTTCGAGAGCTGCTAAATCACCAATGGTATCTGTTCTACTTCCAACTGGTCCTTATAACGACTTTGCCAATTTCTGAGGATAAAAATTTCGAACTGAGAGTATTCCAGTTGGCAAAAAGAGAATACATTTTATTACCAATTTAATAAACATCGGCCAGCCCATTTCTTTAACAATCACCTTCTCCAACTCATTATAAGCTCCCCAGTAACACCTGCTTTGGGGTAAATCGCTGTACACACTATTCGAAAAGTCGCAACAGAGGAACACTTAAAATTAAGCGCTCCCGTGCTGAAGTGACAAGGTCGTCGCCGCCACTCTGAAGTTCCGGTAACACTGAGCGTCCTTCAGTAATCGCGAAAATGTTTCATAATCGCTCAGCAAAACTTAATTGGCACACGCTGCAAGAGAGGCGTTCTGCATTAATGAGAACTTTACTGCAGATATCCCGAGTACGTACATTCCCGGAAGAGTCAGTGAACATATTACTTCCCCCACATAGTTCTTACGATATAACGACAACGAGAATACATGAGAAATTAGAGGTAATACGGACGTTTGTCGAGACTTATTCTTCTCACGCGTCATTCACGAGTGGGAGAAGAAGGGGAGGGTTCGTGCGGGTAGTGGGTGGGGTGGGGAGGGGAGGGGCAAGTATATAGTGACACCAGAAGTACCCTCCGTTATAACAAGGCATCTGCTACAAACGAAAATGGCGTAAGAAGCACCTCGCCTTGAGCAAAGCCTGCTCTCCCTTACCCAAACAGTTGAATATTTGTGACGACGAAGAATGTGAACGCTGTTGTTGCTCTTTTAACTTGTAGCATTTTAAGCTGTTCTCTTCGGTTCCTGCCTCACCACGCATTTGGATATAGCGGCGTATTTGGAAATAAATAGCAAATATTTGTGACAAGCGACGAATTATAAATGTCATTGCTGCTCGTTCGATTCGCTGGGTTTAAGCTGTATTCTTAGGTTCTTGCCCAACCAAACACTCAGAAATTGCCACATATTCCGAAATAAACAGTGAAACATTCGTCACAATGAAGAATTTGAATTTCATTGCTCCTCATTTTATTCGCAACAATTTAAGCTGTCCTCTTAGGTCCCATATTCGGAAATGATCAGCGAAATATTTATTTCATATTTCGTTTTCAAATCAGTCGGAAATATAAAGAACATAGAACATTGCAGGGCATTCCAGTATTATATTCGTAAGAAAGTGTCAGAATGTGTTAATAACAAAGATTGTAAAAATTGGCATATAGCGGGACGCAAAGCTGTTTCCTTTTACTCTGTAATTCACGACATTACCCATTACACTACGCCGTAGTCATACGATTTTCGCCTTTTGTCTTGGGTATCATGGCATTTCTTGGAGGATTTTTTCCTTGATGCGTGTTTGTGATTAAACTTCAATGCGCCATTGCCTTGAAACGGCGTATTGCAGCTAAATATACCGCAACAAATAGCGCATCTGCTGCATGAGTAATTTCCGTTTGGAGAAGATGCTTGTACTAGGTTTAAAGTCTTCATATCCGTCACACTCCATAAGACGGCCTGTCCAGTATAGATGCACACGTAGAGAAAAGCCTATTGTCGTTCAGAGATATTGCTGTTCACGTTAGTCGGGCTCCCTCCAATATCAAGCGAATATGGGACAAATAGACACAGATTGTTTCAGCGTGGAAGGTCGTAATACGATCCCTCCTTTCAATCATCGTACGAACGTCGAAGTAACCGAACGCTGAATAGAAAATCAACTACAATCGCTTAGCAGGTGGAAAGGCATCAGTATCAGATGAGACAACTGTGAGAGTCTACAAAGATTACGCGAAAGGACATGCTCCACTTGTAGTAGGAAAAGCGGATGCCAGACTGAGATTCATGGGAAGAATCTTAAACAAATGTAACGCATCCATCTTTCACTAAGGAAGTGGCTTACAAGGCGCTTGATCGACCGACCCTTGAGTGTTGTTCATCAATCTGGGAGTCTTACCAGGTAAGAGAGATGGAAGAAAAAGAAGATCCATCGAAGAGCGGCGCGTTTCGTGACACGATCGTTTAGTCGGCACGAGAGTTTTACAGAGATGCTCAACAAACTCCAGTGGTAGACGGAAACAGAAGTACTCCTTCGCACATGCGGTTAGTTGGCTTGAGTAATGTGATGTAGATAAGGAAACATAAAGGCAATAGTCAACGCTTGCAGGAAATCAGCGGGTCCATTTGACTAGCTCTACAGGTCAGGGCATATTATCCCTTAGCCGTGCATGTTCGTGGACACGTCACATACCGTGAGTCAGGAAGTGCCTTTGTCTGCAGCTAGACGAGCGTTCACACTGACGGTGATGTGTGATCTGGAGCAGCACGGATTGTCAGGAGGGCAACCACTGTCGCAGCTTCTCTTGACGCGGCAGCAGAGAGAGGCGCCGGCCACGGAGCATCCAGCGCAGACACGGGCACAGCACGTCATCTCTGTAGGCGAGTTCTGCCGTGGCGTACAGTATGCATCGCTACGGACGCATCCATGTGTGGAGGCTCCGAGGAGAACCGACTTTGCCAGACTGCTCTCTATATCGTCATAGGGGATCACCGCTTGGCGTGATGGTATGGCATGTCTTTGGGTGCATAACACTATCACTCTATGATGTGCATAGTTGCTGATCAAGGCCGCTACATTTCTGACGTGTTAATGCCAGTGGCTGTGTCCTCTCGTCGAGTAACATATACCTACAGTTGCCACATCCAGCACGCTCTCCAAATCTCGCATCCTACTGAAAACATATGGTTAAGAGAGACCAAGAAACTTGTACGCCAACACGGACCAGTCAGTGCGATTTATGAACCGCGACAGACATCCGACACCAGTTCACCTCTACGACCAACCGTGTTAGTGCCATTGTTGCTGCCACAGGTGGTAGCTCTGTGTATTAAATTTACGATCCTGTACACCCTACAGGTTTTGCGCAGAATCGGAGAGGAGAGGAATATGTGTAAAACACTGTTAAGGAGAAGGAACAGGATCACAGGACATTTGTTAAGACACCAGGGAATGACTTCCATTGTACTAAAGGTAGAGTGTAAAGGCTGTAGAGGCAAACAGAGATTTTAATACACCCACCAAATAACTGAAGACGTAGGCTGCAAGTGCTGCTATGGGATGGAGAGAATGGGACAGGAGAGCAATTTGTGGCAGGCCGGACTAAGCCAGTCAGAAGACTGATGACTCAAAAGAAAAAACCGGTTACTCAAAATATGGATAAAACCGCACGCACGTTCGATACAAAAACATCGCATTGTCAGCACTGTAATACCCAACTAGCGTACCGTGTGTTAATTGTTATATTGGTCGATTGGCTCCCTATTTGGGATAAGTCGGTTGTAGGCAACGTTACTTATCTTACAGAACTGTGTGAAGTAGTCATTGTTGTACGCTGCGTTACTGTACCGTACTTCACTGATTACGTACCTGTTTCCATCCCTTGCGATATGTGTGCAGAACTGTTCTAGTTAGGGTCTTTACTGAACGTATCAGTACATAAGATGACTCAATTTTCCGCTGCGAACATTATTAAAGCGATTTATACACTATGTGATCAAAAGTATCCGGACACGTGGCTGAAAATGACTTCCAAGTTCGTGGCGTCCTCTATCGGTAGTGCTGGAATTCAGTAAGGTGTTGGCCCTCCCTTAGCCTTGATGACAGCTTCCACTCTCGCAGGCATACGTTCAATCAGGTGCTGAAAGGTTTCTTGGGGAATCGCAGCCAAATCTTCAGGGACTGCTGCACTGAGGAGAGGTATCGATGTTGGTCGGTGAGGCCTGGCACGAAGCCGGCGATCCGGAATATCCCAAAGGTGCTCTATAGGATTCAGGTTAAGACGCTGTGCAGGCCAGTCCATTACAGGGATGTTATTGTCTTGTAACCACTCGGCCACAGGCCGTGCATTATGAACAAGTGCTCGATCGTGTTGAAAGATGCAGACGCCATCCCCGAATCGCTCTTCAACAGTGGGAAGCAAGAAGATGCTTGAAACATCAATGTAGGCCTGTGCTGTGATAATGCCACACAAAACAACAAGAGGTGTAAGCCCCCTCCATGAAAACCCGATCACACCATAACATCACCGCCTCCGAATTTTACTGTTGGCACTACACACGCTGTCAGATGACGCTCAATGGGTATTCGCCATACCCACACCCTGCCATCGGATCACCATAATGTGTACCGTGATTCATCACTCCACACAACGTTTTTCCACTGCTCAATCGTCCAATGTTTATGCTGCTTACACCAAGCGAGGCGTGGTTTGGCATTTATCGGCGTGATGCGAGGCGTGGTTTGGCATTTATCGGCGTGATGCGTGGCTTATGAGCAGCCGCTCGACAATGAAATCCAAGTTTTCTCACCTCCCGCGTAACTGTCATAGTACTTGCAGTGGATGCTGATGCAGTTTGGAATTTCTGGATAGACGTCTGCCTATTACACATTACGACCCTCTTTCAACTGTCAGCGGTCTCTGTCAGTCAACAGACGAGGTCCACCTGTACGCTTTTGTATTGTACGTATTCGTTCACATTTGCACTTCACTATCACATCGGAAACAGTGGACCTAGGGGTGTTGTGTACCGTGATTCGTCACTCCACATCTCGCATACAGACGTATGACACAAGTGACACCCAATCACCTGACCTCGTTCGATGTCCGTGAGTTCCGCGGAGCGCCCCATTCTGCTCTCTCATGATGTCTAATGACTACTGAGGTCGCTGATATGAAGTTCCTGGCTGTAGATGGCATCACAATCCACCTAATATGAAAAACGTATGTTTCTGGGGTTGTCTCGATACTTTTGATCACATAGTGTACTTATGTGCATGACTTGGCGGCGGGGTGAAGCGCAGATTAAGGTGCCTGTACTGCGAGACACAGGCGTGGCTCTTTCCTCTCGCACCCTCTTCACCTATCGGTGGTCAGTGTGGGGGCGGGCTTACTTCCTTCACTTCCCGCAGCCCTGTCTGACAATGGGCTAACTTATAGTTAACAGACTGTATGTCTGGCTACAGTAGAGCTTGCCCCTGTAGGTATGATACACGTACCTGATGTCCATTCAAACGAGAAAGGAGGGGAGTCTTTCATACCTGTTCAGAAGAGGAGACTGGGGAAGATTTCGTGATGAATGCACATCCGTATGATGGATCCGTAAACCACGGTCGCCGGGAGTGAATAGACTGCAGATGATGGCGCTGGAGAAGTTTGTGCAGTTGCGTTTCTTCCTCCTAACGGTAACGCTGAAGACCATGCGAGAATGTGGGTCAGTTTACTCTGAGGAGTGCTTGAACTCTATGCTAATTGCTGACAAATGTTGACATTACTTGAAAAGCTTGGAGGACGTTTGGGATGCCTGCCCGTGTTGAGACTTATAGTTGTAGAGACGTTATTCGTAACCCTAAACTAGGAACGTGCTTGTTTTGATACCCATAGTGCTCACGAAGAGACGAAGCACCTGAACGCCGATGTCCTGCAGATCATCGTTCCATCCTGCACCATCCGTGTCCTCTCTCTGTAATACATGAAAGTATTCGCAGTTGCGAATATGGACAACCATCAGCTGTGTGATGGAAAAACAATAGTGGAAATTTGTGTGTGACCCGGGACTCGAACTCGGATTTCCCGCTTATCGCGAGCGGTCGCCTTACCATTGGGCTACCCGAACACTATTCACGGCTAGATGCTACCTTCTGTGTGTCGTCAACCAGCGTCTACAGCCGGAACTCTTATATCCATTATGTATATTCCCATACAGGGGAGACATTTTAACTGAAAGTCGCTGATAATCGCCAACTGCGAATACAAATAATGTATTTCATAACAGCTGCAATCATAGCAGTGCGTGTTCCTTCGTAGATGCATACACATCTGAGGAAATACTGCATCGTACTTCGGAACAACACAGGCACTGCAAAATCCTATCCCTCTATAATGCCTGTATCTAAATATGCTGTTACTTTGTAAGAGGGTCTGCGAATCACGATGGGGTTTACTATTTAAATTCCGAGTACATTCCAGGGAGAGTTGGCCAACATATTACTTCCTCCCAAGCAAGTCTTGCGAAATGATCACAACGAGACAGTTCGAGAAATTAGGGGTAATACGGAGTTTTACAGACAGTGATTCATTCCACGCGCCATCCGCGAATGGAACAAGGAATGGGGGATCAGACAGGGTACCAGAGTACCTTCTGCACACATAGTCAGGTGGTCTGGAGAGTACAGATGTAGATTCACCGGTCTCCTCCAGAGGTCCCAGTGACGTCATGTCATGTCTTCCAGACCAGCAGGACGTTAAGTGGAGACAACAATGTGAGTACAGCTCCTGGTCCTGTGTCGAGACGTGACGTTCCTGACAGCGTTCATTTAGGAATTATCATCAAATAGAAGAGATTAGTTAGCTATGTGTAGTGCTCAAATGTTTCAAATGACTCTAAGCATTATGCGACTTAACATCTGAGGTCCTCAGTCCCCTAGACTTAGATCTACTTAGACTTAACAAACCTAAGGACATCACACACATTCATGCCCGAGGCAGGATTCGAACCTGTGACAGTAGCAGCCACGTGGTTCCGGACTTAAGCGCCTAGAATCGCTCGGTCACAGCGGCCGGCTATGTGTAGTGCATCAGAGCGTGTCTAGCGGCACTTACTCGAACAGTTTAATGAACGCAGACAGGTGGCTACATTACTAAAACGTTTTGGTCGCTGTGTGTGGAGTAAACACGTTGGGTAGCGAAAGCGGTGGCCGTAAATCCTCTGGGCCACGTGGACGACGCGACACGCGGAGCAGAGCGACGTTCCACAGCGGCCGCAGGCTTTCGCGGCCGTGGCCGCCTGGCACAGTGATTCATGGCCGGGGCGGCTATTCCTGTCCAGACGGCACGTCGGGCTTCGATCAATCGAGCTGCCACCTTGTTTGTACACGCCAGACGCAGCGCAATAAACGTCTCGCACTCACCTAACATCGCCGTCCCCTCGGCAGAACTATTAACGTCACAGTTCTGTACACATGAGAAAAAGATTACTTTCGTAACTTTGTTTATACAAAGCGATCAGAATTTACTCCCACTGTGAATTTACAGATTTATGGCGAGGACTTGTCTTCCAGACCGCCGGCCGATGTGGCCGAGCGATTCTACGCGCTACAGTCAGGAACCGCTACGGTCGCAGGTTCGAATCCTGCCTCGGGCATGGATGTGTGTAATGTCCTTAGGTTAGTAAGGTTTAAGCAGTTCTAAGTTCTAGGGGACTGATGACTTCAGATGTAAAGGCCCATAGTGCTTAGAGCCATTTGAACCATTTTTGTCTTTCAGACCAAGCACTTAAGGTAAGTAACTAAAAGTAGGCAGCAAATCAGAAAATTAAGCGTAATTTTTTGCCTGCACTTTCATTGTCTCTCCTCCTCGCCAAAGAATAACAATAAAAAACATTCTACAGTCTCACAAGGCTTTGTCAGCTACAGTGTCTGAAAAAAAGGGGAATCACTTATAAAGAGAGGAGGAAACTAAGAGGACCCTCATGAGATAAGACCGAATTGATGTTTTTCAAAGAAAATTCCGCACTGACTGTATCAATGATTTTTATTAAATCTGCGGCCAGTTTCGCACCACTTATCGGTGCATCCTCAGGCAATATACGCTATTTATAACATGGCTCCTCTCAGCTTGCACGGTCATTGCCGCTCCCATCATTTAAAAAAAAATTTAAAAAGATTTTTAAATTTTATCTACCGCTTTTACCAGATGACGGTATATTGGACGTGAATGGTGGGGATTGGCTACAGGGCAGTGTTCAACGTTACCATGTTATAAATAATCTATATTGCCTGAGGGTGTACCGATAAGTGGTGCGAAACCGGTCGCAGATTTAATAAAAATCATTGATACAGCCAGTGCCGAACTTTCTTTGAAAAATGTGGAAGTTTGGCTGTGGTTGCCCTCCCTACAAGACGAATTGATGTTATTTCTATGATTATAATATCGAGTAAAATTTATAATGAAGTTGGCAGTATAATCCCACTAATCCCACTTAGCAGCATGACGTTACACTCCTCTGGTCTGTATGCATGCATTGATCCCGCTGGTAAGCCGTTGTATCCTCTCCTGAGTCAAGCTGGTCCACAGCTGTTGTAACTGGCGCTTTACATACTGGATGCTACCAGAGGGACCGATTTGCCGCCCGAGCTGCTCCTACACACGGCATCTGGGGATCTCGACAGCTACGGGAACATCTCGACATCACCCAGGCACTTCTTAAAGACACGTCTCCTCTGGACGGACACCGTCGCGTTGAAAAATGTCTGCACGATACTGTCGCATGAGAGGTAGCACTTGACTCCGCAGGATGTGACGTAGCGTTGTGCCGTCAGAGTTCCCCCAGTCACCAGAAGCCATGACCTTAAGCCATACCGACGTCTCCTCATACAATGACGCCAGGAGTAACGCCGCTGTGGTCCTCCAAAAGACTGGAAAAACGGGACGCCACCATACTCGCCTGTGATGGTCATCCGGGGTAGCACTGAACCGCGATTCACCGCCAAAAGCAATGCGCCGCCACTAAGCAATAGTCCATGCTTCATGATGACGGCTCAAGCACCCGTTTGTGTTGTGGTGTTAACGGTAACCTACTCACGGGACGGTAATTCCTTAGTCCAGAATCTTGGAAGGAGTTCATTACCTGTTTCCGGATGGCAGGCGCAGATGTGAGGGAGCTACGATGTGCCTGGAGCACTGTACGGCAGTCTGCGCTTGTGGTGGTCAAGCCTTCACAAACTTCAGGACAAGTATGACTCCGTTCGCTTTCCCTTGCAGTCCAACATCGGGCCACTGCCATACCTATAAAGTTCCATAGTGTTCGATTCGATCAGCCTGCCAAATGGAGACACACTATAAGATTACTTTCTAACCGTGAGGTGCTGATGCCGCTGCCTCACAGGAATACGCAGCGTCCTTCACAGCGATCAATCAACATCTCATGCTATTGATGCCTCTTATATACCCTATCGGGGCTGGTAACAACACTAAACAGAACAACACTGAAGCACTCTGGCGACCGTTGTACATGTCACAGAGAGTTGCAACTCTTATCATTTACCCGCCGATGTTGTGTACATGTAAGAAGTTACACTGCCGTATGACGATATAGTCTGGGTACAACCCTTTTTTGTCAAGCAGTGTACATGAATGATGATAGATACGCGTAGGAATGCAAAGTTATTTTTATTTGCTAAAGAACCATACTATTTTAGAGATGTATATATCCGAAATGCATTCACATATGAGTTTGGCGGTACTTTTTATAATTACGTTTAGTATCAAAATTTTCATTTACCTTTCACAGATGTTCAGTATGCCGTCGTAGGACCCATGACGAACAAGCAGGCGATAGTGAAACTCGATCTATAGTTTCACGATTATCTGTGGAGTTACTGCATTTACTACTGTTGTTTGCCGTATCGCAAACAACAAAGTAGTTTGAGGGGTGGCTCATAGATGAAGTATTTTACAAACAGTGGCAAAACAAGAATCACATACCCTAAGAAACAGGTAACGTCGTAGGCAAGTATTGCAATACGAGATCCGTAAGTCCTTAACCCTGTAGGAAGTGCAGCACCATACTCTCGGCGGAAGTCACGCTGCCCGGTTGTAACTGAATGGCACCTGTTCAGATGAAGATCGCAAAACGCCTTTCGTTGTGTGTTATTGCCCTCTACGCACGTTCGGTAAGCGCTAGAGGGCGAGCGAGGGCACTAGCTGCACCATTGGGACCCTTACAGGTGATCTCGTGAATCGACAACTTACAACAGGTGCTAAGATAAACTTTTAGTTTAGTTGTGTAAGTTAAAGTTTGCCTCCTGTTTCTCTCTTATTTCGCGTGGACGATGTGAAATCGAATGAATACTTTCTAAAAGTCCTGTGCTCAAATGCTACGGAAGAACTGCCGCAGAGGTTAAAAACAAATTGGCCTCATATTTACGAGGAGCGTGTTTCAAATCCCATTTGGAATACCATTTTATATTTTTTGATTGTTTCGCTAAAACATTTGAAATGACTGGCCGTATAGTTTTCTTAAACAAGACACAGCTCCATTTTTTTGCATAATTTTCCAACCGCAAGCTGGAGCTCAACGTCCCTGCGGCGTGCAGGGCATTAGAGACGAATTAGGAAAAAAAAATTGGAAATTTGTGGTAAGTTCTATGGGACGGAACTACTGAGGTCATCGGTTCCTAAGCTTACACAGTACTTAATCTAACTTAAACTAACTTAGGCTAAGAACAACACACACACCCATACCAGAGGGAGGACTCGAACCTCCGAGGGGGGCAGCCGCGCGAAACGTGACAAGGTCTCTGAGACCGCACGGCTACACCGCGCGGCAAACGAATTACGGATCCACTTATATTGGAAGAGGATGGAGGAGTAAATCAGCTGTGGATACTTTTCTGCAGCTGCGTGTAAGCTGTCTGCACTCATTTCCGGTTCCTGTTGATTTATCTCTCTGGTACCTATACAACTGTCTCTGTTTGTGTGTCCTCGTGAATACCTAAATTTCATCCCTTGGTTGTCCACCTTCTGTAGTTATCGATATTTTTTTTCTTTGCCTATCTTTTTCACGCTCACAACATTTTGTCTTGGTATTCCTGCGAAAAGTCATTACATATTCGGAAGATAATACCGCCACGAGTATAAGTGACGAAACACAATGATCTTACCGATTCTATTCTTTAACCATTGTTTCACATCTACGTCCAAACGCGGCAAGCCGCCTATGTAGCGGAGGGGACTTATGGTGCCACTAACTTATTTCCGCTTTCCTGTTCCGCTCACGAATTGTGCGTGGGAAGAATGATTGTCTGTAAGCCTCTGTATTAACTTCTTGATTTTTCCCATCGTGATCATTTCGTGAGATGTGTGTGGGAAGAAGCAATCTGTTGCCCGACTCTTCCCGGAAAGCAAACCTCTCCGTGATGCACAACGCTTTCTGGTAGCGTCTGTCTCTGGAGTTCTTTGAGCACCTATGTAAGGCTCTCGCGCTAAAAAGGAATAGAAAAAAAAGAAAAAGAATTCGTGACGAATCGCACCGCTCTTCGTTGGATCTTCTATACCTCTTCTATCAGTTATTCGAAGTTGTTATCTCTCTAAATTAACCACAAAACCTTAAACTCAGCCCTCGAATGTAATCTTAATTTTCTTCGGGAATTCGCGTTCCGCTGTGGCATTGTTTGTGCCGGGCTAGACGCTGGAAACTATTTATATGGTGAATGATCCTTACGTAGTGCTGGATTTAAAAAATGGCTTCACTTTGAGGAGCTAATTACTGTTAACTAGTTCATTAACGATAATTTCACTTGAGTTTCCATTTAACAATAGACTCAAGTGTAGCATGAGCGAGCTACAAGAACAGTTTCCACAAATATTTTGTTTTGTGACCGCAGCTAGTTGAGCAAAGTTACCCTTAAAAAAAAACAATTGTAAAGCAATTTTTCCATCATATACGATGACAAAAACATTAGAAGAATAGTACAATGACAGCGTCAGTGATTCTCTTAGCACCATTTTTATAGATTTGACTTATAACTTAAGGTCTAATGAAACATTGGCAGCTGAACTTTTACTAAAATGCTTTAGCGCGTGTCATTAAGCAGTAGTTTGAACCTTCGTAGTGAGGAGTGCATAAGATGGCAGCATTTCAGGTTTGCAGACGTGAACCAGAGGTTGCGGTCGTTGTGTGTCTATGGTTGTGTTTCAGGGTGTGCCCAGACGTCCAGTGTTAGCAGCAATGACCACTGATTGACAGCTCAGAAGCTAAGTCTTGACCTACTTTAGCTGAAGCGGCTCACACGACCATTAGGGGCGATACATTCCACTCAAGAAGTACCTGATAGCATCAGTTTTCAATGGACGTGTTCATACGGGGTTGCTAAAACAAAACTGGCCCGGAAAATATTTCCTGCGCCTTCTACATCTACATCTGGGTACATACTCTCAAAGCCGCAGTACGGTGTGTGGGGGAGGGTACATTGTACCATTACTAGTCATTTCCTTTGCTGCTCCACTCGCAAATAGAGCCGCGGAGAAAGGACTGTCTATATGTCTCTGTACAAGCCCTAATTTTTGTCATCTTATGTCCGTGATCCTTACGCGAAATTAGTGTTAGACGCAGTTGGACCATTCTGCAGTTAGCTTCAAATACAAGTTCTCTAAATTTTCTCAATAACGTTCCTTGAAAAAGACGTCCCATTCCTTCCAGGGTTTCCCATTTGAGTTCCTGGAGCATCTAAGTGACACTTCCATATTGACCGAACCTACCTTTATGCGGTCTCCCTTAGAGATGAACTACAGTTTCCTAAAATTCTTCGACCATTCACCTTACCCATTACAATCCTTAAATGCTCGTTCCATTTCATATCGCTTTGAAGCGTTATGCCTGGATATTTAATCGATCAGATAGTATCAAGTGGCACATTGATAATGCTGTAGCCGAACATTACGGGGTTGTTTTTCCTACTCATCCGCATTAACTTACATTTTGCTACATTTAAAGCTAGTTGCGATTCATCACACGAACTAGAAATTTTGCACAAGTCATCTTGTATTCTCCTGCGGTCACTCAACGATGACACCTTGCCGTATACCACAGCTTCATCAGCAAACAGCCGCAGGTATAATTGGACGGACAGGGTGAGCAGCACAGGGGTCGTTTGCTGCTGATGCTGGGGTATACGGCAAGGTGTCAGAGTTGAGTGATTGTAGCAGGATGCAAGATGGCGAGGGTTCATCAGAGATAAGGGTATGGTGAGGAGTGTCCCAAGGAAGTATCACAGGATCGCTACTGTTCTCTGTCTCATATACTTCTCTGGGGCACTTCCTAAAAACCCTTGTCTCTGATGAACAATCACCGTCGATAACAACGTACTGGGTAATATTACTTAAAAAACATTCGAGTCAATCACGTATCTGGGAACCATTTCGGTATGCTCGTACCTTTGAAAACAGTGTGCAGTTAGCCACCGTGTCAAATGCTTTTAGGAAATCTTGGAATATGGAATCTGCCTGTTATTCTTCATTCGTACTTAGCAGAATATGATGTGAACCTTAATTTAGACAACTCAACTTACACGATCCACGCCCGAAGCAGGCTATGGCTGAGTTGCCTAGCTTAAAGTGCATGAAGTACACTCACGGAAAAAAATGCAACATCAAGAAGGAGTTGGGCGGTGTAAACGAAAGTTGGTAGATGTGCTTCTACACCTGAAAGATGTCTATTAAAATTTGGTGCCAGTTGTATTAGAGTGGTGCTGGTTGAGAATGCAAGTCAGGTTTGCTTTAAATACAAGTTGTAACGGTCACGTTAGTTACCTTTGAGACTAGATGTGGTAGGTTGATGTTAGTCAAGAATGCCATTAAGGCGACAGCACCTCACTGAATTTGAAGGAGATCGTGTAATAAGGCTACTAAAAGCTGAATGTTCCTTCTAGGATACTGCAGAAAGACTTGATTGCTATCAGCGGAGGTCACTAGACTGTACAGTCGCAAGGGGACAATGCTTCGGGAAGTCACTTGGTACTACCGAGAGGACAGATCGACGTATTCAGCGTACGGCTTTGGTGCATCGTACTGCATCTTCAACAGCAATCTGAGCAGCAGTCGGCACCACAGTGAGACAGCGAACTGTTACAAATCGGTTACTTCAAGGACAGCTCCGAGCCAGACACCCTGCAGCATGGATTCCACTGACCACAAAACACCGCCATTTGTGACTTCAGTGGTGTCATTGGAGGGCAGGGTGGAGGTCTGTTGTGTTTTCTGATGAAAGCTGGTTCTGCTTCGGTAACAGTGATGGCCGTGTGTTTGTTATGAGGCCAGTTGAGGGCCTGTAACCAACCTGTCTGCGCGTTAGAACACTGGATTTACACCTGGAGTTATGGTCTCGGATGCGATTTCGTATGACAGCAGGAGCACTCGCGTGGTTACGCCGCACGACGTGACTGCAAAATTGTGCGTCAGTCTGATGATTCGACCTGTCGTGCTGCCGTTCATGAACACCATTCCAGGGGTGTTTTTCATCTAGGTAAGGCTCGTCCACATACCGTGTTGTAACCACACATTCTGTACATAGTTTTAACAAAGAAATTCGCCTCGCCAAACAGCCGTGTTATTGAGAAGTTATTTCTTATTTTCGCTACCAATTTCGGCAATTCATTAAGCCATCTTCAGGCAGTTAAGTCTTCGAAGGAAGCACTTGGGGATTCATGACATCAAGAAACGTACGGCTCCAGTATGACAGTATCGATTATTTTTCAAAGGTGCGTTTGGAGCCTGAAGACAGCAAAATGAATAGCCGAAACTGATAGCCAAAATAAAATAACTTCTCAATTGCACGGCTGTTTGGTGAATTTCTTTCTTAAATATTTGGCCAGCCACTGTCCCATGGTTGGTTGGTTGTTTGGGGAAGGAGACCAGACAGCGAGGTCATCAGTCTCATCGGATTAGAGAAGGATGGGGAAGGAAGTCGGCCGTGCCCTTTCAAAGGAACCATCCCGGCATTTGCCTGGAGCGATTTAGGAAAATCACGGAAAAACTAAATCAGGGTGGCCGGGCGCGGGATTGAACCGTCGTCCTCCTGAATGCGTCCAGTGTCTAACCACTGCGCCACCTCGCTCGGTATCCCTGTCCCATGCCCACAATGGATCAACAGAGACTGCTGCACATAATGTCGACATATTGCCCTGGCCTGTTCGATCACCAGATCTGTCTTCAATCGAGCACATACGGAACATCACCAGACTTGAACTCCAGCGTCATTCACAAACAGCATTAATCGTCCTTAATTGACGGAGCAAGTGCAACAGACATGGAACTCCATCCAACAAACAACACAGTGTGTATGCTTGCATTCAACATTCTGGTGGCTACACCTGTTATTAATGTACCAGAATTTCACATTCTGAATGGCTTATCTAGCTCTTACATTAACCTGTGTTCTTGAAATGTTAACCACTTAAATATGTTACTATTCCCGTAATTTTATTACTCTACATTAATTTTTTTGTGTTGCGATTTTTTTCCGTAATTGTATTTCCAGGGCCAGTTTTACACTACTCGTCCCACGCTGTACATCTGATTGTTCAGCTTTGAGTCTTTGTCTCATCGATACAACTACTTGATAACATTTGCTGCTCCAGTTTTCGCTCACAAAATGACGCATAAATTTCCCCTCTAAAGGTGTTCCTGTGTGATTGTAAGTTACGTCTACCTTCTCCGACATCTGTGAAAACTCCAGCTCAGACTCCACTTTCTATACTGTATTTGACAATCACATTCCCGCAGTTTTAGTATAACGGAGCCAGTGATGATGTCAGCATAAAACTTGACGGCTTGACTACTTATTGCAACAATGAACGCTTGAGAATGGGCCTACGACATAGAAATGAATGGTAAAGATGAAATGTTAAAAAAAATACGTAGAAACGCCGGAGTTTAGCTGTGGGACTGCTGCACTGATGAGCCAAAACAGTGTGACAACTGCCAGCAGCAAGACTAGATGCTTTCGGGTGGCGTTGCGGACACGTGACGCCGTAAGCTACATGTAGGCCTATACGCGGAGCAGACACGAATGGGGAATTAGTCTTACGACTTTTTTTTTCTATCTGTCTTCCGACTGGTCTGATTCGGTCCGACAAGAGTTCCTATCCTGCGCTAAGCTCTTGATTTCAGAGGAGCACTTGTAGCCTGCGTCCTCAATTATTTTTTGGATGTAATCAAATCCCTGTCTTCCTCCCAGTTTTTATCCTCTACAGGTGTCTGTAGTACCATATAGGCTATTCCTTGATGTCTCATGTCCTTCCATCCTGTCTCTTCTTCTTGTCAGTGTTTTCCATATGGTCCTTCGTTCGCCAATTTTATGGAAAACCCCCTCATTCCTTATCAGTCCACCAAATTTTCAACAGTCTTCTGTAGCACCATGTCTAAAAAGGTTCGACTATCTGCTTTTCCAGTTTTCGCACTGTCCGTGATTCGCTACCATACAGTGCTGTACTCCAAACGTACATTCTCAGTAGAGGTGGCAAAAAATAACGTAACTGATAGAAGTAACCGGTTACTGATAAGTAACGGTTACTGCGATAGCAGTTCCTCTAATTCTGGCAGTTATTTCAATAACTGTCTAGTGTCAACAGTGCCTCACGCTATCTGTTGACCGAAGATCGTACTACGCTTTCGCGTCAACTCATCGGAGATCTGGCTACGAACGAAGGAGAGGGATAGACCATTTGGAAGGCGTTCTGTAGGCCATGAGAATAACTGTGAGACTGCGCGCCATCTGTTAATAAGAACTGTGTACTATTTCGTGCGCCTTCGTTACTTTTAGCACAAACAATTAAATAAAGTTAATGTCCGAGCGGTGGCTGATAGGAGCTGCAGTACAGACATTAACAAGTACAGTCGATCCCTTGAGCCACCGCCTTATGTGTTAATTTAGCTTGGACGGGTAGTACAGGGAGAGTTACCATAAGGAATTCGAGTGACTATGGAAATAACTGCCAGAGAAAATTATTGATCTCTGACAGTTATCTTTATTGGCTCGCAGTTCTAGTTCTCTGGCAGTTCTCGGGCTACCATTACAGGTAACCTGGAAGTTGGTAACGGAATAACTGTGTGTCTAGACGTTCCTGACTCGGTGACTCCAGTTAAAGGTCGTAGACCCCGGCGATATTTCCAGAGAGGATAGTAACTGGAGCGAAGAAATATTTTCGTACTGCTACAGAAATAAAGGTGGGCAATCGGGGAGAGGGAATGGCAAATAACGAGATTTTATTCTCTCATTTCTCTGCAATTCTTGATGTTCCGGAACAAGTGTCACTCTCTTTCCGGCCTTTGGTTGCGTTAGAGGGTACTGACTTTCGTTCCGTGTTCTTGTTTTTCTTTATGTTGTTGCTGCTACTACTAACAATAGTTGCCAGCATGAAGAGGCGAGGGAGAAAGGGGGGGGGGAGGGGGTAATTAGATACCATTTTATATTGTAAAATTTTGTAAAGGATAATTGTTTTTAATGAAGTCTTCCACTGAATTCCATAAATGTTTTAAATTTTGTGGTTAAACTTAACCCATTAATTTGACACCATAATAGTACGTGTGACTTTCCACAGTGACAGTCATATTGAATATTTTAAAGTTCAGGGCCCTACTTATACATCAGTATTTGTTTAAAACATGATAATATGTCAACAACAATTAACAGATATTTTTAGGGTGGAAATACAGTACCCTCCCTTCCTCCAATGCACATTATTGAAAATGTGTTGATATTGCTAGGATTAAGGCCACGGCCAACCACCTGTCCTGCCCTTAAAGAGATCCTTTAAACATTCTGTGCATACCCATATTTTGAATAATTGATCTACATCTACATCTACATTGATACTCCGCAAGCCACCCAACGGTGTGTGGCGGAGGGCACTTTACGTGCCACTGTCATTACCTCCCTTTCCTGTTCCAGTTGTTGTATTGCTGTGACAACTGCTATATTATGTTGAGATATTCTTGGATGAAATAAAAAAGTTTTATATAGTTGTATTTGTGGTCACATGTTAAATTACTGAGAAAATTGCAGAGTGGTTATGGCACCGAATTTCCGTTCAGGAGCATTGGGATCCTCCGTCTGTTTGAACATGCCTGATTTACGTTTTATGTGGGTTCCCTAAATTCCTTTAGGCAAATACTTTTGTTGGTTCCACTGAATAGGCCATGGCAGAGTACCTGCCATTTCCTTGTCCAATCTGAGTTTCTGCTGTCTCTGACATGTTAACTATTTATTCATTCTCTTTATAATGCTGTAACGTGTTTTAAATGTACGATATCATTGGGGAAAAGTCAGAATAAAATTGATCATCTCACACGTGCATGCATTTGTGTTGGTTACAATTTTTTTATTTTAACATATCTTCCTTTTGTTCCCTGTACTCTTAAGTAATTTGCTGAAAACCCATGAGCTCAAAGACGAGCACTTTCTACCATTTTAGGATATATTTTATGCACAAATATGGTAATCTCTCTCATTTGGCATGGTAATGTGTCTTTGTTGAGGTGATACTGTCTGATGAACATAGGTGGCAGAGGTGTCTTGAATAGAACACACAGAAATTAAACAGATGTGCAGTAATCTTGTAAGAATATATTTTGTTAATTTTGGGGCAGGATAGGAAACTCACCTCAAGTGATACAACATGTAGCACATCTCCTACCTTCTCAAAAAGTTTCAAAATTTGTGGCACTACTGTGAGCACAGACACTTGCTGTCTCATACATAGTATGGAAAGCTATGAAATATTGTATAGTGTATGCGACATGTTAATACTTTCTAGGGGTTTTACACTTACTGAAATGTCTTGAGTATTGTAGGTGATGTAAAAATGGAGCATAGTTCATTTTGAGTGCTCATCTTGTCTTGTTCATGAATCAGTCTTCCCTATTCAGACAGTTAACTGTCATGATATTAAATTGCAAAAAGGTCAAAGCAGGCAGCTGGCATTGACAGGTGAAGCGTTTGGAAACGGTTCGCATTATTGCCTAATATGTGAGACAGGAAAAAAGCAAAACATGGAATCCATAGGTAAAGTATACCCCAGGAAAGGAAATTTTGTATTTCCTATAGATGAATATCTTAACAGCGACTGGTATAATAGCTTAAGTAAAAAGTATTATTTCAGTTTTGACAGCACTTGACCGCAACAGTCAAGATCAGATTTCTGAAAACTTGCTGCAAATTCGTATTACCTACACGATATTATTAATTCATACTCTCACAAGCTGGATATCCAAAGGAGAATTATATAAAAAGAGTGAAAAGGTATTGTAATGACGTCTGAGACATTAAACCTTATTAGTTTAACATAATCAATCATTCACTGGGATTCTGTGTACAATAATGCCAAACATAAGAGATACACAACAAACTGAAGGCTTGGAGATCTGTAATTAGTCATTCTCCCACCAAAAAAATCAAGACCCTCACTGTAGATTAGATGATTCTCATGGATGTGGAACAAAGTATAACATAAAACATTTGAATATAATACTTACCATCATCATCATCTGTTACGAGATTGTCAAAATATGTGAATATATTGCAGGAAACTGGAGCTGCTAATATGTACAATATTAAGACACTGCCAGAATAAAACATAGTTATGCACTTTTAATAAGTTTATCATACACAGAATACCTGATCTTGACTGTTGTGACCAAGTGCTGTCAAAACTGAAATATTCTGGTAGCAGAATTTTTACTTAAGCTGGTGTAACAGTCCCTGCTATAGAGTAGGAGGAGTTGCCTATCAAAAAGTCTTTCAAACTCTCTGTAAACTGTGTTTTATCTGAAACCAAGTTTGTAATGGTTGCTGGCAGTTTACTGAAAAAGTGTGTTCCTGAATATTGGACCCCTTTTTGGTCCAAGGTAAGTGATTTTAGATCTTTATGTAGATTGCTGTTCTTATTCCTAGCATTGATGTTATGTGTTGTGTTATTGGTTGGAAATACTTACAACAAATTTCATTAAGGAATAAATATACGAGAAAGCAATGGTTAGAATATGAAGTTCCTTGAACAGGTTTCTACATGGTGTTCGTGAATTTATACCACTAAAGATTTTTATTACACGCTTTTACATGCTAAAAACTTTTGCTCCATTTGATGAGTTACCCCAGAATATGATCCCTTATGACGTAATAGAATGAAAGTATGTAAACTTTTTTTATATTTGTGTCTCCTACGTATGACACCATTCTAACTGCAAATACAGACTTGTTTGGGAGCTTTAGCAATTCTGTGATAAGCTCTTCCCAACTGAATTTATTATTGAGTTATAGCCCTAGAAATTAATACTGTCAACCTTTTCGATCTGCATGTCTTCATACGTTCTGGGATTACAGAACCTTACGTCACGGCTCAAAGCAGACGGGTGGAATCGGACGCTTCCATTCACCCTATGTTATACACATGGTGCAGCTGGAGAAATCGCGCAGTTTTCCAACTGGCGAACTCATACTTTTCCCCCTATGACTGTCTTGTACAGGAGTAAACGAATCTGTCACATTACGTATAGTTTTGTGTTGTATTACAAGGCAGTACACTTATTCTATTAAGTAAACAACACAATAAATTAAGCTTGGGATTTAACCTACAGTATTCAGTTTAAATATTACTTCAAACTTAAAAACGCACGTTGTTAACATTTTAATTGTTAACATTTTATTTAAACAGTGCTGTGGCGAAGTTCCGCGTACTTTCTGTTGCAGCTGCGAGGATAATATTTCTAATAGCGACCGACAACCAACATACATGTAATATGAAACACGAATAATCGTTCTAACATCGACTGAAATGTACCTGGAGTTAATTAGCTAAGGTTATGGCACGACTCAGACGAGATTCCTGCCATTTCGCACTACTCGCAGCTATACTGATAACTAAACTGATGGATTCCAACTATGTCGTTATTTAACTGTAAACCCGTCGAAGTATTCGGTACTGAAAAATAACTTCACAGTTATTAATAACCGTTAAAAATAACGGTTACTCCAGAATAACCGTTTGGTCCATCCCTAATTCTCAGTAATATCTTTCTCAAATTAGGGCCCATGTATGAAGATACCAACAGACTTGTCTCGTCCAGGAATGGCCTCTTTGCCTGTACTAGCTCACTTTTTATGTCCGACTTGCTCCGTCAATCATGGACGTTTTGTTTCCATGGTAGCAGGATTCCTTAAATTCGTCTGCTTCGTGATCACCAATTTTGATAAGTTTCTCGTTATTCTCGTTTACGCTATCTCATTACCTTTGACTTTTTCCGGTTTACACTCAATCTATATCCTCTACGCGTTAGACAGTTCATTCCGACCAGCAGACCCCGCATTTTTTCGTCATTTTCACTGTGGATGGCAATGTTATCAGCGAATCTTATCATTGACATCCTTTCATCCTGAATTTTAATCCTGCTCTTGAACCTTTCTTTTATTTCCATCATTGCTTCGTCGAGATGTAGACTGAATTGTAGTGAGAAAGTCGGCATCTTTGTCTTACACCCTTTTTAATCCCAGCACTTGGTTTTTGTCTTCCAGTCTTATTCTTCCCTTACGATTCTTGTACATATTTTACATTATAGTTGCCTTTCCCATAGATTACTTCTATTTTTCTCAGAATCTCGAACACCTTGCACTATTTTACATTATCGAAAACTTTTTCTGGGTCAACGAATCCTTAGAGTGTGTCTTGATTTTCAACCTGTTGATAAAGTAGAATCATTGAAAAAATATGAACATTCTGAAAGTTTATAGATGAATGTGATACGTATTTTATGGTGAAAACATAAAAGTATTCCGAGATAAAGAATAAAATACCGTAAGAAGGGTGAAACTCTTTCACCTGTGTAACAAAAACTGATGAACTTGTGTTATTTTGGACCTAGTAGAAACTTCCAGCTAGAAAGTTGTTAATAAAAGTATAAGATTAATTTGGTAACATCTCAGACATCATTATTTTATCGTGTCACGCATGAACGCACTTTACTTGCGAGACACTCCACGCACGGCAGTACGTGAGTACTTGGGTGCCGCCATCAGGATTTTTGTTCCGAAGGCTTGCCTTGGTACGACCGAGAATATTCCCTCCCTCTCGATTCTTTTTTATTTACAGCTCTTACCCATCCTTCGTCACCGCACCCATCACCCAAATCGCCGATATAAACTTGTTGTTGTTGTTGTTGTTGTTGTGGTCTTCAGTCCTGAGACTGGTTTGATGCAGCTCTACATGCTACTCTATCCTGTGCAAGCTTCTTCATCTCACAGTACCTACTGCAGCCTACATCCTTCTGAATCTGCTTAGTGTATTCATCTCTTGGTCTCCCTCTACGATTTTTAACCTCCACGCTGCCCTCCAGTACTAAATTGGTGATCCCTCGATGCCTCAGAACATGTCCTACCAACCGATCCCTTCTTATAGTCAAGTTGTGCCACAAACTCCTCTTCTCCCCAATTATATACAATACCTCCTCATTAATTATGTGATCTACCCATCTAATCTTCAGCATTCTTCTGTAGCATCACATTTCGA
Organism: Schistocerca serialis cubense; assembly: GCF_023864345.2. Lineage (NCBI taxonomy): Eukaryota > Metazoa > Arthropoda > Insecta > Orthoptera > Acrididae > Schistocerca > Schistocerca serialis. The sequence continues at coordinate 690,094,741 of NC_064639.1, forward strand.
AAGCTTCTATTCTCTTCTTGTCTAAACTATTTTTCGTCCATGTTGTACTTCCATACATGGCTACACTCAATACAAATACTTTCAGAAACGAGTTTCTGACACTTAAATCAATACTCGATGTTAACAAATTTCTCTTCTTCAAAAACGGTTTCCTTACAGAAAAGTAACTATAGGTTCTTGCAGCCACTACTTCCGTTGGAGTCGTGCAAAACACATTTCTGCGTATGGTTTCATGAAAGCCAAGTTTTATCGAAGTATACTACAACGCTATTGTCCTCAGCCAGCAATAAGTGGACTGTACACAAAATTTCGATCCTGTAGCCTGAAAGCCCTTGCGTTCCAAGAAAAATTTTCGTGCAAAATCACATGTTGCGATCAAAAACCAAGTGAGCAGAGAAGACAAACAAAGGAGGTCTCTGAGCAAGAATAATTTTTTCACCGAGATCACCCTGTATTGTTCTAGCCGTCAGATGTTCTCATCGATCATGGTATCCAAGTACAATCCTATGCAATTAACTTTTTGTCAAAATTGTCCATCCGTAGTTCAAATGTGTGTGAAATCTTATGGGACTTAACTGCTAAGGTCATCAGTCCCTAAGCATACACACGACGTAACCTAAATTATCCTAAGGACAAACACACACACACCCATGCCCGAGGGAGGACTCGAACCTCCGCCGGGATCAGCCGCACAGTCCATGACTGCAGCGCCTTACACCGCTCGGCTAATCCGGCGCGGCGTCCATCCGTAGATTTTCGTTTTATTTGTATCCATTTCTTGGAGAATCAAAACAAATGCTCACATCCAGAGATTCTGCTGACGTTACTGCACTATTAATAATAGGATTCCGAAATACCACAAGGTTTTGTTGTCATTTCAAGAACTTGTGCAAATTTTGTATTATTCCCGGTTTCTTCACTGTTAACTACACTCCTGGAAATTGAAATAAGAACACCGTGAATTCATTGTCCCAGGAAGGGGAAACTTTATTGACACATTCCTGGGGTCAGATACATCACATGATCACACTGACAGAACCACAGGCACATAGACACAGGCAACAGAGCATGCACAATGTCGGCACTAGTACAGTGTATATCCACCTTTCGCAGCAATGCAGGCTGCTATTCTCCCATGGAGACGATCGTAGAGATGCTGGATGTAGTCCTGTGGAACGGCTTGCCATGCCATTTCCACCTGGCGCCTCAGTTGGACCAGCGTTCGTGCTGGACGTGCAGACCGCGTGAAACGACACTTCATCCAGTCCCAAACATGCTCAATGGGGGACAGATCCGGAGATCTTGCTGGCCAGGGTAGTTGACTTACACCTTCTAAAGCACGTTGGGTGGCACGGGATACATGCGGACGTGCATTGTCCTGTTGGAACAGCAAGTTCCCTTTCCGGTCTAGGAATGGTAGAACGATGGGTTCGATGACGGTTTGGATGTACCGTGCACTATTCAGTGTCCCCTCGACGATCACCAGTGGTGTACGGCCAGTGTAGGAGATCGCTCCCCACACCATGATGCCGGGTGTTGGCCCTGTGTGCCTCGGTCGTATGCAGTCCTGATTGTGGCGCTCACCTGCACGGCGCCAAACACGCATACGACCATCATTGGCACCAAGGCAGAAGCGACTCTCATCGCTGAAGACGACACGTCTCCATTCGTCCCTCCATTCACGCCTGTCGCGACACCACTGGAGGCGGGCTGCACGATGTTGGGGCGTGAGCGGAAGACGGCCTAACGGTGTGCGGGACCGTAGCCCAGCTTCATGGAGACGGTTGCGAATGGTCCTCGCCGATACCCCAGGAGCAACAGTGTCCCTAATTTGGTGGGAAGTGGCGGTGCGGTCCCCTACGGCACTGCGTAGGATCCTACGGTCTTGGCGTGCATCCGTGCGTCGCTGCGGTCCGGTCCCAGGTCGACGGGCACGTGCACCTTCCGCCGATCACTGGCGACAACATCGATGTACTGTGGAGACCTCACGCCCCACGTGTTGAGCAATTCGGCGGTACGTCCACCCGGCCTCCCGCATGCCCACTACACGCCCTCGCTCAAAGTCCGTCAACTGCACATACGGTTCACGTCCACGCTGTCGCGGCATGCTACCAGTGTTAAAGACTGCGATGGAGCTCCGTAAGCCACGGCAAACTGGCTGACACTGACGGCGGCGGTGCACAAATGCTGCGCAGCTAGCGCCATTCGACGGCCAACACCGCGGTTCCTGGTGTGTCCGCTGTGCCGTGCGTGTGATCATTGCTTGTACAGCCCTCTCGCAGTGTCCGGAGCAAGTATGGTGGGTCTGACACACCGGTGTCATTTCCAGGAGTGTATATTAGAAGAAAAGGAACTTTAGTACATTCGATACGACAATCTTAGATTGTTTTCGATTGTCTTTTCGCTTTCTGCGTAGGCGCTGTTTCTGCATTTCGTTCAGTATAAAACACGTCAATGCACCGTTCTACAGAAGATTGGAATCACACAATATCGGATGGAAACACTGAGATTCAGCAGGCGATGACCTACGGCACTGTTAACAGTGTGCGTGCGAAAACAAAACTATCAGGCAGCCGAACCACAGCGCTTAGCGTCTGTGGCCTACTGGTACCGGGTGTGACATCGAGATGTCTATTTTCTTGCCGGTACTCTAGGCATTTTTTTTAAATTTTGGGCCGTACTACCTGTGGTGTCACCGGCAGACACCACACTTGCTAGGTGGTAGCTTTAAATCGGCCGCGGTCCGTTAGTATACGTCGGACCCGCGTGTCGCCACTATTAGTGATTGCAGACCGAGCGCCGCCACACGGCAGGTCTAGTCTAGAGAGACTCCATAGCACTCGCCCCAGTTGTACAGCCGATTTGGCTAGCGATGGTTCACTGCCTACATACTCTCTCATTTGCAGAGACGACAGTTTAGCACAGCCTTCAGCTACGTCATTTGCTACGACCTAGCAAGGTGCCATATTCGTCAAGAATGTATTCTGAACAGATGATATTGTGAATCATGTACCGTCAAGAGCGACGTTCATCATTAATGGACTAAAGTTAAGTATCAAACTAATTACGTCCGCTTTCTGAATTCTCATTCTTTGGCATGTTCCAGGCCTCACGTCAGTATAGTTCTTCGCTCCTAACGCCAGCCTGCATGAGCTAAAACGCGTGCATTTCGGCCTCCTCTAGTAACACGATGTTGGCTCTTCTGCCAACACAGTACTACCATTTCTGAAAGTTGCCTGCCCAACCATTATTCCTGGACCAGAGTCTCGTACCTCAAGTTGATACATTTACCCCTCTCCATCATGACCGAGAGCTTGTATCATCATCACGGAATCGCCCTGAATGTGTGAGAGACGTAAGATGGGTAGTGGGGAAGGCTGCTGTGCGTTGGAGGCTGCCTTCCGGGATGAATAGCTGTGACGTGGCTTTGCGCGGGCCGCCATCAAACATTGAGCGGCCTAGTCGAGGTCCGGCGAGTCCGCCTGCCTCTCACTAATGGCGGCGCCGTGTCAGACCGCCGCCCCCGCAGCCAGAGGCGGGGGCTGACCGGAGGCACAGCCGGAGGAATTATTCACACGGCCGGCCGGCAGCCGCGTTATTGTGACGCCGCTGGTTAAACTTTGAGCCGCCCCCCAGAATCCAGGGACAGCGCTGCGGGATCAATGGCCGAACAATCCCTCCCGACAACCGACCAGCTCCTACGTATTCTGGGGACTGCACCGGCGACAGCGCAGCGACATACGAGTCTTTAGGTGAAACAAGTGTGTTATGCTTTAATGCAAGGTAATACCCGACAAAGCCAACTGAAGACATGGACGGGGTGACAGCACCATCGATTTACAGGGATATATAGTAGCGATAGCGTACACTTCAGTATGGTTGCAAATCGAGCACTCACACTTTGTAGGGTGGGCCAGAAATCACACTCGAAAATATTTAATGTTATTGCACTGATACAAGAAGCAACATAACTGGTTGACATTTGCCAAGGAACAGAGGCAGTGTTGCACAGGAATAATCATAGGCATTGATGGGCTACCTGAGAAACAGCACATAGGTGGAGTGATATATTTATAACCAAAAATGATACAGATTTCGCCACATGGCAAAGGAGGATAACAGACATAAAAATGTTTGCGTTTGACACAGGTCAGACTACCAACATAAAGGCCAATATCGCACTCTCAGTAAGAGATATGCAGATTTTGCACCTGTTTGTCATGCTGTTGAGAGGTCGTCGGGCGAGAAATCCTCGGATATTGCCCATTCGTCTCTCAAAGCGGTTTTCAGTAACTGCACCATTCGAGGAGAGGATGTTCGTTGAGAAATACGTCTAGCAAGAGCATCTATAGGTACAGGTCCTGGGAGTATGCAGGCCATTCAGTATCTTCACTTTCCAGTGTCTCCGACACCTCAGTGTTCCTATGTGTGCTACCATTGTCGTCCACAAATAGAGAGTCGGGACCTACTTCACCGCTAAACAGACGAGCATGATCCAAAATAATCTCTCTAAAATACCGCTGTAGTGTAATAATGGTATGTCGCGCAACGATATGCAGCGGTCTCAGGCCACTGTGCATAATAGCTGCCCACACGATAACGCATCGGCCATACCGAGGACGTTCACGGACATTCTATGTTGTGTAACGTGTTCACTGTCTCTCCACATTAACTGGCGGCCGGAATCACTTTCCACAATGGAGCGGAGAACATCACTCTGGACCACTACTGCTGACCCCATCCTGCAACGTACTTTTTCTCAACTATGGCGTGGTTGGAGTAGGATGCATTTAATAGGCTTCCGAGCACACAAACCAGCCTCATTTAATCGCCACGTATTGGTTCTGGCAGCTACAGGTGTACCGTTAGCGGTTGCAGGGTCCGCACTGATCTAGCCTAGGAGAGAGATGTCTGTTCCTTTTCGGCACTAGGGCTACATGTCGATCCTCTTGCAGTGTGTTGGTCCGCCTAACGACCGTAGACATGCTTTCTCACAGCATTTACAACTTAAGCGGCCGTCTTTAATCGCGAGATGTCACTTTTGGAGCCGCGCGGGGTAGCCGCGCGGTCTACATCGTCTTGTCACGGTCAGCGCGGCTCCCCCGTCGGAGGTTCGAGTCCTCCCTCGGGCATAACGTAAGTTAGTTTACGTTACAATAAGTAGTGTGTAAGCTTAGGGACCGATGACCTACGTAGTTTGGTCCCATAAGATCTTACCACAAATTTACAAAAAAATTTACACTTTTGGACACACCCATCGCTGTGACCACAGTAGCGATGCTTTGACCGGCTTCGAGCAGTTGTAAGCACTCATATGTTTTCTTAAAGACATGTTGCTGTACCACACGGTATGTCGCACTAATCGGTTCCACAACAACCTCCGTCAAATGCTCAAATGGCTCGGAGCACTATGGGACTTAACATCTGAGGTCACCAGTCCCTTAGAACTTAGAACTACTTAAACCTAACTAACCTAAGGACATCACACACATCCATACCCGAGATAGGATTCGAACCTACGACCGTAGCGGTCGCGCGATTCAAGACTGAAGCGCCTAGAACCGCTTGGCCACAGCGGCCGGCATCCGTCAAATGTCGTACTGCTTGAGATGTCGAATGCATACAGAGCGTTCATTCATAGGCTTCGCTGCAGTTAACACGTCCCACCATTTCCTTTTACTATCATTGGTCGTGTGTTCCGTAGCAGCTGTCGGTTGTCCTGTAGGCAACTGGCAGTTGTTCCGTAGCAATTGGCAGATATTCCTTAGCAGTTGTCAGGCAGTGTAAGCCGCAAACAGGAACGTGAAACAACTTCCTAGCTCTAGCAGAAACGGTATTTAACAGAAAATGACACATGGAAGAATGGAATAACACAGAAACGAATGTTATTACAACCTTCTTAAGTATTTCAAACTCTCTCTGTATATTTACCATAATTCTCTGCACAAAGTTGGAATCGGTGTCATGTGCGTCTGCTTTCTCAACGCAGCATTTCGGGAGTAATCATTCTCAGAACACAGATAATCTCTTCTTGCAGCTCTTCATCGGAAGTCACACGAGTTGCGAAATTCTTTTCTTTACGAAGAGCCACAACAAATTATCGCCCTTCGTTAAGTCCGGGCTTCCGGGCGCCCACATAAGAGACCTTCCACGTCCTGTTTCAAAAGGGACTCTGGTTGTTCAACCAGTCCCGAACACGAGTCCAGTAGCGTATAGGGATATCATCCTGTTGCATAAAAACTTTACTGAGTTAACGTAAGGGCAGTGACATAACATCGATGGCACTTTCATAGACCGACCGAATAAATGCGGCCCACTGATAAGATCACTGGTAACATCGGCACTTAGCATCAACATGAGGAAAGTGCTGGGTAATTTCTTCATAACAGTGAGGGTTGTCTTTCGGCGAAATGTAAACAACGCAGCACATTCGTCTGTCGTTACAGCCTTTCGGCGAGCCGCTAATGCTGATAAAACTGCAAGTAACTGTTCGCACTAATCACGTCACGTATTCATATTATGATCACTTAATTCATTGGCGCTCTGGGTAAAAAAGAATGGCAACCTTCTTTCTTCCGTGTCAATTTCGCTGGTAAACGAAACAGTCATGCATTTAATCCTTCGGTGACTTCATTATAGTTGTCATATTTCTTGGATCATCTACTGCGTGGTGCATCTGTCAAAGCCTTTCTTTTCGGTTTCCAAAGATTATCCTCCGCTGGGGCTTCTTTCTTGAAGCGATTAAAAAAGTTTTCCCAAATTTCTTCATACATATCATCTGTTCCTGCGTTTTCGTGCTCCCATACGCTACGAAGAGGTTATTAAGTTGTGAATTTTCTTGTACGCGTCATTATAACACAAATGTTAACAACATTATCACCACGTTAGCAAAACACAACAGACATGCTATAGCATTCGCCAGAACCAAAAGCAAAACAACACGATCACTTGTCGGATTTTGATGGAGTTACCTGAATACTTTTCATCGTGACTTCTGGTCCACCATACACACACCTACACGTCGATGCAACGCATAGCACTACAATTAAATATTTATGGACACTTTTTTGCTTACAATACTCCTCGGACACAACGATTTTTCCAGAATTTATTTACCGCGTAATATCTATGACTCCACCTTTCGTCTAAATAAACCACTGGCCACTTTTTATTACTGCTGCTAGAAGTTTTTTCGTAAGCCTTTAATTACATTACCAAAGCATGCCTCTGCGGCAACCCGTTGCTAAACTGGAGATGGGCTGTAGTATTTTGTTGCGGCTACTCTAACGGCGCACTACGTTTATGTAGAGTGGAGATTTCAACGTGCACTACTGGAGCGGACATGTATCTCAAAATAAACTCATTGATTATGTAACTTCAGTTTTTTGGTACTTAATGACTACCCTTATGGGTTGTCTTTTCTGAAGCTATGACCTCTCTTCAGTAAACTGTTTCAGGTAACATGGCCGGCCGCGGTGGTCTAGCGGTTCAGGCACTCAGTCCGGACTACTACGGTCGCAGGTTCGAATCCTGCCTCGGGCATGGCTGTGTGTGATGTCCTTAGGTTAGTTAGGTTTAAGTAGTTCTAAGTTCTAGGGGACTGATGACCACAGATGTTAAGTCCCATAGTGCTCAGAGCCATTCGAACCATTTTTTTCAGGTAACATGACTACATAGTAATGTAGTTTATAAAACTAACGTTTCGACGACGTCATTATCGCTCTGCTCTGATGAATAATATTATCAAACTTGGGCGATAGCTGTTTTTACAGAAATATGACGATGCGGTCATATACTCTGAAACGTTTTATTGAAGATGACAACGTTCATGAAGGCTTACGCTAGCATTTATGTCGTCTCGTAATTCGTTTATTCTGCCAACTTTTAACATGAAATCCCTCAGACCCAACCATTCTGCACATAGTTCGCTGCAAATCTAGAAGTCCTGCTCTGTTAGAAGCTGTAAAATTTTTGAGAAATTAGTATTTACTTCTGTTGTTCAAAATATCGTAGAAAGTGCTGCCTAATTATACAATTATGTATGTCGTCAATGAGATTTTTATTGTGTAAACTTTGAAACTTCATCTTTCCGACAGATATTTAAACTGTACTCAACTGACCATTGTGTTCCTAAGGTAATTTGGAAACCATTATCTTTAATTTTTCCCTTTCAGCGTTACCATGTGCACTGTTCCACTCTTTTGTCCTTTTCAACGTCTGCAAATTTAATGACGCTTAAAAGCTAGCCGCATCACCTGCCCGCGAAGTCATTTTCCGCGACCATTTCCCATGTTTACCCTACAAAATCAACAACGCCCACTTCTTTGAACTGGAACGCGGTTGTAGCTATTCAAGGGACCAAGTTACTTCCACTAAGGCCGGTTCTACGATTCTCATTGTCCCGTAATGCTTAGGATCTAATCACTAGAACTTCGACAGAAGTTTTTAGTGCAATGTCTATTACGTTGGAGTTGCTGCTATTGGTAATTTGGATATTACGAACCTCTCTCTCACACGTTTCACAAAAAAACAGTTATTTTACATGCACATATAGTGTAAAGTTTTCTTCGAAACGTACAAAGACAATATGGAAATTATCTTACGTTCAGTTAGTAAGAAAACGGTAACGCTTGTAATGACTTTGCACTATACATGTACAAGAAAACTTCAAAAATTAAGTTAACGTAGTAAGCCAAGCAACTTTTATAGAATGCTGCAATACACTTCAAAGTGACGCAGATAGCTGGACACTATTTTCCAACAAAGTCATGAAATTTCTGTGAACAATGGTCGGAACGTACTACAAATCGTCCTCGACGAGAGAAATCCGCTCCTCGTTCATGCAGTTATTCGAGAACCGCTCTGTGAACACTCTCATCCTTTCCCATCAGATGTTCTTCCTCGATTGCCTGGACATTCTGCCCTGTCGTCGACATCAATGGTCTTCCTTCCTAGTCAGCATCACCCGCATCTTTGGCCATTTCACTACGACAGCCATAATTTCGCAGTGAATCTGTGTACAACTTAAAAGTTTCTCCCACAAGAGTCGTACTGTCTGGCGTTCTTTAACTCTGAGTACGTTTCCAGTTTCCGCGCCTCTTCACTAGCACACGGTGATGCACGTGTTATACGTACCGCGGCAGAACTGTCTCTGCAGGGAAAACCGGAACATGTTTCCTCTTCTGGCAATATGTCACTCGTGTTGCTCTGCAGTGTGAACGTGGGACGGCATTAGTAACGTGCTTACTTAAATTATTATGTATTACAGTTATAACCATAAGCTAATTCTGATCACTATCTTCAGTGACGTTAAGGTAAATATTGAAAGTATGGAACAGTTGTATAGCAGTGACAAGTGGATTATAACGCCTTTAAAAAAATCCGAGGGTGCGCCTTGAACAATAGAAATATAAATGGTTGGAAACATCCTGGCAGATTAAAATTGTGTGCCGGACCGAGACTCGAACTCGGGACCTTTGCCTTTCGCGGGCAAGTGCTCTACTATCTGAGCTACCCAAGCACGACTCACGACCCGTCTTTACACCTTCAATTCTGCCAGTACCTCGTCTCCTAACTTCCAACCTTCACAGAAGCTGTTCTGCGAACCTTGCAGAACTAGCACTCCTTGAAGAAAGGATATATATCAGCGCACAGTCCGCTGCAGAGTGAAAATCTCATTCTGGAAAGATCCCCCAGGCTGTGGCCAAGCCATGTCTCCCCAATATCCTTTCTTTCAGGAGTGCTAGTTCTGCAAGGTTCACAGGAGAGTTCTGCAAAGTTTGGAAGGAAGGAGGCGAGGTACTGGCGGAAGTAAAGCTGTGAGGACGGGGCGTGAGGCGTGCTTGGGTAGCTCAGTTGGTGGAGCACTTGCCCGCGAAAGGCAAAGGTCCCGAGTTCGAGTCTCGGTCCGGCACACACTTTTAATCTGCCAGGAAGTTTCATATCAGCGCACGTTCTGCTGCAGTTTGAAAATCTCATTCTGATAAATGGTTGGGATTACAGAGAGAGAGAGAGAGAGAGAGAGAGAGAGAGAGGAAGGAAAGCAAACAAATGGATCAGAAAAGACACTGCGGTGAAAGCCTGTAATGCAAGTGCAGTGGAGGAGTGCAGGACCAGCCAAAGCGCATGGTTGTAGCAGGACCAAGATGAACCGGTGCTAGATTCCGAGACGTTCGAGAGACTGCGACGACAACTTCATGGAAGGAGTCTGGACGAAATAAGAGAACATACGGTGTCAGCATGCATGCATATCGCTTATGTCCATAGTGTGCCGAAAACGCTACGGTGTGCCCTTTTTACAACAGTACATCTACATCCATTCTCCGCAAGCCACCTGACAGTGTGTGGCGGAGGGTACCCTGAGTACCTCTAAGGGTTCTCCCTTCTATTCCAGTCTCTTATTGTTCGTACGATTCATGTGGTTTCTGCTTATAATGACAACTACGGAAATCATTGTCACTGTTTACTTTCTTTTAACTTTAACTGCCAGCTATTGGTGCTGCAACTGGAAGTCTTCTATCTGAAGTACTGTAGCGGAATAATCCGCACCACTACTCCATTGCCGGCCGCGGTGGCCAAGCGGTTCTAGGCGCTTCAGTCCGGAACCGCGCGACTGCTACGGTCGCAGGTTCGAATCTTGCCTCAGGCATGGATGTGTGTGATGTCCTTAGGTTAGTTAGGTTTAAGTAGTTCTACGTTCTAGGGGACTGATGACCACAGCAGTTGAGTCCCATAGTGCTCAGAGCCATTTGAACCATTTGAACCATTTCTGAACTACCCCATTTGGTTTTGTTTCTGTCATGAAAGTGCTAATTAAAACTTAATTCCCGTTATCAAAACATTTAATGCCAACGCTGCCAGGGCAAATTTTAATAGACTAAAGCACATATACGCCTAACGGTGATCGCTTTTCAAATCCTAATGCAGAAATTCCTACGATCATCCACACCGCTTCTGTGTCTTCATGGTGAAAGCTTGCTGAATGAGATGCCACTGTAATCCGCAGCCCAGAGAAGGACGAGCCTGAATGCCATGAGCGCGTGTCAGCGGTCTCCGCTAAGTGAGACGTCGGCGGCGGAAGACGACACGTCCGAACAAAGACGCACGCCAGCTAGCTCACAGCAGTGACGTCAGTGGCCAGTCAGCAGCTGCCGCCGCTACCACGGTCCAGCGACGGCCGACCTGGCGCTCTTGCTGTCGTATTGCATTCACATTAGCGAGAAGCACGTTAGCCGGAAAACGCCGGAAACAAAAACTGGGCATAATAATGCTACCAGCCACTGAAAATACACAGATAATGATACATCGCTGACCTCGGAGCTGTAAATTGTAGTGTTTCATACGTTATCTGCAATGTGTGGCGTGTCTTCTAAGGAAAAAAAAAAAAAAAAATACTCGTCGACTACATCTGTTACTTTTCCAAAATCTAAATCGTTTCTTCGTGCTGGTCATCGCCTCACGATTTAGGAAACCACAGACTGTGATTACGAGTATGCGCTTATTATTAATTAATTTCGATGCTGTCAGACCCACACCGAAATAAATTAATAATAAGCACATCATGTTTTGTAAACATATTCAGTCGTGGTTGAATAGACGTTGTAACGCATTAGGAATGCATTGAACATTACAAGAGTATTTGGTTTAACCCTGAGGCAGACACACTGGACTCGCATTCGGGAGGACGACGGTTCAATCCCGCGTCCGGCCATCCTGATTTAGGTTTTCCGTGATTTCCCTAAAACGCTCCAGATAGATGCCGGGATGGTTCCTTTGATAGGGCACGGCCGACTTCCTTCCCCGTCCTTCCCTAATCCGATGAGACCGATGACCTCGCTGTCTGGTCTCCTCCCTCACAACAACCCAACCCCTGAGGCAGACATTTCTAAGACGGCGTGCTGAAAAGTAATGGCCTCCGAATTTTTTAATCTGTTATTAATATCAGTTGAGGTATTACATGTCATGCATGTTGCAACCCTCTAGGCTCCGAATTGCAGCGTGAAACGTGGCGATTTCAAACGTAACTACGTCGAATTTCTAACCGCAGCATATCTATAGAAGAATGAAAGCCGTTTACGGCGATGATTGTATCGACATCAGTAATGTGAGACATTGGCTTGTTCGTGGTCGCAGTGAAGGGAACGGGGTGTTACCCTCTACCTGTGTGACAGTGGTTGGAGGAGACGGCCGCGTGCGACAACCGACTACACTCACCGCCAGCGGGTTCAAGAACTTATCGGAGAAGATCGTCGGATAACACACGAGTGCTACGATATCTGGAACGATTTTAATCTATTTCCAGAATATAAATAACACCTCCGAAGACTTTATTTTGTTAGCGATGAAGCGCTGCAAGCGAAGGTGACGTTGTGGCTCCATTAATAGTGACGGTATCAACAAAATAGTCTGACGTTTGGACAAATTTTGAGAAATAAATACAAAGACATGAAGAACAGAGGTGTAGAATGTTAATAAAGTCTGTTATACGTAAAAAGCTTTAAGAGCTTTCACATAAAAAAATTCTGAGGCATAATTATTCAACATACCCTCGTACCAATCATGAGACAGAAACTGAGAATTAGTAAAAAATATTGATGTCTTTCATTTAGAGGAATTAGAGGCAGTAATAGGAAACAAAAAGAATAAAATAGTCACCAGGACTAGAGGTCATAGTTATCGAACTCGTAAAGATTGGAGGATTCGGCCGCTGTGGCCAAGCGGTTCTAGGCGCTTCAGTCTGGAACCGGGCTGCTGCTACCGTCGCAGGTTCGAATCCTGCCTCGGGTATGGATGTGTGTGATGTCCTTAGGTTAGTTAGGTTTAGGTAGTTCTAAGTCTAGGGACCTGATGAACTCAGATGTTAAGTCCCATAGTGCTTAGAGCCATTTGAACCATTTTGCTGCCTTACAAAGGGGATCCCCAGGTTAACGGTAACTATCAGTTCTACGTTTAAGAAAAGGTAAAGAAGTAGACCCACAAACTACGGAGGTATAAGTATATTACATTCGACGTGTCTGCTGTATATTAAATAACCGATTGAGGCCAACAGCAGAATCACTCTTGCAAGAAAAGCAGAATGGTTTTCGAAAATGGAGAGCTTTATTGACAGTGTACACTGCCAGAAAAAGATGCAACACCCTCAAGGACAAGGCTATTTTATTGACAAGAGATGTAGTAAATAGTTCACCATTGTAGGAGTACCTGATAACAAAGTCAGACCAAATGAAAAACACGTCACAGCAAAGAGTGCCCAAAGAAGGCATCTATGCATAGTGTAGCCACCTCTGGCGGCAACACAGGCGTGTATTTTAACATGAAAACGATCATACAGGCGTCGAATGGCATCCTGCGATAGACTGTCCGAAGGATATTGCAGCCTCTGGAGAACGAGTAAGTTCCCACTTGATAATGTCGCATACGTGTTCAATACGCGAAAAGTCTGGTGATCTATATGTACATCAACATGATTACTCTGCAATTCACTTTTAAGTGCTTGGCAGAGGGTTCATCGAACCACAATCATACTATCTCTCTACCATTCCACTCCCGAACAGCGCGCGGGAAAAACGAACACCTAAACCTTTCTGTTCGAGCTCTCATTTCATTTTATTTTGACGATCATTCCTACCTATGTAGATTGGGCTCAACAAAATATTTTCGCGTTCGGAAGAGAAAGTTGGTGACTGAAATTTCGTAAATAGATCTCGCCGCGACGTAAAACGTCTTTGCTTTAATGACTTCCATCCCAACTCGCGTATCATTTCTGCCACACTCTCTCCCCTATTACGTGATAATACAAAACGAGCTGCCCTTTTTTGCACCCTTTCGATGTCCTCCGTCAATCCCACCTGGTAAGGATTCCACACTGCGCAGCAATATTCTAAAAGAGGACGAACGATTGTAGTGTAAGCTGTCTCTTTAGTGGACTTGTTGCATCTTCTAAGTGTCCTGCCAATGAAACGCAACCTTTGGCTCACCTTCCCCACAATATTATCTATGTGGTCTTTCCAACTGAAGTTGTTCGTAATTTTAACACCCAGGTACTTAGTTGAATTGACAGCCTTGAGAATTGTATTATTTATCTAGTAATCGAATTCCAACGGATTTCTTTTGGAACTCATGTGGATCACCTCACACTTTTCGTTATTTAGCGTCAACTGCCAACTGCCACACCATATAGCAATCTTTTCTAAATCGCTTTGCAGCTGATACTGGTCTTCGGATGACCTTAGTAGACGGTAAATCACAGCATCATCTGCGAACAACCTAAGAGAACTGCTCAGATTGTCACCCAGGTCATTTATATAGATCAGGAACAGCAGAGGTCCCAGGACGCTTCCCTGGGGAACACCTGATATCACTTTAGTTTTACTCCATGATTTGCCGTCTATTACTACGAAAAAGGCATTTCAGGCCAATAGAAGTCTACTAATATCAAATACCGGCCTTAATTTGAGGAAGAAATTTCTGAGGATGTACGTCTGGAGTACAGCATTATATGGTAGTGAAACATGGACTGGGGGAAACCCGGAACAGAAGAGAATCGAAGCATTTGAGATGTGGTGCTACAGAGGAATGTTGAAAATTAGGTGGACTGATAAGGTAAGGAATGAGGAGGTTCTACGCAGAATCGGAGAGGAAAGGAATATGTGGAAAACACTGATAAGGAGACGGGACAGGATGATAGGACATCTGCTAAGACATGAAGGAATGACTTCCATGGAACTAGAGGGAGCTGTAGAGGGCAAAAACTGTAGAGGAAGACAGAGATTGGAATACGTCAAGCAAATAATTGAGGACGTAGGTTGCAAATGCTACTCTGAGATGAAGAGGGTAGCACAGGAAAGGAATTCGTGGCGGGCCGCATCAAACCAGTCAGTAGACTGATGACAAAAAAAAAAAAAAAAAACTACGAACTGCGACCTTCCTGACAGGAAATCACGAATCCAGTCGCACAACTGAGACGATACCCCATAGGCCCGCAGCTTTATTAGAAGTCGCTTGTGAGGAACGGTGTCAAAAGCTTTCCGGAAATCTAGAAATACGGAATCAATTTGAGATCCCCTGTCGATCTTGCTGATCAGGGCAGTAACTGTACACCACGAAGAGCACGTTGCGTCGCTGCAGACGTGCACTGTGCTGCTGAGAAACACATCACCTTCCTGTTGATGAAGTGGCGGTAGCATGAGGATAACAAGCTGTGAAATGTAACGGACACTGGTTAATTTACCCCGCAGAAATAACGAATGCGATCGGGAGTGATTGACCCGCACCATGAGGCATGGGGTGGAGACCTGTTGTGTGGTGGCCGAATGCACTGCGGATGAGGCTGCTCACCAGGTCTACGCAGTACGTCGACCAGTTGCGTACAGACAGAACCTACTCTCATCACTGGAGGCAACAGTGCGCCACTCCGCTCTCCAGTCGACACCTTCAAGGTAACACAGCAGCTGTGCTCGGTGGAATCTTAGTGTCAGTGATAGCATGACCACATTCACATGTTTTCTTAGTCCCGCTGCAGGCAGATGGTTGCCAGTGCTCTTTGGTGACGCAGCAGGTGTAACCTGTGCCTGGATTTCTTCCCTGGATTTCGTTTGGTCGGCCACAGCTGCTCGCTCAATGCCTGCACATCTTGACTTGGGTCTGTACGACGCGGACGTCTAGGGGTGCGAGAATGTTCCGTAGCCCATTGCTAACCGCGGCGACACACTACCGAGCCACTGTGCCGGACACGTGCAGCTCTCTGTCGATACGTCCATCCGGTTCCCCACAGGCGCAAAACGCAGCACCAGCCAAACGACTCAGTTTGCTCAACACGAGTACTTATTCGTCGGCGGGACATGGTTGTACCCAGGAATGAATGTTACAAATACTGTTCACCTCTAAACTCGGAAGAGTTACTGCCTGCTGAAACAAAACAGAGGTGCATAGATGGAGATCCTCCTGAATACCATCTGATGGCCGATGGCAGTGACTAATGAATAACTAACATTATGTCCTCTCAGTATGCACATATTACACCAGGGTGCCACTGAGTGCACTCCTTGAGGGTGTTGCATTTTTTCTATACGTTTATTTACTATGAAACAGCTAACAAAGAGAAGAAGGGAAAACGATTAGAAGAAGCAAATGATGCTAATCTATTTCTCTGAGACATGTTGCTTTATTAAAAGAGGGGAAAGTATTTTGAAACTGACTAGCCCTCTTCACACATTAGACTGGTTCAATACAGAACAAGTGTAGTAACAGACACTGCAGTTATGCGAAGAAGAAAAGTCAACTGTCGCTTTTCAAGTTCACCTCACGGTTACCCAACATGCCTTTGTAAAGGTTCATTTCCCTATTAGCTGATATTATAGCCACAATACTTACTGACACACGTTTCTGAACTTCGAAACGAGATTAAATTTGTGCTCTCCAAATAGCGTGCTATGTTTCAGGTTTTGGTTCCACATATTCCCGTAAACGTAACATAACTAAGGTTGTTTCGTAAAGTAAGTTCGTGATTCATTCCTTGTGGGTACATATTCGAGTGAGCATTGGTTTCTATACTGACTCTTCTGTATTCGTAAACCAGTTCAGAGGACTTACAGGATATTTTGACTGATCACTAACGACTGTCCCTCACGCCATTTTCAAGTTGTTTCTCGCTGATAATGAACTGACTGTTTCTGGGTCAGTCATTTATTCCTCAAATAGCAGGAGGGTTTTGTTACACTGTACCATTAGGGCGTTGAGTAGTGAGCAGTGACAGTCACTGGAGAAGACATCTCAGTTTTGTCATTTACAAAGTTAGACGGATGTTCTAAGGGATGGAGTGCGAAACAGTGGGAGAGAAGTTTTGTTATTCGTGTTAGTTGGCATATGTGTAATTAGGGTGTGAAAGAAATAATGTTCGAAGACAAGAACATGTATACTCTACGTGTACAAGAAAATTATTATTCACTTAACATTACTTAGTGTCATCATTAGTAAACAACAGCATATCGCTCGAAAAATTAAGGAATCTGTTTAGACCAGTACAATAAGCCGCATTCAAAGTTTATGTATATATAGCAAATGCATAAATCATTTCTCAGCGCAATAAATAAATAAATAAACTTTCAAGCAGAAAGATAGCTCACTTAGAACTTTGCACGCAGTTTGATCTGAACAAGAGAGATATTTTATAATCGTGAAGTACAGTACAAAATTACGTATAGTATGGGGGAACGAAAATGAATGTATTACACTCTACGCCTTTTTTTATCGTTCTTAACGGAAGACACTGAAGCGAATCCTGTTACTCTGTTTACTGTGGGTGACAACGATAGTTTGTCCTAACCAGTAGAGTTCAGTCGTCCAAGACAGCAACGTAGTCTTTTTCTGAAACGTTACAGTTTACCATCGGTAACATTTAATTTATTGCAGTTCTACTGAATAAAACTAAGTTTTAGATATTGCAAATGCCTCAGCACGCCATTTTTTACAGGGTGTTTCAAAAATGACCGGTATATTTGAAACGGCAATAAAAACTAAACGAGCAGCGATAGAAATACACCGTTTGTTGCAATATGCTTGGGACAACAGTACATTTTCAGGCAGACAAACTTTCGAAATTACAGTAGTTACAATTTTCAACAACAGATGGCGCTGCGGTCTGGGAAACTCTATAGTACGATATTTTCCACATATCCACCATGCGTAGCAATAATATGGCGTAGTCTCTGGATGAAATTACCCGAAACCATTGACAACGTGTCTGGCGGAATGGCTTCACGTGCAGATGAGATGTACTGCTTCAGCTGTTCAATTGTTTCTGGATTCTGGCGGTACACCTGGTCTTTCAAGTGTCCCCACAGAAAGAAGTCACAGGGGTTCATGTCTGGCGAATAGGGAGGCCAATCCACGCCGCCTCCTGTATGTTTCGGATAGCCCAAAGCAATCACACGATCATCGAAATATTAATTCAGGAAATTAAAGACGTCGGCCGTGCGATGTGGCCGGGTACCATCTTGCATAAACCACGAGGTGTTCGCAGTGTCGTCTAAGGCAGTTTGTACCACCACAAATTCACGAAGAATGTCCAGATAGCGTGATGCAGTAATCGTTTCGGATCTGAAAAATGGGCCAATGATTCCTTTGGAAGAAATGGCGGCCCAGACCAGTACTTTTTGAGTATGTAGGGACGATGGGACTGCAACATGGGGCTTTTCGGTTCCCCATATGTGCCAGTTCTGTTTATTGACGAAGCCGTCCAGGTAAAAATAAGCTTCGTCAGTAAACCAAATGCTGCCCACATGCATATCGCCGTCATCAATCCTGTGCACTATACCGTTAGCGAATGTCTCTCGTGCAGCAATGGTAGCGGCGCTGAGGGGTTGCCGCGTTTGAATTTTGTATGGATAGAGGTGTAAACTCTGGCGCATGAGACGATACGTGGACGTTGGCGTCATTTGGACCGCAGCTGCAACACGGCGAACGGAAACCCGAAGCCGCTGTTGCATCACCTGCTGCTCTAGCTGCGCGTTACCCTCTGTGGTTGCCGTACACGGTCGCCCTACCTTTCCAGCACGTTCATCCGTCACGTTCCCAGTCCGTTGAAATTTTTCAAACAGATCCTTAATTGTATCGCTTTTCGGTCCTTTGGTTACATTAAACCTCCGTTGAAAACTTCGTCTTGTTGCAACAACACTGTGTTCTAGGCAGTGGAATTCCAACACCAGAAAAATCCTCTGTTCTAAGGAATAAACCATGTTGTCTACAGCACACTTGCACGTTGTGAACAGCACACTCTTACAGCAGAAAGACGACGTACAGAATGGCGCACCCACAGACTGCGTTGTCTTCTATATCTTTCACATCACTTGCAGCGCCATCTGTTGTTGAAAATTGTAACTACTGTAATTTCGAAAGTTTGTCCGCCTGAAAATGTACTGTTGTCCCAAGCATATTGCAACAATCGGTGTATTTCTATCGCTGCTCGTTTAGTTTTTATTGCCGTTTCAAAGATACCGGTCATTTTTGAAACACCCTGTACATGCCGTACGCCGTTTTCTATGTAACAGCGTCAACAACGAGTGTTTCGCGACTGCTAACTCATGAACGTGAGAACAACTTGAACGAGAATGTGATGGTTTCCTTACAAGAATCATCGATTGGAAGAAACCTGTTTTCATGGACGCTAATCGGCCAACAAGAAATCCAATAAATTACACTTTTTGCCGTTCACGAGAAGCAGCAACTGTGGATGGTTCTTGAAAGAAATCATATTTCTAGCGTACCGCCGGTGTATCGCATTCAAATGTTCTGAGATATCACCTTCGGTTTTTAATGTAATCAAATTGGTGTCTAAAGGAAAGTAATTTTGTATCCTGAGAGAGAGAGAGAAAGAGAGAGAGAGAGAGAGAGAGAGAGAGAGAGAGAGAAAGAAAGAAAGAAAGGTAGGGGGGGGGGGGGGGGCGAGGTTTATAGCGAACCAAGAACGTTTGCGACATTTGACTTCGTCTTTCATCAAAGCGTAGCAAACTTCGCTGCCTCTGATTTTTAGATGTGTAGGCTACTTGAAGCAGCACAGGTAGGAATAAAATTCCTGGTCTGTTGCAGACGGAGACTTCGAATGCGCGCAGGATACAGGATACTGCACTGGGCGTGAAGGACACATTGTAAATTGCTATGCTACTTTATCATAATGAACAATATTCAGATTACTGCACAAGCCAAAAACATTTGTTTGTTTTTTGTATTTATAAGCATAAAGGAACGATAAAATTTAATTTTTTCTGGCAACTACCATTTTATAGTTTTTATGAGGTATTAACAGTATTACTTTAGTCACTTGTTAGTTCCATTGTCGGAATACAGATTTCCATCTATTACTAATGCTGGAAATATATTTGTTTCGACGTTGGTGATCCGCGCTGCCGTGATTGGGAATTCTACTGGTGTTTTAAAGCCCCAACAAGTTGAGGCAATGACTATGAGAGGCACGTATTCGGCTGTACGCACGCGTTGCTTAATGAAATCTCCTGCCGTGTCGCTCTGTACGTACAGCCACTTGTTCCTGGTGGGAAGTCTCGCATTCCAAGGAAGCGTTAACGTACGGCAGAGACACGCAGCGCATGAGCCTTGCTACAGTCCCAGTGAACACCAATACGAATGTATGAGACGCCACCAAGGGGTACCTCGAAGCTATAACACATTTTCTGACTCTTGATGAAGAAGCATTACAACGGAGATTCTTTTATTAAGGGACCAGTGAATACAGGTAAACACTGTGTTATTACAAGCGACTGAATTCCGAAATATCAAATCTATCTTCTGAAATAGTCTTACTAGAAATGGTCACCCTAAAGTGTATCTCAACGAGCCAGCTAAATGTCGAACATCTAGTAGTGACGATAGACGAGTGCTGCTGAAATTCGTAAAAATTTTGCAGTTCACCCATAAACGAGATTGCTTAAGGAAATTTGTTCGTCCGACTAGTTTCTATATATGAAGGTAGTATCTGTTCCCTAAAGAACAGATACCACTGATGACCGTGCAGCTTCTCTAGAAATGAAATGATAAATCGACACCCTAGCTGCAAACAGGAGTTGATATACATAATTGGGGACATGTTGAAAATGTGTGCCCCGACCGGCACCGGTTATCAATGGTATCTGTTCTTTCGAGTGTCGCGTCCTCGTATCTGACAGTTTTCTAGCAGTAGTATACACCATAAGATCCTGAGGCAGATGCCAGCAGAAGGGTCGAAACGTCGATAATTTTAATAGAAATATAACTTCAGTGACAAGGAATTTGTTCGTCTCGTGACCCCAAAAGGCTCGACAGGACAGATAGAGCCGTTACACGTATACGACATTGGATGTTGGAAGAAGTTTGTGAGAAATTTTGATATCTAGTTCACTGAATGATTATTATGTCAATGTCCAGTTGAGAAGAAATATAATCAAGCTACAGTCACTAGCACATCATCAGTTCTCTCTTCACCAACATTTTCCAGTGTACTCAAATACGGCTGATACAAATCGGGATATTTAGAAGATAACCCGCCACAGTTCGTGAATTCTACTGAATTTTGTTTTATGTTGTGCTGTCCGTCGTGTGTATTATGTGAAGAAATTTCATTTATTTGATGTACTTGACGTAAAAAAAAGAACTATGCTTTAATCATTTATGTACAGATTATCATTATTGTAATGATTTCCTATCATAATAATGAGTTACTTATTATTTTAAACTAACAAAATACACATATGTAAAATGGTAAACTAAAAATCGAAAAAAAACATGAATTTAAAACGTAAAATAACAATTTACAACATGAAACAAAAATAAGTAAAACAAATAATTAGAATAATAATGTACGTTAAGATATTTTGTTTAGGTATGAGCTCTAGAAAAACTCCAAACAGCCAAGGCCGCAAGTAAGGTATTTATTTGGATGACCGATTTCGGTAAGACTATGTTACTATCTCAGGATCTTCGGCTTCACATTGCATACAACCTCCACCACCTGCAGTCTGTATCGTGTCAATGACAAATGTATGTGTAAGGATCGTGGAATACACTGGATGTCGGCACGTCGTAATTATAATGTGTACAAGACATAAGATCAATGCGCGGATTGTCAGTGTTCATGTTCACAGCACAGCTGAATACAGAATGTAGATAGTACATATTGCTGGACAGTGTGCTCTTCCTAATTATATTTTTCTTTCAGCAGGAGGTTAACATGACGCTTGACAAATTGCACCACAAACAAAATTTTCATAGATTGCCTCACGGGTGTAGAAAGAAATTGCTATTTTCTCAAAAGATAGGACGACCTTAGAAATTTAAAACTTCTGTAATGACGAGTATATTCGAAAGAGAACTATAGAGACGGTTGCAGCCTCGAGCTTTGAGTGGATCCATTGAAATGTGCTCAGCTAGCTTTGCTGAGAGGCAGAGCACCAGCTTCCCACTCGGGAGCCAGCAGCCGGGTTCGAGTTACCCAGACGTGCGTTGAGGCCTGTCGTCGAGGAAAGATGAGGCGGCGCAGCCGGCCACTCACCTTGTGGTAGTCGTCGCCGTGCTTGATGCGCTTGCCGTTGAGGTTGATGGAGTAGTTGTAGTAACGCGAGTTCATGATGAGGCCCGCCCACTCGCGCCAGCCCGGCGGGATGTAGCTGCCGTTGTACTTGTTCAGGTACTTGCCAAAGTACCCTGCAACACGGTAAACAGACAGTCTGTGTCAGGAAACGATGCGGACAGTTGCATGTTCGTCGTGTTACACGTTGTGGTGCTTGATTTATTTTGCTAAAGTTATTTGTAGCAGGGGAGCCATAAAGTCTACCCCACGAATCAGTCGACAAGACAGTCATAAATTCCTCGTTCGCCAATATTTCTTTCTCAGTACTATCGAGTCCACGTCTTTCTGGAGCCACGAACAGACTGCGGCAATAAAATCCCAGCCTGCATTTCGTCATTTGTATACTCCAGCTGTACTGTGTTGCGTGAAACGTTACCAAACCTGTACCTCATTCACTGCACTAGAAGATACACTAAAGGCAGAAAGAACGCACCACGAACGAATTGTCCGAAACGGACGGAGATCGGTAGATGTGGTGTACATGTACAGAAAAACAAATTATTATAATTTCAGAAAAAATTGAATGATTTATTCGAAAGAAAAATCTTCACAAATTGATCACGTCAGTAACGAGCTAGTCCACTTAAAGTCCTTTTGCAAGCAGTTATTCGATTTGGCATTGGTTGATAAAGCTGTTGGATGTCGTCCTGAGGCCGGCCGTTGTGGCCGAGCGGTTCTAGGCGCTTGTCCGGAACCGCAATGCTGCTATGGTCGCAGGTTCGAATCCTGCCTCCGGTATGGATGTGTGTGCTGTCCTTAGGTTAGTTAGGTTTAGGTAGTTCTAAGTTCTAGGGGACTGATGACCTCAGATGTTAAGTCCCATAGTGCTCACAAGGGAACCTCCCCACCGCACTCCCCTCGGATTTAGTTATAAGTTGGCACAGTGGATAGGCCTTGAAAAGCTGAACACAGATCAATCGAGAAAACAGGAAGAAGTTGTGTGGAATTATGAAAAAATAAGCAAAATATACAAACTGAGTAGTCCATGCGCAAGATAGGCAACATCAAGGATAGCGTGAGCTCAGGAGTGCCGTGGTCCCATGGTTAGCGTGAGCAGCTGCGGAGCGGGAGGTCTTTGGTTCAAGTCTTCCCTCGAGTGAATACTTGTTTTATTTTCGCAAAGTTATGATCTGTTCGTTCGTTCATTGAAGTCGCGAGCTATATTTGCTGGATTCATATTGCCCACGGAATACATCTCACGTATTTAATGCACTCTCGTCCAAAGTAGCGAACAGTCAACTGCGAGCCAGGGAGCCTCGTTAGCGGGAATACTCTCTCTTCCGTGCGCTGTAGTCGACTGACGTCGTGTGTTTCAATGTTTGTGTAGGTGTAGGGTCCCCATACTACGGACGGGCGGACAGATAATAATTATCTGAAAATAAAAAATTAAACTTTTGGCTCGAGGGAAGACTTGAACCAAGGCCCTCTCGGTCTGTAGCTGCTCACGCTAGCCGGCCGAAGTGGCCGAGCGGTGCTAGGCGCTTCAGTCTGGAACCGCGTGACCGCTACGGTCGCAGGTTCGAATCCTGCCTCGGGCATGGATGTGTGTGATGTCCTTAGGTTAGTTAGGTTTAAGTAGTTCTAAGATCTAGGGTACTGATGACCTCAGAAGTTAAGTCCCATAGTGCTCAGAGCCATTTGAACCACTTTTTTTGCTCACGCTAACCACGGGACCACGGCGTTACTGAGCTTACACAGTCCTTTATGTTGCTTATCTTGCGCATTGACTACTAAGTTTGTATATTTTGCTTATTTTTTTCATAGTTCCACACAACTTCTTCCTGTTCTCTCGATTGATCTGTGTTCAGTTTTTCAAGGCCTATCCACTGTGCCAACTTATAACTAAATCTGAGGGGGGTGCGATGGGGAGGTTCCCTTGTCAGAGCCATTTGAACCATTTGAAGCCATTTTGTCGTTCTGAGGGACATCTTCGCTGGTTATCAGCGCTCAGTTCGAAGCAGGACTCATCACTCAAGACAATGATGTTCCAGACGTGTCTGGAGACGCCCTGGACAGCGGTGGGGTACCAACCTGACTGTCGCCCGCCAAATGGCCCCACAACCATGAGTGACACTCTGGCGTTCCATTTCTTTTCATAGCAGGACCGTATAGGTCATCATCCGCGCTGCCCTTACAGCACAGCGGTACGTCGGCGACATCCTACGCCTCGTTTTGTTTCTCTTCACTGCACTTCACGGCAAGCCATCCTGGGCGTACATTTTAGCAAGATAACATCCGCCCCCACATGGCCAGAGTTTCTATTGCTTTTCTTCACGCTTGGCAAACCTTGCGCTGGCCAGCAAGGTCGCAGGATCTTTCCCTAGTTCGGAGCATATGGAGTATTATGGGCAGGGCCTTCCAACCGGATCGGCAGTTTGACGATCTAATGCGCCAGTTGGACAGAATTTGGCACGATATCCCTCAGGACAGCCAACAGCTCTGTCAATCAATTCCAAGACTAATAACGGCTTCCATAAGGGCCAGAGGTAGACCGAAGCGTTATTGACTTGCTCAATTTGTGAAGTTTTTTCTCTTGAATGAATCATCGAATTTTTCTGTGATTGTGATCATTTGTTTCTCCGTGCATGTACATCAAGTTCGAGTAATTCGTTAGTGGTGCACCGTTTTTTTCCTTCTTTTTTTGTCTTAGAATGCATATGACACGTGGGATCCGATGAAAAGTGGGTAAAGTTAATTCCTTTAATGAAATCTGACGAACTTTGTGGATGGAAAAAAATCATGAACAAACTGAAGTTTCAAAGAACAGCAATGGCTTCCATCATTATTGCAATATGCTACAATAATGGTCAAGAAAATTGCTCTCACAAAAGAACTGGGGAGAATGAAGATTTAAAAGCGCTACACTCAAAAGAAGTTATAATTGTGATGTGTGTGCTTGCGTGCATGTGTGTGTTAACTGGTATGCCACTGTATTATTCACCGGTAGATTTGCTGCTATGGTCAGTAAAACCAAACGGCAAGGGCCCCCCTTCTTGACCCCGTTACAGCAGTTTGCACACGGACAATGCTACCTTCTGTATTCATCACTGGGGCATTCCTGTCTGCCCTTTTGACTGGCCCAGGAGCAGCGGCCATAGAACTGGCAGTTTCCCCTGGAGGTGACATCACTTAGTCGCTCGATGACCTTCTGACATTTAACAGACTACATTCAAAAACTCACTTTATACAGAGCGATTTTATTAAATGGGGACAAACCACAGAAAAAGATGGCTGCGAAGGTAAGGAGCAAAGAAGGTAATATGGACATATGGCCGGAATTTTGCTCAGAGGGAGGGACATCCACTCTGAGATGCAGATAAAAGATCTAACAGCGTCGCAAGTATCAGCATCAGGTAGGTGAGTAGCCAGCCAGCAAGGGCTAAGCCAGACGAAGCGTGGAACGTTGCTCACAACTGCCACTAATCGTATCACAATGTGTACTGGCCTTATTGTTTACGGACTTCCCTCTGCTGCTGATTCATCGCACAGACCACCACGGTACTGGGAGTTATTCATCAGTCCTACGCACAGATGAGACTACCTTTACCAACGGCGCTATGGTCAGCCTTAACAACAGCCACTGTGGGCTATGGAGAATCCCCATGGTATGGTTTAGCCTCAATGTTTGGTTGGGGCTTGCTGGCGACTGCACCGTGGGATTCGTCATCCCTCCACAACGCCCTACGGGCGAGGCATATCCGCACTTCCTGCGGGTGACCTTGCCTTCCCTTGCTGGAAGATGTGCCTTTGGTGGTACGAAGGGTAATGTGGATACCACTTGATGGTGTTCCAGCTCACTGACCTCTTGGGTGTGGAGCTAAAATACCGGTGCAGACCCAACATTCCCACTTGGCTGGCGTGTTCTTATGTGTGCTTACAATCGTTAACCTACATTGACAAAAATCTTTTACCTCCACCTTCAAGTGTATGTAGCTCCCTTGGAACGCATTTCCGGCCATCTGTCCATATGAACTCTTTTGCCCCTTATTTTTTCTAGAATCGTTTCCTGCAGTTCGTCCACATTTAGCTGAATCATCCTGTATGAAAAAGCCTTCCATTCCAGCCAAATACTTTGAGTTATATCGGGCAATTGTTTGATGTCTTTGTTTGACTGAAAACCTAAATTAACAAGGCGTTTATTGCGATCTATGTGGTTCCGTATTAACCACTTTTCCTTCATGTAATCTGTTACCACCTCTAAACCTTTGATCTTTAATGACTTACCTACACAAGTTTGTCGGCCAGGAAACAGGTGGTTATAGGAATGGAGCGTCACTGCATAATTTCGGCGCCCAATATGAGCCAGTAAAAAATAATTTCTATCCCTAAAGCTCGAGGAGGCTTTTGTACCGCCTCAATTTATACACAAGACTTCGAAACGATAATGATGTTACATGAAGGACTTTTCTTTGTACAGGCTACGGTACAAGTCTCAGCCCGTTCCCCTTCGTGGTCGCAGTAACTGACTCACAATAAGTGGGTGGCGCTCGACGTAAAGCTGTATCCGAAGACGAAAAAATTTGATCATTGGAATCTCGCAGAAGAGTACAGAAGACATGATTCGACACAGTTCCTAATCAGGGCGCTTCTGCCCTCTGTCATTTTACAAGTACTATCTACGCGTCTATCACGACCTTGTCTTCCGCCTCAACACTGTTTCAAATAGCCCTCTTCGCGAAAGTAATGCGCATACCAACAGCACTACAGCGTCAGTCTGTACACACTGCCTACAGTCTAACTTGGACTAACGACGATGCCAAGTTCCAGCTCGACGGCTTGACTGATTATGGGGATGAACGCTCGAAATTAGCTGCAAAGAAATTAAATGGGTAAAAAAATGGCCACGTGCGCGTAGGAATCGCTCACAGGGGGTTCCATACAAACTTAATTGTGTATATAGGTCATCCTTCCCGGAAATCCACAATATCGACAATTTCTGCCTGTTATCGTCATTGATACTGGCAAGATATCGGTTCTGGCAATTCCGAAACTTAAATTATGAAGTCAGATAACAAGTGATAAAGGAATATTTTTATGTCATATAAATACTAGTTAACAGTTTTCGGATTTTTACTTTTAGTTTTACAGTCAAACCTTGCTTCTTGCCAAACTTCATCATTCTAGGCCAACGGGAAGTACTCTATTGGCTTTCATGAGTGGGTTTGCGAGTACTGAAATATGGGACATAAACAGTCGTATCATTTGATTGCATTGGCGTAGGAGCTTCAGTTTTTTACACCGCCAAGAGATCGTAGATCTTAGTAAGTGACATGAATTTCTATTTGATATATCAACCAGCTTCTGAGAAAATGGGTCTTTAATAGTCAGACAGATAGAGAGAGGTATGCTCAAAAAAGTCATCCTACAAGGGTTCCGTTGTTACCGACTGAGGTACTGAACCGTAAAAATACAAACTATAAAGCCGAAATGTGAAATTTCCAATTTCAAAACAAATACTTTATTGCAGTAGACAGGAAGGGTATAGCAGAGGGAACATTCTTCACTATATTGATACTATTTTTGGGCCACAGTCATGTTGTAATGTTTGAATGATATTTTCACCATTTGACTGTACGAACATCTTTCTTTATATTATGGTTACGGCATTAAGCCATTGTCAAATACCACAATGTTGGATATAAGTCTAATTATACGCAAAACCCCAAAATCACGATAGCTAATTTAAAACAAAGAAGTCTGCACAGTCAAACAGCGGAAATGTCATCAAATTGCAATGTGTTCTTTTCGTGTTCGTGTCTCACCTGCCACGTGTGTGTGTGTGTGTGTGTGTGTGGGTGGGTGGGTGGGTGTGAGACGAGAGAGAGAGAGAGAGAGAGAGAGAGAGAGAGAGAGAGAGATGTGGGCCGGCGGTGGGGATTGCATATTAATTTAACATTATTTTGTATTCCATCAGACCACTGCTGCAGTATAACACAGCCATGAAACAAGTCATTGCGTTAAGTAAATATTAATGAAGCACCATTAAAAATAATTAGCTTCCTTACATTCACCTTGAATGATTTAGGAGACGCAAGGAAAAGCTGTACCAGACACGCTTAGTTATCTTCAGACGCAGCTCGCTGTCTTCTGGTAACAGGGTCCAATCCGTATTCCGGATTAGCTACTGTTACTGTAGCAGACCGGCCTACCTGAGAGTGGATTTTTAGTGGCTTTCCACACTCTTTTGGGGAAATGTCAGACTGTCAAGGACGCTTGACCCAGAAAGTAAATATATGAATGCTGTACTATAAAGTTTTCAAAGGTTCACGAACAGATACACACATGGTATTCCTTCTCACATTTAAGGCGATAGGATGAGCATGGGGCCACAGAACCAAAATAGCTCTCAGGTGGTCGATGGGCTATTGTTGATAATTATCGAAAGATGTCGATAGGACAAATGCCGAAGCAAAACAATATAGACAGCAGACCCAAACAATAACAGCAGGACCAGTTAACAATCCTGAGTCGTTATAGCAGTTGTCCCAAAACTTCCCACGAAGATATTGCATTAATGGCCGTTTAACACTTCTGAGAGATTTTACTACTTCTAATAATTTTTCAAGTCAATTGCTAAGGTGTAATTTGATATTTTCCACTTACTACAAGCTTTAGTTCGGGTGAAAGCCATGTCTGATTGTAAAAGTGTGCACTGACTGTTTCGCTATTTTAAGGCGGTAAAATGGAAAAGACTAAGATCATCAGATGCTGATTTTCAAGACTGTGACGGTAAATTAGAGTTTTATGCAATACTTGGACCTCTCTTATGATAGTACGACATTTCTTATATCGTTGAATGTTCGGTGCCATACATTTATTCACAAGAGGTTTGTTTTTGTTGTCTTTGATGTTTTTGTTGCCTTTTTCATTCTGAAAAGCGATTTGATACTGTTCTCCACCATATTCTTTTTTTGTACAAGCCTTTGAAACTGCTTATTGTAGTCAGTCCCCCGCGCCCCTCCCACCACGCGCGCGCACACACACACACACACATACACACACACACACACACACACACACACACACACACACACACACACACACACACACTCTCTCTCTCTCTCTCTCTCTCTCTCTTCCCTCCATTACAAAAATGAAGAATCATTTTTGACTTAAGGTGGATTTTATCAACCGATGCTTCCTTTTACGAAATTTGATTCGTAGACTGTGAATCGATACTGACTTCAGCTCTGCTATTTATCAATGACTTACGAAAATTTGTGTCGTACCGGGATTTGAACTCGTATTTCCCACTTAACGTGAGCGGTCACCTTAACCACTTCGGATATCCGAGCACGGCCCCACGACTAACCCAAACTTCCACATGTCGATCTTGTCCACATCTCCTATTGCTCGTACATATCCTACGTGATTCACGCCAGAGAGATATATTCGATGTGATCGTCGTTTCAACCAGTCGATATATGTAATACTTATTATGTTATCGTACAATGTCTGTTGGCAATTCAGTTATGCAATGTTCCTTCACACATATATGCACGTCTGAAGGAACACTGTATAACGTAAATTGTCAACACAGTCATTGTACAATAACATAATAAGAACCTTTCTTTTAGTCAGGTTGTGTTACAAACTTTTTTATTCCGATTAGGTTCAGTAACTTCTAATTAGTTGTCCAATGTACCCATCTAATCTTCAGTATTATCCTGTAGTACTACATTATAAAAGTTTGTATTTTCTTATTGTCTGAGAGTTTTACTTCCATCCCAGGATACGAATACCTTCTGAAAACACTTCCTAACACTTAAATTTATATTAAATTTTTACAAATTTATCTTATTCAGAAACTGTTTTCTTGCTACAATTAGTTTACATTTAAAGTCTCTTTCTATTGCCAACGCTCAACTGTTTTGCTGCCCAGTAGTATCTCATTTCCTGATCTCTTCCCTCAGGATCACCTGATTCGACCGTATTACATTCTATTCGTTTTATTTTACTTCTTTTGATGTTCATCTTAACGCTCCAAGACAAGGAAGATGTCCACTTCTAAGGATAGAAGGGTCGCCATTCCGAAGCTATGGAAAAATTCAATTTTAAAAATAAGCAATGCCGACTGCTCCATACCGGAATCGCTTCTCGTATCTAAGAGCGGTACGGTGATTTAAGAGGGGAGAAGAGGGAAGGAAAGCAGATAAAAAAAAGTCGCGCTTTGTGCCTCGGAAGCCGATAAGAAAAATGGTCCACGCAAAGCAGAGGGAAGTCGAGAACTGCTGCTGTTCGCGTTTCCAAACGCGCGATGCCAAATGAGATATTATGGGGAAAATGTCTCGGCGCCATTTTTGTATACGAGCCGGCATTTCTGCGAACGCTGGCTGCGATAGCGCTGCTGATGCGCCCGCCGGACGGAATGATTGCGTCGCGACGGCGACTGCGAGTCGAGGGGAGGGGCGGCTGGTGGAATTTCATATGCCGGCCGTGTCAGCGATAGCAGGGCTGCGCCGGGGGCCGGATACAATGGCCTGTGCTTTGCATGCGCGGCCCGGCGCGCCGGCTGCCCGCCGTCGCGGACGCCCTAATAAGACAACGCGGGGGCCACCCCCGTCTCCGGAAGCAGGGGCGCGCCTGCCTCGGATGGAATCCTCCTCACAGCGAAAAACTGCGAGGTGTGTCACACAGGCGCACCCGCCACATCCAACAACTACTTCCAGTGGTGACAACGGTGCCCAAAGGAACGATTTTGATACATGAATTAAGGTTATTCTTTAATGGGAAGTCTTAAATTCTAGTTCTTATATATAATTTTATATACAAGCAATTGCATTTTCTATCCATGACTAACATTTACAATGTCTTCCGATTCATTTGGCGTGATCATTGGATCTCATTACATAATTACACTACTGGCCATTAAAATTGCTACACCACGAAGATGACGTGCTACAGACGCGAAATTTAACCGACAGGAAGAAGATGCTGTGATATGCAAATCATTAGCTTTTCAGAGCATTCACACAAGGTTGGTGCCGATGGCGACACCTACAACGTGCTCACATGAGGAAAGTTTCCAACCGATTTCTCATACACAAGCAGCAGTTGACCGGCGTTCCCTCGTGAAACGTGGTTGTGATGCCTCGTGTAAGGAGGAGAAATGCGTACCATCAAGTCTCCGACTTTGATAAAGGTCGGATTGTAGCTTATCGCGATTGCGGTTTATCGTATCGCGACATTGCTGCTCGCGTTGATCGAGATCCAATGACTGTTAGCAGAATATGGAATCGGTGGGTTCACGAGGGTAATACGGAACGCCGTACTGGATCCCAACGGCTTCATATCACTAGCAGTCGATATGACAGGCATCTTATCTGCATAGCTGTAACGGATCGTGCAGCCACCTCTCGATCCCTGAGTCAACAGATGGGGACGTTTACAAGACAACAACCATCTGTACGAACAGTTCGACGACGTTTGCAGCACCATGGACTATCAGCTCGGAGACCATGGCTGCGGTTACCCTTGACGCTGCATCACAGACATCACGACGCCTGAGATGGTGCACTCAACGACGAACCTGGGTGTACAAATGGCAAAACGTCATTTTTTCGGATGAATCCAGGTTCTGTTTACAGCATCATGATGGTCGCATCCGTGTTTGGCTACCTAGCGGTGAACGTAGATTGGAAGCGTGTATTCGTCATCGCCATACTGGCGTATCACCCGACGTGATGGTATCGGGTGCCGTTGGTTACACATCTCGGTCGCCTCTTGTTCGCATTGACGGCACTTTGAACAGTGGACGTTACATTTCAGATGTGTTACGACCCGTGGCTCTACCCTTCTTTCGGTCCCAGCGAAACCCTACATTTCAGTTGGATAATGGACGACCGAATATTGCAGGTCCTGTACGGGCCTTTCTGGATACAGAAAATGTTCGACTGCTGCCCTAGCCAGCACATTCTCCAGACCTCTCACCAATTGAAAACGTCTGTTCAATGGTGGCCGAGCAACTGGCTCGTCACAATACGCCAGTCACTACTCTTGATGAACTGTGGTATCGTGTTGAAGCTGGATGGGCAGCTGTACCTGTCCACGCCATCCAAGCTCTGTTCGGCTCAATGCCCAGGCGTATCAAGGCCGTTATTACGGCCATAGGTTTTTGTTCTGGGTACTGATTTCTCAGGATATATGCACCCAAATTGCATGAAAAAGTAATCACATGTCAGTTTTAGTATAATACATGTGTCCAATGAATACCCGTTTATCATCTGCATTTCTTCTTGGTGTAGCAGTTTTAATGGCCAGTAGTGTATAACTCCAACTTTATCGAATCTAATTCGCAACTCTTAAAACAGAGTTGCTGAACTGGCCATCTTCCTTTCGTTCGGAGGTATCTTGACATACACTGCTTACCACCTGAAATGCAACACGCTGAAGGATGCATCCCAATCATTTGAAATCTGCAGCATGCGTCGGAGGTGACGAGAGATGTATATTATTGGTATTTCAGCGCAGGCTCACATCACGAGCGTCAAGTAACGCCACATGCAAGCGCTAAATGGTTCAAATGGCTCTGAGCACCATGGGACTTAACATCTGAGGTCATCAGTCCCCTAGAACTTAGAACTACTTAAACCTAACTAACCTAAGGACATCACACACATCCATGCGCGGTTCCAGACTGAAGCGCCTAGAACCGCTCGGCCACAGCGGCCGGCAGCAGTGTACAATATACAGTGTGTCCGGGCTAAAGGTGTACACTAACAACTCCTTATAACGAAAGAACCCGACGTTTTATGTTCTTGGGTACATACACGTCGATAGAGATACTATCCGAGATGTGATCCTCACCATTTCATAAATAGCACTGAGTCGTATGTCTCGTGCACACAAATGTTGACTGTTCAGCAGGCAGACGCACTCATGACAGCCAACATGTGGATGCCACAGCGGGAAATGCCATGTGTGCTATGGACTGTAACACGTATTCAGCGGAATACAGGAAGAGAGTGGAACGTGGACCCTCCCACACGTAAATCCAATTATCAGTGTGACAGAACTCTTCGGGAAACGAGAAGTTTGATTTAAAATGCTAGAAAACATCCTATTGGGAATGTGAATGAAGAGACAGTGGAAAATGTGTGCGAAGCATTCGCGAGAACTCCATGTAAATCCGTTAGGCAAGCTAGTAACAAACTTGCGGTTCCGCGTTCGACGGTGCGCGACATTGTGTGCAAACGTCTTCAGTTTGCGTGCTTACAAATGCTAACTTTTACATGTCATTAACCCTGATCTAATTTTGCTGTTGAATAGCAGCATCGTGTGGACGAAAAGAACGACTACCTCATTGTAGTAGTATTCAGTGATCAACCTATCTTCCACGTGTCTGCAAAGTTAACCGACTTAACTGTAGAATATACTGAAGTGAGACTCCAGGACATGTGTCTGAGTGCTAAAGAGACAAACCAAAATGTAATGTGTGGTTGATATTACACAAAAATGGTGTGACTGGTCCATTTTGTTTATGGAGTCCACAGTGACAGGGCACGCATATCCTGAGATTTTGGCGAACTAAGCAGTTCCGCAGATGCCTCCCGACGTCATTTACCAGCAGGATGGTAACCCACCCTACTATCTCAGCGATGTTATCCACGAGACGTCTCCTGAGCGTTGGATAGGAAGCGGTGTGTGCGTGTGTCCCATTGCCTGGCTCCCTCGGTCTCCAGGTCTGATTCTGCTGGATTTCAGTGCTTCTAGGTTTATCAAGGACATTGTTTACAGAACAAAGGTTCGGGACCTGGTAGATTTGAGACAACGGATCTACGCCGCAGTAGAGGTCGTAATACCTGTTATGCTTATGAACATGTGGCGAGAAGTCGAGTACCGTTTTGATATATGTCGAGCTACAAACTGTGCTCACATTGAACTCTATCAACATGCATAAAAATGTTAAAGTTCCTGTGTACAATCTTGGACCAATGAATGTATGAACGGCGACTCTTTACAACGTACCACTGTGATTCAGAGGAAGTGGAGACTAACAATCCCGGTTCATTGTCATCATTCCATTATAAAGCTGTTCGTTGCCCATGTTCGCGACTGCGAATACATTTTGAACATCATCTATAAGAACAATAGCTGAAGCAATGAATTAAAATCTGTGCCACAGCCAGGACTTAAATCCAGGTCTCCTGCTCAGGAGGCAGATACGCTAACCAATATATCATTGTAGCACCGTGGCTACCACCGCTGCACGAACTACGTAATACCTACACTCTCTCTCACGCAAACTTCAATTCACACCTTCAGGAGGGAGGGCACTGGACCAGGATAGTTCGTGTAGCTGTGGTAGCCACAATATTATGGCGATGTAGTGGTTAGCACCTGTGCCTAGTAAGAAAAGGCCATGGCACAAATTTTAATTCACTGAACAATTTTTTCATAATGTGGGGCCACAGTCATAATATATTTGTTCAAAGTCAGTACCGCCGTTAGACTGTTTATTATTGGCGGTGTTACATTTACACGATCGTGATTTCGGCTCTAAAGCCGAAATTATGATCGTGTAAATGTAAAACTGCAAATAAAAAACCGTCTAATGGCAGTATTGACTTTAAAGGTTTAATTCATTGCTCCCGCTCCTATCCTTATCGATATAAAGATTCATATAGCTCCACTAGATCAGTACATTTCAAACGTTCCAGCAGTTTATCGATGAAAAGCTCCCCGTTTTTCTGCCACTTGCCATTGT
Source organism: Schistocerca serialis cubense (assembly GCF_023864345.2). Classification (NCBI taxonomy): domain Eukaryota; kingdom Metazoa; phylum Arthropoda; class Insecta; order Orthoptera; family Acrididae; genus Schistocerca; species Schistocerca serialis. Next base: position 690,129,561 of record NC_064639.1, read on the forward strand.
TGAAAACCATGCCGTTTAGACGAGTATCGTAGTATTACCTTCTGGCGAGGTCTCGGGACGATCTTATTTCTTTCCATTTTTCATTCCTATCCCTGCTGGGCCTGGCGAGGCGGTTGAGAGATCATAGGCTCTTTGCGGCCTATGTTTTGGAGTATATATTTCTCCACACTTTCGTTTTGTTACAGTTCGCCACAGAAGTACACTTAATCGCAATGTTACAAATGTTTTGTACTAGAGACGTGCAGTAAGTAATGCAAGGCATTTTTTTTCTGAAAGCAGGTTGGTTTTACTCAGAATTCCAGAGCACCACATTATTCTCCACACTTTAGACTACAAAATCCCGTTTTTCAACATAACCTCCGTTCAATACGAAGGCCTTATGCCATCTCATTCGGAGGGGTTGTATGACCGCATGGTACCACTCCATTGCTCCACGTCGGAGCCAGCGTCTTGCTGCACCAATAACTTCCGCATCATCCACGTACTGCTTGCACGGAATGCGTCCTTCATTGGACCAAAGAAGATGGAAGGTTCGAGATCCGACCTGTGAGCTCCTGGCGAGTGAGTCAGCACTACTAACAGAGGCGTCCACTTGTGCACCGAGGTGTTTGATTGCCGGCCGTCGATCATCTCGAATGAGAGTGTCCGCACGTTCCAACATTGCAGGAGTCACAGCTGTATGCGGCCGGCCGGCACGCGGGAAATCGGACAGGTTGGCGCCACCTTGTTGCGATGAAGACAGACGCTTCGCCCGACGACTCGCATTGCCTTTCTTTCACTACCAGATCCCCGCAGACAGTCTGCAAGCGCCTATGAATATCTGGGATGCTCTGGTTTACCGCCAAAAGAAACTCAATGACTGCTCTCCGGTTGGAACGCATCTACGTTACAGACGCCATTTTCAACGCTATTTATAGCGCCGCCACCTATCGGAACTTCGTGAAACCAGAGAGCTGAGTCAGGAATATTCCACGACAACCCACAACAAATTTCGCATTTTTAAGCGGAAAGTAGCCGAGAAAACAATGTATTGCATTACTTTCTGGGCGCCCCTCGTACATATAATTACAATTCACTTTTCATTAATGAACGAAGGTCGTTCCTTTTCCGTAGGAAATTATGTATACATCAGCTGATCAAATGTAGTCCGACACGTATAGAGGGACTTTAACATGGGAAGTATTAGTTTAAGGCTAGAGAAACCGCAGCCAGAATTTCACATGGTGAATAAAGTCTTTCGCAGTGGCTTTTAAAATACGTTTGCTAAAAAGCCACTACCAGTTTCGCATCAACAAAGATGGATCTTCAGGCGACCCGTTCAAGAAATTAAAACACAGAGGCTTGAGAATTGATGTGTGCTACCATAAAGTTGCAAATATTCAAAGGGAGCTGTGTCCTCACAGCTTTATTTAAAGAATCACGGCGCGGCAAAGTGATTGCCTAGAGCCCATCGTTCATCGTGGAAACAGAAACAGATAGCACGCTAAAAGTGACGGTTAACGATTAAACGATTGAAACCGCAGAAGGCGATGTCGAAAACAGCGTAGAAGTGCGTACAGGTCATCTTTGTTGCCATAGACAACGTCAGTTCGGTCCGAGACTCGCCCTAGCGCCACCTAGCACCGGTTGTTTGCAGTAGCGACCCATGAGTACAGTTCACGCTAGCCCCGTAGACACTTCCGGGCTGTCTACGCACGTTCTCTCGAGGTCCGAATCAATTTCATCATGGAATATCGATTTTAGCTTTCTGTCTGTTTCTACCTTGACCGTGAACGACTTGGCTCTAAGGAATCACTTTGTCGCGCTACCACTGTTTAAATAAACTTGTGAATACACGGCTGTCATTGAATATTTGCCACTTTATAAGAGTACACGTCTATTCTCAAGACAATGTAACTGTATAATGTTTTAATTTCTAATGCAGATAATGAGAAGATGCATCTGTATTGACGCGAAACAGGTAGTGACGTTTTAATGAAAATATTTTAACACCCATTTATGACGGCTTCATCTGTGCTGGGTACACATTTTATGAAGTGTCTCAATATAGTTTGAGCACTGCCAGCCGAATCTTACTCAAGAACCGAAAGCAGAGAAGGTAGTCATATTAGTCGTAAAGGTCTGAAGTAAAGTCGACGATTTAACTCATCCCACAAAGATCAGGTTGTGACTCTGAGCAGGCCAGTCGGTTTCAGGAACGTTATTGTTCACAAACCATTCCTTCTCATATGCTACTCCATGAGAGAGTGGATTGTCGTACTAATGTGGCCATCGTCTCCGAATTGCTTCTCTAAAGTAGGCAGTCACAATTCCGTAAACTTCGTTCGTATCCTTCCGAATTTAACATATTCTTTAGCATAATAAGGTGACCACACCCTAACCACGAGAAATAAACCAGTACGGTAACGCCGTCCGCTATGGCCGAGCGTTTCTATGCGCTTCGTTCTGGAACCGCGCGACCGCTGCGGTCGCAGGTTCGAATCCTGCCTCAGGCATGGATGTGTGTGATGTCCTAAGGTTAGTTAGGTTTAAGTAGTTCTAAGTTCTAGGGGACTGATGACCTCAGATGTTCAGTCCCATACTGCTCAGAGCCATTTGAACCATTTTGAAGTACCGTAACACTATTTTCTCCGTACTTCACTGTTGGCTCTAAACGTTCTCCAAGCATTCGCCAAACCCAGACCCATCCATCGAATTGCCACAGGGTATACTGCGTGATTCATCACTCGGATTTCTTCGTTTGCTGTCATCCATTTTCCACTGGCGTCGCTTTTTAAACAACCTCAACCGTCAATTGGCACTGGATACAGAAAATTGTGGCTTATGAGGAGCTGCTCGAGCATGGCACCCATTTTCTTTTTACTCACTGCGTAAAGTCATTACGTTACGTGTACTGCTAGTAGCACTCTGGCATAGACGTGCACCTACAAATTGTGAAACTGGCGTCTTTTTAAATTTTACTTCACAGTTTTGTGAATTTCAATATCGTAAAATTAACAACGAAATTGTTTTATTTCTCTGGTCCTCTTGCTTGTGCTTGTACTTCTAAGGGCTAAATTTAGATTGAATTGGGAACGTAATTAGTTTTCAGATAACGTGTTCAAAAATCTCTTCCTTTCTTTACCATCAGAGGGAATGTTAACTTAGTAATATTAACGAAAACCGGTGGCATAAGAGAGTGGGAAGATAAAAAAAAACTTGGTGCGGCGCGCACGCTCTGTACTTTACACGGGTTTTGTAGGTCAGTTTGAGAGTCTTTCCCGGCTTGGATAAGCGAGTGACTGCGTGTGAGATCGCTCTCTAAGTTTTCATATATTTTTAGGTTTCAGCTACATATTTTAACGGGTTTTGTGATAATATTTACTATATAAGTGACGTATTAGTGGTTTCTTCATTCACCTCTGCCTTTCTTGTGTTGCGACCTGATATTTCTGAGTGTTTCGTATTGAGCAACGTAACCTCTTCCCTGTGTTTACATTCCGCGCTGACCAGTTGCAGCTGTAGCGGCGCATCGAAAGCTAAGTACTAATTAATTGTTTGTGTATATTGGTTTATTTAGGAACGTTAGTAGTCTTCAACCGGTGTTCTTGGTGTTTTCTGGTGAAATAATTTCAGAAGAACCTTTTGGGAACTGTTTTCAGCTTCATTACTGTGTCATTAGACGTTTGATTCTCTTTCTGTATTAGTCTTTTGTTATATTCACATTTGTTGTTTATTAATACTGTTAATAATAGTAGTTACTTCCCTTGTAGAGTAAGTTTGTAATTATTGTAGTCAGGTTTTTAACATCTTCTTACTGTAGTAGCGGAACTTAGAAAAAGTAAAATTTTACCATGAGTGAGAAGTGTGGGCTTTGCCGTAGGTTCGTGAAGAGTGGATTGCGGTGTGAGACTTGTTGGAAGTACTTTCACTGGGGGGAATGCAGTAGGGAAGCCAGTGGGCATTCTGGTGAGATCCTCTCCTGGAACTGCAGGTTATGTAGCAAGAGTAAGTTGATAGAGGAGCAGGAGCGTAAGATCTGTGCCCTTCAGGTGCAGTTGAAAAACGCACAGGAGGAGCTAGATAGGATGATGAGGGAGAACGGGGTTGGGGAATGGGGGCTGGCTGTTGGCAAGAGATCTGCTAGGAGAGGAAGATTTTCAGATAGTTTTACTATTGGTGTTTACAATAGATATGACCAACTGTCAGAGTCTAGTGGAGAGGAATCTCTAGTAGCTGTAGATGTAGGAAGTATACAGCAGACCTCAGTAGTTACTGTGCCTAGAACAGTTGCAAAGTCGAAGAGGAAAAAGAAGGTTCTGCTGTTAGGTAGTTCTCATGGCAGAGGTGTAGGCCAGCAGTTGCAGGAAGTGCTGGGGAGTGAGTACCAGGTCACCAGCATTGTGAAGCCTAATGCAGGGTTGGCTCAGGTGACTGTTAACATAGGGGGGTTATGTAGGGATTTTACTAAAGAGGATCAGGTAGTGATTGTGGGTGGGGCTGGTAACAGTATTGATAGGGATGGGGAGTATAACATAGATGGTGACCTGGAAAAGATAGCCACTCAGACTGGCAACACGAATGTGCATTTCGTGGAACTGTTTCAGCGTCACGATCGGCCTCATCTTAATACAGCCGTCAGGCGTAATAACATGAGACTTGGGGGTGCGCTGATGACAGAAGGCATGAGTCACATTTCAGTGGTGCCGGTGGAGTCTATCAGCAGGACGGGGTTCACTAGACACGGCCTGCACCTCAACAGGTATTGGAAGGGGAAGTTGGCAAAGCTTATAGGTGACAGCATAGGTGGGGTTGGTGGGATCACTCATGGGAAAATTCCTGCAGTAGTGGGTGTTAGAGCTGCACCTTTTTTAGATTGAAGTCAGCTGATAGGTATTCCTGCTTAAGGGAAGCCTCTCTAACAAGGGAATCACTTTTGACAAAGCTTAGGTATCCGAGTAATGAGGGAATTAGTATATTTCATCAAAATATACAAAGTATTAGAGATAAAGTTAGTGAACTGCTTATAGATGTTGACTCTGAAATTATTGGTATATCTGAACACTTCTTAAATAAGGAGATAATTCAGAGGCTTCCTTTACCAGGATACAGGTTGGCTGGAAGCTTTTCGAGGAGCTCTTTGCGGTGTGGGGGAGTAGCCATGTATGTGAAAAACGGCATCCCATTTGAGTCAATTGATGTTTCAAAGTACTGCACTGAAAAGGTGTTTGAATGTTGTGCAGGTGTGGTTAAATTTAACGGAGCTAAACCTCTAGCTGTTGTTATTTATAGATCCCCAGATTCCGATTTTACAACATTTTTGCTAAAGCTAGAGGAGGTTCTTGGTTCACTTTATAGGAAATACAAAAAGTTAGTTATATGTGGTGACTTTAATATTAATTGTATAAGTGATTGTGCAAGGAAGAGGATGCTGGTAGACGTCTTTAATTCATATAATCTTATGCAAACCGTATTCTTTCCAACGAGAGTGCAAGGGAACAGTAGAACAACCATAGACAACATTTTTGTTCATTCTTCATTACTAGAAGGGCATTCTGTTAGCAAAAAGGTGAATGGCCCTTTAGATCATGATGCACAAATTTTAACTTTGAAAGATTTTCGTGCTGCAACACGTGTTAAATATAGTTATCAGCTGTTCAGGAAAGCTGATCCAGTTGCTGTAGAGACCTTTATAAACCTTATAAAGGAACAAGAGTGGCAAGATTTTTATAGGGCTGATACAGTAGACGATAAATATAATGCTTTTATCAAGACTTTTCTCATGCTCTTTGAAAGTTGCTTTCCGTTAGAACGTTTAAAACAGGGTACTAACACAAACAGGCAGCCTGGGTGGCTGACTAGAGGGATAAGAATATCTTGTAAAACAAAGTGGCAATTATATCAAAACGTTAGAAACAGTCAAAATCTAAATGCAGCAGCCCATTACAAACAGTATTGTAAGGTGCTTAAAAATGTTATTAGGAAGACAAAAAGTATGTGGTATGCAGATAGAATAGCTAAGTCTCAGGATAAAATTAAAACCATATGGTCAGTCGTAAAGGAAGTTGCTGGTCTGCAGAGACAGGTCGAGGATATAGAGTCAGTGCGTAGTGGGAATGTCCGTGTTACTGATAAGTCGCATATATATACAGTATTTAATAATCACTTTCTGAATATAGCAGGTGAAGTAAATAGAAACCTAGTCCCAACAGGGAATCATATAGCGCTCTTAGAAAAAAGTGTTCCGAGACTGTTACCTGAAATGCTCCTCCATGATACTGACAAGAGGGAGATTGAGTTAATAATTAAATCACTAAAGACCAAGAACTCTCATGGATATGACGGGGTATCTAGCAGAATACTGAAGTATTGTTCTATGTATGTTAGCCCAGTTCTCAGCCATATCTGTAACTTTTCCTTTAGGAGTGGTCGGTTTCCTGACCGATTAAAGTACTCGGTAGTGATGCCACTTTATAAAAAGGGAGACATTGATAATGTTGACAATTTTAGACCTATTTCTATGCCATCCGTGTTTGCTAAAGTTATCGAGAAGCTTGTATATACAAGGTTACTGGAGCATTTAAATTCACATAATTTGCTGTCAAATGTTCAGTTTGGTTTTAGAAATGGCTTAACAACTGAAAATGCTATATTCTCTTTTCTCTGTGAGGTTTTGGACGGATTAAATAAAAGGTTGCGAACGCTAGGTGTTTTCTTTGATTTAACGAAGGCTTTTGACTGTGTTGACCGCAAAATATTACTGCAGAAGTTGGACCATTATGGAGTAAGGGGAGTAGCTTACAATTGGTTCGCCTCTTACTTTAAGAACAGAAAGCAGAGGGTAATTCTCCGCAATATTGAGAGTGGTAGTGATGTTCAGTCCCAATGGGGCACAGTTAAGTGGGGCGTTCCCCAAGGGTCGGTGCTGGGGCCACTGCTGTTTCTTATTTATATAAATGATATGCCTTCTAGTATTACAGGTGATTCAAAAATATTTCTGTTTGCTGATGACACCAGCTTGATAGTGAAGGATCTTGTGTGTAATATTGAAACAGTAACAAATAATGTAGTTCATGAAATAAGTTCGTGGCTTGTGGAAAATAATTTGATGCTAAATCACAGTAAGACTCAGTTTTTACAGTTTCTAACTCACAATTCAACAAGAACCGATATTTTGATCAGACAGAATAGGCATATTATAAGCGAGACGGAACAGTTCAAGTTCCTAGGCGTTCGGATAGATAGTAAGCTGTTGTAGAAAGCCCATGTCCAGGATCTTGTTCAGAAGCTAAATGCTGCTTTATTTATCATTAGAACAGTATCTGAAATAAGTGACAGTTCAACACGAAAAGTAGTCTACTTCGCATATTTTCATACGCTTATGTCGTATGGTATTATTTTTTGGTGTAATTCTTCTGATTCAAAAAGGGTATTTTTGGCTCAAAAACGGGCTGTTCGAGCTATATGTGGTGTAAGTTCGAGAACCTCTTGTCGACCCCTATTCAAAAATCTGGGAATTCTGACATTGCCCTCACAGTATGTATTTTCTTTAATGTCGTTTGTTGTTAGCAATATTAGCCTATACCCAAGAGTTAGCAGCTTTCACTCAGTTAATACTAGGCAGAAATCAAATCTGCATGTAGAATGCCCTTCCTTGACTCTTGTGCAGAAAGGAGTGCAGTATTCTGCTGCATCGATTTTCAATAAGCCACCACAAGAGCTCCAAAATCTTAGCAGTAGCCCAAACTCTTTTAAGTCTAAACTGAAGAGTTTCCTCATGGCTCACTCCTTCTATTCTGCCGAGGAGCTCCTGGAAGAGCTGAAAAATTAAGCAAATTCCAGTGTTACATTGTTGATTTTCTTCATTTAAACTTACGACTTGTCACCTGAATATGTTTTTTTATATTTCATTTTATCTGTTTCTAATATCGTGTTATAATTTCATGTATTGACTCGTTCCATGACCATGGAGACTTCTCCTTAATTTGGTCCCACGGAACAATAAATAAATAAATAAAAATATAACAAGCGTCTTGTAACAAATTGTCGTGAGAGGTCGCCTTACCATTACGCTATCCGAGCACTCTTCACGGCCAGACCTAAACTTCTGTACAGTACGTCGACAATCATATGTTTACAACCTGTATTCTTACATCCATTGTGTAAAACGGCCGGCCGAAGAAGCCGAGCGGTTCTAGGCCCTACAGTCTGGAACCACGCGACCGCTACGGTCGCAGGTTCGAATCCTGTCGTGGGCATGGATGTGTGTGATGTCCTTAGGTTAGTTAGGTTTAAGTAGTTCTAAGTTCTAGGGGGACTGATGACCTCAGATGTTAAGTCCCATAGTGCTCAGAGCCATTTGAACCATTTTTTGTAAAACAAAATTTACTGTCAGATTGAAACTGTGTGCCAGACAAAGACTCGAATTCGAGACTTTTGGCTTTTGTGACGACGTGCTCTACGGAGAAGACGAAGTATTGGCGGAGGTAGAACTGTGGGGGCAGGTCGTGAGCCGTACTTGGATAACTCACTGGTAGAGCACTTGCCCGCGAAAGGCAAAGGGCATGCACGTTCGAAGGAACATTACATCGTACTTCTGAACAACAGAGCCACTGCAGTATCGTTGGAATGTTTGCCGGAGTGGATCCGTCTGACAAGTTGCAAATAATTGCACCCTTTCCTTCCAGAATAGCGAATGCAGTCACAATGCGGAAACAGAGTCGGTGCCGTGATTCCTTATGCATGCTCTCCCCCCTACCTGGCGCCGTGTTGGCAGTATGGGCCGGCGGGCGCCGCGTACATCACCAGCAGAAGGACAGCGTCAGCCGCGCTGGAGTGACGGCCGCATCGGGCCACCTGATGGTTCGGCGGCAGGCAGTCTGAAGGCCTGTCTGGTGCCACTGCACGCTCACAGCTTATTGCGGGCCGCAGCTGCCGCGTGTCCTGGTTGGCGAAAAGTCGGCGCTGCGTCCCTCCCAGAAACCGAGCAACTAGCCGCCGGTGCATACTGTCACAAACTACTCGTACAAATAAAACGGGCGAGAAGGCATGAACAGGTGACCCTTCGACTGGAGTAGTCGCTGTGCACATTTTGCTCTTCTGATTCGTGCCAGTCTCTAGTAAGCAAAGGATGTTACATCGGTTCTGCTTGCAGGCACTCAGTATTACTGTTCTGATTTGTAGGTCACATGTATGTACACAAAGAGATTAATACGAGCGTGAAACTGCAATCACTTGGAATCCCCACATCCTTTAAACGTGCTGCTCTTCTTTGGATCTTCTCTATTCCCTCTAAAAATGGTTAGCATCCCAAACTGCGGAGCAATATTAAAGTATCGGTAGAGTGGCAGCTTCGTAAGCTACCTCCTTTATGGGTGAGCTATACTACCTCAGGATTCTTTCAATGAATCTCAATCTGTCATCTGTCTGTGATACGATTAACTACCTGTGATCGTTTCACTGTAAATTGCTCCATGTGGATACTCACAGGTATTAAATGGATGTGGCTTCTTTCACTGATTGTAGTGTCCGCCCCGGTAACGCCGGCACGGTAGCTCAGCGTGTTCGGTCAGAGGGTCAGCTGCCCTCTGTAATTAAAAAAAAAACTGAGTTAATCGATCAACGACGAACTTAACGGGTGTCTCACGACGTCCGCCCCGAACATATGCAACGAACGAAAGCGAAGAAAATGAGATAAAAAAAAGATAGCTGAGTGGTCAGCGTGACGGATTGCCGTCCTACGGGCCCGGGTTCAATTCCCGGCTGGGTCGGAGATTTTCTCCGCTCAGGGACTGTGTGTTGTGTTGTCTTCATCATCATTTCATCCCCATCCGGCGCGCAAGTCGCCCAATGTGGCGTCGAATGTAGTAAGATATGCACCAAGGCGGCCGGACCTGCCCCGCAAGAGGCCTCCAGGCCAATGACGCCAAACGCTCATTTCCACTGATTGTAGTTGCTGATCAACAGACCATCCTAAGCTACTGACGGCGACATTAATTACAAGCCACGCCTCCAAACATTACCATTTTTATCGAAAACATAGTTTTCTACTTGCTCTGTCAAAGTTATAAAATGTAAAAAAGCAATAACTAGCCCGCAATGCAACGTGTTGCCGAGGAGAAGCACTAGGGCAGACTGACTGGTCTGCCACTTAAAAGGAAACCATTCTTCTGCTATCTATTTGTAAGCTTAACTGCACATCTATCAGCCTACATTGTTTATGGACATAATTCACATGTCACCTCAGTCGTTTACAGTTGCACTTCGTAATACATGTTCTGATACAAGCGCCGACAAGTACATAAGCCACTAACTTTAGCACAACCAATAAATACATCGCAACACCAGAACCTCCATAATCAGGATCCACGCTTCATTATCTAAATATATCAAATGTAGAATACAGAGATATGAATATATGTATTGGTTATAATCGTGCTAAAAGTGTAATCAAAATAAAAAATCATTTGCAATGATATGTTTGAAACACACAGGTCTGTCACTGTCATAATGTGCTCTCTCTCTCTCTCTCTCTCTCTCTCTCTCTCTCTCTCTCTCTCTCTCTCTCCCCCTCTCTCTCTCTCTCTCTCTCTCTCTCTCACACACACACACACACACACACACACACACAAAAGCTCCTAATAGGCGGTCTTTGCTTAGTTCCGTTTGCAGATAGTGTAACCAAATTAAACGGGACTGGAAAAGGGACCTGTGACCAGTGAAAGCTATTTACTTGTAAATTACCGTACGTCAGTGCAATCAAAAAATCCACATAAATTTTGGACTTTGTCCTCTGCTGCCAGACAGCACCATAGGCTCCCCCACAAAAAGTCATATCTCAAATCGCCTATGCCCCATTAGTTAAAATAAATCCTCATGATGATACAGGTACAATCCTACAAAACATATATGGAAGAAAACAGTGAATGTGGTAGATTACAATACTTAGCAATTTAAATTGATGTCCGTAACGATCACTGTCAAGTCCAATCTAAAGCGGTCGCAATAAAGTGGACAAAAAATTAGCCATCCCCAGGAGGCGTCTCGCTGAGACCGCGTATCACGGCTTCCAGCTTCCACAAAGCGCAAAACAAACTACGCGACATACTACTCCACAGATTTAATCGGAAGCATTTACTGACAGATCTGGATACTACCTTTCCGCACTACCGCACCATCCAACCAGTTTAAATAAGGGTCACCAACCACGCTTTTACACATGAGACAGACAACTCCAAAGTCAGTCATTGAAAGCCATGTAAGAATCCAGACAGTTTCAGAAAGATTGCGCGACCCAACCACAGGAGTGCAATATGTACGCCACTGTCAGTGCGTAACTGCCTCCAGCTGACTTCTAGCAACATCCACCGACAATCTCTGCAACATAGAAACTGGAGTACAGATCACAATCAACAGGGAAAAGTGACGCAAAACACCACACTCAAACTTCAGCGAAAATAAAAATAATTTATTGGCTTCAATGAAAATCCGGCAAATCCGTCTAACTCACTAAATCACCATCCGTCAAACTGGCTTCTTGGCTCCGCATGTTAGTTTGATGAGTATGCCTACTAAACTTGAGCACACTCGTTAAAAGAAAACACTATCTTCTCAAAACCTAACACCGTTCAGCAGTGCATACGCACACGAGTGAAATGTCCTTGTAAGTTCTCTCAGCTTTCCGTCATGGAAAAAATACTTCGTGGATTACTGAGTCTCCAAATACAGAAATCAGTAACACAGGATATCTCAAAGTTGTGATTCACTTTCATGAACAAATTAACGTAATCAATTCTTCTTTCAGAAGTCTTTCCGATGCTTTTTGTAGAAGAAATAATAGATAACTAATATGTATTTCATTTTCAAACCGACAGCAGAGTTCATGGAATCAATACTAAAAATAAGAACAGTCTTCACAAAGATTTTTTTAATGTCACTAACTTTGGTCCAGAAAGATGTCCATTATACAGGGACATGCGTTTTCAGTGGCTTCCCCGTACCCATAAAAAGCTGTACCGTTGAAAATACGGAAAATAGCCACCCCAGAGGACCAATATCAGGCTTCAGGGTTCTTATCAACAAATTCAGATGGAGAGGAAGTGTGCTTCATGAGGATCGTCTGACAACGCAGTCAGGCCTTTGAAAGGAACCTACGCGCTTCTGTTCGTCGGTTGAGCCTTGAGTTAAACACTCCACGATCCACAGCTTGATGCACCCGTCGTTTTACGCTGAAGGCGTACACCATCCACGTAATGTATCACCTAGAGGAGGAGGATTATGCCGCCTACGTGGAAACAGGTATCGACGCTTTTGGAAGCCGAGATAAATGAAAACCAGTTATATAACCTCCTCAGACGAGGCAACATTTCACATAAATATATTTCGTGAAACGTGCAGGGGACGAACAAATACGGAAACACCAAAAATGTAACACATTATCAGGCTTGATACGGTGCAGGAAAACCGTTGGCGTTCAAAACAGCTTCCAGTCGTCTCGGAAAGGATAACAACAAGTTCTTTACAGACTTCAAGGTAATCTCGTACCATTCTTCCTGCAAAACAGTGGTGAGATCAGGTAACTATGATGGAGGTGGACAGCGATCACGCAACCTTCTCTCCAAAGTAGACCACAGAGCCTCAATAATATTGACATGTGGTGATTGTGGTAGCCAGGGGAGATGCAAAAATTCAAACTCGAGGTCACAAAAGCAGCCCTAGACTACGTGAGATGTGTGAACAGGGATCCTGTATTCTTGGAACACAACATCACAAACGGGGAACAAACATTGCACCATGAGACGGACCCCTCAGCCAGAATAGTTTCGTAATCCTTGGCCGTAATGCGACCGTACAGAGTAACCACGGACACCATGAAATGCCACGATCATGACCGAGCGCCCGCCAGGTTTCGCTCTTGTGACGTAAAAACCGACCAGAAGTTGGAAACTGTGTGAAACAAGACTCAACGACATAATGACATTTTTCATTGCTCCATAGACCTGGTTTTATGGCTGTAGCACCATCTTTTCCTGTTACAGGCGACTGCGTCAACAATGTCTGTCTTTGGAACTCGAGTTCGTCCTGCAGTTCATCTACATCTACATTTACGTGATTACTCTGCTATTCACAATAAAGTGCCTGGCAGAGGGTTCAATGAACCACCTTCAAGCTGTCTCTCTACTGTTCCACTCTCGAACGGCACGCGGGAAAAACGAGCACTTAAACTTTTCTGTGCGAGCCCTGATTTCCCTTATTTTATCGTGATGATCATTTCTCCCAATGTAGGTGGGTGGCAACAGAATGTTTTCGCAATCGGAGGAGAAAACTGGTGATTGAAATTTCATGAGAAGATCCCGTCGCAACGAAAAACGCCTTTGTTTTAATGATTGCCACTGCAATTAACGTATCATGTCTGTGGCACTATCTCCCCTATTTCGCGATAGTATAAAACGAGCCGTCCTTCTTTGAACTTTTTCGATATCATCCGTTAGTCCCGCCTGATGCGGATCCCACACCGCACAACAATACTCCAGAATAGGACGGACAAGCGTGGTGTAAGCAGTCTCTTTAGTAGACCTGTTGCACCTTCTAAGTGTCCTGCCAATGAATCGCAGTCTTTGGTTTGATCGTTCCAATTTCGCTTATTTGTAATTGTAGTCCCTAAGTATTTAGCTGAATTTAAAGCCTGCAGATTTATGTGAGATTTATGTGACTTATCGCGTAATCGAAATTTAGCTGATTTCTTTTAGTACTCATGTGGATAACTTCACACTTTTCTTTATTCAGGGTCCATTGCCACTTTTCGCACCATACAGATATCTAAATCATTTTGCAAGTCGTTTTGACCATCTAATGACTTTACAAGACGGTAAATGACAGCATCATCTGCAAACAATCTAAGACGCCTACTCAGATTGTCTCCTATGTCGTTAATATAGATCAGGAACAACAGAGGGCCTATAACACTTCCTTGGGGAACATCGGATATTACTTCTGTTTTACTCGATGACTTTCCGTCTATTACTACGAACTGTGACCTTTTTGACAGGAAATCACGAACCCAGTTGCACAACTGAGGCGATACTCCGTAGCCACGCAGTTTTCTTAGAAGATGCTTGTGGGGAACGGTGTCGAAAGCCTGCTGGAAATCGAAAAATATGGAATCAATTTGACATCCCCTGTCGATAGCACTTATTACTTCATGAGTATAAAGAGCTAGTTGTGTTTCACAAGAACGATATTTTCTGAATCCGTGCTGACTATGTCAATAAATCGTTTTCTTCGAGGTACTTCATAATGTTAGAATACAGTATATGTTCCAAAAGCCTACTGCTAATCGACGTTCGTGATATAGGCCTGTAATTCAGCGAATTACTCCTACTTCCCTTTTTGGGTATTGGTGTGACATGAGCAATATTCCAGTCTTTAGGTACGGATCTTTCTGTGGGGGAGTGGTTGTATATAATTGCTAAATATGGAGCTATTTTATCAGTGTACTCTGAGAGGAATCTGACTGGTATACAATCTGGACCGCAGGCGTTCCCTGCTTATTGAGCTCCATTCATGACGTTTCGGTGCTGACAGGGTTCGCGAGTACGATATTCAGTTCTGCAATGACTTTTGCAGCTGTCGTCCTCGCATTTTTCGTCGCAATCCTCTTAGATAACCGTCTGTCACAATCGCTTAACACATATGTTTCTCCGCGATTTGACTTAACGCCGCACGGGATTAGCCGAGCGGTCTAGGGCGCTGCAGTCATAGACTGTACGGCTGGTTCCGGCGGAGGTTCGAGTCCTCCCTCGGACACGGGTGTGTGTGTTTGTCATTAGGACAATTTAGGTTAAGTAGTGTGTAAGCTTAGGAACTGATTACCTTAGCGGTTAAGTCCCATAACATTTCACACACATTTGAACATTTGACTTAATGGTTGATGTTTGCCTGTTTTCTCTGTATGCGATATAAATCTTCGATACGGTACCTCTTGAAACGCTGACATCTTGGTTGTGGAAACACCACCATACGAAAATCAAAAATTTGCACATGCTCTAATTCACATAACTCGCCGGCCGAAGTGGCCGAGCGGTTCTAAACGCTACAGTCTGGAACCGCGGGACCTCTACGGTCGCAGGTTCGAATCCTGCCTCGGGCATGGATGTGTGTGACGTCCTTAGGTTAGTTAGGTTTAAGTAGTTCTAAGTTCTAGGGGACTGATGACCTCAGAAGTTAAGTCCCATAGTGCTCAGGGCCATTTGAACCACGTAGCTCACAACTACGCAGAGCACACTTGCAACGTACTGAGGACATTGCACATGTGACACTGCTGGTCAAATACATCACCACAACCTGCGGGTTCGGCTAGAATCTGCGTCTATAGTCAAGCGTGGTTTTCTCGCGGCATTTCCATATTTTGGTCCAACCCATGCATGGCTAGGGATGAACGAGACTAACATTTTCTGATAGAACATTGAATTCCGTACCAGCAGGACAAGCATCTCCCAATTTTGCTCTCACTGTACGATATTATCTCAGCATACCTGGGCGGTGGATCGGTAGATCTGCCGAGCAGAGGGTCATTGCGTATGCGGGCTTCGAAGTTAACTGACCTTACTCCGTTAGGCTTCTTCGCGTGAGGTTACATCAAATCGCAAGTGTACGGGGTTAAAATCAGTACCCCTTGTCAGCAGCGTGACTGGATTGTGAAGGCGGAAGAGCGTCACACCTGATAAACCACGAACTGCGTCCCGTTCTACGGCGGAGAATTGGTTCCTTTGTGTTAACATGCAGGGTGACCACGTTGATATTTAATGATTCCTAATGCGTCATATGTGCTCTTCTTTTACAGATACTTTTATTTCCAGGGGCGTTCAGTAAGTATGTTACACTTTTTTTTTTCTCGGCCAGTTTTGATTGAAAATGAGGAATTTGTTACGGGACGTCCTGAAATATTCCTAATTCAGCCACTGAAATTTCATAAAGTTCCGATAGGTGGCGTCGCTATACGTAGCCTTTAAATGACGTCTGTAATGGAGGTGTGTTCCTGTTCCAAGCAGAGAGTAGTCATTGAGTTTCCTTTGGCGGAAAACAAGAGCATCTCAGATACTTGTAGGCACTAGCAGAATGTCTACTGAGACCTGGCAGTGAACAAAAGCACAGTGAGTGGTTGGGCGAGACGTCTGTCATCATAGCAAGGTCACGCAAACCTGTCCCGTATCCTGCTTGACGCCGGCCGCACACGGCTCTGACTCCCAGAATGTTGGGCTTCAGCGTGTTCGTCGCCACAAAAATGCAAACGAATTTCTCCTCCTCCACGACAACGCAAGGTCTCACAAATGTCTTCGCACCTGAGAGGAGCTCACAAAACTTCAATGGGATTTTTTCTCAGCCGCCCAGCCGCCCAGCCCAGCCCAGATCTCGCACATTCCGATTTGTATCTGTTTGGCTCAATGAAGGATGCAATCCGTGGGAAGGATTATGTGGATGATGGGGAGGTTATTTTGATACCAGCAGGACGTTGGCTCCGACGTCGGCCAGTAGAGTGGTACCATGTGGGCAAAAGGCCCTATCCTTGGAACTGTATAAGGCAGTCGCACTGGACGATGATTATGTTGAAAAATAGGGGTCTGTAGCCAAAAGAGTGGGGAGTAATATGGTGTCTTGGAAGCCCGAAAAAAATCCACCTGCTTTCAGAAAAAAATGTGTGCGTTACTTACTGAACTCGTCTCGTGTATTACACATGTGTTACTTTTGGGGCTCTCGAATCGGCAGCTGCACACCAAGGAGTTCATGACTCCAACATCCAGGAGGGCTACTGATCTATTACCCCTGATTTTGCGAGGTCAGAATCGCTTCACGTAACTAATTAACATCCATGCCACTTAGCCAATCAAATACAATAGCCACATGCAGGCAATTCGAGTGGCCCTTCTCCGCTCCCGCTATTCGTTCCACTGGAAAACACTGCCTGCTGCCAGGGATTTTGAAACATTTACTAGCTAGCAGGTGCTTGGGATTGACAGAAATCTTGGGAATATCATTTGCCTATGAAGTAGCCTCTTAGGTCTCCTTCACAATCCATTTAGGAGGATTAAGAAAGAAGATAGGGATCCGGTATTAAAATCAGATTTTAAAATAGCTTTGGAAGACTTAAGATCGAATAAGGCAGTAAGGGTAGATAACATTCTATCAAAATTTCTAAAATCATTGATGTAAGTGGCGACAAAACGACTATTCACGTTGATGTGTAGAATGTATGAATCTGGCGATATACGATATGGCTTTGGGGAAAACATCATCTACACAATTCTGAAGATTGCAAGAGCCAACAAATACGACAATTATCGCACAATCAGCTTAACAGTTACTGACAAGAATAAAATACAGAAGAATGGAAAAAAATTGAAAATGTCTTAGGTGACGGTCAGTTTGTGCTACAGGAAAGGGAAAGGCACCAGAGAGGAAATTCTGACGTTGCGGCTGATAATCGAACCAAGACTGAAGAAACACCGAAACTCGTTCAAAAGATTTGTCGACATGGAACAAGCGTTCAAAAATGTAAAATGGTGCATGATGTTCGAAATTCTGAGAAAAATAGGGGTAAGCTATAGGGAAAGAAGGTAATATACAAAAGGTACAAGAACCAAGAGCAAACAATAAGAGTCGAGGGCGATGAACAAAATGGTCGCATTAAAAAATTTGTAAGACACGGATATAGTCTTCCACCCCTACCGTTCAATCTATACATCGAAGAAGCAACGACAGAAATAAAAGAAAGTTTCAAGAGTAGAATTAAAATTCAAGATGGAAGGATATCGATGATAAGATCCGCTGATGACACTGTTATCCTCAGTGAAAGTGAAGAAGAATTACGGCATTTGCTGAATGGAATGAACAGTCTAAGAAGTACACAATATGGAATGAGAGTAAATCGAAGAAATACGAAAAAATGAGAAGTAGTAGGAATGAGAACAGCGAGAAACTTAAGATCACAATTACTGCCAAGGAAGCAGATGAAGTTGAGGAATTCTACTACCTAGGCAGTAGAATAACCCACCACCAACGGAGCAATGCGGACATAAAAAGTAGACTAGCACCGGCAAAAAGGGCATACCTGGCCAAGAGAAGTTTACTTGTATGAAACATAGGCCTTCATTTCAGAAAGAAATGTCTAGAATGTACGTTCGGAGCGCAGAGACGTATCTTAGTGAAACGTGGAATGTGGAAAAACCATCATCGAAGCATTTGAGATGTGATGCTGCACTAGAATGTTGAAAATTACGTGGATTGACAAGGTGAGGAATGAGGAGGTTCTGCGCAGAATCGGAGAGGAAAGGAATATGTGGAAAACACTGAAAAGGGGAACGGACAGGATGAGGGGACATCAGGGAATGACTTCAGTCATGCTAGTAGGATCTGTAGAGAGCAGAAACTGTAGAGGAAGATTGCAGTACATCCAGCAAATAGTTGAGGACGTAGATTGCAAGTGCTGCTCTGAGATGAAGAGGTTGGCAGAGGAGAGTAATTTTTGGCGGGTCGTATCAATCCATAGCAACGGGAAGGCCACACAGAAGAGGCCGGGAGGTGATACGGTAGGCCTATAAGTTGGATCTCCGCGGTTGCAACACGGTTTTCAGTGGTTAGCCGCAGAGTGGATTCTACGTTGTGGTGAATTTCGGAGGGAGAAGTGCCGACACCGGGCGTGAGCAGCGGGAAGGCAAGGGAGGCAGGGCAGGGCAGCGCAGGGCAGGGCAGGTAGGCCGGCCACGTGGCTGGAGGCCCGCACGTGCAGGAACGCCGGCAGACGCCAGCGCGGGCGCCTCCCACGCCTTTGGCTCCGCTTCTGGCGGCGACGCCCACTGCGCGAGGTGAGGTGAGGTGAGGTGCCAGCACCGCGGCGGTAACGAGCCCGCTGTCAGCGACGCCTGTCACACGTCCTTAGGAGGCCCAGGACACAGCGGAGCACCCGACCGAGGATATTTCTCCTTGTGGGGGCAGCGTACCGTCAGCGACGCAAAAGATGACCGATCGAGAGCCATCCCGCTCTCGATAAGGAACGGGACGTGAAATCAGTAACGAACAAGCATTTCACGGCAATAACTGGGAAGTGAAACTTGGAAGGACACATAAAAACACAACGATTAATAGTCCAGAGTAACGGGGCAGCATATTATATAACCGGTAGTTGAACCGTTGTGGCCGTCGTAGTCTAGTGGGTGACGCATGTGCCCCAGTCTCGTTAGCCCCACCGGTGATGGGGTCGAACATCCCAGCGCCCTTCTATCACATCGAACTCTTTTTATCTGGAACACAGCTATGTTTCTGCCTCTTTGCCGCCTGTGCTCCTGTTGTTGACGAAGGCACTGACATGCACCTGGCCCGCCCGCCAATGTCATAGAGCCGAAGTATCCGTCATGTATGGCGGGCGGTGAACGCCCGTTTTCTTGACACTACTGCACGCTCCGCGTGGTATGTCACCGTCAACGGGAAACAATCCAGTCGTTCACGTTTCCATCTCGCTGAATCTCCGCTGTGTCTCCGCTGTGCGTCGCGTGGAGGATGCCGGACACAGACGATCATCATTTCATTTGTGGCCCAGCAGTATACGTCTGCCACTCGGTCCAGTGAGTTCTTTTCTTCCTCACACGTGCCCTTCCTGCCAAGATTCCGCCGCTCATGATGTTGCTCCCGGATGACGTGTACTAACCTCAGACGAAGACTCACTCTGTGAACAGTTTCCGTGACCTTGTAGTACGACTTTTTTTTCAGCTAGCGAGAAGAGTGTTCTCAATTTTTGGACTTACGTGAACGAGCGACATTGCTCCATTGTGCCTAATCTGAAATGCAGGCAATAGTTTCCCAACTTCCTTTGGAGTACTTTCTACGAACCGCCATGTATTTGGTATGTCCCTGCATTGATGCTATGATTCCCACCGGTATACCCCTCACGGCTACGGGTGACTCCATGGACTTCACTCCACGAGAACAAAAAGCCTTCTTCTCTGTTACATACATGCCCTCTCCCTCCTGCCCTTTCCACTTTTCTTAGTTTAGGTAGAACTCTTGGGATAGCCATAACTGGGGGCCAGAGCTAGAAGTGGCACAAACATTTTTTTCTTTTTTTTAGGGTCAATGTAGCGGCGACAAATAGATTCGTATTTTGTGCAGGTTCCTTTATAATCAGGAAAAAGGTGGGTAGAGTACTGGATCCTGGAGCTGTAAGTCCCAGGTTCAATCCTAGACAGGTACAGGGTTGTTTTTCTTTCGACCAGCGTTGTAGCAGAAACAGTACAAGTCACGAGTTTGTAGCGCCGACCCCACTAGCCAGAGAACGTACAGTGAATGAAACAGTGATATGTGGAATTAAAAACAGTCTTCGATCGCAAGATTTTTCTGTATTTGATGACAGGTTTCGATTCTGTTCCCATCACCGGATGCGTCTCTCTTTCTAAATTACACTAAGAACCAAAGAAACAGTTACACCTTTCTAATATCGGGTAGGACCCTAGCGAGCATGCAGAAGTGCCACAATACGATGTAGTATGGACTCGACTAATGTCTGAAGTAGTGCTGGAGGGAATGAATCTTTCAGGGCTGTCCATAAATCCCTAAGAGTACGATGGGGTGGAGATCTCTTCTGAACAGCATGTTGCAAGGCATCCGAGATATGCTCAATAATGTTCATGTCTGAGGATGGTTCAAATGGCTCTGAGCACTATGGGACTTAACATTTGAGGTCATCAGTCCCCTAGAACTTAGAACTACTTACACCTAACTAACCTAAGGACATCACACACATACATGCCCGAGGCAGGATTCGAACCTGCGACTGCAGCGGTCCCGCGGTTCCTGACTGAAGCGCATAGAACCGCTAGGCCGCAACGGCCGGCACATGTCTGAGGAGTTTGGTAGCCAGCGGAAGTCTTAAACTCAGAAGAGGGTTCCTGGATCCACTTTGTAGCAATTCTGCACTTGTGGGGTGGCGCATTGTCCTGCTGGAACTGCTCAAGTCCGTCGAAAAGTACAGTGGACATGAATGGATGCAAGTGATCAGACAGTATGCTTACGTACGTGTCTCCTGTCAGAGTTATATCTAGACGTATCAGGGGTCCCATATCACTCCAGCTGCACACAACCCACACCATTACAGAGCCTCCACCAGCTTGAACAGTTGCCTCCTGTCATGCAGGGTCCATGGATTCATGTGGTTGTTTCCATACCCTTACACGTCCATCCTCTCGATACAGTTTGAAACGAGACTTGTCCAACCACGCAACATCTTTCCAGTCATCAACAGTTCAATAATGTTGACGGTCCCGGGCGAGGCATAAAGCTTTGTGTCGTGCACTCATCACGGGTACACGAGTGGGTCTTCTTTCCGAAAGGCCATATCGATGATGTTTCGTTGAATGGTTCGGATGCTGACAGTTGTTGATGACCCAGCATTTAAATCTGCAGCAATTTGCGGAAAGGTTGCACTTCTATCACGCTGAATGATTCTCTTCACTCGTCGTTGGTCCTGTTCTTGCAGGATCCTTTTCCGGCCGCAGCGATGTCGGAGATTTGATGTTTTACCGGATTCCTGTTATTCACGGCACACTCGTGAAATGCTCGTACGGGAAAATCCCCACTTCATCGCTACCTTGTAGATGCTGAGTCCCGTCGCTCGTGCGCCGACTATAACACGACGTTCAAACTAGCTCAAGTCTTGATAACCTGTCACTGTAGCAGCAGTAACCGATCTAACAACTGCGCAGCGTCGTATTCTGCCTGTTTGAATATTTCTGTTTTTGAATAAGAATGCCTAAAAAACCAATTTCTGTGGAGCTTCAGTGTAGTATCGCTAGTCATTTTATTACGTTCTCTCTTAGTAAGCAAAGCGCACAGGTCAACAAACACGATGAAGTGTCCACGCCTGAAGATGAACAGAAGGTAACTATAATGGTAAGGTGCTGTACACGTCTATAATATCTTTCATCGCAAAACAAAACGGTTTCCCATTTCTCAACAGCACAACGTGAGTTATAGAGAGTGATTAAAAATTTCTGTTACATGCTTTTAGGGGTTGTAGAAGGGATTTAGTAGATGAAGTTTTGATAAGTCAACCGTGACCGGAAATGTACCTTTTGGGTGTATAATCAGGATCGGATCAATTTAAAATCCCCCGCTTGACGGTAAATCACACAGCGGAGACAATGAGTTCTGACCTGTGTGCTCTAGGACCCTATGACGTGAGCAGTGTTTTGAGTATTTGTCCTCGGGTTCTCTTCTACGTGGCGAAGGACGTCCTCTTCAAAGTCGAGCGCACAGCCGTTCTTATAGTCGGACGAAGGTGTCATGTGACGTCATAATTACAACAGGGACCGACGACGGCGCACTTTTATCAGTTTGTGTGCGTACCGTGAAGTGGTATATTTGAAAGTGATCGATCTTCAAATTCAGTTTATATCCAAACGGCACAATTCCGGACACGGATTCCTTATAAAAATTTCATGTGCGAAGTCCCCTCTTCAACCCCTAGAACCCTGTAACAGGAACTATGAATCACCCTGTGTATTCTTAGTGTACCTCGTACATATGTGAGTTTCGTTTTTCATCTCCTATTATGTAAAACATTGTTAAAGGGTGGTCAAAACAGCCTGAAAACTTTGTAAAGGTGTCGCAGACAAGGCTGTGTTGAGAAATGATTTTTAAGAAAAAATTCATTATGATGTGCTGTTTCCGAGTTAATTATCATTGAAGTTAACTAATAAGGCTGTTGTGCGCGGAAATTCAAACGTCTCGCCAAATACAATTAGTGTCAGTTGTTCTCTTAGAGTAGATGATAGCACACGAGGCCGCTCAGCCAAGCTGGTGTACACTCCTAGCTTTCTTTATCGTGACGACTGTGGTCCGGAACGTTTTCACTGTGAGAAATAGGAATGTATAGCGTAGCTACTGGTATCTAACAACGGTATCAATAAACAATTGCTGAATCAGTCCATAGATTTTAGCATGAAGTTAGGAATAGGAACTAATAAAGGCCTATTTCACAATCAACTTGAAAGGACTGGAACTTTCCATATCAATGAGACTGGGGAAAAAATTCTTTTTTTCGTTCTATATGTTCTCTTTCCGAGTCCTAATAATAAAGATCTAACATAAGTGAAACGATTGTTAAGTAATGAAGTCCACGCCAGTGAGTTGTTAGAATCACCGTTTATTTTAGCAAATGTTACAAAATGTTCAACATCTACCAGGAGAAGACTAATTTAGTCTGTCTCTCCGCTTTTCATTGGCTTCAACGTGGTAGAGATGAAATTACCGTATTGTCTACTTGACGACAAAAATAAAGACGGAAACGTTACATGAAATCAAAAAGCTATAAGAGAAAAAGTGTGTCTCAGCCAGGGGTGGTGAGATATACGAGTACTCTTCGCCGTTTCACGACGTAACTCGCTTAAAATTCACACTTGGTATTATGAACGACCCGTCAAAATATTACTGGAAGGAAATGCTTTGGAACAAGTAAAACCTTTTAGGTATTTGGGAAGTTATTATATATTAAAATAGTATTATGTGCTGACGACATTGTATTAATGGCAAATTCTGAAATGACTCTGAGCACTATGGGACTTAACTTCTGAGGTCATCAGTCCCCTAGAACGTAGAACTATTTAAACCTAACTAACCTAAGGACATCACACACATCCATGTCCGAGGCAGGATTCGAACCTGCGACCGTAGCGCCTAGAACCGCTCGGCCACCCCGGCAAATTCTGAAGACCAACTACAAAAATCAGTCGATCTTTTAAACTTAATTGCAAAAAAAAAAACTCCACCCAAACAGGCCATGAAGGCGCAACAGTACCGACCCGCCGCCGTGACATCCTCAGCCCACAGGCGTCACCGGATGCGGATATGGAGAAGCATGTGGTCAGCATACCGCTCTTCCAGCCGTATGTCATTTTCCGATACCGGAGCAGCTACTTCTCAGTCAAGTAGATAGTCAGTTTGCCTCGCAAGGGCTGAGTGCAACCCGCTCGCCAACAGCTCTCGGCAGACCGGATGGTCACCCAACCAAGTGCTAGCCCAGCCCGACAGCACTTAACTTCGGTGATCTGACGGGTACCGGTGTTACCACTGCGGCAAGACCGTTAGCAATTCTCTTGGAAAGGATTATAATTTTAGAAATAGGTGAAATTGAGACAGTTGCATTCCTTGGGAAATGTTGTTGTGGTTGTTGTTGTGTTCTTCAGTCCTGAGACTGGTTGATGCAGCTCTCTAAAGCTGCATGCCCTCGGGAAAAATTACGGGTGTAGTTTCCCCTTGGGAAGTATTCAGTACAAAAGAAAATTGTAACTGAATATCAGATTTTGTAACAATTTCAGCACTTCAGTTACCTGGATCACACAATGAAAATATGGATGTAGATATTAAATCACGAGGCACTATAACCAGAACGTGAAAAATACAAGTAGAGAGACAAAAATGAAATTCTGTAACGTGATGACTGTACCTGTTCTACTACTACATGACTGTCAATCCTCATTTATCAAGAGAAATCATTCTAGCGATATTGAGACGACTAAAACGAAACTTTTACAAGCAGCCAAAGGCTGAACTAAATTGAACAGGATTCCTAATTCAAACATTAGACGAGAACGAATATTTTTGCAATAAATGACACTATCTAAGAACATAAACAAAACTGCAAAGAACATTTGGAATCAGTGAAACAAACAAGCATTCGAAAGATGACCTTACAATGAAATCCGAAAGGGTAAACGGACATAGAACGAACAGTTAAATGATCTAACTAATCTGCGAAAGGCAGAAGAAGAAGAAGAGGAAGAAGATGGAAGCTTGGTGTAATAAAATGGCAGATGCGTAGCAAGAAGTAGAATATGCATAAAAGAACTTTTCGACAGCTTAAAAGTTTGTTGACAGCAAAAAGATTTGCGATGGTGTTAAGGAACATATTCACCCACCAAGTGTTTATCTGGAATGTGGCATAGTTTCACAAGGATTCTGGACATTTTATCAGAAAGATTAACAATAATTGGATATTTCTGAAATGTGGCTGTAGAGAAAAGTGGTGAAATTGCAAGGTACTGACAATGAAGAATAAAGGACTTTTAACACACGAGAGGAACGGAAACTAGTGAAAACAGTGAGAATGAGATAAACATCTTGGCTGGGAGTTACAAAATCCGAACAAAAGTATCCGTACAGCCCTATGGAATACAAAATTGGCCACTATATGTAGCGAGAGGCGGACCTGCCACCATTAAAGGAAACAGAGAAAGTTACGTTTTCAGCAGTGAAGCAATAACGCAGAATGGATCGGTCAGGTCAGCTCTGTGTCTTCCAAGATGGACCAGTCTTCGGACGTAACTCGAGTAACAAGTCTATCGGGAAAGTTTCAGTCCTTCTAAAGCTGCCCAAGTTGACTGCTGACGATGTGGCTGTGAACTGGAAATGCGAATGAAGTACCATAGCTTTACCAAGACCAGGCAGAGCTAGTGTGTTGACACTGGTACTTGTAAAAAATGTCATAGAACCAGCTGAAGAAATCAATCGTGAATTCCAGCTAACACAATACCTATGCATAAGGAGTTAAAAATAATAGGGTACTGATAAGCCACACCTTTGTGCTATCAATGCTAAGCGACAACTGAGGAGGCGTAAAGGTGCCAGTAGACATCGGATGACTAAAACGAGTGATTTGGAGTGACGGATCACGGTGCACCCTGTGACAATCAGATGGGAGGGTTTGAGTTTGGTGAAAGCCTGGAGAGCGGTACTTGCCGTCATGTTTATTGCTAATAGTGAAGTATGAAGAAGGTGGGGTTTCGGTTTATCGGTATTTCTCGTGGTTAGGATGGGGCCTCCTCATTGCGCTTAAGAAAATGAAGAAAACGCTTAGTGCAGAAGGATATGAACAGTGATTTTAAATCATGATGACGATGACGGAGACAGCCACCGAAAGCACGCTTGTTTTATTCGAAGTGACGCGGCTTGTAAACTGAGAAGATTTTGTTGAAGCGTATGAACGCACTGTGTACTTCATACAGTACATGAACAATTTGGAGACGATGATTGTGTGTATTAAAATGACAATGCGTCTTGTCATAAAGCAATATCTGTGAGGTAATGGTTTGCGGACAACAACATCCCTGAAATGCAACAGACTGCACAGAGTTCCAACCTGAACAAATTAGAACACCTTTGGTGTGACTTAGAGCGTCGACTTCGCTTCAGATCCCGGCGTCATACATCACGACCTTCTCTAGTTTGTGCTCCTGAGAAAAGAATGGGCTGCCATACATTTGCAGACAAGCAGACAAGCAGACAATCATAAGGGCGAAGGGTGGAGACACCACGTATTAGTATCTTCTGTCTTCTAGTAAGTTCTGGGTACTTTTGAACAGATAGCGAATTTGAAAAAATCTTACAAAGAAGAGTCAGTGAAGGAGGTACTGCACGGAAGAGGAGAAAAGGAAGAAGACGCTTTTAAATGCTGGATGACATTTAGAAAACAGCACCAGATTGAGGAAGAGGCACAGGAGAGGAAAGGGGAGAGCGTCCAGTCGATACCTGTCGTAAGGCAGGTGCACTAAGGAAGAATGGTTCTATGATTATTATTTGTGGTAGAAACGTAACGTTATGTGTAGCAAACGCGGAATTAGTGTTTCTACAGGTGAACGCTTCAACGTCGCCGCGTGGCACCCTAGGGAAGGTGAGTGACCCGCGAAGCAGTGCAGAGCATGGGAGGGCACTCAGCGGAATGACGTAATTACAGGGGCAGGGTTGTGGGTGAGGGTGAGGTATCCGCCTGCCAGGTGCGCTGCTCGGCTTTTCAAAGGCGCTGTGGGGGTGGCCTACTCTGCAGGCGGCCGGCCTGAATAGCCGCGCGCTGATGAGACGCCAGCCAGAAGCAGCGCCGGCGCGGAACAGCCTCCAAAGCAGCTGCGAGCGAGCCGGCCGCTCACCAAATAGCACACAGTTGCTTATCACTTCTCTTCTCGGTGACGCACCCGTGCCTACAATTTTTGGTGGTGCGACCTTCCTAAGCACAACAGAGTCGTACGCGAGAAGCCTCATGCAGTTTCCAAAATAATCAATATGCATCGTGCACATTACACCCTCTAGGAAATACCTCAAGTTACGTTCACATTTACATATAAACTATGCAAACGACGGGGTTTATGCTGTGATACCCGAAAACTAAAGTAATGAGGAGCTTTACTTCAGGTGCTGATGCTTGTCGTCTTCGGTTTTCTACTAATATGCGTTTCCATTGAGATTTCTTCTCGCTCTCTTATATTATTAACATACACCACCGTGTCCACAGTAACTCTAAAGTTTTAGTTTCCTTAGTCGGCCACGGTGGCCGAGCGGTTCTAGCCGCTTCAGTCGGGAACTGCGCGACTGTTACGGTCGCAGGTTCGAATCCTGCCTCGGGCATGTATGTGTATGATGTCCTTAGGTTCGTTAGGTTTAAGTAGTTCTAAGTTCTAGGGGACTGATGACCTCAGATGTTAAGTCCCATAGTGCTCAGAGCCATTTGAACCATTTTTTTAGTTTATTTATGGTCGAATCCATAGTTTCAAAGTTTTTCATAAAGGTAAAAATCGTTTTATCCGTCACAGGCTGTTGAACTTGAGGGAGCAAGTAGAACTCCTGCTCAGTATTTACTGTGCGCTATCAGCCGCTTTCGCACTGTGACCTTTTAAAGTGAAGGTGTGAATTACAAGTCAACGTTCCTTCCACATAAATAGGACATGGAGGAAACTGGGAGAGATGATGTAAAGATTGTAGAAGGAGGCAAAGACTTCAGTATTGTAAGCACGCTGAAGTAGCTACACAGCGATAAAGAGGCTTGCACAAGAGAGAGTAACGTGGATAGGTGGCTGGCTCTGAGCACTAAGGGACTTAACTTCTGAGGTCATCAGTACCCTAGAACTTAGGACTACTTAAACCTAACTGAACTACGGACATCACACGCATCCATGCCCGAGGCAGGATTCGAACCTGCGATCGTAGCGGTCGCGCGGTTCCATACTAAAGCGACTAGAACCGCTCGGCCACACCGGCCGGCTGGATAGGTGGATTACACCAATATTTGGACTGAAAACCACCAGCATCATCACTAGAACAACAACAACAACAACAACAACAACAACAACACATATACGATAACGACTAGACTGACTACGAGTAGTCATTGAAGCGCATGTCGCATGTGTTGTCCCCACAGATTAAAAAAAAAGTCCTATTGTGGATCTCTAATTGTGTATATAAGGTATAGTCGAACAGAAACGAAATAGATAGAAGAAAAGTAAGTGAATTCTTTATTATTTCAAAAGTAATCGCCGTAACTGTTAATACGCTGACGGAAAAAGAAGTCGCAACACCAAGCAGGAGTTGTGCGACGTAAACGAAAGTAGCGCCACTACGAGTATGCAAATCGGTTTTGCCTTCAATATACACTCTAACGGTCGTGGGCGTCAGTTACCTCTGAGATTGGCCGTGGTGAGTTTACTTTTGTCAAGAATGCATTTAAGCCGGCAAAGACGCCATTATCAACAGCTCACTGAGTTTGTTGGAGAACGCGTAGTAGGGCTACAGAAGCTGTATGCACCTGCTGCCATATTGCAGAAAGACCTGACACGAATGTAGCCACTGTACGTGATTGCTGGTAGCGGTGGTCACAGGGAGGTACGGTCGCAAGAAGACCGGGCTCCAGACGGCCACGTGGCACTGTCGAGAGGGAACACCATCGTTCTCGGCGTATGGCTCTGTTGTATCGTACCGCATCTGCAGCAGCAAACTGAGCAGGAGTTGACGCCACAGTGAAACAACGAACTGTTACAAATCGTTTCCTTCAAGGACAGCTCCGAACCAACGCCCTGTAGCTTGCGTTCCACTGTCCCAAAACCATCGCCATTTGCGTGTTAAGTGGTGTCAAGTTAGAGCTCATTGGAGTGCAGTATGACGGCCTGATGTATTTTATGATGAAAGCTGTTTCTGCCTCGGTACCAGTGATGGCTGTGTGTAGGTTAGGAGGACGCTAGTTGATGGTCTGCAACCAACCTATGTGCGTGCTAGGCACACTGGACCTACACCTGGAGTTGTGGTCTGAAGTGCAATGTTGTACGAAAGCAGAAGCACTTTCGCTGTTATCCCATGCGTCCTGACTGCAAATCTGTATGTCACTCTCTTGATGCGACCTGTTGTCCTGCCATTCACGAACAGCGTTTCAAAGTGTTTTTTCCAACAGGATAACGCCCGCCCACATACTGCTGCTGTAACCCAGCATGCTCTACAGAGTGTTGACAGTTGACACAATGTCGTGGCCAACTCTGCCACCAGATCCGTCTCCAGTCGGACACACATGCGGCATCATTGGACAACAACTACAGCATCATCCACAAACAGCAGTAGCTGTCCATTTATTGACCGACCAAGTGCATCAGACGTGGAGCCCCATCCCACAAACTTACATCCGGCACCTGTACAACACAATGCATGCATGTCTGAATGCTTGAATTCAACATTCTGGCGGTTACACCGGTTATTAATGTCCCGACATTTCACCTTTCCAATGTATTATCTCGCGCTTGCACTAACCTGTGATCTTTCAATATTAGTCACTTAAATATGTTACCAAGACAAATGAATTTCGGAAATTTCATTAATCTATATTTATCATTTTTTGGTGTTGCGATTTTTTTCTGTCAGTGTATATTCACCCCACTGTGAGGCAAGGCGGTTCATGCCTAGGTGGAAAATTCTTTGTGGTTGCCAAAGGAACAGTTGACTTATGCAGGAGTGCAGTTCTTCGCCCGTAGCTAATCAACAATGTCTTTCTTCATGGCTCCAAGAATGTGGAAATCGCGTGGGAAGAGATGTGGACTGTTAAGGGCTTCCCAGCGAACGGCAGCCCTCACATGCCCTCCATACAGTTCCGATCCTTCCCCATGTGATTTTCATGTTTTTTGTACCCTGAAGAAATATATTCGTGGCCGTTGATCTGCTACGGACGAATAGGTGCCTGCCTGGGTACAGTCACTGTTCTGTAGGCAACAGCAAACGTTTTTCCACGAAGGTATGGACGGTCTTGTCTCACTGTGGGATAAATGTATTAGTAGTTATGGTGATTACTTTTGAGATAATAAGCAGTTGACCTACTTTTCTTCCATCTGTCTCGTTTTCATTTGACAGGAAGTTATAAATTACCACATTTTCGTTAGTCTGCGGTTAACTCAGGAATTTTCTCACATGGGCCCCACATTTTCGTTAGTCTGCGGTTAACTCAGGAATTTTCTCGCATGAGCGTCTGCACATTTTTTTGACGTCAGTGATATCGCTCTTCATGTACGCTGTACGCTTCTGAGAATGTTGATCGACCCAGAATTCTACTCTCATTGTGTATTACTCTGTTCAGCACCTGGCGCTTACATTTAGCAACGGTTCCTCTCCTAAACACCTTATGAGCACATTCAGTGCGATATTACAACCATTTTGTAATTGCCATGCTCAGCCAAGGACTGACAGCTGGAGTTAGATCTCACATAGATCTGAGCAAACACGTTATAGTGTGAGGGCTGGACCTTTAAGCAAGTAAAAGCTATTGTTTGTAATTTTAATTAGGCTCGAAGTTACGTTTTTTTCCTGAAATAAGCCACATTTTCGTGTCCTGGAAAGTTTCCAGCTTGAGAAGTGGGAGCCAGAAAGCTCTGTTGCAGCAGAAGTGGCAACACAGTGCCAGGCTGCAATTGGTATACTGCTACAGAAACGAACACAGGCAGTTAGCTGTAATAAGGCAACTGCTTCAAATTGGACTTTTAAGTCCTGTCTGCAGGGTGGTCTAGAGCAACGATTTTTGTATTGTTTATTGTAGAATACTGTTGACCTTTTATTCGTCACTGAAAATATCTTGGTAATTTTTTTCCACCACAGACTCAGTGTTCTAAAAGTGTACAGCGACAAAATCATAACATGGAGATGATTTCCCGTGAAAATGGATGTGTGTGTGTGTGTGTGTGTGTGTGTGTGTGTGTGTGTGTGTGTGTGTGTGTGGTGTTCCACATCTTCGCCTAAACCACCGGATCGATTTCGACCAAATTTTGTACCCATATCGATTACTGTCCGGCGACAATCGCTGTAGGCGTAAGAACCACCCACCTATCAAATGAATGAGGCTGGGGTGAAAAGGAGCGAAGCCCGCAACGCGCCAGTTCCCAGGCTTCATTCATTCAGTACTGTATTTCAGAATGAGAGCACTTAGCTACTTGCAACAGACTTTACACATAATTTCAAACCATTACGAAATTTTTTCTCGCTGACAACCCCTACAAAATAACGAAAGGACAATTGTTTATCGCTTACTACTTTACCGCTTTTTGCGCAGTGAAAGTGTCGCACGAGGCATGACATTATTATTTACTACTTGTCTACTACTAACTGCACTCACCACAGTGTGCACATATACCACTGCAAAATTATATCATTGTACTACAAATAGTTCACGAGATGTGACGTCATAAGCAGTGAGATGCGTGAAAAACTACCGCATCGCGCATGACTTATAAATTTATTACTTCTTTGCTACTAACTCAATTCGAAACACATTTTGAAGACAGTATCCACGTATGCCACTGAATGTGCCTACAAAATTATATCATTGTACGAGACATAGTTCAGGAGACACGGCGATATTAAAATTAAGCACATGGCCAGACGCTCCATGGCGTGGACGCACAGCTGTAAGTACTCTACGGGCCATTAAAATTGCTACACCAAGAAGAAATGCAGATGATAAACGGGTATTCACTGGACAGATATATTATACTAGAACTGAAATGTAATTACATTTGCACCCAATTTGGGTGCATAGATCCTGAGAAATCAGTACCCAGAACAACCACCTCTGGCCGTAATAACGGCCTTGATACGCCTGGGCAATGAGTCAAACACTGCTTGGGTGTCGTGTACAGGTACAGCTGCCGATGCAGCTTCAACACGATACCACAGTTCGTCAAGAGTAATAACTGGTGTATTGTGAAGAGCCAGTTGCTCTGCCACCATTGACCAAACGTTTTCAGTTGGTGACAGATCTGGAGAATGTGCTGGCCAGGGCAGCAGTCGAACATTTTCTGTATCCAGAAAGGCCCGTAGAGGAGCTACAACATGCAGTCGTGCATTATCCTACTGAAATGTAGGGATTCGCAGGGATCGAATGAACGGTAGAGCCACGGGTCGTAACATATCTGAAATGTAACGTCCACTGTTCAAAGTGCCGTCAATGTGAGCAAGAGGTGACCGAGACGTGTAACCAATGGCACCCCATACCATCAGGCCGGGTGATACGCCAGTAAGGCGATGACGTATATGTGCTTCCAATGTGCGTTCACCACGACGTCGCCAAACACGGATGCAATCATCATGATGCTGTAAACAGAAACTGGATTCATCCGAATATATGACGATGACGTTTTGCCATTCGTGCACCCATGTTTGTCATTGAGTACATCATCGGAGGGGCTCCTGTCTGTGATGCTGAGTCAAGGGTAACCGTAGCCGTGGTCTCCGAGCCGATAGTCCATGCTGCTGCAAACGTCGTCTAACTGTTCGTGGAGATGGTTGTTGTCTTGCAAACGTCCCCATCTGGTGACTCAGGGATCGAGACGTGGCTGCACGATCCGTTACATCCATGCGGATAAGATGCCTGTCATTTCGACTGCTAGTGATACGAGGCCGTTGGGATCCAGCACGGCGTTCCGTATTACCCTCCTGAACTCACCGATTCCATATTCTTCTAACAGTCATTGGACCTCGACCAAAGCGAGCAGCAATGTCGCGATACGATAAACCGCAGTCGCGATAGGCTACAATCCGACCTTAATCAAAGTCGGAAACGTGATGGTACGCATTTCTCGCGTCTATAGCACGTCATCTTCGTGGTGTAGCAATTTTAATGGCCAATAGTCTAAATACTGGGCATCACCGGGTTTCTCTACTGGTAGTTGTTAAATCACAATCACTGATAAGCATTTAATTACCGTAGCATACCACTGACGGCACCAGTGAAACGTTCTTCACTGCTCAGGACAATATGTTCCTGACGGTTCTCACGGATTATGGTGTGAGGAATGGACGAGTGCATTACTTAAAGGATTCATCTTCGCAGTCACCTGTAGTAGGTTACTGAAACTATTATTTACCAAAGGCAGTCTAGTGCGACCATCATTTCAGTCCAGTTACTCCCATTTAGGGGTGCAACGCCCCCACGCATCGTCTATCCGCTTCGTTTTGATTTAGCTGCTGCGCAACTAGCGGGGACCACTAGTTGCTCTCTAATTCCACGATGACGTCACGGTGGCAGCCGACCGAATTTATCGAGTTTCATCTGGCCGGAGAACTCCCCAGCCCGCGCGTGGTTCGTGGCGCGTGTAACGACCTTTGAGCGGGAAGCAATACGTCATAGTCTCTAATAGAACGTCACGCTGGAGGCCAATAAAATCGTTATCCGTGGGCGGCGGCGGCGGCCGAGTGGACTGAACTATCATTGGATACGAAGGACAAGAGTGGCAGGCGGCCGCCGTTCTGTCTGGCGCGTTGCGCAAACTGGACTCCAGAGGGTCAGCGCCGATCAGCTCTGCCCAAAGGCTAGACTAACTTACGGCAACGCTGCAGCGGCCGAAGAATTCCGTGGCGGCGAGCGTACGCCATCTGTCAGATTAGCGTAAAAGCAAAGTTAGGTCATCGCACAAGGAAACAGCTGCGTCCTTAGACGCACACTCAAGTCCCTTCGCAGTCTTCTAGATGGAGTATGAGGCCTTATGACCCTCCGACGCTAAAGTAAGTTTTTTTTTTAATTTATTGGCTTTCGGAACGTGTCCATACAACCATCTTGACACTGAAAATGATGTAAGACAGTTTCTTTCTTTCTTTCTTTGACAGTTCAGAGTATACACTACTTTAAGTCGTACCATAGTACGAAGTTACTTAGGCTTAACGAAGGACATATACCGACATAAAACAAGTTTTGCATCTACAGTATATTAAAACGAGTAAACAAGACGAAAATTTAACACGAGATACACAGCGGCACCATGCTATAGACACCCTACTTGTAAAACAATATGAAATGACAAATCGCCGTTGGTACACATCTGGAATATTTCCAATTCAATCCATAATAGTGAATATGTAACTGAATTAACAATAAAATGTTATTTGTTATGTCCTGTAAGAACTGTTTCATAAGCTGCGGATAGAGAACTGAATATATGTGGAGATCTACAAGCACTATCTAGACAGAACATGAGAACGGTACACTACGACCGGATTTGTGTATTACAACCTTGCGTATACGAGTAGTTACACTATTATTCAGAAACACATAAGAAGTACATATTGGCAAACATGTGTTTTGTAAGCCATCTCCTTTGTTGATGGACTACATTTTCTAAGGACTCTCCCAATGAATCTCAATCTGGCATCCGCCTTACCAACAATTGATTTTATATGATCATTCCACTTCAGATCGTTCCGTACGCATACTACCAGATATTTTACAGAAGTAGCTGCTACCAGTGTTTGTTCCGCTATCATATAATCATACAATAAAGGGTCCTTCTTTCTATGTATTCGCAATACATTACATTTGCCTATGTTAAGGGTCAGTTGCCACTCCCTGCAGCAAGTGCCTATCCGCTGCAGATCTTCCTGCATTTCGCTGCAATTTTCTAATGCTGCAACTTCTTTGTATCATACAGCATCATCCGCGAAAAGCTGCATGGAACTTCCGACACTGTCTACTAGGTCATTTATACATATTGTGAAAAGCAATGGTCCGATAAGACTCCCTGTGGCACGCAAGAGGTTACTTTAACGTCTGTAGACGTATCTCCATTGATAACAACATGCTGTGTTCTCTTTGCTAAAAACTCTTCAATCCAGCCACACAGCTGATCTGATATTCCGTAGGCTCTTACTTTATCAGGCGACAGTGCGGAACAGTATCGAACGCCTTCCCGAAGTCAAGGAAAATGGCATCTACCTGGGAGCTTGTGTCTAGTATTTTCTGGGTCTCCTGAACAAATAAAGCGAGTTGGGTCTCACACGATCGCTGTTTCCGGAATCCATGTTGATTCCTACAGAGTAAATTCTGGGATTCCTGAAATGACATGATACGCGAGCGAAAAACATGTTCTAAAATTCTACAACAGATCGATGTCCGAGATATAGGCCTATAGTTTTGCGCATCTGCTCTACGACCCTTCTTGAAAACTGGAACTACCTGTGCTCTTTTTCAGTCATTTGGAACCTTCCGTTCCTCTAGAGACTTGCGGTACACGGCTGTTAGAAAGGGGGCAAGTTCTTTCGCGTACTCTGTGTAGAATCGAATTGCTATCCCGTCAGGTCCAGTGGACTTTCCTCTGTTGAGTGATTTCAGTTGCTTTTCTATTCCTTGGACACTTATTTCGATGTCAGCCATTTTTTCGTTCGTTTTCTGAGTAACACGTGGCAATATTGTGAGTTAATTGTGCTTTGTTCTTTCTCTGGCATTCCAATTACCAAAAGCGTTATATTAGTAGCGCAGGGAACTGTATCTGGATGTCGGCACTGTTGACAACCTCGTACAGTATTTTATATGTTGCAATATCTTTGGATGCTAACACGGTTTGGAGCCTGCTTGGGAACTAATAGCGAAGTGCTCAAAGGATCTGAGAACTGTGATGTGATACGTGACCCGAGGACATTGCAGGAATATATGGTTTCGATCTTCTCCCTCTCCTAACTAACTAACTAACTAACTACACATAGAGGGGCGATGCTTAGATTGAGCACGTAGAGCTGTTTGTTGAAATTCCATCGATTAAATCTCAGCCTTGCTCTAACTGTTGTGAAGTTCCTCGATATTTGTGTCTTATCATAGCATGGTACTCTCGGAATCGTGGGATAAATTAGTGTGTATTGACTGCCTTTGATTTTAGATGTCATCGACCGTTACTATAGCTAGTCAGATGACAACGGCTTTCTGAGAATGGGTATCATTCCTGTGAGAGGGAGTTTATCATATTTGATAGCTCCATACAGAGATGCCTGGTTTGCTATGACATCTACTTGTTCATTTCCAGGTATCCCAGAGTTGCCTTTCATCGACACCATCACAATATTGCGATAATTCCTCTGCATCCGAAAATCCAACGCCGACAATTGCTGCAACTATGGGGTTGGTACAATTATTATGATAGTTTCTCATCAATTTCAGAGGTGACAAACTATCAGAGATGATGACTATTGCGTCTGCTGTGATCGTCTTGCGAATATCATGGCTTCCAAAATGGTAATCAGCTCGGCTTTCATAATAGCGATTTGTGGATCGAGCTTATATAGGCCTTGTCGTTTGCTTGGGGGTACCAATCTGGCACTAACAGCACCGTCGTTGGTGTAAGTCATGGGAGTGATGTGTAATGAATGTGCTAGTCGGTTGTATGCAATCAGCACAGTAACAGGGCTCGACGTGGAGACGTGACAGAATGGTAGAAAGGAGCTATGCTGGGCGTAGTTGCCAGATTTTTTAGTGTTTTAACGAGAAATGTAACATGGCGTAAGTAACAATATCATAACCAACATGACCAGAGGCGAGTGTGATGCCTTACCAATAACGATCGGTTTCAAATCCGACAGGGACGCCCATATCAGTTAATGCACACACGGCTCAAGCAATTTTCGAGCGATCGTTGTGAAGGGAGCCGCATGCAATGGACATTTGCTGTTGGCTGTCGCGCAAATGGCCAGTGCTCACAGTGGAACAAGCTGCACATGGTCCAGAGGTCAGACACTAAGGAAACTGGTCAGTAGCTGACGCAAAAATGTAGCGTGGTCCGACGAGTTGTGATTCAAATGATGCAACGTTTCGACTGCATATTTTGGGGATGTTTTTAACTTGGGCCAACTCATTCAAGTTACTGTGAAGATGGACAAAAATACTTATTATCAGTAAGTATCTGTTGCCCTTTCTTTTACGTCTTCATATTGTGGACACTTCCGCCTTGCAGCACGACAAAATATGGATGCAAGGTTGTTTTCTCCACAAATAAAAGTATACAATAAATTGCATAATTTAAAACTTCAAATGAATCTTTACGTAGCTCAAGATTACAAAATTACTTGCGGTATGTGCCTGGTGTTTTATATCGGACTAACCGGTAGGGCTTTTAACATTAGATATTTAGAACATTTTTTGGGGAAGAAGGATACTGATGTTGGTTATTCTACTTTCTCCGAGCATCCATTAAAGCTGAACACAATGCAAAAGTAGTAAACGAAATGACGATTCTACATTCAGAGAAGAGAGGGTGGAAACTTGGTGCCTTGAAAGAACTTGAGATCTTCAGACATATGGTCAGTAACAATGGCCTCATTTTCAGCTAACAACTAAAATTAATAAACAAAAGCTTCTGTAACGCCTTCAAGTCATGGCTCGCAACTATATGATGTTTTGGTTCATATTTCCGTTCACTTCCACCTCGGAAGCCCGTTTTCTCCCTTTCCTTCATGAACTCTGTATTTCGATACTGGTAGCACTGCAGACGGCACTGTATGTAACATCCTGTTTTGCACATTTGGTGTGAAGTGCATTCCCCAACTTTTTTGCATATTGGAACACCTTGATAAAATCCTGCTACAGTACGTTCATTATTCTCAGCATGTATTTGTAGTTAGCCATTTTATTTTAAGCTACATATTATCATTGTCATTTTTATAAAGGTTATTTTATTCCTTTTGTTTCTTTTGTATTAAGTACAATTTACGCTGTTTATAACATCTAGATACGTGTCATACTGGCGTGTTATTGTAACAGTTGCGTGGTTCATACAGTTGAGCGTTCATCACGCTACTGGTGCCCAGCAAGTGGCGCTCTCTGCACAGCGTTTGCCTGGCATCGCAACTAGTTGCCACACGTTCATTGCAATGCCTCTTTTTAAAATGCTGTACCCGTGTAATAATGTTTACTGCTTCCATGGAGGACTTTATTCCATATATTCTGCTGTTCTACTTGAGCTTCTTAGCTCATCAAGTAGTTAACAATTTTAGCGTCTTGTTATTTATTTACCTAACAGTTTTATTCCATGTACTCCCTTTCAATGTTGTAACGTATTAAGTATTTTAGACGTATATTATATAATATGCCGTAGTGTTTCTTGGCTCGAGTTTGAACTTGGCTCTCGGAAATTTGGGAGGCGCTGTCTGTGACGCTAAAAGGCTCTTCGGCATTGCTTTGACGCTCTTGTACTGACTTCGCAAAATCGTAAGGAGTCGTGTAGTTCTTCTAGCTCTCCTTGTAAGCGTATCATTATTTCAAACTGTCAATGATCCCAAACGACGACCAGCATTCTATAAATGGTGGAAGGAGGGTTTTCCATGCGAATTCGTGAGTGGTTGACTTGCCCGATCTTAAGACCGTTAAGATAAATTTCAGGCTGGCATCTTCCTAAACCGCGATTATATTTATGTGGTCGTTCCTTTTTAAATCATCCTGAAATATACTCCTAGGCATCTTACATCTGCGACTGATTCCGGTGACATTCCTAAGAAGTACCATTCGATATACACTGGACAGAGGCTTATGAGGTGGACACATGACCATCGAAATTGTAGCACCAAGAAGGGAATTTTGCTTATGATGTATAAGGACTCAGCCAGCGACCCTAGGCATAAGACAGTAACACTGTTAGATTTGAAAGTAAGAATCTAATAGTAATAATAATAATGTAATATACCGTACAGTTAAAAGGAAGTCATGCTTGATCAAGGTCCGCCTCACTTTCCATTTTTGACCAGACATAACGTCTGAAAAAAGAAAGAAATAATAATGATAATAATATAGTTATTGGGGGCTCTGACCTGTTCCTGCTGGTGATGCTGCTGGAGCTTCATCATCATTATCATCATCATCGTCATCCTTTCACTACGAAGATCAGGCCTTAAATTACTGGTGCTTGAGGTTTGGCTGCTGGATTCGTAATAAAGGTGGGGAGAGGACAGTTCGATTCCTGTTTGTCCTTTGAGTTTCCCACCATTTAGTGTGCTTCCATTGGCTGAGAGAGAGAGAGAGAGAGAGAGAGAGAGAGAGAGAGACAAATTCGCAATGGTTCTTCGAGGGAGGAGGAGTTGGGGTGATCGTGAATATAAGACAACCAAGTGAGTAACCTGACACCTGATGTGTAACATGAGACCAGATGTGATAAGATTGTTATCTGGGCCCATGCTCTCACTGCTATTCTACTACAGTGTAGTAGGAAGAATATATGATTAAGTTTGCAGATAATTTGGGGGTACACAGCCTGAGAATTGTAGTACGCAGTGCTGCCACCTCTGGCAGCAACAAAGACTCTCACTCTACTAGGTGCTTAGTCGAGATGAGCTTGCGTGGCAGATACAAATATGGGTATGTCATTTCATGCTGCTTCAACTCTGTGCCACAGTCCATCGAGCCGGCCGGTGTGGCCGAGCGGTTCTAGGCGCTTCAGTCTGGAACCGCGCGACCGCTACGGTCGCAGATTCGAATCCTGCCTCGGTCATGAACGTGTGTGATGTCCTTAGGTTAGTTACGTTTAAGTAGTTCTAAGTCTGGGGGACTGATGACCACTGATGTTAAGTCCCATAGCGCTCAGGGGCATCTGAACCATCTAAACAGTTCATCGATCATAGTCGACAGCAAGTGCTTTCATGCCTGTCTCTCATCAACCCACCACCATATGTTTTCAGTGGGTAACAGATCTGGAGCATGTGCTGGACGGGGCAACAGTTCCACTGTGTCGACGTTGGTTGGTCTTGCATTATTTTTTTTAGAGATAATGTCAGGGAGATCTAAAAGATAGGCCACAGCCGTTGGCCTTAAACATCATTGGCTAGTGTACTAATTGGCGGCTATGCGAGTCAGAGGTGACTGTGTTGTATACCCAGTGGTATCCTATATCATCACACCAGTGCTGGGCTCGTATTGCAAATTGCCAACGTTCATTGTCCTCGGAGTCACAACGAGGATTCGTCTCTAAAGACGCCACGGTGCCGATGCAGCGTCCAGCGTTGCCGTTAGGCCCATCATTACGGGCTGGGCCTCTCTCTGCTGCCGCGTAAGGGAAGCCACAACAGAGGTCGGCTCGCTGAGGACGTGGAAGGCGTTTCATCGGGTCCATCTTCAACAGAGCTAATGTGTTACTTTCTTTGACAGTTAATGAATAAGGTAGACCAAGCGTTTGACCCTGGCAGCCGTCGGTTGCTAGTACGTTGCGGGTGGCAGGCGTGCCGGCTGCAGCCAGTGACCAGGATGTAGCGCATCGCGATGCCGCGCCACGCCGCCTTAACTCGATTAGCGGTCAGCTGGCGCTGACGTCACGCTGCACAGCGTTTGGCGTTGGCTGGCGCTAAGGACGCCTTCCTCGTTTGTGGTTGCCGTTTGTCAGCCGCCGAGCTGAGCCCGCGATTAAAATGCTGCGCTCCCTTCTCATTCCGAGGGACGTTCTGCGCTACGCAAAGACACTTGCAACGTAATTACTTCTCCGTTGGAACACAATTCACTGTGTGGTGGGAAGATACGTTGCTCGTCTGACACATTGTTCACGTGTTTATTACTATTTTTACATCCCATCAACATTATTTTCATCTTATAGAGGTTGTCCGTTTCGATTACATTTCAAGGAAATACGTGGTTCAATCACATTAACGTGACCATCTCCAATGTTCGACGTAAAGGTGCAATAACCACTCACAGACAGCAGTTGGCAGGTGTCAAATGGTTCAAATGGCTCTGAGCACTATGGGACTTAACATCGGAGGTCATCAGTCCCCTAGAACTTAGAACTACTTAAATCTAACTAACCTAAGGACATCACACACATCCATGCCCGAGGCAGGATTCGAACCTGCGACCGTAGCGGTCACGCGGTTCCAGACTGAAGCGCCTAGAGCCGCTCGGCCACGCCTGCCGGCAACTTGTTATGAATGCCAGTGCCCGGTATCGGCAGAGAAATACGATATTACAGTGCCTGTGTTATTCTGATTACGATGGAATAGGCACAGCAGCGACTACAGCTATTACGAAATACATTAAAAGTATTCGCAATAGTTATCCGTCCGTCGGCTGTGAACGTTAAAATATAAGCCCCCTCGGTACTATTCGAGAGGACTAGGGAATATTCCGGCACTAATTTTCACGCTCGCCCTTTTGTCATCACCATACAACGCAAACATGACACCACACAACACTACACACACACCACAGTCATCTAAACGTATCAGATACACTTAACTCAGGGTGAGTGCAGGATGAGGAAAAGCTTTTGAATTAGACCGCTAAAACAGCCCTTAGGCGTCTTTCAATGAAACATGCCATACGACTTTACGTCTTACCGAGCCACTGTCAAATCAGAAAAATTAACAAATGATGATGTACGTTTCGAACAGCCGGCCACACTGTGACCCACAATAAGGCCATTTTCAAACTCTGGAAGATGATGCTAACGCAGTCGCACACGTGTACATAGCATCTTCATGTTATAATGTTACTTAAAATCCGTCTTGATTGCAAATTTTTTTTTATTATTCATATAACCGGTTTCGGTTATATGAATAATAAAAAAAATTTGCAATCAAGACGGATTTTAAGTAACATTATAAAATCACTGATTGCTGTTATCCCATAAGACATTATGTCTGTTTTTGCATCTTCATGTTACTCACAGTTATCACTCAACATCTGACGTTGCAAACGCCCTTGTACACCCTACCGGGTCTGTAGCACGAACAACACTAAAGCACTCTGGTAGCCGTTATATCTTCTACAGAGAATTGCAACTCTAAATCACTTACGCACCTACCGATGATGTGTACGAGTAAGACGTTACGAGGGCATCCGACTACGTCTTCTGCGTATTTCAGATAGGTAATATAAAGCATTGGATGTCCTAAACTTTCGAAGTCTTGAGAGTAATTCTGAGATTCACGTAACTGCAGAGGATAACAGCAGCGGCGTCTATGCAGTTATCGCTTGACAAGGTATTGGTAGGAAAATTTTAATTTCCTATATAGCTCAGATTAGTTAGCTTACGTGCTAGTGAGGCTGAGACCTGAAGCGACACACCATAAAGATGTTAAGGCTGAAAATTATTGCCCGTAAATTGCCACACAAATATTCCAGTTGTCACTAGAAAGAAGAGAGTAGAAGAACCAGTTAAATCTTATGATTAATCTGCACGGCATTTTGTGTACATTCATGTCTGTTAAAAGGAAACGCAGACAGAAAACAGACTGGGTATGTTCGTTGCATATAAAACTGGGTAAATGGTTCTCATGATTTCCGAGGATTTTAGCGAAAAAAAGTGTTTTTCTAAATATCCACAGTAACGCTAAGAAGCATTGCAGACTTTGTGTTAGTCGCTCCTTTTCATTCACAGTTCTATTCGTAATTAATTAGTCAATTTCCAATATTGCGAGCCGTAGTGCTACTCAGTCCACGTCCGCACAAGAGCGGAAGTGAAACACGAAAGCAATTTTAATTTCCGTCCTAATAGGCGAGGATTACTTTTGAAACTGGAATGCACAGAGAACTTCTGCGAATGTGAAACGTCAGGACGAGCGTGAACTAAGAGACGCCAAACGAAAAGTATGCGAATGGAATTCAAGCCCCATCCCTTCCTCCAACAAAATCCTTTTAATAGAGACGTTGTTAGCCGAGAATCCTTGGAGAATCGAGAGCTAGACTAAAGACTTCCTCTCTGCTGGAAAGCTTTTTGTGAATTAGAGAGCTCTCCGAATACTGCCGAATAAAACACAAGAAAAGGAGAAAAAAGGAAATAGTGAATAAAATGTAAAGAATTCGAAGAGCTGCTCAAATTAGAAGGAAACACAGGCTGTTCCAGAACTGAACTGGATGTCGCCATTCGTCTTTCTGAAAGTATAGCTTCAGCTGCAAAAAAAAGAATCTCGTTTTTCTTTTCTTCTTGCCCTTCTTTCTCACGCAACTGAGCTGACACACACACACACACACACACACACACACACACACACACACACACACATATGCGCGCGACGTGGAGCATCCCTTTTGGATCCTGACTGGAGGCCATTGATGCTACTAACGCAATATGTCTCTACCCGGCCGAGTCAATTTTAGTGGTTGTATTGATCTTCAGAATCACCGGCGGATGTTATGCTATTTTGCAAATGCAGTATTAGTAAAGGCTAAATTGGCACTAAGTGACCAGAACCAGACAGCGCCACTATTACTCTTAGTATCTTCGACATGGATGAATGAATAAGAAAGTATCTGAAGTGTCTTAATTTGAAATAAACGGAAGTGCAGTCAGGCACTATTATATCCTCTATGTGCATATTTTCTGTCAATGTGACACTCATTTCTGACAATACTGGAAGAACGCCTAATATCCCAAGACGGAGCTTGGGCTGGCCGAAGTGGCCGTACGGTTCTAGGCGCTGCAGTCTGGAACCGCGAGACCGCTACGGTCGCAGGTTCGAATCCTGCCTCTGGCATGGATGTGTGCGATGTCCTTAGGTTAGTTAGGTTTAACTAGTTCTAAGTTCTAGGGGACTGATGACCTCCGATGTTAAGTCCCATAGTGCTCAGAGCCATCTGAACCATTTTTTTAAATCACGTTTGGTGCTATTGCCCAACCCATATCCTTCCATAGGTTCGTGATATGGATAACACGATTCATCACTCCAAATCACTGGTTTCCGGTAATCCATTGTCCAGTGGCTTTGCTTAGGACTGACTGCTGAAAAGCGTGGCTTATGAGGAGCTGCTTGACTATTTTACCCCAATCTTTTTAACTCCCTGCTCACAGTCATTCTGCTAGCTGGAATTCTGGTAGCACTTTTGAACTGACGGGTGATTCGTTCCGTTGATATCATGTGATTTTCTACAATCTCTCTCCGCAATGCTCTACGATGTGTGCCTAGTCTTGGTTAAGCTGTGATTGTTCCCTCACGTTTCCTCTTCACAGTCACATGACCAACAGTCAACTGGATCACCTATAGGATGGTTCAAATGGCTCTGAGCACTATGGGACTTAACATCGGAGGTCATCAGTCCCCTAGAACTTAGGACTACTTGAACCTAAGTAACGTAAGGACATCACACTCATCCATGCCCGAGACAGGATTCGAATCTGCGACCGTAGCGGTCACGCGGTTCCAG
The DNA here is from genome assembly GCF_023864345.2 of Schistocerca serialis cubense. NCBI lineage: Eukaryota > Metazoa > Arthropoda > Insecta > Orthoptera > Acrididae > Schistocerca > Schistocerca serialis. Next base: position 690,173,752 of record NC_064639.1, read on the forward strand.
ACTGAAGCGCCTAGAACCGCTCGGCCACCATTCATTGGGATTGCGCTGAAAGAAAGCAGTTGTGGAGTATGAAATAATCAGCAAAGATTGGGAGTGAGAGCCAAAGGAGGTGTGAAATTTTACAGCGCAGAGACAGGAAAGCACCTGACCGCATCATATGGGTTTTAAATTCGCTACGCAACAGGATTCGGTGAGAACTGCAGCACCAATTACAGACGCAGCACGAATTTCTTACCGAGTAATGAAGCTCTCTCAAGAGAAAACGCGAAAATTGCACCCAAATTTTACAACTAACTGATCAATAGCGTTTTATAATGTATTAAAACTAAAGCGTTAGCCTAATTCACAATTAGGAGTAGACTGTGATTTCACAAATTGGTTCAGAGGGAGTGTAAGTGGCGACTGAGGGCGCTGTTTTGTGGGTCGTAATTTTTTATTACAAGTCACCTTCACCCAGTTGCTTCTGTATTTCTGCTTACCAGGTTATCGAGGAACAGTCCCAAGAGCAATAATAGGAATAAACCATGCAGTATGAGCAATAGTCGCTGCAGTCACAGACTTCGCAGTGCTCGCTGTTTACGAGAGGGAGACTCAGATTCTGATACCTGACATATTGTCATAACGACTGGAAAACGAGTTTTAATATTTTAGTACAATATTTAAGAACAATCCATCCTATTGTCATGGTCTGTTCTTGAACACTTCTCCAAACAATACAGCGTTCCTTGTGTACAGACTAAATGAACTAACGCGAATCGTGTCAGTCTATGAACGTTTTACTTTGCTTCAACGTGTTCAGCACACACACAAACTGAAAACAGGTTGCGCCTCCTGCATCAGCAGATCTCAGTGTTCTCTCTCCACGCGCGCCCCAAATTCTCGCTGCAGGTGCTGATTAACTGCCTCATTAACGGCTCCTCGCTGCCGAGGTTTCAGCTGTAGCCGCGACCGCCGAGCTGACGCAGCTGTCTGCAGCCGTTAACGGTGTTTACCGCCCTCCTCGGTTCCCTCGCTGTTGCTGACGCAAAAGCCGAAGTATACTCGCATCCACAGGCAGCCGTTTACCAGGTAGTATTATACACTTGCGTTCACCACTCATTTCGAAACACCCTCGCAGCATCAATGTGGGAGCTCTAGTAGGGGCTATTCCTGTATTGCGAAAACAGACAGATTATGGTGGGAACCTTACATAACAATTTTCTAAAATAGAGATGTTGATTTTAGTTGATGCATTATGAAAAGTGTGTCGCAAAATCTTGTATCAGACACGAAGGTCTTAAATGACCAACGCAGTTTAATAAGAGGAGGCCCTGTACAGTCTGTATGTTTAGTATGACACAATTACCTTAAAACTACAAAAAATTCAATAGATTTACATTTTTAATTTTCAAATATTATGTTAACTTTTGACAGTAGCTACAGGTAAACTATGGCAAATTATGGAAGAGAAAGGAGTGCTATGCCATCAACTAAACTCTGTTAAAAGCGTTTATCGCAAACCAGCCATTAAAGAGTAGGTAAACGGGCAGTAAAGGAAGCAAAAGACTTTCAGCAAAGTATCAAGGTGATTATCCTTTATCATTTATATTACTTGCCTTTCATGTAGCTGACATTCGCAAATGGAGAAAACGGTTTGCCCCCAAATAGAATTGTGTGCTACCACAGATTAGCTTAGAGAATGAGATTTTCACTCTGCAGCGGAGTGTGCCCTGATATGAAACTTCCTGGCGGATTAAAACTGTGTGCCGGACCGAGACTCGGACTCGGGACCTTTGCCTATCGCAGGCAAGTGCTCTACCATCTGAGCTACCTAAGCACGACTCACGACCCGTCTTCACAACTTCAGTTCTGCCAGTACCTCGTCTCCTATCTTCCAAACTTCACAGAAGCTCTTCTGTGAACGTTGCAGAACTAATACTCCTGGAAGAAAGGATATTGCGGAGACATGGCTTAGCCACAGCCTGGGGCACGTTTCCAGAATGAGATTTTCACTCTGCAGCGGAGTGTGCGCCGATATGTCTCCGCAATATTCTTTCTTCCAGGAGTGCTAGTTCTGCAAGGTTCGCAGAAGAGCTTCTGTGAAGTCTGGAAGGTAGGAGACGAGGTAGTGGCAGAATTGAAGCTGTGAAGACGGGTCGTGAGTCGTACATTCCTTCTCCTCTCCCATCGTCGTCAACAACATGGGACAAACTCGTTCTATTGTCACAGCCACCTGCATTTAATAGACGGACTATCTCTCGTCACTGACTTAGGGAAGTGTCAACATGCTTGAAAAATGAAAACTTTTCCAATTATGTTGCTGAACCTACTCCTCGGAGTGTCCCAAACAATAATTCCGTAAGACCTTAAATCACTTTTTGTTGCCTGCGCAGAAATAAATCTGCCGCAAACGAAATTCGAACAAGACACGTGCCGATGAGTACGGCTACGCACAGGTTGAGAAGGACAGAGGAGGGGATGGACAGGGCGAAGCAAAGGAGGAAATGGAGAGAGAATGAAAGAGAGAAGAGGGAGGAGGAGGAGGAAGGGGAGATGCATGAGGCAGGTAGAAGGTGTAGAGAGGCTGGTGAACAAGGAAGTGGGGTGAGGGGGTTGGAGGATATGGTGAAAGGGAGTGGAGTGTTAGGATTGGATTGGATTGTTTGGGGGAGGAGACCAGACAGCAGGGTCATCGGTCTCTTCAGATTAGGGAAGGTCGGGGAAGGAAGCCGGCCGTGCCCTTTCAAAGGAAATATCCCAGCATTTGCCTGGAGTGATTTAGGGAAATCACGGAAAACCTAAATCAGGATGGCCGGACGCGGGATTGAACCGTCGTCCTTCCGAATGCGAGTCCATTGTAAAGGGAGTGGGAGGAAGATATGGTCAGAAAGACGGGTGGAGGAAATGGACAAAGAGAGGTGGAGGAGGAGATGAAGGGACAGAGACAGCGTGGAGGAGGAGATAGGTAGGAGTGGGAGGATGAAGTGGACAGACAGAGGGATGAAGAGCTGGACACAGACAAGGGGGTGAGGGGGAAAGGGGGATGTGTGTTTAGTATATGTATCAAACACATACGTAAATAAATAAAATAGAATAAATTTCCGGTGAATTATATGAGAGGCTGAATCAGCGGCATATTCTCCACACATGCTGACAGGGATTCCCCAGGGCTCTGTCGGTGTGGCTGCAGATTTCCTGTGTGTGGGAGCTGGCGAGGTGCGAGGCCGGACGCACCCTTGCACGTGGCGGAAGAGACGGCCCGGCATGGCCCGGCCTAGCCGCTAGCCGTCAGTTAATTTATGGGCCAGCAGGCGGCAGGCGCTTCCTGCGACCCACGATCGCGGCGAGATAATTGCGCCGTGTGCCGGCAGCGAGCAGTGCTAGCCGCACGCGGTAGCTGCCGCTCGCGCCACTTCCTGTTCGGCTCGCAGACAATGCGGTTCGCACGTATGCAATTGTTGTGTGGTTGCCACCTGATACCACTGCTAGACAATCCCTCTCCTGTTCCACTCGCAAACGGAGTGAGGGGAACACGACAGCCTGCCTTTCACTGTAGGAGCCTCAATCTACTTTGTTGTATACTTAAACGACAAGAAACTGAACGTAGTGAAATTGCCCAGCATTTTGTACAAAATGCATGTTCTGTAAACTTCTTCAGTAGCTTGGAGACGTCCTCATACTGCCATTTCATTGATGTTATATCAGTAAACAACATACATTGATTTCGGATCACACATTCCATAATCAGGAGTGTCTGGGAAGCCAGTAACCTGTACAGTGCCCGACAAAAGAGTAGAAGCTTCCGGAAGGAGAGGAGGAAACGAAATGAAACTTCAAGGATTGGCAGGGCATGTGATCTTATTTCAGTGATCACGATGTCGCGTCAAATCTTGGCAGGACGAGCACACTTACCCAATGGCGTTGCGTCATCTCGGGTGTGGACCGAAACAGCATATCAAGACACTCAGGGATGATAAAGGCATTGAAACAGAGGATGAGATGCATATAGCTGAAATACTGGTTCAAATGGCTCTGAGCACTATGGGACTCAACATCTTAGGTCATCAGTCCCCTAGAACTTAGAACTACTTAAACCTAACTAACCTAAGGACATCACACACACCCATGCCCGAGGCAGGATTCGAACCTGCGACCGTAGCAGTCCCGCGGTTGCGGACTGCAGCGCCAGAACCGCTAGACCACCGCGGCCGGCAGCTGAAATACTAAACACCCTTTTCCAAAGCTGTTTCACAGAGGAAGACCGTACTGCAGTTCCTTCTCTAAATCCTCGCACAAACGAAAAAATGGCTGACATCGAAATAAATGTGCAAGGAATAGAAAAGCAACTGAAATCACTCAACAGAGGAAAGTCCACTGGACATGATGGGATACCAATTCGATTCTACTTAGAGTACGCGAAAGAACTTGCCCCCTTTCTAACAGCCGTGTGCCGCAAGCCTCTAGAGGAACGGAAGGTTCCAAATGACTGGAAAAGAGCACAGGTAGTTCCAGTTTTCAAGAAGGCTCGTCGATCAGATGCGCAAAACTATAGGCCTATATCTCTGACATCTATCTGTTGCAGAATTTTAGAACACGTTTTGTGCTCGCGTATCATGTCATTTCTGGAAACCCAGAATCTACTCTGTAGGAATCAACATGGATTCCGGAAACAGCGATCGTGTGAGACCCAACTCGCTTTATTTGTTCAGGAGACCCAGAAAATACTAGACACAAGCTCCCAGGTAGATGCCATTTTCCTTGACTTCGGGAAGGCGTTCGATACTGTTCCGCACTGTCGCCTGATAAAGTAAGAGCCTACGGAATATCAGATCAGCTGTGTGGCTGGATTGAAGAGTTTTTAGCAAAGAGAACACAGCATGTTGTTATCAATGGAGATACGTCTACAGACGTTAAAGTAACCTCTTGCGTGCCACAGGGAGTCTTATCGGACCATTGCTTTTCACAATATGTATAAATGACCTAGTAGACAGTGTCGGAAGTTCCATGCAGCTTTTCGCGGATGATGCTGTACGATACAAAGAAGTTGCAGCATTAGAAAATTGCAACGAAAGGCAGGAAGATCTGCAGCGGATAGGCACTTGCTGCAGGGAGTGGCAACTGACCCTTAACGTAGATAAATGTAATGAATTGCGAATACATAGAAATAAGGATCCTTTATTGTATGATTATATGATGATAGCGGAACAAACACTGGTAGTAGTTACTTCTGTAAAATATCTGGAAGTATGCGTGCGGAACGATCTGAAGTGGAATGATAAAATAATATTAATTGTTGGTAAGGCGGGTGCCAGGTTGAGATTCATTGGGAGAGTCCTTAGAAAATGTAGTGCATCAACAAAGGAGATGGCTTACAAAACACTCGTTCGACCTATACTTGAGTATTGTTCATCAGTGTGGGATCCGTACCAGGTCGGATTGACAGAGGAGACAGAGAAGATCCAAAGAAGAGCGGCGCGTTTCGTCACAGGGTTATTTGGTAAGCGGGATAGCGTTACGGTGATGTTTAGCAAACTCAAGTGGCAGACTCCGCAAGAGAGGCGCTCTGCATCGCGGTTTAGCTAGCTGTCCAGGTTTCGAGAAGGTGCGTTTCTGGATGAGGTATCGAATATATTGTTTCCCCCTACTTATACCTCCCGAGGAGATTACGAATGTAATATTAGAGAGATTTGAGCGCGCACGGAGGCTTTCCGGCAGTCGTTCTTCCCGTGAATCATACCCGACTGAAACAGGAAAGGGAGGTAATGACAGTGGCACGTAAAATGCTCTCCGCCACACACCGTTGGGTGGCTTGCGGAGTGTAGATTTAGATGTAGATGTGTGAAGGGTGTCACAAAGCGGCTGTATCCTCTCCTGAGGCACTGTGGCTCACCTGGTTCACCTGGTCTGGCTGGATACTGGCACTGGGACGGTGTTCTAGCTGGCCCCACAGGTGTTCCATCTGGGACAGATAAGGTATTTTGTTGTCCGCGGGCAGCTCTACATCACGCAAACAGTTCATAAGGACATTTGATAGGTGCGAGTGAGAATTATCCTATTAAAAAATGGCATCACGATACTATCGCATTGGAGGTAATACATCCACCTCATCAGGATTTCTGTGACGTCCGTTGTACCGTTACACTTCCCTCAAACACAGTCAACAGTGACAAAGTCATACCCTACGGCTCCCGCATACCATGACTCCAGGACTAACAACTGCTGTGCATTTCGAAAACTTTGGAAGACTGGGGCATCTTCCTAGGTCGCCACCTTACTCGCCGGTGATGGCCATCTGGGGTAGTGCAGAACGGCGACTCATTGCTGAACACAATGCGACGCCATTCATAAGCCGTCCTTGCTTCCTGGCCACAGAACCACACTAAACGCAGCCCTTTCCGCTGTGCTGTTAACGGCAGCCTAGGCATGCGATGGTAATTCCCTAGTACGGATGCTGCTAGAATCCGGTCAATGCTGCGAGATGAGAAACAATGATGCAGGGAGTCCATTATTGTTCTTCAATGACAGAGGTAGATGTGAAAGTGTTGGGCCTACGATGTGGTTCGTGTAATTTTTTTAACCCTGCCAGGAGCTGAGAACTTCTCTCTGTCATGTGTTATTTATCCGTATAGTCTCTGGTTTTTTAGTGATTTGTTAATTTTTTACTCTTTGTTTATAAATTTTCTAATCAGCATTGTGGTCAGACCTGATCAACTAAAACCACGACGAGTATGCCTGCCTTCACTTTCGCAAGCAGTCCATCACATCCTAATTCCCTACAAATCTGGCCGGCCGGTGTGGCCGTGCGGCTCTAGGCGCTTCAGTCTGGAACCACGCTACCGCTACGGTCGCAGGTTCGTATCCTGCCTCGGGCATGGATGTGTGTGATGTCCTTAGGTTAGTTAGGTTTGAATAGTTCTAAGTTCTAGGGGACTGATGACCTCCGATGTTAAGTCCCATAGTGCTCAGAGCCATTTGAACCATTTTTGTCAACTGCTGCGTACGCGCCGTCTGTGTATCCTTCACAGTGGTCTCTCAACATCCGATGCTGTTTATTCCTTTTATATACTCCACCATGCCTAGTAACAACACTAAACACGAACAACACTAAAGCACTCTGGTGGGCGATCTGCCTGTCACAGAGAATTGCAGCTCTATTCTTTTACATTCTACCGATGGTGTATTCGTCAATGAAGCTACGTTGACATCCGAACGTCGTTCTGGGCCTTCACTTTTCTTATCAGACAATGTACAAGGGGTGGACAAAATTATGAAAACGTCAAAAACACAACACATTAGCACGTTTGACAGGGTGTAGGAAAACAGTTGGCACTCAAAACAGCTTGCAGTGGTCTCGGAATGGATAAATACGGGTCCTGTATCGTTTTCAAGGGAATCTTACACCATCCTTCCTGCGAAATAATGGCAAGTTCAGGTAAGGACGATGGAGGTGCAAACCGATCACGCGCTCTTTTCTCCAAAGTAGGCAACAAAAGCTCAATAATATTGAGATTTGGTGACTGTGATTGCCATAAGAGATGCGAAAATTCATCGTCTTGTTCACAAAACCAGTTATTGATGGTGCGAGCTGTGTGATCAGGAGCTCTGTCGTCTTGGAAAACAGCATCACCAGCGAAGAACAAATATTGTACTATGGGATTGACCTGATCAGCCAAAATGGTCATATAATCCTTCGCAGTAAAGCATTCTTGCAGGGTAGCCATGGGGGCCATAAAACACAACGATATGGCTGCTCAAATCATCACTATTGTGACGTTAACTCGGCCAGAAGTTGGAAACAGTGTGAAGCAAGACATCTGACCAAATGATGTTCTTCCATTGCTCCACAGTCCACGTTTTATGGCTTCGGTTTCGCGTGTTCCTGTTAATTGCATGTGCATCGCTGATAATTCTTTCGGTACTAGATCTCGGCCTAAAATACCATTCCTCTGAAGTTCCCTCCGTGTTCAAATGGCTCTGAGTACTATGGGACTTAACTTCTGAGGTCATCAGTCCCCTACAACTTAGAACTAATTAAACCTAACTAACCCAAGGACACCACACACATCCATGCCCGAGGCAGGATTCAAACCTGCGACCGTAGCGGTCGCGCGGTTCCAGACTGTAGTACCTAGAGCCGCTCGGCCACCCGTTCCGGCTCCCTACGTATTGTTTTGGTGCTGAGTACGACATTCACTTCTGCATTGACTTTTGCAGCTAGCGACCTCTTGCTGTACGTCACAATCCCACAATCCTCTTCGACGACTGTCTATCATGATCACTCAACACGTTTTCATACGCGTTGTGACTTAGCGGACCACATTTCTTCGCTCTCACTGTACGCTGTATAAATTTTCCGTATACCCTCTTGCAACAGCAAATACTGTGGCTCCCTCGGTTACGGAAGCAACCACTATAGGAGCGCCAACAATTTGCCCACATCCGAATTCACTTAGCTCCGACATAATTCACCCACAACTACACAGGACACTGTCCTAACGATTGCCACTTGCCAGGCCCTGAGTACATGGCATAGGTGTCTTTCGTTGTCAAATACAACAGCGCAAACTGCAGGGTTGGTTAGCATCTTCATCCATGTGCAACCATGCATTTCTCGCTGTGCTCATATTTTTCAAAAAAAAAAAATGTTCAAATGTGTGTGAAATCTTATGGGACTTAACTGCTAAGGTCATCAGTCCCTAAACTTACGCACTACTTAACCTAAATTATCCTAAGGACAAACACACACACCCATGCCCGAGGGAGGACTCGAACCTCCACCGGGACCAGCCGCACAACTCATGAACTGCAGCGCCCGAGACCGCTCGGCTAATCCCGCGCGGCTTCATATTTTTGTCCAATCCCTTTATATCTGCTGTGTCATCCAGAGGATACGGGACACAACATACATAAAAGAGCGTCGAGCTGCCTACTACTCAGGCGCAACTTAAAGTTAGAACTCCATAGAGGCACCCATGAAAGCAATACGTATGTTACACATCTGCCTATATCGCACAAGAAGTTTCGAAGTGGAGAGCTATCCACCGAACATGAATGTAAGCTGACTCACGGCTCCGCTCAGTATGTAGTAGAACCTCAACACAGTCGTTGGGCAGTCGTGAAATACTGTCAGGACGGAGTCTCAGCGTGTGTCTCAGGACTGATCCACAGTTTCAAACTGGATATTATACAAGTGACATTGACGATAGTTCGTAGGGTTTGGGACTCGTATATGTGTGGTTAAAAACAAGTCAGTGCAGCTGAACAGTGAACTACATTGCCATGACTCACAACTTCATACTCCAATTAAGTAGTGTAAAACTTTTATCAGTAAATCACTGTAAATTGTTACTTATTTATGTTGCCCCCTATTTTTGTGATAGCCGTTCCGTAACCCTACATAGCAGTGTGAGGAATTTGCATTGTTGCTGTTTGCAAGTAAGACATCTTAGAACAGCAACTATTTCGGTGGGTTCTCTTCTTACAACCTTTATATTTTTGACGCAAAGTGCATTTTTAAATTAAAACAATGTCATTTTATTTTGTTTGGATTATTTGATACTGCCTTAACTATCGTGTTCCCGTTATTTGCGTACTATTGTATTCCATGCACAAAGTAGTTAGTCGCAGGTTTTGCCTAAGGTGAAGAAAGCAATGGACGTGTGGAGGTGACAGAAGTCTAATCCATCTAAGAGACCACGCTGATAAGAGTTTTGAATGAACAAAAATATCTACTAAATGGAAAATTTCTGGACAATTTTGCTCCTGTTTTCGACGAGACAGCACAGGACCACAAGACGGGCAGTCGTCACACGCGGCTGCCATAGGCAGGACGAAATAGCCATATGATCCTAAGTTGTGACGGTTCTAATTTATTATGCAGCTGTTAGAATAACCATTTAATGCGCTTATTCTGCTCGATTGATAAATTATACTCCTTGATCGTTTTATTTAGCATATCCCACCATTACTGACTCTACTTAAAGTGGATTATACACGACACCTTTTTGCATCATCTCTGTATTATGAGTACATAATCTCTTTCTGTTTGCTGTGAAGTTTAGCATAGGGTCTTTATAACAGTATTTTCCGTTATGCCATATCTACATTAACCATTGTCCAGTCGTAACGCATAAGCAGAGTACAATGGTACCTTGAACTACACATAATTTTAATGGTGTTAGTGGCGATTCGATTGATGACATTTGCACTCACAAGCACAGTATAGTCATGCTATTGGGATATAAAATGGGCAGAGACTAATATGGCATAATGTGACATTGCTGAATTATTGAAAAGTACGTTTATATTAATCATAACATATTTAATCATTTTATTTATAACTATTTTTAACTTCTATCCGATTGTTAGCGCACTGGAGTTCTGTTGCTTTCGCTTAGGAGGATATCTGAAAAACGGTTTAAGACCGAAATGGCACATCAGTGCACAAATAAAGAAATTAACAGGTGCAAGCGCTATAAAAATCATTCAAACAGTTTATCGTAGCTACGGACTCAAGCTCAATGAATATTATGTACCGATTCAATGAAATACGACGATGCACGAATCGTCGATAAGCATTTATCCTACCATTCCACTTTACAATCACGTCAAGTTATGCGTATCTTTGTTTGTTTTCATTTTGCAACACATGCGAAACATAAACTAGCCGTGAAGCGTACCAACCAAACGTTGCTCATTTACCTTTAGCATGATCCATGGTTTGTTTGGGTCTCGTATGTGTTATAAAGAAAAACATCGCATAATTTTTCGTGATTTTACGCACATGGTTAAGTGTCACAGCAGTACACCGGTAGCTTTCAGCCACTCATTGATGAACGAATTTCAGTGAATCGATATAGGTGGGAATAGTTTCGCAGACAGATCTGATGGTGGACTGTATATTCCGAAACCTATCATTCATGATGCATAAATAAAGAACATCATCAAACTGCAGTCATAGGAAATCTGTACTCCATCACACAGAAAATACATTGCGGCTGCATGGTTCCCAGATGCCATCGCCAACAGCGATTGATAAATTAAGATTCACCAATTGCTTTTCTGGCAAATATCGCCTGTTCCCTCCAAGGATTCTCATGTAAGCTCACAGAGCTTTTCTGTAAAATTCCCGGAACGAACCGACTGCTAGCAAATCTGGCAGCACGTCTCTTAATTCCTTAAGCCTGACCCAATGAAAATGCCAAATTCTCGAACAATGCTCAAGGATAGATACTCTGCGCGGTCGAAAAAGAATATGATCTCTCTCTCCAGTCGTCCTTGCCATACGAGCGTTCTGCGAATCAAACGTTGAGTTACTCTCCACGTCAACGGGAAACCAAGCATTTTATTCACATACACTCCTTGAACTTCTCTATTCATGAAGGTGATTTAATATGAATTACCAATCTCCCTTTGATCTGCGGGACACTGTTTTATAGTCTCAACACTTACACCACTGGTTATCACCATGTTACTGTGTGAATGAACTCTGAACAACTCCACACACCGACCCTCTGGGGCGTAGCACAGGCGTCCCTGGTCGTTTCCTCTTTACTGCCTATGAGTTTCCGTCAGAGGTTCGAATCTTCCCTCGGACATGGGTGTGTGTGTTGTCCCTACCGTAAATTAGTTTAAGTTAGATTAAGTAGTGCGTAAGCCAAGGATCGATGACCTCAGCAGTTTGGTCCCATAGTCCTTACCACAAATTTCCAATTTCCTATGAGTTCCACCAACCTTTGAACAAGAAAATCCCAGAAAAAGTAGTTCCAATAAGAGAGTATATAGTCGTTCAATCGGAAACACGTTACTGTCTATCGAAACATCAAAACTGAATCCGATCTCATCTTTGAACACCGGCCTCTCCAACTGGTGTCTTGCACATTTAGTCATTCACTAAAAGAAACGTAACCCCAACTTTCCACCGTCACCATAAGCTTCACTTCTAACTTTATCGTTCCCTCTGGATCGCAGAATTAGAAATGTCGAAAACTGTTACTGCTGAACATCCTCCAGCGTTCAAAGAACTGTCCCCTTTATACTGAACACAAAGCTCTACTCCCTGAATTTCCGCTTCAAGAGTAACACCTGACGATTACTCAGCATTTAGTCTTTCACCCGATTGGCGATGTGCTTACAGAATGCGTGACTTATGCCTCAGTAGTGATTATTCCTGCTGGCGTTGATTCCTTCCGTGCTAAGTACGTACCTGTGTCACTTCCCAGTCGAGTGCCACAATATAGGGTGTGTTGGCAAAATCAACTAGAAACGGATCCGTATACTTTTGTTGGCGATATTACTCAAGTGTTTCAAATTTATTAATATATTGTACGCTACTGAAGCGCAACAACTAGTAAGAAATTTGCGTGTAGTTATGAACTAAAAATTTATTTCTTGTAACACGTTTCCACCCAGCATGTGTCTAAAATATGACGACAAGCCGATATAGTGTAGTATGACAATTCTAAATTCAACTGGGATGAGCGTACCACCAAACTTACGAAACGCCTTATAAAATCTTAATTTGCAAAGCGGACATTATCTGGCAATGGCGATACAAAAATTTCAAAAAATCTGGCATTATTTGTTTATTCTTATTCAGTAATATTAGTGGGATTATGTTTCGGGATACTTCATCAATCCACGATAAGGTTTTCTGGAGCCGAAAGTGTGTAATATGGATTATTTGTGGTGCACATTCAAGAAAGTCCAGCAGTGGCGTGGTCAAGGAATTGGGAATACTAACTACTGACTCTCAACATATTTGTTCGTTAATGAAATTTGTCATGTATCTCTTTTTCAAATCAACAGCTCGGTTCACGGAATAAGGACGGAGTCACTTACCTAATTCCAGGAAGATACCAGTTTTATTCAAGAGCGTAATTTACGAGAAAGCCTAAAGGATTTACTGGTGGACAAGTCCCTTACGAAACTGCTGGATTTCTTGGCGGAACCAGAGGGGCTATGTATTATTAATAGTATCAAATATCGTGAATACTAATGAAGTTTGACTAATGAATACCTTCAGTTCAGAGATGCGGTGTGTTTTTTGTAAAATAATATTGTGTAATTCGGTGTGGATACATTTATGTGTTTTGCAACAAGTTTGGTATTAACTTTCAAACGAAAATGTGTTCCAGACGCATATTGCAGTTCCTACCATTTTGTGTAGGATCTGAGAAATGAACGTAAGAGTAACTTTTAATTTGTAAATATGTATTTCTGTTTTCATGAGATGTACTACATTCTTGAAGATGATCTCACTAGGAATGTATGGGACGATAAGTGTATCTATCTATCTACCCATCTATCTATCTATCTATCTCTTTTACTGCAAATGTATTCGGCTACAAAACGAGTTGCATTAAACAGAGATGATGCTGAAGGTAAACAATACTGAATTACCGTAACTTAGTGCTACCTACTGTGCCAGCGATACTTCACCAATGTGGAGAGGACACATTTTCCAAAACTATGAGTAATTATTTGCTGAATATGAAAATTGATCAGGTATTCTGTTGCTGAAGAGTTTCCGTCGGGCTGGACAAGAAACGTAAACAAAATGAAATTGTTACTTTCATATCAGACTTAGACTTGTCGAGCTGATTTATTTCAACCACGAGAAAACGACAAAGTTACTCGGTGACTAAGGGCGAGAAGCTGCTGGTCCAACCAAGGTGTTACGTGGCAAACAGCGAGTAAGCTTTTAAAATGACCTTGTTGTTTCGAACGCGACACCGCTGACGCAGTGGGTGTCATCTTCGCCGGCGGCGTGGCACGTAATTCGCGACTTCCCACTTGGTCATCCGATGACGGGGGCGAGGACGCCACAGCAGCTGCAGCACGCGACCCGGCGTGTGTGTGTGTGTGTGTGTGTGTGTGTGTGTGTGTGTGTGCGTGCGTGAGCGCGTGTCGGAAGCCGCGCGGCGTAGGAGGAGGAGGAGGAGGAGGAGGAGGCGGCGGCCCGGATTGCGCTCGAGCGGCGGCCATCCGGTTGGGCAACAGGCCGGCCCGATTAGCCAATTGGAGGGGCCAATCTGCGCTCACGCCAGGCACTTGTCAGCCCCGTCGCAGCTGCGCCCCGTGCCCGACCACCAGTCGTCCGCACGACACACCGTCCTGTACCACATACTAGCGCCCACAAGTTGGACATGCGCGAGAAAAGATGAAAATGGGAAAAACGAAGCCTGAGTGAGCAATGACTAGAAATGACCCCCAAGGATTCCCCAAAAACTGAAAATATTTGAAATGGAGAGCTGTACTTCCTACTTCAGATAGATTAACAAAGAGAAACTAGACCTCTCGAGCCACCTACTTTGACGAGATTCGGTATACCAATCGTAGATGACTCGAAGAGGACTGGTTTAGATAACCAACCTGGCGCGTTCGAAAAAAATCAATGTCAGCTATCATGACTCAGAATATGCATTTGTGTGTAGCATTACACACTTATACTAGACAAAAATCAGTCATCACCAGCAGACATCACGCTAATTCAGCGAAACATCGCTTCTAGTCTTGATAATGGCCTCAATTCGATGAGGAAGAGGGTTTCTTCAGATGTGTCTTATCAGATTAGGTCTTGTAGAGCCACCAGGTGGTCGGTGTGTTGACTGCTACGTTTCAGCCATTGTTCCAAATAGTACCAGGTATTTTCTGTGGTATTAAGATCGGGTGATTTGGCGGATAGGCCGAGGAGCGACGGTGTGTCTGAGTGTTCATCGAACCAAGAAACGCGGCTGTTCTTATCTTGGGAGACGAGAATGTCCACAGCGTACTGATCAAAAAAGGAAAGGACAAAACTTCATCACTGAGAATGTTGAAATAAACAGCCTGGTTGAAATCCATGGTAACGTGAATGAGTGGGTCCAAGTCATGGTGCGAAAGAAACCACCAGTACACCGCAGAACCATCTCCGTCTGAACTGTACCCTCCGCACACCGTAGATGGAACGCCTCATTGGGCCGCCGATGCCCCCAAGGTCTCGCATCTACATCTACATCCATACTCCGCAAGCCACCTGACGGTGTGTGGCGGAGGGTTCTTTGAGTACCTCTATCGGTTCTCCCTTCTATTCCAGTCTCGTATTGTTCGTGGAAAGAAAGAGTCGGTATGCTCTAATCTCTCTGATTTTATCCCCGTGGTCTCTTCGCGATATACACGTAGGAGGGAGCAATATACTGCTTGACTCCTCGGTGAAGGTATGTTTCCGAAGTCTAAGAAGCCGGGACATGCCTATTCTTTGGCATCTATTGCTGTTATGTTCCGGACAACGTGGGGTCGCTAGGACATTCTGAAGTAAGAAACGACTTTATACATATCAGGGCCTCTGCCTAACACTTTACGAGACATAGAAAAATTACGAATTTGCAGCCACTGCAGGTATACTCCAGAAGGAAAGCTGTTGTTGAGCGATACCATCACTCCGTCTACAGGCCACAAGTGGCCCATCAGGACCATCCGACCGCCGTGTCATCCTCAGAGGAGGATGCGGATAGGAGGGGCGTTGGGCAGCACACCGCTCTCCCGGTCGTAATGACGGTATTCTTGACCGAAGCCGCTACTATTCGGTCGAGTAGTTCCTCAGTTGGCATCACGAGGCTGAGTGCACCCCGAAAAATGGCAACAGCGCATGGTGGCCTGGATGGTTACCCATCCAAGTGCCAACCACGCCCGACAACGCTTAACTTCGGTGATCTCACGGAAACCGGTGTATCCACTGCGGCAAGGCCGTTGCCCTGTTGAGCGATAGCAAAGTGGTAAATGTACAGAGCGCGGACAGAAACATGGAAACACCAAAAACACAACATATTACCGTGCCTAATACGGAGCAGAAAAACCAGTTGCCATACAGAAGAGCTTCCAGTGATCCCAGAATGGATAAATAAAGGTCCTATGTGGTTTTCAAGGGAATCTTATCCGATTATTCTAGCAAAATAGAGGCAATTTCTGGTAACGATGATGGAGGTGGAAAGTGATCGTGCACCCTTCTGTCCAAAGTAGACCACAGAAGCTCAGTAATATTCAGATTTGGTGACTTTGGTGGCCAAGAGAGATGTGGCTGTTCATCCTCGTGCTCACAAAACCAGTCCGGCACGATGCCAAACAAGAGTGCACTGTTTTAAGCATTGCTATCCGCTAGCGAATATCTTGCTTTCGTTACTGTTTCTCTGACAGTAATTTAAGCGAATTCTGAAGTTGTACACTATCTGAGGACAGTATCCGGTCACCACTAACTGCTGCAGGGTTGACGACTAGATGTCATGAGAGGCGGCCTAGCCAGTGTAAAAGGCGTAGACAGTAGAGGGGCCGTAACAGCGGAATGGGTCAATCAAGACGGCTCATAGGTTTCACAAGTGGACTAGTCACTGGATGTCACCTGAGTAATACATCAGGATTTTAACCTCTCTGAAGGTGCCCACGTCGACAGCTGATAATGTGACCATGAAGTAGAAATTCGAAACAACAATCACACACAGTTAAACCAAGACTAAGCGGACATGTACTGACGACAGGGACCATCGAGAACTGCGTAGGGCGCTTGTACAAAATCGCTTGAAATCAGCGGAAAAAGTCACTCTTGAGTTCCGACGTGCTATCAGTAGTGCAGAAAGCGCGGTGACTATGTGCAGGGTGTTGAAAAAAGATGGGGTACAATGGTACAGCAACTTAATGCTAAGCGACGCTTCAGATGGTGTAAGGGTTTGGGGTTGCTGAATGCCACGAGAAGTCTGCCATTATGTGTGCCGCCAAAAGTGAAGAGCGGAGGAGGTGGTATTATGGTGTGGGTGTGTTTTACGTGGTTATGTTGCAGTCTCCTTATTACGCTTAAGAAAACGCCAAATGCGAAATGTTATGGACGCATTTAAAAGCATTGTGTATGGCGTCCACCAGAGGAACTGTGCGGATAAGATTACTGTACCAGCATGACAATATTACCTCTCACACCTCAGAAGTTAAGTACCATAGTGCTCAGAGCCATTTGAACTACCTCTCACAAAGAAGCATCTGGTAGGCAGTGGCTTGTTTGGTCAATAACATTCCCGCAGTGGACTGGCCTCTTCAAAGTCACGACCTGAACCGAAAGAAACACGATTCGTATGAGTTGGAACGTTAACTTTGCTCTAGGCCCCAGCGTCCAACGTCACTACCATCTCTTGTTTCAGCTCTTGAGGAAGAGTGGGCTGTCATTGTTTCACAACCATTCAGACACTTCACTGAAAGTTCGAGGCGTCATAAAGGCGAAGTTGGACACACCCCATATTAATGTCCAATAGACGTCTGTATCTGTTGATCATATAGCCTACATGATTTATTTTGCGCTGTCAACGGTTGAAACGTTTGAAGTTAAAACTTTATTTTCTTTTAGTTTTACTCGTTTTAATATTATTTAATCAAAACTGTAATGTAAAGAACAAACCACGCTGATACGAGAAAGAAAAACAGTGGTGTGCAATGTGATGTGATGTTGTAGCAAAAAGACCGCGAAATGGAACTTTGACGACAAAGATAGCTGATATCTCTTTCATTTGAGGAATATTGCCATATTTCTGAACTGTAATTACCTCAACCTTCAGTAACAGGAAGAGCGCGAAGAATATTAATAAAAATGGGAAACAACATTAGAAGATCTTTTGCTCCAAATGATATTTGTTTTACTCAGTAAAGCCATACTATAGCAATAGACAGTACGCTCGACAGGTATCACCGCAACATTGTATCAGTTTGCAACACTGTAACAAAATGAATGTTTGGGAGGAATTAGAATGCAGCCAGCTCGACAAATGCATATAACGTTTGCTTTGTGAATGGCTTCGAATAATGGGATGTCGGCAGCGGATTTATGAGGGAGGCACGGGCAGAGCTAGTGATGAATAGCTCCAAATAGAGGCGTTCCGACGCTGCGGTGCTGTTATTTAAGCACGCGTGGGCATTCCAGCCCACTACAAATTAGTGTCATGCAGCTTCAACTGCGAGCGTCCTGCCAAATCGTCTGCATACCGCATACCCATGTACTGCTACTTCTAATCGCATTTGATGCACTGTTCGTTGAACAAGTTGTTCAGGCTTCTTTGTATCAGACGTACTCTGGTGGGCCAAATCATCGTGACCAATGACCACCGCCAGACTGAATATAGTCCGATGGCATGATTGGCATGTGAAGTATGAACGGAGCGGAGGAGAGTGGGGAATCATTCTAGTTACGACAGAGGACACAAATGGGGATTATTTATTATTTACTTGCTGTATGACATTCATTAAAAGTTTTTGAATCACAAGAATAGCAGTAGATGTACAAAGATTACTAAATTACTGCATAGCAACACTCCATTGTAATTTGTATGGCAATAAGTGTAGGGTTTTATCAAGGTCTTTCATACCAGCAGAAAAATGCTCCTATCGGAGTACAAAAAAGGCGAATATACCCCTGTTCAAAAGACTGAATGAAAAGTGGGGTACTGGCTGCCTCAGTCTACCTTCCTCAGCACTTTTACAAATTTTCCCAAAATTTTTGGAATGCGAACAATTCGCGCTCTTTTTAACAGGCAACTCACCTCAAACTCCCACAAGATCCCCTAACTGTAACTCACTCACACTCACTAGTCCATCAATGTAAGTCGCTCACACGAAACCGCCCTCACCTGCCCATTTTCACTAAACTCACTCAGCCCAACTCATCGTCATTATATCCTTGTGTCTGTTATCATCTGCAGCCTCACAATCACAGTCTCCTGCGTTCTGTTCTTCTACTACCTCTCCTTTCACCGTCACGGCCTCCCTCTTGCTCCCTGTTATTGCTGATACCTCATTCATTCCTTCCTACTGCTGCTGTCTCTTCTCACTGTCACCATATCTTTCTTCCTCTTCATAGACTCTGTCTCCCGTTATCACTGGCTCTCACCCACTTCCACTTCTTCTGTATCTTTATTCCTCGTCCAGTGGCGCTGTCTCCTTCACTATTTTTCTAGCACTACTCTATCATTGTCAACTATATTCCACTGCCACTGTATCACTCGTTTTCTCTCACACTGCCATTGTATCCACCGCTCTTTCTACTCCACAACCACAGTCTACCATCTTCCAGTATTAATTACTTTCCCGTCTCTTAGCGAGTGCCAGTATCTCCTTTCTCAGAATTAAAACGCGCGAATATTTTCGCATGTCAAAATTTATGGGGACTTTTTAAGGGGCTGAGGTAGGTATAATCAGGCAGTTGGTACCCCACTTTTCAGGCAGAGCATATTCGCCTTTTTTGTGCTCCAATAGGAGCATTTTTCTTCTGGTTCCATTACCCATGCAGAAACAACTTAATGGGACAGCTATTTTTTTATAATTTACTTATGTGAAATGGAAATAACGCAAAGCTAATTTTACACCTCAGACCGGATTAGACGTGCACAAAAATTTTGCATATGCTTCAGTACTACAACATGGGGTTCTTAGAACCCTTCTGATGGTAACGGTAATACTTTACAGCATATTCCTCCGTGCTACGTCACTATATAAAACACAATTTCGCCTCATATCGGGTTTTATGACAGTATTTTACCCGTAGAAGTAGGGTAATTTTGAATCTCTGTATCTCGGTAATGGATCAAGATATAAATAAAATTTTCAACGTTGTTCACGATCGGGGCCTTAGAAATATATCGTCAAAGTATCACCCATTCGCTGGAATCCGCCGCTCGGTTTCGGCATGAGAAACGGTAAAAATAACCTTTCTTGAGATTTTATAAGGAACCGCCCATGAATTAATGGTGCCTCCACGGGTCACTTAAGACACACCGTGGACTGCAACAAATTAAAAAAGAACCAATCGGTTTGCTCCATTTTCCTACGCAGGAAGACCTTGTACTTGACACTAAGACGATCCTTCTGTTGTGTATGTAAATGATTCCTAACGCAAGGGGTATGCAGTACGTTTGGCCTTACCTTTCTAACACCAACAGAATCCGAGGCATGAGCCCCGGAACATATCAGGCAGTGAATGTTTGCCGATACACTACCTTAAGGCCGAATGTAGCTTTGGTATGTTGTATCACTGTCAAGTAACATAACTCGATGAAAATTGGGCTATAGGTAATTAAACTGCTACACTGTAGAAAAGGTAACTGAAGTAACATGCACTGAGACGAACAGAACCTACAGTTTTATTAAAAGGCAATAGTACATCCTCTCGTCCCAAGAGCTCCTTTACCAGCGCAGTTCAAGGCATACGCACATTGTGAAGCAAAAAAAAAAAAAAAAATTATGTCCAGGTGAGGACACCCTCGGAAACGCGCACGTAGGGAAGAAGTAAAGAGTCACATTAACGTTGACCGGTGATTGTGTCACGTTCAAAGACTCAGTACGCCATGCAGCGTTATGCCTCCGCACACCACAACGCCTGGACCACAGAAACGATCGACAATGCTGGACGTACCCTCATACGGCGAGAAATGGGAACACGTAATGCACCCAGAAACATTGTCAAACATGATCGTTTTGATTGGTTCAAATGGCTCTAAGCACTATGGGACTTAACATCTGAGGTCATCAGTCCCCTAGACTTAGAACTACTTAAACCTAACCAACCTAAAGACATCACACACATCCATGCCCGAGGCAGGAATCGAACCTGCGACCGTAGCAAGCGCGTCGTCAGAGTCGCATCTAGACGTATCAGGAGTCCCATATCATTCTAACTATACACGCCCCACACCATTACAGAGCCTTCAACAGCTTGAACTATCCCCTGCTGACATGTAGAGTCCATGGATTCGTGAGGTTGTCTCTATACCCGTTCACGTCCATCCGCTCGATACAATTTGAAACGAGACTCGTCCGACTCCAACTTGTTTCCAGTCATCAACAGTCCAACGTCGGTGCTGACGGGTCCAGGATAGGCGTAAAGCTTTGTGTCTTGCAATCATCAAGGGTACACGAGTGGACCTTCGGCATCGAAAGCCCGTACCGAGGATGTTTCGTTGAATGGTTCGCACACTGAGACTTGCTGATGCCCCAGCACTGAAATCTGCAGCAATTTGTGTAAGGATCGCACTTCTGTGACGATTCTCTGCAGTCGTCGCAGGTTCCGTTCTTGCAGGATCTTTTTGCAGTCGCAACGATATCTACATCTACATCTATACTTTCGGAGCTTTGATGTAATACCGGATTTCTGATACTCACGGCACACTCGTGAAATGGTCTTACGGGAAAATCCCCACTTCATCGTTGCCTCGGAGATTCTGTGTCCGATCGCTCGTGTGCCAACCATAACACCACGTTCAAACTGACTCAAATCTTGATAGCATGCCGTGGTAGCAGCAGTAACCGATCTAACAATTGCGCCAGACACTTGTCATATATTGGGTTGCCGACCGCAGCGCCATATTCTGTGTTTACATGTCTCTATATTTGAATACGCATGCCTGTACCAGTTTCTTTGGCGCTAATTAAAAAAATTATCAGTAATTAATGCAATTCGCAATAATCTCAATGAACACGGTTTTGTTTCCCAAATATATAGTTTTAACTACCCCATGATTTCTTAGCCCATAAGATTCTGACACCTTTCGGCCACAGCCGTAACAACTTGCAGCTATCTACTGGATCGAGAACATCCGTCATGTGAGACATGACTCGAGTATGAAACTGTGTGCCTGCTACAGCCTCTTACTAAGACACGATGCAAGGCACTACGCCTCACCACCTGTTCCCATTTTGACACAACCAAGTGCTCAATTACGATTGCAGTGAACACGGGATCATCGAGATTGTACAGTGGATCACTGAGAACCTGTAGCGTGGTCTCATACGTCGAGTTGATTGTTAAGTTGATGGCCATGTCGGGGCACGCCGTCGTCAGGTGGACGGCTGGACGAAACATGCACCACGCATGCTTGCGAGGGCAGTAGTATGCTATGTGGGAAGTACACCTGGGTTTCCAAGGGATCTGTAATAGTAACCGAAGACACGATGACAGCTGTGCCCTACATGGACATTATTGCTGACCGCTGGTAGGTCTTCATGCTTTATGTCTACACCGACGGTAATGACATTATACATTGGAATAACTGAACGTGTCGCAAGGTCAGAATCGTGCTAGTCATTAGAGGTGCTTGGCAGTCAACTCACGTTGATGTCTTAGAAGCTAAATTCGTGTGACCTGAAACCAATGTAGCACATCTGGTACGCTATAAGGCGCCAGTTGCGTATCGATGAACCATCGGCCCGTAATTTACAGGAATTATATGAGCTGTACGTAGACATCTGGTGCCATAAACGTCCGCAACCTATCAAGGCCTTGTCGAATCCACGCTATGCTGAGTAGAAGCTGCTGTATTGAGTTTCGAAGGTGCACTAACAGGCTATTAAGCAGGTGGTCAAAATGTTTTAGTACGTATATGTATAAAACGGAGAGTAATACTCATATTACGGGTGTCTTTGCAATACGGCAATGAACACGGTTATCCTTGTGTTTTTGCAGTTATGAAGCTGAGATCAACTGCTTAGGGAGGGTAGACATACCGTTGTTCAGTGAGTCTACAAGAGAGGTACGTCAGTGGCTATGTCGTTACCTGCGTGTGACACGGGTGAGGGAAGGGGGAGGAAGGGAGGGGAGGGAGGGAAAGCAAAGCCAATGTGACTGAGTGGCAGAAGATGATGATAGCCTCCAGGCGTGAAAACATCACCCTGCGAGTGGAGTGAAGAATTTCTCACATGTGTATTTCAATACAGACCTGCTGCTTTACTGGAAGTGGCAGAGATTGTAATCTACACACTTTTGAGTGCTCGTGGCAAGAAATACACTACTGGCCATAAAAATTGCTACACCAAGAAGAAATGCAGATGATAAACGGGTATTCATTGGACAAATATATTATACTAGAACTGACATGTGATTACATTTTCACACAATTTGGGTGCATAGATCCTGAGAGATCAATACCCAGAACAACCACCTCTGGCCGTAGTAACGGCCTTGATCGCCTGGGCATTGAGTCAAACAGAGCTTGGATGCCGTGTACAAGTACAGCTGCCCATGCAGCTTCAACACGATACCACAGTTCTCATGAAGAGTAGTGACTGGCGTACTGGGACGAGCCAGTTGCTCGGCCACCATTGACCAGACGTTTTTAATTGGTGATAGATCTGCAGAATGTGCTGGCCAGGGCAGCAGTCGAACATTTTCTGTATCCAGAAAGGCCCGTACAGGACCTGCAACATGCGGACGTGCATTATTCTGCTGAACTGTAGGGTTTCACAGGGATCGAATGAAGGGTAGAGCCACGAGTCGTAACACAGCTGAAATGTAACGTTTACTGTTCAAAGTGCCGTCAATGCGAACAAGAGGTGACCGAGACGTGTAACCAATGGCACCCCATACCATCACGCCAGGTGATACGCCAGTATGGTGATGACGAATACACGCTTCCAATGTGCGTTCACCGCGATGTCGCCAAACACGGATGCGACCATCATGATACTGTGAACAGAAGTTGGATTCATCCGAAAAAATGACGTTTTGCCATTCGTGCACCCATGTTCGTCGTTGAGTACACCATCGCAGGTGCTCCTGTCTGTGATGCAGCGTCAAGGGTAACCACAGCCACGGTCTCCGAGCTGATAGTCCATGCTGCTGCAAACATCGTCGAACTGTTCGTGCAGATCGTTATTGTCTTGCAAACGTCCCCATCTGTTGACTCATGGATCGAGACGTGGCTCCACGATCCGTTACAGCCATGCGGATAAGATGCCTGTCATCTCAACTGCTAGTGATACGAGGCCGTTGGGATCCAGCACGGCTTCCCGTATTACCCTCCTGAACCCTCCGATTCCATATTCTGCTAACAGTCACTGGATCTCGGCCAACTCGAGCAGCAATGTTGCGATACGATAAACCGCAATAGCGATAGGCTACAATCCGACCTTTATCAGAGTCGGAAACGTGATGGTTCGCATTTGTCCTCCTTACACGAGGCATCACAACGTTTCACCAGGCAACGCCGGTCAACTGCTGTTTGTGTATGAGAAATCGGTTGTAAACTTTCCTCATGTCAGCACGTTGTAGGTATCGCCACCGGCGTCAACCTTGTGTGAATGCTCTGAAAAGCTAATCGTTTGCATATCACAGCATCTTCTTCCTGTCGGTTAAATTTCGCGTATGTAGCACGTCATCTCCGTGGTGTAGCAATTTTAATGGCGAGTAGTGTAGTATCGCTACGTGCAGAAGCACCAGTACGTGCCTGCCAGGTGAACGCATATCAGTGACGTTGACAAATAGAGCAGAGCATTTTGCAAGAGCATCTTGCTCGCACCTGCCCAGACGATTGTTCCTCTATATTCTGCGAAAGGGTGACACCAGCGTACCGAAGATAACTGGGAACTTGCTGCCTGGAGACACTAGTCACGTACCCAACTGTGTGTGTACTCATGAGCCGATGAATTGTACGCGTGCAATCGCATTTTCGACACGCTGTGGTTGTGACAAGTCGTATCGTGGACTGTGTCTGACACGGCATGTGTCGAGCAGACGATCCCTGACGACCAAAGTGCTGCCCGCAACTCATTGGGATTAGTCGGTGCCGCGTCCAACATGCATGCATTACGCTCGACGTCATATCGGATGTGCTCAACAGAACTAATGTCAGCTGGAGGGCCACGCAGGCACTCTTACGTGTGTGGAATGTCCTCAAACCCCTCTGTCGCAGTTCAGGAACAACAGGACTGTCAATTACTTTTCAAAATGTACAGATCGCCTGGGGGGTTATCGCCCACCACTCACAATGTCAGAGGTATGGGGGCCACACTCCGTTCCATGTGGACATGGTCCGTACAAACACAGTTTCGACGGTACATTGAGAGCAAGCGGGCGTGCACTGACCCATGTGGTTTTCCAAGTACACGTATCCCGTCATCGTCGTGTACCACGCCTCATCATTCCATGCGATCTATTTGCACGTTTAGGGCATAGACTCGAGATGTTCCGCGTTCGTGCCAGTCTCTATATCATGTGACGTGCAGCGAGCATAGTGCGTCTATAGCCCGTAGCGAGGAGGTGCTTCTAAACAACTTCGCTGTCCCCCAATTGTTGTCAGGGAAAACGAGATGATCTGCGACACTGAGGGTCGCGTCACCACCTTTACAATACGCTCCAGTCAACAGTGACACTTTTCACCAACAGGTTTTGCACACGGCAGTTGACTCGTGGTGACGGCGAATGTACCCGAATTGTGGTACTCACTACAAACAATTGAGAAGGCGGCAAGGCACAGGCGAAGTTCCTGTCCGACCGCAAGTAGAGAGTGGTCCACGAATAGTGCAGCCACGATCCGACTCGTTGAAATCGGTCTATACGGCGCACAGTGCCCATCTTGACCTCCGCCGTTACTCAGATAGCCCGTACGATCACACTATATGTTGAATTATTCCATTCGCTGCTGTATCTACACACCCAGTAAGAATGTGTTTTAAATACACGGTACTCTGCAGCTCGCACGAAACTCGAGAACTTTTCTTCTGATGGCGAAGTAGACGTCGGCTTCATACTGAACCACAAATCGTTATTCAGCGGGAAATGTAGCAGTATCGTTGATGATGGGAATGTCGGCCGATACCGGTTCAGCATTATAAAATTTAGAAAACAAATACTGTTTATGTGATGTTGACTTCTAGTCATTAAAAACTGAAGTTCCTGGGATCAGAATGTAGATACGACATTGAAAACTGTCGCAATCAGCACGCATTCAGCTTCTAAAAAAGAAACATGTTGTATTGGGGACGCGCTGGAAAAACTCATTGATTAAAGATAACAGTGTGAAAGGAAAATGGTAGCTGTTTCATCTCTACTGCAGGACTAGCGGCCTCCACTGCCGCCATTTATAAAGTCAACCTTGAGGGCGCCTTAGATGGTCTCAAGTGGGCCAGCAGGAACGCTGTGGGGTACCCTCCATCAGAGGACTGGCAGTCATCGTCTAGAGCGCGTCCGCTACCAAGGACAGCAGAGAGGGACATTGCATTGTACAGTTCCCAGCATTCCTCACGTCATCTGCGGCGACAACCAGAGAGAGTAGAACGATATTATCACAGGAGTCAAAAAAAAGCAGAGTGACATCTGTTTACTCCATAGCATGAATGAATTAAAAGGTGAAAGATGAGGTGCTTTATAACAAACGTCTAGGTAAGGTGTCTCCTTCCGTGTTGTAACAACAGGAATCTCTAAATTACATTCGAAGCGCTCGAGGTCGATACATGCTACCGCCAAAGATTTATCGAGGAGGAAAAGCGGAACGGTGTCCAGTTTCTCCAGTGAGATGAACTGAGCAGCTATAAATAGGAGAAGTAACGACTCCGATTAAAAACCGGAAACTACATTAAATGCTAGGCGTGCGGTGTGTTAACCACAAGGTCTTCCAATAATGGCATCCAACGACGCCTTAAGAGTGAAATACGAGACGTACTAACAATTTAATAAGCGATCTTATCTCGTTATGGCGTACTAGGCGTGTTAAGTGACTAATAAACACGAAAGAGTAGAAAAGTGCACATGCATATTGGCCAGTTGCACGTCAGGCATACAACGTAGAAACGAGATCCGATCGCCTATCGACTCGTTAGTTCGTCGTCATTTCTACCTTCAGGCAAAAGGGGAGAAGCAGCGGCCAGTAAGACGAGTGATGTGCTATGTAATGCACGTACCGAGTAGTTTAGTAAATGCATTAGGTATGGTGATTATCTAGCATTTCTGGAATTTTCCATTTTAAATTTTGGTTAAATTCGGGACCACCATCGTGTTAACCATCTAGAAACGAAATGTGCATATGGCTTCTTTGGCTGAGACACTTACGGATAGGAAAACCAACCGGCTATAACCGATACCGGTATTTTAATTCTGAATAAGCGGTATTTTTCGGTATTCGTTTAGTCTCGATTATAGCAAGTGTTCTTCATTTTTTACAAATAACCAGGTAAAAAAACCGATATATCAATCAGCCACAGCAGCAGTGCTAAAATGTTTTGATTTCAAATAATCCTGTTTTTTAAAAAACGAGTAATTTTTATTCGTAAAATTGCCATTGCTTTGAAATAGTGCGTTGATGTAGAAAATGGAAAAAGCCATCAGTGTTGTTTTAATAACAACGCCAACTTAAACGAGCAACAAACATATGGCATAACAATTGATACACCTTTGCTGAGACAGTAATGGATCTGTTACCGTGTGGCATGATCTACTGGCTGGTATGCGTGTACTTTAAGTGTGTGAGACTTGCCCCATTTGGTCTGCATGGTAGTCTCATGCTGTCGTCGTGCGGCATTAGTTGTATTACGGAATGGCACCATCTCTAGCCTGGAAGTACTTTACAAAGTACAATACTCCATTTCCTTTAAAAGATTACGAACGGGAGGAGCCACAACAAACTTGTGGAATCACATAAGGAGAAAACCTATAACTTAACAATTCATTCATATTTTAATTTAAAAACTGATTGTTGTTGATCTGTTGCCTTTGTCTGCTTGTAGCCCCCGAAAACGGACAAATTAACACGAAAAACAGAGTTCTTCAAGCTCAGTCTTCACCCTTTAGCATTCGCTATTCCCAGTGTCCAAATAGTGGTACAAGATGATTTGTGAACACAATTTCAAAAAATTAGAATCAATAGGAGAATACTGCTGGTTTTTGTAGTATTCAACTACTTACACTTTTGGTGAGAAGCAGAGAACTATGGACGGAATATATTTTGTTTTATTTGCCTTCTTAATTTAATATTTTGATTTTATGTATCTTGAAACTGAGGGAGTCAAAATTTTTAATCTATGTACCATTTCTACATATATTACGGGAAATATAGGAATAAAAAACTGAAAATCGGTTATTTCAGATATACATTAAAACAACAAGTTGAAAAAAAATCGATATAACCGAAAACCGTGTTTTCAGCGGTAACCACCATCCCCACCGGGAATCCCGTTTTGGAGAGTTCGGCCTCCTGGTGCAAGTCTTTTTATTTGAAGCTTGCCCCGACACCCCGTCAACATAGAACCCCAGTCCAGAGCAGAGAAAATTCCCGACCCGGCCGGGAATAGAACCCGGGGCCTGATTCTCAAGATTCAGCAGCGGTGACCACGAGACCACGAGCTCCTGACAGCAGCTAGAAGAGGCTCATTTATTGTCCAGGATCAGTAATTCCCTAATTCTGGACTGACAAATCGGGTTATATGCTGTGTATCACGATGAGCTAACACTGTAATGCTAAAATGCTTCCACTGTCTCCTCGAACACCGATCACACAATTCTGGAAGCATTTTTCGTTATGCGCGGGCCATGGAAAACTGATGAATGTAGTTTGATTTCTGTTGAAATGAAAAAGAATGACCTCTTCCCTTGGGATGACAAGTAAACTCTCATAAAACAATGAAAGTATGTTTATCGGTTTCCCACAACCCGCGCATAACGGAAAGTCATTCCTGAAACCTACGAACCTTGCTTGAGGAGACTGGGAAACATTTTAGTTCAATTACGAAATCCACTCAGTTTTTCACCTAAGTGGCAGAGTCGCCTTGAATTAAACAACATGTCAACGAGTTTCCAGATTCACTATCCTCTGGTGAGTAGGAAATAAATTGAAACGTTTCTTCATGAAACTCAGTATAAAAGCACTATCCACTGGAACTGATTTAGGGTCACACTCTAGCTGAAACACTCGAACAATGGGCGCTCTTCGGTGTCTAACAATCATACATATCTTCGCTACTGTGAAACACATCCCTCCTACTGAACAACTGCTCATATGTCTTAAGCTATCCATTTTACAGCACATGTTGACTATAATGATTGTTTCTGTCGTATCCCTAAATATTGTCCATTCGTCCTGCGACACTATGTATTTAATAAAATTGCTTTTCTCCAAAAAGTTTTTCTTTATCTTCTTTCTTCTTCTCAGCAACAATTTCCTCGGTCTGTGAAATGGATACAACGATGCAGTAGCGTTCCAAAGGATTGGAAAAGGGCACAGGTCATCCCCGTTTTCAAGAAGGGACGTCGAACAGATGTGCAGAACTATAGACCTATATCTCTAACGTCTGTCAGTTGTAGAATTTTGGAACACGTATTATGTTCGAGTATAATGACTTTTCTGGAGACTAGAAATCTACTCTGTAGGAATCAGCATGGGTCTCGAAAAAGACGATCGTGTGAAACCCAGCTCGCGCTATTCGTCCACGGGACTCAGAGGGCCATAGACACGGGTTCCCAGGTAGATGTCGTGTTTCTTGACTTCCGCAAAGCGTTCGATGCAGTTCTCCACAGTCGTTTAATGAACAAAGTAAGAGCATATGGACTATCAGACCAGTTGTGTGATTGGATTGAAGAGTTCCTAGATAACAGAACGCAGCATGTCATTCTCAATGGAGAGAAGTCTTCCGAAGTAAGAGTGATTTCAGGTGTGCCGCAGGGGAGTGTCGTAGGACCGTTGCTATTCACTATATGCATAAATGACCTTGTGGATGATATCGGAAGTTCACTGAGGCTTTTTACGGATGATGCTGTGGTATATCGAGAGGTTGTAACAATGGAAAATTGTACTGAAATGTAGCAGGATCTGCAGCGAATTGACGTATGGTGCTTGGAATGGCAATTGAATCCCAATATAGACAAGTGCAATGTGCTGCGAATACATAAAAAGAAAGATCCCTTATCATTTAGCTACAATATAGCAGATCAGCAACTGGAAGCAGTTAATTCCATAAATTATATGGGAGTACGCATTAGGAGTGACTTAAAATGGAATGATCATATAAAGTTGATCGTCGATAAAGCAGATGTAGACTAAAATTCATTGGAAGAATCCTAAGGAAATGCAATCCGAAAACAAAGGAAGTAGGTTACAGTACTCTTGTTCGCCCACTGCTTGAATACTGCTCAGCAGTGTGGGATCCGTACCAGATAGGGTTGATAGAAGAAATAGAGAAGATCCAACGGAGAGCAGCGCGCTTCGTTACAGGATCATTTAGTAATCGCGAAAGCGTTACGGAGATGATAGATAAACTCCAGTGGAAGACTCTGCAGGAGAGACGCTCAGTAGCTCGGTACGGGCTTTTGTTGAAGTTTCGAGAACATACCTTCACCGAGGAGTCAAATGGTTCAAATGGCTCTGAGCACTATGGGACTCAACTGCTGTGGTCATAAGTCCCCTAGAACTTAGAACTACTTAAACCTAACTAACCTAAGGACAGCACACAACACCCAGCCATCACGAGGCAGAGAAAATCCCTGACCCCGCCGGGAATCGAACCCGGGAACCCGGGCGTGGGAAGCCAGAACGCTACCGCACGACCACGAGATGCGGGCACCGAGGAGTCAAGCAGTATATTGCTCCCTCCTACGTATATCTCGCGAAGAGACCATGAGGATAAAATCAGAGAGATTAGAGCCCACACAGAGGCATACCGACAATCCTTCTTTCCACGAACAATACGAGACTGGAATAGAAGGGAGAACCGATAGAGGTACTCAAGGTACCCTCCGCCATACACCGTCAGGTGGCTTGCGGAGTATGGATGTAGAGGTAGATGTAGATGTATTATTTCGTTTGTGGATGTGTGCATAAACGGCAAACGTTCTGCTCTGTTTCTCCAAACAGCGACGATCTAGCAGTCGCCAACTTTTATTATGCCACATCACAACTACACACAGTTTCACTATGGAACACATGCATTAACAGTCCACGCCAAACCATTTTAACCTCTTCTTTGGGATTGAAGGAAACGTGTAATAGAAGACAGTAACGCCAGGCAAGAATCTGTTTTAAATTTGCGTTGTTATATTGTAGCATACAGTATAAAGATAGTAAAAAGGAGCTTGATCTAATTTCCAGGACATTAATAAGGCTTCTTAGTTGTCCAGCGCCATGCAGACCTATATTCCAATGCCTGTAACCAAGGGAAAAAACAAAACTTGGGTATAAATACTGATGAAATAACTTATTATGAAAACATGTCTCATTGGACTTGAACTTGTTAAATTGCAATGTGAGACATCTCAAGTATAAGTCAGGATCACATCTACCATTGTCACCGAACTCTTCGAATTGTTGATAACATGGCTGCCGTTTCTTGTTCCTGAGTTTCTAAATCATTCTCACACAAAACGGAATTCTTGGTGGAATTACGTCGTTCGCACCTGACGACGAAGCGGCACCTAAAACCGGTTATTCTGCAGGGCCTTTGAACTAAAAGTATCTTCATTAAGTAACGTTGTGATGAAATATAAACTTTCTGTTAAATCCTAAAAAATTATCTTCAGTGTTCTGACAGGAAATTACTGTAGTCTCTGCAGTGTGCGCACTGACGTCTTATGATTTCTGTCAGACTACAAAATGTAAATAACCTGCCAGTAGCCACTGCGAGTGACATTAGCGTCCCGTTAATAGGAGTAAGATGTTAACGTAAATTTAAGACGGTTCTCAGCGTCCGCCGAGAGTAGACAATATATACCGAGTGTGTGCTCAGAGGACTGCGCAAGCAATAAAGGAATCGTAGTTATCTGCGGCTCTTCGTCCCAACAACATCGTTCAGTTCCATCTGAAATACGCACTTAGCTGAAAAACTTATTTTCTCTAATAACATGAGTACACAGACTATTACTTGAAAAGAAAGGGACAGAAGCATCATTCTCCTATATCAACTTCATACATCTGAAGCTCGTCCTACCTTCAGACTAAGTTATCAGACGAATCAAAACTTACGAGCTTCTACCGTTGGTCTCTGCTACACAGCTCACCGCGGCAGTACAGGAATAGCTGCATTAGTTACCCCAAATGGATATTACATTGTCGCAACTCGCACACTTCGTACCAAGATATCTCACAATACAACCATTTATGGGATTACATTTCTCTATATTTTCAACCACAAAAATAAGTTTCGTATGTTGATATCGCTGTCCAAAATGTCTAAAGGAATTTACTTGTTCTCTTGTTTGGTTGTTTATGACTATTTTTACTCTTCTTAAATGTATCTCTTCCATTGCAATCACTTTTGTTATATTCACAGATATAATCATTTGATAAGTTCGTAAAACGTTATTCAGTTTAAAAACTTTTCTTGTAAGCCCCTTTCACTGTCTGCTAGGAGAACTTTGCCGTCTGCGACTGAAACAGTCTTAATAAATTTGTTCCTTCCTAGGTCCAGATTCTTCGGGTTTTCAGAGTTCCATTCTTCTACACTAGATGTATATGAGTGTTATCCAGTCACATTAACGTGACCACATGTCAAAGGCCTGAATTAGAGAAGGGTCGTTCGCGAACTAACGGGTCCAAGGGAACGGTTCACCAAGGTGAACGGAACGAGCGAGGAACGAATTCTAAGGAACGCTCTTTCATAGGTCACTTCGGTCGCGGCTTTCTACTTATAGTTCCCGACAACGGGAAACGGTCGGTCACGTTCGCGAACGGCACGTCGGCCGGTTTCGTTCCAGTCTCGGTCCCGTTCCCGTCTGTCTCGGTCTCGGTCTCGGTCTCGCTCGACCGGACTCGTCTTCTTCGCGTGGCCACTCGTCGCAATTCCACTGCCGACTGCTCATAGTTCAGTATCGAATTGTTCGCTTCGCATGCCCATTCTAGATCTGTTTCAAACCTTATTTGAACTCTAAACTTCTGGTTCTTTTCGTGTTCTATTCAGCGTCCACGACCGGTAATTAAAATGTATTTTATAATTACGTAAATTACATAGAAATTACATGGTATGTAATAGACACATCTTTTCAGGTAACAAAACGGCGTATTACCTTACTTCACTGGTTTGATAAACAGCAGAAGAAATACTTGTAAAAAGGCAAGATTTTTTTGTTATTAGACATGCAAAGGACGTCGGCACGGCACACAGGAGTGGCCATTTTCCGTCGTTTTTTGAATCACTCTGTATATCAAAAAGGACTGGTGAGATACCATACCGTTGTTTTAGTCCCTGGTTTACACTAAGTAACTCTTGATTTATACACTGAAGAGCCAAAGGAACTGGTACACCTGCCTAATATCGTATAGGGACCCGCGAGCACGCAGAAGTGCCGCAACACGATGTGGCATGAACTCGACTAATGTCTGAAGTTGTGCTGGAGGGAACAAACACTATGAATCCGGCAGGGCTGTCCATAAATCCATAAGAGTACGTGAGAGTGGACATGTCTTCTGAACATCACGTTGCAAGGCATACCAGATATGCTCAATATTGTTCATATCTGGGAAGTGTTTAAACTCAGAAGAGTGTTCCTGGAGCCACTCTACAGCAATTCTGGATGTGTGGAGTGACGCATTGTCTTGCTGGAATTTCCCAAGTCCGTCGGAATGCGCAACAGACATGAATGGATGCAGGTGATCATACAGGATGCTTACGTACACTTCACCTGTCACGCGTATCTACACGTATCAGGAGTCCCATATTACTCCAAGTACACACGCCCCACACCATTACAGAGCCTCTGCCAGCTTGAACAGTTCTCTGCTGACATGCAGGTTCCATGGATTCGTGAGACTGTCTCCATACGCCTACATGTCCATCCGCTCGATAAAGTTAGAAACGAGACTTTTCCGACCAGGCAACATGTTTCCAGTCATCAACAGTCCAATATCGCTGTTGACGGCCCAGGCGAAGCGTAAAGCTCTGTGTCGTGCAGTCATCAAGGGTGCACGAGGGGGCCTTCGGCTCCGAAAGCCCACAACGGTGATGTTTTGTTGAATTGTTCGCAACCTGGCACTTGTTGATGGCCCAGCATTGAAATATGCAGCAATTTGCGGATGGGTTGCACTTCTGTCACGTTGAATGATTCTCTGCAGTCGTCGCAGGTCCCGTTCTTGCAGGATCTTTTTCCGGCCGCAACAAATGTCGGAGATTTGAGGTTTTACCGGATTCCTAATGTTCACGGTACACACGTGAAATGGTCGTACGGAAAAATTCCCACTTCATCGCTGCCTCGGGGATGCTGAGTCCCATTGCCAGTGCGTCGACCATAACACCATGTTCAAACTCACTTAAATCTTGGCAGACTGCCATGGTAGCAGCAGTAACCGATCTAACAACTGCGTCAGATCCTTTTTGCCTTATACAGGGTGTTACAAAAAGATACGGCCAAACTTTCAGGAAACATTCCTCACACACAAAGAAAGAAAATATGTTATGTGGACATGTGTCCGGAAACGCTTACTTTCCATGTTAGAGCTCATTTTATTACTTCTCTTCAAATCACATTAATCGTGGAATGGAAGCACACAGCAACAGAACGTACCAGCGTGACTTCAAACACTTTGTTACGGGAAATGTTCAAAATGTCCTCCGTTAGCGAGGATACGTGCATCCACCCTACGTCGCATGGAATCCCTGATGCGCTGATGCAGCCCTGGAGAATGGCGTATTGTATCACAGCCGTCCACAATACGAGCACGAAGAGTCTCTACATTTGGTACCGGGGTTGCGTAGACAAGAGCTTTCAAATGCCCCCATAAATGAAAGTCAAGAGGGTTGAGGTCAGGAGAGCGTAGAGGCCATGAAATTGGTCCGCCTCTACCAATCCATCGGTCACCGTATCTGTTGTTGAGAAGCGTACGAACACTTCGACTGAAATGTGCAGGAGCTCCATCGTACATGAACCACATGTTGTGTCGTACTTGTAAAGGCACATGTTCTAGCAGCACAGGTAGAGTATCCCGTATGAAATCATGATAACGTGTTCCATTGAGCGTAGGTGGAAGAACATACTGACGAAACTAAAATGAGCTCTGACATGAAAATTAAGCGTTTCCGGACACATGTCCACATAACATCTTTTCTTTATTTGTGTGTGAGGAATGTTTCCTGGAAGTTTGGCCGCAGGCGTTGCCGACTACAGTGCCGTATTCTGCCTGTTTACATACCTCTGTATTTGAATACGCATGCCTATACCAATTTCTTTGGCGCTTCAGTGTTCTAATTTTAGTATTATGGTAGCGGTATAGTGATTGAGTGTCATTCAGCAGATTAGGGGTTCGTTGTAGTCAGTGACGTTTTCGTAAGCCACGCTGCACTATCACCTTAAAGTTTGATGAGAATTGGAAACTTATTTAATACGTCAAATAATCTATTTCAGGATTCACACAATTGAAGTTAAAAGAATAAGGTTTTTAACATGGCTGTCAATCAGCGACTGTTGTATAATACAATTTTTTTTGAAAACACAGCCCTCAGTCGCGAACACAACTGATTTGTGACCTAGGTTTCGGTGTCACAATGGACACCTTCTTCAGACAAAATTAAAACTAAATGTTACAGCATGACGGACTTTTTCTCAACGAGCAGGTGCTGTTGCGCGGAAGAAGTTATTTCAATGGTGTAAAGCCGCTGCTTGACGAGATCTAACACTTTGATGTGCCAACTACTGCTTGCAGCTTCAGAGATATCTTTTGTTTCTACTTTTTACGGCTCATATACGTAAATTATAGAAAAAAAAACTTTTTTGGTTCTTGTAACGTATCTATTATAGCAAGCAGTAATGTCATTCAATGGATTATTTCGTACATGTCTTCTTAATGCATTTATTCTGGAATTTTTGTACTACAGCCAGTCATTCATTAGTAGTATTTTATATCGTGCAGTATCCCGCTATTGTAATTACTTCATGTACACCGTTCAGGTATTTGTTTATTTCCCCCTCTCAGTTACGAGAGATGTTTACAAAATAGCTTGTTTTACCACTTAGCCATCAGATGGCGGTATTGTCTTGAAGTTGCCGTGGCGCACAAGTCACATGATGTTTCAGTTTTGTGTTGACTGTAGCAGAGGACACATGGCAGCACCTAGTGGCTTGCACCTCTGTTGCATATCATTTTAATTCTGACTATCTGACGCTCCTCCCCCGTATGAACCATGGACCTTGCCCTTGGTGGGGAGGCTTGCGTGCTTCAACGATACAGATAGCCGTACCGTAGGTGCAACCACAACGGAGGGGTATCTGTTGAGAGGCCAGACAAACGTGTGGTTCCTGAAGAGGGGCAGCAGCCTTTTCAGTAGTTGCAGGGGGGAACCGTCTGGATGATTGACAGATCTGGCCTTGTAACACTAACCAAAACGGCCTTGGTGTTGTGGTACTGCGAACGGCTGAAAGCAAGGGGAAACGACAGCCGTAATTTGTCCCGAGGGCATGCAGCTTTTCCGTATGATTAAAAGGAGGGTGTAAGATGAACATCAACAAAAGCAAAATGAGGATAATGGAATGTAGTCGAATTAAGTCGGGTGATGCTGCGGGAATTAGATTAGGAAATTAGACACTTAAAGTAGTAAAGGAGTTTTGCTATTTGGGGAGCAAAATAACTGATGATCGTCGAAGTAGAGAGGATATAAAATGTAGACTGGCAATGGCGAGGAAAGTGTTTCTGAAGAAGGGAAATTTGTTAACATCCAGTATCGATTTAAGTGACAGGAAGTCGTTTCTGAAAGTATTTGTATGGAGTGTAGGCATGTATGGAAGTGAAACATGGACGGTCCGCAGCTCGTGGTCGTGCGGTAGCGTTCTCCGTTCTCGCTTCCCGCACCCAGGTTCGATTCCCGGCGAGGTAAGGGATTTTCTCTGCCTGTGATGACTGGGTGTTGTGTGATGTCCTTAGATTAGTTAGGTTTAAGTAGTTCTAAGTTATAGGGGACTGATGACCATAGATGTTAAGTCCCATAGTGCTCAGAGCCATTTGAACCATTTTTGAAACATGGACGATAAATAGTTTAGACAAGAAGAGAATAGAAGCTTTCGAAATGTGGTGCTACAGAAGAATGCTGAAGATTAGATGGGTAGATCACATAACTAATGTGAAGGTATTGAATAGGATTGGGGAGAAGAGAACTTTGTGGCACAACTTGACTAGAAGAAGGGATCGGTTGGTAGAACATGTTCTGAGGCATCAAGGGATCACCAATTTAGTACTGGAGGGCAGCGTGGAGGTAAAAATCGTAGAGGGAGACCAAGAGATGAATACACTAAGCATATTCAGAAGGATGTAGGCTGCAGTAGGTACTGGGAGATGAAGAGGCTTGCACAGGATAGAGTAGCATGGAGGGCTGCATCAAACCAGTCTCTGGACTGATGACCACAACAACAACAACAACAACAACAACAATCTGACGCTATGTTGTAACATTTAGTTTTAATTTCGTGCGAAGAAGGTGTCCCTTGTGACACCGAAACCTAGGTCACAAATTAATTGTGTTCGCTACTGAGGGCTGTGTTTTCCAAAAAATTTTGAAATTAAAAGAGCCGCTACCAGGGTTCGCCAAAGACGCAGTGAGGAGGAACAAGGGCGTGTAGCCTGAAGCTCGACAGCAACGCGGGACTCGGCCGCTTAAAAATTACTGCCAGAGCGGACCGGTCCGCGCGGTCATCAATTCGTCACGCTGGCGGTGCGGCGCACTGCACACGCGCACGGCCCGCACACTGGCTGGCTGGTGCGTCATCCGCCAGGGGGATTCGTTTGCTGTTGCAGGCGCGGCCAAATTCGATCCTCCACCGCGGCCGCCAGGGCAAATAAACGTCGCGGACGATTACGGAGCAGGTAGCGCCGCTCCGTCCTAAACGAGAATCAGAGAGGTAGCCCAGAAATTACATCGATTCGGGACGCTCGGCCTGCAGTTACGACTGCACGAGGGGGCGTGTCCGTCCAGACCGCTAATTTCTGTCATTAGCCTCCTAATGGCGGGCGGCGAATTTGGTTCATTCATCAAATGAGCCGTCATTATCAGCCAGTGCAACGGGCCGGGGATGCGTGTGGGCGGGCAGCCAGTACTGTTTATAGGTGCAACGAGGGCAGCGGGATTGACCGCTGCACTCGGAGCTACGCTTGCGCGGAAAAGAAAGTTATATACAGGGTGTTACAAAAAGGTACGGCCAAACTTTCAGGAAACATTCCTTACACACAAATAAAGAAAAGATGTTATGTGGACATGTGTCCGGAAACGCTTAATTTCCATGTTAGAGCTCATTTTAGTTTCGTCAGTATGTACTGTACTTCCTCGATTCACCGCCAATTGGCCCAATTGAAGGAAGGTAATGTTGACTTCGGTGCTTGTGTTGACATGCGACTCATTGCTCTACATTACTAGCATCAACACATCAGTACTTAGCATCAACAAGTTAGTGTTCATCACGAACCTGGTTTTGCAGTCAGTGCAACGTTTACAAATGCGGAGTTGGCAGACGCCCATTTGATGTATGGATTAGCACGGGGCAATAGCCGTGGCGCGGTACGTTTGTATCGAGACAGATTTCCAGAACGAAGGTGTCCCGACAGGAAGACGTTCGAAGCAACTGATCGGCGTCTTAGGGAGCACGGAACATCCCAGCCTATGACTCGCGACTGGGGAAGACCTAGAACGACGAGAACACCTGCAATGGACGAGACAATTCATCGTGCAGTTGACGATAACCCTAATGTCAGCGTCAGAGAAGTTGCTGCTGTACAAGGTAACGTTGACCACGTCACTGTGTGGAGAGTGCTACGGGAGAACCAGTTGTTTCCGTACCATGTACAGCGTGTGCAGGCACTATCAGCAGCTGATTGGCCATAACGGGTACACTTCTGCGAATGGTTCATCCAACAATGTGTCAATCCTCATTTCAGTGCAAATGTTCTCTTTACGGATGAGGCTTCATTCCAACGTGATCAAATTGTAAATTTTCACAATCAACATGTGTGGGCTGACGAGAATCCGCACGCAATCGTGCAATCACGTCATCAACACAGATTTTCTGTGAACGTTGGGGGCAGGCATTGTTGTTGATGTCTTGATTGGGCCCCATGTTCTTCCACCCACGCTCAATGGAGCACGTTATCATGATTTCATACGGGATACTCTACCTGTGCTGCTAGAACATGTGCCTTTACAAGTACGACACAACATGTGGTTCATGTACGATGGAGCTCCTGCACATTTCAGTCGAAGTGTTCGTACGCTTCTCAACAACAGATACGGTGACCGATGGATTGGTAGAGGCGGACCAATTCCATGGCTTCCACGCTCTCCTGACCTCAACCCTCTTGACTTTCATTTATGGGGGCATTTGAAAGCTCTTGTCTACGCAACCCCGGTACCAAATGTACAGTCTCTTCGTGCTCGTATTGTGGACGGCTGTGTTACAATACGCCATTCTCCAGGGCTGCATCAGTGCATCAGGGATTCCATGCGACGGAGGGTGGATGCATGTATCTGCGCTAACGGAGGACATTTTGAACATTTCTGTAACAAAGTGTTTGAAGTCTCGCTGGTACGTTCTGTTGCTGTGTGTTTCCATTCCATGATTAATGTGATTTGAAGAGAAGTAATAAAATGAGCTCTAACATGGAAAGTAAACGTTTCCGGACACATGTCCACTTAACATATTTTCTTTCTTTGTGTGTGAGTCGGCCGAAGTGGCCGTGCGATTAAAGGCGCTGCAGTCTGGAACCGCAAGACCGCTACGGTCCCAGGTTCGAATCCTGCCTCGGGCATGGATGTTTGTGATGTCCTTAGGTTAGTTAGGTTTAACTAGTTCTAAGTTCTAGGCGACTAATGACCTCAGCAGTTGAGTCCCATAGTGCTCAGAGCCATTTTTTTTTGTGTGTGAGGAATGTTTCCTGAAAGTTTGGCCGTACCTTTTTGTAACACCGTGACTAAGGCTTTCGCTTCACATCCCTGGAAACTGGCTCGTAAATGTTGCATTTGCGTTCAGGCAAACGTAACAGTAGGGAGGCTCGTTGAAATATAGCCACAAATTTCGTTTCGAAGTGAAGGCTAAGTCAAGAACTAAATGATACGTAAATTGAAGGGGATTACTGATGTCAGCTGCAGCGGGAAATTAAGCGGAATCAGCGGCGACGACTGAAAATTTGTACCAGACCGGGATTCGAAACCAGTACCTCCTGCTTACTAGGCACGCGCGTTAGCCACTACTCCATCCGGGACACATCGCATCTGTGTGGGCTGTCTCGGCACACTTCACGGCCGATCCACACTCCCACCGAGCGCCATCTATCCGCTGTCCCCGTCCATTTTACTGCCTTTAGCGATTCTGAGCTTCCCACAGGAGGTCGGACGTATTTGTGCATCCGCACTGAAGAAGGTGATCCATTGCCCAGCTAGGCGTATCAGTTTTTTTTCTTTATTTTATTTTTTTTGCCACCTGCAACAGTAACGTAGCGTTAAGGGTGGCACGGAGGACTTACGTGAGAGACATGTTAGAGTATTTATAATCCCTCTCTTCTGAAAGTGAGGCACGGTGCCACCATACTTTCTCGACACTAATGGAAATAAATAGAGCCTTTTTAATTTTTCTATCTCTCAGCCTAAGCACTGTGGGACTTAACATCTCGGGTCATCAGTCACCTAGACTTAGAACTACTTATACCTAACTAACCTAAGGACATCACACACATCCATGCCCGAGGCAGGATTCGAACCTGCGACCGTAGCAGCAGCGCGGTTCCGGACTGAAGTGCCTCGAACCGCTCGGTCACAGCAGCCAGCCTGAGAGATGCAACAAGGTTTTACTTACTCTTACTCTTCTCACTTAACGTACTATTTTGTTAGCACCTCGTAAAATAATTATGTAACTAGTCTTTTGTTTATTTCTAGGTGAAAGTCTGCAGTCGTGGTACACATCGAAATCACCGCGCAAAAGTAGGCTAGAACGCCGCTAGGGTAGCGGTCGCCAGGCTTTCCCTCTGACGCAAGGGTGCTCAAACTTTTTAGGCTTGAGATCTACTAAATGCATCTTAGTTCATTTAGAGATCTACTGATTCAAAAACTGATAAAAGTTCAAGCGCAAACCAACAGTGTAGCCAGAATTAACTATCTTAATTAATTAAAATACATAAAAGGTAATTAGAATCTCCATGAAGAGTTATAGGCTTGCTACTGAATTAAGAGATATTACAATTGTGAAAAAAAGAAAAGAAAATATATACCATCATAAATGCTGCAAAAAAAGTTTAGTGAGATGTTCCTCTTTGCATATAATTGGAAAAGCTATGATAATCTGGTGAATAATTTGTCTGAGCCAACGGTACACAGTTGAAAGATGATCAGTCAGTTTATTTCTACACTTAAATTTCAATACCATCATGATTGAAAACCCTGCGTCCCATAGATACGTAAATCCAAATAACAATACATGCCACTTTTACATGTTAGGGTTCCAATACCAGTACCATACTAATTATTTAAAATAATTTGTGTGCTATCATCCTCAACATCAGATTGTTAGAGACTTTCTTATTGTAGTACTAGCTGAAAAACTCGGCTTTCCCAGTGTATTTATTTATGGCTGTGCCCGAAGAATTTAATTTGTGCCTTATAAAGCTTCTTTGTATACAACGTTAGAGATTTGATTGGTTACATAAAGGAAGAGGTTGACTGCTTCGCTAACACGGGAGAGAACGACGTAGAGCAGACCGTGCGAAAAGCAAGGTCCACGTCCACAGCAGGCAGCGTTTGGCATTGTGCTTTTTTTTATGGTCGTGGTGTAACGTAAGCTCACCAAGAATTATGCACGTTTAAAGCGAAAAAGAGTTGTGAGGACCGAAATAATGCATGACACAATCGATCAGAGTTACGTCGCGCCTTGCATTTGGAAGAAGTTTCCATAGAGTGAGTTTCCAGCCATAACAAATCTCACTTCATGCTCTTCAGCTGCTTCTTAAGCCCACGCAGTTCTCAGTCTTTTAGCCATTTTGCTGTATTCAGAAATACTTGATCATTTTTTAGGTTTTTTATTCATGAACAAAAGAAATCAAAACCTAGTAAGCAGGCACCCAAATCACACTGAAAAATCAATAAGTACGGTTTTCCTAACCAATAAGTCAAATATAACTAAAATCTATCGCAAGAAGCAAACCAATCTCGTTAAGTTTTCAATGCACGAAGCGAAAGCAGTAAATCTGTAAGATAACTGTGCTTGATTCTGTCACTGGCATAAACTTCTGAAAATACGTCTGTCACCGAGTTAAAAAAGAAAAAAAAACCTAACAGCGCCAGCTGTTGGCTCTTTGGTGTACTACACTACGATGAATAAATGATCGAACTACTAAGGTGGGAAGACGATTTTAGATAAAATTTTGAATTATAATGTTTTCGTCGATGTGATTTTAATGAAATAAATTTTATGCGTTTCTCCAAGCTATGCTCAAGTCAGGGGTTCCACTGCTTTATTATTACTATAGATATAGGTAGAATGGATACAGATTTTTGTCGGCCAACAGCAAGAAGTGCGGAAGACATTGCCAGAAACTGAGAATACTAGAACCGACACATCGATAGTTAAATAGAAACAATCTTTGTTTTACGAATTTCCAGCATGCTTGAATAGCTGTAGGTCAGCAGCTTCTGTTAATAATTACAAAGAAAAACCAGCCAAGGTTGCAAATTTCACATTTTTATTCACTCGGCGACTAGTTAAGAGCCAGGTTCCATTTTCAGATCATAGTAACACAGTCAGAAATGATATTTCCGAAAATACAGAACCATATCAAAAATGTGCAACCAAATAGTTGCAGTGCATACAGGTCTGTATGCGCTGCAACTGTTCTGCTACCCACATACGTGTAAGAACTTTCCTTCAGTCAACTATGCATTCACGTCGTCATGATTTAGCCCTGTCGAAGATTTTACTCTACACTGCTCTATCTCTATTCACGTTCCTATCGAAGTTTCAAGTTTACACATGTGCAATTTAGCTCTTTGCAGAGTATGTAGAGGGTGGTCACGTGATAAAAAAGCCAAGATGGGTTTTTAAAAACTTTTAATCACAACTTGTAACATATCGTTGTCGGCCCGCGCCTGTCTGCTAGTTGTGGTCGCCATTATGAACACCATCACCGATTTTCCACTTTAGCGGCTAGAAAGCTACTCTCCAGCCTGGAGATAATGGGACAGTGTTACCTTAATCCGTCGAAACTGGTGGCTGTTTTCAAAGAATAATGGTTTTCATAGGACGGTTAGCGCATTCTCTAACAACTTTTAGCAAAGAATCTTCTGAGCTTCTTACAGCAGTTACTACGAATGTTAGCAGGAAATGGTAAATCGAAAAAAAAGAAGGAAGAAAGAGGTTTAACGTACCGTCGACGTCGACGTCATCAGAGACGGAGGTCAAGCTCAGATGCGGAAAGAATGGGGAAGGAAATCGTCCGTGTCCTTTCAATGGAACAGTCCCGGCATTTGCCTGGAGCGATCCAGTGAAATCACGAAAACCTAAATCGGGATAGTCGGACGCGAAGTTAAACTGTTGTCGTCCCGAATGGAAGTCAAGTGTGCTAACCAGTGCGCCACCTTGGCGAATTGAAGCGCATATTTTCTGCCCTGGAGGCTGACTTGCTCAAAGGGCTGCACGTTAAAATAATTTCGTAGCGCGGCTTTGGCAGCTCGCGGAACCGGCAGTCAGCCGAAGGCCCTCGCGGGAGTTAGACGGGAGTAGTGGGTCCCGTGGGGCGGGGACGTGAGCTTAAAAGTGTTGCTTGTATGGAGTGGAGAGTGAATGATCCGCAGCGACCAATGCAGACGCGTTCCGTTTAGATGAGTAAGGGAGTTGGCCTTTGCCAACAACGAGGTGGGCCTAGCAAGGTCTTTCAGAATACAATAAGCTCCTCTTGTTCCAGTGGACTCTAGAGGTACTTTTGAATGTGTCTTTCTGCCTTTTGTCTGTAGATGAAACGAGCCATTGTACGAGTCCTCTATCATTATCACTAGTCAATATTCTTGTCCTTCTTGATCGCCATTTACATATTTTTAAAAATACACCTTAACACTTTTCGGTTACAGCCATCATTAGAATCTCCCAGATGATCCGAACAAACGAGAAGTAACATTTTTACAACAATTACAAAAGTACACTGTAGAGAACCACAAGAAAGCTACAGCACTTCAAAAAATTTGTATACTATATCACGTCAGTAGTTCGCGCACACACTTGTACCATGACTAGCTCTGTTTAGTGAGGCAGCCTAACTTAAATAAATATCTGCGGCCGTGAGGAGGCGTTAAATGCAACAGAACTTGGGAATGTTGTATGTGAATTAATGTCTACAAATTAAGCGTACAATCAAATCATAAAAGTAATTCATAAAAATAAGGCTTTGGAATTATCACGATAAAACTCAAAATAACATCTGCTAATTAGGCATACAGCCATTTCGAGAAAAAGCTATAAAAATGATGAATAGGACTTGTCATGTTAAAAATAAAATTAACATCACATACTAAGCACACAGCCATTACATAAAAAGTAAGCTATAAAATTTAAATG
The DNA here is from genome assembly GCF_023864345.2 of Schistocerca serialis cubense. Lineage (NCBI taxonomy): Eukaryota > Metazoa > Arthropoda > Insecta > Orthoptera > Acrididae > Schistocerca > Schistocerca serialis. Next base: position 690,217,991 of record NC_064639.1, read on the forward strand.
CACAGTTGTGTTGATAAAAAGTGTTAACGTACGGCAATAATATTATACAAGGCAAAGCTTTACGTCTGCTGTGTTTTGTGTAATATTATGGCCGTACGTTAACATATTTTATCAACAGAAATGTACGTTTTAATTTTTATAGCTTACTTTTTATGCAATGAATGTATACTTAAAATGTGACGTTAATCTGATTTTTAACATGACAAGTCGTCTGGCATTTAAAGCCCTTCATGGCCACAGACTGTTATGTAAGATACGCTGCCTCACTGAACGACACTAATCATGGTACAAGTGTGTGCGTGTGTGTGTGTGTGTGTGTGTGTGTGTGTGTGTGTGTGTGTGTGTGGGAGAGAGAGAGAGAGAGAGAGAGAGAGAGAGAGAGAGAGAGAGATCTCACGAGATACAGTGTACCGAGTTTTTAAGTGGGGTATGTCTTCACTGTATTTCTATACAAATGTGTTATTTTAATCATCCTAGAAACATTTCTTCTCATTTGGTTTGTCTATCTGACAGATTTTGATGACGGCTGTGGCTGCAACGTATTGAGGTGTGCTTTTAAAATATGAAAATCTAAATAGCGTTCAAGACGGACAATTACATTGGCTTTCGCCCTCTAAATTTAGACTGCTATCCAGCCTATTCCAGTGTTCGGATCAGGGGGTCTTTTGCAAGTACATGTGTTGTTACAGGCCGTTATTAGTACAGAAAAAGTGACTATTTCAACCCTGTGCTGCCCCCCACCCTCCCCTCATGAACTATGGACCTTGCCTTGCCGTTGGTGGGAGTCTTGCGTGCCTCAGCGATACAGATAGCCGTACCGTACGTCCAACACAACGGAGGGGTATCTGTTGAGAGGCTAGACAAACCTGTTGTTGCTGAAATGGGGCGCCTGCCGTTTCAGTGGTTGATTGACTGATCTGGCCTTGTAACATCAGCCGAAACGGCCATGCTGTGCTGTTACTGCGAACGGCTGAAAGCAAGAGGAAACTACAGCCGTAATTTTTCCCAAGGGCATGCAGCTTTACTGCATGGTTAAATGATGATGGCGTCCTCTTGGGTAAAATATTCCGGAGGTAAAATAGTCCCCCATTCGGATCTCCGGGCGGGGACTACTCAGGAGGACGTCGTTATCAGGAGAAACAAAACTGGCGTTTTACGGATTGCATCGTGCAATGTCAGAGATCTTAATCGATCCTGTAGGCTAGAAAATTTTAAAAGGGAAACGGTTTGGTTAAAGTTAAATGCAGTGGGAGTTAGTGAAGTTCGGTGGCGGCAGGAGGAACAGGACTTCTGGTCAGGTGAATACAGGGTAGCGGTAATGCAGGAACAGGTTTAATAATGAGTGAAAAAACCGTAGGAACGCGGATAAGCTACTATGAACAACATTATTGTAGCCAAGATAGACACGAAGCTCACACTCACCACAAGTAGTACAAGTTTATATTCCAACTAGCTCCGCAGATGATTAAGAGATTGAAGAAATGTATGATGAGATCAAATAAATTATTCAGATAGTTACGGAAGACAAAAAGTTAATAGTCATGGAGGACTGGAATTCGGCAGTAGGAAAAGGAAGAGAAGGAAAAATGGTAGATCAATACGGACTGGGAGAAAGGAATGAAAGAGGAAGTCGCATGTTACAATTTTGCACAGAACATAACTTAATCATAGCTAACACTTGCTTTAAGAATCATGAAAGAAGGTTGTATAAGTGGAAGAGACCTGGAGACACCAGAAGGTTTCAGATTGATTTTATAATGGCAAGACAGAGATTTCGGAACCAGATTTTAAACTGTAAGACATTTCCAGGAGCAGATGTGACTCTGACCACTGTAGATTAAAACTGAAGAAAACTGCAAAAAGATAGAAATTTATCGAGATGAGACCTGGATAAACCGAAAGAACCAGAGGTTGTAGAGAGATTGAGAGGCAGTGTTAGGGAACGATTAACACAAACATGGGGAAGGAATACGGTAGAAGAAGAATGGGTAGAGATCAAATAGTGAAGGCAGCAGAGAATCAAATAGGTAAAAAGACGAGGGCTAGTAGAAATCCTTGGGTAACACATGAGATACTGAATTTAATTGATGAAAGGAGAAAAGATAAAAATGCAGTAAATGAAGCAGGCGACAGGGAATACAAACGTCTAAGAAACGAGATTGAGAGGAAGTGCAGAGTGGCTAAGCAAGAATGGCTAGAGATCAAATGTAAGGATTTAGAAGCATAACGGGAAAAATAGATGCCACCTACAGGAAAATTAGCGAGACCTTTTTGCGAAAAGAGAACAACCTGTATAAATATCAAGAGCTCAGATGGAAAACTAGCCCTAAGCAAAGAACGGAAAGCAAAAAGGTGGAAGGTGTAATATAGGGTCTATACAAGGGAGATGTACGTGAGTGCATTATTATGGAAATGGAAGAGGACGTAGATGAAGAAGAGATGGAAGGAAGAAACAGGGCTCTGACAGTAGACGACATTCCGTTAGAACTGATAGCCTTGGGAGAGCCAGCCATGTCAAAACTCTTCCATCTGGTAAGCAAGACATACGAGACAGGCGAAACACCCTCAGAATTCATAAAGAATATAATAATTCCAATTACAAAGATAGCAGGTACTAACAGGTCTGAAAATTATCTAACTATCAGTTTAGTAAATCATTATTGCACAATACTAACACGAATTCATAATAGAAGAATGGAAAAACTGATAGAAAATGACCTCGCGGGAGATCAGTCTGGGTTCCGGAATAATGTAGAAACACGCGAGGCAATACTGACTCTATGACTTCTCATAGAAGACAGGATAAGGAAAGGCAAACTTACGTTTCTAGCATTTGTAAACTTAGAGAAAGCTTTTGAAGATGTTGACTGGAATACTCTATTTCAAATTATAAAGCTGGCAGGGGTAAAATACAGGGAGTGAAAGCTATTTATAGCTTGTACAGAAAACAGACAGTAGTTACACGAGTTAAGGGGCATGAAAGAGATACAGCGGTTGAGAAGGGAGTGGGATTGGGTTGTAACCTGACCCGATGTTATTCAATCTGTACATTGAACAAGCAGTAAGGAAAACAAATAAAATGGATTAGGATTTAAAATCCAGGGAGAAGAAATAAAAACTTTGAGGTTTGCCGATGACATTGTAATTCTGTCAGAGGCAGCAAAGGACTTCGAAGAGCAGTAGAACGGAATGGACAGCGTCTTGATGGGAGGATACAATACGAACAACAACGAAAGCGAAACAAGGATAGTGGAAAGTAGTCGAATTAAATCGGGTGATGATGAGGGAAGTAGATTAGGAAATGAGACACTAAAAGTAGTATATGTGTTTTGCTATTTGGGCAGAAAAATAACTGATGATGGTCGAAGTACGGAGGATATAAAATGTAGACTGGAAATGTCAAGGAAAGAGTTTCTGAAGAAACTTGGTAACATCGAAAATAGGTTTAAGTGTCAGGAAGTCTTTTCTGAAAGTATTTGTACGGATTGTAGCTATGTATGTGAGTCAAACATTGACGATAAACAGTTTAGACAAGAAAAGAATGAAATCTTTTGAAATGAGTGCTACAGAAGAATGCTGACGATTAGATGGGTAGTTCACATAACTAATGAGGACATACTGAATAGAGTTGGAGCGAAAAAGAGATTAGAAGAAGGGACCCGTTGGTAGGACACATCCTGAGACATCAAGGGATCGCCAAATTAGTACTGAACGGAAGCGTGTGTCTGAATTTTGGTGGGGGGATGGGGGATCAAGAATCGTAGAGGGAGACGAAGAGATAAATACAGTAAGCAGGTTCAGAAGGATGTAAATTGCAGAGATAAAGGGGCTCGCACAGGACAGAGTAGCATAGTAGCAGAGTGAAGACCACAACAACATCGTAGGGCAAAGCAAGGCTGGCGACATTTATTTAGCGTGAGGTACATGTGTAACAGTGCACAGAAATTTCAAGTCCGCCAACAAATTCTACGGACCAACACGTAGCGTGATTTATCTCCCTCACCGCACAGCGCGAAGAATGCCTGTTTCTGGCTACGACTGCGAGCTGGTCTTCGCCAGACGCTACGGAAGCACCGAGAAGACAGGCGAGAAGGAGCATTTCAGACTCTACCGACTGCGTCAATTCAATCAGGCGACAAGGTACGCTGTCACCTGGCCAACAATCTGCTGGCTGTCAGGTGGATGCCGTGAATAGACTGTCTCTAGCCCACAGTTTGGAACATCTAAAAGGTGCATTACCGCACACAAACCTTTTGTTGCTACTGCCAAATGATACTTCCGTGTAGCCGCAGTCACTCGTCGCTGTAACTCACAATCTGTATTAATAGCAAAAACAGTTCTTACCATACGATATGCAGTCTGTTGTCACCTTATGTCGCGCCTTTTGCATGCGCCTGTGATTCCTCAAGTTTTGTGTAACGGTACAAAACCTTCCCGACTCAATGTTAGGCTATCGCCAATAACCAAGACACGGCGCCGTTTACTACTGGAGGATCCACGGAACGCACCAATTTTTCAGAGGCAGATGAATGTAGAAATCTTGTGGAATCTGACAAACATTTCAGAGTGCTGAAGACTATCACACAGTGTTGTTTTGGGATGCACAGCGCAAGAGAAGTTACCGAACTGCACAAGTTTCAGAAAATCACAAATTTCTGGAAAGTACGCAGTCTACTGCAGAGTAAAATATCGACTCTCCTGTTCTGTTAGGGTAATCAACCTATTGTAATTTTACATTTATTTCTTCCAAATTGAGACTTGTCAGCTTTTGGTTTGTCCGAAAAACGTAATTTGCTTCCACACTTGCGCTAATATGTTGTTCCATAAGCAGAGTATTGGCATGAAGAGTGCTTTTTTCCTCCTTTTCTTCTTTCATTTGTTGCAGTGGTTCCACTTGGATCTTCCGTTTACAAGTTCATCTCTAAGATAAACGACTTGTCTGGACCAGGACTGATGTGTCACTGGGTTTTCCCACCTTCAGTGGAGGATAGCAGAGGAATGACGTCAGAGCCCCATCGGAGCGTCGCAGCGGCTGCGGTCGCCGGTCGCCACCCACGCGGGGCAACAGAGGCAGGCGAGGCGAGGTGAGGTGAGGTGAGAGATGCTGCACGCCCGGAGTCCACACCTACGCCCTGTCCTTTTATATTACCTCGCGGTCGACCCCTGGTTACACAGGGGCATTCTGCTACGCGTTTGCCGGGAGATGCACTGAAGATTCCGATACGTGCCATAACGAAACATTCAACGAAAATGGGATGTAGGCGACCGTCGACATGAAAACTCTGCTGAAGAGAGGTTTTATGGACTTAATTCGCGTAAGTGAATGTCAAGTCACAGTTGGCGCTTCCATAAAGCAATACCATTTATGTAATTACACGTGTGGAAAATACAGTCACTGAATTTGCTGACACGTTATTCTCTTTTCTCTTCCGAATACCACTCGTGATCCTGCATGAATCGGTATCTACGGATCTACGGAGATAGAGTGTCGAGAAAACAGTGATTTTACACTACTGGCACATTAAAATTGCCACACCACGAAGATGACGTGCTACAGACGCGAAATTTAACCGACAGGAAGAAGATGCTTGAATGCAAATCATTAGCTTTCCAGAGCATTCACACAAGGTTGGCGCCGGTGGTGACACCTACAAGCCGGCCGAAGTGGCCGTGCGGTTAAAGGCGCTGCAGTCTGGAACCGCAAGACCGCTACGGTCGCAGGTTCGAATCCTGCCTCGGGCATGGATGTTTGTGATGTCCTTAGGTTAGTTAGGTTTAACTAGTTCTAAGTTCCAGGGGACTAATGACCTCAGCAGTTGCGTCCCATAGTGCTCAGAGCCATTTGAACCATTGACACCTACAATGTGCTGACACGAGGAAAGTTTCCAATTGATTTCTCATACACAAACAGCAGTTGACCGGCGTTGCCTGGTGAAACGTTGTTGTGATGCCTTGTGTAAGGAGGAGAAATGCGTACCATGACGTTTCCGACTTTGATAAAGGTCGGATTGTAGCCTATCGCTATTGCGGTTTATCGTATCGCGACATTGCTGCTCGCGTTGGTCGAGATCCAATGACTGTTAGAAGAATATGGAATCGGTGGGTTCAGGAGAGTAATACGGAACGCCGAGCTGGATCTCAACGGCCTCGTATCACTAGCAGTCGAGATAACAGTCATCTTATCCGCATGACTGTAACTGATCGTGCAGCCACGTCTCGATCCCTGAATCAACAGATGGGGACGTTTACAAGACAACAACCATCTGCACGAACAGTTCGACGACGTTTGCAGCAGCATGGACTATCAGCTCGGAGACCATGGTTGCGGTTACCCTTGACGCAGCATCACAGACAGGAGCGCCTGCGATGGTGTACTCAGCGACGAACTTGGGTGCATGAATGGCAAAACGTCATTTTTTCGGATGAATCCAGGTTCTGTTTACAGCATCATGATTGTTGCATCCGTGGTTGGCGACATCACGGTGAACGCACATTGGAAGCGTGTATTCGTCATCGCCATACTGGCGTATCACCCGGCATGATGGTATGGGGTGCCATTGGTTACACGTCTCAGTCACCTCTTGTTCGCATTGACGGCATTTTGAACAGTGGACGTTACATTTCAGATGTGTTACGACCCGTGGCTCTATCCTTCATTCGATCCCTGGAAAACGCTACATTTCAGCAGGATAATGCACGACCGCATGTTGCAGGTCCTGTACGGGCCTTTCTGGATACAGAAAATGTTCGACTGCTGCCCTGGCCAGCACATTCTCCAGATCTCTCACCAATTGAAAACGTCTGGTCAATGGAGGACGAGCAACTGGCTCGTCACAATACGTCAGTCACTGCTCTTGATGAACTGTGGTATCGTGTTGAAGCTGCATGGGCAGCTGTACCCGTACATGCCATCCAAGCTCTGTTTGACTCGATGCCCCGGCGTATCAAGGCCGTTATTACGGCCAGAGGTGGTTGTTCTGGGTACTGATTTCTCGGGATCTATGCACCAAAAATGCGTGAAAATGTAATCACATGTCAGTTCTAGTATAATATATTTATCCAATGAATACCCGTTTATCATCTGCATTTCTTCTTGGTGTAGCAATTTTAATGGCCAGTAGTGTATTATGCAGTACCTGTTGTTCTGAAAACAAAATGTCTTTTGTCAAGGATGAAAGAGATCGGGACCCTTGGCTCACGTTCTGAACAGTGTATTGGCTAACCAACTGGGATACTATTTCTGAGGAGAATGAAATCAGTTTTGTTTTCGAGCCCAGTGGTCATGCTAACACGCAAACGGCACGTAAGACGTACTGTTGTGGGTGGCACTGTGCACCAGCATTAAAAATGGCACGCAACAAGAGTGATGGGAGAGCGCAGTAAACGTGTTGATGTGGCCTACTGATAGAACAGGACATATAACAGAGTATGTTGTCTGTGCTGAAACGGTGCAGTGAGCACAGTTAAATTTTCTACATCGCAAATACTCCATTGATGTAATTCACTGCAGTAGGCAAGCTCTACTGCCCACTGTAGATACTAGGTCCTGAGCTATATTTTAGGAAAAAAATGAAAAGGTTAATTTACTTTTAATGTGCTACAAATGTTCAAGATGACAGAAGTCATATAACGAAGGAGGAACCTCCTTGACACTGTTTTACTTCCTAGGCACACCGAAATAATGAAGTCTAACTAGCACCACTAGTTACGAGGCAGAAATTGGTAAAAACACTAATAGTTTTGAGCAGAAAACTCGTAGTCAAGAATCTAAGTTTAGCAACTACACAGACTCTCAGACTTAGTCCTCGAGATGACTATATGACGTCTTTCAGTAAGATCTTGCAGTAATGTATTTGACAGATCTCGAGATTGCGGCTCAAAGTGCCACCCACACATACAGTTGCTTTTGTTTGGCCGATTATGTTCATCAACTACGTTAGCAAAAAAGAATAGCAGTATCATCGGAGACTAATCATATCATTTCTTTCTAAAACTGCCTACTAAAAGGCTGTGCTGAAATTTAAAGACTCCGAATTTTTTATGCGAAAACTCTTACGGATTCTTTAATAAAGCAAACGTTATTAGCAGTCTACATCTTTATTCTTCATGTCTACTTATTTATTTCGCAACTTAGTCACCTTGACGACGAAACCTGCTTGTTTATACCGTCACTGCAGAATCATTGACTTTGTTGACGAAGCCATGGAGTCCTTGGAAGTGTTCTTAAAGTTTTGGGTACAGATAAAAATCAGATGGCGCCAAGACTGACTGTGTGGAGGATCATCGATGACAGCGAACTCAAGGCATCGAATTGTTGCAGATGTCACAGCGCGTATGTACGATTTGCTGAAGGAGTGGGTGCCCCATGTGTGAACGAACTCTTACAATTCGAAACACGCAGTTTCTCACCCACCGACATAGTAGCGTTACACATTACCATATTACACGCTACAGTTGAGAGCCCTCTAGTGGCAGAGGGCTGCAAATACGTAGACATGAAGAATGAAGATGTAGAACGTCAAGAATGTTTGTTTTATTTAAAAGCTGTAATAGTTTTCGCATACAAAATTCGGAGGTATTGCTTTTCAGCACGAGCTCGTGTTTCGTGGTGCTGGCACAGTAACTACTTAACCACATGTAATGACGAGGAAATGCATGAGGGAATAAACATTCTTTGGGGGAACTCCAGAAGAATGTGTGCCGAACATGCGTGAGGTAATGCTAGTTATCTTCCATTCTTACATGGTTATTTGTCATACCAAATGCATGCTACGACTGTAAGGAGACAGCGTTTTAACATTTAATGAAGCAAATTCAATTTGTGATTGAAGAAACGTGCTGTTGCAACATGCTTGTATATTAAACCACTTGCTCACACAAATAATGTAAGAAGCAAGGGCTTGAATAAATTCGTTCGTACGTAAATCTCCAAATTTCTGGTTCAAAATGGTTCAAATGGCTCTGAGCACTATGGGACTTAACATCTGAGGTCATCAGTCCCCTAGAACTTAGAACTAGTTAAACCTAACTAACCCAAGGACATCACACACATCCATGCCCGAGGCAGGATTCGAACCTGCGACCTTAGTGGTCGCGCGGTTCCAGACTTAAGCGCCTAGAACAGCCCAGCCACACAGGCCGGCCCAAATTTCTGGGATAATTCCTTTAGATTTCTATTTGCTATACTTACAGCTTGTGACTTAGTTTATTTTCATAAGTGTCAGCGAAAGCAGGGCCATACAATTATCTCTACAGCAGTCAACCTGCACCAGGTGCGACCCACCCATCAAAATGCGAGGCAAGTTCTTTTCAGAACTGAATTCACAGTCAGGTAGCGTTTCTGCACACAAAGACAACAGGCAGCTTGCAAGTCTTATTTCTAATGACCGTCACAATCCTGCAACAAGTAAACTCTTAACTCCTGATCTGATATTGATAATTTATCGATACGGCAGTGCCGCGCGGGATTAGCCGAGCGGTCTGCCGCGCTGCAGTCATGGACTGTGCGGCTTGTCGCGGCGGAGGTTCGAGTCCTCCCTTGGGCATGGATGTGTGTGTTTGTGCTTAGGATAATTTAGCTTAAGTAGTGTGTAAGCTTAGGGACTGATGACCTTAGCTGTTAGGTCCCATAAGATTTCACACGTTTTTTGATACGGCAGTAACTTTCAGGTTTCGTCCGGCTTTTCTCTTATGTAGCTAACATTAATTTCGCTTGACCGCCTTAAGAGGATTGCGAAGGTACATTAGAAGACCTCTCCAAAATTAAGTAAGAACAGAAACTTAAATTATATGACGATATTTCGGTACCAACATTACTGTATGGAAGTGAACTTGGGCAATGAAAAAAATTGAAATGTAATTACCGGCCAACGAAACGAAATTATTCAGAAACGTATCAGGATATACAAAGTTATATTATAAAGGAAACATAGATATGAGGAAGGAATTGAAAACGTTTGATATAAACGAAAAGACTGAAAATAGGCAAAAATGATTTCCCATCTATTGCAAAGGCAGTAGTCAAGATTACCACTACATTTTTGACAATATACTGTATTCCTCAAGGTAAGAGACGCATTGGAATAGCAGCAAAAGGGTGGAAGGGCCAAATGCAGCTACAATAGCCCCAGCATGACCTAACTCGTGACAGAAAAAGAAGAAGAGGTAATAACTTCCAATGAAGTAAAAAACCCAAGGAAAGACAATAAATGTTTTGAAACAGCAACTTACCGATTTAATCGCGGATAAGCTCTACGAATTAAATGATTATCTTCAAGTCTAATCAAATTTTGTCGCTTATCCGTATTATAGCAGAACAAATTGTTTTATATTGCTGTAAAGGGCGGCAGGGTGAAAGTAAGACCATAAAAACTGTGGAAGGATACCTGCGTCTCCCCTCTAACTCGCATACGAGTACAGGCGAACACCATTATTATTTTCCCGATGCGTCCGTGGCCCTTTTGGACAGTCCAAAGAAACAAGCGTGCGCCCCAGCAGGAGGGGAACATTGTGTGCGGAGCGGAACTTGTCAGAGCTCGATGCATTCCTCGGGAGACGTGATTATCCGGCGGTGGTTTTTACGGGCTGGACCCGCCAGTCGTGTTATTACCTCATCAGCATGCCGGGCCGGCAAGGCAAGGCAAGGCAGCGCCCGCAGCTGCAGCCGCACAAGGACGTTCCCCGGTCCACGTGATAGTCCCGCGGGCCAAAATAGCCAGACGGCAGCTTGGAAGGCACGCCAAACTTGCATGCGGAATTGCCTTGCAAGGCAGGTTTCGTCCGGGATATCGAGATCCTGCTGCGCGGGATGCCTAGAGCGCGTCTCGCAGGCGCCTTGGCGGCACGTGGCGATGGCAGCTGGAAGCCACTCACCTTTGCAAACCTCGAAGCACAGCCGTGTTTACCAGTGCAAATATGCCCTAGGCAGCTGCGTCTCCGTCGAATCTGGCTGGAGGTGACTGCCTACAGAAGTTTACTTTAAACGATGTGGTCCACACCAGGTTTCCAGTCCAAATACTTTAATTGCACTTTATTGTTGAATAATCTGCAGTTTTGACCAGATCGGCTCTCAGCCACTATAACTCACGCACGGATAAACAGCTAGCCACATACAATATTCGGCTGATGTTCTATATCGAGACGGTTGGTATTTTATGTGTGACAGACATTCAATTAAAACAGTCACTGATCAACGTTCTTAAATCACTGTCCTTTCAAGCAGATAGTCATATCAAAACAAAAACGATGTGCAAAGAAAATATCATTTGTAAATAATACAATTCACAATGTGATCTTATTGTCACAGTAAGCATTATTAAAGATGAAAGTAGTTCTTGCTATTAAACATTCACTGCACAAACTCTCGGACACAAAATTACTTAAAACTCGGTATCTTCTTACTACCTATGATTTGTGCTAACTCGTCTGCGTTCATTGTGCAATAATCTTTGGCCTAGATCTTGCTCATATCATAAACCCCCGCACACTGACTGCAATGACTCTCAGCAAACTCTGTTTTATAAGATTACAATAATTAACACTAAATCTATCTGTTGATGTTTACTGCAGTTTTACTAGTTACAACTGAAGATATATGTTTCTGAGGAAATGAATACCAAGGAAAGGTTCCTTTTTCTGAGAACTTTTAGATAAAACCATAACTGCTATTGGATTATATTGTCTAGTTTGGCAAAATAGGATATTCTATTTTGGTAACTATGTTTTTACGACAGGTCTTAGTACTCTGAAACTAAATTAAGGCAGACATTACAAATATATTTGCAACATTGTGTGTGTAGACATTATAATTATTTATCTGTCTATTTTCTCTACTTTATCCAGTAGTTCGTAACTGGGTATATGTTTACATGTGAACAATGATAACGAAGTTTTATATTAAGTGTTTTGCAATTAGCGCAGTTTTTAGGTAAACTAATTACAGCAAATTCTTCTAATTAATCAAATGAATGTAATGGATGATCAAGCTAACTTCCCTGAGCCCTGAGTTAATATCTGAGATTTTTGGTACTGTGCGCTTACAATAAAGTGATTTCTCGGAGATACTCGTATTTGAAATAAATAAATAAATAATGTTTTGGGGCGAAAGAAAAACAGAACATTGGAAAAAAATCCAGCTGCTTTGTTACAACTTCCAACAGATGTACGTGGTGCATCCTTGCTGCAATGTCGATAATACCTTTGGGAATGGACAATTCACACAGTGGTCTACATTGTACTGCGGCAAATGACATTCCACATAGCTAATAACAATCGTTTCTGCGTAGAAGGTTTTGTATTTTATTATCAATATTAATCACGCTGTATTATTTATCTTCGGCTGAAACTCCTTAATACCGGGTGGTTATAATTAAACTTTCCCTATATAACACGTTGTAACACGGAAACTAATTACCGTACGAGTACCAAACTTCGTACCGTTAATGTCCCGGGTATGGGGTGCGTGATTTCCATGCATCACAGCGCCACCGTCCAGTTCCAACTATGGCCACCAGGTGCCGTGATCAGTCATCGTGATTCATAGTCTCACACAGCTGACCAGTCGCAGTGTACTTGTTGACGTCTCACAAACATGACCTAGGACAAAGGAGCAGGGCATTATTGGTGAAGCGTTATTACCAAAAAACAGTAAGGCTGCAGTTGCACTTCGAGAATATCCCCCTCTGAAAGGATTACGGAAGGGTTCTCTTTCTTTACCTTCTGTGCGGAGGATGATGAAGTAGTTCGAATCAACTGGAGAACTGGGCGTCGCTCCGGAAAGAGGCCGACGACCGGTTGCAGCACAGGTGGTTGATAAAATCGCTTTTGCTACGGCAGACAACGCTGCGCGCAGTCCCGATCGTGAGACAGTGCGCGTGCTGTGTCACGACAGTTTAACATCCCACGGTCAACTGTACGGAAGGTGCTTCGAATCATTCTCAGATGCTATCCGTGCAAGATCCATATCGTACAGCAGCTCCCACCACAGGACGCACAAGACGTGTTTACTTCGCTCTCCAATTTCTCGCAAGGGCTGAAGTTGACGAGGGCTGGCCCTGGACCATCCTAAGGGCAGATGGAGCTCATTTTTCTCTGGCGGGTGAGGTGAGCACACGGAGTTGCCGGGGGGCGGGGATCTTCACTTCTAGTCTCGGTGCATGAATTTCCTCTTTTTGGTGAACGGGTCACCGTATGGTGTGGCTTCACGGCTACGTTCATCATTGATCCAGTCTTGTTTGAAAGACCAAAGACGTGCAGTGTGACTGGCCAGCATTACTATGATATGCTTCGCCAGCATGTCGTACCCGCCCTACACGAGAGAGACGCATTGAACTCAACGATTTTCATGCAAGATGGGGCCCCACCGTACATCAGTTGTGGAAGTCATCTGCGTCTTCGAAACACATTTGGAAACGATCGAATTATCAGTCGATCGTTCCCAAATGCTTCGCCGGCACTCCCTGTGGTTTCTGGTTGTGGGGCTACCTGAAGGACAGGGGTTTAACAGGTCGTTGCCGCAGCGAATATACGCCGTAGCGCGACTCCGATGCACCGACATGTAGGCAAGACATTAGTGTGACATTTGTGTTTTTCCGACGTGTTCCGTAATTATGGAAACGTGAACTGTGGTGACGTTATTATGTAATGCGTCCGAATAGGACCATAATGCTGTTATTCTTTTATTGGATGCTGAAGGACAAACGCGGGTAGATACCCATCGGAGAATGAAGAATGTGTACGAGGCAATACATATGTTGAAAACCACAATTGTGGAATCGAAAAACTGCGACAAGGGAAGCAGCTGTTTTATGATCACGCCCGTCTCCATATCGCAAACATCGTAACGCAGAAGGTACGCCAATGCAAGCGGGAGACTCGAGCATACACCCTATAGTCCCGCTATCTTCCCACGCGATTATCACACCATCTGTACCTTAAAAAGGCCCTGAAACGCCGGCAGTTTCATTGGACGAGGGTGAGCAGCAGGCAGGCAGGACCTCCCTCACGCACCAGGACACGGTGATCCGGTGGGATGACTGCCTCAGTGTCCACGGCGATTTTGAATGAGTGGAGAACCGATTCTGGACTGTAAGGCCTCCTAACGAAATCTTTTTGATCGCCCCTTGTAGCATGGAACTTATTCCTTGAGGTTTTAACACATGTTCTCTCGTTATATCTTTTCTTCCTGTCGGTGGTTTGCACGTATTCCTTTCCTCGCTGATTTTGCGAAGAACCTTCTCATATTTTATCTTATCTGTCCACTTAAGGCGACCTTACGTAACATCATATTTCAAACGCTTCTATTATTCTCTTTTCCACTTTTCTCACATTCCTCGATTCACTTTTACAAATGCCGTGCTCCAAACGATAATATAGGAAATTTCTTCTTGAAATTAAGCCCTACGACATTAATGCATCTTACCCTCTTTACCCGTGCTGGTGTGCTTCTTTATCCTTATTGCTTGGTCCGCCATGGGTTATTTTGATTCCAGAATAGTAAAATATTTTCGCTGCGCCTACAAGGTGGTACGCAATTCTGATGTTAAATTTATCGCTAACCTCATTTATGTTTGTCATTATTCATTTCACCTTTCTTTTGTTCAGTTTCAACCCATATTCCATGCTCATTAGACTGTTCGTTCCATTCAACAGCTCCTGTAGTTCTTCCTCGTTTTCAATGATGACAACAACGTCCTCAGTGAATCTCACCACTGATATACATTCAACTTCTGTTTTAATACCTTTACTGAAACTTTCTTTTATTTCTGTCGTTGCTTCTTTGATGGACATCTTGAAGAGGAGGGAAGAAAGACTGCATCCCTGCCTGACACCCTTTCTAATTCGAGCATTTCGATCTTGTTCTTCCATTCAAACACATGTGATCATCAATTGCTTTTTTTTTTTTTTTTTTTTTTTTTTAGTAGTGCCTCATTCAGAATTTTATGAAAACAAAAATAAAAAAAACCTGTCACAATTTCGCAATAAGTACAACAGCCTAATATATAATATAGAATTTATTTTCTGTCGTATTCTTCGTTTACGAATAGCAGTGACCTTCGCTTTCGTTTCCATTGAGCATATTGTTCGTAGGCTCATGTCGAAAGTTAATTTGTATATTAAACAGACCTGCCAGAGACAGATTCCTCAGCTAATTAAGTAGTGATCTATTTTGTTAACACTGTTCTACTCGAGATTCTAATTTACATCAATCACATTTTTACTGTTTTACCAATAAAAATCGAAAGGATTAGGTGCGCCAGTTACAGGAACTTGACTGTGCTTTCATTTCCGCAAAAAGTATCCTATTCTGGTCTGCATCTAGCTTTGTTGCAGTTACACATTTACAAAACTTTATTCTGAAACAGTAAACTACTTTGCATTGCACTATAATATTTAGAAGAGAACAATATCCACGCCGTATGATCTAAGGGCCACGTTCCTGAGTGTCAGGTATCGCTTTTAAGACGAAGAGACTGTAGCTGCAGAAAGGGAAACTTATCTCCCAAAATAGTAATAAAGTATCACTTTGTTATTAATAAGTTTTAGACGCAATTAATAATATAATTAAGTTATGAGACATTATTAGTTGTCTTTCTAGTAATTTTGAGCAAACTATTAGGCTTACATCTCACTGCAAGACATCAAATTTATTTGCACAAAAGTAGATATCTTTTAGATTTTAGCCAGCATTAACGATATGGAAATTTATGGTATGTATGTTCTGGTATAAATATATTGGTGTAAATTGGCAGCCTAGAGACGGGTAACTACGTAAAGTCCAACTGGAGGATACAAAAGCATCGACCAGTGGAAGGAGTGGGGCCACAATGGACGTCGGACTTAGCGTGCTCAGCATGAGGGCGTATTAACCACAGATTTCGTTTTGAACTCGTGTGTGTGTGTGTGTGTGTGTGTGTGTGTGTGTGTGTGTGTGTGTGTCTGTCTGTCTGTCTGTCAGGTGGTAGGGCAGTTGGACTTGTCTTCATTTATGGCTAGTAAAAGAGTTAGTAATTGCATTTAGTATGGGTTGTTGAACGGCATCAAGTGTTCTTTAATCCTGAGCTGAGCTAGGTTGGTCGTATGGTTGGACACTGGAGCGTTATGCCATGCATTCCAGGTGATAAGACTACTGTCAAAGGTGGAGTCGGCTTTGCGACGAATGAAGCGAAATATCATAACACGCTTTGGATCATCTGGAGAAATTAAAATGGAAATGCAATGTTCAGCTTCTAGGACACCAAATGCTCCCCTTCCGCGACTCAGTATCACACATCAATGACGTCGTTTTCTTCGATGACAATCTGCCATACATTCGACGAAGCTCGTTGGCCTTGTTAGAATAAGTATCCCGTAAAATGTAACGATTTAAATTCCACGTCTATCGACAGCTGTAGAGTGAACTAAAAATCGTTGTAATGTGGTGAAATATAGTACAACGACAGAAGAATGCCGAAGATTTGATGGGTAGATCTTAAAAATAATGCATAGGATCTGAATGGATTAGAAAAAAAAAGAAATTTTGGCATAAGTTATTAATAAAAGGGATCGGTTGATAGGACACATTGTGAGGCCTCAACGATTCCTCAATTTGGTAATGGAGAGAAGTGTAGGTGTAAAAGACGTAGAAGGAAACCAGCGCTTGTCTGTAGTAAGGAGTTTCGGGTGGATGTAGGTTGCAGTAGTTAAACAGAAATGGGGAGCTGTGTAGAGAGCTGCAACAAACCTGTTTTCTGACAGAAGACCGCAATAGCAACAGTAACATAACAGAATGATTTTCCAAGTGAAAAATACCGGGTGAACAGAAAAAAAGAACAAATACATTTTAGAGTGTAATAATTACGAAACCGGAGCGGTGGCTGGCGGGGATTACAGAACTTTTCAGCAAATGGTGAGCGTGAAAGACACTTACCCGAAATGTATCACTTCTTATGAAAAAGTTATGATCCCTTCTTTTTTGAGGAAAACACAGTAATTGAAATGAACTATCTTCGAATACTGGAGCTTTGGATTTTCCTGCAATTTGAGGAGGACTCTAAAGACTTCATGTTACAACAAGATGGAGCGCCACGACTCTGACACAACGCTGTAGGACAATTGCTCAAAGACACGCTGCCTGGACGCTGGATAGGGCGCCTACAGTTTTGGTATCTCCAGACGGGCCCTAATTCGAATTTTTCTTGTGGGGGTATGTGAAGGACAGTGTTTTCACCCTCTATTTACCTCGTCACATTGATGAGCTGCAGAACAGAATATAAGTTACAGTGACTTATGCCAATGTCCAGACGTTACACATAGTTTATGACGAATTTGCTTTACGCCTACACGTTGTTCGTCCTGTTGCTCGTGGACACATAGAGCATATGTAATAACACAATGTTGCTCGTGGACACATAGAGCATATGTAATAACACAACTAATACTTTAAGAAATGCGTGAATATTTTGCGATTTTTCTCTGTTAGTTTCAACTCAGATCATTAATTTCATTTCGCTCTGCCTATTATGAGCTGCTATCAAGGTGACACGATTTATGGTATTTTTCGCCGACTCCTAGAATCTATGGAGCGTCAAATTTCACAATTTCTACAGGAAAAGTGGAACCCTGCGATATTATGTTCTTTACTGAGGAACCTCAGACGGGGATTATATCCGCGTTCGTCCCTAATGGGACTCCATTGTCTAATCCATCAAGCCACTTCGCTCATCTCGTACTGCAAGACACCAGGTAGAAGTTATTGGGACCAGACGAAACTACTTTAGTCCAGTCATAACTGAGGGTTCTTTTATTGCTCTAGGAGAAGGACGATCAAACTAGAATAAAAGAAATATTCATTTGTTACCTAAATGAAAAAAAGATTTAATTAACTTTGACACACTTCGTTGCCACAGGAGTACTGGAGAATTTACGAGTGTCATTGATTAGCAAAGCATTAGTTGATCCACTAATTAACAAAATGTTCTCATGAGATACATTGTTCAACTTTTAATGAAGTACAAGTTCATCAGAAACTTTAACAACTTGTTGGTCCTACACTGTGATGTTGACTGCTTCAGATGAGATCACGAACTGGAGCAGAGCGTTCCCGTGCTCGGCTCTATATTGACTTCCGGTATGAGGGTGCTGCTGTGTTCAGAGGGAAGACATGGCCTTCACGCCCCCCCGCCCCCCCCCCCCCCCCAAACGTCGTTGAGGATTACAGCGAAAGCTCGCTATCGTATGTGGTACCGATATGTGTTGCGGTGTGGCACTGCGATCTCCAGACGATACCACAGAAAACTCTAGCATCTGAGCCAGATCCAGTAGTCTGTGCTAGGAAGAATATTGCCAGGTGCCTGACGAAGTGGCGAACCACTATGCCTGCGGCTCCAAATTATGACCCTACGCGTGTCTGCTGTTGAGCGTGCTGCTCCGGTAGGTGTGCATCTGCACACGCGAAAAATGTGGGTTCTGCAGTAAACGAGTTACTTCAGGTTGCGATAGGGTGTGCAGAAGCTATACAAGCTCACTGGGATTCCATCTCTTGCCGGTGCTGAGACATTGTGAGAGGAGTTGAGAGGATGAAGATGGCACGGTAGGTAGTCACTTACTGAAGTAAAACTTAATGGACGGTACTAGAGGTTGGCTATCAGTAGCCGGAAAAGTGGAGAACGAATTGCAGAGCTCAAACATTCTGACTGTCTGCAGGTTACAATTATATCTACTAAATTTTGTGAACATAGCTTGGCAGTTCAGTGGTAAGGGTCAGACAACAAATACAAAAGGTTTGGGATTAATTTCCCAGTCATTTTTAGGACTTTCCTGCCATCAAATGCTTCTTTCTCTTCCCGCAATGATTACTGTATGCGAAGAGTGCCAAGTTACATCCTGGTAGGGAGTTTGCAAAACTTGCTCTACGCTCATTCCAGTAACAGCGTCATACATCAACAGATTTCAGCATTGCCTAAGTTTAGAAAATGGCTGACATTGATGTACGTACAAGACAGTGTTCTGTGGTT
Organism: Schistocerca serialis cubense; assembly: GCF_023864345.2. NCBI lineage: Eukaryota > Metazoa > Arthropoda > Insecta > Orthoptera > Acrididae > Schistocerca > Schistocerca serialis. The sequence goes on from NC_064639.1 coordinate 690,236,983, forward strand.
GAATTCTTAGTAAAACGTCCACTCGTATTCACGAAAGGCAGAAGAAGGAGTGTGGAGATGTTAACGTGACTGCATAGTAAGCAGAAGATCCCGGGTCCGAGTGCAGGTTTGGTACACATTTTCAATCGTCGACACTGATTCCGCATAAAATCCCGATGCAGCCGCTATCAATAGCTCCTTCCCTTTCCTTTCGTTTCTCCTCCTCTACCTTCAATTTACATAACCAGCTACTTCAGTAACGTCGACGAAATCATCCGTGACGACCACCGGGAAACGTCAGATGAAATTGTGTAGCCAGTTACCCATTGGTAAAGGCAGTATGACAGACATTTTGAAAAACTGGGCTATTCCAAGATTTGTGCACGTTAGTTGCCCAAAATTTTGATCGACGAGGATAAAAAGGTGAGGAAAATAACTGAATCCAGTCTGTTGCAGCGCTTCAGTGTAGGCGGAGACATTATTTTGAAGATACGGTGGCCTTGAAAAATACTTGGCGCCAGTGACTGAGGAAGCAGCACCAAAATTTTTACCACACACATATACGAGGGCAGTTCAATAAGTAATGCAACACATTTTTTTCTGAAACAGGGGTTGTTTTATTCAGCATTGAAATACACCAGGTTATTCCCCAATCTTTTAGCTACACAACACTATTTTTCAACGTAATCTCCATTCAATGCTACGGCCTTACGCCACCTTGAAATGAGGGCCTGTATGCCTGCACGGTACCATTCCACTGGTCGATGTCGGAGCCAACGTCGTACTGCATCAATAACTTCTTCATCATCCGCGTAGTGCCTCCCACGGATTGCGTCCTTCATTGGGCCAAACATATGGAAATCCGACGGTGCGAGATCGGGGCTGTAGGGTGCATGAGGAAGAACAGTCCACTGAAGTTTTGTGAGCTCCTCTCGGGTGCGAAGACTTGTGTGAGGTCTTGCGTTGTCATGAAGAAGGAGAAGTTCGTTCAGATTTTTGTGCCTACGAACACGCTGAAGTCGTTTCTTCAATTTCTGAAGAGTAGCACAATACACTTCAGAGTTGATCGTTTGACCATGGGGAAGGACATCGAGCAGAATAACCCTTTCAGCGTCCCAGAAGACTGTAACCATGACTTTACCGGCTGAGGGTATGGCTTTAAACTTTTTCTTGGTAGGGGAGTGGGTGTGGCGCCACTCCATTGATTGCCGTTTTGTTTCAGGTTCGAAGTGATGAACCCATGTTTCATCGCCTGTAACAGTCTTTGACAAGAAATTGTCACCCTCAGCCACATGACGAGCAAGCAATTCCGCACAGATGGTTCTCCTTTGCTCTTTATGGTGTTCGGTTAGACAACGAGGGACCCAGCGGGAACAAACCTTTGAATATCTCAACTGGTGAACAATTGTGACAGCACTACCAACAGAGATGTCAAGTTGAGCACTGAGTTGTTTGATGGTGATCCGTCGATCATCTCGAACGAGTGTGTTCGCACGCTCCGCCATTGCAGGAGTCACAGCTGTGCACGGCCGGCCCGCACGCGGGAGATCAGACAGTCTTGCTTGACCTTGCGGCGATGATGACACACGCTTTGCCCAACGACTCACCATGCTTTTGTCCACTGCCAGATCACCGTAGACATTCTGCAAGTGCCTATGAATATCTGAGATGCCCTGGTTTTCCGCCAAAAGAAACTCGATCACTGCCCGTTGTTTGCAACGCACATCCGTTACGGACGCCATTTTAACAGCTCCATACAGCACTGCCACCTATCGGAAGTCAATGAAACTATACGAGACGAAGCGGGAATGTTTGAAAATATTCCACAAGAAATTTCCGGTTTTTTCAACCAAAATTGGCCGAGAAAAAAAAATGTGTTGCATTACTTATTGAACTGCCCTCGTAGGTGCCCTTGTTTCAAGATGGAAAAAACGGTGGACAAAGATGGTCATTATTCTGAAAAGCATCAGACTGTAAGTGAATATTATAGCCGTTACCCTGTGTATATGACATTTACTTTTCTTGTAAAATAAATCTACAAAAAAATGGAGGCATTTATTTTATCACTGATCCTGGTAAATCAATTCAAAGGTCTTTGGATGGCGCGGCCTACCATCTGTAATACGATCATGCCTAGTAAACCAGTGCAGGGTAGGATTATTTTATTACTCCGTATAGCGAACGTTAAACGGGACGAGAGTCGGAGTAGCGGACTGCTAGGTAAGAATGCGAAGTGGGTTTTCCAGCTGGCCGAAGCGGGAGTTCTTCGTGACTGGAGCCACCTGCTGCAATGACAACTACTGGACGAGTCTTGGGCTCAGAAATATCTTTTTAAAGTTAATGACAAGGTCATATGAAGCGCAAATTTTCGGAATCTGTTTGTTTAAACAGACAGGGAAAATGAACAAGTACGCAGCTGTGAAGTTAGCAGGTAAACCTATTACTGTATTGACATCGGGGAAAATCTAGTTTATTACAAACAGGCGTAGTTATTCAATTTGTTAACGCTGGCCGAACAGTGTAACGGCTTAAGTCATCCTCACACAGGAAATGTTTCTGATCGTGAAGCACACCGTGCATAGCATTCGTCGTGGTTGCTGTACGCTCTGAAACGGCCTGCTACATCTCTCGGAATATAAGGTGCTCCCCTCCGTGGTTCGCAAACGCAGCGCTCTCCAGCGGCAGTTGTCGGCTGTATCTGATAGCAAAGCGCACTGTTCACGAAAATGGACGCGCGTAAAATATCTGCGTTCACTCTGCCAGCGTTCGTCGAAGAATAACGGAGCAAATCACGAAGAAGATTCTGGAGTTATCGATGGTAGACGATGCTAGTACACGAAAGTACCTATGGTATGATTAAGAATGGAATGATAACAAAGTATGCTACAAATCACTTCTGGAAAAAGCTTGTTATAAAATACTCCATCAATAGTAAAATATCTCTTCTACCTCGGCCATACTTCTACTGCTTTCTCTTATTTCTATGCATTCCACATTGTACATGTTCTGCATATTAACAAAATTTGTTTGGCTTTCCTTTGATATCTATAGGCTCCGACGGCCACAGTTTCACTTTGTCAAATACACGGGATAGCGTCTCGGATAGAGAAGGTTTGTTGTTGTAATTCTTACTTTAAACGTTGTATGAGCCCTGCTCCTTCTCGATTGACTCTATTAAAAAACACATTTATTCTTGTGACCACATGCTAGCCATGTTGTTCTCTTTGTGGTGTAAGCTGCACTGAACTACAAGGGAACCAGCCAGTGACGTAGATGTAGACAATATCGAAGATACTCTATCTTGGATGGAGACGCTCTTATTTATAATAAATAACATTGGGTACTGCAGATCATTCTTCTATTAAATTAGTAAGAAGAAAACACAAAAAATATGGATGATTTTCGGATATGTAACTATAACCTTGACCTTCGTCGTTTCACGACTTTATTAGTTACGCTACAATTTCCACTAGACGGTGTTTTCCAAGTTGTAGTATATAACATGTACAAATGTCTAGAGATGCACAGACTGCGGCCCGAAGTTGATCTGACGCAGCTCGCCCTTCACTGTCGTCCTTGTACCTTTTTCTTCCTTTTCTTTTTTCGCATCTTTCATTTTCTACCAGAAAGGAGAGGACGGGAGCTTGTATGAGGTAGTTCTTTTGAGAATACATTGTTGTATCTATATTTGTTAAATAAAGCGAATGTTTGTGAAACAAATGACGTGAACGAATTAATTTTTTTTTTTTTAGCTTGCGTCCGACATGGAGTCAGAATGTGAGATTTTCATCCTGCTGTAGTAGAAGTCTGTACACTTCTGGTCTAATGGATCAAGTACTTCGGAAGCGATTATCATCTTATGAGTACACATAACAAATGGTACCAAAAATGACACTTTTCTTAAACCATCAATGCACCGTGGCACTGAAACCGCATTCTTTCATAGCTCACAAGTCGTAATACTAAAGCATCACATACGAGAAGCCGTTAAGCACCGATACGTAGCTTCCTTACAGATTAAAACTGTGTGCTGGACCGAGACTCGAGTCTTGGTAGAGCACTTGCCCGTGAAAGGCAAAGGTCCCGAGTTCGAGTCTCGGTCCAGCACACAGTTTCAATCTGTCAGGAAGTTTCATATCAGCGCACACTCCGCTGCAAAGTGTAAATCTCATTCTGGAAACATCCCCTAGGCTGTGGCTAAGCCACGTCTCCGCAATATCCTTTCTTCCAGGAGTGCCAGTTCTGCAAGTTTCGCAGAAGAGCTTCTGTGAAGTTTGGAAGGTACGAGGTACTGGCAGAACTGAAGCTGTGAGGACGAGTCGTGAGTCGTGCTTGGGTAGCTCAGTTGGCAGAGCACTTGCCCGCTAAAGGCAAAGGTCCCTAGTTCGAGTCTCGGTCCGGAACACAGTTTTAATCTGTCAGGAAGTTTCATATCAACGCACACTCAGCTGCAGAGTGAAAATCCCATTCTGGATACCGATACGTAGTTTCCCGTCTTTTTATTATAAACAAATCGGATGAAAAACGACACATTTTCGGGAGATCCATTTACGTAAAGCAGTTTATATTTATAACGTGCGCTGAAACCACCAAGTACATTTAATTTCATATACATTATCCAATATGGCATCTCCTAAGTTCTGCTTGTGGTGTAAAAGCGATGCTGCATCCCACTGGCCAAGTTCCTCTCCGCGAGGCGTAAGTCTGAACTGGTAGACTCTTCCTTTCACGCTCTGCAACGTATTGAACTACGGAACTGTACTCTGTGACGTCGCTAGCTCCCTGTTCACGAACGTTTCCACGTCCCGTGAGAGGACGGCCCTAGCCCTCGTTATCGGGCTGTGGGACGGTTTGCGGGCTGCGGGCAGGCCGCGTGGAGGTGGCGGTGGTCACGGCCGCGTGAGGCTGGCGCGCGGGGGCGGAGCTGACCTTGCCAAGGATGCGTGACGTCAGCGGAGGCCGCTCGGAAGGCGGCAGGGTCGGCGGCCGCAGCGGCGGCGGTGGCGGCACTCCGGCAGCTGAGCCAAAGGGGCCGGCAGCCGAGCCTCGGGCCGCGCGTCTGTGCGCGGCGCAAGCGGTATAGCAGGCAGCCTCATGTGCGTCTTCTTGCTTTCGCTGCGCGTTCACTGATCTGTTAGCCTACGACCGACTACCCACACAAAATCCATTTCAACAGTTTATTTTTTACCTGTATATTTTGAAAGTTGCTTGTCAAACGGCCACATTCAGTCTGTCAATAATGTCATTCAGCAGCTCCCGAATTTATCTTCGCTAATACCCTGTGAGCAAGATGTATGAGACAGGCGAAATACCCTCAGACTTCAAGAAGAATATAATAATTCAAATCCCAAAGAAAGCAGGTGCTGACAGATGTGAAAATTACCGAACAATCAGTTTAATAAGCCACAGCTGCAAAATACTAACGCGAGTTCTTTACAGACGAATGGAAAAACTAGTAGAAGCCGACCTCGGGGAAGATCAGTTTGGATTCCGTAGAAATAATGGAACACGTTAGGCAATACTGGCCCTACGACTTATGTTAGAAGCTAGATTAAGGAAAGACAAACCTACGTTTCTGGCATTTGTAGACTTCGAGAAAGCGTTTGACAATATTGACTGGAATACTCTCTTTCAAATTCTAAAGGTGGCAGGGTAAAATACAGGGAACGAAAAGCTATTTACAATTTGTACAGAAACCAGATGGCAGTTATAAGAGTCGAGGGGCATGAAAGGGAAGCAGTGGTTGGGAAGGGAGTGAGACAGGGTTGTAGCCTCTCCCCGATGTTATTCAATCTTTATATTGAACAAGCAGTGAAGGAAACAAAAGAAAAATTCGGAGTAGGTATTAAAGCCCATGGAGAAGAAATAAAAACTTTGAGGTTCGCCAATGACATTGTAATTCTGTCAGAGACAGCAAAGGACTTGGAAGAGCAGTTGAAGGGAATGGACAGTGTCTTGAAAGGAGGGTATAAGATGAACGTCAACAAAAGCAAAACAAGGATAATGGAATGTTGTCGAATTAAGTCGGGTGATGCTGAAGGAATTAGATTAGGAAATGAGACGCTTAAAGTAGTAAAGCAGTTTTACTATTTGGGGAGCAAAATAACTTATGATACTCGAAGTAGAGAGGATATAAAATGTAGATTGGCAATGGCAAGGAAAGTCTTTCTGATGAAGAGAAATTTGTTAACATCGAGTATAGATTTAGGTGACAGGAAGTCGTTTCTGAAAGTATTTGTATGGAGCGTAGCCATGCATGGAAGTGAAACATGGACGATAAATAGTTTGGTCAATAAGAGAATAGAAGCTTTCGAAATGTGGTGCTACAGAAGAATGCTGAAGATTAGATGGATAGATCATATAACTAATGCGGAGGTATTGAATAGGATTGGGGAGACGTTTGTGGCACAACTTGACTAGAAGAAGGGATCGGTTGGTAGGACATGTCCTGAGGCATCAGGGGATCACCAATTTAGTATTGGAGGGCAGCGTGGAGGGTAAAAATCGTAGAGGGAGACCAAGAGATGAATAAACTAAGCAGATTCAGAAGGATGTAGGCTGCAGTAGGTACTAGGAGATGAAGACGCTTGCACAGGATAGAGTAGCATGGAGAGCTGCATCAAACCAGTCTCAGGACTGAAGACCACAGCAACAACAATACCCTGTAAAAAAAACCTGTGCAACCATTATCGCTGTATACCGTACTAATTTTACTGAATTTTACTTTTTGTATCTACATCAGTACTCTGCACGCCTTAGCCGCTCGGGATTAGCCGAGCGGTCTAAGGCGCTGCGATCATGGACTCTGCGGCTGGTCCCGGCGGAGTTTCGAGTCCTTCCTCGGGCATGAGTGTGTGTGTTTGTCCTCAGAGTAATTTAGGTTAAGTAGTGTGTAAGCTTAGGAACTGGTGACCTTAACAGTTAAGTCCTGTAAGATTTCACACACATTTGAACTTTTTTTCTGCACGCCTACTTTCAGTATGTGGTGGAGGGTACTTTATGAGGCACTGTCACTTCCTCCCTTTCCTGTTCCAGACACTAGTGATTCGTGGGAAGAGCGACTGCAGGCAAGCCTGCGCGTGGTCTCGAATCTGTCTACTTTTATCTTCAAATGGTTCAAATGGCTCTGAGCACTATGGGACTCAACTGCTGAGGTCATTAGTCCCCTAGAACTTAGAACTATTTAAACCTAACTAACCCAAGGACATCACAAACATCCACGCCCGAGGCAGGATTCGAACCTGCGACCGTAGCGGTCTTGCGGTTCCAGACTGCAGCGCCTTTAACCGCACGGCCACTTCGGCCGGCTTTTATCTTCTTACTCTTTTCGCGACATATACGTAGGAGGAAACAATATATCTGTTTAATCTTCTAGGAATGTAGACACTTAATAGGAGACCATACCGTGAAGCAGATCGCCTGTCTTGTAGTGTCTGTCACTGCAGTTCACTGAACATTTGCCGGAAGCTTTCGTGGCTGGCCGCTGTGGCCGAGCGGGTCTAGGCGCTTCAGTCCAGAACCGCGCTACTGCTACGGTCGCAGGTTCGAATCCTGCCTAGGGCTTGGATGTGTGTGATGTCCTTAGGTTAGTTAGGTTTAAGTAGTTCTAAGTTTAGGGGACTGATGAAAAATGGCTCTGAGCACTATGGGACTTAACTGCTGTGGTCATCAGTCCCCTAGAACTTAGAGCTTCCAGACTGAAGCCCTAGAAGCGCTCGGCCACCCCGGCCGGCGGGACTGATGACCTCAGATGTTAAGTCCCATAGTGCTCAGAGCCATTTGATCCATTTTGAAGATTTCGTGCTTGCTACATAAATCTGTAACGAAACGTGCTGCTCTTCTTTGGATTTTCTCTATGTCCTCTGTCAATCCAGTCCGGTGCAGATCCCAGACTTACGAAAAATATTCAAGTACTGTTCGAACATATTGTTTATAAATCTTATTTGATGGACTACATTTCCTGATAATTTTTTCAGTGAACCTCAGTCTGGAATCTGTCTTACCTGCGAGTAATTATACAGAGTGATTCAACTGGCACTACCGACAGGTTTCATGCAATTTGGAACGTCTTCAGAATTCATGTGCAAGATTTTCATTTCTCTTGTTTGGTATGTGTAAACTATTAGTTCTGTAGAAAAAAGTGAACAGGACCTTTTTTGTAGTAAATTTAATGTAGTCAAATTTTGTACTGGAATATAAATGTAGGTTTGTCTTTCCTATCTTCTAAGATAAGCACTAGGGTTAGCATTGTCCCGCGTGTTCTAACACTTCTACGAAACCCAAACTGATCTTCCCCGAGGTCGGCTTCTACCAGGTTTTCCATTCGTCTGTAATGAATTCGTGTCAGTATTTTGCAGCTGTGAGTTATTAAACTGATAGTTCGGTAATTTTCACACCTGTCAACACCTGCTTTCTTTGCGACTGGAATTATTATATTCATCTTGAAGTCTGAGGGTATATCGTCTTTCTTATACGTCTTGCTCACCAATTTGATACTTTCGATGTTTTCAAACTGTGAAAATATTTAGAAACAAAGCGTGGCATGAGCGTTTGAGTGTAGTCCAGGTTCCTGTCTCTGTCCTCATTGAGTGAATGGGAAATACCAGTGCAAAATTTCCAGCAAAAAATTTCCAGCAAAACATTATGTGGCCGTTGGAGGCCATTTCTTGACGCGTTGCCTGTTGGCGCTCGTCCCGAGATCTTCTACCGGGGTATCGACTTCAATCCGCAACCAACATTGAGGGGGAATCCTTAGCAGTGTTAGCCTTAACGATCTTCGGTCCAAGATGCAGAGACAAGCGCCGACAGGCAACACGTCGAAATTCCCTATGTTTTACAGGCCAAAAGTGCTGCAGTATTACGTTTTAGTTGGCTACGTTGTTGCTGACAGCGAGGTTCGCCAATATTTACTGTTGGCAATGAAATGAGGCTTCGCAGACGTACCTGTGCGGTAGCCGGCGTTGGAGAGGTAGGTGGCGAAGGAGCGCGTCTCGTGGCTGGCCTGCCACTGCGGCGACGAGCAGTTGTCGTTGTTGGTGTAGACGTGGTGGTTGTGCACGTACATGCCGGTCAGCAGGCTGGAGCGCGACGGGCAGCACATGGGCGTCGTCACGTACGCGTGCCGGAACTCGGCGCCGCCGTCGCGCAGCAGGCGCAGCGTGCGCGGCATGAAGTTCAGCGAGCCTGCCGTAGCACAGCACGACGCGTCACACCATTACGTTCAGCACGATACGAACGCAAGACATTTTCCGTAAATATAGCTGCACACGTTCCATCTACATTGAAGCGCCAAAGAAACTGATATAGGCATGCATTTTCAAATACTGAGATATGTAAAATGGTTCAATAGGCTCTGAGAACATCTATGGTCATCAGTCCCCTAGAACTTAGAACTACTTAAACCTAACCAACCTAAGGACAGCACACAACACCCAGTCACCACGAGGCAGAGAAAATCCCTGACCCCGCCGGGAATCGAAACCGGGAACCCGGGCATACAGAGATATGTAAAAAGGTAGAATACTGCGCTGTGATCGACAACGCCTATATAAGACAAGTGTCCGGCGCAGGTTATCGAGATTTAAGTGAGTTTAAACTAGGTGTTATACTCGGCGTAAGAGCTATGGGACACAGTATCTCCGAGGGAGCGGTGAAGTGGGGATTCTCCCGTACGACCATTTCACGAGTGTACCGTGAATGTCATCTCCTTCATCCCTGTGGCGGAAAAGATCCTGCAAGAACAGCACCAACGACGACTGAAGAGAATCGTTCAACGTGACAAAAGTGCAACCCTGCCCCAAATTGCTGCAGATTTCAATTCTGGGCCATCAACAAGTGTCAGAGTGCGAACCATTGAACGAAACATCATCAATATGGGCTTTCGGAGCCGAAGGCGCATTCGTGTATGCTTCGTGACCGTACGACACAAAGCCTTACGCCTCCCTGGGCCCGTCAATACCAACATTGGGCTGTTGATGACTGGAAACATGTTAGATGAATCCCTGGACCCTGCGTGTCAGCAGGGGACTGTTCAAGCTGGTGGAGCCTCTATAATGGTATGGGGCGTGTGGAATTGGAGTGATACGGGACCCCTGATACGTCTACATCCAACCCTGACAGGTGACACATACGTAAGCATCCTGTCTGATCACCTGCATCCAATCATGTCCATTGCGCATTCCGACGGACTTGAGCAATTCCAGCAAGACAATGCGACACACCACACGTCCAGAATTGCTACAGAGTGGCTCCAGGAATACTCTTTTGAATTTAAACAGTTCCGATGGCCACCAAACTTTCCAGACATTAACGTTATTGAGCATATCTGGGATGCCTTGCGACGTGCTGTTCAGAAGAGATCTCCAGCCACTTGTACTCTTACGGATTTATTGACAGCAGTGCAGGTTTCATGATGTGAATTCCCTCCAGCAATACCTCAGACATTAGTTGAGTCCATGCCACATCGTGTAGCGGCACTTCTGCGAGCTCGCGGGGGCCTTACACGATATTAGACAGATATACCAGTTTCCTTGGCTTCTCAGTGTATTTAAAGAATGGAATCACGGAACCATCACAAACTGCCGTAATCTGTACTTACTGGTGGGCAACCAGTTTCGGCCAAGCGACCATCTCCGAGTCACGGATTAACAGTAAATCATATTGAGTAATAATGTATAAGATAATGGGTGCTTGTGTATGCGACAGATCTGCGACTGATAATAACTATGTATTTGACGGCAAAGAATCTTCCTTTTAACTCGACGTAGTGTTAATCCGTAACTTGAAGATGTTCACTTGATCGACACTGGCTGTCCAGGAACAAATACACATTACAGCGGCCTCTGGTGGTTCTGTGATGCCGTATCACAAATGCAGGAAAAAGATTTGTTTTTTTTTTTTGCAGCTGCTTGTTTGTAATCCTTGTACGCACTGAACGCAGAATATTGGTGAAGTGGGGTATGGCGCGGACAGTGGCGTATGGTGCGGAAATGTGGCAACTGCATCAATAATACCCTGAGACTAAAGAAGTCGTTTTGTATGGACTCCTCTTGCGATGTGCTACGGTGCAGGGGCGCTAGGTTTTCGATATGTACCAAGCCTGTACACATGCACCTGCAAATTGAAACTTGATTATATAATTCTTTTCGGAGGTGATATGAAATATTAAGACTACATCTCACATTTCTGTGTCCAATGGGGTCACGTAAGTGCTCCAACAGATTGTCGAGGAAAATTACAAGAAATATCAGGGCCAACAGTGTGCAGCACAGTTTACCACTATCAGAGGTCATATTACACTCGAATCAAAGGAAGAAAATTGATGCCTAGGTAACAGTGGCGGCCGGTTATCGTGTGCTAATATGCTACAGAACACCGTGAATATCATACTAGAATTATGCCATTTCCCTTCGAACGGGAGCTGGAAATCGCAATAAAATTACGCAATTTCTCTTCGAATGCCAGTGGGGAATCGCACTAAAGTTGCGCCATTTCTCTTCGAATATGTGCTGGTATCCAAATACAAAGGACAAAAATATGTTTGGTAGCACTCTGTCTGCGATAGTTAGAAACCAGTGTTGAGTGCTGAAACGATAGTCAGCTGCACTATGATCAACTCAGACAAAGGGCGCAGCTGTCTGTTTTCGAATGTGCATGCTCTTATCCGATGTCATCTTTTCTGGCAGTCAGAGTGCTATTGCTCACAGCACCAGGAGAGTATTTTTCTTTGAAGCCGCGTGTAGGTATGTGCGATTTTTGAGGAGCTGCAGTCATAACTGCGTAGTGGGTGAGTGGTTTAACGCACAGACTGGCAGTCCATTGACCCAGGTTCGCTTCCTGCTATTATCAACATTTCTTTTGATTTTATTTTATTCGTTGCAAAATTTAAATGTACTTAATTCAATTTATATATGTAAAATTAATATTTCCAATTTACACTGAAGCACCAAAGAAACTGGTATAGGCATCATATTCAAATACAGAAATATGTAATCAGGCAGAATACTGCGCTGCGATCGACAACGCCTATATAAGCCTATATAAGATAAGTGTCCAGCGCAATTGTTAGCTAGGTTATTGCTGCCACAATGGCAGGTTATGAAGATTCAAGTAAGTCTGAACGTAGTGTTACAGCCGGCGCACGAGCGATGGGACGCAGCATCTCCGAGGTGAAACATCAAACGTCCGACATCGCTGCGACTGGAAAAAGATGATGCAAAAACGGGACCAATGACGACTGAAGAGAATCGTTCAATGTCACAGAAGAGCAATACTTCCGCAAATTTCTGCAGATTTCACAGTGCTGACCCATCAACAAGTGTCAGCGTGCGATCTGTTCAACGAAACATCATCGGTAGGGGGCTTTCGGTGCCCGAGGCCCATTCGTGCACCCTTGATGCACGACACAAAACTTTACTCCTCGCCTGGGGCCGTCAGCACCAAAATTGGACTGTTGATGACTGGAAACATGTTGTCTGGTCGCACGAGTCTCGTTTCAAAGCGTATCGAGCGATTGGGCGTGTACAAGTATGGAGACAACCTCATGAATCCATGGACCCTGCATGGCAGCAGAGCTGTTGGAGGCTGCGGGCCGAGTGCTTTTGGAGTGATATGGGACTCCTGATACGTCTAGACACGACTCTGACAGGTGACACATAAGTAAGCATCCTGTCTAATCACCTGCATCTACTCATGTCCATTATACATTCCGACGGACTTGGGCAATTCCAACAGCACAATGCGACATACCCATACGTCCCGAATTGCCACAGAGCGGATCCAGTAGCAGTCTTGCGAGTTTAAACACCTCCGCTGGCCACCAAACTTACCAGAAATGAACCTTATTGAGCCCATCTGTGATGCCTTGCAACGTGCTTTCCAGAAGAGATCTCTACCCCCACGCATTCTTACGGATTTATGGACAGCCCTCAGGATTCATAGTGTCAGTTCCCTCCATCTGTATTTCAGACATTAGCCGAGTCCATGCCACGTCGTGCTGCGGCACTTCTGCGTGCTCGCGGGGGCCCTACACGATATTAGGCGGGTTGTAAAACGTGTATATTTTTATTGTCTATTGTCAAACCACAATTTATGAAAAGTGTTTATATTTTATTAATAGGATTAAGTAGGAATAATTAATATTTATCATTTTGGAAATGATTGTGGTAGCAGGGAATGTCCGCACCAAAGTATTGTTGGCGGGAGAAACCGCACTTTAGCGTTCGTAGGAAGTCAGTAGTAAGCGAGAAGTGAAGCGAGTCGGTAGCAGGTCTGAAGTGAGAGGTTGACAGGAGCGGTGTGACTGCCAGCCAACAGGCATGATTTACAAGAGATTCTAAACGGATGTATAGATACATCAGCTAACTATTGTCATAAGAGGAACTAATATTATTGAATTTTTTTTTTTTTGAGAAACTAAAGGCTACTGAAGATATGTTTGCGCAATGCTAGTTGTAAGATTATTGTAAAAAGTAAGTCCCATTTGAACGTTTGTAAAATCATTTCATTGCCAACAGTAAATATTTGAAGAAATGTTTTCAGAATAGAATTAATTTTCGGCAGCAATATTGCATTACTGATTACAATCCATCCCAAAAACCATCAACGTAAAACTTTGAAAAATTTTATTGTTGTCAAGAAAAAGTTTAACTATGAAATACGTAACTTCAGTCAAATTAATTAAAGAATAATGTCAGCTTTGCTATTAAAGAATAACGTCAGCTTTGGTAATAAATACAGCCACTTATTATGACAGCCCACCATCAGCTAACAGAGTAAGTATATCCATATCACAGTTCGATGTAGCAGTCATATGGCGATCCAGTAACAGCAAAAAAGGTAAGGAACAATTTTGGTTATTGCAGATAACTACTGAGGGCCACGACGACGACACATTGTATGTTTCGTCGAAATAATCACAGCAAATCACTTTTAATAAGCAGCAATTAAATTTGTATGTGAAGATTGCACTTATCATTACTGAGAAAGAGAATTAATTTGAAAGGGAAGATTTCATTTGTTATCATTAAGCAAGAGGTAGAAATCCTAAGGGAAGGTTTCAAAGGTTATTGTAGAAGGGAAGGTTGCGTAACAAAAGCGATATGGAGTAGACGGGAAGGTTTCAAGGTGTACCAGTTTCTTTGGCTCTTCAGCGTATACAGGGTGTTACAAAAAGGTACGGCCAAACTTTCAGGAAACATTCCTCAAACACAAATAAAGAAAAGATGTTATGTGGACATGTGCCTGGAAACGCTTAATTTCCATGTTAAAGCTCATTTTAGTTTCGTCAGTATGTACTGTACTTCCTCGATTCACCGCCAGTTGGCCCAATTGAAGGAAGGTAATGCTGGCTTCGGTGCTTGTGTTGACATGCGACTCATTGGTCTACAGTACTAGCATCAAGCACATCAATACGTAGCATCAACAGGTTAGTGTTCATCACGAACGTAGTTTTGCAGTCAGTGCAATGTTTACAAATGCGGAGTTGGCAGATGCCCATTTGATGTATGGATTAGCACGGGGCAATAGCCGTGGCGCGGTACGTTTGTATCGAGACAGATTTCCAGAACGAAGGTGTCCCGACAGGAAGACGTTCGAATCAACTGATCGGCGTCTTAGGGAGCACGGAACATTACAGCCTATGACTCGCGACTGGGGAAGACCTAGCACGACGAGGACACCTGCAATGGACGAGGCAATTCTTCGTGCAGTTGACGATAACCCTAATGTCAGCGTCAAAGAAGTTGCAGCTGTACAAGGTAACGTTGTCCACGTCACTGTACGGAGAGTGCTACGAGAGAACCAGTTGTTTCCGTACCATGTACAGCGTATGCAGGCACTATCAGCAGCTGATTGGCCATAACGGGTACACTTCTGCGAATGGTTCATCCAACAATGTGTCAATCCTCATTTCAGTGCAAATGTTCTCTTTACGGATGAGGCTTCATTCCAACGTGATCAAATTGTAAATTTTCACAATCAACATGTGTGGGCTGACGAGAATCCGCACGCAATTGTGCAATCACGTCATCAACACAGATTTCTGTGAACGTTTGGGCAGGCATTGTTGGTGATGTCTTGATTGGGCCCCATGTTCTTCCACCTACGCTCAATGGAGCACGTTATCATGATTTCATACGGGATACTCTACCTGTGCTGCTAGAACATGTGCCTTTACAAGTACGACACAACATGTGGTTCATGCACGACGGAGCTCCTGCACATTTCAGTCGAAGTGTTCGTACGCTTCTCAACAACAGATTCGGTGACCGATGGATTGGTAGAGGCGGACCAATTCCGTGGCCTCCACGCTCTCCTGACCTCAACCCTCTTGACTTTCATTTATGGGGGCATTTGAAAGCTCTTATCTACGCAACCCCGGTACGAAATGTAGAGACTCTTCGTGCTCGTATTGTGGACGGCTATGATACAATACGCCATTCTCCAGGGCTGCATGAGCGCATCAGGGATTCCATGCGACGGAGGGTGGATGCATGTATCCGCGCTAACGGAGGACATTTTGAACATTTCCTGTAACAAAGTGTTTGAAGTCACGCTGGTACGTTCTGCTGCTGTGTGTTTTCATTCCATGATTAATTTGATTTGAAGAGAAGTAATAAAATGAGCTCTCACATGGAAAATAAGCGTTTCCGGACACATGTCCACATAACATATTTTCTTTCTTTGTGTGTGAGGAATGTTTCCTGAAAGTTTGGCCGTACGTTTTTGTAACAACCTTTATACAAAGAAACGTTTAGAGGTGAGCACGGGTGCTTACCGAGCTCGACGTCCTGGTCGTCGGTGAGGAAGAGTATGATGTTGGGGCGGCGCTCCTTGTGCGGGGTCTGCGGCCCGCCGTGGGCGCGCGAGCGCCGCTGCTGCGCGAACAGGTCGTCGGGCCGGCGGCGCGCGCCGCTCACCGCCAACAGCGCCGCCAGCAGCGCCAGCACTAGGGGCAGGGGTCGTCGCATCCTCACTGGCCGGCTGTGCGTCTCGCCGTCACCGTCACCGCCACCTCACCGCCTCACTGCATCTGGAAACCGACACCCTCTTAGTTACTGCCGTATCTCCACGTAACAGTTACGTCTAGAGCTGCAAACCAGAAAGTTTACGAGAATACCGCGTAAAATGATTATGTATATTGTGGCTTAGCAACATATGACAAACCAGTATCGTCCGACCATTATACAGAAGACGGCCGAGATTATAATAAACTGCAACAATTTTAACGAAGATCAGAAGTACACATTTACTACAGGATGGGGAAAGGGGTAAGGAGTGTGGGTGTGGGGGGAGGGGAGTGGAGGAATTAGACATCGAACAGAAGAAGGACGCTTGACGCATTTAGTGAGGTGGGAGCGGCAGTTGCAAACGTCGCGCCAGCTGACGTCAGTTGGTGCCTACGGGAAATAAGGGGTCTGCAACGACTTGTGACGTTACACTAGATATCTTGTCCGACATACATCGCGAACGTTTCGCTACATTTGGGACCAGGTGGGAAATCAATATCTCAATGAAAAGGTACCCAATAAATTCCTTAACTTTACCAGAAATACCGAGAGCGTAACTCTCTTTAAACACGGCTACGAAGTAACAAAGTGGTCTCAAACAGTAACTCGCTTCCCAATTGAGAAGTTAGCTGCAACTCGTAAGACATGTAGTGCCGGCCGCGGTGGTCTAGCGGTTCTAGGCGCGCAGTCCGGAACCGCGCGACTGCTACGGTCGCAGGTTCGAATCCTGCATTGGGCATGGATGTGTGTGATGTCCTTAGGTTAGTTAGGTTTAAGTAGTTCTAAGTTCTAGGGGACTGATGACCACAGTAGTTAAGTCCCATAGTGCTCAGAGCCATTTGAACCATTTGAAGACATGTAGTGTCAGGTGCTGCGCCGTACGCCACGGGGCCCGGATATCTCGTTGGCTCCGGTCCCCCGGCGAGCCGGAGCTGCCCAATTCGCCTTCCAGCTCAAACGTCACTTCGCCCCTATTTGGAAGCATGCGGACGCTACTGCCGCGCCTGCATAGGCGGAACACTGTACCAACCCGAGCACTCAGGAGATTATTTACTCCTCATGACGACGGTGGAGCAAGCTGTCGAAAGCTCGAGTATTCCATTCGTAATGACGCCGTTTGAAACTCGAGGACGTTTATTCAGTCTGCGCAGTGCAAGAATCTTCACTCTCGAAACTCCGTCTCCGTATATCTCTTTATTATTCTTTGACGGTCATTAATCCACATTTAATATTACTGGTCTAGGACTGGCAAGTCTATCCACTGTAGCGGAGGCACGCTAAGTTTCTAAATGTCTCACTGAGCCGTGGTAAGAAATTGCTGTTTTGAAGAGCGCGCCGTAGCGCGTTGTGTGAAGCAGTCGCCCACCGTTCCTGGCGGTGGCGCCGCTGTGGTAATCGCAGCTTTAGTGTCTTCCTCTAGTTGGAAAGCGGAAAGGTTGCCTGTTCACGTGCATCTAAGGGGCGCTATGAGCTCTGTAGAGGTGAGACGGTCAGTCGAGGCGAGTCTAGTCAGTTGGTCAGCCGGCTCAGTGTGGGGCAGTCAGTGTTGTCTGTCGTCGGAGTGCGAGTATGTCTGTCGTGTGAATCAAACCTTAAGCCAGAAAATGAGAGTCTTGCCACTCCGCCAGTAACAGAACTCAGCTAGTGGTCGCCTGGTCGGGGCTGAGTTCCTACATCTGAGTCTGCCCGTTAGATCGCCAGTCTGCTCGAGTTGCTCGGGAACGATCATTGACGGTTGCATTAGTCGGTAGGTTGGTCGCGCATTGAGACACGAGATGACTTGTCCGCCTTGAGCGTCGGCGCATGTGAGGTCCCCACGTGAGTCCAGTGGGCAGCGCCGTAAAGAAAGGGGTAGTGGCTTCGCGGTTCACAAGAGAGCAACAGGAGCGGAACCACGACATTGGGCTGGCCCGGGCGAGCTGCGACGCCGTGCGACGGGAGATCGGCGCGCCTTCCTGCGTCCATTGAAGCTGCTGGCAGCGGACGGTTCGGGAGAGCGTTGAGGGTGCTGCGCCGGGTCTTCGCCAGAAATCGCAGTTTATTAGAAGTTAAGTGACTGGAGATACGTTGTTTCATTTACCTGTTAAATTCTACTCGTTTTATTGGTGAGATCACCAGCCGCTTTGTTTTGGGGCCGTCCCACCATTCTTCTCCGTTTGCCCACCCGCGGCAGGGTGGTTATTGTGAATTGGGTGGTCCGTTTTTCCCTTGTGGAATTGGGGAGGTGTAGAGCAATCTGAGGTTTGGGTTGTTTAGTAAACCCCCCCCCCCCCCCCACACTGTCAATCTGCCATACGTTAATAGCTGCCTCTGTCATGTTTGTCGGATTCGGTGTTAACGAATTTATTGCTTAAAGGCCGAATTCTTGAAATATGTTTCTATCTTGCTTATCATGTTGCGAGGTGGTATATGTGTAATGTGGAGCATGTTGTACATTTTATGCAAGTCTGAATTTTATGAGTTTTATTTAAATAATCATTTTAGGTTATAAGCTTGCCACCCTTCTACCGTAAGAGTCTTTTAAAAAAATAAACAAATTGCACTGTAGGTGTAAAATAATTTGAGAGTTGTACCATTTCCATTCCTCTTACGGGGTGCATAGTTTACATGTTTGTATGAGTTGTTAAAATTTTTGTTTAAAGTAATCTGGTGTGCTGCAGATTTGCACCAGTGTACTCTTTCAGAGATTGTTGTGAGCGGTCATGACAACGGCCGTGTTGAAAGGGAGCAGGCAAGCTTCTCAGCCCGAAGGCTCCTACTGTTAATATTGTTCTTGCCTCTAAATAAAACTGTAACTTGATATTTCGAGGGTGCTTTTCTGCTTATAATTTTAAGTATGTTTTGAAAAGGCTTTTAGGAATAAAATTCACATTTGTTAGATGATATTTCGAGTGTTTTGAAAAAGCTTTTAGGAATAAATTCACATTTTCTAGAAGCAATTTTCCATCAGTTACTTCCTGGCAACTACTTCCACGCTCACCTAGTGTGATTAAATGGGTCAATGTTCTTGTTGAATCGCCAGTAAATAAAGTAAATTATTTAAGAAAAGATTTTGAAAGTAAATGCACGGTTCACTGACTAGAATGCATTGGAATACGGTACTATAAATTTCACCACATAACGAGAGTTTCGCGAACGATTAGATGCAATAAGGGCGCGAAACAGATGTCGTTATTTTCAATTGCTAACAGGTTCCTTGTTTGCTAATAGCGTTTGATCGATGAAATATATGTTACCTGCAGGTGTCTTTTGTTTCTTGATACGCACTTTTGACAGTTTTCACGACGTGTACGTACGATAGAATTTCCGAAAACAGGTTTTGTGAGAAATATGTTGAGATCGGTAGATCTCTCCGGCACTCGAGAATTTGACCATACTAACAGAATCTTCTCACGAGCCGCTACTGCCGAGGACACTAAAGTATGGTGGGTTTACGCGAAAGAGATCAACACGAGCAAATGTGCTCTGCATCAACTGGACTTAAAATGACCCTGACGCACCTTATAGATACAGAAAATTGGAACTAACACACCGTGTTGGGTCTGGGAGTCAAGGCAGGCAGGTTGTAACAGTTTGGCGCTGCAGTCCGTCGCTAGTGCGTCTGCCTACTTGTGCGTGGATAGCGCGACTAGTGGCCGACACGCACTAGGGAAGGCGCACGTACCCGAGGCTGCGCGCTCTGCGTGGGAGAGGCACGCAGCCAGCGGACTGACAGTTGACTTTACGAGCACTCGTCGAGAGCGCCGGGTGCGACGGGCTGCCGACCCACAGGCGTGAGAGAGCGCCGCACTGTAGGCCCTGTATACTGCAAGCCGGATGGCGGAGTCGGTCGTAAACGTCTCGCAGTAATAATTTTTTCATAATACGGCGCCACAGTTATAATATATTTCTTTAAAGCCAGTACCGCCATTAGAAGTGCCGTTATCAAGTGTTTTAAGTGTTATGCAGTGCCTAAGATGGCATACTCTCGTATTTAAAATACACTATTAGACACATTGTCTCGCAGTAAGCCACTATCGCGGCCGCCTAGAAGTGGCAACACTTCGTTCTACTAGGTAGGCTGTACTTAAACGAGGCTTGGTGGGAACTACTCGACACCTAATACCTGCCAAAATTTGCTAGATCAGATTTTACTGCTAACATTCTTTAAGGACCTTTAGTACTAACCGAAAATACACTAGTTTTGGTCAGCAATGTAATTTTTATCTACTGTCTCAGTATTATGCGTTTCAGGACAATCCAGGGAAGTATGATACAGTCGCTGTTATATTGTATATACGTAAATGATCTGGCGGCCAGGTTGAGCAGCAATCTGCGGCTATTTGCTGATGGTGATATGGTGTACGGGAAGGTGTCGTCGTTGACTGACTAAAGGAGAATACAAGATGAACTGTAGAGAATTTCTAGTTGGCCTGATGAATGACAGATGGCTTTAAATGTAGAAGAATGTAAGTTAATGCAGATGAGTAGGAACAATAAACCCGTAATGTTCGAATACAGCGTTGGTAATGTGCTGTTTGACACAGCTACGTCGATTAAATATCTAAGAATAACGTTGCAAAGTAATATGAAATGGAATGAGCATATAAGGTTTGTTGTACGGAAGGCGAATGTCGACTTCGATTTATTGGGAGAATTTTAGTAAACGTGGTTCATATGTAAAGGACACCACACATAGGGCACCAGTGCGACCCATCGTTGAGTGCAGTTCGATTGTTTGGGATCCGTATCAGGCCGTATTAAAGGAAGACTGGAAGCAATTCAGAGGCTGGCTGCTCGGTTTGTTACTGCTATGTTCGAGCAACACGCAAATATCACAGATGTGCTTCGAAAACTCAAATGGGAATCACTGGAAAGAAGGCTAAGTTCTTTTCAAAGAACACAATTGAAAAAAAATTTAGAGAGCCGGCACTTAAGGCTGACTGCAGAACGATTCTGTTGCCGCCAACATACATTTCAAGATGAAGATGAGATCAGAGAGATTAGGGCCCGTATGGAGGCAAACAGGCAGTCGTTTATCCCTCGCTCTTTCTGCCAATGGAAAAGGAAAGAAGATGGCCATTAGTGGTACAGGGTACACGCCGCCACGAATCATACAGTGGCTTGCGGAGTAGTAGATCATCTGGTTTGTCAAAAACAGTGTACAATACCCTGCGGCCTCCTACTACCTTCTGAATCACCATTAGTGCCAGTTTCAAAGGGGGTAGTGTTACGGAAGGCAGTAGCAGGCCACAGGGTACTGTACTCTGTTTCTGACTATACTGTTAATTTCAACTTACAAATTTCACACCGTTATGTTGAGTCAGCCATGGTAATGCTATAATACGAGAGCTGGAACACGTAGATGGTTCAAATGGCTCTGAGCACTATGAGACTTAACATCTGAGGTCATCAGTCCCCTAGAACTAAGAACTACTTAAACCTAACTAACCTAAGGACATCACACACATCGATGCCCGAGGCAGCATTCGAACCTGCGACCGTAGCAGTCGCGCGGTACCGAACTGTAGCGCTTAGAACCGCTCGGCCACCGCTGCCGGCCGGAACACGTAGAGCATTATGTATACAGCAGTGGAATTATTTACACCGTTTTGTGATCTACAGCAATGAATAAAATATTATGACCAGTTTCCACAGTAAGACAGAATGTCTTCTAGTGGCGTTGTGTTCATGGCGCGGTAGGAAGGAAGATTAGGGTTTAACATTCCGTCAGTGTCACAGCAGACGTAGCACAAGCTCCGATTGTTTCGAGGATGAGGAAGGAAATCGGCCGTCCCCTATCAAAGGAACTATCCCAACATTTGCCTGGAGCGATTTAGGGTAATCACACAAAAGCTAAATTGGAATGGTCGAACGCGGATTCGAGCCGTCGTCCTTCAGAATGCGAGTTCCGACTACTAACCACTGCGCCACCTCGCTCGGTAGAGGTGCGACAAGGAAAGTATGAGGGGCGATCTGAAGCTAAAGGTACAAGGCCAATATACCTAGAGTTTCGTCCGTTCTAGAGAAATCGTAGTGTTTGGTAATTCTGATACATGCGACTGTCAACTGTGCAAAATTTCAGCGACGCACCACCTACAGCGCTAGTTGCAGGTAAACGCTAATGGCGACTCGTCTGGAAAACTGATCTTCCGAAGAAATCCGCACAGTTACTCGATTTCTGTGGACGAAACACGCTAACGCGGCTGAAATTCACCGGCAGCTGGTAGAGGTTTATGGAGAGTCTATTATGCCTCGTCAGCATGTTGCAGAATGGTGTCGAAAGTATGCGACCGGGTAGAGGAAACGTCACCGAAGAGGATTGCACTGGCCGACCGAACACGATGTAACGAATCTGAACATAGGTCGCATCGAGGAGCTGATTCAGGACAACAGGAGGACCACGTCTCAGCATATGACGGTAGAACTGCGAATGTCGTTCGGAAGTATTATTCACATTGTTCACGATATTGTGCAGTGCTGCAAAGTTTGTTCTCGATGGGTTCCATGGAATCTGACCCTCAAATCCAAGGAGAAGCACACGGGGATAAGGCTGCAACTTTTGCTATGGTTCTCTGCAGAACAGTTTTCTTCACGGCATTGTCAAGGGTAACGAAAAATGGGTCCACCGCTACAGCCCCGGAAATAAGTGGTCATCAGTTGAGTGGAAACACTCCTCCTTTCCAAAGACAAAGTGGTTTAACGTGACACCACATGTCGGAAAAGTGATGTCCGCAATGCTTTGTGACAGCGCGAGTGTTACACTCGTGGAGTTATTGGAAAGAGGAACACAGTGATCGCTGAGGGGTACTGCGAGATCCTGACACGACTGCGCGAAGCATTCAGGAGGAAACCGCCAGGACTTCTCACCGAAGGTGTTATCTTCCTTCACGACAGAGCGCGAACTCATCTGGCCAAGAGGACCACCATACTATTGAAGCACTTAAGCAGTTTAGCTGGGACACCATTGATCACCCTTCCTACAGCCCAAGCGACTTTCACCCTTTTCTGTGCGGCTGGTCCCGGCGGAGGTTCGAGTCCTCCTTCCGGCATGAGTGTGTGTGTTTGTCCTTAGGATAATTTAGGTTAAGTAGTGTGTAGGCTTAGGGACTGGTGACCTTAGCAGTTGAGTCCCATAAGATTTCACACACATTTGACCATTTTCACCCTTTTCCTAATTTGAAGGAGCATGTAGGTGATCGACGATTCTATTCAGACGAGGATGTGAAACATTTCGTGACAACACGGCTAAACACCCAAGGCAGGACTTTTACCAGGAGAGTATATTCAAACTCATTTCAAGAAGCGACATGCGCCTAAACCAACATGTAGGCTATGTCGAAAGACAACCTACTTTATGTCCCTTCAGTTGGCTGTACTCGTTGTATGAAATAAAATGTACACGCGTCACTGTAGGATTTGTGACATTATACTGCAGTGCCTGTGTTGGTTCGATGTACTCTGCAAATGTCCTGCATACATACATGTCTGAAGGACAGTGTACAGTACATCGAACCAACACAGGGACTGCAATATAACATTCCATACCTAAAAACAAGGTCGTGATTTTAATCACATGTCTCTCCCTGTACGAGATTCACAGTATCTGTACTAATACAGGGTGTAGACAAAACAATGAGATATGAAAGTTTGATCTGTGTGGGCAACGTCTTCGGATAGCCGAAGTGATGAAGGCGACAGCTCGCGTAAAGCCGGAAATCAGGGTTCGAGTTCCGGTCCGGCACAGATGTTCATTTGTCACCAATCAGTTGTGCAGCTACAGTTTCACCACATTTGCAAACGCAAAAATAATTCTTGCATTTGTGACCCTTGTTTCTGATTACCACTCATATATAAGAGGAACAGAGACGACTACAGCGGCGATATAGGCCGGAAACTCGTTCATGTGACTGAAAAGGAGCAGATTGTAATGCCCCAGCACGTAAGAAAGAGCATTTCGGAAACTGTGAAGCTCATTGGCTGTACGTGTAATACTGCCGGGAGCATCTGTTCAAAGAGCTTGAAGAGCGGTGAAACCACGAGTAAGGGGCGAGGCGTTGGACGTCCATGTCCCATCACAGAACGAAGTCGGGGCACTAGTTGTTATATAAAGCAGGACAAGCAGCGATCCGTGTCAGATCTGACGACAGAGTACAACGTTGGTGCCGGCACAAGTGTTTCGAGGCACAGTATTCCAGTGCAGATAGTCGAACATAGGGCTCCATCACATACGACCACCATGAGCTGACCCAACGACATCGTCAATTACGATTGCAGTGACCAGGGGGCAACTGAATGTGGACTGTGGATCAGTGGAAAGGTATCGTCTGGATGGATGTATCACGTTTCTTATTACACTTGATCATGGTCGTTTCCGGATACCCTTTGTCAAGGTGAACGGCTGCTGAAAACCTGCATAGCAACTCGGACGCAGGCTGATAGGCTGCTATGTGTGACTTTCATCTTGGCTTCCGTGGGACATATGGTGGGAATCAAACGCACAATTATAACTGTGGACTATGTGAATATTTCGGAACACCATCATCCCTTCATGGCTGATGGCTTCTCCGACGATGAAGGCATCTTGTAGAAGGATAACTGTCCAAGGGCAGAATCGAGCTATACTTGTGTC
This sequence comes from Schistocerca serialis cubense, assembly GCF_023864345.2. NCBI lineage: Eukaryota > Metazoa > Arthropoda > Insecta > Orthoptera > Acrididae > Schistocerca > Schistocerca serialis. Next base: position 690,261,580 of record NC_064639.1, read on the forward strand.
AAGAATATGATAGTACACTAACGTTGATGTCTTGGTCACCAAAGTCGCCTCATCTGAATCTGAAGGAACACATGTGGGACGTTAATGTGCACCAATTCTGCGCCCAAAAACAAGCGAAACCTGGTTTAAGGGAACCGCTGTGGGTGGACATCTGGTGCCACGTACCCCTGAAAAGCTACCAACGACCTATCGAATCCATACCTCCAGAATCGCTGCTATATTGAGTCCCATTGGTGGTTCAGTCGCTGTTAAGCAGGTAGTTATAATCTTTACGCTTATCAGAGTATTTTATCTCACTCATGTCCAGTTCTGACACGCATGCGTTATACAGTAAATGTTACGTCTGTGGGCCCTGAGGCGAAACAAGTTTTGTATGATTGCAACAGGTATGGAGGCGAGCAAGTGTGCCAGGGTTTTGCCCAGTTAACCACTACCAGCGTCACGTCACCATAACATGCCTGTGCTTAACATACAAAGGATTGCGTCATACTCTAAGAATGAAATTAAAAATTAAAAAAACTTTACCAAACTTCGTTAGTGTATGTTTTAAATACAGTAATATTAACACTGTAAGATCTCAGAATGATCAAATGAATATGTTAGGGCCGGCCGCTGTGACCGAGCTAATCTAGGCGCTTCAGTCCGGAACCACGCTGCTGCTACGGTCGCAGGTTCGAATCCTGCCTCAGGCATGGATGTGTGTGACGTCCTTAGGTTAGTTAGGTTTAAGTAGTTCTAAGTCTAGGGGACTGATGACCTCAGATGTTAAGTCCCATAGTGCTTGGAGCCATTTGAATATGTTAGGTTATTTTTTCTTAAGATCCTATATTTTCCCTAAGTGCTGCTCAATAATAAAATTACAAAGTTCAAAATTATTCAGAATTTTAAATGTGTATCACAATCAAAAGTTATAAGTCCCAACTTGATCAGAGCAATATTTTGGTCAAAATCGGCGTTTTTTATTCGAAATTGAAGGCGCTAAATACCTAAAAGATGAAAACTTTTGTGTAGCATCAGTTTCACGTACAAACATCAAATATGTGACATCAATAAGCTAACTCTATTAGTTTTCAAGTTATTTCCTAAAAACCAAACTTGGAACGGAGTATCATTCGTACGTATTTCTAGTAGAAAGTTCTAAGTAAGCACTCGATTACTTTCATGCAATAATACAACTGCACCAAGTTTCAAGACTTTATTGTAAATAAATAAGGGTGGTTACAAGTAATCTTAAAGAGGTAGTCAGAGGCCATGTTCTATTGTGGGATAAGTTTTAAAAATTCTAGCTGGTAAAGTTTAAATGCAGTCGAGCCGAAACATTTTCATTAACTAAAGCAAACTTAACTCTATTTGAATAAAAATCAAGAAGATCGTATACTGTTAAAAGACTGCACTGTTAATTACTACAAGTCCGAGGGAGATGCCATTTAGATACTGCTACCTGTGCCTAGAGCGGTTGACAACAGGTGTTCCGTTTGGCGGTTCACTGCGCCGCTACATGAACACAGTCAAAGAGCCAGTGGGGAGATACACTTCTCACCGAGATATCAATCTCTTCTCGTCAGTCCAAAGCCTGTTTGCATTGCGCCCCGGATGATGTCAGAGCTGGGTAGATTTGAATGCGTTTTCGGTAAAAGTAGCAAGTGAGCTCGCGCTAACTATAAATCTTCCCGGTCGCTTAGATTTCTTGGAAGTAACTGTTCGTGCGGCACCCGAAATTTTGACAAAATCGCGTGGCAAGTGGCGAGATTATTTTTCAGTTTTACGGCGAGCAGTTACTTTTGCTGATTAGAAGTCAGGAAAATATACTATTTTGCTTGAAACTTCCCACAGAAGTCGCCTCTGAACTGTTAACAGTGCCATTTACAATAGGGACGTTAGTTCCAATAAAATTTTTGTTCGTGTGAACTTTTACAGAATATATCACTCAGTTAAAACTCAAAACTTTTATTTATAATCACAGTTCCTCATCCCGCTGAGTAAATAGCAAGTAGGAACACTTTCTTTCAATAACCACAAAGAGTAATGTGAACTTACAGACGCCGGCCGCGGTGGTCTCGCGGTTCTAGGCGCGCAGTCCGCAACCGCGCGACTGCTTCGGTCGCAGGTTCGAATCCTGCCTCGGGCATGGATGTGTGTGATGTCCTTAGGTTAGTTAGGTTTAACTAGTTCTACGTTCTAGGGGACTGATGACCTAAGATGTTAAGTCATATAGTGCTCAGAGCCATTTGAACTTACAGACTGGAAATTATGGTGAGTATGTTCTCCATCGCTTTCTGGCTGACGGAAAAAATATTTTTCAGGCTCTTGTAGACGGCAAAGGTACGTGGAAAGCACACACAGACAATTTAAGTGTCTTTTCATAGAAACGTATCTACAATTTGGGTTATTACCCGCTGCCCTTTGGTGTTGTTTGAGAAGTACAGGTTGTGTGAAGACAAACTAATTTCATCTTCTTACATAACCTTCCATAGCCACGAAATAACAACGCTACACAGGACTGGACGCGGGCACATCTTATTCGATGATACGGCACAGAATCATACCTGACACTCTACACCGGGGCAGAAATTCTGCCGTAGAACACCCAAAAGATGGTATATGAAATTCTAATTTAGTCTGAAATTCAAAGAATTTTATTTACGGATTTTACAACTCAATGATGTTTGATAAAAAAAACAGAGTAGCAATATGTAGCGCACCACAACGATTCTTGAAAGTGGTTTCAGCTCTTTTCTCTCAAATGAATGTCACGAGAGAAGTACACCGTGATGCCAGTAGAAGGGTTCAGAGGTTTATGAATTAACTTCGCGCAGGGTTTTTAGCGTGCTACTGCCCAATAATGTATCATCAGAGTCGAAATTTGATTGGTTCATAGTTGTTTTTCTACTGTGATAGAGATCGAAGGTGATGAAAATGAACTGACTGCAGTCAGAATATGCAGAAGGCAGTGAATTTGGCTCTTACTGCTTTCTTCAGTAGAAAATTTCTTTTGTATTTGTCTTCGCTGATGATCCTCCAGTCCTGCGGTAGCAAACTCCCAAGAAGTGACTTACCGTGGTCTGCAGTTTCAAACATTGCTGTTGCTTGTAAACCAAGTGTTCACTTGCTCCTTCGCACTATTTACTGCACTGTGCAAATTTCTCACCTAATCTCGTTACAGCTGTGCGTGTACCGTTGGAATAATAATGCAAGAATATTATCTTTTCAATAACACTTGGTTTCAGGGACTGATGTATATTCGGGAAAACGTTGAACCAAATACGGGGCTTTGAAACATGTTGCAATTTAAACTGTCTCGTGTAAATGGCATGTTCTGATGTCATCAATTACACTGCGTTACGGAGTGTTTCCAAATCCGCAAAATAGACGGTTGATAAAGAGGGTGAAAGTTCATTCCTGCAATAGTTTATACTGCATTGACAATGTTATACATAGTCAGACGGTTCTGCATCTTCGTGGGAAATTAAACGCGAGTGCCACACCGATCACAAACACTTGCCTTTAGCTGTATTTAATCGTAAAATATTCGTAATAGTTGCAGTTTTACATGAGCACTTTTTGCATTGTTGAATAACAGTTTGAGGCAGATGCAAAATAACTGTAGAATGAACTGTTGTTGTTGTTGTGGTCTTCAGTCCTGAGACTGGTTTGATGCAGCTCTCCATGCTACTCTATCCTGTGCAAGCTTCTTCATCTCCCAGTACCTACTGCAGCCTACATCCTTCTGAATCTGCTTAGTATATTCATCTCTTGGTCTCCCTCTACGATTTTTACCCTCCACGCTGCCCTCCAATACTAAATTGGTGATCCCCTGATGCCTCAGAACATGTCCTACCAACCGATCCCTTCTTCTAGTCTAGTTGTGCCACAAACTTCTCTTCTCCTCAATCCTATTCAATACCTCCGCATTAGTTATATGATCTACCCATCTAATCTTCAGCATTCTTCTGTAGCACCACATTTCGAAAGCTTCTATGAATGAACTATAAAACAGTAATTTATCCTTGTTAGTAGCGGATGAGCTCCGTAGCTATGCACTGAATTACTTGGAGAAATACAATAACCAGCCACTTCTGCTGAATAGTTTTACAAACTGCAAGAGCCGGCCGATGTGGCCGAGCGGTTCTAGGCACTTCAGTCTGGAACCGCGCGACCGCTACGGTCGCAGGTTCGAATCCTGCCTCGGGCATGGATGTGTGTGATGTCCTTAGGTTAGTTAGGTTTAAGTAGTTCTAAGTTTTAGGGGACTGATGACCTCAGATGTTAAGTCCCATAGTGCTCAGAGCCATTTGAACAAACTGCAAGATGCTTTTCGGGCTTTGGCCCATCTCCAATCAGTGTAGTACGTTTATACTCGTATCTTGGTCAGTGAAGTGGTTTTATCGGCTTTATTTTGGGCGCGACCGCTGCCTTTTGTTGTGTAATATGTTGCTCCTTTTTCCATCTTTGTATAAGCAGCACAGATTTTACGTATACTTACACATCGATGCAGAGAACCATTCACGATGAGGTCGACATTGATTAGTTGCCATACTCAATTAACTGCAGGCACTTGAAGATTGAGGCCTTACCCAAAAAATCCTGCTATCCCCTTCCCTGGAAGAAGATATTATGCCCATACGGTCATAAATCTCATTTCCCTTCCTCAGGGGAGACGATCCGTGTACCGGCTGCTCCTAATACAGGCGGCAGGATGCGCGGATCGTGTTATGCTGATGGAAAACAAACATGTTTACGACCGGCCCGTGCCTAAATCGGGGGACCGAGTGGACCGCCTCCGGAGTTCCGGAATCTGGACCGGCGCGTCTGGAGCTCAGAACGGCCGGTGACGCCGCCCGGGGGCGCCTTCCGATGGATTCCCGGAGCTCTGTAACACGACCGGCTACTTCGGGACGTCCAGTGATTGCCGGAATCGGGCATTCTCGACGAAATGGAAAGCGGCATCGGTAGGCCGGCGCAGCGCGGGCTTCCTTGTAATCAGAAACCGTAAAGCGTGCTGGGGTAAAAATTACTTTGAAATTACAACGCGGTTTAAAATTCCCGAGGGCCGGGTAATAGCGCCTGCCGAGGGTGGCGCGCCTGCTGAATAATTCAGCGCCGCGACAGCCGGCAGGGCGGCGGAGCGCCTCACACAGCAACAGCAGCCAGCAGGTAGAGGCAGCGGCCGCAGCAACAGGCGGAGCAGCGGCGGCGGCCTCCTCTGTGACCAGACTAGCCCAACTCACGGCCTCCGCAATCAGATCCTCACATTCCGCTTAGGACAACACAGAGCAGCTTAGAGTGCTATTTGCACCCACGTCTATACTCCGTAAACCACCTTACGATGTCTGTCAGCCGGCCGCTGGTGGCCGAGCGGTTCTGGCGCTACAGTCTGGAACCGCGCGACCGCTACGGTCGCAGGTTCGAATCCTGCCTCGGGCATGGATGTGTGTGTTGTCCTTAGGTTAGTTAGGTTTAAGTAGTTCTAAGTTCTAGGGGACTTATGACCTCAGCAGTTGAGTCCCATAGTGCTCAGAGCCAACCATTTGATGTCTGTCAAAGTTCAGTTCGTATACCCCTCCTACGCCCCCCCCCCCGCCCCCCCCTTCCCCTATTTACTGTTCTAGTCGCGAAAGGTGCGCTGGAAGAAGGACTGTTGGTGAGCCCATGCGAGAGCTGTAATCTGCTGTTTCATAATTAGCTGTCGAATGAAATCTAATATTGTCTCAGTTATGTGACTGTGTGGTGTGTGTACTGTAAGACCTTCAGTACACGCACCATCAGATTATTTGACTTGTCGCTCTAATGAAGTAGGCGAGTGGCAGCAATATGTCTCGTGGTCTTATCGTGGCGTGTTTATCTTCTGCCGTTAGGTTAGACGATAGAAATACCACTTGCACGCTTACAGTAGCAAAATGACAGTGACCAACTTTAAACAGAACTTGATTAAATTTCAGACACATTTATTAAAATAATAACAAGCATAAAAATTACTTAACTTGGTTCTGGATGCTATTTACAATTGACAATCTGAAGTTCCTTTGGTATTCGTACGTTAATCTTATTCTCGCATATATCTCTGATACTTGACAAAAGTGTCTATACATTTATCTTCATGGCTATGTACAGGAATATGGTAATCTTATTGGGCGCAGACTGAAACTTGACTATAGACTGGTGCAGACAAATGCAGACTGGCTAATCGGAGGTCTGTACACTCGTTATAATACCTCGCGCGTTCATGTATCACTGCGCGAGTGTGATCTGCGAGGAGAAAAGGTTCTACGTTAGCAGCAATCTCATTAGCTGCGTTACATATTAACACGCGGATCGGCGGAAGCAGAATTTGGTCCGTCTCTATGGCAGCGCCATCTCGTAGTGCGGAGACGGACGAGCGCTGCGCCTGCACTGTTTAGCTTAGCGGGGCGCTCTCTAGTGGGAAAGTTGTGTACGCGCTGACTACGCGGAACTATAAACACAACAGACTGAATTTGTGATTTCCTGTCAGAGAGCTCACAGTTCGTAGTAATTGACAGAAAGCCATCGAGTAGAACAGAAGTGATTTCTGGCGTTCCCCAAGGTAGTGTTATCGGCCCTTTGCTGTTCCTTATCTATATTAACGACTTTGGAGACAATCTGAGCAGCCGTCTTAGATTGTTTGCAGATGATGCTGTCGTTTATCGACTAATAAAGTCATCAAAAGACCAAAAAAAAAACTGAAAAACGATTTGGAAAAGGTATCTGAATACTGCGAAAAATGGCAGTTGACCCAAAATACGAAAACTGTGAGGCCATCCATATGAGTGCTAAAAGGAACTCGTTAAACTTCGGTTACACGATAAATCAGTCTAACCTAAAAGCCGTGAATTCAACTAAATACTAGGTATTACAATTACGAACAACTTACATTGGAAGGAACACACAGAAAATGTTGTGGGGAAGGCTAACCAAAGACTGCGTTTTATTGGCAGGACACTTAGAAAATGTAACAGACCTACTAAGAAAACTGCCTACACTATGCTTGTCCGTCCTCTTTTGGAATACTGCTGCGCGATATGGGATCCTTACCAGATAGGACTGACGGAGTACATCGAAAAAGTTCAAAGAAAGGCAGCACGTTTTATATTATCGCGAAATATGGGAGAGAGTGTCACAGAAATGGTACAGGATTCGGGCTGGAAATCATTAAAAGAAAGGCGTTTCTCGTTGCGAAGGAATCTTCTCACGAAATTCCAGTCGTCAGCTTTCTCCTCCGAATGCGAAAATATTTTGTTGACACCAACCTACACAGAGAGGAACGATCACCACGATAAAATAAGGGAAATCAGAGTTCGTACGGAAAGATATAGGTGTTCATTCTTTCCGCGCGCTGTACGAGATTGGAATAATAGGGAATTGTGAAGGTGGTTCGATGAACCCTCTGCCAGGCACTTAAATGTGATTCGCACAGTATCCATGTAGATGTAGATGTTGATGTAGATGGAGCTGTCGAATGAAAACCGAACACCTGCCACAACAGAACCGTGGAATGGTTCCTTTGAAAAGTAATCACAACGCACGTTAAGATCATTGGGAGACGAGATGATCAATTCCTGCGCTGACGGAGCCACATCGTTCTTGCACTTTCTCGTCCGACTGAAACCGACATCCACGCGTGTCTTTCTTTAGCTCGCCGAAGATATGAAAATCGTTTGGTGAAGGACCCCAGCTGCACGGGAGATATTGCAGTGTTTCCCAATGAAATCGCTGAAGCCTAGTCTTCGACCTATTGGCAGTGTTGGGGCGGGCGTTATCGTGCAAGAGGATGATTCCGTCCGACAGCATTCCTAGGCGATTAGACTTTATTGCGCGTCGCAGTTTCTGAGGAGTGTCTTCATACTGCTGCGCACTGATTGTAGTTCCATGCTCGAGAAACTCATCGAGCAGAGAGCCCCTATAGTTGAAGAAGGCCATGATGACTTTTTCTCTTTGGCGGGGAAGATGTGGAATGTTTCCACTGCTGTGTTTGCCATTTGCCGTCGGGCTGTCGGAAAGCTGTTGGACGGAATCATCCTGTTGCACGATAACGCCCGCCCCTGCACAGCCAGTCAGACCAAGTCCACGCCTTAGCAATTAGGTAGGGAAACGATGCAACATCCCCCGATCACCGTTCAGCCCCGACCTTTCACTGTACGATTTTCACATCTTTTCCGACCTGAAGAGAGACATGCGTGTACGTCGGTTTCAGTCAGACGAGAAAATGCAGAAGTGGGTGTAGATGTGAGTCCTTTAGCGATCGAATGCGTTCTGTAAACCACGAATTGATCGTCTCGTCTCTGGGTGGAATAAATGTCTTAACGCGTGGGATGATTACTTTCGAATGGAACCATTTCATGGTTCCGTTGTGGCGAGTTTTCGGTATTCAGTTGACTGCCCCTCATAACTTCGTGATCGTTTCGCAAAATATCTCACTGGACAAAATATTGCGCGTAAAGGTAGAGGCTGTGACGCAAGTTCGTGACTGGGATATTGGGCTGACTGTAACTGAATTACAGCCTTTCTTTGTCGCGGCACTAGGAGGGAGACGGTGGCGAACCCATCCCCCCGGTCGCCTTTTACCCTGCGAAACATCTCCAGAACTCATTTGATAGCAGGATGAATGGACCTGAGTCCATCCTGAAGAGACTGGAACGAGGAAAAATTCTTGCCTCTACCCAAGATTGAACCGTGGATCTCCAGGATCTGAGTCTAGAGACCTACCCGAGAGACCATCACAACCACTGAGATAAAGCATCAGTCTTTTTAATGTTTGCAGCCATTCTTCCTGATATACATCCGCAGGATCTGAGTCTAGAGACCTACCCGAGAGACCATCACAACCACTGAGATAAAGCATCAGTCTTTTTAATGTTTGCAGCCATTCTTCCTGATATACATCCGCTTCTACCTTACTACTCTGCAGTTCACACTTAAACGTCTAGAAAAGGTTTTATCGAACTACCTTCGGAGTATTTCTCTAGCGTTTAAGTGTCGAAAAGCACGCTGGAAAAACGAAGACTTACACCTTTCCATGTGGGATCTGATGTCTTATTTTATTACGAATGTAATTTCTCACTATGCAGCTGGTCGTCAACAGAATATTTTCGCATTCGGAGGAGAAGGTTGTTGGTTGAAATTTCGTGAAAAGATCTCACCGCAACAAAACGCCTTTGTTTTAATGATTACCACCGAAACTCGTATATCATATCTGTGACTCTCTTTCCCCCCTATTTTGCAACAGTACAAAACGTGCTGCCCTTCTTTGAACCTTTCCGATGTCTTACGTCAATCCTAGCTGATGCGGATCCCGTAAAACAAGGTAATACTCCAGTAGAGGACAGACACTCGCAGGGTAGGCAGTCTCTTCAATGGATTTATTGCATTTTCTAATTGTTCTCCCAATAAAACGCTGTCTTTGTTTCTCCTTACACAAAACATAATCTATGTGATTGTTCCAATTTAATTTATTCGTAATTATAATCTCTGTCTATTTAGTTGCATTCACAGGTTTTAGATTTGCACGGTTTATCGTGCAACCGAAATTTAACGGAGTGCTTTTAGCACTCATGTGGATGACCTCAGACTTACATTTATCTTCTGATGACTTTAATAGATGCTACGTGACAACATCATAGGCAAAAAATCTAAGAGGGCTGCTGAGATTGTTTCCCAAATCATTTATATAGATTAGAAACAGAAGTTGGTCTATAACACTTCCTTGGGGAACCCTAGGTACCATTTCTGCTGTACTCGATTAATTTCTATGAATTACTACGAACTGTGATGCTGTTAGGGTTAGGCTAGGTTAGTGTTTTTTAACGTCCCGTCGACAACGAGGTCATTAGAGATGGAGCGCAAGCTCGGGGTTAGGGAAAGATGGGGAAGGAAATCGGCCGTGCCCTTTCAAAGGAACCATCCCGGCAGTTGCCTGAAACGATTTAGGGAAATCACGGAAAACCTAAATCAGGATGGCTGGAGACGGGATTGAACCGTCGTCCTCCCGAATACAAGTCCAGTGTGCCAACCACTGCACCACCTCGCTCGGTCTGTGATGCTGTTGCTACTTCAGTTATCTTTACCACGAAACGTCTTTTGCAAATGAATGTCCTTTTTGTTTCTAACCAAACATTTTTGCCTATTCATTCTAGGCATCAAAAGTGGTTTTCATTTTATTATTTTTTAAATGTGTCCGTTGGTTCTTCTACATTCACTACATGCACACGGCACCGATGTCCAAGTGGTAGTAGATCATAGGTACACATTTCTCCACACAGAACCTTTCCTGTTCCACACTGTGCATGAATTTGCTCGCTTTCTTACAAGGATTCAATGGTTGATTTCGAGCGCTATAGATAATGTACAATTGGTACCAGACCATCATGTGACTCCACTGCCGACGTAAGTCGCGCGCGCGGCGTGTGTGTGTGTGTGTGTGTGTGTGTGTGTGTGTGTGTGTGTGTGTGTGTGTGTGTGCGCGCACACTGAGCACAATCAACTAGTAAAATGGGAAGTAAGGAGCGTTAGGATGCGTCCACTACGATGCCTTGAATAAATTTGACCGATTTATTGGTGTGTCAACGTTGGCATTCCGCCAACTTTATAGGAGATGGCGTACCACTCTAACACAAATAACACGGCGTAAGAATAGTGAGCGTAAGAAGATCCTAACTGACAGGAATTTGAAGCAAATGTTGCAGGTAGATTAAGAAATCCGAAAATGTTCAAAGTGGAAGTGAAGAAAAAGTAAATTAATAAGCTCATAGGGCTAGTAAATCTTTTCTTTCTCATCTGTTTTTATAAACTGAATCAATACCCGAATTAAAAGTGGGATTCGGAAACGACTTTGCAGAAGCTCCTTAGGGCGGTACGTCTTATAGCACGCAAGAGAACACCATATGATTTGGATTACAACTTTCGCAAATGAAGCTTTTTATTTGTAATGTCTATGAATTAGGAGCAGGTCATTCAAGGGCAAAGTCAATAAGCACGGAAGGACTTCTTTCTTGCTGGTGATGGTTTACAAACGGGAGGAATGTGTGGTTTAAAAACTTTGCATTTTTGTGTTTTTCGAACTTACAACGCGTGTCTTTGTTTTTAAATATTTATGGAAATTGTAATAATGAGTCTGTACTTATTCTTAATCAGAAATTAATAGTTTCGAGGTCTGACTTGAAAAGTTTAAATACTTTTCACGGCGCTGATCGATCGTCGCACGGTAGTCAGAAAGCATGGCCTTCTTAGCAGCGCTCTGTCTATGATTTAACCTCATAGAGCGGACAGTAGACCCAGTTGTGTTGAAACCCCGAAACTGTGTTCTGTAATGCACCATGAGCCTCTGTAAGCACCGAGCGGCGAGGTGCAGGGACGAACAAGGCGTTCTTTTGGTCACGGCGATTATGCGGATGAAACACAAGACGACGGGGCGCGGCTCTTGACTACATGCAGCTGATTAACCTCCTCCTATTTCCACTTCGTGATGGCAGGATTTGTCTTCTGCTCTTGAGCAACCTAGAGATGAAAGAAAGCATTATCTCAGCTTTTTCGCCTCCCAGCTAGACGACATACCAAGAACAGAAAGTTACTTCATTCCCAACAATAAAAACTTCGATACCTCCTTCTTAACATAGAGTGAAAAGTCCACGGCCATGGATATTAACGCCGATCTCATATGGCGTTTACTAGAAAGATTGTAGACATCTGAAATGGCAGCGTCCAGTCACTTCTACCATTGTTCTTGCATGCCGGTCAGATACGATGATGCATTTCCTGGTCACTTCTATATTTTACGGTGGGGTTCAAATTCAGGGACTCCGAGGGACAGTCTCACTGGTCCTGAATGTTTCTCATGCCAAGCAATCACTTTTTAATCCGCTGGACGCGAGAAAGATCTTATTGGAGATTGAATTCATAACGTTACCATACTCGTCGTGAATAAATGCGAAACTTGGGTGCCTCGAAGCTCAGCGAAGGATTCATTCCGGCTTCACCCACAGAATTCCACAGAGCCTACTCGATACTGTATCACATTAAAAAAAAAATTCTTTATTCTTCAAACTACATGATACATGTTAACCCGCCGTCTAATACATTAGTGGGTCGTAATGTATATACTTATTTACAATGCTGCAGCTCATCTTAATTAGTTACTAGGAAAACTCGTTATTTCTATTCTCACTATGGGGATTTCTAATTTCTACTGGTGTCTTATTCTACATATTTCTTTTATTGCTACGTTCTTGGAGTTGATATTATTCTGTATCTACTACTTTGGTAACTACTGTACTCCACCTGCAGCGTTACAGGTGTGCATCACCTTTTGCACTCAGTCCTCCCAGAATGCTTCCTGAGGTCTCCTATGAACGTGGCAGCACAAACAACCCACACGAAGGCGGAATTCAGATTCGCGAGACCAGGTAACACGACAACTGAACACTAAAGGGCATTGGTTTTGTCTCTTCGCTTACAGTAAATGAGTAACATCCTGTGCAGGACATTCGAAAGGTGTCTTCGTGCATCAGCACTACGCGAGCCTGTGTGATGACGTTTCGCTCCAGAGTGTTCGTTCAATGTCGGACAGGAACAACTGAAGCTCTAAGAAGATCCTACACTATAGTGCTATCGAGTTCAGCCAGGAGCCGGGACAGAAGACGACGGTCTCAGTCCGTTACGACCGTCAATCTGTTCACCTATGACGTGGGTTCTTGTAGGCTGCGACGACTGATGGTTCAGATGGCGCTGAGCACTATGGGACTTAACATCAGGTCATCAGTCCCCTAGACTTAGAACTACTTAAACATAACTAAGCTAAGGACATCGCACACATCCATGCCCGAGGCTGGATTCGAACCAGGGACCGTAGCAGCAGCGCGGTTCCGGACTGAAGCACCTAAAACCGCTCGGTCACAGAGGCCGGCTCTGCGACGTCTGCCCGTGTCAGAAAAAGTATGGGATAGTAGCTAGCAATACACTGAGAAATCCGTCAAGTGGATTAGAAGTTGGCGTTTGTGTAGGGGTACCATATCAACAGGACATCGCGTTCTTTGGGTGACGGACATTCATTGGTAGATGCGGTGCTGACACTTCTTTCCGTTTGGGCACACATGCGGTCCAGTGGTAGTGCAAAAGGCGGGCAACCTTCCGTTATTTACCTGAATATGAGTTCTTCACTCCCCGCAAAATAATATCTTACTGAAATGAATTAAATTTCTGACTTCCTAATACACATTGAGATATATAAGCACGAGGGGGAGGGAACTTTCATTCTGAGTGCTCAAACGCAGTTTACCTCCAAAATACGACTCTGTCAAATGGTTCAAATGGCTTTGAGCACTATGGGACTTAACATCTAAGGTCATCAGTCCCCTAGAACTTAGAACTACTTAAACCTAACTAACCTAAGGACATCACACAACACCCAGTCATCACGAGGCAGAGAAAATCCCTGACCCGCCGGGAATCGAACCCGGGAACCCGGGCGCCGACTGTCACATAAGCATTTTAACCTACACTGAGGCGACAGAAGTGTTGGAATTCCGATATACCCGTACACAGATGGCGGTAGCATGGAGTACACAAGGTATAAAAGGGCGGTGCTCTGGCGGAGCTGTCATTTATATTCAGGTGAATCACACGTAAAGGTTTCCAATGTGATTACGGCTGCCGAGGGGAATTAACAGACTTTGAACACGGAATGGTAGTTGGAGTCACACGCATGAGACATTCCATTTCGGAAATTGCCAGGGAATTCAGTCTTCCGAGATCCACAGTGTCAAGAGCGTGCCGAGAATACAAAATTTAAGCATTACCTCACACCACGGTCAACGCAGTGGCTGACGGCTTTCACTTAACGAGCGAGAGCAGCGGCGGTTGCGAAGAGTTGTCATTGTTAACAGACAGCAACACTGCTTGAAATATCCGCAGATATCAATGTGAGACATACGACGAACGTGTTCGTTAGGACAGTGCTGCGAAATCTGGCAATAATGGGCTATGGCAACAGACGACTGACACGAGCGCATTTGCTGACAGCTACAATATCGCCTGCAGCGCCTCTCCTGGGCCCGTGACCGTAATAGACGACTGGAAAATCATGGCCTGATCAGATGAGCCCCAATTTCAGCTGTTAAGAGTTAACGGTAGGATTCGAGTGTGGCGCAAACCCCACTGAGCCATGGCCCAAGTTGTCAACAAGGCATTGTGCAAGCTGGCAGTGGCTCCATAATGGGGTGGGCTGTGTTTACAAGAAATGGCGTGAGTCCTCTGGCACAAATGAACAGATCATGGACTGGAAATGGCTATGTCCGACTACTTGGAGATCATTTGTAATGGTTAATGGACTCCATGTTCCAAACAGCGATGGAATTTTTATGGATGACAGTGCACCATGTTACCGGGCCACAGTTGTGTGCGATTGTTTAGAGGAACATTCTGGATAGTTCGAGCGAATGATTTGGCCACCCAGATCTCCCGACATGAATCACGTCCGAGATTTATGGGACACAATGCAGAGGTCAGTTCGTGCACAAAATATTGCACTTTCGCAATTGTTGACGGCAATAGAGACAGCATGGCTCAGTCAGTATTTCTGCAGGGGACTTCCAACGACTTCTTGAATCAATGCCACGTCGAGTTGCTGCACCAAGACGGGCGAAAGGAAGTTCGACAAGGTATTAGCTGGTATCCCATGATGTTTGTCACTCTAGTATGTACACTACTGGCCAATAAAATTGCTACACCAAGAAGAAATACAGGTGATAAACGGCTATTCATTGGACAAATATATTATACTAGAACCGATATATGATTACATTTTCACGCAATTTGGGTTCATAGATCCTGATAAATGAGTACCCAGAACAACCACCTCTGGCTGTAATAACGGCCTTGATACACCAGGGGCATTGAGTCAAACAGAGCTTGGATGGCGTGTACACGTACAGCTGCCCATGCAGCTTCAACACGACACCACAGTTCATCAAGAGTAGTGACTGGCGTATTGTGACGAGCCAGTTGCTCGGCCACCATTGCCAGACGTTTTCAGTTGGTGAGAGATCTGGAGAATGTGCTGGCCAGGGCAGCAGTCGAACATTTTCTGTATCCAGAAAGGTCCGAACAGGACCTGCAACATGCGGTCGTGCATTATCCTGCTGAAATGTAGGGTTTCGCAGGGATCGAATGAAGGGTCATAAGACATCTGAAATGTAACGACCAATGTTCAAAGTGCTGTCAATGCGAACAAGAGATGAGCGAGACGTATAACCAATGGCACCCCATACCATCACGCCAGGTGAAACGCCAGTATGGCGATGACGAATACACGCTTCCAATGTGCGTGCACCGTGATGTCGCCAAAGACTGATGTGACCATCATGATGCTGTGAACAGAAGTTGGATTCATCGGAAAAAATGACGTTTTGCCATTCGTGCACCCAGGTTCGTCGTTGAGTACACCACCGCAGGCGCTCCTGTCTGTGATGGAGCGTCAAGGGTAACCGCAGCCATGGTCTCCGAGGTGATAGTCCATGCTGCTGCAAACGTCGTCGAACTGTTCGTGCAGATGGTTGTTGTCTTGCAAACGTCCCCATCTGTTGACTCAGGGATCGAGACGTGGCTGCACGACCCGTTACAGCCGTGCGGATAAGATGCCTGTCATCTCGACTGATAGTGGTACGAGGCGGTTGGGATCCAGCACGGCGTTCCGTATTACCCTCCTGAACCCACCGACTCCATATTCTGCTGAGTCATTGTATCTCGACCAACGCGAGCAGCAGTGTCGCGACACGATAAACCGCAATCGCAATAGGCTACAATCCGACCTTTATCAAAGTCGGAAACGTGATGGTACGCATTTATCCTCCTTACACGAGGCATCACAACGTTTCACCAGGCAACGCCGGTGAACTGCTGTTTGTGTATGAGAAATCGGTTGGAAACTTACCTCATGTCACCACGTTGTAGGTGTCGCCACCGGCGCCAACCTCGTGTGAATGATCTGAAAAGCTAATCATTTGCATATCACAGCATCTTCCTCCTGTCGGTTAAATTTCCCGTCTGTAGCACGTCATGTTCGTGGAGTAGCAATTTTAATGGCCAGTGGTGTATTACACACTCCAGGTCCTGGACTGGCTTGGAAGATTGCTTTCACCTACATATGCTTAACTGGGAATTCTCTTACCCCAATGCTAAACTGATGGCACATGACTGAAAAAGCCGGCCGGAGTGGCCGAGCGGTTAAAGACGCTACAGTCTGGAACCGCACGACCGATACGGTCGCAGGTTCGAATCCTGCCTCGGGCATGGATGTGTGTGATGTCCTTAGGTTAGTTAGGTTTAAGTAGTTCTAAGTTCTAGGGGACTTATGACCACAGCAGTTGAGTCCCATAGTGCTCAGAGCCATTTGAACCACTGAAAAGAGTGACAGCTTTACAAAAACCGCCCTGCCCACTCTGGGTGAATACGAGAGTAACAACGCTCTAGTCCTGCAGGCAGTAATAAAGAGCGCTGTCGGGAGAGTCACTTTGCTGCCGCTAGTCGGAAGCTGGGAGGGACGAGCGGTGAAGAGAGCGAGGAGTACGGGCGTGCACGTGCCGCGGGCATGGCGAGCACGTGCGGCGGCCGCAAACACGGCGAGCAGCGCGGGCCGGCCTGCCAACTGCAAACAGGACGCGCACGGATTGCTCACGCCGCGCCGCGCCGCGCCGCACGTGTCGCCCCGTCCTGCCGGCCGCCACCGCCGCGCGGCACACGTGCTCCGCAACCGCACCGAGCGGCCAACACACGCGTGCTGCGTGGCGCGACGTGTCGTGTCTGCGGCGAGCGCCAGCAGCGCACGTGGCTTCGCTCCACAGTGAACCTACCACACCCGTCCTGCGGCTTCTATGAGGGTTGTGTGCCGAGTGGTCCGTTTACATCAGAATGACGTAAAGAGCTATTTGGGGCAAGTTTATATGCTGTGTCCGCTACTGAGATTTGCCTATCTATTATTATTTTTCTTACGGCTTTACCAGTGCAAGTGCGGTATTGACATCGTAAATTTACATAACATAACATATAAAAACAAATATACATATACACACATACATAATAATATGTATGTTATGCTGGCACCAGATTTTACGAGGAAGCTGCATTCCTGGGAGTAATTGTGGTTCCTCTCTTTTGAGCCCAACCCGACATATACCTATGGAAGATCGGGGAAAACCACCGTTCAGGTCGTGTTGTCGGCGGGGCCGGGAGGTGCTTGCGCCTGATGTACTCTACTAGGAGCCTTGTAGGCTCAACACAAACCGTTAGGGTCATTACCTTTATTACTATTACCATTTCATCAGCAACTTTGAGCCAAGCACAAAATCAATTACCTCTCTATTGTATATCGTAAATAGTTTAGCATGCTGGACATGGAGGTCTTAGTATTAGTTTCCAGCTTTAACGTACCCTAATCTCTTCTAGTTAAGTTAGTTTTTAGGATGGTAGATGTTAAAGGCATGGTGAGCGATGGCCAGCGTCTTGAGAGTCATTCCAAGATCCGGGCCGCCGCCCACAACCAGGTGACGGGCAATATTATACCTAATCAAAATATCCACGGGTGTGCTGCCGGTCTATAGTGTCCAACGGGCACAATATTTCGGCGATCATACATGTCGCCATCATCAGGTGAACTGACGGACTGAGCTCCTGTGAACGTGCCGGCATGGAGATCCGTACGCTATGGCTGCTCAGAGGAAACTGGGTTCGGTCGCGCCGGCGGCCGATTTAAATACCCTCCATCCGCGGCGCGCTCCCTCCGCCGTCCGCGGCCCGCGCCACGGTCGGTGTGATGGCTCTGTCCGCCGTGGTCGTCACAACTATACGTTTGCTCGATTTACTCTTGATTAACCCAATCGCTGGTTCCCAAGCCTTGCTAAGATTATAGCCACAGTCACGGTTTATGAGGTCGTCATGGGTGCGAATTTCGATGGCCTCTCTAACAACGCTGTCCCAGTATCTCGACGTCTGTACCAGAATCCTCGTGCGATCATACTCCATGGCGTGATTTTCCGACAAACAATGTTCAGCGACCGCCGACTTGCTCGGATACATCAGTCGAGTGTGCCTCTGGTGTTCACGGCATCGTCTGACCAATATACGACTTGCCACATTGACACGGAATCTGGTACACGCCGGCCTTCCTCAAACCGAGGTCATCTTTGGCGCTCCCCACCAGTGCACGAGTTTTATTTGGAGGACAAAACACAATTCCGACCCGGTGTTTCTTCAGAATGCGGACGATTTTCCCCGAGAGTGCGCCTGTGTATGGAATAAATGCAGTGCCTACCTCCTCCCTCGTGACTTCATCCATCTCAACAGGTTGTGCTGCAGTGGTTGGGCGGAGAGCACGTTGAATCTGCCACTCTGAGTACCCATTTTTTCGAAATACAGTTCTCAGATGTTCCAATTCCTGGGGTAGACTCTCTGCGTCAGAGATAGTGCGCGCCCTATGTACTAGAGTTTTAAGTACCCCATTCCTCTGTGAAGGGTGGGGGCAGCTGTCTGCGTGCAAATACAGATCAGTGTGCGTTGTCTTCCGATACACCCCATGACCTAGGGTGCCGTCAGCCCTTCTCTTGACCAAGACGTCAAGGAAAGGTAATTTACCCTCCATTTCAGTCTCCATAGTGAATTTGATGTTGGGGTGTATGGAGTTTAGATGTCTAAGGAAGTCAAGGAGTTTATCCATACCATGTGGCCAGATGACGAATGTGTCGTCCACGTAACGGAAAAAGCAAGTAGGTTTCCATTCGGATAACGACAGGGCTTCCTCCTCGAAGTTCTCCATGTACAAATTCGCTACCACCCGCGAGAGTGGGCTACCCATGGCGACTCCCTCCGTTTGTTCTTAGTATTCTTCGTTAAAATGAAAATACGTGGAAATCAAGACATGCCTAAAAAGTTCAGTGGTCTTCTCGTCAAACTTCTGACCAACCAATTCTAGTGACTCTCACAGGGGTACCCTCGTAAACAAGGAAACGACGTCAAAACTCACCATGATATCTGACTCATCCAACCTGAAGCTATCAAGGCGTTTAACAAAATCCACGGAATTACGGATGTGATGAGGGCATTTACCCACATAAGGACTTAATATTCCCGTCAGGCATTTGGCCAACAAATATGTAGGTGCCCTGATGTTGCTGACAATGGGGCGTAATGGTACCCCCTCTTTGTGAACCTTCGGGAGTCCATATAGTCTAGGCGGTACCGGACCTTGAGGTAACAATTTCTTAGCGTCACCCTCCGGTAAATCTGCGTCCTTTAGAAGCGCCCTCGTCTTGTTCTTCTCCACCTTCTTTGTAGGGTCAACGCTGATCTTCCGGTGCACTGGTGGGGAGCGCCAAACATGACCTCGGTTTGAGGAAGGCCGGCGTGTACCAGATTCCGTGTCAATGTGGCAAGTCGTATATTGGTCAGACGATGCGTACCGTCGAGGATCGATGCCGTAAACATCAGAGGCACACTCGACTGATGTATCCGAGCAAGTCGGCGGACGCTGAACATTGTTTGTCGGAAAATCACGCCATGGAGTATGACCGCACGAGGATTCTGGTACAGACGTCGAGAGACAGCGCTGTTAGAGAGGCCATCGAAATTCGCACCAATGACGACCTCATAAACCGTGACTGTGGCTATAATCTTAGCAAGGCTTGGGAACCAGCGATTGGGTTACTCAAGAGTAAATCGAGCAAACGTATAGTTGTGACGACCACGGCGGGCAGAGCTATCACACCGACATCATCTCAGACGCCGTCGCAATCTGTTCCACCGCGCGACCGTGGCGCGGGCCGCGGACGGCGGACGGCGGAGGGAGCGCGCCGCGGGCGGAGGGTATTTAAATCGGCCGCCGGCGCGACCGAACCCAGTTCCCTCTGAGCAGCCATAGCGTACGGATCTCCGTGCCGGCACGTTCACAGGAGCTCAGTCCGTCAATTCACCTGATGATGGCGACATGTATGATCGCGGAAATATTGTGCCCGTTGGACACTATAGACCGGCAGCACGCCCGTGGATATTTTGATTATCAAATACGCCGGGAGAAACTCAAGAATCATTATATTATACCTCTCTCTTCTCTATTCAATTCCCTTCCTTCCTTCTTTCTAAATATTTAATTCCGTTATGTTTATTAATATCTCACTTGATTTTGTATTAGTTATAATTTTTTCTAATGCTGCACAAAAGAAAGAGATATGAAATGGATGTAAACAAATAGAGCCCGCCTCCACGTGGCGGGACACGGGCAACAGTGTGAGTGAGGACGGGAGCCGGTGTGGTGTTACTTTCAGATACCCCGGACCCAGTCACAGCGGCTAAGTGGCAACATACGACTTACCATTAGACGGTGGGTCATAAAAAATAAGCAGCTAGTGAAAAAAAAAGTCCTGGGAGTTGTTGGCTGGGGTCCTCTATATTGTGTCGGTTAATGTCACTATTGTTCCACTTGGTTTTCCAGTATTTGTGGCAGTCATCGGTATTTCCTTGGGCATGTGTTCTGTCTACCCATACTGACGCTCTTGATTTAAGGCGATATCGACAGCGGTCATCTAGTACTTGGTGTATCGGTAGTACTCTTGCCTTATCTGCATGATTTATTGTTTGCCATTCCTGAATTGTTGCCTGCTGTCTACGGCTTTCAGGCGGAGTGATGTTTGAGAGAACATGTAGCCATTCTAGAGGTGTTGACTTTAGTGTCCCTGTTATTGTCCTCATGGCTTCGTTGATCTGGGCGTCAATCTTCTTTACATGGGCACTCCTACTCCACACAGGGGCACAGTACTCTGCCACGGAATAGACGTGTGATATTGATGCAACACGTAGTGTATTTGGATCCGCTCCCCATGTGGTACCTGCTAATCTCTGGATGATGTTATTTCGGGTTTTCAATTTCTGGCTAGTTAGTTCCACGTGTTTCTTGAATGTAAGTGAACTGTCAAGAGTTATTTGTTATGTTTAATTCGTTTTCCGCAGAAAGTAATATTTAGTTATCTGTCTGCTAGTCTGTTATTTAAATGGAAGGCGCAGGTCTCTGTTTTATTTGGGTTCAGGCACAATCTCCATTTTTTGTAGTACTGGTTTAGTACTTCTAGGTCAGCAGTTAGAGTTCTTTCACCATCTGCTAGCCATTTGCTTTGAGTAGCTATAGCCATGTCATCAGCGTAGCAAAACTTACTTGACTCAGTGTCTATCATGTCACTGATGTAAACATTAAAAAGCAGTGGAGCCAATACAAATCCTTGGGGGAGTCCGTTTTTTATTCTTTTTGACTTGCTGATTTGTGACCCCAGGTTTACTTTGAAATATCGGACTTTTAGCATTTTTTCCAACAGGTTTGTCAATTTCAAGCATGGAATCATGTTGGCAAATTTCAGGATACCTTATCATAAGCTGCACTGAGGTCGACAAAGACTGCTGAGTTTTCAACCCTTTTAGGAATCCCGATTCTATGTATGATGTGAGGGCTAATACTTGTTCGCAGCAACTTCGATTAGTTCTGAATCCGTCTTGTTCGTGAGGCAGGTGTTTGTCTATCGTTGGGTATATCCTATTGTAGATGAGTCTCTCCAGCAACTCATAGCAAATGCTCAATAATGCTATTGGGCGGTAGTTTGCAGGGTTTTCACTAGATTTCCCTGGTTTAAGGACCTTCGGGATATCTCCAGTTTTTAGTATGTCATTGAAGTAGTCTTTAAACCAGGTTCTTGCTATTGGTCCCAGATTTTTTATAAATTCAGGAAATATATTATCAGCTCTAGCTGCTTTCCGTAGTTTGAGGGTTTTTATATCTTTGTTTACCTCCCTGGTAGTAAAAGGTTTTGAAAACTGCCTGTTTTCTTGTAGGGTGCTCTTTACTTTGCCTATGTTTATTTCAGATAGCAATGATTCCAGCCCCCGCTAATAGTGTAGAATCCCTAATTACCAACTCCTGTGGATAAACTTACGTAGTGTTCTTTGTTTTCCAGACTTGCTGGTCTACGAATTCATAATTTTGTTTGAAGTGTCTTTAATGTCTTTAACTTTACGAAATACAATATCTTTGCAGGATATTTGTTTATTTGGCTTTCAGGTACAAACAACGAATCAAAGAAGATGCACAGCACAAACGCGGATACATCAGTGCTGCCACCATCACATTAGAGGGAAAAATGCAGCGCCTTCTTGAAAATAAGCACATCTGTTCGCTATAACAGTCGAAACCGGGGCAAGACTCTGATTGCCTTCAGCTGAGGCCACTGTTTTTATTCTGGTGGCTTCTGACGACTTTCCCATGGCGACAAAAAGCCCTATATCACAATTACGTCTCTTATTAAATTTCATATAATTTTAACCTATGCTGGTGGTCGACTATGAGGGCCAGTCAAATGAAAATCAAACACCCGTCACAAAGGGCCTTGGCGTGGTTCCACTCAAAAGTAATCACTGGACAGGTTAAGACATTCCTTCCATAGGAATAGGACACTACAAATTCCTGTCTCGTAGAACGCTGTCGGCCGCTGACGCATCCACCACCGCACCCACTCATGCACTTTCTCTTCCGACTCAAGCCGACGTCTACGCATGTCTTTGTTCAGATCGCCAAATATGAGATAGTCACAGGGTAAAAGATCCAGGCTGTGCGGAGGACGTCGCAGTCTCTCCCAACCAAATCGCTGAAGCGCAGCCTTCCTGTGATTGGTTGTGTGGGGGCGGCCGCTATCGTACAACAGGATCGTCCTGTCCGGTAGCATTACGATAGCCCAAGGGCAGACGGCAAAGCCAACAATCGTAACATCATACATCTCCACCCCCGAAGAAACCGAATGCTGTTCAGAGACGTTTCAGTGAAGTCATGACACTTCGCAGATACTGTGACGCGTCATGAAGCAAAAACACCAAGGAATGCTATCGGACAGATTCATCCTGTTGCACGATAACACCCGCTCCCACACTACCAATGGGAGGAAGGCTACGATTCAGCGATTTGGTTGGGAGAGACTGCAGCGTCCTCTGTACAGCCCCGATCTTTCGCCGTGTGATTTTCACATCTTTGTCGACCTGAAGAAAAATGTGAGTGGCCGTCGATTTCAGTCCGACGAGGATGTGCGTCTACGTGCGATGGTGGATCCGACAGTGCCCGTCCGCGTTTTACGAAACCGAAATTGATCGACCTCTCAGGGGGATAAATGTCTTAACGAGTGTAGTAATTAATTTTGAACGGAACCGTCCTATGGTCCTGTCGTTGCGGATGTTCGGTTTTCATCTGATTGCCCCTTGTACATAGGTAATTCCTTACATCTAAATGACATTTGGAGTCCCTCACATATTGCTGGTTCTGCTCACGTCCAAATCGTGTTTATAACATACAGGGTGTCCCGGGAGGAATGGTCAACATTCAGGGATGTGGCAGGAACTATCATTCGAAGGAAAAATGTCTTCTGTAGTTGGGCTCTAAAATACTTACCTTAAGAGCTAAGAGCATTTGCTCAGTGGAAGAAATGTGTTTCTCAGTTGTGAAGATGAACAAGTGCACACACCTCTTAAGGTATTGACTTTTGACGTCATGTTTATACACTATTTTTTCTTGTTTTCGTCGATACTATCTTCTCATAAAATATGGAAAGCAAACAACTTGCACTAGAAGAGCTATGTTTCACATTATCGAAGATGAAGAAGTGTTCATGGCTCTTAAGGCACACATTTTAGAGCCCGTGTTTAACAGATTTTTTTTTTAATCATCGTTCCTGTCATATCCTTGAGTGTTGATCACTTCTTCTGGCACAACCTGTGTTGATTGAACGTGGTTGATAGGGAGCTCGAACCGCAAAAAGTCGAATAAAAACAGAACTTACTACAAAAGTGCCAAAATAAAAATAACACAATCTTACTGTCACATGTATCAAACGATTTAAATTGATCCGAGTATTACGGAACTGAAAATGGATACTTTAGACAGAGAATTAGGAGAGTCACGCATGTATCTGCATGGATGTTCAAATCAATTAATAGTAATTAAAACATCGTCTTTTAAATAAAACTATATATCAGACAAGGGATACTTTGATTTCGTGCTTTGATTAAAATCAATTGCTTCGAAAGATATTTATAAAGAAATTTCAAAATTAAGATGAGCAGCAGCGTTCTCGTACTAGGAGGCTCTGCAGAGATGCTGCTTGGAAGCTATCTGACACAAAACCTGTTCTGTCTCTGTAAGACGTCGTTTTGTCTTCCATTACATGTCGGCAGAGCTGGGGACGTTTTCTAAAATCAACCAATTACGGAAATTTGAAACACATAAAGAGACATAAAGGGTTTTGTAAATATAAGATCGATAAGCAAAGAGGCGGATAAATGCAACCAGTTTTATGTAATGGCCGGAAGGTCTTACCTTACTACAGAAATAATATTTATTAAGAGAAAATTTGGGTTATAATGAAAACTAGGGCTTCCGTCTGAAACAATCGGTTGGATGCTGATCGGGAGCTTGCAGTCTATGTAGCAGGATGGTCCCTTCGAAAGGGCACGGTAAAATTGCTTCTCCATCCTTTCCTAACCCGAGCTTGTGCTCCCTCTCGAATTATCTCGTTGTCGGCGGGACGTTAAACACTAATTTCTTCCTCCTCCTCCTCTTCCTCTTCTTGCAATCTATGTTACGCCGGCAAAAAGTGGAGATAACTGAATAGAACTACACTACGTGAAGTGGAAACGTGAAGGGACGCGTACTGCACGGGCCGACCTCGTCTGTTGACTGACAGAGACCGCCAACAGTTGAAGAGGGTTGTAATGTGCAATAGGCAGACATCTGTCTAGACCATCAAACAGGAATTCCAAACTGCGTGAGGATCCACTGCAAGTACTATGACAGTTAGGCGGGAGTGAGAATACTTGGATTTGACGGTCGAGCGGCTGCTCATAAGCCACACATCACGCCGGTAAATGCCAAATTACGCCTCGCTTGGTGTAAGGAGCGTAAACATTAGACGACTTAACAGTGGAAAAACGTTGTGTGGAGTGACAAATCACGGTACACAATGTGGGTATCCGATGACACGGTGTCAGTATGGCGAATGCCCGGTTAACGTCATCTGCCAGCGTGTGTAGTGCCAACAGTAAAATTCGGAGTCGGTGATGTTATGGTGTGATCGCGTTTTTCATGGAGGGGGCTTGCACCACTTGTCGTTTTGCGTGGCACTGTCACAACACAGGCCTACATTGATGTTTTAAGCATCTTCTTGCTTCCCACTATTGAAGAGCAATTCGGGGATGGCGACTGTATCTTTAGACACGATCGAGCACCTGTTCATAATGCACGGCCTGTGGCGGACTGGTCACACGACAATAACATATCCGTAATGGACTGACCTGCACAGAGTCCTGAGTTGAATGCTACAGAACACCTTTACGATGTTTTGGAACGCCGACTTCGTGCCAGGCCTCACCGACCGACATCGGTACCTCTCTTCAGTGCAGCACTCCGTGAATAATGGACTGCCATTCCCCAAGAAACCTTCCAGCACCTGACTGAACATATGCCTGCGAGAGTGGAAGCTGTTATCCAGGCTAAGGGTGGGCCAACACCATACTGAATTCCAGCACTACCGATGGAGGACGCCACGAACTTCGTCATTTTCAGCCGGGTGTCCGGATACTTTTGATCACATAGTATACATCTCACCACGACGTACGTGTTCGAATGTGATTGCATAAATAATGTTATAAAATTTCTCTGTTTCAGAGGTACACTATACCTGTTACTCACTTTATTACGATGATCTCCTACTTGTTACGCGGTTCGTGATGCGATGGAGCTATCTGTTCGAAATTCGCTCTCTACTGGCGTACTTCGAAGAAACGATGTGTATAAATTGCGGGAAAGCTAGATGTGAGCTGGGGGAAGGGGGTGTCGGTGGACTGTGAACGGTATACAAGAAGTGATCAAAAATACGGTGAATAGATTTATTAGAAACAAAGTAACAAGCTTACGTGCAGTTTGATTTCAAAGTGCTGTCCTTGGCTTGTTGGCTAGGAATGCAGTTATCCCAGCGTTGGATCCACGACTGGAAGCATTTCTGGAAGGTTTCTTTTGGAAGGGCGTTTAGCTGCTCCGTCGTGACCCTCTCAATGTCAGAAATGGTGTGAACACATTTTTCTTTAAGCACAGTTTTAATCGTTTGGAAGAGCCATAAGTCGCATCTAGTGAGTAAGTGGATGTGGACAGACAGGAACACTTTTTCCGGCCAAAAACTAGCAAATCAAAGTCAGTGATTTATTCTTCGGCTCTCTTCCTTTGTACATCGTTTAGTAAATGTTGCAGTACGTTCTTTTAAAATTGGGTATTTACAGTTGTTCCCCATGGAAAGAACTCTTCATCGCTGTATGCCCTCAATGTACAATCTGATTTAGACTGACGTGTCTTTTTGGGACGAGAAGATTCACTGGTTTTCCATTGGCAAGTCTAAATTTTCGTTTCAGGATGACACCCTATTAGACACAAGTTTCATCTCCAGCTACAATGTTTGACATGGAGTCCGGATCTGAAAGAAGACGATCCATCAGCTCCACACAAACTGACTCACGATTTTCCTTCTGTTCATCACTCAAATGTCTGGCAACAAATTTTGGACTCATCGTCTCATTTGCAAGTTATCTGTTAAAATGCTTTGCATGAATCAGTACGAGATGCTAAGTTCTTCGGTGCGGTTTCGAATAGTTATTCGCCTGTTTGAACCAACATTTTATGCCACTTTTCGCAAGTTTTATTCTGTTTTTGTTGCTTGTCTTCTACAGACGCATTTCCGCTTTGAAATTACTCATACAATTTGTAAAAATTCTTCAGAGTTGTATCATTATCGCCGTACACCAATTTCAACATTTCATGACATTCTTCGGCACTTTTTTACAAATTGAACTTAAAGTTCAAACGTTGTTCGAAATCCATGATGCACAACAGACGCTGTAAACACAACCTCATTCTAGTGTCTCTGGACGCTGACCGGCAAGTCAGAACGTGTTCCAACTCGACGCTGTCTCTCTCAACCGATCAGGTTATCGGAGAAATTATGTCATGTAATTGTAGAGACAGTAGTTTCTACAAAAGAATTCATTGATCACAGCTCGTATGTAAGAAGGGTAAAACATACCACGAGATCAAAATGCAGCGCCCTCAACTTTTCAGTAAAAAATTGTTCCTAGGTCACAACACTTATTTTTCGACTCAGTACACTTTTTCTAGAATACTGCCATTCCAGCGACATCGAAACAGACCCACAGAGTAAGCAAAGGAGTAGGTAAGAGTTCAATTGCATTTGCTTACGTTGGCGGCCCCCTGGGAGCCTACAGTCATCGCCTTCCTGCAGTTTGGAATAAGTTTCTAACTATGCGAACTGCCATCCACAAATGGCATCACGGAGCTAAGGCTTGAAATAGCGAACAGGCTCCCTTGCCATTCTCACGGCACGTTCACCAGAGAGCTGATAAAAGAACGCGAGCGTCGGAAAGGCCGGAGCGGCGAGCCCTCCTTTTAGAGCCATTCGCCGTCCCTATTAAGGCCCTCGATTGCCGGTGCCAGTTTCCCTGTTAGGCGGCTTGCAGTGCGACTGGCGTGACGTGTCGTCCGGAGGGGGGAGGGGGGGGGGCGAGGGCAACCCATCTCTAGCGTGCGACTGCATACCGCCCTGCACACGATGCATCGCGTGCTGACTTGGAAATAAATGAAGGATTGCAATATTTAATCTACTGACAAAATGATATTTTCGTGTGATCCTCAATGGCGGCCGGCCGGTGTGGCCGAGCGGTTCTAGGCGCTTCAGTCTGGAACCGCGCGACCGCTACGGTCGCAGGTTCGAATCCTGCCTCGGGTATGGAAGTGTGTGATGTCCTTAGGTTAGTTAGGTTTAAGTAGTTCTAAGTTCTAGGGGCTGATGACTTCAGATGTTAAGTCCCATAGTGCTCAGAACCATTTGAACCATTTTGAACCTAAATGGTGAAGCAACAGGTATATTTCTGATCAAGTTAAGGATGACCGTTACTTATGTCACTTTCCGCCACATCGCTCGATCCAGTACTACGCAGTATCTCGTCATCGTGCACGAGTCTGACAGTGGAAACTCGCGTACAGCTTATAGCGCTCACGTACACGATAAGGGCATTTATTACAGATGTAAGTTGGACAAACTAAACCAAGGTTTAAATCTATACTAAAGAGCTGCGATAAAGCTACGAAAACTGTAGCCACAGTCATAGGGAACGTTGGACAACAACTCTTTCGAGTGCAATGAACTGCGTTTGCAATGCTCAGCAAAACGGCATCGTATAGAGGGAAGAGAACGTCATTCTGAAGCCCGATACCATTTTACAAGAAGGCGTATTCAGAACGAAAGAGTGCTTATTGAGGAACCTGACAAAGTAGAAAAAGCTAACCAGCGCCTCTGAAAGGTTAAGTTAGACAATACTACAGTTCTGGCTAGGCTCGTTCACGAGCTGACTAATCAAGAAGACCAAACGAATGAAGCCACTGCCGATCAACACTGACACTCGGCTGATACGGCCTGTTATCTCTTGCCGGGTGGGAGTGCTGCTGTTTAGCAGTTCTGGTCGGCAGATTCTCATAAATACCCCCCCCCCCCCCCCCCCCCGCTTCCCAAACTTAGACTCCATCACTCATATATGTATTATCACACACTCGCTGACAATCTCTGTGCACGACCGTATCGAGATGTATATGTGATATGTGATGCCGACCACCGCTCTCTCCGTCAGCAGCTGACTTGCACGTGGAGACTACTGCAGTGCCGGATGAAGTATGTACTCACCTCAAGGACTTGGTCTCCAGTGGCTGCAGGCACTCACCGGAGCTGGGGACCGTATGCAGACGACTTGGCACCTTCACACTGATGGCTCTCCCTCTGGGTGAGTAGCTTGTGCTGGAGGTGCTCACGCAGTGGCCGAATATCTGTGTAGTTGTACACCAGTTCCTGAAGACTTCCATCCTCGCTGATCACCGCTCTTCGCAGGTGTATAGGCCTTTGACTTCGGCCATGGTAGGTGTTAGGTATTTGCACCCTGTCTATTCAGTGTGATAATGGGCGACCACGACTTAGACAGGCTGCTATGGGCGGCGTCTTACACGCTTCGGTGACAGTTTGGTTGGCGTCATTGCCCGTCGCCACTGGTGCGTGCTGGGCTGGCTTCCGCACTGGGAGCTGCTGATCCCAGAGCTCGTTGAGCCGTCTACCACCGAAATCATGATGGGGCAACAATCTGCCGCCTGCTGTAATCTTTTCCCTGTGTTAAAATGAATAAAGGCCTATTATAAACAGGAATGTTTCATTACCTGCTCGCTCTACAGCCCACCTTGCGACGAGGAACCATCACTTCCTCCAGATCTACGAAAGGCTCACTCCCACTTCCCAATAGGAACAAACGCAAGACAATTGCAAGGCCTTTGTACATAATAAAAGAGAAACATAAAATTCTCGGCGTACATGTTCAAGCCAATATTCAACAAATGGTAGCTTATAACTAGCGACCAATACTATGTTCTACTAGAACACTAACTGAAGAAAACACAATAGAAAAGCTGACATCGAAGGGCAAAGTTAATAAACTAATTTTTACCGTCAGAATCGAGCTACATGGCCAAAATTCCAATCATGCTCAAAGAATTGGGACGAGCTACACTGTCCAGTCACGTTAATGTGACCGCTGCGTATGTTCGAAGCCAACGCGCATTAACCACTCACAGACGGCTAGTGGCATCACTAGCAGTGGAGGGTATATAGAACATATCGGGGGAACGCGGAGAACAGTGGAGTCATTGTCATTGTAATGCGGAAATGGAATGATCTATCAGACGTCCAAAAGGCCATGATCATTGGCTTTTGGGCCTACAACAATTGCTAGAAATGTCGGAGGGCATTTCCTGCGTGATTATGTCACTCTGGGAGCACAGTGTATGGACACAAGTATGCGTTTGTCCCCGGGAACCATGTCCATATTTACACACAATGTGTTTTCGTCGGTACAATGGCATCTACCAGAAAGACAATGCAGCGAGTCATATAGCCCGCAGTGTAGGTGCGTGTTTCGAAGAGCGCCGGGATGAGTTTAGCGTACTCACCTGGACACGAAACTCACCGGATTTAAAACCCAAACGAGAGACCTCACATCCCTGTCGGTACCTACCAGAACCTCATCGCCTCTGTTCCTGCATGTTTCACGGCGGTCCGCGCTGCAGTAGGTGGTTATTCCGGTTTTTGACAGGTGGCCACATTTATGTGACAGGGCAGTGTACACTGAAACCGGTCTACTGAGATGTATTTTACAAACGGAAGAGGGAGGCTTCGGCCTTGTCGACCTTTTGTCAAAGTACGCTGCTTTGCTGATACACAGAACATGAAAAATCACAGTAAACAACCCGGTCAGACCGACAGCAGCCTTGTTCGACAGATACAGAGCAGAGTCGGCTCCAGCGCCCATGGACCACACAAAGATCCCATATAAACTGGCTTACATGTGACAGCATTACATCCACTGCCAGAGAGGAGACTGCAGAGAAACAAAGCCCTCAAGAATACCTTTAACTCAAAGCTACCTCAGTACCGGTGGAACGACGTATGGGAAAATGACTCTGAGCCCTTCTTACCACCTGAAGCCGGCATCACTTAGTACAAGGTTGTTAACTGAACGATACTGAGAGCTGAAAAACTGGTCGGCATAGCATGCGACAAGTGCATGCACTGAAACGGAGCACAGCACGGTCGCAGCCGTTTGGCAAACTAGCAACGAAATATTATCTTGTACGAGGGACAACTGCAGCCATAAGTAGACATCCTGAATAATAAGCGCTTGGCTGCTCTTGTAAATAATTCATTTAACGACCGGTTTTGTAGCTTAGAGCCCACGTCATTAGGTTAGATATGTCAGATCATGACATTAAACTTGCGAGATGGACGGAACCGAACATTACTTGTCTATGGACCCTTGCTTTCCGCTCCCCTGACAAATTGCTAATTGCATCGTTTATTCATAGACAAGGAATGCCGCGTCTCAAATTTCATATCATGATTTAACATGTCTAACCTGACGATGGGTCTCGAAGCTATGAAAACGGTCGTGAAGTAAATTATCTACAAGAGCGAGCAAGGGGGGGGTTATTATTCGAGATAGCAAAGAAATGCTCAGCCTGAACTACAGAAGCGCGACAAACAAAGGAAGTTGGTTACAGTTCATTTGTTCGCCCACTGCTTGAATACTGCTCACCGGTGTGGGATCCGTGCCAGAAAGGGTTGATAGAAGATATAGAGAATATCCAATGGAGAGCAGTGCCCTTCGTTTACAGGATAATTTAGTAATTGCGAAAGCGTTACGGAGATGATAGATAAACTCCAGTGGAAGACTCTGCAAGAGAGACGCTCAGTAGCTCGGTACGGGCTTTTGTTGAAGTTTCGAGAACATACCTTCACCGATGAGTCAAGCAGTACATTGCTCCCTCCTACGTATATCTCGCGAAGAGACCATGAGGATAAAATCAGAGAGATTAGAGCCCACACAGAGGCATAACAACAATCTTTCTTTCCACGAACAATACGAGACTGGAAACACCGTCAGATGGCTTGCAGAGTATGGATGTAGATGTAGACGAATCCATTTGAAGCAACAACAATCACGGCACCAGACTTCAAGCCGTTTTCTGCGCGCAGGAGATATGCCACGACATGGATAGTCACCCACGTAGCACATCCCGTCTGTCGCCCGTGACACGATGAGAAATTAAAATTTCTCCATGATCCATAGGCCTCACAAGGAAAAACAACATACAAATATAAAGTTATCTTCATGAGCTTCTTACTTATAGCGTTAGACACAACCCTTAAAAAACTGTCTCCAACCACGCCGGCCACATGCTGTTTAACAACAGCACCGAACTGATGGGCTCCTACTAACAATCAAGAAAGCTGCGGCAGTCAGACGAGAGAGGCGTCTCATTGCCCGCGGAATCGTCTACCCAAGAACACTCAGCCACAAAGAACGTTCAGCTGCAAATACCACTAATGGGCAACGATCATGAATATGAAACTTGAAAGACTTCCCATGAATGAATTCGAAATACTTATATTTTGTGATTTACTAACTTGTGTGTTTATTGTTTCTGATCTCTCTCATTGTTCCCTTTGTGTCATTACTGTGTCAAAGTATCTGCACTGCACAGATTTAAAATGGTGAATTAATTATGTTGAATTCATATGATAACTATAAAAGTTCCTTCAAAAATTGGCGGTGCAGAAATCCTGTTCAGTGGAATCGAGACCAGAATCAGGCAACTGTAATCTGGCTCCAGCATTTTGCTTACTTCGGTATCGCAAGCTTTGTGAAAGCGAAAAAGATTGACGTGCTCGGCATCAACATAAAATTACCACTTAACGCGTAACCTCGTCGAGAAAGGCAGCTCACACATATCCTTGCCTTGCAACAGAACAGGATGATTCATCTTGTAAGTCGCGTGCCAATAATACTCTCTCTCTCTCTCTCTCTCTCTCTCTCTCTCTCCCTCCCCCCTTCTCTCTGCAGCACGCGCGCAAACGGGTGCGCGTGTGTGTTTTTCGCCAGCCGATTTCCATACATTATCCCGCTTTTAGGGAGTGGACGACACAAAACCTCCATTTGCTTTCAAGGCCGCTCAGTTCTGCGGCCGCTGTTGCGTGCTATTCGCAGTTTCTCGCCTACGTTGGCAACGAAACGTACCTGCGTGTGAAGTGATTCTACTGTCGAAATTAATTAAAGAAAGTATTTTGTGAATATGGTTACGATTTCGACGGTATCTTTTTTCCTTTTTGGATACATAAAGCTCCGAGGAGGGAATGAAGTACAAGCTACAGCGACACTAATCATGTATTCTCTTACAAGGGAACCTCCCGATCGCACCCCCCTCAGATTTAGTTATAAGTTGGCACAGCGAATAGGCCTTGAAAAACTGAACACAGATCAATCGAGAAAACAGGAAGAAGTTGTGTGGAACTATGAAAAAAATAAGCAAAATATACAAACTGAGTAGTCCATGTGCAAGACAGGCAACGTGAAGGATAAGGTGAGCTCAGGAACGCCGTGGTCCCGTGGTTAGCGTGAGCAGCTGCGGAGCGAGAGGTCCTTGGTTCAAGTCTTCCATCGAATGAAAAGTTTAATTTTTTATTTTCAGACAATCATCAAAGTTCAGGCACTCACACATAATCAACTTCGCTCTCCAAAATTCCAGGACATGTTCAGATTTGCTTGGACATACTCAGGATTTGACGGTCTGCACACGGAAAAATTTGAAAACGTTAAAAACATGTTTTGACAGAGCACAGGGAAAACTGTGAGACTGTGAAACTGTTGCATTCATTTGTTGCGGTTTATGTCACGAACTCATATGTTTTCATCACTTTTTTGGGAGTGATTATCACATCCACAAGAAACCTAAATCGGGCAAGGTAGAAGAATCTTTTACCCATTCGCCAAGTGCACAAGTTAAGTGGGTCTACAATATATTCCTGTCATGTGATGCACATGCCGTCACCAGTGTCGTATTGAATACATTAGACGTGGTTTCCTGTGGAGGAATCGGTTGACCTATGACCTTGCGATCAAATGCTTCCTGTTCCCATTGGAGAGCCACGTCATTTCGTCTACTAATCGCACGGTTTTGCGGTGCGGTCGCAAAACACAGACACTAAACTTATTGCAGTGAACAGAGACGTCAATGAACGAACGGACAGATCATAACTTTGCGAAAATAAGAAAAGTAAAGTTTTCACTCGAGGGAAGAATTGAACCTAGGATCTCTCGATCCGCAGCTGCTCACGCTAACCACGGGACCACAGCGCTCCTGAGCTCACTATAGCCTTGATGTTGCCTATCTTGCGCATGGACTACTCAGTTTGTGTATTTTGCTTATTTTTTCATAGTTCCACACAACTTCTTCCAGTTTTCTCGAGTGATCTGTGTTCAGTTTTTCAAGGCCTATCCACTGTGTCAACTTATAACTAAATCTGAGGGGGGTGCGATGGGGAGATTCCCTTGTTAGAACATCGCTGTTGACGGTGGCAGCTCGGAGACAGATTGTTAAGCGGAATATCACAGGTTTCCTAGGGCTTATCTTAATTAATGTTGATTATTTATACAACATACATGATCACTTTAGGAACCAACATTCCATAGATCCGGGAAACCAGTCACATCTACATCAATTCAATGAAATGCTCCCAGACATGGATTGCCGATAATCATCGGTATCCTGCCACGTCACTTTAAAACGCAGTAAAATCGCGAGAAGTTATGTCGTTGCACTGGCAGTCAGAAGTTTCACCACTGTGATTCGTCTGGGTCATGGACAAGGCGTCAGCCAGTTTAGAATCATATTTAACATCGCAAAAACCGTCTACTTGGCAATAATTCCTATTCCTGGGACACTCCGAATCAAAAGAGCAAAGTCTGGAGCAGACTGACAAATTGTGGTACGTTGTGGTGGCTACATCAGTACTGTCGAAGGAACCTGTGCGACGAACAAATTCTAATACTTCTGGAAGTGTGAATACGCAAGAGGGCTGTTGGTTCAATTGCACTGAGTGTGGCAGAGGGACTATGATCACTGGAAGACAAATTCAGGTCATTCAAATGGTTACTTTCCGTTCGATGATAAAAATTTTCCTACGTTAGTATACAGACACGAACTAGGATACGAGTTAGAGATTTGGAGTATCTTTCGTTACAGAGAAAACGTGGAAAGACTGACTACGCCGATATTAACATGATCCGATGACAGTATCTCCTGCTGTCAGCAAAACTCCATACTGGAAATTATTGGCTGGTGTACAAGTGACTGACAAGAGCAAATATGACGTGATGTCATTATGAAGGGTATACCTTATCTTTGCACGAGAGAATCCGAAGATTCGTCATCCGATATCCTCAGAAGCGGTTCTGATTAGGGAAAATGGTGGGAAGAACAGAATGGAACTAGTGTAACGTATCATTTCTTGCTGGCACACGTGTGGTCCAGTTTGTTACTGTGCACGCTAGAGCCAGTCTCCGCTATCCGGTATCTAGGGGATCGAGGATTTTTCCAGCCTGGAAATGATGGACCTATCCATTCCTGATCCTCCTAAATGGCTTCTGGTGGAAGTGTATGAGGCTGCCTGAAGATGGCAGGTGATTCCAAGCCATTACTGAGAAATAAACTTTCGAGAAGACCAGGCAGGAAGAATAATAGTGGGCCCTGCGGAGTGGAGCAGTTATTTCGAACGTTGCATGTACACCTAAAGTCGGTAATCAGCGATCCTTACTGATCAAGCAAGTTATTTTTGAACTGTGGGAAGCCTGCAAGAATCCGAAATTGCGTTCCCTTGTGCAGGTTGGAATTCAGATTGAGGCGAGAGTTGTAGTTTCGTGAGTGTGCACGAGCTCGGCAGATCACGGATAGGGTCGCTATTTGGAGGAGATGTTCAATGAACGAAGCGGATTGCCGAGGTGCAGCTGAAGCCGATGATTTATATTTGTTTTCGTCAAAACTTTCAAGCTGCTATGTCTCTGTGTCTTTTGACCAGTTGACTTTGAATTATTTCCTGCTTTTTTGCTCTCCAGATTATCGGTGGAAGTTTCAGGAATCCAGCTGAAGGGCTGTGTGTGATCTGTGGAACTTTTCAGTCCAGAGGTCTGATTGCGGGCTCTACAGGGCTTGGATTATTGTTTTTGAATTTCTGACAAGTTCAGCCCTGTGACGCAGGTGAAGGCGAGACTGGCGGCCCTTATTTAGACTGATTCAGTAGGGAAGGAGAGCAGAGACTCAGTTATATTCGCCAAATAAACGTTTCCGAGTAGATCTGCGGACCAATACGTCGCGTAATTTCTCTCCCTAAAGCCACGTTTGCAGACGTGCGCTTTCCGTGCGTACGCAATAAGTTCATACGCGTGATGCACGAAGAGGCAGGAGTGCGCACACTGATTTGTGCCCACAGACCACCGTACAGGAGTCTTCTCTTCCCAAATGGGGAGACACGAACGCATGTCTGCGGTTCTCTTCGTTCGGTGCTTTGTTTTGCTTCGTCTCACTGCTAAAACATCCTGTTTTCCCGGGGCTTCAAGTTTACCTTTCGGCAACACTTATCCAGCGTGGTCCAATAAAAAGCACGTGGAATTTGAGGAGAATTGTCGTGAATTATCTCGTTTTCGATTGCTTACTTCGCAGATTACGAAGACATAGTGTAACAAATGGCACTCTACAGTTTTTCAAAATAGGATAATCTGGAAACAATACAGGTAAACAAAATAGATGGTTCAGATGGCTCTAAGCACTATGGGACTTAACATCTGAGGTCATCACTCCTCTAGATTTAGAACTACTTAAACCTGACTAACCTAAGGACATCACACACATCCATGCCCGAGGCAGGATTCGAACCTGCGACCGTAGCAGCAGCGTGGTTCCGCATTGAAGCGCCTAGAACCTCTCTGCCACAGCAGCCGGCTGAATAAAATAGCTCCGATGATTAATTATATGTTGAAAAAGAGGAGTGGTTCTGAGGCTCTTGATGTGCCGAGGGCTTCCTGGTTCCTTTGCGAGATGCTTTAATTTATAAATAGTTAGCATCGATGAGAGCAAATAAAAGAACACTGAATGTGCAGCTGTAATTGAAACAGCTGCTTTCGTCGCATGGCTACTGCAGTCCAGGTTTTCCACCCAAAGCTCCCTACTAGTGCGGGGAATTATACCTTACTTCAAAATCTCGCACGACATCCAACTGCTTTTCTCTAAAGTTTAGAGACTGAGGGTAAACAAAAAACAAACTAAGGAGTTTTGACAAAATAAGACGCTCCTGCATCTCCTGGCACACATACTAAAAGTAAGACTGAAATAACTGTTTCCTTTTACAAAGGAAGAAACATTAAGTGTCATCAATCTAGTTTAATGTAGTTTTCAACAGATTTCACTAAAGCCTGAAATACTGTGGCACGGGGTCCGATTTCCATGCGTAGATACCTTGTACTGGAACTTCAAACTCAGGTAATTGTCGCCAGCAGCAAGGTTTACTGCGTCAGAGCCAACAAAATCGCCACTGGAATAGCGCCTCTGTATTCTGTATTTTAGTTCTTTATCAGTGACTGGACAGGCTTAAGTATACTTCGAAACCACGAGTACAGTTATTATTAGAGGTAATTCTCTTTGCCGTCTTTGTCCCTTCCA
This sequence comes from Schistocerca serialis cubense, assembly GCF_023864345.2. Lineage (NCBI taxonomy): Eukaryota > Metazoa > Arthropoda > Insecta > Orthoptera > Acrididae > Schistocerca > Schistocerca serialis. The sequence goes on from NC_064639.1 coordinate 690,298,802, forward strand.
CAACACAGACACATCACTCAAAATTGCTATTTATCACTGTACTTCGTGTTCTTTTTACGATTTCGTTTTCGTCTCACACTATACGGCTGCGATGACATTGCTGTTAGCGAAGCTGGCGTCTTTGTCACTGGAACAGCGTGCGCGGTTCCGTCTAGGTGCAAATGGAATCGTGTACAGATGTCGACAAGGAAGAGAGCACCTACACGCATGCCTCTTCTTGCGTGTGAGGGAAACACAGGCGCACGGTGACCCGGTGTCAACGCTCCTTAAGCCGCCCTCTCACGGGACGAGAAAGCGTTAGTGGACGAGGTATACGTGATTTTTGTGACATCAACCGTGGAATATCACGTTCCACATAATTATTCCGTTGCTTGAAAGACTGAAGAAGAACGAATCAGGGTTTTGCTTCGTAGAGAACTATGTTAACAATGAGGTGCAAGATAGCCTTCTACGTCACAAGCAGAATTTTGGAGACTCCATACTGGATTTAGGTGTTTCAGGTGAAGCTCATATTTGATGGTTTTCGTATTATAACTTACGTCCTATGAATATGTGCTGTTTCGCAGCACCAGCACGTTGAAGATCTGTCGAAAAGGTGACTTCATTGATTCGACTTCCTGTATCCGTATTCGATTGTTTTTATAACTTGCGCGTTATGAATGCCATTTCAAAAAAAATGGTTCAAATGGCTCTGAACACTATGGGACTTAACTGCTATGGTCATCAGTCTCCTAGAACTTAGAACTACTTAAACCTAACTAACCTAAGGACATCACACACATCCATGCCCGAGGCAGGATTCGAACCTGCGACCGTAGCGGTCGCGCAGTTCCAGACTGTAGCGCCTAGAACCGCTCGGCCACTCCGGCCGGCAATGCCATTTCAAGGCAACGGTACATAGGAGATTCGTTAAAACAAATTGCTCTGAGCACTACGGGACTTAACATCTGAGATCATCAGTCCCCTAGCACTGAGAACTACTTAAACCTAACTAACCTAAGGACATCACACACATCCATGCCCGAGGCAGGATTCGAACCTGCGACCGTAGCGGTCGCACAGTTCCAGACTGTAGTGCCTAGAACCGCTCGGCCACAACGGCCAGCCGTTAAAAACATGTTGTTCTCTGTACGATATGTTGCAATTAAATATTAGTGAATAGGATATCGACGATTAAAGCCTTCGAAACATTGTAACATACGAGTAAAAAGCGTGATCATATTTGTACGATTTCAGGCTAATGTTGTTCATAGAGGCGTGGAGTAACGAAGTGAGGTGTAGCTAGTTTGCGTCCTGCTATTCTATATCCAAAATTTAATTCATCTTCACTTTTTCCAAAATATTCTGGATCTTTCTTATTAAATTAATAAAAGCATGTTATTGAATATTCAATGCTATGTAAATACACTGCTCAAAAGAGTTAGTTGAACGTGACTCTGAACGTCTGCCATACTTCATTGAGCAATAATTACCAAATTATACCTTTATCTTTCACAAATTAAGTACACAACAAAAGGTAGTTAGAACCTCGATCGTTTGCATAAAAACATCTGAAATGTCTGATAAGCGCAAAAAACAAAGGGGAAACAATCAATCATTCCGTCATCCTGGGAGCTTTACATTGGACTTTGAGAGCTTCAATAACGTGTATGCCCTCCGTGAGCGTTTATCACTGTCTGACACCTACATGGCATACTCCGTCTAGGGAGGTCACCCTGTGATATCCATTCCCATTCTTCGACAGTAGCCCATGAGAGTTACTGGATAGTCTATGGTGGAACAGGACGACTACGAATACGTCTCTCAAGCATTTCCCACATGTGCACGATGGGGTTTAGTTCCGCACTCAACGCCAGCCATTCCATTACTCCCATGTTTAGCATGCGCAAGATATGCCCGCAGACGCCCGCCACATAGGCCTTGGCATTAGAAAGAATTCAGGGCTACTACCGTATGCGGTAGCTACCACATGGTCCAATAAGATTTGTTCGATAAACTGCCTGGTGGTAAGGCAACCATGGAAAAAGATAAGATCCGTGTGGCTGTCAACATTGAACTCTCCCCATAGCATCACAGAACTTCTGACAGCGTTAGCCAGGTACCGCTCACCACGGGTCTCCGCACACAAAAATGTCCACCACATTGTGTCAGAAGATATCTGAAGTTGTCTTGAATGAGGCGTTTCTGGCGAGACAAAGTTGCCAGTTGACATGGGAACGGTAGAACTGAAGTCGAGCTGCAAGAAATTCTGTCAAGTGGGGTACTCGAACAGGATATCTAGGTCACAAGGTCCTTTCTCGTAACCTGTTCATTACAATCTGACCGGACACAGCGTCTCCAGTGGCCCTTCTGAGATCGTCTAGCACTGTTTTGGCGGTATCTGTACAACAGCGGGTCCATTAAAAAAATGAACAGGCTATAGAGGTACGCTCATGTGTCTAGAAATGGTAAGTGGTACGCAGAGACAAGAAATCTGGCAACCCCTGAACTAGGATTTTACTAAAAACTGAGAGTGATGAAAATCTTTCTTATCTTATGTGGAAGGTTGTCTTGAGTTTATATCGCGCTGTTTGTAATGAAGCTTTAATAAGACGACTGAGAATAGAACTTTCCTTTCTGCCTTGTGATATGTTCATGGATACTGAAGGTTTTATTTATCTGTACAACAGACAGAACAATACGAGTAGAATATGGACAAGGGAGGAAATGTGCGTTTTATCAGAGCCCAAGAAGAATTTTATAGCCGTTCTAGGGGACTGATCACCTCAGATGTTAAGTCCCATAGTGCTGAGAACCATTTGAACCAGAGTGAGCTGCAGATAGCCGACAAGTGCCACTGGAGAGCATTGCGCTCGCAAATCAAGATGGGGAGCACGTTCCGGGTGATGCACCATTTCGTTTCTATGCATACACCAACCGCGATGGAAACCACGTCTGGCGTGCTTGACGATGAGAAACACGTTCCGTGTGACGATGACTTTACGGATGCGTGGATTCTTCCCGCGGCCGCGGTTACGTCTTTCGCGTGGCGTCACGGCAGGCCCTAGGCCGGACGAAATGAACGTTTCAGTGGCTCAGCTGTTGGTGCAAGAAGTCTTGCGATGTGCTTGTTTTGCAGCTTGTTTCATGTAGCCGCACCTCACCCTGCAAAAACCAGGGCGGCCCTCGGCCTGGCCACAGGCGCACGGCGGCGACACTTTGTAAGCGGCTCGCACGCACAGTTTTTCAGCACCCGCATCGCTAATGACGACAGCAGATTTATGACGCCTGCGGCTCTGTTCACTGCGCACGCACCATCACCTCCGGCGACAGCTGTACGGCGCCGCCACGCACTTCCCACGCCGTGGTAATTCCGATGCCTAGGTACGACTCGCGTTCACGAGTTCGCAGAAGCAGATTCAGTTCCAATAATTCTGGGAACTTGGATGGCGAAGTCTAAGGAGATGAAGGCCATGGCCACACGAGCAGGTAGCGAGGGCCGACATGGCGATGAAGCGGAACGCTGTGAGGAAAGGAGAGAAGATGGAGATATCCGGCTCTGTACCAAACGTCCAAGTCCTCATCTGATCGCCATCTCAGTTCAGTACAACAGTACAGCAGTCTGCACTGGCTCCAAGTGTTAGAAACCAAGCCCGTGTCATCTGGTCATGAGCTGAAACTGAGTGCCAAACGCAGAAACATCTGCATGCCTAGACATGACCTTACCGGAGGAAGATTGGTCGTATAAACATATACATTTCATATAATAATACTAGAAAATAAATGAGACAGAATTATTACAACGTCACAAACATATAAGAAAGCATAGACTATTTGACAGTATTGACACTACTGACCCGTCCCGGCTTCGCAAGGGTAGCAATAAGTCTCTACGGCCGGACGACTGGTCTGCCATAGCGGTAGCAAATTATGCACACAGACTTCTCTCGTGAATCATTTAGTACTGAGGAAAATATCCAATTCCCTACAGTAGTTCATGAGATTATCCTTAATAGGGACAGGAAAAGACGTCGGTGGACTGTAAATTACACAGTGTGTTCAAAAAATGGTTCAAATGACTGAGCACTATGGGACTTCACTTCTGAGGTCATCAGTCCCTTGAACTTAGAACTACTTAAAGCTAACTAACCTAAGGACATTACACACATCCATGACCGAGGCAGGATTCGAACCTGCGACCGTAGCGGTCGCGCGGTTCCAAACTGAAGCACCTAGAACCGCTCGGCCACACCGGCCGGCTATACAGAGTGTCCCAGGAAGAATGGTCAGTATTCAGTGAAATGACAGGAACGACAGTTCGAAGCAAAAACGTCTAGTAAACATTGACTCTAAAATGGATATCTTAGAGCTACGAGAACTTGGTCATCTTTGCTGTAGCGAAACACGTCTGTTTTACTCAACAACTGCTTAGATCTCTTTGGATGTACACACTCTTAAGACTCGCCATAAAGCAATTGTCCGAATGGGGCGGAGATCGGTAGATGTGATGTATATAAACATACAAAAACATGAATACAACTTCAGGCAAATTGGATCATTCATTCAATAAAAAGAGCTTCACAAATTGAGCAAGTCAATAGCGCGCTGGTGCACCTCTGGGCCTTATGCAAGTAGTTATTCGGCTTGGCATTAATTGACAGAGTTGTTGGGTGTCCTTCTGAGGGATATCGTGGCAAATCGTGTCAGATCATCAGAATCCCGAACTGGTTCAGGGGCTATGCTCATAATCCTCGAAACATTCTCAGTTAGGGAGATCCGTCGGCCTTGCTGGCCAGATATGATTGACAAGCACGGTGACAAACAATAGAAACTCTCGCCGTGTGTGGGCTATGAAATGAAATGGCCCCCGAGACTGTCACTCCTGGTTGTCGGGAAGTATGGCAGGAGATACATTCATATTCCACCGCTGTCTGGAGTGTTTCTAGACACGTCTTCGTTCGTCTTCGGGGCTCAGTTCGAAGCGTGACTCGTCACTGATTCAGTTCTACTCCAGCCAATGAGATTCCAGGCCGAATGTGCCCGAGACCACGGCAAATGTTGTTGTTGTTGGTGTAGAGAGGTCAATGATAGTCGCCGTGCGCTCAGGTCCCACTCTGTGAACTCACCCTACCTCTCCCAACTGATGATCCTCGTGCTCACTGAAGCACCAGTTGCACGTCGGATCGATGATAATAGTGAATCCGAGGCTCTAAGTCTCTCTCCGACGATTGCTCGGACCTCCTGTTCCGTCGTCTATCTTGGTTAACTGCTTCCTTCTGGACGCTGTGCTGGGCCATGGTTCGTTCATTCCTGCCAACATCCTCGAACAAGGGCACCGCTCCTATTCGAACCTCGAGCGATTCGCCGATTATTCCTGCCAGCTTCTTTGAGCCCAACTACAAGTCCTTTCTAAAATGCTGTCCGCCTCTGGTAGCTGAGTGGTCAGCGTGACGGAATGTCAATCCAAAGTGCCCGGGTTCGATCCCCGGCTGGGTCGGAGATTTTCTCCGCTCAGGGACTGGGTGTTGTGTTGTCCCAATCATCATCATTTCATCCCCATCGACGCGCAAGTCGCCGAAGTGGCGTCAAATCGAAAGACTTGCACCAGGCGTACGGTCTACCCGACGGGAGGCCCTCGTCACACGACATTTCCATTTTTTCTAAAATGCTGACACCTGCTTATGTTGTTCAAGCACCTGTCCAATGGGTACACCAAATGAAATACGCAAAAACTTTGTCCTGGTATCGACAAGTCCCCTGTTTACTATACTTGCTAGGTGCCCCGTATAATTGCACAGCAGTGTCACACATTCATCCATCGGCCGCCAAGGTTTATAATTCTGCATTTTCCACCGATACCTGCATGAAAATGAATTTGTGACCAATATACGTAGCTCCTCTGTCGCACGTCGTTTTTAAGGTTCCGTGGAACGCTTTGTTGTGCATCTGTCTGTCTGTCTGACTGACTGACTGTCTGTACCACTGTTGAAAACCCGTTTTCTCAGGAACGGGCAGACGCATTGACACATACTGAAATGTACGGTTCCTTGCCGGTGTAAAAAATCGAAGTCAGTGCAATCAAAAGATATGGCCATTTATGTCACATATTTTAAAACTCGCATACTCACTCTTCAGAACCTATAGGATACCTTCTTTTGGCTTAGAATCAAGATATTTTGCGAAAAGGAGGATTTCACAGTACAACAAAAGGCAAAAAAATCCTAAAACTGTAAATCTGTAATTACATCATACGAAATAAATATTCCTTTTGCATTTTTTGTTATCGGACGCCAGTCTTGAAATTAAAGCAATCAGTAGTTCTGCATTCAGGCTGACTGGGTCGCAATGGTAAAAGTCCAAAGTCAGGCAAGCTATGACTTGATTGCTCACATGACGCGTTTCAGAATATGCAGGAGCGATTATTGTACGTAGATATGCCGTTTCAAGTTGTTTATGAAAGAGACATCGGAGACCAGTTCGAAGCGAGCCATATGAGCAATAAAGTAATTTCTTGTCTGATATTTGACTTTTAACATTGCGACCCAGTCAGCCTGGATGCAGAGCTACTGATTATTGTAATAATAGTGGCCAGCCTCCTGCATGACTGTTTGTCACATTTATATCATGGAAATCAAAAGTCTCTAAAATATTGGAATCCTTTGGACCGGTATCTTGCCAGTATCAGTGTCGATAAAAGGCAGAAATGGTCGAGATTCTCGATTCCCGGAATGGATAAATTCTCTACATACATAACTGAGTATGTGTGGAGCCCTTAGTGCGCGAGTCCTACTGGCACATGGCAATTTATTGTGCCAGAGTGTATCTTACAGCCTATGTTTATTAGACAATGTTTTTTTCCTGTTTTAGTCCATGCTACCACCTTCCAAAATGTGGAAATCAAAGAGCTTGCAAAAGAAGAGATTTATTTCACAGTATGTAAGATGAAGATGTGCTCATACCTTTTAGCATATGCATTTTAGAGGCCAAATTTATTGACTATGTACGTATTTATTGACGTACATGTAGTTTTAGCGTGTATCGTATTTCTAACGTATTTACAATATACTGACACACCGGTTAGTCACTATCATACTACTTTAAGACATGTAGTTCTAGTTTACTAAAACATTAAAATAGCTAGGTAGCAGAATTTATTTAAAATACATTAAAAATTTCACTATAGGATGTAACGCGACCTGCCCCAGCACCTCAGCAGCAGCAGCAGCAGCAGCTCATAAGGCAATTCCAGAAAAAAATGAAAAACAAATAAATAACTGCAATAACTTTGTTAAAGTCTCTCCATGTATGTCAATACTGGGAAATTTAGTGAAAAATGGATTTGAAGAGGCATTTTCACATTATCCTTCTGCTAAGCGCTTCCCATATCTTATGAATAAGGACAAAGAAGAGTAATTATCAGTCTGGCACTAACAAGGAATTAATTTAAATGAAAATTTGTTTCTGCCATCACATGTTGTGCAGTTAATGTGTATCAACAGTGTATTTGATCTGTCAAATAAAGCATTTCAAACAAATTGTGTTGTGTTTCATTCAAATGGATGCACTGCAGTATTGAGCACAAATAAAATTCTGTGTTTTGAAAGATTCTGTCGCCAAAGTAAATTCATCCAAAGCTGATAAAGGGTTATCAGGAGTTATCCGTGAAGCCACTATCAAAAAGTTTGTTTTTTGAAATCGAAAGTGCATTTCCTATGCAAACAATTTTTTTTATTAGTAAAAGGCGCAACATAACCTGCACTGCCCTTGGTCTGCTACTGCGAAAAGACGTCTGCACTGTTCACCAAGACCAGCTACGTAAATAAACAATTCTCCACCTGAAGGTGTCAGCCATCGAAATGTGAGGTGGCAAAATAAACATGTGACTGGCGCACAAACTATTTTATTTTTAAAGAGCAAGCCATTAATGCTTATTTTCTCCTGCACAGCAGGCCAGGTGTTGAAAACTGGATGTATGGATGCAGAACGGTTTGTCTGTACTGACAGGCGTAGTCCATTTAGTGATGCAGCAAGACTGTGAAGGAAACAGCAGTCTTAAAGTTTGTGACGTGTTTCTGGGAACTGTTTGAGACAGAGAAAAAAACAGGCAACAGACTGATGTGTTGATTGGCGACTCCATAGTGTCCTGTGCACTACGACCAGATAATGGGTATACTTGAAAGGAGAGACAGCATTGGTCGTATATTTTCGTTTATTATCGCAAAATCGATTTTCGGTCACTTAGTGACCATCTTCAGTGCTGTAATATATAACTTAAATTAGTAAGCACGGGTGTCAATACGCTTACGGCGAGACTATGTGATCACCGTAAGCGTATTGACACCAGTGCTTACTAATTTAAGTTATATATTACAGCACTGAAGATGGTCACTAAGTGACCGAAAATCGATTTTGCGATAATAAACAAAAATATACGACCAATGCTGTCTCTCCTTTCAAGACTGATGTGTGTACACATGAAGGTATCAAATATAAAAATATCTGCACTTATATCCGTTACACACTGTATTACTATGCACATTTCTACTCATTATTTGATAAATGAACCGATTGATGATAGTGAAACTTTACCTACGCTACTGGCCATTAAAATTGCTACATCACGAAGATGACGTGCTACAGACGCGAAATTTAACCGACGGGATGAAGATGCTGTGATATGCAAATGATTAGCTTTTCAGAGCATTCATACAAGGTTGGCGCCGGTGGCCACACCTACAACGTGCTGACATGAGGAAAGTTTCCATCCGATTTCTCATACACAAACAGCAGTTGACCGGCGTTGCCTGGTGAAACGTTGTTGTGATGCCTCGTGTAAGGAGGACAAATGCGTACTATCACGTTTCCGACTTTGATAAAAGTCGGATTGTAGCCTATCGCGATTGCGGTTTATCGTATCGCGACATTGCTGCTCGCGTTGGTCGAGATACAATGACTGTTAGCAGAATATAGAATCTGTGGATTCAGGAGGGTAATACGAAACGCCGTGCTGAATCCCAACGGCCTCGCATCACTAGCAGTCCAGATGACAGGCATCTTATCCGCATGGCAGTAACGCATCGTGCAGCCACGTCTCGATCCCTGAGTCAACAGATGGGCACGTTTGCAAGACAACAACCATCTGCACGAATAGTTCAACGTCGTTTGCAGCAGCATGGACTATCAGCTCGGAGATCACGGCTGCGGTTACCCTTGACGCTGCATCACAGACAGGAGCGCCTGCGATGGTGTGTACTCAACGACGAACCTGGGTGCACGAATGGCAAAACGTCATTTTTTCGGATGAATCCAAGTTCTGTTTACAGCATCATGATGGTCGGATCCGTGTTTGGCGATATCGCGGTGAACGCACATTGGAAGCGTGTATTCGTCATCGCCATACTGGCGTATCACCCGGCGTGATTGTATGGGGTGCCACTGTTTACACGCCTCGGTCACCTCTTGTTCGCATTGACGGCACTTTGAACAGTGGACGTTACATTTCAGATGTGTTACGACCCGCGGCTCTACCCTTCATTCGATCCCTGCGATAACCTACATTTCAGCAGGATAATGCACGCCCGCATGTTGCAGGTCCTGTACGGGCCTTTCTGTATACAGAAAATGTTCGACTGCTGCCCTGGGCAGCACATTCTCCAGATCTCTCACCAACTGAAAACGTCTTGTCAATGGTGGCCGAGCAACTGGCTCGTCACAATACGCCAGTCACTACTCTTGATGAATTATGGTATCGTGTTGAAGTTGCGTGGGCAGCTGTACCTGTACACGCCATCCAAGCTCTGTTTGCCTCAGTGCCTAGGGGTATCAAGGCCGTTATTACGGCCAGAGGTGGTTGTTGTGGGTACTGATTTCTCAGGGCCTATGCACCCAAATTGCGTGAAAATGTAATCACATGTCAGTTCTAGTATAATATATTTGTCGAATGAATACCCGTTTATCATCTGCATTTCTTCTTGGTGTAGCAATTTTAATGGCGAATAGTGTAAATGTGTGGGTGCTAAAGGTAAAGAATTTATGTTTGCTCAATGTATTACAATTCTAGACAGTTACAGGAATGAGTTAGTGCAACTCCTGCGTACAGGCGGGCCCGCCACGCTCAGTGGTGGCGGTGTCGGCCAGGGGTGGAATTCCCTTGCGTGGCCGTGTCGCGTCCAGCTGCGGCCGCCGCAGAGCGTGGACAGACCCTCGACCACGCGGCGCCCCGCGGCGCCTCACCCCGCCCCCCCTGTCATTATGCGGCCAACACCGCCCCCACCCCCGCCATTACGCTTGCAGCGGTCTCCCTCTCCCCTTTAGGCCGCAGCGGCTGTCTTCCGCCCACACTGCTGCCGCCCCACGAGTTACTGAGCGCTGTGCTGTAACTGCCGCGGAGTTCCTCTACAGAAACAATCACGCGCCCTGTTCACGCGATCTCGTAATTTGCTGAACTGACCTACATGGAGCGATACACTAATACCGGTGTTACAGCGGTTGGACAAAAATATGGACAGACAGCGAGAGATGCATGCTTGAAAATAAGTCTGCAGGTGGTGCTGTTGTATTTGACCACGAGAGGCAGCTGTGCATTGCCCTCGTTGCAAGTGCCAGTCGTGTCAGAAGTGTTCTGCGTGGTTGTGTATGCTTTGCCTAGGAGATGACTTCGAATGTTGGTAAATTGTTGGAGCTTGTACGGTGGCTGCTTCCGTAACAAAGGCAGACAAATGGTGTGATGAAACTTCCTGGCAGATTAAAACTGTGTGCCGGACCGAGATTCGAACTCGGGACCTTTGCCTTTCGCGGCCAAGTGCTCTACCAACTGAGCTACCCAAGCACGACTCACGCCCCGTCCTCACAGCTTTACTTCTGCCAGTACCTCGTCTCCTACCTTCCAAACTTTACGGAAGCTCTCCTGCAAACCTTGCAGAACTAGCACTCCTGAAAGAAAGGATGTTGCGGAGACTCCGCGAAAGGCATAGGTCAGGAGTTCGATCTCGGTCTGGCACACAGTTTTAATCTGCCAGGAAGTTTCATATCAGCGCACAATCCGCTGCAGAGTGAAAATCTTATTCTGGAAACGGTTTGATGTTACAAGAGCTACCGTACCGAAGATTTACACCGCGTACAGGGAACGCTGTAAAACATCCGTCAAGTCACAGCGCGGACGAAAGTGAAGGACGGTCATTGAAGAGGATTGTGACGAAAAGGAAGAGGGGGAAGTGACTGCAAGACCAAATGTCGCATTTGCGGACCCTCTCAGCACGAAAACAACATCAAGGGAGCTCTGTAAGCAGAGAATTGCAGGACTATTTGGAATTCCAAACCCATTCAACAGTGATGCAAATGGCCGTAACAGGAAAACGTGCTGCCGATGACATAAAAGCCGGGCTGTGGAGCAATGGAAGGTTGTCATTTGGTCGAGTGACTCTTGTTTCACACAGTTTTCTATTCTGGCCGAGTTTACGACCCAAAAGTGAAACATGTCACACGGGTCCCGTGGTTACTGGGCCTCATCGCCTTACAGCCAAGAATTATGGGACCATTTTGCCCGATCATCAAATGTATATTCCGCTTTGGTGATGATGTGTTCCTCATGTGAGCACGAGGACGATTTGTCGTGTCTCCCCTGGCCACCGCAGTCTCCAGATCTCAATATTATTGAGCCTTTGTCGTCTGCGTTGGGGAGAAGGGTGCGTGGTTGCTATCCACCTACCCCCATCACCGCTAGTACAACTTCCCACTATTTTGGATGAAGAAAGGTATAAGGTTCTTTTGAAAACATACAAAATTCTGTATTTATCCAATCAGAGACGGCCTGAAGCTGTTTTAAAAGCCACTGGTGTTCCTGCTCCATATTAGGCATGGTAATGTGTTGAGTTTTTGACGTTTCCATATTTTTGTCCAGCTCCTATATTCTGTGAGCAGCTTCAGTTCTGTAGACTTCGGTATTACATTTACCCATTTTCTTTTTATTTCCTGAAAGCATATCTTACGCTTCTGATCTTTAGCTTTGTCTTAGCACGCAACAAGACAGAATAATAAGAGAATATATAGGGTGGTCCACTGATCGTGACCGGGCCAAATATCTCACGAAATAAGCGTCAAACGAAAAAACTACAAAGAACGAAACTTGTCTACCTTGAAGGGGGAGACCAGATAGCGCTATGGTTGGCCCACTACATGGAGCTGCCATAGGTAAACGGATATCAACTGCGTTTTTTAAAAATAGGAACCCCCATGATAAGTTCACAAAGGTAAATGTATCACATTGGAACAACCGAAATAAAATGTTCAAACGTACCTAAGTTCTGTATTTTAATTTATAAAACCTACCTGTTACCAACTGTTCGTCTAAAATTGTGAGCCGTATGTTTGTGACTATTACAGCGCCATCTATCACAAAGCGAAAAAAGTGGTCCAACTAAAACATTCATACACTCCTGGAAATTGAAATAAGAACACCGTGAATTCATTGTCCCAGGAAGGGGAAACTTTATTGACACATTCCTGGGGTCAGATACATCACATGATCACACTGACAGAACCACAGGCACATAGACACAGGCAACAGAGCATGCACAATGTCGGCACTAGTACAGTGTATATCCACCTTTCGCAGCAATGCAGGCTGCTATTCTCCCATGGAGACGATCGTAGAGATGCTGGATGTAGTCCTGTGGAACGGCTTGCCATGCCATTTCCACCTGGCGCCTCAGTTGGACCAGCGTTCGTGCTGGACGTGCAGACCGCGTGAGACGACGCTTCATCCAGTCCCAAACATGCTCAATGGGGGACAGATCCGGAGATCTTGCTGGCCAGGGTAGTTGACTTACACCTTCTAGAGCACGTTGGGTGGCACGGGATACATGCGGACGTGCACTGTCCTGTTGGGACAGCAAGTTCCCTTGCCGGTCTAGGAATGGTAGAACGATGGGTTCGATGACGGTTTGGATGTACCGTCCACTATTCAGTGTCCCCTCGACGATCACCAGTGGTGCACGGCCAGTGTAGGAGATCGCTCCCCACACCATGATGCCGGGTGTTGGCCCTGTGTGCCTCGGTCGTATGCAGTCCTGATTGTGGCGCTCACCTGCACGGCGCCAAACACGCATACGACCATCATTGGCACCAAGGCAGAAGCGACTCTCATCGCTGAAGACGACACGTCTCCATTCATCCCTCCATTCACGCCTGTCGCGACACCACTGGGGGCGGGCTGCACGATGTTGGGACGTGAGCGGAAGACGGCCTAACGGTGTGCGGGACCGTAGCCCAGCTTCATGGAGACGGTTGCGAATGGTCCTCGCCGATACCCCAGGAGCGACAGTGTCCCTAATTCGCTGGCAAGTGGCGGTGCGGTCCCCTACGGCACTGCGTAGGATCCTACGGTCTTGGCGTGCATCCGTGCGTCGCTGCGGTCCGGTCCCAGGTCGACGGGCACGTGCACCTTCCGCCGACCACTGGCGACAACATCGATGTACTGTGGAGACCTTACGCCCCACGTGTTGAGCAATTCGGCGATACGTCCACACGGCCTCCCGCATGCCCACTATACGCCCTCGCTCAAAGTCCGTCAACTGCACATACGGTTCACGTCCACGTTGTCGCGGCATGCTACCAGTGTTAAAGACTGCAATGGAGCTCCGTATGCCACGGCAAACTGGCTGACACTGACGGCGGCGGTGCACAAATGCTGCGCAGCTAGCGCCATTCGACGGCCAACACCGCGGTTCCTGGGGTGTCCGCTGTGCCGTGCGTGTGATCATTGCTTGTACAGCCCTCTCGCAGTGTCCGGAGCAAGTATGGTGGGTCTGACACACCGGTGTCAATGTGTTCTTTTTTCCATTTCCAGGAGTGTATTTCTTTACGTACTACACGAATATGTAATAAAAATGGGGGTTCCTATTAAAAAAAAAAAAAAAAAAAAAAAACGCAGTTGATATCCGTTTGACCTACGGCAGCGCCATGTAGCGAACCAACCATAGCGCCATCTGGTTTCCCCTTCAAGTTAGACGAGTTTCGTTCTATGTAGTTTTTTCGTTTGACGCTTATTTTGAATCCTGCCTCGGGCGTGGATGTGTGTGATGCCCTTAGGTTGGTTAGGTTCTGAGTTCTAAGTTCTAGGGGACTGATGACCTCAGAAGTTAAGTCCCCTAGTGCTCATAGCCATTTTAACCATTTGAACTAATCGCTGTGCGCCTAACGTACCCCACATTATTGAGGAATAGAGATGTGACCAAGCAATTCACGTGTGTGGGAACAAATTCGATTATGCACAGGATCACGCGATCACCAGTGGACCACCACTGCCGCTGAAAACCGATCAGAAGTGGCGAGAAACATATTGTGCTTAATGCTTTCGACTAGGTTTTAGGGGAAAAAAATCCTTTTTCCCGCAGTTCGGCAGATCCAAAAATTCGCCGTCTGAATTTACTAGAATTTCTGTGTGAAGTGTACTAGATGCGTGAAAAAAAGGTCCTTTATTGATCTGCTGTTAGAAATGCGTCCGTGTTGAGACCGTTGGGGAGGTGACGTGCGAGCCCTGAGACCGTAACATACACTACTGGCCATTAAAATTTCTGCACCAAGAAGAAATGCAGATGATAAACGGGTATTCATTCGACAAATATATTATACTAGAACTGACATGTGATTACATTTTCACGCAATTTCGGTGCATAGATCCTGAGAAATCAGTACCTAGAACAACCACCTCTGGCCGTAATAACGGCCTTGATAAGCAGGGGCATTGAGTCAAACAGAGCTTGGATGGCGTGCACAGGTACAGCTGCCCATGCAGCTTCAACATGACACCACAGTTCATCAGAGTAGCGACTGGCGTATTGTGGCGAGCCAGTTGCTCGGCCGCCATTGACCAGACATTTTCAATAGGTGAGAGATCTGGAGAATGTACTGGCCAGGACAGCAGTCGAAAATTTTCTGTATCCAGAACGTCCCGTACAGGACCTGCAACATGCGGTCGTGCATTACCCTCCTGAAGTGTAGGGTTTCGGAGGCATCGAATGAAGGGAAGAGCCATGGGTCGTAACACAACTGAAATGTAACAACGTCCTCCGTTGAAAGTGCCGTCAATGCGAACAAGAGGTGACCGAGACGTGTAACCAATGGCACCCCATACCATCACGCCGGGTGACACGCCAGTAAGGCGATGACGAATACACGCTTCCAATGTGCGTTCACCGCGGAGTCGCCAAACGCGGATGCGACCATCATGATGCTGTAAACAGAAGCTGGATTCATCCGAAAAAACGACGTTTTGCCATTCGTGCACCCAGGTTCGTCGTCGAGTACTCCCCATCGCAGGCGCTCCTGTCTGTGATGCAGCGTCAAAGGTAACCGCAGCCATGGTCTCCGAGCTGATAGTCCATGCTGCTGCAAACGTCGTCGAACTGTTCGTGCAGATGGTTGTTGTCTTGTAAACGTCCCCATCTGTTGACTCAGGGTTCAAAATGGCTCTGAGCACTATGGGACTTAACATCTATGGTCATCAGTCCCCTAGAACTTAGAACTACTTAAACCTAACTAACCTAAGGACAGCACGCAACACCCAGCCGTCACGAGGCAGAGAAAATTCCTGACCCCGCCGGGAATCGAACCCGGGAACTGTTGATTCAGGGATCGAGACGTGGCTTTACGATCCGTTACTGCCATGCGGATAAGATGCCTGTCATCTGGACTGCTAGTGATGCGAGGCCATTGGGATCCAGCACGGCGTTCCGTATTACCCTCCTGAACCCACCGACTCCATATTCTGCTGAGTCAC
Source organism: Schistocerca serialis cubense (assembly GCF_023864345.2). NCBI lineage: Eukaryota > Metazoa > Arthropoda > Insecta > Orthoptera > Acrididae > Schistocerca > Schistocerca serialis. The sequence continues at coordinate 690,314,559 of NC_064639.1, forward strand.
TGTATCTCGACTAACGCGAGCAGCAATGTCGCGATACGATAAACCGCAATCGCAATAGGCTACAATCCGACCTTTATCAAAGTCGGAAATGTGATGGTACGCATTTCTCCCCTTAAACGAGGCATCACAACAACGTTTCACCAGGCAACGCCGGTCAACTGCTGTTTGTGTATGAGAAATCGGTTGGAAACTTTCCTCATGTCAGCTCGTTGTAGGTGACGCCACCGGCGCCAACTTTGTGCGAGTGCTCTGAAAAGAATCATTTGCATATCACAGCATCTTCTTCCTGTCGGTTAAATTTCGCGTATGTAGCACGTCTTCTTAGTGGTGTATCAGTTTCAATGGCCAGTAGTGTAAATGAATCTCCGAACTTGTACGTCTACATATATATTTTACTGTGTTTCGTGGAGGGTATTTTGTGTTCCATTTAGTCTCTTCACCCCCCCCCCCCCCCCTCCATCCCGCCTTTGCTGATCCAGTAGCGAATATTGCATGGGCAGCACGACAACTGATGGGCCTTCGTGAGAGATGAAATCTCTCTAAAGTTATCTTTATGGTCCTTCTTCGAGATATACACAGGACGTAGCGGTATGTCGTGTGATCCATGTACTAACTAAAGCTGTTGAATTTTAACAACAAACCACATCCAAACTCAGAACGCTTTTCTTGTACTGTTTGCCATAGGAAATGCAAGAGCATTTCTGTGACACTTCTGCTGTTACTGGATGAACCTTTGGCGAAATGCGCTGTTTCTCTGTTTTCTCTGTCAGTCTTTTCTAGTAAATTGGTGGAACGAGGATTTCGTAAGTTCTCACTTTCGCTGGGGCATTATATTGCCTGGAGATTCTTCCAACGGATCGCTGTCTGGCATCTGTCTTTGCTACGATTAGTTTTATGTGATCGTTCCACGTTGTTCTGTACTCCTAATATACGCTATTTAGTGGATGCGACTATTTCCAATTTCTGATTGACAGTTGTGGAATCGAACCTTAATGTATCTATCTAACTATTGGTGTGCAATACATAACACCTGTTTATGTTTCAGTGAACGCATGGTGTGGCGTAGGGCGATCATTCTGCTTTTAAAATAATTGAAAAGCCACGATCGCTTCAATATCGTTTACTAGATGAAACGATCTAGTAAACGATATTGAAGCGATCGTCGCTTTTCAATTATATTAAAAACTTGTTTATGTTGTGAGTCAACTGCCTCTCTTGGCACCAAGCGTCAAGCTGCATTGGGTCACCATGCATTCTGTTACAGGCTATCGGGTCTTCAAGCATTCTGCTACAGTTTCCTTACGTTGCGAGTTTATTTACTACACCATTACCCGTGAACATCCTCATAGAAATTCCGATACCATCCACTAGATCATTTACATATAAATAGTGAAAAGTAATGATCCTAGAACACTCCCTCGGGGTACGCCCTAATTTACTTTTACCTCTAAAGATTGCTCTCCTTTCCGGATGACATGCTGTGTTCTTTTTACTAGTAGCTCTTCAATCCAATCTCATAGCGGGTCTGATATTCTGTACGCTCGTAATTTGTTCATTGCTTGGCAGTAAGTAACTATATCTAACGCTTCCAGGAGTCAAGGAACACAACATCAACCTAAGCGCCGCTATCTATTGTTTTATGGATCTCGTGATTGAAAGGAGCGAATTGAATTTCAGACGCCATTGTTACAGAACCCCATGTTGATTCGTAAGGAGATTTTCTATGTGTGGAAATATAATACGCGAGCATACGACCCGTTCACGTCAGAGATATAGGACCATAATTTTTCGCTTGTGTTCGAAGATCTTTTATGAAAATGTGAATGACCTGCGCTTTTTGTAAATGACCTCGACATTGTACGCTGTGATGTCATTGCTGGTACTCAGGGAGTGCTGTGGAACAGTACAGTCCAATACAATAAAGGACAGGACAAGACCAGCCAAAATGAGACAACGAAAGACCATACAAAAGAATACAAAATAAGACAGGACAAGACAGTACGGTACAGAACAAGACAAGACGAAACAATACATGATAAGACGAAACAATACACGATAAGACAGTATAATACATGAAAAGACAGTATAATACATGGCAAGATGGTATAGTATAAGACAAGATGGTATAGTAAAAGACAAGATGGTGTAGTATAAGACAAGATGGTATAGTATAAGACAAGATGGTGTAGTATAAGACAAGATGGTATAGTATAAGACAAGATGGTATAGTATAAGACAAGACGGCACAAGGCAAGGCAAGACAAAGCAAGGCAAGGCAAGACAAAGCAAGGCAAGGCAAGACAAAGCAAGGCAAGGCAAGACAAAGCAAGGCAAGGCAAGACAAAGCAAGGCAAGGCAAGACAAATCAAGGCAAGACAAAGCAAGGCAAAGCAAGGCAAGGCAAGACAAAGCAAGGCAAAGCAAGGCAAGACAAAGCAAGGCAAACCAAGGCAAGGCAAGACAAAGCAGGGCAAGGCAAGACAAGAGGGGGACACACATGAGGACCGGGTACAGCTGCGGCCCTTGAAGAGGCCGAGCACCCACTTGCGGCGTTTTTACGAGCTGGCTCGCTGCCTGCAGAGCCGGCCTCGCGCGACTGTTGCTGCCGCCTCACATTATGCTGCCGTCATCTGCGCTCTTACGTAGCTCACTCACTGCACAGTTCAGCACCCGGAAGGAAAGCTCGCTTGCTTTCAGACCCCTGCCCCACCAGCGAGGTGACCTTACTATGTATAACAACTTACGCTTTGTCATTCGCATTCGTGGAAGGTAAACTCGCAGCGATACGCAGTGCAGTATCCGGGTTCAAGGGTTTCTTCTCAACAGCAAGCGACTGATCCGAAACGTAGTGTGGTGGACTGTTAAACCTCAATGTCGTTAATCTGTTTCGGGCGCCCTCATTCACAAACTGTGCTAATTCTCAGCTTATGAATCTACACTAAACGCAATTGTCACACTTCCTAATTAGAAGGTATTATTTCATGTATTACTTGATCGCGTGCCAGTTGATGGAACCTTGCAGACTACATAACATTTAGTAAATAATCCTTGACAACAGGGGATTCTATAGTGCTTAAAACCCGTTACGTTAAGCCAAACAGATGAAAAACAGTTTCCACAATTTTAAAGTGAAGATGTCACCCGAGGAAATGTTATAAATATTCCATCTTGAAATTGTCTAACACACGAAGTTCTCCAACATAATACATAATTTTTAAATTAAGTTTTGCAATCATCACGATAGTATCAGTAACCTAGTGAGCTGTTGCAGTGACTAAGACAATGGTCTCACATGTGTGAGGAGCATGGGTAGATTCCCCTCACATTCATCCGCATTTAGGTCATCGGAGGTGTCTCTAAATCATTCAAAATGGTTCAAATGGCTCTGAGCACTATGGGACTTAACATCTGAGGTCATCAGTCCCCTAGACTTAGAACTACTTAAACCTAACCAACCTAACAACATCACAGACATCCATGCCCGAGGCAGGATTCGAACCTGCGACATTGGCAGCAGCGTGGTTCCGGACTGAAGCACCTACAACCGCTCGGCCACAGGGGCCGGCTCTAAATCATTAAATCACTACAAATACGAATAACTTAAATTGTATTGATCACAAAGATAATGCTGTACGAAGGCAAAGCGAAGTCTGTTTTATTAGTAGAAAATATAGAAGAAGCAACAGGTCTACTAAAGAGACTGCCTACGTTACGCTTGTCCTTCCTCTACTACAGTACTGCTCTGCAATACGGGATTCTTACCAGAAAGGATTGGCTGAGAATATCGAAGAAAAAAAAATCAAAGGTGGGCAGGTCGTTATGCATTATCGTGAAAGAGAGGAAATAGTATCACAGATATGATACGCGAGCTGGTGTGGCAATCATTAAACAACGACGTCTTCCGTTGCAGCGAGATCTTTTTACAAAATTTCAGTCTGCGACGTTCTCCTCCGAATTTGAATATATTTTGTTGACACCCACCTACGTAGAGAGATCAGATCATTAAAATAACGTAAGAGAAATCAGATCTCGCATGGAAAGATTTAAGAGTTAGTTTTTTCCGCACGCTTTTATAGAGTAGAACAGCAGAAAAATAGTGTAACAGTGGTTCGATGAAACCTCTGCAAGGCAGTAATGGGTGTTTCCATACTGTATAAACACGTTTTCCTCAAGTTAATTTTTTACTACTGCAACAATATTTTTAAACTCAAACTTCTGCAAAACACATTGCAATTTTTTTATTATTCTTTATTCAAACATAAACGGTCCTGGCGGAGGTTCGAGTCCTCCCTCGGGCATGGGTGTGTGTGTGTGTGTTTGTCCTTAGGATAATTTAGGATAAGTAGTGTGTAAGCTTAGGGACTGATGACCTTTGCAGTTAAGTCTCATAAGATTTCACACATTGAAACATAAACCAGGGTGACAAAAGTCATGGCGTACCTCCTGATAGGCGTGTCAGACCTGCCCGGCGTACTGCAGCAGCTCGACGTGGCATCGATTTAACAAGTCGTTGGAATTCACCTGCAGAATACTGAGCCATGCTGCCCCTATAGCAGTCCGCAATCGCGAAAGTGTTACCAGTGCAGGATTTTGTGCTCGAACTGACCTCTCGATTATGTACCGTAAATACTCGATGGGACTCATGTTGGCGATGTGGGTGGCCCAATTATTCGCTCGAACTGTCCAAAATGCTCTTCACACCAATCGCCAACAACTGTGGCACGGGCACATAGTGCATTTTCATGCACAAAAATTGCATAGTGGTTTGTGAATATGGAGCCCTTGAACGGTTTCAAATGGTAGCCGAAAATAACCATTTCCAGGCAAAGATGGGGCTAGTTAGACGAGAGGATCCCATCCATTCCCATTTATCACAGCCCATAGCATTAAGGAGACACCAGAAGCTTGCACTGTCCCTTGTTGACAACCTGGTTCCATGGCTTCGTGGGGTCTGCGCCACACTAGAACCCCACCATCAGCTCTTACCAACTGTAAACGGAACTCCTCTGACCAAGCCACGGTTTTCCAGTCGTGTAGAGTTCAATGGATACGATCACGAACCCAGGAGAGGCGTAGCAGGTGATGGCGTGTTGTTACAAAGGTACTCACTTCGGTCGTCTACTGCCGTAGCCCATTAACGCCAAATTGCGCCACATGGAATAATGGAATGTAGTCGAATTAAGTAGGGTTATGCTGAGGGAATTAGATTAGGAAATGAGACACTTAAAGTAGTAAAGGAGTTTAGCTATTTGGGGAGCAAAATAACTGATGATGGTCGAAGTAGAGAGGATACAAAATGTAGACTAGCAATGGCAAGGAAAGCGTTTCTGAAGAAGAGAAATTTGTTAACAACGAGTATAGATTTAAATGTCAGGAAGTCGTTTCTAAAAGTATTTGTATGGAGTGTGGCCATGTATGGAAGTGAAACGTGGGCGATAAATAGTTTAGACAAGAAGAGAATAGAAACTTTCGAAATGTGGTGCTACAGAAAAATGCTGAATATTAGATGGGGAGATCACATAACTAATGAGTAGGTATTGAATAGAATTGGGGAGAAGAGGAGTTTGTGGCACAACTTGACTAGAAGAAGGGATCGGTTGGTAAGACATGTTCTCAGGCATCAAGGGATCTCCAATTTAGTACTGGAAGGCAACGTGGAGGATAAAAATCGTAGAGGGAGACCAAGAGGTGAATACACTAAGCAGATTCAGCATGAGTTCACTATAGCCCTACTCAGACCACTGCAGCAGGATTCTGGCTCTGAGACACGAACAATTATACTACTGAAAGATGACGTCATTGCCGGCCGCTGTGGCCGAGCGGTTCTAGGCGCTTGATTCTGGAACTGCGCGACCGCTACGGTCGCAGGTTCGAATCCTGCCTCGGGCATGGATGTGCGTGATGTCCTTAGGTTAGTTAGGTTTAAGTAGTTCTAGGTTCTAGGGGACTGATGATCTCAGCAGTCAAGTCCCATAGTGCTCAGAGTCATTTGAACCATTTGATGACATCGTCGTTCGAGGGAGACATCAAACATGGAGGGATGCAGCTGGTTTGAAGCCGTCAGTTTGTCTTCGATTACCACCACGGGACCCAAGCACGCACCGTAGACTCTCCAATAGCGTAACACTGCCCCCATCAGCTAGCGTTCATGGCGCGCTGCACGTTTCGAGCAGCCGTTCCCCTTCATGATGGCGTTTGCGAAGACGACCATCAACCTAGCGAAGCACAAATGTGATTCACCGGAAGAGCTGACACGTTTCCATTGATCGATGGCCGAATCCCGATAGTCCTTTACCCAGTGCAATCGTAATTGACGATGTCGTTGGGTCAACATGTGAACACGTATAGGTGGTCTGCTGTGAAGCTCCATGTTCTACAATGTACGATAAACGGTGTTCTCCGAGACACTTGTGGGTGCACCAGCATTGTGCTCTTTCAGCATAGAGGCTACAGATCGCCATCTATCCTACTTTACAGAACAGACAAACCTCCGAACCCCACATTCTATGAAGAGTCGTGGACGTCCAACCATTTAGCGCTTAGTGGTAGTGTCACTGTGCTTCTATCTCTTACCATAGATGCTCGCGACGGTAGCACGTGAACATTCGACCAGCTTCGCCGTTTTCGAGATACTCGTTCACAGGCTCTGCGTAATAGTAATCTGCCCTTTGTAAAAGTCGCTTATCTCTATGGAGTTCCCCATTTGCAGCCCATATCTCCGCTAGGGTGATGCCCCTTCCGTGTCTGCTCCTCTTACATACTTTTGTTACACATCACGCGCCCGCAACGCCATCAAGTGTTATTCATCGTCGCAGTGGACAGTGGTCATAATCTTTGGCTTATCAGTGTATGGGCATATCGCTATCCCATGCCTTTTGTCCCCTCACTGTGTTTCGATGTGCGTGTGTCATTTTCATTCGGGCTCGTTTTATTTCTGAAACTTCCTTAAATGGGTGGGCTAGACTGCTTCCATGCGTGTTATCACTGGGCAGCATGTTGTGTTTTCCGTGGTATTCTAAATTCTTGGCATGTTTGTTTCTGGTTTGTAATTTCATGCATTCCTTTTCACATCTTTTCCACTCGACTTTCACTTGATGAAGGCTTTTTTGAAAATAAAAGAAGCCTAATACGCAAACACTGGAAAAATATGAACAGGTGTTTCCATCTTCAAGACGATGATCACTCTAAAACAAAGTAACAACGAAATACGTACAACAATGTTGATGGACAAAAAAACGGAAATATTTATAGAAATATATTCAGAATTATACTGATTAGTATTCTTCAAATTAAAAAAAAAAAAAAAAGCTTCACGGAGTAATTCAAAGCTTTCCTAAAGGAAAGGAAGCTCATTGTATTTCACCAACGTTAACGCGCTGAAGTACCACTACGGCTGACGGCGGTACTAGCAGCGGTGACGGAGGGCAATGACCCTCCCAGCTACGTCACCTATCACTTGCAGCGATTTGGCCGCCGCGAAAGCAATTTTGCGGACAGGCGGTAGGGGATTCCCCGAGGGAATAGAGGGTTGTAAGTGTCTGCCGGTCCAGGCGCGGCGTGAGATCGATGGGTCGCAGCTGCGGCGAGATGCAGGCGGCGCGTGTCCGGGGCTTCCCCGCGCCGTAAGCGGTTTGCGTGTGTGTGCGTGGAAAGGGGGGGGGGGGGTGCGGCGTGTGGTGGGGGGACTGCTTGCTCTCTCGCACAGCGCCTGATGGGATTACGTTTCGCACAATCGCAGCCGGAATGCGCTCCCGCTAGGCCAGGGATTCCGCACGGCCCGCCGTGCACGTGCCGCCTGTTTTGCCCGGGAGTCCCGCCCCGTTACGCTCGTAGTTGCTCTGGTCGTACCGACAAAACAGTTCTCTATGCGCGAGTTTAACGCGGACTACATTGTGCGGCCAATTCCCGGAAAAGGCCTCAGCAAGAAGGCCGAAACGCCGGATCTGAAGGTTCGGGGAAGTACGAGGCGGTACCCAGACCCAAGAACTTTTAAATCAAACCTGCTTATAGCTTTACATTTACACACGGTCGGTAGCATGTTTTTCCGCATTACTGGAAAAAACCTAGACCTGTCTGCAGCGGGAACTAACTTAACGGGACTAGATACAGCCCGGTTCTAGTTCACAGTTGTGCGCCTTGTTACCTCGTGGTCCATACACGGAAAGCGACCGTGGTAAGTGCATTCCCGGCACTCACTGACTGCCTGTTGATAACGTCATTTAATTTACTGACAAAGAGAAGACAAAAGAGTGACGGTGCTGAAGGGAAAAACGTGACGAATCGTACAAGAGAAATTGTTAAAGTTGTCAACTACGGCAGGAGTGGGATTCACATGTCTACCCGAACGAGAAAGTAGTAAATAATACACACTATATAACCCATTGACGACATGGGTACGTATTAGGCAGTAACTTCTGTGATATTGTAAGCAATGTGAAGAGTAATAACTTTGTGAATACTTCACAGGTTTTATCGCACCCAACTACAGCTGTAGCTAGAAAATCCTGAAGAAATTGTTACCCGTATGAATTTGGTTTTAAAAGGTGCCAGAATAAACGAGTCATCATGCACGACCGAGATGACATGATTTTAAAAATTGCTTATGTTACACTTTTTTCAAAGAACTGAAACGTTCCTGTTAAAGCGGCCTGTGCGTCATTGAGAGGAAGCGTGGATTCCTGTACATTACATTGGTAATAAACTGGAAAGTAAATTGGTGGTAGGATCCTGTGGGATTAAACTGTTGAAGTCATCGGTCCCTAAGCTTACACACTACTTAATTTGACTTAAACTAACTTATGCTAAGAACAACACGCACACCCATGCCCGAGGGAGGACTCGAACCTCCGACGGGGGGAGCCGCGCGGACCGTGACAGGGCCCCCATGACCACACGGCGTGCGGCGGTAATAAATGTCACTGTGGTAGTGTGAGTAGATTACTTTTAGACAAGAGTACCGCTCAGTGTTTAATAGTTACGCTATTCAGGGCGTTACAGCACTGACGTGTTAACGGCGTCCACTTGTGAGAATACCGGAAAATACGCTGTTACTGGTTCAAATGGCTCTGAGCACTATTGGACTTAACAGCTGAGGTCATCAGTCCCCTAGAACTTAGAACTACTTAAACCTAACTAACCTAAGGACATCACACACATCCATGCCCGAGGCAGGATCCGAACCCGCGACCGTAACGGTAGCGCGGTTTCAGACTGAAGCACCTAGAACCGCTCGGCCACTCCGGCCGGCTACGCTGTTACTGCCTGCCATGCCTGTTTCTCGACCGACACGACGATGCTGCCGCCTTGGTCAGATCTTCAGTTTGCTTTGTTGGCTAGTATCTGTCTCTTTGTAATATAAATAAAAACGTGACGTAACCAGTGAAAACAAAGTAATGAAAAAGACTTTAAATTAAGTGATTGGTTATGTTATTTTTTTTCTTTATATTTTAAACGGCTTAAAGATTATAAGAGATCGCATATGGTCGGGAATATATATCAATAAGTGCTTGTGGGAACGTGGCTGATATTCTGCGGTTGGAGATTCACGTACTTCGTAGAGACAGCGTGAAAATCAAAGCTCATTTAATGTGGCGTGTGTTAGAGTTTGTTTATAGACAGGCAGGATTCTCCTGAATCGCCTCACTGAAGCCGGCTGCGATGCGTGTCCAGGGACTGGAGACGCATCGCAGCCGGCTAACACTAATGTGTCGTTACCGGGCGTCCGGCCAGCGGCAAAAGCAGAGAAAAAAAATCTCCAAATGTAACTCTGTCATGAACTCTAGGCTTCCCTTAACACACGCCTTGGTTAACAGTCTCCTCCCCCCCCCCCCTTCCCCTCTCTCGTTTGTCTTTCCAACAGACTAGGAGAGAGGCAGCGATTGTTCGTTGAGAGGCCGTATCTTCCCGATCGCCGAACGTGACACATCGCAGCCACCTGGCTCAAGTCTCCCAGGCAGACATCTCGCTCCACAGCATGTGCCTCACTTGGCTCTGCTTCAAGTAATACACAAACGAATTACAGACATTGGCTGCGAGTTGACACTTACGATCCAGCTCTAATACTTCGTGATGTGTCTACGGGCGCGAAGGATAAGGTAAACCTTTCCAATTAGGCAGCTGAACCTGTCCTTCGGGGTCTCCCAGCCATTCGCGACATACGACTTCCGTTATCACAAATGAGTATAGTAACGTAAAACAGAAATAATTATTATTACTGTCATCAATTACATAACGCAAATAGAGGGAAGGAAATACTCTGTCCTCTGGCTTTTAGTCACAAACAAGTATACTGCGGGTATCTGTGGATATCCATATCTGCGCAGACCCCTGCTGATAGGCAATCAAAGAATATTAAATACGAGGGGTGTTTTTTTTAAGTAAATACCGTTTTGAAATTAAAAAAGACGTGCTAAGATATCTCAACAATTTTATTTTTACACGAAGGCTTGTACCTCAATCTACGCACTGACGCCATTACAGTCTGATTCATCCTTGTTTACGATGTGTAGCAAGTGTTTAAGATGCCTCCGGTAGTCGTGAGTCCCACCGACTGTGAAGTACGGGCTGTTATAAGATTTCTTAGTGCTAAAGGCCTATAAGCGATCGATATTCATCGTGAGATGTTCGCAATTTACGGAGAAAACATTATGAGTGATATAATGGTAAGAAAGTGAGAGAGAGCATTTAAAGATGGCCGCACAAATGTGCATGATGAACAACGGAGTGGGCGTCCTTCGGTCGTTAATGAAAGTTTGCTACAGGAAGTGGACAATAAGGCGAGAGAAAACAGACGCTTTACGATTTCCTCCTTGCAGGATGACTTTCCTAATGTTTCTCGTAGTGTTTTGTATGGCATTGTGACCGAGCACTTGAATTACCGAAAATTGTGCGCACGTTGGGTACCGAAAATGTTGACGGATGTGCACAAAACCAAATGTTTAGACACTGTATTGACTTTCCTTGAGCGGTACCACAACGACGGTGATGATTTCTTAAGCCAAATTGTTATGGGCGATGAACCATGGGTGGCCTACGTCACACCAGAATCAAAGCAACAGTCCACGTGTAACGCCGGAAATGCATATCCTCCTATTTCCATCTATTGTACTATTAATTTTTTTTTCCTTGTTTTGTTACCTCAAGATATGACATTTCTGTCTATATATATTGTAATTGTTTTACTATTTGTATATATATATTTATGCATTTATGTCGATGTATAATTGGTTTGTTTCGTAAATATTATTTGTATTTTTACGCTGGGTCTTGCCGAGGGAAAACTGCTATCGAACGATTACATCGATAGGTCGTGTGAAGACTCAAAGTGTGTAGGATCTTTGGTAGTGTTAACTCTGCCGCGTGGAGCGCGGGCAGAGCAGTGGGAGTCTGGCTGGAGTAGCGAGTGGAGCAGGTGTGTTGTGTGACGCTCCCGCGAGTTGCCGCGCTTTCGGGGTTTGGCAGCATGTAATTGCGCTCGACTTGCGATGATAGTTTCTGACATGGTGTCGCGGACGGGAAGCATTAGCTGGCGCACATCAAGAGCCCGTTTCGTCTGGTGACCGTGTCGAGAAGAAGGCGCGCCAACATCCAGCTTCTGCAACAGCGACGGCCGACAATGAGTGACTGTCGCCACCTCCTCGATCGACGGCTTCAAACCTTCAATCAACCAACAAGGAAGACTAAAAGCACGTAAAGTTTCAGAACTGTATGGCAGACCTCAGCTTTTCAAATTGTTCCATTTGCCTCGCAAAATTACAGCAACTTAGCATGAACCTTTGTTGCTCATTGTCCCAATTGCATTGCCAAGCAGGGCCCCTTCATTTTCCGAAATGAACCCGAGTGTCGTTGAAATTCAAACGCCAGCATAATTCCATTTCACTGCTTTAATTTCAAAGTTCACTTTAAGTATTCATAGCTGGCTACAATAGCTAGATTACACAGGCACAAATTAAGAGTGCGAGTTTTGTTACCGTATTTTAGCTTACCTGTGACTGCAGCTCAGCTTGGTACGTACTAAATTTTACTATTGTTAATTGTCCAGAATCATTTAACTCAAGTTCGAAGTTAAATCTCTTATTTATAAATTACGTAGATTCAAGTAGCTTTAGAAATGATTGTTGAGGTAGTCCAAGACTAACTGTATTTCGATGTGCTTCAGAAAGAAAGCTCACTATTAACTTCAGTCACTAAATTAACTTACGATTTTCCGGTTTCATTAATTCTTTTGCTAAATTAAGTGTAGCGAAATTTATTACTTCTGACAAACTTTCAGTTTTCACACTACACGTGTCAACCTTCAGTTGCCACGCTTCTAGTGCTAATTATATGTGTAATAACCTTTCTTTTTCAGTTATTATAGTAATTGTCCATAGGACTGGCGACCGTAATTTCCCCCAAATCTCAAATATCTAATTACCGCTAGTTGATTGTTAACGTAACGGCCGCACATTTACTTTCTTTATTAACTTTATCCCTATTTCAAAATTAATTGCCACCAGTTTCACTTGCATTTTTCCTTTCATTTAGATGTAACCCTTTCCTCCCTCTTTACCGACAGGTTAACTTCGGTGACGATTGCTTTTCCAAAATTCCCATTAGGTACACGCGGTTTCATTTTTCACTGTCATTAAGGTCGATAAGTGAGGGGGAGGTTACACACGGAAGTTGAGCAACGCCATCATTTTGCTGCAAGACAATGCCCATCCGCATGTGGCGAATCAGACCAAAGATCTCATCACATCTTTTCGATGGGAAACTCTAGATCATCCTCCGTACAGCCCTGATCTTGCTCCCAGTGACTACCATCTGTTCCAGCACTTGAAGAAACACCTGGGCGGTCAGTGTCTTCAAGACGACGACGAAGTCAAAACAGTGGTGATGCAGTGGTTAACAAGTCAGGCGGCAGACTTCTATGAGGAGGGCATTTAAACTGGTACATCGTTATGACAAGTACCTCATTATTGACGGAAATTATGTAGATAAGTAGATTAAGGTACAGGCTTTCATGTAAAAATAAAATTATTGAGATATCATAGCGCGTCCTTTTTTAATTTCAAAACGGTACTTACTTAAAAAAACACGCCTCGCATTAACTGAAGCAACGAGTCATCCCCACTCCTAGGCTGCACCACCACTAGTTGTGCCTGTGTTAACACGCGGTCCGTTACGAAGTTGCTGTGTACACACAGGAGGAGGCAGCGCCACATTGTACGACTGTGTAGTAAACTGAGTGTTGTTGTGAGAGTGCGTAATCTCGGCTAATGGCTTCGGCAGCGCCACAGAGGCGCAGCAGGTGTTCTGGGCGTGACACTTGGCGACCTGCCCAGGCTCTCCGCCAGGAGCTCGACTGTCGCGTGTCTGGCTGGCTCTGCTCGTCTCGCATTCACTGCTTATCTCCTGTTAGGAAGCTGCCTTTACAAAGTCCTTCGAAGCAAAAATTTGAGTCTGCAAAATTTGTCTAAACAGTCTACTGTCGTTCGGTAGTCAGACTCTTGACAGAATGGGGTGGCACCATTCGTTCATAGATTCTCCCATTGTAACCCAGATACTGGCCGGTTTCAAAGTCATATTTATAATTTATTGGCTCACTCAACTTTATGTGATACCGAGAAGCCAGCCGCATGGAAAGATTTAAAAGTTAGTTTTTTCCGCACGCTTTTACAGAGTAGAACGGCAGAAAAATAGTGTAAAAGTGGTTCCATGAAACCTCTGCAAGGCACTTAAATGTGAATCGCAGAGTACTCATACAGACGTAAATATCGAAACTAGTACTGCATCTCCAAAGATCTTATTGTCAGTGGGCTGTTAACCCCTAAGTTGCCTTGCTTCTTTTGCTGCTAAAACGTGCAGTAAGAGTTATATGTGGTGTGAAATCAAGAAAATCCTGCAGAAGCCTGTTTAGGGAACTAGGGTTACTAACTACTGCTTCCCAATGTATTTATTCTTTAATGAAATTTGTCATTAAAAATATATCACTTTTTCAAACCAACAGCTCAATTCATGGAATAAATAAACTAGAAATAAGAATAATCTTCACAAGGTTTTAAAGTCACTTAGTCTTGTACAAAAAGGTGTGCATTATTCAGGAACACACATTTTCAATAACTTGCCAGCTGCCATAAAAAGCTTAACATCCAATGAAATTCAGTTTAAGAGAAGCCTAAAGGATTTATTGGTGGCCAACTCCTTCTACTCCATTGATGGATTTCTCAGAAGAACCAACTGATTTGTATGTCTATATATACAAGTACTATATAACTTCTGCACAATTTCAGTGCAGTAATGTGTTCATTGTAAGTAAGTGTGTGTGTGTGTGTGTGTGTGTGTGTGTGTGTGTGTGTGTGTGTACAATCTAACGTCTGCACCATTTCAGTGCAGTAATGTGTTCATTGTAAAAAAGTATTATAGTAGTTATATTAGACGTTTATTACCTTACAAATAAATAAATAAAAAAAATTATTTTAAATTCAGTGCATTAGTATTTGTAAAATGATTCTTTCATATAGTTTTCATTAAAAAATGACGATCATTCCACTTGGGACCTGTGGAATGGTACATTAGCTTATTTGTTTGAGTTGTAAATATTTGTCATGTATTGTTGTTTCTCTGACACGTTCTACATCCTGGAGGACCTCCTCACTACGGATCAATTGGAATGAAAGTAAATCTAATCTAATCTAACAGTCATAGCCTGTCGTACTATTTATAGAAAGTGTAACACAATAGAAGATTTCGATTGCATATCGTCAAATTCCGTTACTGTGACCACAGCTTCCATACTATTCATCAAACGCCTAACTCATGACATACGTGAATTGCGCCGAGCGGTTCTAGGCGCTTCAGTCCGGAACCGCGCGACTGCTACGGTCGCAGGCTCGAATCCTTCCTCGGGCATGGATGTGTGTGATGTCCTTAGGTTTGTTAGGTTTAAGTAGTTCTAAGTTCTACATGACTGATGACCTCAGATGTTAAGTCCCATAGTGCTCAGAGCCATTTTTGATACTGAGAATAACAACGATTCGAACGACAGTGTCTCAGTAAGTTGACTCCATTCCTCGGAAACTCGACGTATTATTCTATAGCAGTTCAGACCAACTGAATTGTACAGTTGCCAACGGAGCGAAGAATACAGTTTTAGGGTCTTTAGACCCTCTACAGTGCGTTTGGTGACAATACTGATGTGTAGTATTACCACAAGGACAATGCGTACAGACCACTGTTTCCACGTGCCTTTCACTTCATCCGCCGACACCCTGCATTTCGCTACCCCATCACTGCAGTTGGTTTGCAAATTACTGGGGCCGGGTAGTGCAATGGTTCAAATGGCTCTAAGCACTATATGCCCGAGGCAGGATTCGAACCTGCGACCGTAGCAGCAGTGCGGTTCCGGACTACGGCGCCTAGAACCGCTCGGTCTCAGCGGCCGGTGGTAGAGCAATGTCTGTGATGAAAGTGATTTGCTCAGTTTCATTGATCAGTGTTATGTCACGTCAATTGCAACGGATTATTTTCTCGGTTATGATACTGCGGTTCCGCTATATTTTGTATTACTTGTTTTCTAACTCTTCGTCTAACTTCTTGATGATTAGTCTGGTGACCTCAAATTTGCTGTGGGCACTAGGATTTTGCACCGAGATGTAATGTCTGATATGGTCTCCTTTTGATCCCCATACTTCCTGCAGCTACATCGCTGTCGGAAGTCGCTTAGTTCCCGTGTGCAAACCTACGTGCGTCAAACAGTTATTTGACCGACATTACCCCGGCTGAAGTCGTTCGTATGTCTCCCATCGAGTTCTTTTCTTAGACAGCCCTAACGTCTTGGTTCCAATTTTTTCTGTCGTAGACCTTTTGTTGTGAATATATATGTCACATTAAATGGTATCCAATTAATGCATGTGGCGACTATTGCTTTATGGACTGACGAATTGTTTTGAGAATAATTCTTAAAATTCAAAGGTTGCTTTTGTAGAGCTATTGATATATGTGTAAGTAGGCTATTTAGGTTTTTTTATTGGTAACGCCACGTAGCGCTCTGTATGAAAATCACTGGCTGTGCTGTGTGCAGTCTATGGCTGGTTTGCATTGTTGTTTGCTATTGTAGTGTTGGGCAGCTGGATGTTAACAGCGCTTAGCGTTGCGCAGTTGGAGGTGAGCCGCCAGCAGTAGTGGGTGTGGGGAGAGAGATGGCGGAGTTTTGAGAGCGGATGATCTGGACGTGTGTCCATCAGAGACAGTAAATTTGTAAGACTGGATGTCATGAACTGGCATATATATTATGACTTTTGAACACTATTAAGGTAAATACATTGTTTGATCTCTATCAAAATCTTTCATTTGCTAACTATGCCTATCAGTAGTTAGTGCCTTCAGTAGTTAGAATCTTTTATTTAGCAGGCAGTATTGGCGCTCGCTGTATTGCAGTAGTTCGAGTAACGAAGATTTTTGTGAGGTAAGTGATTTGTGAAAGGTGTAGTTTAATGTTAGTCAGGGCCATTCTTTTGTAGGGATTATTGAAAGTCAGAGTGCGTTGCGCTAAGAATATTGTGTGTCACTTTAGTGAATGTCTGAATATGTTCAGTTCTGCTCAGCTGTTTGAAAATCAAATAATGTAAGACGTTTATCAGCAGAGTAACTAATTAATTTTTCTAAGGGGACGTTACATATGTCGACCCTTAGCCGAGGATACCTCACTGGAATCTTCTGATTTTTTTTTTTTTTTTTTTTGTAGTTTGTGTAATTAGTGTAGCTATTGTTTATTGATAGCGCGTAATTGTAGAGAGAATTTCCTTTGTAGTTGTAGTTTTTCATTGTTGTACAGTAAAACTGTTGTGGCATGCATGTAGATTTGCACCAAGTATTTCGCAGCTGCGCTTGCAATTAAGGAGATATTATTTTCAATGCTATGTTAATATGTTTTCTTATTTTGCACTTCAAATTGTGCTTTTCTGTGTTATCGTGTGAAATATTGTGACAATAATGGTGTGTGATAAACGTAATACTAAGCTCCAAAGTAAACTAAGAAATGACAGTGAAGACGAAAGCAGTGTGTTAGCGCCACCGTGTAATGAATTAACTAATGTTCAAACTAGTAATTTGGCAATTGTGCATAGGGAAATGGAGCGGGGTGCAAATAATGGTGTAGACAGTGAAACAGTTAATGAACAGGGAAGCATTATCGATCGATCGGTCGGCAACAGCTCGCCTCAGGAATCCGAAATGACAGGACACAATCTCGCAAATACCGTAGATTCAGGTTTTGGGTCCTCACCGTTTTCTCAAATAAGTCAAGACACATTTTCTGCTTGGCAAAATGTGAATGTTGCCGGTGCAAATGCACTGCCGAAAAGCATAGAGGAACAGATTCCAGACACTAATACATTATTATTGCAAATAATGCAATAAATGAAACAAAATCAGAGACAAACACAGCACAGCCAGTGATTTTCATACAGAGCGCTAGGTGGCGTTACCAATAAAAAAACCTAAATAGCCTACTTACATATGTTAGCCTCCATTCTCAAGTTAGGTACTCAGCCTTTCAAAAACTGGTCTAGGATTAAGACTGTCATACGTCTTGCAAGTTTCCCGTTTTATTCTTCGTGTTTTTGTCTGGGTGTCTGGATCTCTTTTTGTCCTGTTGATGAGGCGAAAAGTGTAAGATAACGCTCCAGGTGCATTAGTGGTGATTAGATTTACGTTATTTTAATTTAATGTAGATATCAAAATTTAAAAAATTCTGCTGAGGTGTAAATTCGTGATATGCTGTCTGACGATTTTATGCCTCCTTGAAGGAGACCTAAACAGTTTTAAGTGTAGTGTAGGCATGACTGATCTCAAACCCAGTAGCCTGGGTTATTATTATTATTATTATTATCACTAGTAGTAGCAGTAGTAGGAGCCAACGGCATTGTCGTAGTGGTAACACCGGATCCCGTCACATCACTGAAGTTAAGCGCTTTAGGGCTAGGCTAGCATTTGGATGCATGGTTGTCTGGGTCTGCCGAGCGCCGTTGGCAAGCGGGCTGCATTCAGCACTTGCGACGCCAATTGAGGACTTACTCCTTTAGAAGTAGCGGCTCCGGTCATGAGCCGAAAAGGACCGCGATAGCGATGTTCTGACCACATATCCCTCCATATCCGCAAGCAGTGACGCCTATCGGCCGAGGATGACACGATGGTCGGACGGTGCCGTTGAGTCTTCCAAGGCCTGTTCGGACAGAGTTTATTTTTAGTTGTGGTAGCAGTAATAGTATAGTGTTTTATTGTATATCCGTACCGTTTGGGTGGGAGGGGGTGGTGTGGGGAGAGGACGGGACATTCATCGGCTAGGCGTAAGATTTCAGAAGGTCTGAAGCACGCAAGGCAGGGTAAGGGGCAGAAACCACACCTACAAGGTGCGCTTCTCTGTTTTTGTTAAGTCACTCGGTGATTTATCATGATCGGTATGAAATGTAAACTTTCACTAACAGAGTAAGGTTCTAATACGTCATCTTTTTCTGAAATTTATAAAAATGAACATTGCGTTTTACATTGCAATGAGCAGATAACCTAGAATGAAATTTTCACTCTACAGCGGAGTGTGCGCTGATATGGAACTTCCTGGCAGATTAAAACTGTGTGCCGGACCGAGACTCGAACTCGGGACCTTTGCCTTTCGCAGGCAAGTTCTCTACGAACTGAGCTACCCAAGCACGACTCACACCCCGTCCTCACAGCTTTGAGTAGAGCACTTGCGCGCGAAAGGCAAAGGTCCCGAGTTCGAGTCTCGGTCCGGCACACAGTTTTAATCTGCCAGGAAGTTTCACAACAGATAACCTGCAAACGGGATAGCAGACGACGATTCATGTTAACATCCGTGAAAATACTTGTCGTTAATATTTTTGGGATGTACCGGAGTCATTTTGATGTTGTCAGTAGGATGTATTATTCTGCAGCTCACGTGATCCTTTTGGGAGCACTGTGTGAGAGCGGAACGGATAACAATGGTGCTTCGTTTTTCCCTCCGTACCCTGTGACAACCGCCCACTCAGGCTGTTGTACGTTGTATGCAGAATACCACGGCACGCGGGCGCCCACTGCCGCTGCCAGTGGCGCAGATTGGCGCCGCGCTGTGACGCCCCCTACGTGTCTTTGCTGCCCCCCTCCTCCTCCCACGCCCACGCTTTTAGCCAGCCACCGCACAGTTGTCCCAGCTGTGGGGAAGCGACAACTGCCGCGGGCAGCGGGACGGCCGGATCTCCGCATTACAGCTGTCGCGTGTTTGACAGGGGAGCGGAGGGCGGCGGGGTGTCTGTTTAACGGCCGGCTAAATGGGGTGAAAGTGGATATGGTATTAACAGTCTCCCTGCGCCCCGGTACAGTCGCTCGCGCTCGCACCCGCCACTGGACGCCCACAAAACAGAACGGACAGCGAGAGCCTGGACACTCAGAGGAACGCCGTCGTCAACAGCGGTACAGTGACTGACTGCCTGCCTGTGCACTTTTTTTATAGTTCTTCACGTACGGTGTGTGTGTGTGTGTGAGTGTGTATTTACGGCGCTTGAAATGGCGGTTATATCGTCCACTGGTAAGATAGCCAAGATGAATGTAACTGTTCAGGCTTTCCCGGCGAGATCTTGACATGTGGAACAATCGGGTCTACTGCCGGATGTTTGTGTCGCTCTGCCACAATATTTCGGCCACGTAACTCGTTGCCTTCTTCAGTTGTTACCTGAGACTGCCGTGTTGGAGGATCTTGTGCAGTATTTATGCCCAGAGGGCGCCAGGTGCTCCTCAGGAGCAGCACCTGGCGTGCGCGGACCGCGAACGGAACGCCCGACACAGGACAGGCCTCAGAGAGCTGCCACAAATGGCGCCTAACTCGGGCGCGGACGTCCGAGGGAACATCGGGGAAAGAACAACACATTACAAGCAGCGCCAGGCGGGCGCGGACGGCAAACAGAGCACCTAGCGCCCTCTGGGCATAAATACTGGACAAGATCCTCCAACACGGCTGTCTCAGGTAGCACCTGAAGAAGGCAACGAGTTACGTGGCCGAAATATTGTGCCAGAGCGACACAAACATCCGGCAGTAGACCCGATTGTTCCACATGTCAAGATGAATGTAGTTGAAACAGATAAAACTAGAAAAGCACCAAATATAATTTCATTAAAAATTACACGCCTCACACCCACTTTCACAATCATTCATCCACTGAAGTCATACCCAGTCATGTAAAAATGTACAGTTTTCAACTTCGGTGATTTTAAAATGTCCTATTAAAATCCTACACTAATGGCCATTAAAATTGCTACACCAAGAACAAATGTAGATGATAAACGGGTATTCATTGCACAAATATATTATACTAGAATTGACATGTGATTACATTTTCACGCAATTTGTGTGCATAGATCCTGAGAAATCAGTACCCAGAATAACCACCTCTGGCCGTAATAACGGCCTTGATAGCATAAGGGAACAATTGACAAGAATGGGGGAAAGAAATACAGTAGAAGAAGAATGGGTAGCTTTGAGGGATGAAGTAGTGAAGGCAGCAGAGGATCAAGTAGGTAAAAAGACGAGGGCTAGTAGAAATCCTTGGGTAACAGAAGAAATATTGAATTTAATTGATGAAAGGAGAAAATACAAAAATGCAGTAAATGATGCAGGCAAAAAGGAAATACAAACGTCTCAAAAATGAGATCGACAGGAAGTGCAAAATGGCTAAGTAGGCATGGCTAGAGGACAAATGTAGGGATGTAAAGGCTTATCTCACTAGGGGTAAGATAGATACAGCCTACAGGAAAATTAAAGAGACCTTTGGAGAAAAGAGAACCACTTGTATGAAAATCAAGTGCTCAGATGGAAACCCAGTTCTAAGCAAAGAAGGGAAAGCAGAAAGGTGGAAGGAGTATAGAGGGTCTATACAAGGGCGATGTACTTGAGGACAATATCATGGAAATTGGAGAGGATGTAGATGAAGATGAAATGGGAGATATGGTACTGCGTGAAGAGTTTGACAGAGCACTGAAAGACCTAAGTCGAAACAAGGCCCCGGAAGTAGACAACATTCCATTGGAACTACTGACGGCCTTGGGAGAGCCAGTCCTGACAAAACTCTACCATCTGGTGAGCAAGATGTATGAGACAGGGGAAGTACCATCAGACTTCAAGAAGAATACAATAATTCCAATCCCAAAGAAAGCAGGTGTTGATAGATGTGAAAATTACCGAACAATCAGTTTAATACGCCACAGCTGCAAAATACTAACACGAATTCTTTACAGATGAATGGAAAAACTAGTAGAAGCCGACCTCGGGGAAGATCAGTTTGGATTCCGTAGAAATATTGGAACACGTGAGGCAATACTGATCCTACGACTTATCTTAGAAGCTGGATTAAGGAAAGGCAAACCTACGTTTCTAGCATTTGAAGACTTAGAGAAAGCTTTTGACAATGTTGACTGGAATACTCTCTTTCAAATTCTGAAGGTGGCAGGGGTAAAATACAGGGAGCGAAAGGCTATTTGCAATTTGTACAGAAACCAGATGGCAGTTATAAAAGTCGAGGGGCATGAAAGGAAAGCAGTGGTTGGGAAGGGAGTGAGACAGGGTTGTAGCCTCTCCCCGATGTTATTCAAAAATGGTTCAAATGGCTCTGAGCACTATGAGACTTAACTACTGTCATCAGTCACCTAGAACTTAGAACTACTTAAACCTAACTAACCGAAGGACAGCACACACATCCATGCCCGAGGCAGGATTCGAACCTGCGCCCGTAGCGGTCACGCGGTTCCAAACTGACGCGCTTAGAACCGCACGGCCACACAGGCCTGCCCGATGTTATTCAATCTGTGTATTGAGCAAGCAGTGAAGGAAACAAAAGAAAAATTCGGAGTAGGTATTAAAATCCATGGAGAAGAAATAAAAATTTTGAGGTTTGCCGATGACATTGTAATTCTGTCAGAGACAGCAAAGGACTTGGAAAAGCAGTTGAACGGAATGGATAGTGTCTTGAAGGGAGGAAATAAGATGAACAGCAACAAAAGCAAAACGAGGATAATGGAATGTAGTCGAATTAAGTCGGGTGATGCTGAGGGAATTAGATTACGAAATGAAACACTTAAAGTAGTAAAGGAGTTTTGCTATTTGGGGAGCAAAATAAATGATGTGGTCGAAGTAGAGAGGATATAAAATGTAGACTGGCAATGGGAAGGAAAGCGTTTCTGAAGAAGAGAAATTTGTTTACATCGAGTATAGATTTAAGTGCCAGGAAGTCGTTTCTGAAAGTATTTGTATGGAGTGTAGCCATGTATGGATGTGAAACATGGACGATAAATAGTTTGGACAAGAAGAGAATAGAAGCTTTCGAAATGTGGTGCTACAGAAGAATGCCGAAGGTTAGATGGGTAGATCACATAACTAATGAGGAGGTACTGAATAGGGTTGGGGAGAAGAGAAGTTTGTGGCACAACTTGACGAGAAGAAGGGATCGGTTGGTAGGACATATTCTGAGGCATCAAGGGATCACCAATTTAGTATTGGAGGGCAGCGTGGAGGGTAATAATCGTAGAGGGAGCCCAAGAGATGAATACACTAAGCAGATTCAGATGGATGTAGGTTGCCGTAGGTACTGGGAGATGAAGAAGCTTGCACAGGATAGAGTAGCATGGAGAGCTGCATCAAACCGGTGTCAGGACTGAAGACCGCAACAACAACAGCAACATACAGCATCTTCTTCCTGTCGGTTAAATTTCGCGTCTGTAGCACATCATCTTCATGGTGTAGCAATTTTAATGGCCATTAGTGTAAATGAATTATACAATAAGATTGTCTTGTGAATGTTGCAGTTCTTATTTCGGTGCTTGCTGAGAAAGTTGGAGAGGAATTCCGCCTTATGGAAGATACGAGGGCTATTCGGAAAGTAGGGAACGATAGGTCGCGAAATGGAAACCACAGTGAAAATCAAAACTGTTTTTTTTGCAACAGTTAGCTACAACTTCCAGGTACTTATCTCCATAGTCGCCGATCCGACTTAGACATTTGTCGTAGTGTTGTACCAACTTTCCAATGCAGCCTCCAGTGCTTTCCGCCAATTCTCTACGCTGGCCAACAGCTCGTTGTCTGTGCCAAAATGTTGTCTTCATAGTCTGCGTTTCACGTGAGCAGAGATGAAACTCAGAGGGAGACAATTACGGACTGTATTGTGGGTAATCAAACATTTCCAATTGAAAACGATGCAGGTGCATCTTCATTGCCCATGCAGAATGCGGCTGAGAATTGCCTTGAAGAAGAAAGCGCGCGACAGTTATGTAATGTTGGCTGCATAGCTTCAGGCGAAACTTCTCGCCAGGCCCTCCTACTTGGCGGGAGACACTATTGTTTAAGGAATCTTCATGTGTTCCCTGTGTGCTCAGAACTAAAAAGAACGACGTGACGCGATCGACGGGCATACTAGAGACACTGCCCAACACACCTGTGCAAACTTCATCGGATTTTCACTGTGGTTTCCATTTCGCGACCGATCGTTCCTTACTTTCCGAATAACCCTGGTACCTTTGTACTTTTTTTTCGCCCAGACATGTTTTAGCACTTTTTGTGATATCTTCAGTGAGTTTATTTGTTTATTTTTCTTCCGCAGAGTTGTTGTCACATGTTAACATTTAAAGAAACTTTTTGTAGAAAATTTTTCCATTTGTAAAAACAAAAAACACTACAACATCAGAAACAGCAAGTAATACGCTGACACGTCATTTCGTTGATTGTCCGTCGGAAATTTATAAGAAACAAAAATATAAAATAACTTTCTGCTTTTGCAGATGACCAGCTGTTGATTGCGTAGTAGACCCAAAGGTACTAGTATCAAAAATGTTCAAATGTTTGTGAAATCTTATAGGACTTAACTGCTAAGGTCATCAGTCCCTAAGCTTACACGCTACTTAACCTAAACACACACACCCATGCCCGAGGGAGGACTCGAACCTCCGCCGGGACCAAGCGCACAGTCCATGACTGCAGCGCCTCAGACCGCTCGGCTAATTCCGCGCGGCTACTAGTATCAACATCCAATAGCTTCATGTGAGGTACGTAAACAAATTCATACATCCACTTTATTTCCAAATGTACCACAAAACTAAACATTCAGACATATCATAAATAAACAGCATGGAAAGTCTCAACTCAGTGATACACGTCTCAACCTGTACCATATGAAAATCGACGTAAAAATTTGACAATATTCGTCCGTTATACATATATAAATATTTTGTACGAAAAGTGTGTTTAAATGTTAATATGTAACAACAATTTTGCAAAAGCAAAAATGAACAAATAAAACCACTGAAGACAGCACAAAAAGTGCTGAAACATGTCTGGGTGAAAACTACAAAGGTATCTTGCATAAGGCGGAATTCCTCTCTAATATACAATACGATGTAATAAAATTACACAGGAAAATGCAGTAGATCGCTTACACGGAAATGAGGATGAGACAGTCATCCTGATAACGCAGCCGGCCGGGGTGGCCGAGCGGTTCTAGGGGCTACAGTCTGGAAGCGCGCGACCGCTACGGTCGCAGGTTCGAATCCTGCCTCGGGCATAGATGTGTGTGACGTCCTTAGGTTAGTTAGGTTTAATTAGTTCTAAGTTCTAGGGGACAGATTACCTCAGAAGTTGATTCCCGTAGTGCTCAGAGCCATTTGAACCATTTTTGAACTCCGCGCGGCGGGCCAATATGTCACAATTTAAAAATGGGTTAGGTCTCTTTGCAGTTCAGCAGTCAGTTTCTTGCGATACAGAAAATATCTCAAAGCATTTTTTTGATTGATCCGCAGATTTTGATTGATGCAGAGGAGATTGTGTGTGTGTGTGTGTGTGTGTGTGTGTGTGTGTGTGTGTGTGTGCCCGAAACGTTAACTGCCTATTTATATAAGATAAACATTATTTTTAAGGAGTCCTCCATGTTAGTGAAACGTGTACCATTTGATAACGCATTGCTGCCTCCTCCATGACACTTTAAAGAACAAGTCAGACATCTCACAAAACCTTAAGAGGCGTAGCAAACTCGATCGGTTGTTAACTAAAATAGAGGACAAATAAGTTGTTAGACTAATCTCTGCCCTCTTGCCTGAACTGAAGATACATTCACTTAAAATGTGGCGTACTGTAATCTGTACGCCACAAGCGCCGCACGCTGGGGGGTCCTCTCGCCGAAGCAGGATGCAGTGCGTCACTGGACGGTGTCCTATCCGAAGGCGAGTGAGAAATGTTCCATGTTGCTTCAGGGGCCAGAGGGAGGTACCCCCCGGCCGAATTGTTGCTTCTACCAATCTCAGCTTCTTGTTCATCATTTCCAGTCACACTTCTTCTTACCGATGCATAACACGGTACCTCAACAGGGGAAAATAACATGTCGTATACAGCACATTGACCCGCCTTGTTCTCCCATGCTTCGTTGGCTCCCACATTCTCTAATTAATTCCCGTGGACACCCCTGTGCCCTGATATCCAGTAGAATGGCACGTACTTGCCAGCGCATGCACGCCAGAAGGGGAGTTCTGGATCTTCTCGACGTATTTCTCTGTATCTTTTGGTGTACTAATACCGAATTAGCTTCACTGGTCACAAGAATTGAAAACTATGCTCGAGAAATAGCGAAGAGATTTTGCGAATTATATCCTTATTGAAAGCTTCACTTTCGACTCGCGATTAGTTCGTTAATTTCGTAGAGCAACCTCACGACGAGACAAAATCGCAGTCCCAGAGTGAGGGACAACCCTTAGTTCCACATTGCGAAAACGTCAAGGAAAACGAAGTGCTGAAACACAACGGAGATTCTGCATCGGCCTGACACAGCAGAAACATTTCCACTGCTGACGAAAACGAATTCAGTCATTTTGTTTTGGCTTTCTTCTAGCACAGCTGATTGTCTTAGAAAATTTCTCCTCAAATATCAACTTCATCCCAAAATTGTTTACTTTCACATTACTCTCTTATCATCCTTGGTAAGCACACGAAATTTGAACCTTCCATTTCTCATAGTGAACCACACTAAATACACAGATTAAAAGTATCCGCACACCCCTATGTAATTCGGAACTGGCCACTAGATGTCACGAAGGGGCGACCTGCTAATATAAAAGGAAGGGGGGGGGGGGTGGGTGTGGGGATATATGTGTTGTAGAGAAGCAGCAACAACAGAATGAATCAGTCAGAACAGCTCAGTCGCTTCGGATGGATGTCACCTAAGGAACAGATCCTCCAGAGACGTTTCAAACCTTTTAAAACTACCCGAGTCGACTGTTGGTGATGAATTGTGAAGTGGAAACAAGAAAGAACAACAACAGCTGAACCAAAACCAGGTAGACCCCATGTACTGACGGGTGGGGACTGTCCAGTACTGCGGACGCTAGTTGTAAAGGATCGAACGAAGACAGCAGAAGGAATCAGTCTTGAGTTCCAAAATGCTACAAGCAGTCCACATAACACAATAGCTGCCTGTATGAAATTAAAAAGATTGGGTTCAATGTTCGAGCAACTCCTCGTAAGCCACACATTTCAGTAGTTAATGGTAAGCGATGCTCGAGATGTGTAAAGACCGACGTTCCTCGACGGTGGATGGCTGGAAAGAAGTGATCTGGATTGACGAATCACGGTATAGCCCGTGGCAATCCGACGGCAGGATTTTGGTTGGGCTAATGCCTGGAAATCGTTACCTGCCATTATGTGCAGTTCCAATAGTGAAGTACAGAAGAGATGTGGGGATGTTTTTCTTGGTAAGAGTGTGCTCCTCGTCTTGTGCCTGACAAAACGCTAACTGCGGGAGGGTATGAACGCATTTTGCAGCATTGTGTGCTGCTTACAACAGAGGAACAGTTCGGAGACTACGATCTTTTGCATCGGCATGGCAGTGCAGACAGTCATAGAGCAGCGTCTCTGAGGCAATGGTTTGTGGACAATAACATTTCCGAAATGGACTAGCCTGGGCACAGTCACGACCTGAACCAATGGAACACTTCTGGGGTGACAACAAGTTTGGCTCTGAGCAATATGGGACAACTTCTGAGGTCATCAGTCCCCTAGAACTTAGAACTACTTAAACCTAACTAACCTAAGGACATCACACACATCCATGCCCGAAGCAGGATTCGAACCAGCGACCGTAGCGTGACAACAACTTTGTTTGTGTGGCCTTCCTCCGCAGCAAGCATGTCAGATACAAGGAACACACGAGAGCCTGGAAATATGGGACAAACCACTCCACATTTGCAGAACACCTGAGAGAAAATGGAGAAAATGACCACAAACCAACCACCAGAGAAGATGACATGAAAATAATTAGAATCAACAATAAAAAAACACCTGCAAGAAAACTACCACATGCATAAAACCAAAGCAGAGGGGAAAATCCTGTTGAATGACCAAGTAACATGCCAAGAAATTCATAATTTACACTACCGGTAATAGATAAAATAATAGGATAACGTTTGCAAAAAGTATTAATATAATAATACTGTCCAATGTAATAATAATAGAACCCAACATCTTTACACTCACTCATCCATGAACCCCTCCACAGAATATTGAGACGAAAAGTCAAAACAGCTGTCACCAAAGTTTTCAGCCACTCGCTAACAGCTAGTACACACACACACACACACACACACACACACACACACAAAAAGTCGGCTCTATCCCCCCTTTCTCTCTCACTCATACACACACACACACACACACACACACACACACAGAGAGAGAGACACAGACACACACACACACACACACACACACACACACACACACGGTATGGAACGTATACTTTGTGAGATTGGCAACAAATAGGTAAATATACCAAAGAAGATGAAAGACATAATGGAGTCGCAATATTTACGCTGTGAAAAGCAGTGTGCGACGAAATAGTTGTATCGAGTGACAAAAGAACAATAGTCCACCACAAAAAAGAGTGAGAAACATGGTGAACAGTGTGTGGAAGGCGAGAACACAAAGATGTGATTATATGGCAGTGATAAAAGTGCTAGTGCGACCTCCAGACCAGATGTGAGGAAACGCAGATCAGCAAATCGTAAGTAATTACTTTTTTACAAAAAATCGCGAAGTTAACTGTTTGATAATCTATAACTAACAAAACTGTATCGTTATAGATGCCACTGATGATGCCTTAGAACAGGAGAAGGCGAAACGCATGTGGGATAAATAAAGTAACTAGCAGCAGGAAAAGGCAATTTTATTTACAAAACAAGTACTTCTGGGGTTAATTAACCCTGAGTTTCTGTTCCTCCAAAGATATTCGGACACTTCATTGGAAGTGTCCCCAGCGGATTTCAAACCGCCATAAAGGCGAAGGGCATAGTAGGGTAGACTCATCTCACTAATAGATGTCAGGATACTTTCAGGCAGACTTCGAATGGAGCGCAGGGCTCAATGGGAAGATAGGCTGGCCTCTGTCTCTTATACTGTCGTCGTTGACGGGACGTTAAACCTACGTCTCCTAAATACTTCGAGGGCTGAAGAGTTCCACTGACAACCAGCCTCGTTATAAACAATAGGAAACGTTCGGCGTTGACAGCTCCAGTTCAACCAGTTTCGTATTGGAGAAGTGAAAGAATACAGGAATTGACTGAATCGAATACGGAAGCTCGGCGTACGGAAAACAAACTGGATGCGAAGAGTGACTGACAAAAACTTGTAAGACAGTCAGAGCCAAGCAAAATCATTCATTGAGACGATAAAAATACGTGGGAAGCTACTGGCTGCAGCGCTCGCACCGTCACTGGGGAACGGAGTTACGCGTTCCTAGAAACGCTGGGCGAGACAGGCGGAGAGGAAATACTGACGCAGGGCCGGCCAGGTACGTGAGCTGGACTACCAGAGATACGGTGGGGAGACCACACGCACGCGGCGGCAACATTTTCCCTGGTAATTCCAGTTGTCTCGTGCCCGGGGATGGAAACGGTAAGGCCTTCCGCTCGCCTATTAAAATAGCTACAAGATGGGGTCCGGGCTGTAGGGGCGGGAGGGGTGAAGTAAAGTAAAGTTAGGAGAAGGCGGGGACGGGGGAAGGGGGGGGGGGCGAGACAAGTCTGGACGTAAGGTGGAAGGGCAGGGCAGGGCAGGTTGTGTGTGGGACATCTGCATGCTCGGCGCGGCGCGGCGCGGCGTGGCCTGAGGCGGCTATCAGATGGGCGGCACATTCAGACCGCGTCCGCTGCCGTCACGTAGTGTGCGGTGCGGCGCTGTCAGCGGCTGGCCGGCCGGCCAGAGCTGACGACTCGGGACCCCTTTGTGTCGCCCGGCGCGCGGACCTTCTCATGCAAATGAAACGGCCCACTGGCGTGGCTCCCTCTGGCTGGACGGAGACGGCGCTAAGGTGGCGAGTCGCCGAGCGGGCTGCGTCATCGTATCAACGGTGACTCGCGCACTGTCGGCTATACCTTATTGGCGAAGCATCAAGTGCATTACAATTTGGTGAATGAAAACACTGCTAACAGAAGCTAAAACTTAGTTTTAAAATACCCCACTATCTGTTTCACGGGCCCGCAGCTCGTGGTCTCGAGGTCGCGTTCTCGCTTCCCGAGCAGGGGGTCCCGGGTTCCATTTCCGGCGTGGTCAGGGATTTTCACCTGCCTCGAGATGGCTGGGTGTTTGTGTTGTCCTCATCATTTCATCATCATTCACGAAAGTGGCGAGATTGGACTGAGCAAAGATTGGGAATTTGTAGGGGCGCTGATAACCGCGCAGTTGAGCGCCCTACAACCCAAACGTCATCATCATCATCATCATCATCCATTCCACGGCATATAGCTGGTCATCGGGGCTCAATACGAAGCGGGGCTCATCTACAGTCAATGAGGTTCCTGGCCAATGACGTGTCCAGACAGCTTGAGAGCAGGACCTGTCTATCCCGACAACCAGGAGTGATGGTCTAGGGGGCCGTGCGGTTCTGGCGCTGCAGTCTGGAACCGCGGGGCTGCTACGGTCGCAGGTTCGAATCCTGCCTCGGGCATGGATGTGTGTGATGTCCTTAGGTTAGTTAGGTTTAAGTAGTTCTAAGTTCTAGGGGACTGATGACCTAAGATGTTAAGCCCCATAGTGCCATTTGAACCATTTTGATGGTCTAGGGTGCCATTATTTTTGCGTAGCAGGACCCTTTTGGTTATAATTTCGCGGCACTCGTACGGCACAGAGGTGTCTACGCGCCGTCTTGTTGTCCTCAGTGACAAGCCAACCTAGACTTACATTTCATGGACGCAAGCACACGGCGCGAGTTTCTACTACTGCTTGTCTTTGTGGTTGCCGAACCCTTCCTCGGCCTGCAATGTTGCCGGATCTCAACTGAGAATGGCAGGGCCATGGAACCAGCCAGGGATTTTAACGATCTAGCGCACCAACTAGGAACAATTCAGCATTATATCCTTCATGAGGACATCCAACAAATATCAAGCCAAGCTAAGTTCTTTGTCTTGAATAAAGCCTTCATTTTTTTCTGAAATTGTAATGATTTGTTTGTCTGTGCTTTTACATCACATCTACCGATTTCAGTCCCATTCGGATAATTCCCTCGTGGTGTGTGTTTTTTTCCTCATAGATTGTATATTCGTTTCCGTGGGAAATTACATGAGGTATTCCCAGCCATTTTTTCCCTTTTGATTCCAAACTGTACTCCAGTTTTCTTGCACAGATCATCGGTGGAAGTTGCGACGGACCAGTTCGAGGTGACGTATGATCTGCTGCTCCAGTGATCGGATCTCGGGATCTTTTTCAAATTGGTTGGATTGCTGTAGAACTTTCATTTACTGACACAAGATTAGTGACAATTTTAACTCCGTGCCGCGGGTCGAAGCGAGGTGGGGGACCATTATTTCAACTGACTGGATAGTGTGAAAGCGCAGAGAGGAAAGTCGGGTGCGCCATTGAACACTGCCGATTAAATCTGGGGAACAGTTCATCGCTTGATTCCTTACACGCCACACGCAAATAAGAGTGCGTGACCTCAAGTGGCATTAGGTAGCATGCTACGGAAATTCCGAAGAACGGTACAAAGGAACGTTTCAATGTCTAACTTCGTGTGGAGCCATCACAACGTTAATACGAAAACACAACCACACCACGCGAACACAGAAGATTCCAACGCTCGAAAAAATACCACAGCGAGGGCTAAGAAACACGGAAACAGCTGATACTCGACACCAAGTGCTATTTTTTACTAACGGCGTTGCGACAATACCTCGAGACTTGTTGACAGGAGACGGTTTATCATCACCTGAGCAACGGCCTCGTGTTCACTCTGACGAAACTGTCAAAAGTCTCAAGTTATATTAAGCGCACAATAGGCTACGATCGAGAAAGGTCTTAATACGAAGCCTAATCCATCATCCCGTCGCCCCCCCCCCCCCCCCCCCCCCGAACAAGCTCTGAGAAAGTACAATTTCTAAAGGTCAATCCAAAGACTCTGGTCATGAAAGAAGATATTAGACATCAAAGACAATGGAAAGCCCGAAGAGCTATGTAACGATGTGGAATATGTGAAGTATCTGTTGATTCATGCTGTGGCGGACACGACTTGTTGACTTCAACTAGAGGCAATACATGTTTAACGAGCATCAGACGTCTGTCACAAGCCCAACTCGTCCCTTTTCCTCATCAGTGTTTGTAGGTATTAACCTTAGAAACGAGCAGGATTGTCACTCGCTCCACACTACTGAATGGTAAATATCATTGAATCCTCACAGGAGAGGTCTCCTTACGTTTGTCCACCACGAGCGTGGGCCGCTTCACAGCATATAATTGCGTACAGATTAGAAGATTCGACGCTCAGATCTTTGACGGAATCAGTTTGGAGTACAGCTGTAATTTTCGACGCGATGAAGAGACAAGAGTGGGTGCACATGCAACTGAAGACTTTGGTTTCGACTATAAATATTTTGTTTCTGTGTAGAATGTCGATTTGACTTCAAAGTATAACACCTTGACTGCCGTTGCAATCGTGCGTTCCCGTTATGGCGTGCAAGTGACACGAAGAGACGGGTCGGGCCTGCTAGTAATCGCCTGGAGCACTCTACCGCACTCTGCTGCACTGTAGAGGCAGCGGAGAGGCGCAGCGGGCTGTTTAGCAGGCAGCCGGCACGCGTGCATGGAGAGACGATGCTCCGAGCGTCTGCCTAGCAGTGGGGCAGGTCTTCAGCAAGCACAAGCTTCCCTCTCTGGGGAAACAACCTATGAGCAAGTTTTTCCAGCGGAAATTGAGAAGAAATGTTTGCGATACGATGGGACGTGTACAACGCAATACGAAATACACACCAGACATAAGAATTTTCTTTTAATTAAAAAAAATCAGAAATCATATCATTTGTCATCCACTGCCGGATATGCGTGTCTTCCATGTATTAGGATTTTTACCTTTTCGCATCCGATCTTGTCCCGCTTGTTTCTTAGTTTCTCAATCTATAGTCCATTAGGTCGTACTCTGGATGATTTTCATCACGACAAATCCAGCACAATATACAGGGTGAGTCACTAGCTAATACCACCTAGAATAACTCCTAAAGTGTGACAGGAGTTGAAAAGTTTGTGGGACAGAAGTTGCATAGGACAACTGGGGCCATAATATGGCGTTGGTTTTTTGTTGTTAGGTGGGGTCGCGCCAGAGATATGAATGTCAGCTTTGTTTTCTTAAATGGGATGCTATAGCTTGGTACTTATTTCTGATAGCTGCTGTCGAGATGAATCCAGTGATGTGTAACAGTAAGGTCTCTGAAGGTCAACGAGGGCCACAAAGGTGGTATGGACGTCCATTTACAGAGGGTGTTCGAAGTGATGACCATTGGTATCAGTGCAGTGCTGCCATCTTCTTATCATGGATTGAGTGGTATTCCTTATCACAGGGGCACTTATCGAAGCACATGCTCTGGCAATTCTCTCTCGCATATCCTCAAGTGTAGATGGAACGTCTTCATAACCAATGTCTTTTACGAATCCCCACAAGAAAAAATCCAGAGGCGTCAAGTCTGGCGAACGACCCGGCGTCCAATCCAACGATTTGGGAATTGTTTCTGCAGCTCATTTCTAGCCATCAGTGAAAAATGTGCCGGACACCCATCGTGTTGATACCACATTCTGTTCCTTGTACCTAAAGGTATTTCTTCCAGTAACAGACCTAAAGTTTGTTGCTGGACTGTGGTGTACTTCCTACTATTCAGATTTACTCCGATGAAATAGGGGCCTGTAATTCTGTCCTACAGAATCCCACACCATACATTCACCGAGCAAGGTTTTTGGTGTGCAACTTGCAGCAGCCAACATGGATTTTCAGTCACCCAGTAATGCATGTTATGCAAATTAACATTTCCATGGTTCGTGAATGTAGCCTCGTCAGTAAATAAAATAATCAATAAATGTGTCGATTCGTACCAGTTAATTCTTGGTAGAGACTGAATTGGCAAGGATGATATTTATGGCGATACAGAACACGAACAGCACTACTCTGGCTCATGCTAGATTCCCTTGCGATTTGAAGCGAAATAACACAATTCGATAGTAGAAAAGGAAGAGAAGGAAAAGTAGTAGGTGAATATTGAATGGGGGGTAAGGAATGAAAGAGGAACCCGCCTGGTAGAATTTTGCACAGAGCATTACTTAATCATAGCTAACACCTGGTTCAAGAATCATGGAAGGATGTTGTATACATGGAAAAGGCCTGGAGGCACTGGAAGGTTTCAGATAGACCATATAACAGTAAGACAGAGATTTAGGGACCACGTTTTAAATTGTAAGACATTTCCAGGGGCAGATGTGGACTCTGACCACAATCTATTGGTTATGAACTGTAGATTAAAACTAAAGAAACTGCAAAAAGGTGGGAATTTAAAGAGATGGGACCTGGATAAACTGAAAGAACCAGAGGTCGTAGAGAGTTTCAGAGAGAGCATTAGGGAACGACTGACAGAAACGGGGGAAAGAAATACAGTAGAAGAAGAATGGGTAACTTTGAAGGACGAAATAGTGAAGGCAGCAGAGGATTAAGTACGTAAAAAGATGAGGGCTAGTAGAAATTCTTGGGTAACAGAAGAAATATTGCATTTAATTGATGAAACGAGAAAATATAAAAGTGCAGTAAATGAAGCAGGCAAAAAGGAATACAAACGTCTCAAAAATGAGAACGACAGGAAGCACAAAATGGCTAAGCAGGGATGGCTAGAGGACAAATGTAAGGCTGTAGAGGCATATATCACTAGGGGGTAAGACAGATACTGCCTACAGAAAAATTGAAGAGACCTTTGGCGAAAAGAGAACCACTTGTATGAATATCAGCAGTTCAGATGGAAAAACAATTCTAAGCAAAGAACGGAAAACAGAAAGGTGGAAGGAGTATATAGAGGGTCTATACAAAGGCAATGTACTTGAGGACAATATTATGGAAATGGAAGAGGACGTAGATGAAGATGAAATGGGAGATATGATACTGTGTGAAGAGTTTGACAGAACACTGAAAGACCTAAGTCGAAACAAGGTCCAGGGAGTAGACAACATTCCATTCAAACTACTGATAACCTTGGGAGAGCCAGCCCTGACAAAACTCTACCGTCTGGTGAGCAAGATGTATGAGACAACAGGGGAAGTACCCTCAGACTTCAAGAAGAATATAATTGTTCCAATCCCAAAGAAAGCAGGTGTTGACAGGCGGGAAAATTACCGAACTATCAGTTTAATAAGTCATGGCTGCAAAATACTAACACGAATCCTTTACAGACGAATGGTAAAACTTGTAGAAGCCAACCTCGGGGAAGATCAGTTTGGATTCCGTAGAAATGTCGGAACACGTGAGGCAATATTGACGCTATAACTTATCTTAGAAGATAGATTAAGGAAAGGCAAACCTACGTATCTAGCATTTGTAGACTTAGAGAAAGTTTTTGACAATGTTGACTGGAATACTCTCTTTCAAATCCTGAATGTGACGGGGATAAAATACAGGGAGCGGAAGGCTATTTAAAATTTGTACAGAAACCAGATGGCAGTTATAAGAGTCGACGGGCATGAAAGGGAAGTAGTGGTTGAGTAGGGAGTTAGACAGGGTTGTAGCCTATCCCCATTGTTATTCAATCTGTATATTGAGCAAGCAGTAAAGAAAACAAAAGAAAAATTCGGTTTAGGAATTAAAATCCATGGAGAAGAAAAGAAAACTTCGAGGTTCGCCGATGTCATTGTAATTCTGTCAGAAACAGCAAAGGACTTGGAAGAGCAGTTGAACGGAATGGACAGTGTCTTGAAAGGAGGATATAACATAAGTAAAACGAGGATAATGGAAGGTAGTGGAATTAAAGTGGGTGATACTGAGGGAATTAGATCAGGAAATGATGCACTTAAAGTAGTAGATGAGTTCTGCTATTTGGGCAGCAAAATAACTGATGATGGTCGAAATAGAGAGGATATTAAATGTAGATTGCCAATGGCAAGGAAAGCGTTTCTAAAGAAGGGAAGTTTGTTAACATCGAGTATAGATTTAAGTTTCAGGACGTCGTTTCTGAAAGTATTTGTATGGAGTGCAGCCACGCGTGGAAGTGAAACATGGACAATAAATAGTTTAGACAAAAAGAGAATAGAAGCTTTCAAAATGTGGTGCTACAGAAGAATGCTGAAGATTAGATGGGTATATCACATAACTAATGAGGAGGTACTGAATAAAATTGGGGAGAAGAGAAATTTGTGGCACAACTTGACTCGAAGGAGGGATCGGTTGGTAGGACATATTCTGAGGCATCAAGGGATCACCAATTTAGTATTGGAGGGCAGCGTGGAGGGTAAAAATCGTAGAGGGAGCCCAAGAGATGAATACACTAAGCAGATTCAGAAAGATGTAGGTTACAGTAGGTACTTTGAGATGAAGAAGCTTGCAAAGGATAGAGTAGCATGGAGAGCTGCATCAAATCAGTCTTTGTACTGAAGACCACAACAACAACAATAACACAAGAATCTCGAACCACAGTGGTAAGAATATCAATTTCCGTTTCCTAGTTAGTTGTTTCCGATGCGTTAAATGTCCAGTTGTTCTCAATTTATCATACACATATTTAAATGTACGACGTGTAGGGTGAGTACCTTGAGGATATCTTTCAGCATTTAGGTCTCTAGCCGTGGAAATATATTTTACCTTTGCTACTTCGGTACCCAGCAGGAAGACAGACAAATTACCTTTACCTTGGAGAATCCACATCCAGTAAAGGACATAAGGAATTTGCAATACAAGGAAGTTTTAAGCAAAAGTTACGTAGTTTTCCTGATGACATAAATGTAGTAACACAGGAATCTGGAATATACATAAAGTTTAAATATTACGATTTGCAACAATTATATCTTTGACAGTACGTAAATGTACTCACAAAAAAGTGATGCTTAACCGTTTCTAGTGGACCCTTTATATAGCTGTCAGTAGCCAGAGACAAATACACGTATCAAAAAAAGTTTCGCATCACCCCGGTTTCCAGAACTGCAGAACACAGACTTTGACTGTGGATATTGTATCACAGACACAGTTCCTTTCACTGTTCTGAGATGTCACTAAACGCGCTCAAAGATGTAAACAACGATGCATGAGTAGCGCCTATTAGACGGAGGGGGTCCAACAGCCGATCAGTTCAAGTCATTCCACCAGGCAGGAAGTTCATCCATGCCTAGACGGTCAATACCGCGGTTCGATCGCTTCCTCGTTGTTGCTTTCTGCCAGGAAGGGCTCTCAACAAGGGAAGTGCCCAGGCGTCTCGAAGTGAACCAAAGCATTATTGTTCGGACGTAGAGGAGATACAGAGAGACAGGAACTGTCGATGACATGCCTCGCTCAGGCCGCCCAAGGGCTACTACTGCAATGGATGACCACTAACTATGGATTATGGCTCGGAGAAACCCTGACAGCAACGCCACCATGTTGAATAATGCTTTTCGTGCAGCCACAGGCCGTCGTGTTACGACTCAAACTGTGCGCAATAGGCTGTATGATGCGCAACTTCGCTCTCGACGTCCATGGCTAGTTCATCTTTGCAACCACGTCACCATACAGCGCGGTGCAGATGGGCCCAACAACATGCCGAATGGACCGCTCAAGATTGGCATCACGTTCTCTTCACCGATGAGTGTCGGATATGCCTTTAACCAGACAATCGTCGGGGACGTATTTGGAGGCAACCCGGTCAGGCTGAACGCCTTAGACACACCGTACAGCGAGTGCAACATGGTGGAGGCTCCCTGCTGTTTTGGGGTGGCATTATGTGGGGCCGACGTACGCCGCTGGTGATCATGGACGGCGCCGTAATGGCTGTGCGACACTTGAATGCCATCCTCAGATTGATAGTGCAACCATATCGGCAGTATATTGGCGAGGCATTCTGTGGTGTCACCGCCAGACACCACACTTGCTAGGTGGTAGCTTAAATCGGCCGCGGTCCATTTAGTACATGTCGGACCCGCATGTCGCCACTTTGTGATCGCAGACCGAGCGCCACCACAAGGCAGGTCTCGAGATACGGACTAGCACTCGCCCCAGTTGTACGACGACTTTGATAGCGACTACACTGACGAAGCCTTTCTCTCATTTGCCGAGAGACAGTTAGAATAGCCTTCAGCTAAGTCCATAGCTACAACCTAGCAAGGCGCCATTAGCCTTACATAGTTTGATAGTTATCGTATGAAATGTCTCATCAAGAACGTTGTAAACCAATGACGGATTAAAAGTTAAGTATTTCCAAAGCAACGTACTTTTCTTTATAGCAATTCATTGAGCGTCCTGTTACAGACCTCTATCTAGCCTACGTGAGATTACGCGTGCCTTTCGGCTACTTCAGTGTGGCGTAGCTGTCTTGTTACGCCACAACACATTCGTCTTCATGGACGATAATTCGCGCCCCCATCGTGCACATCTCGTGAATGACTTCCCTCATTGCTCGACTAGAGTGGCCAGCATGTTCTCTAGACATGAACCCTATCGAGCATACCTGGGATAGATTGAAAAGTGCTTTTAGTGGACGACGTGACCCACCATCCACTCTGAATGGTCGTTGAGGAGTGGGACAATCTGGACCAACAGCGCATTGATGAACTTGTGGATAGTATGCCACGACGAATACAGGCATGAATCAATGCAAAAGGACGGGCTATTGGGTATTAGATGCACCGGTGTGCACAGCAGCCAGGACCACCACCTCTGAAAGCCTCGCTGTATGGTGGTACAGCATGCAATGAGTGGTTTTCATGAGCAAGAAAAAGGACGGAAATCATGTTTATGTTGATCTCTATTCCAATTTTCTGTACAGGTTCCGGAACTCTCTGAACCGAGGTGATACAAAACTTTTTTTGATGTGTGTAGAAAATTGTTTGTAGATATTACTGTTTCAGTACAATATTTCTGCGCCATTAGTCATTACTACATGTTGTGTCATATGGAGAGCGAAGCCCCATGAAGAAATTGGTACCTCATGACGGAACCACAAGAAAGGATTGTCGCTGCCTGACGCAACTACGAATGAGGGACGTCGGCGAAGACGCGTCCTAAAGTCTTTTCATACGCCGCTGCTGCTGGAAGAGTGCTTACGTAAGACTTCAGTGCCACTCAGTCCCACTCTGTATTCATCGCTTATGACGACAGCAACGTCTTAGCCGGATACAGTCGCGCCAGTTTTATTAGAAGTCAGAACAGTATCGAAGTTAACAATCAATTGTACGTTGAGAGAAGAGACTATCATTGTGAATTGTATCAAATGATAAGTTATAGAGTACAGCGATCGTAACAAATACATAAGTAACTTTCCTGTGGACGTGGATTGTTTCCAAGTTAGGTATTCCAGATTGTTCAAGTTTTAATAAAGTGAGCCAATATTCTTTGTTTGTTGTAGTTTATACTCGACCTCTTCCAGAAGTAAATGTAGACTTGCTAGGGCTCTTACAGTGCCGCCGCCAATGTCTGCATTTTTTTATTCTTTATTTTTTAAATTTTATTTTTGTCGTGCACTGCAGTACAGTCCCTCTGCTTCCAGATAAACGTTATACTAACCTGAAGAGGAAGTTCTCAATAAACAGCTGATGACAAAATATTCGCAAATCCTGTGCATAAGAACTGGAATGTATAGGGTGGTTATAAATGAAGTGGCGCTAGTCACAGAGGTCCAGTGGTCGGCGGTAATTATCGTATGGCACTGAGACTTCGTAGATATTCCAATGCGTCAAAGCGGAAACGATTTATGCTAGAAAAAAGTTACTTCCAAGTTTTGCCACCACATGTAAATAGATTTGGGACAGTGAATGCAAGAAATGTTTCCATGTGTAACGCATTAGGAACGGGACGTGGTCAGAAAAGGTCAAACAAGTGAGAAAGGTGCAATATCAATTTTATTATTAACTGTCGCTTACGCAATTTGGTGGCCGAAATTCAGACTATTCTTTTGCCAGCTT
This sequence comes from Schistocerca serialis cubense, assembly GCF_023864345.2. Classification (NCBI taxonomy): domain Eukaryota; kingdom Metazoa; phylum Arthropoda; class Insecta; order Orthoptera; family Acrididae; genus Schistocerca; species Schistocerca serialis. Next base: position 690,353,992 of record NC_064639.1, read on the forward strand.
AAATCGGTTCCGCGTTAACGCATTAGCATATCTACCAAGTTTCGCTGCCATACGATAATTACCGCCCGCTACTGGTACTCTGTAAATAGCTGCTCTTGGTGTACTGTACCCATTCGGAATTTTTTTCTGGCGAATGCAAGTCTGCAAAATGGTGGCATACAAATCTCACAAAGGGCGTGATCTAAGTGCATTCAATACAACAGTGTTGGCACGTGAAATCGTTAGCTAAGACTTCTGCACGTCCCTTTTTTAACACGCTTCCTCAGTCGTCTTTATTACGAGTCCAGCGACATCCACAAGAAAAATCTACTGCATCTTCATAAAAATTATATTTTTACAGATGACCACACTTCATCACGCTGATGGAAATGGAATAGATGACTTAAGGACACCATTGGTGTGAAACAATTCACGCACAGAAAACCGATATCTTGTTGAGATGTAAACACGACAGCGGAAATCGATTTTGGAAATGCTATTTTTGCGTTCCGTAAGTTGTGTCACAAATATATTTGTGAAAATACCGTAGGATACCGTAGATTATCGTAAGTAAGTGTAGACTACAGAAGTTTTCCTAGTAGCTTTGATCAGCTGAGATCGTAATTGCGTTACCTCTATGTTTGGTGTGTTGCATACCTATCAGGCTTTAGCTCATTTCGATTGCTTTTTTGCGTATGCATTCAGTGACTTACAAGATTCCCCTGGAAAATAGTAATTGTAAATCATCTCGAAACTGAGTGTGAATGTATAAAGGGCCGCCTAGCCTAAGAACCATTTCCGTTCTACAGCGTTATCCTCCTGTCTCTTACTTAAAGTAAATAGTATTTACGGCGAAATTGAAGTTGTCATTGTTTAATTTAGATTTTATTCGAAAATTACTGGTTTTTAACGTGAAACAGAGGGATGGTGTATTAAACATAAGAAAAGAAATACAGATTGATCATATAGCGCTAGAAAAGGTAATTTCCTCAGAAAAAGGAAAACTAAAAAAAAGAAAGAAAATGCAAAACAAAATCATATCAATCATCACTTCATTGCTTCGTAGAGCTTATATAAAATATGTTCTGTGACTGCTAAACTATTTTCGCACTTTTACGTTATTGCAGGACACTCTTACCTTTGATCATTGAGTACAAAATAAAAACAATAATTATATAAATTTACGAGGGCAGCTTTTCTTTTCACTTATAAAATGTAATTTATATTTTGTAAGGATATTAAATACACAGTGGACTAACACGTAATGATGTGCAGTTCTAAGCATGTGGAAAACAACAAAGGAAAAAAAAAATAACAAAGAGACGTCGGCGGCTTCCAGTTCCTCTCTTAGTCATTCTTTCCCTACCAATTTACTAGCATTTACTAGGTTATTTATGTACTAGGTTATTTATGTACTGTACCAAAACTAGCGTTGGGTTCTATGTTGTATGTTAACCGGCGACCCAGAAACGACGGAGGGGCTCAGTCCCCACGGCAGCCGCAGTGGTCCACAACCCCATGACGACTACCGCAGTCCAGTTCACCCCTCCGCCGCCCCACACCGAACCCAGGGTTATTGTGCGGATCGGCCTCCGTGCTCCCCCCCCCCCCTCCTCCTCCTCAGGGAACGTCTCATACCAGACGAGTGTAACCCATATGTTTGTATATTAGAGTAATGGTGGTGTACGCGTATGTGGAGAACTTGGTTGCGCAGCAATCGCCGACATAGTGTAGCTGAGGCGGAAAAGGGGGACCAGCCCGCATTCGCCGAGGCAGATGGAAAACCGCCTAAAAACCATCTACAGACTGGCTGGCTCAACGGACTTCGACACAAGTCCGCCGGGCGGATTCGTGCCGGGGACCAGGCGCTCCTTCGGGCTCCGGAAAGCCGTGCGTTAGACCGAACCGGGCGGGCTGCGGTAGGGTAGTCGGAAGTAAAGCTAGTAGTAGAATTTCAGAATGTTCAAATCTGAATTCCTGAGGGACCAAACTGCCGAAGTCATCGGTCCCTAGACTTACACGCAACTTAAACTAACTTATGCTAAGAACAACACACCCTTGCCCGAGGGAGGACTCGAACCTCCAGCGGGAGGGGCCGCGCAATCCTCAAACCGCGTGGTCACTCCGCGCAGCTAGTAGTAGATATGGTAATAACCTACAAGTCCAACACTGTGACATGCTCAGTGAAGCGCGTGACTTTATTAAGTTACCAGGAAAGAAGTGCGTTTTCTAGGGCAGAAGCTTACCGCGCATGAAGCCACTATAAGCGCAGGACGGGCCGTAAGGAAGGTGACTTGCGACTGGCGCCAGCGATAAATTTTCGCGTGACGTGCGTTAATTTGAAGAGGCCTCACGGAAGCGCTACTCAGGGGGCAAGAGGTCCGCCGTCAGTTTTCTCGAGTACATATCGCCGCTGCCGGCACCGGGGTCGTTTTACAGGCGCGGAGCAAAAGGAAAACGTGTAGGAGAGTACAGATGGGGGGGGGGGGGGGGGGGGGGGGCAGACAGTTGTCGGGATGTAACGGCCGCCATTGAGCGCTGCGGCATATTTAATGAGGCGCCAAGAGACGGCCAGCCGCTTTGTGTGTCGGGAATAATTACAGCAGAGCCCGGCTCCGTGAAACAGCGCCGCGCAGCGCCGTCTGGTTGTGAATGCGCCGCGCCACACAGCAGTTTGAAAGCCAGGGGCCGGCGGATTAAACAGCAGGTCGCGACGCGCCGGACCAGCCTAGCACTGTGCGCATAGCGCCCTCTGCCGACCAGCTCATTACGGCCGGATTAATGTCTGCCACCGCTACGCTTGTAGCGCCTGCTTCTAAGCCGGTGTCTGCCTTCCATAGGGTTTTGCATTTCCTTCCTCAATTTTATTTATTTCTTTCACTTAGTTTGATACTTGTCAGCAGATCGATCTCACTACTGCTGTCACAGATTGCTTCACTTCGGTCATTGCTATTTAGCATTGTATGGAAATTCAGTATTCGGAATGTTCTACAAACTGCTAATTTTCATAATACAAAACATTATTCAGGCAAAAACCGTTTGGTTCGAAAACTTTCACCTGCTTACGCTGCCAAAAACCACTTGAGCGACATATTCTAATAAACTACAACACAAAAAATTAAATATAGGTTTTTCTTGCGTCAGAATGTCCAAAACAAATTCAGTCAGATAACTCTGTTGTAGATTTCAAAAGAAGTTGGATTAGGAAAGACAATCAAAAATTTCTGTTTGGGGGCGTCGCTGCAGCGCATATCCATCGTAGCGCGCCTCTGTTGCGGGTATGTAGGCACCAATATATATTTTAAAAAATGGGTCTGAGCACTATGGAACTTAACATCTGAGGTCATCAGTCCCCTAGAAATTAGAACTACTTAAAACTAACTAACCTAAGGACATCACACACATCCATGCCCGAAGCAGGATTCGAACCTGCGAACGTAGCGGTCGCGCGGTTCCAGACTGAAGCGCCTAGAACCGCTCGGCCGACACCGACATATAGGCAAGGGGAACAGTGTAGCATTAGTGTCTTTCCAAAGTGTGTGCCTAAATGCAGAAATATGAACTATGGTGACGGTATTACTATAGGCGTCAGGGAATGAGCGTGTTTGGGGGCAGCGTGCTTGTCGAAAACCACCCTTGTGGAATGGTGCTAAAAGGGGTGATGCTACTTCATGATAATATATGTCTGCTTATCGCAAATTTCGTGACGCAGAAGTTACACCAAATCAAGTGAGAGGCATTCGAGCAACCGTCTTATAGTCCTGTACTCTCCCCATGCGATTATCAGGCCTAGTCCCTTAAAAAACGCCGTGAAGGCTCGACGATTCCTGTCGGATGAGGACGCGCAGCAGGCAGCTACGGACGTCTTCACGCAGCAGCTCACGGTGTTTTACCAAACAGATATCTTGAAGGAAGCGTCGGTAGGATGGACACCCCTATGCTCACGGCGATTTTGCGTGACTGGCATATCGATTCTGCACTGTACGCCTTCGCACTGAAAGTTTTTGATGCCGCTTTTGTAATGAATATGACGGTGTTTTTTGCTTCTGTTGGGGCCACAAACTGCGCCCGGTGAAATTTGCACCCAAAAAAGACCTAGAAAAGGTTCACTAACTCCTGAATTTGTCCGGCAGGTAGAAGAGCTCCGGGCCTCTACAGTAACTGTACTGGAGATACATAAAGAAGAAATGAAACTCCAAAATTTTTACAATCAGAGGCGATTAGAATTTATTTTATTTTGTGTCTGACACAATACAAAAATTTTTCTGAACGACTCTTCAAAAACTAGAATGCAAAACAGAAAACAAATTACAAAGCATACTTTAGAATGAACATAAAATTAAAATATTCTCTCCGCCAATGGAGGAGCATGGGGTACAATAACGTACATAAGATACATAGTGATACTAACCAAAGACCAGATGTATCCATATACATAGATGACAAAGTACGTAGTTTGTCCTGCCACTCCTAGCACTACACCCGCGTTTCGCCTGTATGTGAGTCAAAATATTAAAACGATTTTCTTTATACTTACGAGGCGAACGTTCAAAAACTTGCAACTTAATGCCCAAAGCAAATCCTTGTTTAACCACAAGCATCTGTGGTCCTTTGAAAGTGGGGGTGACAGCATCTTAAATTTCCGGTAGAGTGTGGGCAGCATGAGCGGGAGGCGGATGGGGGGAGGGAGAGGGGGAGGGGGATCAGTCGAACACTGGCTCTGCAAAAAAAAATGGTTTAAATGGCTCTGAGCACTATGGGACTCAACTGCTGAGGTCATTAGTCCCCTAGAACTTAGAACTAGTTAAACCTAACTAACCTAAGGACATCACAAACATCCATGCCCGAGGCAGGTTTCGAACCTTGCGGTTCCAGACTGCAGCGCCTTTAACCGTACGGCCACTTCGGCCGGCCGGCCGCTGGCTCTGCGCCAGCCAGCAGGAGTAGTTAATTGTTGAGGCCTCTCTAGAATCAGTCTCCGGGCTCACAGCGAGTACGCTAACCTCAAACAAAATGTGAACTGAGCAGGTTTCCAAGCGAGACTACGAAAGCGAGAATCGAAGCATACCATCAGTCTCCTCCTCCACTTTCCTCAATGTCCCCATGGCCTCTTGTAGTGAAGCGCAAATCTGCACAAGATTCGCACTACGTCAGTGATAATTTCACATCTTTTTCAACGCCCCATCTGCTGTCTTCCTTCTTTCCTTCCTCTACCGCTCCAGTGCGATTGCCTGCTACAGTATCACGCGAGTATCATTAGAGGCAGCAGTCCATTTTCTCGCAAAGTGCGCCAGAGATCGAGAGTCGGCAACCCTTACTACTGCACTCACCTGCGAGACAGATTGCCGCAGCTTTTCCATCGCCCACCTCACTCGCACGCACGCACACACACACACACACACACACACACACACAGACTGTCGCGTCACAATGTAGGCCCGCAGACAGACTGCTCTTTTTCCCACGGAATGGCATGGTAATGCATGCAGCGACGAGTCTCCATTAACAGCGAGCCGCGGCAGCAGTAGCAGCACTTGGCACTGGGAAACTTATGATTACATGAAACATTCATGAGCGGCCGCGGAATCGACAGACAGTCGGCGCGCACGGCACTCCGCGCAGTCGCTGCCGCTGATGAGATGCGCCTACGGCGAAATTGCGGCGTCGCGCCCGTGATGGATGGACACGTCGGCCGGCCGTGCGTTTATTTTTGCCGACTGTCAGTCCGCCATACAAATGGTTTGCTCAAACAAAAGGCAGCCGGCCCTCCTGGACGTGCGGGCCGCGGGGTGGGGGCGTCCGAGTTGGCCCTCCGGTAATGGCGGCGCAGGCGAAGTGTATCCCGATGTCGACGGCGCGGCTGCACTGCCGCCGCCTCTGTGTCCGCGTCGCGACGTTTATGACTAAAGAGTAATAAATGTCCTGTCAGGTTTTCCCCGTCGCAAGTGCACTGATTCAGAGAGCTGACAGCTACATCCGCGGACGCGGCGTACTGGTCCCGGCGCGGCCAGTGGACGGCGTAATGGACGCAGTGGGGACTGGTCTTCCACTGTCTGAGGCCACCCACAGAAGCCGACAGGCTGACGCGCCGACACCGGCAGGGGCAGCCGGGAACGCTGGAGGCCTGTCTGGATGACTGCTGCACATAACGGGGGCGGGTCTTTATTGGGAAGTTATAATTCACGAATATATGGGTGTCATTTTAAATTATTATTTGTTTTCCCTTTAGTCTCTTAGGAAATACAGAGGCCGCTATGTGATTTGTGATTAGCTAACCACACTTCCTTGACTTAGCTTTTTGCACTTTACTTTATATTGCAGTTAGGTTTTTAATGGCAGATTTCAGCATTAACAAATTTCCGGAACGAATATTGGAATACACTATTGCAGTGTCTGTGTTATTCAGAAGTATTGTGCAATGCTTCTTCAGACATGCATGCATGTCCGAAGGACAACACAGGTACTGCACTATTTTATTTGTCCGCCGACACCGGGCAATCGACTTTCCAATAAAGGGTCCCCCTATACAGAAATACACTTAATAGACGTACGAGTGCAGGTTGTAGACACATGGTTGATGAAATATGGAAGTTTGGGTCTGGCCATGGAACGAGCTCGGATAGCCTAAGGTTAAGGCGACCTCTCGCGATAAGCGGGAAATCTGGATTCCGGTTATAACTGCTGTGATTGTTAAAAATATGAGGAATCTGATATATCGATATTTAAGAAAGTGTCTTTGTAGCACATCAATATATTGGAAAAATATTTCGATATATCGGCAGGAATATCGACGTACTGGCCTATAAAAAATAGACAGCGCAATGTAAATATACGATTGCTTTTAAACCTGTACATTTAAATATTGATTTATTATTAGATATTCTGTACATCAACGAGATAGCAGCCCCTGCTTACCTCCCTTAGAACAAGAACTGAAAGGAAAACGATGCACGCTCACCTTTGGCGATAACCACTCTGCTAACAACGGTAACTGCACGTAAATAGCACAATAAAACGTGTCCGATGAGTCCGAAGTTTGGTTTCGTCACATATCGGATTTGTCCGGAACACTTCATGTCGACTTCCCTTTTTTCTGATGCCAGCGAACTAGCAGTTGTAACGTCAAAACTGCGTGGTGGAGTGGAACGTTGCAGGTTCTGTTGGTAGCGCCGAGTGTCGATTACGTTAGCGTTTCCTTCACAAGTCTCCGCCCACCGCGAAGACCAATTTTATCATTTAGACTTTCGTTCATCGTTTTCAGAAGCTGATTTTTAAGAACGCCGATGTGAAGAAATAGCACACCAATTGCCTTAAAAATTGGTTTTTAACGAAACTGGGGTGGTATCAACTTTCGATACCCCACCTGTTAGGGGTTGTAGATATCGACCGCGGTCCGTAATAGATATCGCTGGACCCGCGAGTCGTGACTAGCGCCGCTCCTCGGCTTGTGACAAGTATCTAGCGAGCTCTCGTCCACTTTTGCTCGGGACGTCAACTAGGAATGTAGCATAGCCTTCAGCTGATAGGAAGCAACCTCTAACAACGCGCTTAGTCAAGTATCGCACAAGTGATGCCTCTCTAGATATATGTTTGTAATTATATGTATGCAGCATATGAAGAAGCCTGTAACACAAGTTAAGTACAATATACATTATTTTTTACCAACGACTACTAATTATTTCAGTCATTGCAGATACAGACTATGCAGCCATCTCCTTACCGACTTCGCTGGCAAACCTGCAATATATGTTTCTATTTAGCACTGGCTACCTGTCATCATAACAAATGACGACGAGAATCATAACAACTGGTATGCTATTTCTTCACACCAGAAATCTTGTTATTCCATTCACACTGTAATCCCCCCACCCCCTATCCCCGTGCAATCGGACTTCTTCTTTGTGCTTCCTACACTTGCTTCACACAGTCGAAGAGAAGGACTGGATGTGAAGAAAGCTCCGAAATTAATAAGACTCCTTCACATAGTGAAAGTAAAATGATGTACTACTACAACTTCAAAAGAATAATTTCAAATATTTACTGAAAATTACAAAAAAATATATAATATAAAAAATATCGGATCCCGATATTGTCATTTCGATATCGAAATATAGATATATCGGTGGAGGAAGTATCACCACACATGTCGGTACATTCCGGAATAAGTATCGACATATCGATTTGTCGTTGTTTTATCAACAGAACTAGTACCGATATTGCACAAATATTCACTGTTGTCATTTCGTTATATAGCTCATGGTTGTCCATATTCTCGAATGCGAATACATTTCATGTATGAATTTTATAAGGTAGTAGATGAGGTACTGAAAGAAGTGAAGCTGGGACGGCGGGTCGTCAGTCAAGCTTGGACAGCTCAGTACGTAGAGCACTTGCCTGGGAAGCGCAAAAATCTCTGATTCCAGTCCCCCACCCAGTGCACAGTTTTAATGCGCCAGGAAGTTTTATTAACAAAAATGATAATTCTACATTATTCATGATTTGCCAAAACTGATTAGATGAATGTCACTGAAATGGGATGAAGTAAAAGTACGAGGGTGTGCTGAAAAATAATGCCTCCGAATTTTTTATGCGAAAGCTCTTAAAGCCTTTTAAACAAAACAAACATTATTAACATCCTACATCTTTGTTCTTCGTGATCGCATATTTATTTCTCAACATAGTCACCCTGGCGATGAACACATTTCTCCCATCTCTGTTGACCCTACCACTGTAAAATGTTTGGCTTCGTTGACTGAGCCACAGCCTCACCTCTGTTTGCACCGCTGCAGCACTAACAACGTGAAGTCCTCGAACTTGTCTTTTAAGTTTTCGAAACAGATGAAAATCGGATGGGGCCAAGTTGGGGCTGTGTAGAGGAAGATCGATGACACTGAACCCAAGGCGTCGGGTTGCTGCAGATACGCACCGCTCGTCTACGGTCTGGCGTTGTTACACTAATGGAGAGGGCACTCCACGTGTGGACGAGCTCTTAGAAATCGAAACTCGATTACAGCATGCCGTTTCTCAAGCACCAATTTAGTTACGTTACACACCGCCATGTTACACTCTACAATTCGGAGCCCTCTAGTGGCACAGGGCTGCAAATATGTAGTCATGGACAGTAAAGATCTTATTTAAAAAGCCTTAGGTGTTTTCGCATAAAAAGTTTTGAGGCATTACTTTTCAGCACGCCCACGTAATTTTAAGCATTTTTACACTTAACTATTTTAACCATATTCGTCTCTTACTATTTTAGCTAAGGCGGTAATAACCTCGCTGTTGATCACCCTAAACATACACTTTCTGCCGTTCCATTCGCTTATTGAGTTATGGTAAAATGACTCTGTATGCCACATTTGGCGCCTTACTCTCTCCTACCTCAAGCCCAAATAACCCCTGTACATTTACATCTACACAAGTGCTCCACAAATCATCGTATGGTGCGTGGCGGAGGTTACTCTGTACTACTATTACTAGTCATTTCCTTTCCTGTTCCATTCGCAAACAGAGACAAAGAAAAACGATTGTCTATAAGCCTCCATGTGAGCCCTAATTTGTGGTATCTTTTCTTCGTAGTCCTTCGAGAAATGTACGTTGGCAGCAGTAGAATTGTTCTGCAGTCAGCTTCAAATACCGGTTTTCTAAATTTTCTCAACAACGTCTCGCGAAAAGAATGTTGTATTCCCTCCAGACATGCCCAGCTTTGTGTCACCGAAGTATATCCGTAATACACGCTTGTTGATCAAACCTACCAGTAACAAATCTAGCGACTCGCCTCTGACTTACTTCGATGTCTTCCTTTAATACGACCTGGTAGGGATCCCAAACACTAGAGCTGTACTCAAGAATGGGTCGGAGAAGTGTTGTATACGGTGTCTCCTTTGTAGATGAGCTACACTATTTTAAAAGTCTCACAACAGACCGAAGTTGATCAATCGCCTTCCCATCTACTGTGCTCAATTGCTCCTTCGATTTCACATTGTTTTGCAATGTTACACATGGATATTTAAATGAACTAATTGTGTCAGGCAGCATTCTATAATGCTGTATTCCTACATTGCGGGATCCTTTTTGCAGATAATCTGCGTTTACCTGCGTTATTGTGCATTCAGATCTAGCTGTCATTCATCGCATCAATTAGAAATTGTGTCTAATTAATCTTTCATGCTCCTACAGTAACTCATCGACGACACCTTCCCGTACACCACAGCACATCAGCGAACAGCCGCATATTGCTGCTCACCCTGTCTATCACTTATGTGTATTGAAAATAAGAGCCGTCCTCTCGCACTTCCCTGAGGCACTCCTGACGATACACTTGGTCTCTGATGTATGATGGAGGCTGCAGAGTTGTCACACAAGCTTCCTGGAATACCGGTTCCCTGAACCTATTTAATAGAGTCTCGGGAGCACTCCGTCTCCTTTCTTTCAAAAAATTAATTCCTTGAGAATCTCTCTTACACCTTCACTGCACGCGCGTCTCTGATTTCGTTCCATGTCTGCTGTTAGGCCTTCTCGACGAGTGCTCCAAAGGCCACGACGATCTAAACAGGGATTTGTTTTCCTTAGTTCAAACGATTCCGGGCTAGAAAAGCCATATTTTACTCGATTTTCGGTCCTGCAGCACCGAAACACGTCTCCGCATATAGATTCTTAACACTGTGACCCGGCTGTAAACTTTTCATCAGTACGGTCTATTACGCACCGGGAAATGTATACATTCACACAAATGGTGAGATGAGGGGGGGAGGTTTTTAGGGGAAGGAGCAAACCTTAGGAAAGGACTTCTAATCTCATCGTTTGCCAGAAACAGCAAGTGTGTTCTGTCCACAATTGGTATTACAGTGCTTCTCCTCAGCTCATCTCAGATTTCTGTCCACCATCAGTGCTGGCAGCTGCGTGGGCTCTGGAGGAAGGGACTGCCGGCGTCGAGACCAGATTGGACTGCGATAGCACGGAGAGTCGCCAGCGGCCTTGGTTAACCACGAAAGGCCTGCCGGTGTGGCCGAGCGGTTCTAGGCGCTTCACTCTGGAACCGCGCGACCGCTACGGTCGCAGGTTCGAACCCTGCCTCGGGCATGGATGTCTGTGACATCCTTAGGTTAGTTAGGTTTAAGTAGTTCTAGGGGACTGATGACCTCAGACGTTAAGTCCCATAGTGCTCAGAGCCAATTGAACCAGTTTCAACCACGGAAGCTGGAGAAGAAACGAACATCGGGATTATCAGACGAGGGTCTGACTTCCGCCCCTGATGAGTGTGCTAACCACCGAGCCTTGTTTTATTCATGTGCCCCGCAGCTGTTTCGAAACGAATGAAATCGAAATATCTCTCCGCGAACATCGGGTGATTATTCAGAACAGCCTTCTCCGCCCTAATGTATTGCTCAGACTGAGGTACAGAAATTTAATAAACCTACCAGTCGAACATTTGTGATTTCACGAAGAGAGATACATTAAATAGACGGAAATTAATGGGACAGTGAACGTTTAATGTGTCTCAAGGCTGTAGTCCAGATTCGTTTTAGCCAACCTGTCGCAAGGACATCGAGATTACGTCGCGCCCGCGTTACGCAAAGCAACGTCGCTGACTGTTACGCAGCGGGGCCAGAGTGTCGCACTCGGCGTTGAGGCGTGAACCAGTAGCAGTTACCCGGCTGCCGGTCGAGGCTCCGAGAGCGCAGCTTAAAGACATATCCGCCTTCAGATCTACCTACGTGGCGACGCCAGAGGACGGATAACGGCCCTAATTTGTTCCGGGAGCCTTATCTGCCTGCTCCGTCCTGCTCCAACATCGATTTAGCAGCTCCCTAATTACCTGCGAATACCGACCACCAGAGACCCAATCTGCGATCCTCTCAGTGTTCATGTTTCCCATCAGATAACACGCAGGCTGACTAATAACATCGCGTGATTATACGGATTGGTCAGATGAATTTGGAAAGCGATTATCTCCTCTGTTCACGGAGAGAGTCGTTTAATTCTGATCGTTATCGATGACCAATTAGAGACTGAATCACGTTGTACGTCTATGTAAAATAATGGCTGCCATATTTTCTGTCGCACATAACGCAATGTTCATAAATTTGGGTACAAAGTAATAAAACGGCCTTTGCCCATCTGAAACGCAGCATCAGTCACACAGACATGTCGTTTGCATCGAAAGACATTTGTTAATAAGGACTAACGCGTCAATGTTTGCAATTTTCGAGCGAAGACTGACACTTCTGCATATAAATCTATAGAAAAGTGATAACTATAATTACATAAGGGACAGTCAAATGAAAACGAGACGGATAGAGCAGCACTCGCGCACCGGGGGTACCATACAAACTTAATTACGCATATGTTCAGTTTATCCATTCCGGGAACGGAGAGTGTGGACGATTTTTTCCTGTTGTCGCCATTGTTACTGGTAAGATATCGGTCCCAGGGATTCTAAGACTTTCGAGGATGTTTTAATTTCAAGTCTGAAGTCGGATAACAAAGAAATACTTGTTTCTTGTGATATAATTATAAACTAACAATTTTTTTCACTTGTACTGTGAAACCTTACTTCTTGCCAAATTTGATGATTCTAGGTCAACAGGAAGTACACCAGAGGTTTTGATGAGTGAGTGTATGAGTGTCAAAGTAAGTGACATAAATGTTCGTATGTTTTGAAATAATTTTCTTATATGTAAAATGAAGGTTCAGGGGGAGAGAAAAGGAAAGGAAAGGGAAGACTTTACGAATGTCGACTGCCTCGGGACATTACACAGAATGAGCGGCGACGAGTGAAAATGTGTACCGGAACGGGATTCGAACCCGAGAGCCCCTGCTTACTAGGCAGGTGCGCAGTGGTTAACGCAACTGCCAATTGGAGACTGAATCACGTTGTACGTCTTTATAAAATAATGGCTGCCATATTTTCTGTCGCACATGGCGCAATGTTCATAAATTTGGCAAATTTGCGTAGTGGTTAACGCACCTGCCTAGTAAGGATCTCGAGTTCGAATCCCGTTCCGCTATACATTTTCACACGTCGCCACTGATTCCGCGTAATGTACCGAGGCAGCTGACATTACTGAAGCCTTCCCTTTACTTTCTTTTCTCTCCCCCTCAACCTTCAGTTTACATATGTATACTGTATCACAGCTGCGGATTCCACGTGGTGTCTGTTCTTTCGGACACCACGCATTCATACAGAATTGACTTAGAAGCTTAAAATTTTTACATCCCCAAGGTTCCATACACCTTAAAATCTGACATAAATTTGGACTTTACACGTCTTCTCGTTCTTGAGAAAAGGGGTCTTAATAGTCGGACAGACAGACAGACAAAAAAGCGATTCTATGAGTTCTGTTTTTACAGATTGAGGCACGAAACTCTAAAAAGTAGTTAACTATTTATTATTTCGAAAATAATCGCCATAACTGTTAATACATTGAGATGTAGGCAGATCCACGTGTTGTTTCGACTACGATGCAGGGGTTTCGCTGGGAAGCTGTTACACATTATCCATACTACTAAGCAGAGGGGCCCGGGATCAATCCCCCGGTCAGGTCCATGATTTTCTCCGCTCGAGGATTGGGTGTTATGTTGTACTCGAATTCGTATCGTCATATCTGAAATTACGCTAGGGACATGGCTGATTGGGCGCGGTCCGAAAGCCAATAAACTGAGAAAAAAAATCCTCCATACAGTCCCAATATTTCCCCACGCGATTTCCGTAGTTTTTGGAGACATGCGAGAAGACATCGTCGATTTACTTCCGACGAAGAGGTGCACGGCTGGGTACGATCACGGTTCCGTAGACAGCATTTTTCCACGAAGGCACTGACTGTATTGTCTCACTTTGGGGTAAATGTATCAACGGTTACGGCTATTACATTTGAAATAACAAGCAGTTTACTCACTTTTTTCCCGTCTGTCTCGTTTTCATTTGACTGTTCCTTATAGAAGATCGCATAATACCTTATACCGAAATTAGCAATTTCAAATATTATCTTTCAGCTATGGAGGTTTTTCCAATGTACACGCATTACGTGAGATGTTCTCCACGTTGGCATTCGTCGAACTACTACACGATTTTCTTCCCTGAACACTTTTAGAATTTTGATGTCAACTGGAAAATGTGTTTCGGAGCGTGTTGAGAAACCTAGGTACTTCCCTTGAACTTGCAACACTATTAGAAAAACCTCAACTGTATTTGTGACAAATAACTAAAGTTGTAAGTTCTTAAGATGATTCTGGTGGCTTCCAAGTTTTCTGCAATGTTATTACTGTCACCGTTGCCGGATATGAAGGTATGGATGCGTTCTTCAGAACTTTTTGGATCTGTTCATGTTGTGGTTGCCGATAGTTACAATGTGCTCATGTACTATCAGATCCTGTATTGTCAAGTGAGTGTTCAGCAGCCCTATAATAATAACGCGGCAGGAACAACTATATTCATAACATCTGAAGGTGAAGAACTGAGAAACCCACAAAGGACAGTATGAGGTCTGTATTTACGCAGTTCTACCGAACGGCACGGACGCAAGGTGAGCAGGAAAGCTTAAGGCGGCCGTGAAACAGCCTCGTGCGGCAGCAGGCCGACAGCGGACTGCAGAGCCAAATCTGGAATACGTTGCAGTAAACTCTTTACACTTACCTAATACAAGTTCTTGTTGTTACGATTGGTTCCTGAAAATCTAACAACCACTAAGATAAGACGGAAGCTCCAGTGCTATAACGATCCCACAACGCTTGCTTCAAACTCGATCATTAAACAAACCAGTTTTGTTAATGGGCTCTCAGCTGCAGAAGATAGTATCCAGGGATGAAGAGGCCGACCACTACCTGTAAAAAATGGTTCAAATGGCTTTGAGCACTATGGGACTTAACTTCTGAGGTCATCAGTCCCCTAGCACTTAGAACTACTTAAACCTAACTAACCTAAGGACAGCACACACATCCATGCCCGAGGCAGGATTCGAACCTGAACCGTAGCGGTCGCGCGGTTCCAGACTGTTGCGCCTAGAACCGCACGGTCACTCCGGCCGGTCACTACCTCTAATTTTGCATTAGACACTAACAACCCGTGTTAGGGTTTCTGAGGGCGAATGTTGGGGTGATTTTTTTTTACAATACCAGTGTCGATTCCACAGTTCCCTTACTAAATCGCAACTAACAACGAATCCGCCTGAAACAGTGCCTCAGCTTAACGATGTCAGTGCAAACGATACATTAAAAAGCCAACAAACAAAATCTACGTTACGGTTTGCACCGTTTGAGAAACAGATAGAAAAGGAAAGGAAAAATGGATTAAGTCTAAGTGTTACACTCAAAGAGTAGTTATCCGTGAAGCAATGACAATTGTTTTGCATTAGGTCAGTGAAATAGAAACATGTTTCATGTAATTAACCAAGACGTTGTTAATTATGAAGCTCCTACTGAAGTAATACCCTATACTTTTCCTATTTGTTAACAAAAGTGATGGTGACCATCACTCACATCGGGTGGAACATTTGCATTTATATACAGGAAATAGGACCAATTTCGTTAGTCTATTATTTTCTTGATGAACCTAAGGCAATTTACGAAACACAGGACGAGTTATTTCACTTGCATCCGGCGACTGGTAACTTCTCTTACAGTCTAACTGGAGGACTATCACAATTGGGGCTGCAGTTAGCAGGTACAGTTAGCAGCTAAGGTAAGCCTGGTTGCACGGACGGAATCTGTGTCTCACTTTAGCAGAATTTGAGGCAGTCATATAAACAACAAAGAGCTGCTGGCCAACGTCTAATTCCCTAATGAATGTTCCAAAAATAAGATGTCTGCTTGAGTAGATTAGGCTACAAAGCCTAAGCACGGAAATCATTACTAGATAAGGAAAATGCAATTTTGTTGGCACTTCAGAGTGCAGTTTTGATGTTATGTCTCAGGTTCTCTCCGCGTAACTGGTAAATGTTGTGTTTTCGGCTGTTCAGCCATATTGCCGTTTCCATGTGACGGACAATATTCAGACGACCGTCCCAGACGACTTCTTCAGGTGCTGGTAACGCGAGTTGTGTTATATGCGCTTTCGCTGCCTGGGCTCCAAACAGGCTGTGCAGTATTATTGGTGTCGCATCACTAATTATAGCAGAGTTGACTCTCAGCGCCCTGAGCGTTTCGATGGGCCTTTGTTTTTTCAGAGCTCTCACTGACATACCGTGAAACACTGATTCTTTCACATTTTTCCAGTTCTGGTGTAAGAGATGGCCACACATATCTTTTAAAGTGAGTGCCAAGTGCCAAGCTTTTAAGTTAAAACATGTCGCAGTATTTTAGGTTTTCAACATACTTGTTTGGATAAACTCCTTAATCACGTTGTCCCAGAATCTTGGTGTTTGTACCACGACACAGTTTTCATCATATTTGATTTCATGATTACACCTACTCGGGGCCGTGCTCGACGACAGTTGTTTTGTTTGGTTGCCTTGAGGGATGTGTCGTTGATGTTCTCGCCGACCGAAGGAGGGGTTAAGACTGAGAAACAAAAAGATAACCCAAAAATAGCTCATCTGACTCACGTTGTCCCTGTCTTTGGAGAAGCCTGTAGATTTCGTTGGAAACATACCAGCCACTGTTTATCGGTCTCGTCAACAAAAATAAAAAAGTCTTCCTTGTAACGACGACCTAGGTCTCCAAAAGTCGGGTGTGTACATCATCCACGGGAATGTTGTATGTCTCGTGCAGGGCAGACTATTATAATAGCGGGGGAGAGATGCAAGGAATATCACCGACACAGCCGACTAAAACAACCAAGCCAAGCCGTGTGCCCCCGATCACTGCCTCGGATATAATCATGAAATGAAATACGACGAGACCACAAGTATAGTGGTACAAACGCCACATTACCAGGACAGCGTAATTAAGGTGTCAATCGTAATAAATAACACAGAAAATCTTATAAATCGTGACGGAGGTTTTAGTTCAAAGAATGCTTTTGAGTCCGAGATTCATTCACTTCATTAAGATGTTCCCGGTAATCATTCATTCACTTCATTAAGATGTTCCCGGTAATCATTCACCTGAGATAAAAATCGCTGAGAGAAATGCGTTTCACGGGATAATAGTGGAAGCTTTGAGAAAGAAATGAACATCGAAGGGCACAGCGGACGGCGGAGTCGAACTCTGCTATGAATGGCTGCGCGACTCTGACAATACAGCACTGGCTGGCTGGAACACAGCGAGTACGCGCAACAGCACAGTTTGCAGTGCCTGAAGAGGATGACAGGGTCGGTCGGCGAATGAAATGGTATCAAAAACTCGACTGTACACTTGAAAGTAAACTACTAATGCAGTTGAAATAAAGGGATGAAAAAATGAAACTGGGCGCCAAAATATTTATAAGATTGTCACCGATATGGCCCTTGTTAACGAACAGTAGAACTTCCCTTTACGGAAAATGTTCCAGAAAATCTCCGTCAGAATTTAGAAGAGCTTTTGCTTGATCTCAAGTTTGGTGTTTGGTGCGATTCATTCAGAAAACTGTTAACGGTGACCGGCATGCCCAGAAACTCTTCAGTCCATATGCGGATATTAAATACGGTATGGTTATTTTCCGCAAGACGGAGCAACAGCACACACTGCGTTGACAACCTCGTCACAAATAGATGAGGTGTTCGGTGAGGCGAGCACAATCAGCAGAAGCAGTGCAATCGCATGGCCATCTCGAACGCCTGATCCCTCTCCTGTGATTTTCAGCTGTGGGGAAAACTGAAGAGTCAGGTGTACTCAGATAGCCCTCAGACACTGGAACAGAAACAGTAGAAACGCTACCGGTGCTATCTACATCTACATACATACTCCGCAAGCCATTGTACAGTGCGTGGCGGAGGGCACCCTGTACCAATACTAATTTCCTTACCCGTTCCCCTCGCAGACAGAGCGAGGGGAAAAAGACTACTTATATACCTGTGTACGAGCCCTGGTCTCTCTAATCTTATCTTCATGACACTTACACGAAATATACGTTGCTGCTCCTTCCCTCCAGTGATTTCCCTTTGAGTTTCCGAAGCATCTCCGTAATACTTGCGTGCTGTTCGAACCTACCGCTAACAAATCTAGCAACCTGCCTCTGAACTGCTTCGATGTATTCCTTTAATCTGACCTGGTGTGGATCCTAGAAACTCTAACAGTACTCATCAGTGGGTCAAATGGCTCTGAGCATTATGGGATTTAATATCTGAGGTCATCAGTCCCCTAGAACTTAGAACTACTTAAACCTAACTAACCTAAGGACATCACACACATCCATGCCCGAGGCAGGATTCGAACCTGCGACCGTAGTGGTCGCGCGGTTCCAGACTGAAGCGCCTAGAACCGCTCGACCACTCCGGCTGGCCAACAGTGGGTCGCACTAGTGTCCTATATGCAGTCTCCTTTACATATGAACCACATTTTCCTAAAATTCTCCCAATAAACCGAAACTGACCGTTCGTCTTTCCTACTACAGCCCCTACAGCCTCGTTGCATTTCATATCGCTTTGCAACGTTACGCCTAGATATTTAAACGACGTGTATGTGTCGAGCAGCACACTACTATTATTCGAACATTATGGGTTTCTTTTTCCTACTCATCTGCATTAACTTACATTTTTTAATATTTACAGCCAGCTGACATTCATGGCACTAACTACGAATTTTGTCTAAGTCATCTTGTATCCTTCTACAGTTACTCAGCGACTACACCATCCCGTACATAACAGCATCATCAGCAAACAGTCGCATACTCCTGATTATCCTAGCCGCCAGACCATTTATGTATGTAGAAAATAATAGCGATCCTATCACACTTTCCTGAGGCACTCCTGACGATACACTTATCTCCGATGTGCCCCTAACACTTCCATTGCCAGCAGTCCCGTGTCAGTGTTACTGTGAATATTTTCTGGGCTATTTGGGTCGTCTACATGAACAATTTAGATCGTGTCTACAAGGAATTTTGACTGGAATGAAATGTGTTCAATCATTGATTGAGGTCAGCTATAAAAGAATATTCTCCGACTTCGTGTTTGTTAAGGCAAGACGTGTGTAAATGTAGGATGATAAATAATGTATCAGGTAACAGCACGGTTCCCTGGTTCGAAGGCAACGTCCTGCCGTTCACGTGGGCGGACGCTGTCGATTTCAGATATTAGGCTCATTCGCACAGGCCGCCGTGTAATTTCTGAGCAGCAGACGTGGGCGCCTGTGTGTGCCGGCAGCCGGTTCCCTAAGCTGATTAATAAGTCCAGCCTCGGCGCGTCCCTGGAGTCTTGGCGCACAGCCGCTCTCCAATGCGTTACGATCACAGCCAACCGCGTCACACAAAAAGGGAAGCTATTTTCAGACAGCCGCCGACTTATCATGCCAAATCCTATTATAATACGTGTCAGGTCTCCGATGACTTAAATATAGGCCGTTGCAACGCCTCATACCAAAAATTATGCGACACTAAAATGCGTGGAGAAATATAAGCTTTCAGGCTACATCGTTCAATAACATTCACGAGCTCTTTCAAATATAGCTACCACAACTGCGTTTAATGATTTATAACATTTGTCATCTATGGATGAATATGAACTAACAACTTTTGTTCAAATATTCTGTCCTTGGATCGAGTTTCAGGATCGATATTATTCAAGCATTTATAGTAATGCAAAGACTTCTGATCGGTGATTTGTAAATTATACTAGCATTATACCTATTCAGCCATGTTGATTTGTATTCATCCTATCTGTAATATATCCCTATAATCATATCGAGGCTAGTTAGTACTTCATTGAATTACCTTATACAGTTAACGAGTTCCGACAAACAGAATTATCAGAAGCGGGAATAAATACAACGCATCGCCCCAAGGTTAATACTTCAAAGTACCAGCAACAAATACCAAAGTCTTCGATGGAAGTCGAAGCGTTAGTCTTGAGACGATATGTTGTATTTATGTCTAATTCTGCTGACAGCGTTACACGAAATACGTCTATTGTATACGGTAGTTCCGTAACTTACGAACCAGACTGAACAATGATTAAAAATGTCAACATGACCACTGACGTGTGTAAGGTGTTGTATTACATTGCAGTTGCTAAACAGAAAAAAATTTACGTCGTAGCACTCTACATTACGACATTCCTCCACATCTTTGTTGCAACGAAATATTTGCGATTTTTCAATAACTTGTTCTCAGTTACTTGAGTACATTAATCATCTCATTGGACAAATAAAGACCTTTTGTTTTCTCCAAACCCGAGGAACTGACAGACACTTCAACCTCGACATCACTCCCAGGCATCCATGCGATTATGGTTCGTTGTTCCTAAACGCTTTTATTTTTTTTGGGAAAAAATGACGGTCATGGTATCGACGCAAAGACCGCGGCCTATTTCTTTTCATACCGTTCTAAAACGGGAAGTAGTTACTTGTCTCCAGCAACCTTCCTGTCCGCAAGGTGACACTCTTCAATGGGAAGAAAACTAATGGCCATACTGTAGGCTGACAAAAAGGTCGCTAACGAAGTAATGATTCTAGTGGCTACTGACAGTCCACATATGTTTCACTGTTACTCCAATTAAAATCTTCCCTAGCACGTTACTGACAGCGATGTTTGCGTCTGCGTCATAACGGAGGCGATCCCCTTAGCTTCAGTACTGGCCGTAACAGCGGCGTGTGGCGCCTCAGCTGAGCTCGCAAGTTGCGCGAATACCATAAACGCGTTCTCTGTCAGAAGGATCTTACACACTTCACCTGAGTCGCGAAACAGTACCAGACAAGTGGGTCTCAGTGTTGGAGTTTAAAGGCAGCAAAGTTACAGTTTGGTGACCCTCGGCAGGAACATCGTTAGAGACGCAGAACAACATCGGATAGGACGAGGACGTGGAAAGAGAGTGAACTTGGTTTTTTTAAGGAACCTTCTCAACATTCGTTTTAACTGCTTTAGGGAAAGTTGGAAAACATAATCACGAAGACCAGGCGGGATTTTGTGTCCCGCTGCTTCTCAATACAGGTCTAACGTTTGAGCTACTGCGCCACCTCGCTCAGTTTCGGTTCTGTGTCTACAGATCTCCTTCGATTCAAGCTTACTCGTGCTGATATTGATTTCCAGTCGACACTGGTGTGGTAATTACTGACTGACCGTGTAGTAGACTAGTAATAAGAATCTTCTGCAGCACCGTGAGTTCAATCGAGAGAGCGTATTGTGGTTACGGTTTGCCTGGTGATACAAGGTGTTTCTTTTAACTTGAAGCAAGTATTTTGAAATGCGAATCCCTTATTTTTATTGCTTGTTCGGATTCTATGCCAAAAAGACGTGCGGTTTACTCAAACAAGCATTGTTTCCCATTCGTGGTCGATGGCGCTATAATCAACAGATATCAAGTGTGCTTGTTTTGGCAATTGAGAACTGATGCATGTTATTCTACATTTCATTTATGATGTAAATGTAAACCTCTGTGTTGCAACGATTGATATTTATGTTCAAACTTTACTTTAGTGTTGCAACTGATTATACAGGATAAACAATATGGCTAAACGTTGACATTTAAGGCAAATAAGTTACTTGTAAGGTAACGTAGTTTTCTCTTCCCTATACGGTTGACCTGGTGAGTTCCCAGACCACCGGAATGCTTGATTTCGGTGGCCGCCCTCGATGCCCGCCGTCACGCTGACTGACTTCGGTGTGTTTCCATCCAATCGCCGTAATTCTCGCGCTGGCCACTATGTGGCTACCGGCAGAATATAGCCCACAACCACTGTAATAAAGTAAGTGCCACTGACAGGCGTACCTGCCTTGGATACTGATAGAAATCAAGCACCGCAGTGCTGAGAGGCTAATGGAATCACCGAAATCAAGAACCCTAACGGTGATATGCAAGGGTTATCACCAATGCCAAGCACCCCCATTGGCCTAGATAACTATTGCATCCACGCCGCTGTTTCTGTATCACGCTAACCGTAGTTTCTAATAAGACTGTGAAACGGCAAAATATATTGTACTGTGCAATCAAATTTGGAACAATAGCGTAAATTTCGAACATAAATATCAACCGTTAGAACATAAAGGTTTGCATTTACGTTGTTAATGAAATGTATAATAAAATAAGTCGGTTTTTAACTAGATAAACAGGCACACTTGATAAATGTCCATAAAGCGCCATCTGCCACGAATCGAAAACAATGATTTCAGTAAGCCGTACGTATTTCTTGGCGTAGAATCCGTAAGTACAATAAAGTGGGGTGTTCCCATTTGATAATACAAAACCGATCTCGCCCACGCAGGAGGGGTAGTTAGAAGATGGGCAGTTACCTGTAGCACAGAAATATGTCCCCTTTACTAATATTAACTTCTCACCTAGAACATTTCATTCGTACGATGCTTCGTTTTTAGAGATATTTACTTGTATCAGGTCAGAAGGCTGTTCAGGGAGCTAAAGCGATAATTCTGTTAATTAACTGAGTCAGTTATGTGAAAGTGCACCGTTCACTCATAAACGATGTTGTGTTTGTGCGTCTTCAAAGGTCATTCTAATACGGACAGAGTGTCTTTTCATTATTTAAACTTTCTATCTCTCATCTGCTGAATCACCAGAACTTCACCAGGACGGAATTTTAAATTCATATGTAAATACTGTTAGATTAAAGGAGACTACTCTTTGGTGTGACGTCATAAGCGCGTGACGGCGTGAGAGATCGCTCTCTAAGTTTTCATCTATTTTTAGGTTTCAGATATATATTTTAACTGTTTTTGTGATAATATTTACTATATAAGTGACTTATTAGTGGTTTCTTCATTCACCTCTGCATTTCTTGTGTTGTGGCCTGATATTTGTGAGTGTTTCGTATCGAGCAACTTAACCTCTTACCCGTGTTTACATTCCGCGCTGACCAGTTGCAGCTGTAGCGGCGCATCGAAAGCTAAGTACTAATTAATTGTTCGTGTATAGTAGTTTATTTAGGAACTTTAGTAGTCTTCAACCGGTGTTCTTGGTGTTTTCCGGTGAAATAACTTCAGAAGAAATTTTTGCGAACTGCTTTCAGTTGCGTTACTGTCATTAGACGTTTGATTTTCTTCCTGTGTTACTATTTTGTTATATTCTCATTTGTTGTTGATTAATACTGTCAATAATAGTAGTTACTTCCCTTGTAGAGCAAGTTTGTGATAATTGTAGTCATTTTTTAACATCTTCTTATTGTAGTAGCGGAACTTAGATATAGTTGTTTTCTTGTTTCAATAATTGTAAAATTTTACCATGAGTGAGAAGTGTGGGCTTTGCCGTAGGTTCGTGAGTAGTGGATTACGGTGTGAGACTTGTTCGAAGTATTTTCACTGGGGGGAATGCAGTGGGGAAGCCAGTGGGCATTCTGGTGAGATCCTCTCCTGGAACTGCAGGTTATGTAGCAAGAGTAAGTTGATAGAGGAGCAGGAGCGTAAGATCTGTGCCCTTCAGGTGCAGTTGAAAAACGCACAGGAGGAGCTAGATAGAATGAGGAGGGAGAAGGGGGTTGGGGAATGGGAGCTGGCTGTTGGCAAGAGATCTGCTAGGAGAAGGAGATTTTCAGACAGTTTTACTATTGGTGTTTGTAATAGATATGACCAACTGTCAGAGTCTAGTGGAGAGGAATCTCTAGTAGCTGTAGATGTAGGAAGTATGCAGCAGACCTCAGCAGTTACGGTGGCTAGGACAGTTGCAAAGTCTAAGAGAAGGAAGAAGGTTCTGCTGTTAGGTAGTTCTCATGGTAGAGGTGTAGGCCAGCAGTTGCAGGAAGTTTTGGGGAGTGAGTACCAGGTCACCAGCATTGTGAAGCCTAATGCAGGATTGGCTCAGGTGACTTTTAACATAGGGGGGTTATGTAGGGATTTTACTAAAGAGGATCAGGTAGTGATTGTGGGTGGGGCTGGTAATAGTATTGATAGGGATGGGGAGTATGACATAGATGGTGACCTGGAAAAGATAGCCACTCAGACTGGCAACACGAATGTGCATTTCGTGGAACTGTTTCAGCGTCACGATCGGCCTCATCTTAATACAGCCGTCAGGCGTAATAACATGAGACTTGGGGGTGCGCTGATGACAGAAGGCATGAGTCACATTTCAGTGGTGTCGGTGGAGTCTATCAGCAGGACGGGTTTCACTAGACATGGCCTGCACCTCAACAGGTATGGGAAGGGGAGGTTGGCAAAACTTGTAGGTGACAGCATAGGTGGGGGTGGTGGGATCACTCATGGGAAAATTCCGGTAGTTGTGGGTGTTAGAGCTGTACCTTTTTTAGATTGAAGTCAGCTGATAGGTATTCCTGCTTAAGGGAAGTCTCTCTAACAAAGAAGCCACTTTCTACAAAGCTTGGGTATCCAATTAATGAGGGAATTAGTATATTTCATCAAAATATACAAGGTATTAGAGATAAAGTTAGTGAACTGCTTATAGATGTTGACTCTGAAATTATTGGTATATCTGAACACTTCTTAAATAAGGAGATAATTCAGAGGCTTCCTTTACCAGGATACAGGTTGGCTGGCAGCTTTTCTAGGAGCTCTTTGCGGTGTGGGGGAGTAGCCATGTATGTGAAAAACGGTATCCCATTTGAGTCAATTGATGTTTCAAAGTACTGCACTGAAAAGGTGTTTGAATGTTGTGCAGGTGTGGTTAAAGTTAGTGGAGCTAAACTTCTTACTGTTGTTATTTATAGATCCCCGGACTCCGATTTCACAACTTTTTTGCTAAAGCTAGAGGAGGTTCTTGGTTCACTTTATAGGAAATACAAAAAGTTAGTTATATGTGGTGACTTCAATATTAATTGTATAAGTGATTGTGCAAGGAAAAGGATGCTGGTAGACCTCCTTAATTCATATAATCTTATGCAAACCGTATTCTTTCCAACGAGAGTGCAAGGGAACAGTAGAACAACCATAGACAATATTTTTGTTCATTCGTCATTATTAGAAGGGCATTCTGTTAGCAAAAAGGTGAATGGCCTTTCAGATCATGATGCACAAATTTTAAGTCTAAAAGATTTTTGTGCTGCAACACATGTTAAAGATAGTTACCAACTTTTTAGGAAAGCTGATCCAGTTGCTGTACAGACTTTTGTAAACCTTATCAAGGAACAAGAGTGGCAAGATGTTTATAGTGCTGATACAGTAGACGATAAATATAATGCTTTCCTCAAGACTTTTCTCGTGCTCTTTGAAAGTTGTTTTCCGTTAGAACGTTCAAAACAGGGTACTAGCACAAACAGGCAGCCTGGGTGGCTGACTAAAGGGATAAGAATATCTTGTAGAACAAAGTGGCAATTATATCAAAACGTTAGAAACAGTCAAAATCTAAATACGGCAGCCCATTACAAACAGTATTGTAAGGTGCTTAAAAAAGTTATTAGGAAGGCAAAAAGTATGTGGTATGCAGATAGAATAGCTAAGTCTCAGGATAAAATTAAAACCATATGGTCAGTCGTAAAGGAAGTGGCTGGTCTGCAGAGACAGGTCGAGAATATAGAATCAGTGCGTAGTGGGGATGTCTGTGTTACTGATAAGTCGCATATATGTACAGTACTTAATAATCACTTTCTGAATATAGCAGGTGAACTAAATAGAAACCTAGTCCCAACAGGGAATCATATAGCGCTCTTAGAAAAAAGTGTTCCGAGACTGTTACCTGAAATGCTCCTCCATGATACTGACAAGAGGGAGATTGAGTTAATAATTAAATCACTAAAGACCAAGAACTCTCATGGATATGACGGGGTATCTAGCAGAATACTGAAGTATTGTTCCACATATGTTAGCTCAGTACTTAGCCATATCTGTAACTTTTCCTTTAGGAGTGGTCGGTTTCCTGACCGATTAAAGTACTCGGTAGTGAAGCCACTTTATAAAAAGGGAAACAAAGATAATGTTGACAATTATAGACCTATTTCTATGCCATCGGTGTTTGCTAAAGTTATCGAGAGGGTTGTATATACAAGGTTACTGCAGCATTTAAATTCACATAATTTGCTGTCAAATGTACAGTTTGGTTTTAGAAATGGCTTAACAACTGAAAATGCTATAGTCTCTTTTCTCTGTGAGGTTTTGGACGGATTAAATAAAAGGTTGCGAACGTTAGGTGTTTTCTTTGATTTAACGAAGGCTTTTGACTGTGTTGACCACAAAATATTACTGCAGAAGTTGGAACATTATGGAGTAAGGGGAGTAGCTTACAATTGGTTCGCCTCCTACTTTAAGAACAGAAAGCAGAAGGTAATCCTCCGCAATATTGAGAGTGGTAATGAT
The DNA here is from genome assembly GCF_023864345.2 of Schistocerca serialis cubense. NCBI lineage: Eukaryota > Metazoa > Arthropoda > Insecta > Orthoptera > Acrididae > Schistocerca > Schistocerca serialis. The sequence goes on from NC_064639.1 coordinate 690,380,231, forward strand.
GTTCAGTCCCAATGGGGCACTGTTAAATGGGGCGTTCCCCAAGGGTCGGTGCTGGGGCCACTGCTGTTTCTTATTTATGTAAATGATATGCCTTCTAGTATTACAGGTGATTCAAAAATATTTCTGTTTGCTGATGACACCACCTTGGTAGTGAAGGATCTTGTGTGTAATATTGAAACATTATCAAATAATGTAGTTCATGATATAAGTTCGTGGCTTGTGGAAAATAATTTGATGCTAAATCACAGTAAGACTCAGTTTTTACAGTTTCTAACCCACAATTCAACAAGAACTGACATTTTAATCAGACAGAATGGGCATGTTATAAGCGAGACGGAACAGTTCAAGTTCCTAGGCGTACGGATAGATAGTAAGCTGTTGTGGAAAGCCCATGTTCAGGATCTTGTTCAGAAACTAAATGCCGCTTTATTTACCATTAGAACAGTATCTGAAATAAGTGACATTTCAACACGAAAAGTAGTATACTTCGCATATTTTCATACGCTTATGTCATATGGTATTATTTTTTGGGGTAATTCTTCTGATTCAAAAAGGGTATTTTTGGCTCAAAAACGGGCTATTCGAGCTATGTATGGTGTAAGTTCGAAAACCTCTTGTCGACCCCTATTCAATAGTCTGGGAATTTTGACATTGCCCTCACAGTATGTATTTTCTTTAATGTCGTTTGTTGTTAGCAATTTTAGCTTATTCCCAAGAGTTAGCAGCTTTCACTCGGTTAATACTAGGCAGAAATCAAATCTGCATGTGGAATGCACTTCCTTGACTCTTGTGCAGAAAGGAGTGCAGTATTCTGCTGCATCAATTTTCAATATGCTACCACAAGAACTCAAAAATCTTAGAAGTAGCCCAAACGCTTTTAAGTCCAAACTGAAGAGTTTCCTCATGGCTCACTCCTTCTATTCTGTCGAGGAGCTCCTGGAAGAGCTAAAAAATTAAGCAAATTCCAGTGTTACATTCTTGATTTTCTTTATTTAAACTAACGACTTGTCACCTGAATATGTTTCTTATATTTCATTTTATCTGTTTCTACAATGGTGTTATAATTTCATGTATTGACTCGTTCCATGACCATGGAGACTTCTCCTAAATGTGGTCCCACGGAACAATAAATAAATAAATAAATAAATAAATAAATAAAACACCCTGCATATCAGTCGTGATAATCGAACATGGCACACAGCACTATTTAGCATATTATCAGCTGTTTATCCACAATAGCACTCCGAAGTACATTATACTGGCCACAATCCAACACCTTCGATTTCTATGTTGGTATGGATGTAAAAACAGAGTCAAAGGTTGCATAGATATCCGCAAATATATCGTAGATGTTAGGTTTCAATGGTAATGACTAATGACAAACGTATTGCGTGATCGTTGTGGGTCTGTGCGTGGTTTGGGCGTCACATTTCACGAACGACAGTAGCGACTGTGTGTTGGCTTTCACGCAGTCCTTTCTGTAAAATATTAGAAGCAGTTATTGTAGTCATGGCTAAATACAGCGTGCAGCAAGTTGCAGAGTGCAGTGTCAAGATACCTGAAGGCTCTGCACTTCAACATGACAACGCGCCACCACGTGACGTCTTCATCAGAGCACAGCAATTATCGATATCAGAGATGGGCCGACATTTGTGTGTGCGTGTGAATTCCTAAGGGCCCAAGCTGCTGGCATCGTCGGTCCTTAGACTTACACACTACTTAAACTAACTTATGCTAAGAACAACACACACACACGTGCCCGAGGGAGGACTCGAACCTCCGGCGCGAGGGGCAGGGCAATCCATGACATGGCGCCTCAAACGGCGCAGCCACTCCGCGCGGTCCGGTCGGAGTGGCCGTGCGGTTCTAGGCGCTACAGTATGGAACCGCGAGATCGCTACGGTCGCAGGTTCGAATCCTGCCTCGGGCATGGATGTGTGTGATGTCCTTAGGTTAGTTAAGTTTAAGTAGTTCTAAGTTCTAGGGGACTGATGACCTCCGAAGTTGATTCCCGTAGTGCTCAGAGCCATTTGAACCATTTTTGAACTCCGCGCGGCGGGCCAATATGTCACAATTAAAAAATGGGTTAGGTCTCTTTGCAGTTGAGCAGTCAGTTTTTTGCGATACAGAAAATATCTCAAAGCATTTTTTTGATTGATCCGTTGGTCTGATGCAGAGGTTATACAAGATAAACATTATTTTTAAGGAGTCCTCCATGTTAGTGAAACGTGTACGCTAATAACGCTGAATAATGCTGAAAATTTAAGTGAAATGGGAATTTGTTCACAATTGCCACGTTACTGATATATTGCTTTTAACTATTATGTTTATCACAGTCAATACTCGCGTAAATTGGTTAATGGCTGTATCAGTTTTGACTGACTAGTCATTATCAGTAACCGTATACAAAATAAGAAACAATGAAGTATACATACTTATAATGACATTTCATTAATACATAACGCTAATACCTAACTACACTTCATAAAACTTAAAAGTGATTCCACAAAAATTTCTTAATCGATGGCTATGTCGAAGACGACTGGAAATCTACATTTCTATGGCGCTCCTACTAGAGAACGCACTGTGGAAAACCATTTGTGTCCTTATGCATCCAGACCTGGCTTTGAAATCGTTTCCCTTTCTTTTGTGTACACTATTTAAAACTGTGTTAACGTAAAAGGATACACAAAAGTGCTTTTAATAACTTAAAGCTGCCTAAAGTTATTTGATAATGATCCAAAATTGTTTAAAATAGGTTTACAGCTTCTCCACATACATGGTGGAAAAGGCAGCGAAGTGCCTGCTGAATGATGCTGGCGTCAATTGCTATGCGACCGCCATTACGTTGGACTGCAGAATGTTGCAGGGCTACGATATAATGTTAAATGATGAAGACGGGAATCCTATTTCTATATACGTGATATTGCTATCACACCTAAACGAACAAAAGTTACGGCACCAATGGTACCCCGAACACACCGGCGTCGGTGGCTGGAGCGCTGAATGTGGGACCAGCCGCTCACCTTCGCCCCAGTGACCCGGGACTGGTACTGCCAAGGCTGGCCTGGCCAACCTCTCCTGTCGCCGGTGCCGTCTCCTGCGCTACAGCTACAGCTGGCTCAGATTGGGAGAATGATGGCCCTCGGCATCCAGTCCCTGCGCAGAGGGCGAAAATCCACGTACCTCTGTTGCAGAGAGCAGTGTCTACATCAAGCCTATTTTATGCACAGTTAATTAAATTTTGTCGTCGTTTTCAAGTAGGTAATGGTGAAGCTCTCTCGATAAAAACCATTACGTACCTCAAGGACAAGCAAGTGTTATTAACCAGACTACTATACTGCACTACACTTCCAGCTCTTTTCGAAGATTGTAGACTTCTTGAACTAAAGAAATTTTTCGGTGGCATTTTCGTAACTACTTCATCGTTAATTGATATCCCTTTCATTAAGCAATGTGTCCACACTGATAAGAGTGATTGTCATTTGTCGAGGGAATAATGAAGAATGGGATATAACCCGTCGTCTTTGACCAATGACGTCACAAGTTACCCCAGATGATGTATTCAAATTCAAATGGCTCTGAGCACTAAGGGACTTAACATCTGAGGTCATCAGTCCCTTAGAACTTAGAACTACTTAAACCTAACTAACCTAAGGACATCACACACATCCATGCCCGAGGCAGGATTCGAACTTGCGACCGTAGCGGTCGCGCGGTTTCAGACTGAAGCGCCTAGAACCGAACGGCCACACTGGCCGACCAGATGATGTATTGCACAGATTTAACAGCATAGACGAATGTTGAGAAACAAAGGAATGTGGGACAGAGAAACCAGATGGTGGACGTATATCACGTACGTCCATATTTCGAACGTAATTTTAGGTATATCGTAGTCTTCGGTTGACTTTTTCTCAACTGAAGAATAAGATACTTGTGAAAACAAAGGGGCGGGGGGGGGGGGGGGGGCAGAAGTAATGTTAATACGGACTACCTCAGTTGACATGCATTAGTTGTATCCCGAACTTCAGTTGATCTGTATAGGTTAACTGCAGTACAGGATACAAATTTAACGTATGTCGATTTTCTCTCCTTCTCTAGCTCTTGTATCTTATTCTTCAGTTGACCTATGTGGGTCAACTGAAGTACGGGATAAAAGCTTTGCAGTTGTCGCTTTTTTCGCCTTCGCTAGTACTACTATATTTTACAGTCGATACTAATGCTATCGAAGCGAACGTACCGACATACGTAAAATTTGCATCCCTTACTTCAGCTGACCTATATAGATCAACTGAAGAATAGTATATTAGTGCTAGCGAAGCCGAAAAAAAAGTTACAACTGTAAGATTTGTGTCCCGTACTTCAGTTGACGAATGCAAAGACAACGGAGAACAATATAACATAAAAATAAGATTCTAAACTTAGCATACACAAACTCCGCCCGGAAAAAACATTACCTAACATAAGAAAATGAAGAAAGATGCAACAAACCGAAAAACTCCAAATAAATACCGGAATCGTCCCCCAAAATCTACCCTTTTCCCTAAGTATCGTATACCCCCACTCCCCATCCTAACATGAAATACATACATTTACCCAACATGTTTAAGAAAACAAAAGGGGAGTATGTATCCGGTATACTTTGCCTCCAAGAATATTCATCTAAATGGCTCTGGAGTGTCGAAATGCGTCGTTTTACCCTCCCTACAACAGATTTTATGGCTCCCCGATAACCCTGTATACTACAGATACAAGCCTCATAAGCTGAACTTCTGGTAGCTGAATGGTCAGCGTGACGGACTGCCATCCTAAGAGGCGCGGGTTCGATTTCCGGCTGGGTCGTCGATTTTCTTCGCTCAGGGACTGGGTGTTGTGTTATCTTCATTTCATCCCCATCCGGATCGCAGGTCGCCCAATGTGGCGTCGAATGTAGTAAGACCTGCACCAAGGCGGCCGAACCTGCCCCGTAAGGCGCCTCCTAAACCCTCATTTCATTTCAGTGTTATGATACACCACAAGGTGTTGAACGCCTCTATTCCCCAATCCTTATACGAAGAAAACCCATCTGAAATTACAACATAACCTTCGGCCAAATAATCCTTAATTAATTAAATCAAAACTTACTTCGATTAGGAACCACTCTGAAAACAACGTCGAAATTACCGCTCCCCCAAACTTGCAATCCCACCGCAGGTTCCCCCCTTTTGCACTCCGTTTCCCCAAAAGCGGATTCATCAGTTTCGACAATGCCCCCCTCCCCAAAGGCCCCCCTATACTTTACATAGTCCCCACAGACTTCACTACAAAAAGAATACCAATCAAGACCGGCACGCTCAGTCGCACAACATTCATGTACACGCAACCACACAACGTACTTCAAACACCAACGATATGTGATTTTCATGATAACTCTCAAGGCCAGCTTCGACTTCTCAAACCATGTTCCTCTTCGAACTGAACGCCATAATCGATCTTTGGTACACCTCCATATGTATAAACCATGAATGCGATGCGCCGACACACTCATCACGCCCATATGTTTGCCGCACTCACGACATCGAACATAATCAGCAGTAGGACCACATAATTGCAAAAACCGAATGGTTGACAACTTATCTACACCTAAAGCCTCCTTCAAGTCGTCTATGTTCATGGGAATAAATAAATACATATCTACAGACGAAAACCAAAAAGGAAAATATGTCCATAATGAAAAAAAATTCTTCAAAAGTGTTTCAAACTCACTATCAATGAAAATAAGTTGCTAAGGAATTGGAATGAACAAATGATTTAAATTAAGACAAACGACAAAAATCGTACACAATATCTAGCCCCGTCTCTGAAAAACACATTCATTTTTTTCAATTCATAATGATGACGTTTCGCCACCAAAGATAAACGGTATGTTATCTATGGCTCGAAAATAACGAGATCAATATCTACGACTAAAACACGACGTCATTGATCAAAGCCCACGGATTATATCCCGTTCCTCCGTTGACCCTTTGTCGGAATATTTGATGGATACGGGTTTGGTCGTGATAGCGGCAGATGGAGAGAAGAAGGCCTTCAAATTAATATTAATAAAATAAAAATAATGACATTTGTTTAGTCATAAAAGTTCTACAGAGCTTAATATTCCAAGGAAAACACTAGTTGTGATTCAAAAACTGCATTGAGTCTAGGCCCCTGTTTTTGTATAGTCAATTAGGAACGATATGCCTGCCAAAAAAAAAAAAAAAAAAAAAAGCAAACTACGCGTGTCCTTTCACAAGCGCCAGTATACGGATTGTAGCTTATAATTTTTCAGTGCACTTTCGCTAAAACATAAATTTAATGTTGAAAAAGGTAAAGCAGGTAAACAATGATCTCAAATAATTTTGCCCCCACAGCTTATCTGTAACTAGTAGATCAATAATAATGTGTTAAGATTATTGGATACTCTTTTAATACGATATCGTCTGTTTTTAAAGCGTTTTGTCAGCTGTAAATCTATCCCTTGCATTGTGGCCATCTAATCCTGATACACTGATGAAATGACCAACTGTTACATAATTCAAAAACAATTCGTAGTTAGTTTGAGATTTTTTCTAACTTTGCAAATGAAGTGTTTTTTGTTTTTTATTAATATAAAGCAATATCTGTACATTTTCTTGTTTTATGTGTGTTAGGGTCTGATACTGGTATCTGAAAAAATCTTGGCCATCTATCCCTTTTTTATACTATAACGCTATTGTTTCCAAAGCACGAGTTTCATGTCATCATCAAACGTTAAGAGTTCTTTCATGTTTGCCAACCTATACTACTGAACTAGCAAACTATAAAGCATTCAGTCAACTAAGGTAAATACTCTTGATAGTTGTCAGAAGTCAACATTGATGACAATGACCAAAAACAGAACCAGTCGTAGAAAATTTCCTTGAAAAAATGCTGAGCTTCATCATCTAGCCACTGTCAAGAGGGTGAAGTTTATAATACGAAAATCCACGTTAGTCTGTGCGAATCACAGTTTTCCTGCCACAGAAGTTTATGAAACTTATTAGCAGTTTAAAACAGTGTCCAGACCGGGGATCCAACCCAGGAGAAAGTGGAAGTGAAGCTGTTAGAAATGGTCGTGAGTCGTGTTCTGGTAGCTCAGTTCGTAGAGCACTTGCCCGTGGAAGGCAAAGGTCTTGGGTTCGAGATCCGGTCCGGCAAATAGTTTTAATATTCCAGGAAGTTTCATAGAAGCGCACACTCAGCTGAAGAGTGACGATTCATTGCGGAGACGGAAGTATATGACATCTAAAGGTCACTGAAAGAAATGTGTCATTTTGTCGCAAAATTCTAATCTGCCTCGAATGTGGTAGTGCCTTATCAACGCACTTACCTAGCAGAAGAAAACCGCCATTTTGTACTGGACTTTACAATATGAAACATCGACGACGATGTCATTGCAGATGGAGCACAAAATAGGGAAGGGGAAGTAAAGTACAGCGGCCGCGTCAGTTTCAAACGAACATCTCGAGCGGCATTTGCTTTAAATGATTCAATGAAACCACGCAAGAACTAAATCCGGGTGGTAGGACGGGTCTGAACAGCCTTCATCACGAATGTGAATCCAATGTTGTACCACTGTGGCGTCATGGTCGGTAAACGTCTCTGGCTGGATATCATTGGACAAGAAGCCAAGGATATCTTAATGGTAAAACGTGTCACCTCTATACACGGTGTCATCTCGTTGTTGACACGTAGAATTGTATGCGTATGGGAGAAACATTGGTCGGGAGTGCTTAACAACTCGCTCAAATAGGTTAAATCAACGACCCACACATATTATACTTTCTTCTGATTAAGCAAGCGACGTCGTTTACTCGTGTCTAAATAGCGTATTGCAATATAATATTCCTTGTCTAGTGAGAAGACGCACCAGTAAATGTATTTCTGTTTAGCATGTTTTAACTGAAGGCGTTCCTACGTTGTAACAACACCCCATAAATGGCTTACCGCCTGATTTACCTTCTGTTGTATCTAAGATAAATTTCGTGTGTGTTGTGTTAGACCTACAACTTAAATTTGGTTTTCAGAGTGGCTGTACATTTACTTACTTAGTACTTTATCAGACAGTAGTGTGTTTCGACCTACGGTTCTACGTTTTTTTTGTTGTTGTCTAAGTGACATTAATTCATTTTTCTGCTACTAATCCGTAGCTATTTTGTAGCGAGAACTGGACGTATTTGCTAGGCAGGGAGGCGTTCCGTTTTTCTCGCTGGGAAGGGGCTAACCCGATGTGGTCTCACTTTCTCGTTTGTCAACGGAAGGCAGTTAGTGAATATCATCATGAGAGGCGAGCCGCATCAGGGAGATGGGCAGTTTTGGCAAATATGGAGCTGTGGCCTGCTCCGTGATTTTGTGAACATAACCGGCACCTGTCCTCACTGAGAGTACACACCATGCCGCTATTGCCTCCTGCAGAGAATTATAGAGCGTGACATTTTTGCCTTTTCTGCGCAAACATCACAGTGTGAGAGCCCACAGCGCCGTCCGGTCATCGTGAGAAAGTCTGTTCCATTTGCGGAGAAAAACAATCTTGTGTTTGTTAATGTACATTTTTTACATCAAGATTGGGAAGTTTCCGCTGCGTTCCCTTGTTTTTTTTTTTTTTTTTTTTCGTGAAATAAGCGGAATTCTCGTCCGTTATATTGACAATAGCACTGAGAGGTTTCTTCCACGTAGAGCGTTTTTGAAAGCAGAGAATTGAGGAGGGAGAACTAAGATTCGTGGCTATTCGTGTCTCAGCTGCAGAATAATGCTGATGGGCGCAAGCTTTGCGGATTTTGGGGAAATGTTAAGTGCCAATGTGCGGTAGTTCTGAGCAGCTCGCTGCTTACTTGTTCTGATTTGACTTTTAATGTCCGATTTTGACTCATTAACTTCGGATTCGTGAGCTGCTCAGGTAAGGATATCTTGCTGCGATTTCTCCGTGCGGTCTTCCATATAATTCGATGCCTTCACTCAGGATACGCGTCATTTTGTGTAAATTCAATGAGGTTTTTAGAGAACTTTGCTCTCTGTCAACTTGTGAATTGTTTCCATCTATCAATTAGAGCAAATAAAAATCCGTTATAAGAAGACTTCACTTAAATTTCTAGATACTTTGCTTATCCTATAGCTGTTCCATGATTACGCGATCCAGCGACAATAAACGTAACCTGTTGTTGACCTACGTTTTTTATTCTCACTGTGACGGTGTTACTGTTGTCCACAGCGGCCGAACTCAACTATCCGTTGCTTGTTATTCAATGAAGGTAACGAGCATTGCACTCGCTGATCTTGTATGATTATAGATTTGTTTTTGATCAAGGGAAAGTTGGGTCGGTTTCCCCTAGGATTGTAACTTTGCTGTGGGTTGTTTCATGGTCACTTGGCTAACGACCTTGCAGAGTTCAAGTACTAAGCAATAAAATTTTATAGCAAGGTCATAATTATCATAGCGCAGAACATGCTGCCCTCCAAAACAGTGAAAAAAAAACACACATCTTTCAGTTGGCGTATTCTTTTTTGTCTTTTTAAAAGGATTGATTGTATTGGTACTTGAGGATGAATATGTGTGTGAATGTCTGTGAAGTTGGTTGAGAGAGGATGAGGTTTTAATTATTATTTTAAGCTACCAAAGTTTGCGTTATGGATATATTAACGTCGTTTGCTATAGAATGTTTTAGTAAAGGTGCTAATAAGTCCCGCTTAGCGCCCATTACCTGTCATCGTCGTCATCTTCATCTCCACCACCACCACCACCACCACCACCACCACCACCGCTGTCACTTCTATTTGGGAGATCAGCTTGAAGCACAAACTGGTCTTGTGGTATGAACTGACAGGAAACATGCGCATCCAGCATCGCGACGTTTGCCGGCTCTTGCAAGTGCCAGAAGGCAGAGGAATAGCGTCTATTCACTCTCTGTTGAAGTTACATGGTTACAGCTTCTGGCTTTCGACACCTAATAATGCATGTCTTCTCTGTTCAATTGTAGGAGCAGATCACGTGATCGTATTTTCTAAAATTTCCTTTTACTTTGCTGTGCTAGAAAATAATTTCCTGTTGATGGCCCATGCTGTTGCCTCTGGAACTTGAGTACCCTGGCATCCTACGAGAGGAGTGGAAGCGACACTATCGGCAGAAGATCATGCCGTGCCTGAGTTAGCAGTCAGCACACACCTGCCGAAATGTTAAACAAATTTATGCGTATCTTTCTGATAAACAATCACCATCTGGTGGATTTTGGGAAACACGAATTACGTCGTCTCGACGTCAGGTGTTGCCTGTATAACGGCCTAATGAAATGAGAGCGTTCCGTAAACACGTCTAATCTGACATCAATACTTTATATACCGCTGAAATAAGAAAAAGTTGTATCGAAGTCTTGAGTTCCTGTCTGTTGTAATCTGACAAGAAAGGTCCCTGTCAATAAGCGTTCGCTGCCGAGAGAGGGCTCTCGGCGAGAAACCAGTTTAAGGCGTTCGTCAAGTTATTGTTCACAGTCTCGTTTCAGCATAGCTTGTTAGTCAGGGCTTAAAAGCATGGAGCAGAACAGTCACTCTATGTCGTGAGTCCAGCCTCGCGTCTACGAATTTAAAGCTCACTTCAACACACAGATTTAACCTAATTAATTTGACTCTTCCCGCGTGTTAATTTAGTAAACATCTTTACGTTACGATGAACCAGTAGTGCTAGTCCGACAAGGAGCTACACTGCGCTGCAATGAAGGGTACACGTGAAGTGAATCGCCAATAACTTGCAAATACTTTTAAGACACTACAAAATAAAGTGCATTCTGAAAGGTACTAAAGAAATACGAATTTAGCCCAGTTATAAAATTTCTGGTTTCCCGTAACACTTCACAGGAGTATCTACATATCCCGCCAATATGGACACTGACGCAATGCAAAATTTGTAATAGCTCTTCGTACTTTCTTAGCTACACGGGTGTTATCGTCTTGTACTTGTCGTTCATTGTACCTGCAAGGTGACAAGAAATTAGCTGTTATAACACTAACTTTCAGAAGCCCCCTTTAATGACACACTAATGTCTTGGATTTCGCTAACAGACTACTCAAATCAGTCAATGTTGTTTCTAGGTGACAAACTAAGTTAAAGGAAGACGGACTGACGGAGAAGGTAAGTGTGTGCGCTTGACTAGGACTTCAATTCAGACCATGTCTCATAACTACTGCACGTCTGTTTCTTTGTTATTTTCGTTGCTCGATTTAGTATGTTGCGTATCAAAACGCTGATTATTTGGGCAGTTTATTCATTTCAGCTAGTAACAGCAAATGGACTTTTCGATAATCACGACAGGAGGTGGTATATTCGAAAGAGGTCTGGAGACAGTGGTAGATGTAAGCTATACTACATAAAAGTGAGAAAGAGAATATTTGAAATAAACTAAACTTAACCTTACACAATGAATTTAAAACATTACTAGGACCAAAATCATTTAATGGAACAACATTCATCTTCATTTCAATCTTTATTATAATACAAGACATATCCAGGAGCAGGCAGCCTCAGATGAAATTTAGTGATGATGAAGAATAGGCTGAAGTTTAAGGGAATATCAAGAAGAATCAGAGGCTAAAGAAGAGGAATTCTGAAGTTTTGGGGAATGATGATGAGCTTTTGAAATTCTCTGAGGCAGTAGATAAAGCGGTAATTAATATTACAGCAGAAGTTCAGATGAAGAGGAGTGGACATCCCCACAAAGAGTAATGGCAGAAGTTGGCAGTTACAGTTACAAAGAAGGTAAATGCGAAAAAGTCTTGCGTAACAGGAAAACAGTATTTCAATTGACTGACAGAAGAAGTAAATACAAAAATATTCAGTAAAAGAAGGAAGTACAGTAATGGAAGTCACTTAAATACAAAAATATTCAGTAAAAGAAGGGAGTACAGTAATGTAGCTCACATAGGACTGAAATAAATACGATTGGCAGCGGAGCGGAAGCTATATGGCTGCAGGAAAAATTGAAGAAATTGAAGAGGAAATTGTTGTCGGGAAGACTGATTGAGCATTACAAAAGGAAAAATGACTTTCGGTGAAATTAAAACAAATATTAACATTAAGAATGCAATCAGGATTATTTGCGTTGTTAAATACAGAGGAGAGAGCGGAGGAGTAGGTTCAGTGCATCGAAGATCTGATGACGCGACAGTTAAAGAAATGGGTGTTGCCATGGAAGACATAGCGGATCCAGTAGTAGTGTTGGAAGCTGGAAGGGCTTGTGATAACGTGTGACCAAATAAACCTAACAGATACATAACATTCCCTTGGAATTTCTAAAATTGCTGGGGTAAATGACAACTAAACGGTTATTGAAGCTCCTATATAGAAATTTGGAAATTTTTGGTACGGTCTTATGGGACCAAACTGCTGATGTTCTCAGTCTCTAATTCTACACACTGCTTAATCTAACTTAAACTAACTTACGCTGTGGGTAACACACACACTCATGCCCGGGGGAGGACTCGAACCTCCGATGTGGGGGGGGGGGGGGGGGGGGGAGCCGCATGGGCCATGACAAGTCACTCTAGACCGCGCGGCTATAGGACCTATGGTGATATAGAAATACCATCGGACCTTGGGAATAATATGATTCACACCACCCGAAGCAGTTGAGCGCCCCACAAACCAAACATCATCATCACATACTACGAAGACAACAAGGGCAGATAAATGTGACAACTATTACACAATCTGCTTGACACCTGTTGCACTCGAGTTGCTGACAAGAGTAAGGTATACAAAAGTAGGCAGAAAATGAAATGATAATTAAATCAAGACAGGCGTCGATATACAGGGTGAGTCACCTAACGTTACCGCTGGATATATTTCGTAAACCACATCAAATACTGACGAATCGATTCCACAGATCGAACGTAAGGAGAGGGGCTAGTGTAATTGGTTAATGCAAACCATAAAAAAATGCGCTGAAGTATATTTTTCAACACAAACCAAGGGTTTTTTAAATGGAACCCCGATAGTTTTGTTAGCACGTCTGAACATATAAACAAATACGTAATCAGTGCCGTTTGTTGCATTGTAAAATGTTAATTACATCCGGAGATATTGTAACCTAAATTTGACGCTTGAGTACCACTCCTCCGCTGTTCGATCGTGTGTATCGGAGAGCACCGAATTACGTAGGGATCCAAAGGGAACGGTGATGGACCTTAGGTACAGAAGAGACTGGAACAGCACATTACGTCCACATGCTAACACCTTTTTATTGGTCTTTTTCACTGACGCACATGTACATTACCATGAGGGGTGATGTACACGTACTCACGTGGTTTCCGTTTTCAATTACGGAGTGGAATAGAGTGTGTCCCGACATGTCAGGCCAATAGATGTTCAATGTGGTGGCCATCATTTGCTGCACACAATTGCAATCTCTGGCGTAATGAATGTCGTACACGCCACCGTACATCTGGTGTAATATCGCCGCAGGCTGCCACAATACGTTGTTTCATATCCTCTGGGGTTGTAGGCACATCACGGTACACATTCTCCTTTAACGTACCCCACAGAAAGAAGTCCAGAGGTGTAAAATCAGGAGAACGGGCTGGCCAATTTAAGCGTCTTCCACGTCCTATGAAACGCCCGTCGAACGTGTAGCTCACCCCTCATGGTAATGTACATGTGCGTCAGTGAAAGAGACCAATAAAAAGGTGTTAGCATGTGGACGTAATGTGCTGTTCCAGTGTCTTCTGTACCTAAGGTCCATCACCGTTCCCTTTGGATCCCTACGTAATTCGGTGCTCTCCGATACACACGATCGAACAGCGGAGGAGTGGTACTCAAGCGTCAACTTTAGGTTACAATATCTCCGGATGTAATTAACATTTTACAATGCAACAAACGGCACTGATTACGTATTTTTTTATGTGTTCAGATGTGCTAACAAAACTAACGGGGTTCCATTTAAAAAACCCTAGGTTTGTGTTAAAAAACATACTTCAGTGCATTTTTTTATGGTTTGTATTAGCCAATTACACTAGCCCCTCTTCTCACGTTCGGTCTGTGGAATCGATTCGTCAGTATTTGATGTGGTTTACGAAATGTATCCAGCGGTAATGTAAGGTGACTCACCCTGTATATCAACGGGGACAGCTGAAAATGTGTGCCCCCACCGGGACTCGAACCCGGGATCTCCTGCTTACATGGCAGACGCTCTATCCATCTGAGCCACCGAGGGCACAGACGATAGAGCGACTGCACGGATTTATCCCTTGCACGCTCCCCGTGAGACCCACATTCCCTACTTAATGTCCACACACTACATTCGTAGTGCCCCTGCCCATTACACTCATTACTCGCGGTAGACAATCTTACCGAGTCCCGTGAGAGTTCGGGCAATGCGTGTGCATCCGCACAGAAGAATAAGGTCAATGGCCGGTTAGCCTTAACTACATGAAGACGGTATCCGTTCTTTCGGACATGTCCGAAAGAACAGCTACCATCTTCATATAGACAGAAAATTTCGGACATGTCCGAAGGAACAGCTACCATCTTCATATAGACAGAAAATTGTGGATCTATAAAATAATGATCAGTTTTGCTTCAAGGAAGACAGAGACACAAGAAAGGCGCTCTCTGAGGCTGCACTCGTTATCAGAGTCAAGACTTACGAAAATACATTTCCGTAGGATTCGTCGAACTAGAAAACATGTTCTTCAGCGTAAAGTAGTTCTAGTTGTTTGAAATTCTCAGAAAAATAGATGTATACTAGAGGGAGATGGTTAACCTGTAAGAGAACTAAACGGGAACAATAAGACTGAGGAGACCAAAAGAGAAGAGCTCAGATTAAAAATGAAGTAAGAGAGCGAGGCAGTGTTTTTCCAGTACTGTACAACCGTAAGTAACTGACGGAAAGGAGTGAGTAGGAGAAGGGGTAGAATGATAGCTTCTGCTACACAAAAGGGAGCCATAGGGGTTAAAGCTATAGGGGAAGACAGAAATTGGAATGCGTCCTACAAATAATCGAGGAAGTTTGGTGCAGGTGGTACTCTTGAGGTGAACAGATAGGCGCAGGGGAGGAAGTAGTGGCAAGACTCATCAACACAGCTGCAAGTCTGATGAACAATACCCACCAATCCCTCACCTGCCCTGCAAAGCTTATCGGTTGACTTCAGGGGAGACGCGGGTCGGATTTACTCTGAGAGCCCGCACGTGAATATATAGGGTGAACCAGAACTCTACCGACTAACTTTCAGAATTTATTCAAGAATACTTCCTGAGTATTTTAGTGCAGGGGACCAGCGAACTCGGGCTGCTCCTTACAGAATTATAGCATTTCGTTGGCTGTCTTGCCTACCCTACAACATTCTTTCAACCTTCCAAACTGTTTCTGACCACCCTTTATATGAGAGAGGGGAGGGGGGGGGGGCGGAGGAGGTTACTGAGATTGCCTGTGTGGGTTTAAAATAATTATTCATTTGTGCCGTTACTGAGCAATGTCGGCAGCTCTCCGAAGTTCATTACATAAATGGAAAGCTGGTTACTACGTCATAATCAGTAGTAAAAGTGATAAAAGTTGCTTCACACTATAGACCAATCCAAGGCGAACGACTGATCTCTGTCGGGACCGTGGACCGTTCTAGACAATGAGTGATTTCACGTGCCTGCACGGCAGACAGACAGCAATTAAGATCTCGGCGCTCAGTTAGCGAAATGCCAAGTTGGAACAACGGACAGAGCAAGGCGTGATCTATCAGTACACAAAGTTCTGAGCGTAGTGTTTGCCGTGCAGCTGCATCTGGTGCGTGGGTGGACGGGGTGGGGTGACGGTGGTGTGGGGAGAGGTCGGTGTCCGTGTGTGGATTACCCACTAAGGAAAGCTTCTCCTGTGTACGGAGACCTCTGGGAACAGTTACCATCACTAAAGATTGCGTTGTTACTGAAGATTATATTCGATGAAGCTAGCGGGACTCACTACAACAAAGCGAATGCAGAAAACAGATGTAATACAATAATACGAAAACCGGACACAACTTTAGCTCGTTCGTTTATAATTAACATATGAATATCAAGACTTTATCTGTATTTTATTTCGATCTTCAGTTTATTACGATATTGGCATGGGATCCCAATCAAATAGGATTAACAATAGACATCAAAAAAGTCCAAAGAAGGACAGCTCATTCTGTATTATCGCGAAATAAAGGAGAAAGTGTCATGGAAATGATAAATGAGGTGGATTGGCGAACATTAAAACAAAAGCGTTTTGCGTTGTGGCGAGATCTGTTCACAAAATTTCAGTCATCAACTTTCAGCTATGAATGGTAAAATATGTGATTGTCGCCAATCTATACAGGGAGAAATAATTATCGTAATAGAATAAGAGAAATCAGACTTCCTACAGAAAGATTTAATTGCCATTTTTCCCACGCCCTGTTAGAGAGTGGAACTGTAGACAGATAGTCTGAAGCCGGTTCGAAGAACTCTCAGCGAACTGCAGCGTAGTAGATGTAGATTGTCTTTGGACTGAGGGTTCGAATCCAGATGTGGTTTTTATTTTGTCTTGTTCGGTATTAATAGGTGTACCTCGAACCTAATCTTGTAGTAGATCACACTTCCACTGGCTGCAGCGTAACTCTTTCAATATAGCAACGCAGATTTACGCAACGTTTTCATCTTATTTTTCCTCGTCAAGTATTCTTTACTATCGATTACGCGCTCACTTGAGCAGTTTTATTCCCGCCCCCGTCTCATGTTCAGTTGTCTTGAAATAAATGAAAACAGAGAAAGCAGGTAGATAGAGCGGACACAAAGAGATGCACACTCACGTTTTTGTAGCAGCTTTCATGACATAAAAACGGTGAGTTCAAAAAATACGATGGCGTGGACTGCACTGACTATCAGCCTATTCAATTATGTTATAGTTAAGTGTAAGTAGCACTATGATTGCGGCATGTCATACTTTCCTAGATATACTTTAAAGCACAAACATTCAGAGAGCGTCCAAGTGAAATATGTTCCTACATGACAGTGGTGCGCTTTGGAGCTGTATGCTGTTAAGTAGGCGTTGTTGTTTAGTAACCTCTTTCCATGAGATCAGACGGATAGAGAAGATTACGTCACAACCCGAGAAATTTCGGGCTCTGCTCTATCTTTCGATCGCCCCGCGATCTAGCAGCTTCTGTTGGTACTGTCTCTACGACGTGTCTTACGTTAGAGTTTTTAATGTACTTGGATTTTAATAACACAATTAACTGCAAGCAGTTTTAGGATTCAGGTTATGCGAGTGTGGTTTGACAAGCCTAGTAAATTTCCATGAAGACTGTGACCTTTTTGTTGCGCCTTCATGGTTGGTAAACTTGATTATTCCAAGGATCATATAAAGAATGTCAACAATGTACAGCTTACAGTTCATTGTTGACAGCTGTCTCAATTAGTCAGTGTGTCAACTGCGAATGAAAATGCAGAAAACCGGATTTACTGCTGTTATTAAACATTTTCATATGAAGGGTCGTACTACCGCGCAAATCAAAACATAACTGGAAGTTCACTCAGACTCTGCACCTTCACTGAAAACCGTTTACTTTTGGACTAACGAATTTAAAAGTGTTCGTACAAACATCGAATACGAAGCGCGCTCCAGATGTCGAATTCGGGTCACCGCGAAGAAAACCATTAACGAAATCATTGGCGAGGCAAAGCAAGACCGCCAAATAAAGATTTGTGAGATTGCAGAGGACGTAGGCATCTCCCATGCGCAAGTGCATGATGTCCTGCAAGGCGATTTGGCTTCAAGCTGTGTATGAGGAGGGTTCGGTGATTGCTCAAAGTTGACCAAAAGAGCATCCGGCACAACCTTTCAACACAATGTCTGCGGATTTTTAATGGCAATGTGCAACACTTTTTGCGCCTATATGTGAATGTTGTTGAAACCTGGATTCATAATTACTCACCAAGAGCCAAAACGGCAGGCAAAACAGTGGAGAAAGGCTGGTGAAACGGTAACCAAGAAAGTGAAAGAGCATTTGGTCATCTGGTAAGGTGATGGTCATTGTTGTTTTTGGTATTCCCAAGGAATAAACCTAAAAGATTACTTGGAAAAAGCCAGAGCTATAACTGGACTCTCTAACGCTTCATTGTTGAACAGTCTGAAACTTGCGTTGGATGAAAAAATCCCAAGTTTGTCACGTACAGAAGTTCTGTTTCATCAGGATAACGCACCACCCCACAAATCAACGAGAACAATGGCGGAAGTGCGTGACCGGGTCTTTAAAGTGGCTCCTCATCCACCCTATTCACCAGACTTAGCCCCAAGTGACTTCTCCCTGTTCCCTAAATTGAAACTTTGGCTTGCTGGGAAGAAATTTTCATGAAATGAGGAAGTGATAGTTGTAGTCAACGCGTTCTTTGCAGTGTTTAACATAACCTACGTTTCCTATGGGATGACAAAGCTGCAGGGTCGCTGACCCAAGTGTATACCCCTCAGAGGAGACTTGTCGAGAAGTAAGATTTGTTTACAAAACAAACATTTTAATGTTTTTTTCCAAACTTATAAAACCACTGACGTACGAGCAGTAGCAGGTAATGAGCAAATAAGACTGCGATCACGATTGAGTCCAACTCTATCTTTCTCTCGCCTCGCGATCTAGTGACGTCTGTTGGCACTATCCAAATGACGGATCTTGTCGCTTAAATCTTTTACCGCGGTCGCACTGAGTCAGTTCAGTATGATTTAGTTCGTTTATTAAGCAGCTATTTCTTGCTTGAATTTCTTCGTAGTTTCATCTGAACGTTACCATCTTGTTTTAAAGCTGAATAATATCTGGTAACATTTTTATCCGTTGTTCTAACATGTGAACAGAAAACTAAATGCTCGTTTTCAACCCACTTGGTAAATCATTACGGTCTCTATGGTAATAATCAAATAAGTTATTGTACTGTTAGCTTAACGTATAATTCAGCATAAATGCTGTTACAGGATGGACAATATAGAACTTGCCTCGAAAATATTTCTAGAACTGACATGAATTGACCCTTAGTGATGCAAAAGGAGGACTATCAATCGTAGAAAATATTGGAAAAATAGTGTGAAACGGGTCTATTGGGAATAGAAACGTTAGCATTATTTTCGGAGCCAGTTTTATTTCGCGCGTACTGTATATCCTTAAATACAGTATGAGCACTTTACAGTAAATTTGTTCATTACAACAAGAGCTTCCTCGGGGATAGGATTCAATTCTATTTTCCACGTGTATTTCAGGGAATCGTCAGCTTCCAAGCAGAGCTAGTTAGTCAGTAGTTCGCATATCGCTTGTACTCGTGCCCAGTCAAACGTCAGTTGATTGTTCGAGCATGTTCGATACCATATCAATCATCCACGGTTGCTCCTGCAAATGCACTTACGGCACGGCTATCTGTATCGTTAATGTACGCAAACTATATCCATTACTTTTAGTCGAGGACAGTTTAATGTGCTACCTGGCAGCATTAAAAGTAACAAGAAGTAAGTCTTAACTGCCGTTGGTGATGCCGTCATTAGGGATGGAAATCAAGCTCAAACGCGCCAAGTATGGGGATGGAAACAGACAGTCTCCGTTTCGAATGAACAGCCCCGCATTACCAATAAGAGATCTGGGGAATCCAAGAGAACTCTGAATGCCGGAAGGTAGGTTTTGAAACTCACTTCTCACGAATTCGAATCCACTCACCACGACCCCCCGCTCCGACTTACCGACTTAGCTGAGTGTCGTAGCTTCCAACAGGCACTGTCGCAGCATTCGGCCCCAGCCGTCAAAGACAGCGGCGTACTGCCAATTCGCGAAGTGAGGTCTCTCTGATCTTTGAAGGAGACTGGCGACCTACACATGCAAATAAACTGTAGAATTCGGAGAGTTGGTCAAATGTTAGTTTATTTGAACGGCTAACCGGTTTCGGTTTTACAACCATTATCACATCTTAAAAAGCAGCAGTACAGAGGCCCCGCAGTCGTAAACGGCTAGTTCTCTGCGCCTCTGTTTTTTTAAGATCTAATAACGGCTGTAAAGACGAAACCGGTTGTCCGTTCGAACTAAAATATGACCAAAACAGCAAAGATCTACAGCTTATTTATATTTTGAAGTACTTGGATAGCATGCACGACTGCTGCGCTGTAACTCCCATAAAACTGGAAGCGGTTCGTGGCCCATAACCCCCAGATGCTACAGTGTCTAGCCTTCGTACTCCGTTCGCGCGCCGGCTATTTAATTTACTCTGCTAGATACAAATGTGTCAAAACAAAAATTGTAGGAAGAATATTCAACGAATGCGGATTATTGTCCACCGTGGCGTAAGTGCATAGGGTAAGTTATTGCAGTTAACTTGCCGATTTGTGATTGCTACCTAAAGCACGATCATATGGGGGATATGAAGTTAAGTCACAGAACGGTGTTTCGTATTTTTGGGGTATTTCATCTACAGGACTCCTGTGACCAAAGTAGACATTTTGTCGGTATTAACTCTTGGAAAACACTAAAGGACAGACTGTCGTCGAAAATAGGCCGCAAGGGCCGAGCTGCAACCTCATCTTGCTGTCGAGTAGGCCAAAGCCGAATGAGCTTATTCGGTTGTGCTAAGACGATCATTCTGTGACCACCTTACGGTCGCATGTGGTCTAGGCTGAGCAGAGAGCGTGTGCGCGCTGGATAACTCGGCGGTGTCCTTTTTGAGATACCTGTGCGCTATGACATCTGCGCAGCTGCAGCAGCCGGGCCTCATGCATATGCAGGGCATGCAAATCCCCGCATGCCAGCCCCCAGACTCTCGTTAGCGGTCAGGCGAGCACACACTCACCGCAGCGCAGGAGGCCCCTCTGCTGCACTCCATCCGCCGTCGCGGCAGAAAACAAAGAACTAATTTCTCCAGCAACGAGTATGAGCGCCAAACGTATGCGTAACCCTCACGTCGAATAACAATCCTCGCTCTCATTTTTGAGGGCTGATTCCGCCTCGATAGTGAATTTGCTGAAAATCACAATTAACGGTTAACTACACTACTGACCATTAAAATTGCTACACCACGAAGATGACGTGCTACAGACGCGAAACTTAACCGACAGGAAGAAGATGCTGTGATAGGCAAATGATTAGCTTTTCAGAGCATTCACACGAGGTTGGCGCCGGTGGCGACACCTACAACGTCCTGACATGAGGAAAGTTTCCAACCGATTTCTCATACACAAACAGCAGTTGACCGGCGTTGCCTGGTGAAACGTTGTTGTGAGGCCTCGTGTAAGGAGGAGAAACGCGTACCATCACATTTCCGACTTTGATAAAGGTCGGATTGTAGACTATCGCGATCGCGGTTTATCGTATCGTTACATTGCTGCTCGCGTTGGTCGAGATCCAATGACTGTTAGCATAATATGGAATCGATGGGTTCACGAGGGTCATACGGAACGCCGTGCCGGATCTCAACGGCCTCGTATCACTAGCAGTCGAGATGACAGGCATCTTATCCGCATGGCTGTAACGGATCGTGCAGCCACGTCTCGATCCCTGAGTCAACAGATGGGGACGTTTGCAAGGCAACAACCATCTGCACGAACAGTCCGACGACGTTTGCAGCAGCATGAACTATCAGCTCGGAGACCATGGCTGCGGTTACCCTTGACGCTGCATCGCAGACAGGAGCGCCTGCGAAGGTGTACTCTACGACGAACCTCGGTGCACGAATGGTAAAACGTCATTTTTTCGAATGAATCCAGGTTCTGTTTACAGCATCATAATGGTCTCATCCGTGTTTGGCGACATCGCGGTGAACGTACAATGGAAGCGTGTATTCGTCATCGCCATACTGGCGTATTACCCGGCGTGATGGTATGGGTTGCCACTGGTTACACGTCTCGGTCACCTCTTGTTCGCATTGACGGCACTTTGAACAGTGGACGTTACATTTTAGATGTGTTACGACCCGTGGCTCTATCCTTCATTCGATCCCTGCGAAACCCTACATTTCCGCAGGATAATGGACGACCGCATGTTGCAGGTCCTGTACGGGCCTTTCTGGATACAGAAAATGTTCGACTGCTGCCCTGGTCAGCACATTGTCCAGATCTCTCACCAATTGAAAACGTGTGGTCAATGGTGGCCGAGCAACTGGCTCGTCACAATACGCCAGTCACTACTCTTGATGAACTCTGGTATCGTGTTGGAGCTGCAAGGGCAGCTGTACCTGTACGCGCCATCCAAGCTCTGTTTGACTCAATGCCCAGGTGTATCAAGGCCGTTATGACGGCCGGAGGTGGTTGTTCTGGGTACTGATTTCTCAGGATCTATGCACCCTAACTGCGTGAAAATGTAGTCACATGTCTAGTAGAAGATGTTTGTCCAATGAATACCCGTTTATCATCTGCATTTCTTCTTGGTGTAGCAATTTTAATGGCCAGTAGCGTATAGTCTGGAACTGGCCGTTGCTTTCGGTAACTGACTGGAGAATCTAATAAGCCTCATCTATGTTTTTGCAAACAAGTATCTGTGGTCCTCAACATGTTCAATGCAAACATGCGAAGAAGCAATAAAAAGCAGAGCATTAAGCCAACCCAGAGTCTCATTTCAATATCATCACCGAACCTACCTCCTTTAGCCTGACATCCAAGTTTTTCTGTACTGTCTCTGAAGACAGAGACCTGAAAAGAATCTCGGCATGATCTCGTTGCTGTTTCACTCCTGTGCGCAGCCGCTCGTGTACCAAGGAAAGGATGACCAAGACACCTGCTTCACGTCTGACCTGAGCGTTAGCTCCTAAGTAACTACGTCCTAAGTAAGTATGTTACGACAATAAGTACGACAGATGATTTGTCAATGAACGCGAATAGTATGTGGTGAAACAGCTGCTCAATTTTCAATAAGCAAAAGCGTTCAAAAATCAATTGCTATTATTACAATAATAACAGTGACTCCATAAAATGGACACCTTTCCAGATGTAATACTTACAGATATCGAAGTTTGTACATGTTCCAAGAAGGAAGAACGTCTTCACGTTAGAGTGTCCAGAAACCGAATTCTGACGTTAAACTGAATGTTTCTCGCATCCAATGTGTAAACCGACAGATGAGGCAAAGCTTTCTACACTCTTCATTCGTCATAGCGATCGGCGATAAGAGGTACAGATACTAGGTACTGAAAATGTATCTGAACCGTTAATTTACTTTCAAAATCTTTTCTTAAAGAATTTATTTTATTTACTAGCCATTCATCACACTGGGTGAGCGTGGAAGTAGTTTCCAGGAAGTAACTGATGAAAAATGAAATTACTTTTAACAAATGTAGCCCGCAGGTGTGGCCGAGCGGTTCTAGGCGGTTCAGTCTGGAACCGCGCCAACGCTACGGTCGCAGGTTCGAATCCTGCCTCGGGCATGGATGTGTGTGACGTCCTTAGGTTAGTTAGGTTTAAGTAGTTCTAAGTTCTAGGGGACTGATGACCTGAGATGTTAAGTCCCATAGTACTCAGAGCCATTTGAACCATTTTAACAAATGTGAATTTTATTTCTAAAAGCTTTTTCAAAAACAGATTTAAAATTATAAGCAGAAAAGCACCTTCGAAATAACAAGTTACAATTTTATTTAGAGGCAGAAAGAACAATGTTAGCAGTAGGAGCCTTTGGGCTGAGAAGCTTGCCTGCTCCCTTTCAACACGGCCGTAGTCATGACCGCTCACAACCTCTGAAAGAGTACACTGGTGCAAATGTGCAACACACCAGATTACTTTAAAGAAAAAATTTTAAAACTCACACAAACACGTAAACTATGCACCCCGTTAGAGGGATGGAAATAGTACTCATTATTTGCCACCGAAAGTGCAATTTTTTTTAGAGGACTCTTACAGTGGAAAGGTGGCAACCTTATAACCTAAAATGACTATTTAAATAAAACCCATAAAATGCAGACTTACATAAAATGTGCAACATTCTCTACATTACACATATATCACCTCGCAAGATGAGAGGCAAGATAAAAACATATTTCAAGAATTCGGCCTTTAAGCAATAAATTCGTTGTCTTGTGACAGCCAGAGCGAGAGCACCAGCAGCAGCGAGTACTGTTTGTATAAAGCGTTTATTTTGCATTTTGTTTACGACCTTCCACTAAGGAAGGGATTCTATTTGTGTTTATCTGCTCTGCATAGTAACTAACAGTTCTTGATAAAACTTTACGTAGTTTTCGTGTTAGATTTCTTAGTGTTTTCTTGATCGTTTAGAACAGAAAGCGCCCTAAAACCGTCTTTTGTTTGTTTCGCGGCCGTTAGCCACTAGTCACTTGAATCAGCAGTTGTCTTGTGACAGCCAGAGCGAGAGCACCAGCAGCAGCGAGTACTGTTTGTATAAAGCGTTTTTGTACTTATTTGCTGCGCTTAGCTTTTAAATAGTTTTTCTGGGAAAACCTAGCGTAGTTTTCGCGTCTCGTATTTCAGTGAGTGTTTCTTGATTATCAGAGTAGCTCATCAGAAGATTATCTTGGGAATTTGTCACCGTATAGAGTAGGGTAAACATAGTCATGTGTAGGGACTGTGGTTGTTGTGAGCGGACGCAAGGAGAATTGGCCACTCTTCGGGGGCAGGTGGAGGCTTTGTCTGTTAGGCTCATCGAGCTCGAGGCGCAGGCGTCGGCTCGTAGTGGCGTTGGGGCAACTGTGGTGAGACCTATGCCTATTTCGGTGGCCTTGGAATCACATGGAACCCCTGATGTCGCTGCGTCTTCCGGCAGTGAGCATCTTACCGGTCAGCCATCACTCCAGGGTGAATGGCGGACAGTGGTGGGCTCGCGCGTGCCTGGCCGAAAGGCGAAGGTGGGATCTGGCCGCGTGGCAGCTGCCTTACCCCTTTCCAACAGGTACGGGGTGCTTCCTAGTGGTGATGACATCGTTTCCGAGCCACCACAGGATGCCTCGCCTGTTGGGCCAGTGGCCGATTCTCCGGCAAGGTCCCGACAGTCACAGAGGGCGGGCCTATTAGTTATAGGGAGCTCCAACGTTAGGCGGGTTATGGAGCCCCTCAGGAAAATAGCGGGTAGGTCGGGGAAGAATGCCAGTGTGCACTCGGTGTGCTTGCCGGGGGGTCTCGTCCGTAATGTGGAGGAGGCCCTTCCGGCAGCTATTGAACGCACTGGGTGTGACCGGCTGCAGATAGTAGCACATGTCGGAACGAATGACGCCTGCCGCTTGGGTTCTGAGGCCATCCTTGGTTCCTTCCGGCGGCTGGCTGATTTGGTGAAGACAACCAGCATCGCACGCGGAGTGCAAGCTGAGCTTAATATCTGCAGCATAGTGCCCAGAGTCGATCGCGGTCCTCTGGTTTGGAGCCGTGTGGAGGGTCTAAACCAGAGGCTCAGACGACTCTGCGACTATAATGGTTGCAAATTCATCGACCTCCGTTATTGGGTGGAGAACTGTAGGGCCCCCCTAGACAGGTCAGGCGTGCACTACACACCGGAAGTAGCTACTAGGGTAGCAGAGTACGTGTGGCGTGCACACGGGGGTTTTTTAGGTTAGAGGGACCCCCCCTTGGGCGAAACGATAAAATACCTGACGGCTTACCAGAGAGGACATTATCATCGTTGATAAAGAACGTCCGTCCTCAGAGACCAAAAACAGGAAAAGTTAACGTAATATTGGTAAACTGCAGGAGTATCCAGGGCAAGGTTCCTGAATTAGTATCTCTTATTGAAGGAAATAGTGCGCATATAGTATTAGGAACGGAAAGTTGGTTAAAACCGGAAGTGAACAGTAACGAAATCCTAGACACAGAATGGAATATATACCGCAAGGATAGGATAAACGCCAATGGTGGAGGAGTATTTATAGCAGTAAAGAATTCAATAATATCCAGTGAAGTTATTAGCGAATGCGAATGTGAAATAATCTGGGTTAAGTTAAGTATCAAAGGTGGGTCAGATATGATAGTCGGATGCTTCTATAGACCACCTGCATCAGCAACCGTAGTAGTTGAGCGCCTCAGAGAGAACCTGCAGAACGTCGTGAAGAAGTTTCGTGATCATACTATTGTAATAGGGGGAGACTTCAATCTACCAGGTATAGAATGGGATAGTCACACAATCAGAACTGGAGCCAGGGACAGAGACTCTTGTGACATTATCCTGACTGCCTTGTCCGAGAATTACTTCGAGCAGATAGTTAGAGAACCAACTCGTGAAGCTAACGTTTTAGACCTCATAGCAACAAATAGACCGGAACTTTTCGACTCCGTGAATGTAGAAGAGGGTATCAGTGATCATAAGTCAGTGGTTGCATCAATGACTACAAGTGTAATAAGAAATGCCAAGAAAGGAAGGAAAATATATTTGCTTAACAAGAGTGATAGGGCACAAATAGCAGAATATCTGAGTGACCACCATCAAACGTTCATTTCTGAGGAAGAGGATGTGGAACAAAAATGGAAAAAATTCAGAAACATCGTCCAGTACGCCTTAGATAAGTTCGTACCGACTAAGGTCCAAAGCGAGGGGAAAGATCCACCGTGGTATAACAATCATGTACGAAAGGTACTACGGAAACAAAGAAAGCTTCATCATAGGTTTAAGAGTAGTCGAATCATAGCTGATAAGGAAAAGCTGAACGAAGCGAAAAAGAGCGTAAAGAGAGCAATGAGAGAAGCATTCAACGAATTCGAACATAAAACATTGGCAAACAATCTAAACAAGAACCCTAAAAAGTTTTGGTCATATGTAAAATCGGTAAGCGGATCTAAATCCCCTATTCAGTCTCTCGTTGACCACGATGGCACCGAAACAGAGGACGACCGAAGAAAGGCAGAAATACTGAATTCAGTGTTCCGAAACTGTTTCACTGCGGAAAATCGTAACACGGTCCCTGACTTCAGCCGTCGCACGGACGCCAAAATGGAAAATATTGAAATAAACGATATCGGAATTGAAAAACAACTGCTATCACTTAGTAGCGGAAAAGCATCCGGACCAGACGAGATACCCTTAACATTCTACAGTGATTATGCTAAAGAACTTGCCCCCTTTCTATCAGCAATTTATCGTAGATCGCTGGAAGAACGTAAAGTACCTAGCGACTGGAAGAAAGCGCAGGTCGTTCCCATTTTCAAGAAGGGTCATAAATCAGATGCGAATAATTATAGGCCTATTTCGCTTACGTCAATCTGTTGTAGAATAATGGAACATGTTTTGTGTTCTCGTATTATGACGTTCATAGATAATACAAATCTCCTTCATCATAACCAACATGGATTCCGCAAACAGAGATCATGTGAAACTCAGCTCGCCCTATTTGCCCAAGAAATTCACAGTGCCGTAGACACTGGCGAGCAGATTGATGCCGTATTCCTGGACTTCAGGAAGGCATTTGATACGGTTCCGCACTTACGTTTAGTGAAAAAAATACGAGCTTACGGAATATCGGACCAGGTTTGTGATTGGATTCAGGATTTCCTAGAAGAAAGAACACAACATGTCATTCTTAACGGTTCAAAATCTGCAGATGTAGAGGTAATTTCGGGAGTACCGCAGGGAAGCGTGATAGGACCTTTATTGTTTACAATATACATAAATGACTTAGTTGACAACATCGGTAGCTCCGTGAGGCTATTTGCAGATGACACGGTTGTCTACAAGAAAGTAGCAACATCAGAAGACTCGTACGTACTCCAGGAGGACCTGCAGAGGATTAATGCATGGTGCGACAGCTGGCAGCTTTCCCTAAACGTAGATAAATGTAATATAATGCGCATACATAGGGGCAGAAATCCATTCCAGTACGATTATGCCATAGGTGGTAAATCATTGGAAGCGGTAACGACCGTAAAATACTTAGGAGTTACTATCCGGAGCGATCTGAAGTGGAATGATCACATAAAACAAATAGTGGGAAAAGCAGGCGCCAGGTTGAGATTCATAGGAAGAATTCTAAGAAAATGTGACTCATCGACGAAAGAAGTAGCTTACAAAACGCTTGTTCGTCCGATTCTTGAGTATTGCTCATCAGTATGGGACCCTTACCAGGTTGGATTGATAGAAGAGATAGACATGATCCAGCGAAAAGCAGCGCGATTCGTCATGGGGACATTTAGTCAGCGCGAGAGCGTTACGGAGATGCTGAACAAGCTCCAGTGGCGGACACTTCAAGAAAGGCGTTACGCAATACGGAGAGGTTTATTATCGAAATTACGAGAGAGCACATTCCGGGAAGAGATGGGCAACATATTACTACCGCCCACATATATCTCGCGTAATGATCACAACGAAAAGATCTGAGAAATTAGAGCAAATACGGAGACTTACAAGCAGTCGTTCTTCCCACGCACAATTCGTGAATGGAACAGGGAAGGGGGGATCAGATAGTGGTACAATAAGTACCCTCCGCCACACACCGTAAGGTGGCTCGCGGAGTATAGATGTAGATGTAGATGTAGAATCCGACAAACATGACAGAGGCAGCTATTAACGTACGGCAGACAAACAGACAGACAAACAGACACTAACTGCCTAACAAATACGGACGAGAGACGGACGAGCAAGCGGAGTGCGAGAGACTGACCAAGAAAACAAGCAGAATTTAACAAGTAAATGAAACAACATATCACGAATCACATAACTTCTAATAAACTGCGATGTCTGGCGAAGACGTGGCGCTCTCCCGAACCGTCCGCTGGCAGCCGCTTCAACGGACGCAGGAAGATGCGCCGATCTCCCGTCTCACGGCGTCGCAGCTCGCGTCGGCCAGACCGATGTCGTGGGTTGACTCCTGTTGTTCACGTGTCGGCCGCGAAGCCACTACCCCTCGCTATACGGCGCGGCACACTGGACTGAGCCGGCCGCGGTGGTCTAGCGGTTAAGGCGCTCAGTCCGGAACCGCGCGACTGCTACGGTCGCAGGTTCGAATCCTGCCTCGGGCATGGATGTGTGTAATGTCCTTAGGTTAGTTAGGTTTAAGTAGTTCTAAGTTCTAGGGGACTGATGGCCACAGATGTTAAGTCCCATAGTGCTCAGAGCCATTTTTGAACACTGGACTGAGGTGGCAACCTCACATGCGCCGACGCTGAAGACGTACAAGTCATCTCGTGTCCCAGTGCGCGACCGACCAACCGATAGATTCAACCACCAATGACCTTTGCTTGAACAAACTCGAGCAGACTGGCGGCCTAACACATACTAGCACTCCGGACGACAGACAGACACTGACTGCCCCACACTGACCCAGCTGACCAACCGGCCAGACTCCCCGAGATTGACAGACTGACCAACTGGCGAGCTCATAGCGCCCCTTAAATGCAC
Source organism: Schistocerca serialis cubense (assembly GCF_023864345.2). Lineage (NCBI taxonomy): Eukaryota > Metazoa > Arthropoda > Insecta > Orthoptera > Acrididae > Schistocerca > Schistocerca serialis. The sequence continues at coordinate 690,409,517 of NC_064639.1, forward strand.
GTGAACAGGCAACTATTCCCCTTTCCCACCAGAGGGAGACACCAGAGCTGCGATTTCCCCAGCGGCGCCACCGCCAGAAACGGAAGGCGACTGCTTTACACTACGCGCTGCGGCGAGCTCTTCGAAACAGCAAATTTTACCACGGCTCAGTATCAGCGATTTTCCGGCGTAACTGGCCCACGCAAGCTCCCTATGGACAACAAATTATGCCTGCTCACATTGAGCTTCTCTGGTTGGCGAATTTCTCCCAGGAGAAGACAGTTACTGCACGGACAGTTACCTGCATAATGTATTATTGTTCCGTAATTATTCCATAATGGTGTCACTGTGTGTAGTAACCCAACGATATAATTAGTAAGATAGCATTGAAATGGCTTGTTCGTGTAGGGATATTATAAGGTAATGAAGAACAATCTTCGCTTTTTTAGATTGTAACGGGAACATAAATACACTAGAAGAACTGTGTATTCTGACGAAATTGTGGTCACCGCAGACAAGGGGAAAAGGAAGGAGGATCAGAGTTTAACGTTTCGTCTACAGCGAGATCATCAGGCACGGAACAGAAGCTCTGATTACCAAAGGATACGGAACGAAATCGGCCGTGCCCCTTTCAAAAGAACCATTCCGGCATTTTCCTGGAACGATTTAGGGAAACCTAAATCTGGAAGGCCGGACGGGCCCGCCACGTTGCGCTGACGGGTCGCAGGCTCTCGACTCTCTCTTACCCAGACTTCTCGCATTCACTCGATCAGCCAATCAGGATCGCTCTTCTGCGTATTTATTAGGCTCATTACATGACTATATCAATAACATTGTCAGAGTCCGTCAGATAAATTACGCTTTGAAGATTTTACATTCCACGCCATTAACTGCACAGATATAACATTGATGAATAATGCATAGAGGGCGTCAGTGGCACTCTATTGGCTAAGCACTGTGTTGTCGTTTCAGTTCAGGTGGGAATCTGGTCCTCGCTTCCTGTAAGACGATTGGGCTGTTCTGAAGGTTTCTTGGAGAGCCCCAGAGTTCTCGTTAAGAATATTTCGCTGTATTTAGTATGTAGCGCATGTATGGTACATTTAGTATTAAGAGTTTCACTCGTCAGTCCTTTCAGGATGATGTCACTTTAATTAACAAATATATTTACATTATAGTGAATATGATAGCTTCAGAGACTAGGGTGTCATCCATATCTGTACTTCTAGTTGGCATATTCGCGTTAATGTAGAGATCAATTTTATAAATAAAATGACTTAATCCTGAGAATAGTGAGACAGTTTCACTTCGTAAATGTATGATCTCAACTTATTAGAATCTTCGTTCAAATAAACAGCTGTGTTCAGCAAATGTGGCACGAAGCGGAGCGCCTGCAGCCGAAAGAAGTTACTGTTACTGAAGTGGCTTTATTACACACAGTAACTATATCGCGCTAGTCACAGGAACAAATATGATTGAGAAAATCTGACACAATGATGGTAACACAGATTAGCAACAATTTAACACAATTTATTAGAAGAAAACCTTGTGATGATGCCTTTCTTCTTATTCGGTTTTCACCAGGAAAAACTGGAGAGAAATTCCGCGTTATGCAGGACTCCGTTTTATAGCTTTGTTTTCACCTAGACATGTTACAGAACTTATTGTGCTATCTTCAGTACGCTTATTTGTTTATTTTCTTTCTGTAAAATTGTTATTATATGTTAACCTATTTTGTGGGTTATATAAACTTTTGGCACAAAAGTTACATTTGCAAAAGGAGCGTTTATTAACTATCAACTCTGTTACATTAGCCAGGATACAGTGTAGAGTTGAGACATATATCACCGAATGGAAGCATTATATGTTGTTGATTTACGATATGTCTAAAATTTTTGGCTTTATATTCAATTTGGAAATAAAGTGGGTATATACATTTGTTTACAAACCTCATATGAAGCTATCTGTTGCTTCTACTGGCAGCTTTAAATCTGTCGCACAATTTCGCCTTGGTGGTGACTTCGTAACGGTATAAACTGTGTTTGCATGGAATGGAGTGTCCTCTGGATGTTCGGCTACTTGGAGACCATTTGCAGCCATTCATCGACGTCGTGTTTCCAAACACCGATGGATTTTTATGGTTGCTATTGGTTGGAAGAACATTCTGGACACTTCGAACGAATCAGTTGCTCACCGAGATCGCCCGTCATGAATTCCCTCGAACATTTATGGGACGCAATCGAGGGGTCAGTTCGTGCGCAAACTCCTGCACGGGCAACACTTTCTCAATTGTGGACGGCTGTAGAGGCATCACAGCTTAATATTTCTGCAGTCGACTTTCAGCGACTTGTTGAGTCATGCCACGTCGAGTTGCTGCAGTACTCCGGGCAAAAGGAGTTATTTGGAGGTATCCCATGACTTTTGTGACCCCAGTAACGTGACTTCCACTGAAGTGTATTTGAACACTGGTCCAGTTCTGAATTTTGTGAACGGTAACAACGGTCACTTACGCAATGTCTAGTTGAGATTTTCGGAGCGGCGATTGTAGATACGTCCTGATGCTGTCTCGAGGCATGGTGTTTATACTGTCGAACTAAATGCAGATACAGACTGAGTGGAGCCGTGCGTCCACTTAGGTCCTCGTTTGGTGGATTTATATCCACTTGGGAACGGTTTGCGCGACGTTAGTCAGAATCATAACGAAGTCCACGTTGTGTGCGCCCTCTATGGCGTCTGAGAGTAAGTATGTTGCACATCTCTTGAAACTGACCTTGCTCTGTGCCACCCTCTCACTGCGTGACTGAGCTGTATCTTCCAGAGGAAACAGCATAAATCATATTGAAATTTCGTTGAAGTCTACGTATTTCCGAAGGCGACTCTTACGAACTGTAAATCCGTCTCTCTTTCATGTCAGCACCCATTAGGGTGTCGGTGGCCCAAGAGGGAGTGCGCGCGTGCTTGACGACTCCACCATCGAACATCAAGGTTGCGGAGAGCATACACAAGATTAGTACAAAAGGAGAGGTCACGACTACTGAGGAGACAGCCGCAGTACAGAGTTACTCGCAGTGCCCGCAGCTCTAGCTTGCTAGGCCCGTGCCGTAGCTGGGCTAATGGCGGCGCGCGGGCAGAAATACGGCCGGCCAGATATTTATCGGCTTAATTCCGGCCGATAGCGGCGGATAAGCCGCCGCCTGCGCTTTATGTGCCGTGGCCCGCCGCACAGCGCAGCCCAGCACAGCACGCCCCACTAATTCAATTACACAGAGCCAGCGCTGCGGACACGCCTGCCCGCGCGCCCCGGTACGTTCCTTCCACTTACCGAGCATTCGCACAAGGGCCAAGATGAGGTTAGCAACGCCTCAGCTATGCACACTATTGGCCATTAAAATTGCTACACCAAGAAGAAATGCATATGATAAACGGGTATGAATTGGACAAATATATTAGAACTGACATGTGATTACATTTTCACGCAATTTGGGTGCATAGATCCTGAGAAATCAGTACCCAGGACAGCCACCTCTGGCCGTAATAACGGCCTTGATACGACTGGGCATTGAGTCAAAAAGAGCTTGGATGGCGTGTACAGGTACAGCTACCCACGCAGCTTCAACAAGATACCACAGTTCATCAAGAGTAGTGACTGGCATATTGTGACGAGCCAGTTGCTTGGCCACCACTGACCAGACGTTTTCAATTGGTGAGAGATCTGGAGAATGTGCTGGCCAGGACAGCAGTCGAACATTTTCTGTATCCAGAAAGGCCCGTACAGGACCTGCAACATGCGGTCGTGCATTATCCTGCGGAAATTTAGGGTTTCGCAGGGATAGAATGGAAGGTAGAGCCACGATCGTAACACATCTGAAATGTAATGTCCACTGTTCAAAGTGCCGTCAATGCGAACAAGAGGTGACCGAGACGTGTAACCAATGGCACCACATACCATCACGCCGGGTGATACGCCAGTATGACGATGACGAATACACGCTTCCAACGTGCGTCCACCGCGATGTCGCCAAACACGGATGCGACCATCATGACGCTGTAAACAGAACCTGGATTCATCCGAAAAAATGACGTTTTTCCGTTCGTGCACCCAGATTCGTCGTTGAGTACACCATCGCAGGTGCTCCTGTCTGTGATGAGCGTCAAGCATAACCCATAACCGCAGCCATGGTCTCCGAGCTGATAGTGTTGTGTTCTAATGTGTGTGAAGTCTTATGGGGGTTAACTGCCTAGGTCATCAGTCCCTAAGCTTACACACTACTTAACGTAAATTATCCTAAGGACGAACTGATGCACAAGGACAAACAGATGCTTGTCATCTCGGCTGCTAGTGATACGAGGCCGTTGGGATCCAGCACGGCGTTCCTTATTACCCTCCTGAACACACCGATTCCATATTCTGCTAACAGTCATTGGATCTCGACCAACGCGAGCAGCAATGTCGCGATACGATAAACCGCAATGGCGATAGGCTACAATCCGACCTTTACCAAAGTCGGAAACATGATGGTACGCATTTCTCCTCCTTACACGAGGCATCACAAATACGTTTCACCAGGCAACGCCGGTCAACTGCTGTTTTTGTATGAGAAATCGGTTGGAAACGTTCCTTGTGTGAATGCTCTGAAAAGCTAATCATTTGCATGTTACAGCATCTTCTTCCCGTCTGTTAAATTCCGCGTCTGTAGTACGTCGTCTTCGTGGTGTAGCAATTTTAATGGCCAGTAGGGTATATGGAACAGAACAACGCTCCGAAAGGTTGGCCCGAATTAAGTAAAGCAGGACTAAGGTTTAACGTCCTGTAGATTACGATGTCTTTAAAGACGAAACATAAGCTTTGATATTCGCAACTCGTGCTATAGTGGTTAGAGTCGCTGTTTCCAGATCCTGGGGTCGTGGGTTTGATTCCTGATCGAGTTGGAGATTTTCTGTGCTGGACGGCCTTTTTTTCTTCTGTATTATGGTATGTGGTGGATCCATTACCCATCGAGGCGAATGAGTTACAGGATTGCGTGGTGTTTGTACGTTCAGGCTGATACCGCCCAAGGAATCGATGCAACTGATATCAATAATCACTTCCCTTTTCTTTCTCCCCCCCCCCCCACCCTCTCCTCCTTCAATTTAATCTTGTAATAAAGTTACAGCGTGAACCTCTGCGCTGACGTTTTGAGGCACTCTGTCGCTGGCGAGGCTGTTGGTACGTGTGCCATTGCAATGTCTTTCATTGCCCAGATGTTATAGACTTGAACAGGCAGGTGAACGTCGCTCTTCGAGTACTAAGTGGCAAAATGTACTGTTTTCCGACAAGCCCACTGTAATATGTCCTACAAAAACATGCTCATACATTTAGCTGCTACAGTGATGACAGAAACCTCGTTGAGTTCCGAGAAAACAATCCCCAACTATGCGGGGACACTAGATATAACAGTGCTGTCTTAGCTTCTACGTTTTGATAGCAAATCAGGATAGCTGCGTAAGGGTGGATTTAGAGCCGTGTGTGCTGCCCCTCCTGCTATACAAACAATCCTGTTGGCAGAACATCCACAACTGAGAATTATAGCAGAGGTTGAAAATACCGCTTCAGTTGTAAATTACTTTATTTTCACACAACCGGTTTCGGACTGTTATAAGGCCATCCTCAGGTGTCGTGGCTGTGCTGTGGTCCCTGAGTGCCGCGTGTACTAGGCGCGGTGTGCTGCCTATGAACTGTTCTGCGTTCATAGGCAGCACACCCCGCCTGATACACGTGGCACTCAGGGCACTCAGGGACCACACCACAGCCACTACACCTGAGGATACGCTTATAACAGTCCGAAACCGGTTGTGTGAAAATAAAGTAATTTACAACTGAAGCGGTATTTTCAACTCCTGCCTCCTGCTGTAGTTCTGATGCCATGTATCCCAGTAGGACTATGCCCCACCTCATATGTCTGTAGCATGGAAGCCCTTCGAAGTATGGCTGCTGCCACTACTGCCTCCCTGTCCTACACCTGGTGTCGGTTGTCTTCTTGTTGATCACAGGTCTCCAAGTGCCTCTGTTGATGATTTACGGACGAGAGTACAAATTGCGTAGAGGGTAATTCCCAAAGCTCGTACTGGGTTTCCTTCAGCTTAACACGAGTAATACTAAACGTTTATGTAACGTCATGTACTTAATTTCTATTATAACGCTGATTTCTGCCTTAAGTATCGTATTCAGCAGTGAAAATATTATATAAGTTAGCGTATATTCTAATTCGTTTCCTTCTTGTGAAAAGATAAACTTAACAAAGAAGGATTAAAGTGTATTGATACTGTGATGTCACGTGTTGAATTCTTCATTGAGTTTTACTCGCATGAGCATTTTGTTTCACTGGCATTTATGTAATTATATGGTTATCAATACGTACTTCCAGTGTTCAGAATATGACTGTGTGGCAACCGAAATAGACGTATTTCTCGACAAAGGATCTTGAAAAGTTTTATTTTGTAATTACCACGAAATAGCAAAAAACTAAAGGAATGGTACACACTAGTTTGTATAGTACACATTTTGTTATTGGACAGTCACAGCCATATTTACAAGCTTGACAATAAATCCTAAGGATTGGGTTCGATCCCTGATCAGTCATACGTGTTTTTGGAACATAACGTGCTTTTCACTTTTGCAGTGAGTGTCGATTAGACAAGGGGAAGAGGTCGTATCACATGCAGGAGCACAACGAGTAGTGTAAGCCGCCGTTGCGTCTGCTTTGCTTATTATACAGCGTGATCTTAAAAAGTTTACAATTGACAAGGCACATCGGTCATGCATGCAACAAGGATCAGTAATCACGCAGAGACCGGCCGTCGCAAACGCCGCGAGAGGAAGCTATAGTCATGAGACCGAAGTTTCATGAAAGGGGTCATCTTTACCGATGACGTTACGTTCTCACTCGAGTATGTGATGAACGTTTGCAACCTACATACGTGGGCGGATGTGAACCCACATGTTACAGGTACATATGCCTCGCAACGCAAATTTATCCTTAACGTGTGGTCTGGTATCGTACGAGACTGTCTAATTGGGCCGTACATTCTCCCGGACCGATATGATGGTCGCACGTATCTCGTATTCTTGCTAGAGGTTTTGCCGAACATGAGCCTTGTGCAATGAGCACCTATTACATCGCCGGAGGACCTAGTGCGCAGGATTTTTGCGACAGCAGGAGTCTTCGAGATACAGCAGGTATCTCCGAGAGGGTGCGCCGGTCACTGCAGGTCCATGTCAGGTGTACCTCGATGCGTCTGGACAAAACTCTGAGCATCTCCTGTCGCGGGAGTCCGTTTTTAACATGTAACTAAATAACTGCAACGCCATTTAGTAGCTCTCTGTGTAATACGCCTCAACCAAACTTACAAAATATTGTGGGGATGGATGGGAGGTAACGAAGGATAACGGTCTTCTGTTTCATATGCTACACACGATCTTATCAAGCAATTGCAAGTTACTACGCCGTATGCGGTGCCCTCGGTGTTGGATTACACAACCATGTAGCTGCATACGATGAGATAAGTTTCCATAATTAGAATGGTGTACATTGCTAGGTGTAAACAGAGCGGAAGAGGTGACCGGCTCCGGAAAGTTGAACGACGGCCGCTGTTTTTGTTATGCAGAGAAGTCTCTCTCTCTCTCTCTCTCTCTCTCTCTCTCTCTCTTCTCCACTACTCGCATTCACATTATCGTGTGCCGTGGCGTTGAGCAATACCGTTACTGTCAGAGAGCGCCTGCCGCAGCAGTTGGTTCAGAGGCGAGCGGCGAGGTCGCTTAAGGACAGCAGGTGGTGCTCGCTACATATTCATGGCACGCTCAGCCACTCTCCGCTGCAGCGATACTCAGCGTTCATCCAGACTGACGTCACAGCTTTCTGGCCCGGCGTGGGGGGCCGCCGGAATTGACCTACAGTATGGCGAGAAAGTCCCTTCACACCTGGACTAAATGTACGTGACAGAATAAGATGTTAAGATAGTTAAGATTTTAACATCCCATCCTGATCATTGACATGACAACAATGTTCTGCGCTTGAAATGTAAAGTGACTGCCGTGTATCACTTGGCTGTCCAGGGAGGAGAATAAATTCTGTGCGTTGACCAGTTGAGTGTTCGCCATTTCGTTTCTAATGAAGAAACGTGGCAGATACCAGCAGCTTCACTTTGGAGGAGCACTTAGTGACAAGGATGTGTGTCTGTGAACGGATGTATAACTATGAAAATATGACAGGTGATGGGTAGGTTCGTGAAAGGTTTGGTAACGAGCCATCAAGTCGCCAAACATCGATCACAAGACAGGTTTTCACTTATAAACTGTTTTCATTACCCCCCCCTTCAGGTCGTCCATTAACCCGAAGAGAAACGTGCTGAAGTTAGTGCGTCAGTGATGTGTTCACGCTGTAGGTCGATCAGGACGCGGGCTGCAGAGCATGGAACTAAAAGGAGCACAGCCCAAATCTACATGAAAATTTACTTAGGCCTCCAAGCGTTCCGGCTAAAGACTATCAGTGAACTATCGGGCGAGGACCCAAACCGCCCCCTTCGGGGAACATCGAATCAAATGTCAGGAAGAAGTGGTACGTAGACAATGATGCTCTGAGGGCAAGTGTGCTTGAAGGCTTCCACATGTAAGACTGTAGCTGCTAAGGCGGATAAGGAGGAGGGCATGGAGGCGTATCATGCTGTGCAGAGATAATGGTGGTGTAAATAAAGACGTTTTGGACAAATAACTGTTATTAAAGTTTCAATAAAATCATCACAAGACAAAACTACTCACAAAAATATTGTTGACTTACCTCCGTAAATTAAAAATGGATAACACAAAGATGCTGGAAGAGACGTAGACAAACCCCACGTTACTCCACAAGATATTGAAGGAAGTTTGCCACTCAGAAAGAAATCACAGGACTCCACGCGGACAGATGAAAGAAGAGATAAACATCGAGGAATGATGAGATAAATGCGGAAGAAAAAAAAGGAAAAACAGTTCAAGTACACGTAGTCCATAGCGTTTAATACGTGACAGAAGAAGAAGAATAGGAGGAGGAGGAGGAGGAGGAGGAGGAAGAAGAAGAAGAAGAAATAACTGCAAGTGTAAAGCCACTTCCTGGCCACCCTGTAACTTAGGAGCGAGAGAGCTTAGAGGACTGGTCTACCTGACAGTGACTACCGTTTCAGTGACCTATGAGTATGTCCGTATTTGCGGCCCGAGTCTTTACAAGAGTGCATAAATTAAAAAAAAAGGTAAGCAAGGCACATCAGAGACATATAAACTTAAAAGTATATGCCAACATAACGTATTGTTTGTCGTAACATGAGCGGAATTATTTAAGTCTGTGTTTGACTGTGATACATGCGTCATGCTATTTTTGTGATAAACCATACTCAAAGAAGAAAGATCCACAACATCTCAAGAATCTAAGAATAATACAGATTCTTCTTCCTCATTGCCAAAGAAAACATACTTTAAATATCTTTTTACCTGCTCAAATGTTTGTTCACCAAATTTCGAAGCTATCACAACGATATTTGGAGCTCCAAAAAGAGATTCTCGAATTCTTTGTCCACCATTAGTTTTTTTTTTTACTAGTAAAAAGATAGGTAGTCGGTGTGAAAAAGAAATGTTTTGAGCATTGTGCCCGAGGAAAAGAAACCTGTTCATATAGTTATCCCAAAGGGCTCGAAGGCACAGGTGGAACTTAAATGGCTTTCAATGTTGGAATAAATTTTTGAGAAGATTTTTCAGAAGTAGTTATGTTGAATGATTGTGATGTCACTCTGCAATTGAAAAACAATAGAATCAGGCTGCAGTCACTAGTACATAATCAATTCTCATGGTCAAGGCTTGCCAACGCACTGAAATATGCCTGATACAATCAAAATACTTAGAGGATCATCCCCGTCAGTTTGAAATCCTCCATTTTTTTTTGTATTGTATTCGCCGTTGTGCATATTATGCGCAAAAAATTCGTTCATTCTATGTGCGTGATCGAAAAAAACGTTATGTTTTAAGCATTTCTTTACTGATTATCATTACTGTAATGATTTTGTATCATAATAAAGTTACTTATTATTTTCAATCAACAAAACAAAAAAATTGAATATAAAACGTAAAATAACCCTTTAAAACAAGAAACAAACTTGTGTAAAATAAATAATTATAATTTTAATGAATGGTTAGATACTTTAATTCGGTACCGGTGTTTTGGAAATACACCAACAGTCCATTGTGTACAGCTTATTTTTCAATAATATATGTTTCGGAAACCAGCTTTATTACACATGGATGTATGTTGCTTGAAAGCTTCTTTAATTTATGTTGTAACAAAAGTTTTCGTTTTGCAAAATTAATTAATAGTGGCGGTGTATTTTGCAACTTAATTATGCATTGTCCAAGAACGTTAATTACATTTCAACCTTTATATAAAAACGAAATTGTATACAATTGTTTCGAAAACATTCCCTCTAAACGTGATATGCCAAATCACCTTTCGGAGTGTGTTTTACCCCTTAAAAGTGATCTCGGTGCAGACAAGGAACACAGGTAGTATTATTTTGCCCCTTATACATACTCTCCAAGTTTCAACAAGATCGTTTATTTACATTTGGAAACGTTCCCTTGTTCGAAAGGTACGGCCCTGTTCCATGATCTGTTTGCTCCTACCATCTTAACTCTGTCCATCATTTCCTACGAAGGCATCTACTCTGAAGAGCCAAAGAAACTGTTAGAGGCGTGCGTAAAATACAGAGATTGTAAACAGGCAGAATACAGCGCTGAGGTTGGCAACGCCTATATAAGAAAACAAGTGTCTGGCGCAGTTGTTATATCGGTTACTGCTGCTACAATTGCAGCTTATAAAGGTGTGAGTGAGTGTGAACGTTGTGTTATAGTCGGCGCACGAGCGATGGGACACAGCATCTCCGAGGTAGCGATGAAGTGGCGATTTTCCCGTACGACCATTTCAGAAGTGTACCATGAATATCAGAAATGCGGTAAAACATCCAATATGTGAGATCGCTGCGGCCGGAAAAAGATCCTGCAACAACGGAGCCAAAGACGACCGAAGAGAATCGTTCACCGAGACAGAAGTGCAACCCTTTCGCAAACTGCTGCAAATTTCAGTGCTGGGCCATCAACAAGTGTCAGCGTGCGAACCATTCAACGAAACATCATCGATATGGGCTTTCGAAGCCGAAGACCGACTCATGTATCCTTGATGGCTGCACGACATAAAGCTTTACGCCTCGCTTGGGCCCGTCATCACCGACAGTGGACTGTTGCTGACTGGAAACATGTTGCCTGGTCGAAGCAGTCTCGTTTCAAAATGTATAGAGGGTGGACGGATACGGGTATGGTGACAGTCTCTTGAATCCATGGACCCTGCTTGTCAGCAGGGGACTCTCCAAGCCGATGGAGGCTCTGTAATGGGGTAGGGCGCGTGCAGTTGGAGTGATATGGGACCCCTGATACGTCTAGATACGTTTCTGACAGGTGACACTTACGTAAGAATCCTGTCTGATCACCTGCATCCATTCATGTCCATTGTGCATTCGTACAGATTTGGTCAATTCCAGCAGGACAATGCGACACCCCACACGTCCAGAATTGCTACAGAGGGGCTCTAGGAACACTCTTCTGGGTTTAAACATTTCCGCTGGCCACCAAAACTCCCCAGAAATGAACATTATTGAGCTTATGTGGGATGCCTTGCAACTTGCTAAACTCTTACGGGTTTATTGACAGCCCTGCAGGATTCATGGTGTCAGTTCCCTCCAGCACTTCTTCAGACGTTATTCGAATCCATGCTACGTCCAGTTGCGCCACTTCCGCTTGCTCGCGAGGGCCCTACACGATATTAGGCAGGTATACCAGTTGCTTTGGCTGTTCAGAGTAAATTCACTTGCTTACGCAACTCTGACGCTATTTCGGAAATAGTTGGCAGGATTAAAGCCACGTGTTGCGAGATTCGAATTATACAAGCGATGTTTGAAGGGATGAAGGAGAATTTTGTAAGCTGATATCCTACTTGTTTTGATGATGGGCATAATTTCGAACAGATGATGAAAGGAGCAAAATAGTACACTGTCTCTCCATGGTTGCGCAGTAATTTACATCAATAACTAAAGACAATATAATGTACAGAGTACATACACGTCTATGCAGCTAATGAATGAACGAATTGAATCCAAATATAAAAAATAGTATGACGAATATTCAGCAATGCTGATATAAGATTATAACTGCATGTCTCCTCCTGTTTGTGGTTCACGACGTTCTATAAGACATTACCTATAAGTTTAAATTTGTCGCTGGATTCTTAAATCATAGTCTATGTTACTGCTTACATAGTTGACATCGCAACCTCCAGAGCACGGTACAACCTAGACGAAATAATCTGCATTTCTGACGTTTTAAGAGGTCCTTTTTCAGTTCTCTTTGAAAGCGAACCTGCTTGCAAAAGTCGACAGAATATTACAATGGTTTAGAAAAAGATAACTAACTTCCGCCGAGACAGTAAAAAAAAAAAAAAAAAAAAAAAAAAGCAGGCATGTTGACTTTTAGGTGAGTATAAACCCGTTATGTATCGAGGAATTGTTATTAATTTAGGCAAGCAAAGGAAGTACCACAATGGAAAACATTAACATTCTCTTTTTCGCATAAAATGTGCTCAGCAAACACACGTGAAATTTATCACAAAACTGAAGTAGCCGCGGTGTGGTATACCATTGTTATCATATCATCAGTTTTGCTACAAGGTGAAAGAGTCATGTAGGAGTTTCTAGATACATTACAAAGCTATGGAATATTCCATCACTGTAGAAGACAGTTAACAGCCCTTCGCCGCATACACTTCGAATAAAATATTCTAATTATAGCCATACGTATTTCGTTACAAGTAGGGGGTATGTTCGTTGCTTATCTATGCATTGAAGTCTCTTGTCAGTACTCGGCGCAACGTCATCACCATACACCACAAGCTGCCTTACTATATTCAGCAAAAGTTATTTCGTGCGCAATCATCATTTATTCCCTTTCCGGTACCATTTGCGAATTTTGCTCGGGGACAATGTCTGTTAGTAAGACTGTATGATCTCCGGTTTCTCCGATTTACCTTCACGGTTGTTTCGCGAGGTACATGAGATAGTAGTTTATACGTTGCTTGACTTTCTTTTTTGAGCGTGCGTAATGTTATCATTAAATGCCTCAGTGACGCACAGTGCCTCTCTTGTAGCGCCTTCCTCTTGTGTCTCTCAAGGACAGAGAGTGCTAAGTTTTACAGGGCCGCTACAGGCTAAATACGTGTGTTTAGTGCTGTATCGTGAAGCTGGCGACACACTTGGATGTACGGTCCCGCTAAATTCGTATGCAGTTCTGTCGTTGCGTGCAATAGGACGCCTGTAATACTGAGCGGGTGGGCGCTAATAGCCATAGAAATCGACAGGAAATTGTTGTAGCGACCGGATCACATGGCGCTGGAACAACAAGACGAGGGAGATACCTGGAGCAGCAAAACGAGAAGAGAGGGCCAGCACATTGTATGACGTTTTCAGGATGGCAACATATCGCCCGGGCGAGCCAAGAACGGGTCAGCGCGGTGGCCGTCGAGTTTGGAGGACTACGCCGTGAATAGGGGACCGACTTGGCCCAACAGTGCTGGCAGGGCACTTCTGGTTGGTTTTGTTTCCTGGTGCCAAAAAAGCTGCTTACAACTGACAACCATGTGGTCTACTGATTTAACATATTTGTAATCTTATTCAGTGGAGTTGAGATATTATGCATTGCTAAAATCCTTGTCGCGGCACGTTACCTGCAATTTGAAGACCTCTAAGCAAGTTTTGTTGTATAGTGACACATTCCAAGTTTCAAGTTACTCGTGGTTGGAAGAGCTTTGTTTATTTAAATTTTGTATGTTTGTAACTGGTATTGTCATACCCCCTTTCATTACGAGTGTATTTATCTAGTACGCTTACATGGTGCGTATTGAGGGTGTTTGAGGGCCATTTGCATTTGTTATTTTCAAATAAACTTATATCAAGAGTTACGTTCTAATGAAATTCCGTCCCCCCCTCCCCCACAATTCTCAGTCCTTCCACTACTCTGAAAACCGGTAAGTACAGATGAGATTCTACGTCTCCAAAAAGATCGTAGTAGGTGAGCACAGAGATATATTCGTAATATACCCCTGTGATTTGCACAGTCCATCCAAATGGTTCCAAGACTGATTTTATCCCTACCATATTAGCGACATGAGTGCGGTGGCAGCCGTACTATCAACTGTAACCAACAGATGTGCATTCGACCAGTCAGCTGTGAGCGGGCAGCGTTAGGTGGTGGACGTGCGACCGCAGGGTGTCAAGGTTGATGTACCACATATCGCAGTGTAGCAACATTCTAAATCAAGTTTTGAAGACAATCTCCAGAAGGTTTGGAGAAGAGAAAAGTGTGTGTAAAGTTTGGGCCGCGCACGTTGATTCCCGAACACAAACGACGGCACTGAGAAATTCACGCGAAGGATTAACGCTTTGACGACATAACCAACTTCTAAACCAGTGTGACGCGAGAGTTTAACAATATCCAAAATAAAAACTTTTGTCTGACAGTCTCACATGGTCATATGAACGTTCTGTGCACTACACACAAGGAGCGGTGGGGGTAGTTGGGGGGGGGGGGGGAGGGAGAGAGAGAGAGTACATAGAATACCTGAAGCACTGAAACCGCCATCCTAGATAAAACTGAAGCATCAATCAGTAAATCATTATTTTGCATTATTGCTAGGGATACCGCGAAATGACAAACAGAGAATTAGTATCTAGATTTACGAAACCTAGTAGGGTGACAGCTCCTCCTCCACTTTACCTGCTCCCTAAAATAAAAATCAACGCCACATCTGTAGTCTGTTGTCAACTTGTCCTAAATATATAGCGTCATGGTATCGCTAGATACTATTGAAAATGTGACGTTGAATTTTTCAGACAGTATGGATTTCGGCTATTGCTGATCGCGAGTTTATTCCATTCATATTTGTTCATAATTCACATCAGAAGTTGGAGAGCAGCAATCTACATACCACTGGAATACATTTTGAAGGTGTGTTCTTCGTGTTGCGTAGTAGGCACTAAGTTAACTGCCGGACCAAACTATGTTCTGGCGATTGTGCACGAGGTCGTGAGATAAAAGGTACTTCTGTTTTTATTGGAAGAAAGAACGACAGGACGGCTGAAGTTCAACGTACCACTGACACAGAAGTGATTGTAAGTGTAGTACAGTTCAGTCGGCGAACAACGCAGAAAGCACTCGATCGTGACATGGTGCAGAAAATATTCCCGAATTCATGTGTAAGGATATCACGGAATAGGCATGTCACATCTGTAACTCTCATAAAATGATTAGGGCTGCAGTCAGATAGGTACCCCCGGCTCGCAGAAACCTTTTAGTTGAGACATACACAGAGATTTGTGTTTCGCGGCCGATGTATTACCTGTGAAGATCATACTGATTCCCTAAGATTGCGGTCTGTAAATAATAATAAACGAAAAGCAGCTCGTTACACAGTAGATTTCTAGTTTTTTCGGCGCTGCAAAAGGACGACTCAGTCATTGTAAAAAAAAAAAAAAAAAAAAGAACAACCCAAAGTAGCACAAAACAGAGTCAATCACTTTTTTATTATTAAATAAAACTGATACAATGCATTTCCTCAGCACGCTGTCTTCAGGTAGCTTTTCTGGCTCTTACAGGCATGGTTCCTTTATTGTAATACATATCATCTTACATGGATGGATACGCCCGTTAGCGGCTGAAGGTATTAATATAATTCTAATATCATCTTACGTGTTATAGCAGACTACTAACGTCACACCAATGTACTATTCAGTATTTGCGACCAACGAAAGTTAACACGGATAAGTCTGCACATGGTACTCGAGTTTGGTGACCTGCCTTTAGCTCAAGCAGACACAGCAGAACATGCTATGCTGTGACTGCCTAACGGGATACGCCTTGCACGTCAAAACCTACCAGCTTTGCCTCTAGTTATTAATCAAAGGAGACGTCAAACAAGAATTTATAAAGGATAAAAAGTGTCATAGGATGTACTTATTAAAATAATCTAATTATATCTTTTGTTAAATAAAAAACATATTAACAGCACTATCACTTAGTACGGCGTCGGGTTGTCAGGAACAATGCCGCAGAAAGTGAAGCGAACTGGTAGCGAGTTCCGAGTCGGTGTACGTGCCCTGAGGCAGCAGTATGGTTGGGTGCTGGTGCGTTTGCAGGCTAATTACTTATTAGGATTATTTTATTATTCACTGTGCAACGAAATTATTATTGTAACAATGTGGATGATCTTTCTTGTGAATTATACACTACTGGCCATTAAAATTGCTACATCACGAAGATGACGTGCTACAGACGCGAAATTTAACCGAAAGGAAGAAGATGCTGTGACACGCAAATGATTAGCTTTTCAGAGCATTCACACAAGATTGGCGCCAGTGGCGACACCTACAACGTGCTGACACGAGGAAAGTATCCAACCGATTTCTCATACACAAACAGCAGTTGACCGGAGTTGCCTGGTGAAACGTTGTTGTGATGCCTGGTGCAAGGAGGATAAATGGATTGTAGCCTATCGCGATTGCGGTTTATCGTATCGCGACATTGCTGCTCGCGTTGGTCGAGATCCAATGACTGTTAGCAGAATCGCTACGGTCGCAGGTTCGAATCCTGCCTCGGGCATGGATGTGTGTGATGTCCTTAGGTTAGTTAAGTTTAAGTAGTTCTAAGTCCCACAGTGATCAGAACCATTTTAACCATTTGTTAGCAGAATATGGAATCGGTGGGTTGAGGAGGATAATACGGAACGACGTGCTGGATCCCAATGGCCTCGTATCACTAGCAGTCGAGATGACAGGCATCTTATCCGCAGGGCTGTAACGGACCGTGCAGCCACGTCTCAATCCCTGAGTCAACAGATGGGGTCGTTTGCAAGGCAACAACCATCTGCACGAACAGTTCGACAACGTTTGCAGCAGTAGGGACTATCAGCTCGGAGACCATGGCTGCAGTTACCCTTGACGTTGCATGACAGACAGGAGCGCCCGCGATGGTGTACTCAACGACGAACCTGGGTGCGCGAATGGCAAAACGTCATTTTTTCGGATGAATCCAGGTTCTGTTTACAGTATCATGATGGTCGCGTCCGTGTTTGGAAGCGTGTATTCGTCATCGCCATATTGGCGTATCACTCGGCGTGATGGTATGGGGTGCCATTCGTTACACGTCTCGGTCACCTCTTGTTCGCATTGACGGCACTTTGAAAAGTGGACGTTACATTTAAGATGTATTACGACCCGTGGCTCTACCCTTCATTCGATCCCTGCGGAACCCTACATTTCAGCAGGATAATGCACGACCGCATGTTGCAGGTCCTGTACGGGCCTTTCTGTATACAGAAAATCTTCGACTGCTGCCCTGGCCAGCACATTCTCCAGACCTCTCACCAACTGAAAACGTCTGGTCAATGGTGGCCGAGCAACTGGCTCGTCACAATACGCCAGTCTTTACTCTTGGTGAACTGTGGTATCGTGTTGAAGCTTCATGGGCAGCTGTACCTGTACACGCCATCCAAGCCCAGTCGTATCAAGGCCGTTATTACGGCCAGAGGTGGTTGTTCTGGGTACTGATTTCTCAGGATCTATGCACCCAAATTGCGTGAAAATGTAATCACATGTCAGTTCTAGTATAATATATTTGTCCAATGAATACCCGTTTATCATCTGCGTTTCTTCTTGTTGTAGCAATTTTAATGGCCAGTAGTGTACAAATGATGTAAACATAGGTTTGGTTTCTCTTAAAGTATCTTCTAAGATAAATCGTAGGGTCACTTTCGCCTTGTGTGTTTCTTCATATCTCAGGAACCCAAACAAATCTTCACCCCTACGTTGCCCTCTACAATTTTTCCGTCATACGTAAATAATTCATGTCAGTATTTTGCAAACCATGGTCTGTTAAACTCATGGTTCCATAATATTCACGAATTTCAGACACTACCATCTCTAGAACAAAATATTTGTTCTGCTTTTAAATATGAAGGTAATTCGCGTATCTCATATTTCCTGGAGCCGTGTGGAATAGTTTTTGTCACGGCTGCTTCTCACGAGCATCTCAGTTACTCAGAAGAAATGTCGTATGTTCCAAATGACTCGTTTCGTTACAGGTCTTCCAGTGCTCTTTGAAATTCTACCTTCCATCTCATCTTTTACTACCTCTTCTCTTTGTGTCACATTGTCTTCATCACAGGTAGCAATGTTTTACTTTGTAGAGACACTTCAAACTACTCCAACAAAGTAGTTTTCTGAACGCAAGTATTTTCCGTTGCTGCCGCAGATTCCAGCTAATGCCCACGTAACGCTAAGACAGCGCGGGTAGCGGCGTCTGCGCCGTGTCTGGCGCAGTGTGGGCTGTGGCAGTGAAAGCGGCGGAGCGCCGGAGGCGGAAAGCACAGCGGGGTGGTGGGTGGGGGCGCCCTGACCTGTCCCACGTGCGCCACGCGTGTCCCTCTAACTGCAGCGTGCTCACTCTGCCGGCTGCCTGTGGCCTTTTCGCTCGAGCGCTCACGTGCACCTCGAGGCTTCCGCTGATCACAGCAGCCGCGTTGTGACGTTGGCAAACATCACGTGTCAAACTTCTTTCTCGAAAACAGGGCATCCAGTTTGCTTCGGATAAAATGAGTTTTATGTAAACCTTTGAGGACGAATTTAACAGTGACCTTCCTCACATTCTGGACCGTAATAGTAAAAATTCGTAAGACAGGTACACTAATGTCACTGTACAAGGGTCGTCCACAAAGTAAGTTCCGTTTGGTTATGTAAAACAAACGTGTACCGATACAGAAAAAACATTTATTGTACAAAAATTTACAACTGGTAAACTATTTTTCTACATAGCTTCCGAAATTTTGTAAGCACTTGTCATAGCGTGACCCAAGTTTTTGTATGCCTTCTTCATAGAAGGTTGCCGCCTGTGTATTAAACCATGTGGTAACATGTTCTTTCAGCTCGTCATCATCGTTGAAGTGTTGACCACCAAATGGTTCAAATGGCTCTGAGCACTATGGGACTTAACATCTGAGGTCATCAGTCCCCTAGACTTAGAACTACTCAAACCGAACTATCCTAACGACATCGCACACATCCATGCCCGAGGCAGGATTCGAGCCTGCGACCGTAGCGGTCGCGCGATTCCAGACTGAAGCGCCTACAACCGCTCGGCCACACCAGCCGGCGTTGACCACCGACAGATTTTAGGTGTAAGACTCCCACAGCACGGGCACCAAGTGTAAACTTACGGTTGTGCTTAATCTTCTCTTCAATTGCGTGAACCAGTTCATCAGTAACCACAGACGGGATTCCACGTCGTTCTTCATCGTGTACTTGTGCACTTGATCACGTCCTTCATTAAACAGTCTGACCCATCTTCTAATCATAGCATTGTCCGTAAACCTCGCATATTTGCCGATGAATATCCTTTGGTTTAACTTTCTTTGCATTTAGAAAACGAATCACAGATTTGATTTCACACGCGGCGGCATTTTCAACTACGGCTGGCTCTATAAAGAAGCACTACAAAGCACACGTCGGCAGCAGCGATCTGAAAACGGCGTACACGTCTTCTCCATGAGTCAGAGTAACTGCCGATCATGCTCGGAACTGCGATCGTAGCGCTGCCGCCGATAGAAATAGAAACGGAACTTAGTTTGTGGACGACCCTCGAATTTAAAAGAACTGATCACTACTAAGTAAATGATATGCCAAATTCTTGTCAACTTACACCTACACGAGTGTGCAACAGTTAAGAAACAAAGTAACTTTCGCATGATGTGTCATTGCCAAGTAACATAGCTCGATGAATCTTGGACCTACACAAAAAGATCTGCAACAGTAGAGTACAGAACAGAAGGTAAGACATGCTTGAATGAGACGAACAGAAATGACAGTTTTATTCAAAGACAATAATTATGCTGAAGTCACAGCGAAGTATGATGGTCCCTGGACGTTACAAAAAATGGGGCATAGGTTCTTAACAGGTGTATGATCACCAAGAACGGCAGTGCATGCTCTAGAACGCGCTCCACTGCTGGCCACAAGGTTGGTGAGATCTTGTGGTAGGGCTTTCCGTTCCTCCACCAAAGTGGTCGACAGCTCCTAGGATGTGTTGCTACATGTCGACGTGTTGCTGTCCGTCTCCCCAACGCAATCCACACGTGATAGATAGGATTTACGTCGGGGGAACGGGCAGGCCGTCCATTAGCCTAATATCCTCTAGTTCAGACAGTTCCTTAACCTGCGCTGTACGACGCGGAAGCGCGATGTCATCCATAAAAAAGAGGTCAGGGCTGAATGTACCCCTGAAAAGATGCAAATGGCGAAGGAGTACGATGTCACAGTAACGCTGACCATCGATTGCAACGTGTTCAAAGAGCTGGAGATCTGTACGCTCATGCAGAATTATACCTCCCCTCTTCATAACACGTGGACCACCAGAACGATCGAGTTCGACAATGCTTGTGGATGCATTACGTTACGACCTTTCGACATATAATTGCACGCCTACGTCCAGAATCACAACACAGACAATCAGCTCTCGTCTGACAAGGGAGGTCTCTCGGATCTAACAGGAATCTGTGTTTAAACATTTATATACAGACCCATCTCACATATCTAACCACACCTGCTACGGTGTGTGATTGCGTTGCTCTTGGTTTGTACACAACAGCGCTTGCAGTCTTGGAGGAGGGGGTTGGGGGTTAGTACGCCATTCAGTCGGTTACCTCAGCAAATAGTTGACATCTTTAGTATACGTGAGTCAGTACTGTAACACATATACAGCAGAATTGATCGAAACCATTACTGTCTGGATTGTTTTAAATATTGTTGCATCCAAGTTAAGATGATGATGTCCAATGGACGGCGGTGTAGGACAGGATGATGACACTTGCGCAATGTTTTTCTTGGACCTAATTATCCAGAATCATGAATACTAATATGACTGCTCAACTAAAGTTACGCTGTATAAAATAGTGAATGAAGAAAACGACTTTGTAGACGATAATACGGTTAATAGTATTTAAGACTGTTACGCTAGTGGCAGTGGTGGAAACATTGTTCCTCAAAGAGAAACGAACAGTTCTGGTGACCACGAACCTTCACAAGAACGTAAATCCAATACTGTTAGTATTTTAAAATTATTTTCGTAAGAACGTCTTGAAGGTATTTATGATGATTATCGTACACATCCATGTAAAGCTGCGACCTACAGCTCTTTACTGAAGAGACATCCATCCATAAAAAGCACGTCGAACATCAAAGCAATATTTGATCATGTGGAGAAAAAAAGACGTAATGAACATCCATTTCGAGGAAACAAGGCAATCAAAGAACTGGAGACAAAACAAAACATTTTTCTCAAATTGATGTAGCAAGAAATGAAGGAAAATGTGTCCATTACTGCCACCTGAAATTTTGGGCAATGCAAAAATTAAGAGAAATTGGACACACAGAGTTTAAATGTTCTGCAACTTTCATAGAACGTCTCAAGAAAGAATACAGAATGTGCCGTAGACATATTACTGCTTTCATGACAACCAGAGATGTGCAGGAAGACCAAGATATTCGCTAGTCTGCGGCCCGTTTTGGCAAAGAAGTAAACCATTAAACTGCAAGTTTCCGCATACAGCCACACTGCATTTGGAACACTGATCAAAGTGGATTTAGTTATAAACTATATTCTGGTCCGACAATATATAAAAACGGCGAAAAATCAACAGTTGCCTTGGTCCATTCTGCACACAATACAACTCATAGTCATGGAATACATGTTGGACTTTCAGTGAGCGGACACACACACACACACACACACACACACACACACACACACACACACACACACACACACACAGAGAGAGAGAGAGAGAGAGAGAGAAGAAGAAGAAAGAAACCTATCATTTGCTTTCAGGAAATACCTCTCGTCCCTAAAGTTAAAAAGCCTATTGAAGACAATTTTCCATAAAACACGCACTTGGAGCCTAGCGCAATTGGGAAAATGTCAACAGAAAATATAAAATCCTTTCTCGTGAACTCTGCTAATGACATTGTGTCAAAACACCAGAAGTATATAGTACTTAGTAATTCTTGGAGTGCTCCCAAGGATACAACAACAGTAAATGATTCATTTGCGCGTAAAGACTCTGGATGGACGATCACATCGCCAAACATAGCAAAATAAGTACAGTCTTTGGATGTATATTTCTCTCGGCAATATGAAATACACGCTAGAAAGACAACAGATACTATAAGGGATCTCTGCAGTGACTTTAAATCAGGAGGTACAGTTTACGTAATGAAAATGCATTCTATTATTCATAACCAGCTGTCTGCTTCAGTGTATCAGCCTATGCTTCAATATTCCTGGCAAGCGACGGGCAAGCCACCTGACGGTATGTGGCGGAGGGTACCTTGAGTACCTCTATCGGTTCTCCCTTCTATTCCAGTCTCGTACTGTTCGTGGAAAGAAAGGTTGTCGGTATGCCTCTGTGTGGGCTCTAATCTCTCTGATTTTATCCTCATGGTCTCTTCGCGAGATATACGTAGCAGGGAGCAATATACTGCTTGACTCCACGGTGAAGGTATGTTCTCGAAACTTCAACAAAAGCTCGAACCGAGCTACTGAGCGTCTCTCTTGCAGAGTCTTCCACTGGAGTTTATCTATCATCTCCGTAACGCTTTCGCGATTACTAAATGATCCTGTAACGAAGCGCGCTGCTCTCCGTTGGATCTTCTCTATCTCTTCTATCGACCCTGTCTGGTACACTACATTGTGCAACAGGTAAGTAGAGATCTACATCCAAAAGCGTTTTCAGTGGAAATCGTATTTAACAGGATTGCAAGGCATGCATTCTCACGCTACACGGTGCCACGGTGACTACAAGAGTGTGAATTGCTGAATTTAAGAATGTGACTCAAATGGAATTTGATTTTGCAGCTCAAGAATGCGATTCTGAGGGTTGTCTAGATACTGGTTTCGCCAAATATGCCTATTGTGATTTTGCATATTGTTTCCTGCATCTTGTTGAGGAACGTCACGTATATATTTAAAGGGAAAACCAAGAGGAAGGCAATCGAATGCTTTCACCATTCTACTCACAGTGACGCGTAAAGCTCCTGAATACAATTGGAACACCAGATCCTGTTCGAACCGAGAGACTTCCCTTGTGAGAACATAATGCGACGCCGCTCCACATTGTTCATGACCCTATGCCCTCGGTATCATCGCAGACGGCGTCGCCGACGTCCGGCTATCAACGGAATACAACGTACTGGTCGCTGGGCAGAGAGGTCACCCACTCACCCTCTTGCAGTCACCGTGGCACTTTGTAGCGTGAGAAAGCGTTCCTTACAGTCGTGTTGAATACGGTTTCCACTGAACCCGCTGTTGGACATGGGTCTCTACTTACCTGTTGCACAACGTAGCAGTCATTCGCTGCATTAGTTGACATGGTCGACCAACGTTTCTTCGAGCAGCAGTGTCAGCGGTTCGGATCGCTCCCCATCAATATGGGACAATGTTGTTAACAATACGAAACTCCTGTGCTTCACAAGTCACACTTCGACCTTCTTCAACTGCCTCGTGTTGTGGGATATGTCTCATTTGGCGCTATGTAAACAGTCTTCACCGAGGCGCATACATGGCGCTGATTTTAATGAAATTTGGTTATGTTCTGTTTTTATATGTTGCGCAATAACGTGGCTGAAGTGTCAAGTTGATTTGTGTAGTAATTTCCTTACAGGGCTTTTAATAAATTAGGCCAATCGTGTGCCCATTGTGTGTAGTTCAAAGATCTAAATTGGAATCTGCAGCCAACGGAAATTCTCTCTACATTGCTGAAGGGCTAGAAAGAGTCTACTCCGCCATTAGCGAACGGAAGGCTGATGTCAAACGTGCCTGTATTTCCCCTGAAGACCTTTGATATGACAGAAACCGCAACCGTAGATGAAACAAATGAAGTATGCAATTTTCATTAAGAAGTGACTAGGAGAACGTTTTGCACAATGCAAGAAGACATTTTTCAGTCTCTAAGCTGGTCGTAGGTTGTGTTCCAAAAATGAACAGCACAGAGACAGAAGTGATGACACATTCTGCAGGACCTGACCATAATTTTGCAGGACAATGCTCAAGCTGTTACAGTGCAAGGTGCTACTGATTTGTTTGACTGTTGGGGCTGCTAAGTGCTGTACCACCTACTGCACTCCCCTGAATTAAGCCCTCGTGAGTTAAACTGGATTTCTAAACTGAACGAAACGCTTCACGGCATTCGCTTCAGAACTGCAACAACTTCGTCGGGCAATAGACCGCGCCGCTCGAACTGTCAACACAACTGGCACTGCTAAGAGTATCCCACGACTTCCACATCGCTGGCAACTGGTTATGCACATTGCCGGTGGCTACTTTGAAGGTCAGGAAAACTTTGAAACATTTACCTATTTTGTACGAGCTGTAAATACATAGTTGCCAACCCTCGTACATCCTCAGGACTCAGCACAATACGGTGACTAATCTAGTTACTTAGAAACGGACTATTGATACACGCTGTTGTTGGCCATCGGGCTTGTCCAGTGGATGACCTTTTAAAATATTTCACGGAATGCCCTCAGATTCGTCCGAAGGCCGTTGCGTCAACAGATGGAGCGAAAGCTGTCTGACCTCTTAAAAAGCTATTTGTGTGGCAAAATCTGCTTCATAAAACGACATTAGGATGATAGTCTTAAGCGACTATAAGACAGTATCTCACATTATTGAAATACGTCATACATGCACAGTTCACTGTGCGGATTTGGGGATCAAATTAAAGAAATTTTCTCGGACGGTCAGTCAAACTGCTTTTTCTGAGGTTAGAGATACTCTTATTTTTCGATGAATTACTTTCTTAGCTCAATAGCCTTTCTGTAATATTTTTCAAGTGAGTGGATTTTAGAAGGTGTGCGAAATATCCATTTGTGGCTTTCATAAACCCTACACTCCAGTCGAAACGATTTCCAGCCACAAATTATATTTAGGTAAAAGAACAAGTGGAAGGAAGTGGGTGGCAAATCTGAATGCTGCAGTGCTTCATACACCAAATCTCTCAGGTTTCCTTTAGCCAAAATACCTTTGTTGGCCTGTACATTAACATGATGAAAGATATCTTTTTTTCTTTTACAATGCAGGCTTTACGTATTTTTTCATCCAAAACCTCGGGAAAAGTTTTGAAGATCTTTAGTCACCAGTTACTGTCTCACTCGTAGAAAACACTATTCTTAATATTTTCGGCAGAGGAAACAACATCTCCTTTTCTGGTACTAGCTACCAGCTGCCACTGTCACGACTGTTTCGTTTGTGACGTGAAATGATGACCCACGTTCAATGAACAGTCATTAATCGACACAAAAGAAATTCGATTACTTTTTAAACACTATAAATACAATTATATTTATCATAAACGAAGTTTTTAAAAGTTCCGTGACCGTGTCGATAATGATCTAAATAATAAAACGTTGCACAGTTAAGTTCAAAAATGGCTCTGAGCACTATGGGACTTAACATCTATGGCCATCAGTCCCCTAGAACTTAGAACTACTTAAACCTAACTAACCTAAGGACGTCACACAACACCCAGTCATCACGAGGCAGAGAAAATCCCTGACCCCGCCGGGAATCGAACCCGGGCGTGAGAAGCGAGAACGCTACCGCACGACCACGAGCTGCGGACGACCAGTTACGTTTTCACATGCATAGCACGACTCGTTTCAGGATTTTATCCCCATTTTCCAAATGCTGTGGCAATTTGCGTTAGTATTACATGCAATGCCTCCATGTTTGTTGCTCTGCTTCACTTGCCCAGCAGTTTGCGTCTATCTTCAAGTATCTATCAGTTCAGTTTCTTCAGAATCTCCGTGACGCTCCTCCACGCGCCAGAGAAACCTGTGGGCATTCGCGCTACCATTCTCTGTATACGCTCAATATTCCCTGTTAGTATTGTCTGATACTCATCCCTCACACTTGAGCAGTATACTAGGATGGATCGCACGAGTGTTTTGCATTTCGCCAGTAATCTACCACTGAACCGAACTCTGTCATCCACTTCGCCTACGACTAGTCATGTAATGGTTACATTTCATATCCATACAAATTCTCAGATATTTGTGTCAGTTGACCCATTCCAGATGTGACTTGTCGATAACGTAGTCAGAGGATACTACGTTCTTTCGTTTTGTAAAGGAACATTAAAGCAAATTTCTAATCTTTTGCACTACTTTGAAAACTTATCAAGATGCGCCTGAATATCTGTGCAGTTTTTTTTCAGATACTATTTCACTGTACACAACCGCACTATCTGTGAAAAGTCTAAAGTTACTATTAATACTGTACACAAGGTCATTAATGTACGACATGAACAGCACGGGCGGCAACACACCTCACTGGGGCATTCCAGAAGTTAGTTCTACATCTGTTGTTGACTCTCCATCCAACATAACACACTGTGTCCTCTCTACCAAGAAATCCTAAATTCAGTCACAAATTTCGTTTGATAACCAATACTATTGTACTTTCGATAATAAGCATAGGAGCGATACTCAGTCAAATGCTTTGCGGAAATCAAGAAATGCTGCGTCCACCTGACTGTCTAGATCCATGGCTTTCAGTGGGTCATGTACGAAAAGTACGATCTGGGTTTCACATGATCGATGTATCCGGATCCATGCTGGTTGCACTAAGGGATCTACTGCAAAGACTGGCTAACGCAGACACAAATTATGGATAGTATATGATAGAGGTCCCATTGGGACCTGGAGCTTTGTTTGCTTTTTAGCGATTTAAGCTGTTTATCAACATCACTGACATCCATATCTACAGACTGTTCCACAATTCCTGTTACAGGCTTCTACACTACGAGATCAAAAGTATCCGGACACCCCCAAAACATTTGTTTTTCATATTAGGTGCATTGTGCTGCCACCTACTGCCAAGTACTCCATATCAGCGAACTCAGTAGTCTTTAGACATCGTGAGAGAGCAGAATGGGGCGCTCCGCTAAACTCATTGACTTCGGACGTGGTCAAGTATCTGGGTGTAACTTGTGCCATACGTCTGTACGCGAGATTTACCCACTCCTAAACATCCCTAGGTCCACTGTTTTCCATGTGATAGTGAAGTGGAAATGTGAAGGGACACGTACAACACAAAACCGTTCAGGCTGACCTCGTCTGTCGATTGACAGAGACAGAGACCGCCGACAGTTGAAGATGGTCGTAAAGTGTAATAGGCAGACTTCTATCCAGACCATCACACAGGAATTCCAGACTGCATCAGGATCCACTGCAAGTACTATGACAGTTAGGCGGTGGTGAGAAAATTTAGATTTTATGCTCGTACGCCACACATCACGCCGATAAATGCCAAACGACGCCTCTCTTAGTGTAAGAAGCGTAAACGTTGGACGATTGAACCGTGGAAAAACGTTATGTGCAGTGACGAATCACGGTACACAATGTGGCGATACGATGGCAGGGTGTGGGTATGGCGAATGGCCGATGAACGTCATCTACCAGCGAGTGTAGTGCCAACAGTAAAATTCGGAGGCGGTAGTGTTATGGTGTGTTGTGTTTTTCATGGAGGGGGCTTGCACCCCTTGTTTTACATGGCACTATCCCAGCAAAGGCCTTCATTGATGTTTTAAGCCCCTTCTTGCTTCCCACTGTTAAAGAAGCAAGTCGAGAATGGCGACTGCATCTTTCAACACGATTTGAGCACCTGTACAAAATGCACGGCCTCTGGAGGAGTGGTTACACGACAATAACATCCCTGTAATGGACTGGCCTGCACAGAGTCCTGACCTGAATCCTTTGGGATGTTTTGGAACGCCGACTACGCGCCAGACCTCACCGACTGGCGTCGATACCTCTCCTCAGTGCAGCACTCCGTGAAGAATGAGCTGCCATTCCCCAAGAAACCTTCCAGCACCTTACTGAACGTGTGCCTGCGAGAGTGGAAGCTGTTATTAAGGCTAAGGGTGGGCCAACACCGTACTGAATTCCAGCATTACCAATGGAGGGCGCCACGAACTTTTAAGTCATTTTTAGCCAGATGTCCGGATACTTTTGATCACATAGTGTAGGTGTTGTAGAGGAGTCTTTAATAGATCAAGTTTTGATAACGAACCAATTTACGTAAATTTACCGTTTGGAAGCCAAACGGTACATTTCCGACCATAGATTTATGTCAAAACCTCATCTAGTAAGACCTATCTACAACTAGTAGAAGCCTGTAATAGGAATTATGGAACAGTCTGTGTACCAATCATCTCTGCAGTAGTGCTATAATTAAATTGGGCTGGCTGTTTACAGTAGTGCTCTCAGACGCGTACAACTTCAGAAGCCAAGCAGCACCATCTTTTTCCGTGAAAGGCAACTACTGGCAAAAGAGGTGGTTCAAGGTTATCGACCGATATGAAGAGAGGTCGCCTGGCGCAACGACATTGACCAGCGGAGTTCTCCTCGCTGTGCGTCTGACTTGCCGCCTTTTGTTCCAGCACTGTCCTTAACCTCAACTATGGCGCACAAGCATCAACTGCAACGCCTTGCGGACGACATTTTTGTTTGTCCTGATTCTCAAACTCGGCGTGGTTCTTAGATGACATTATTAACAGGTATTATTGAGTTGCGAACTACTTCATTTTATCAGTTACGTTTTTCGTTCATTAGTTTATAATCTTGATTTACAGCAGCAACAAGCAGGAACAATTAGACTACAATTTCCAAATTAAAAAAAAAAAAAAAAAAATACGACTGGCACAAATTTCCCTGTGTGAGCTGAAATTTTTGCGAGGGTGAGCTGAAAAGTAAAGCCTCTGAATTTTTTACTGTAAATTCTTAAGGCTTTTTACATAAAACAAATGTTATTAACATTCTACAGCTTTATTCTTTATGTCCATATATTTATTTCTCAACATAGTCGTCCAGGAAATCAAGAAATGCTGCATCTACCTGACTGCAACGAGATACCAGTTTGTTGATACCATCGATGTAGAATTTTTTACTCTCTTGGAGGAGCCATATCCTCACCTTTGATTGCACCGCTTCATCAAACATGAAAATCGGATGCGGCCAAGTTGGGACGCTATGGTACACACCGCCATGTCTCACTCTACAATGCGGAGTCCTCAAACGACAGAGGGCTGCAAATATGTAGACATGAAAAACAAATACGCAGAATGTTAATAACATTTGTTTTCATCAAAAAGCTTTAAGAGTATTCACATTAAAAGATTCAGTAGACTTATTTATCAGCTCGCCCTCATAATAAAATTTTTCCTGTTAAAGAAAGTAAATACTTACGTGAATGGATCTCTGAAAGCACTAACGATAATAAGCCAAAGCACCCAGAATTCAGTATTAGAAACTGCATTTCAGTTAATAAAAATTATTCACAGCAGAGAATGCCTCTTCTGCAACTAAAAAGAGCCAACATTACACAACAGTGATCATACCACAAGTGCTCTACGCATCAGAAACACTTACACTGCATCACTACACATTAAAAATGACAGTCAAAAGTAAATAACGTAAGATTATGACAGAAATATTGCTACCAAAAAACCCAAAATCCCGGGCTAAAATATGCAGCAAATCCCTGAAATTACAGTTATAAATGCGTATGCGAACACCCCAGCTCATGGGGCACGTAAGGAGAATGGGTCCAAACAGGCTAACCGACGAGTTACACTCAGAGAAAGACATTAGGGAAATAGCATCCGGAAATTTACAGGGCCGAGATGCAGGCTTTAAATAAACAGACACGGCGTTTTGAGAAAGAGCCATACTCTGCCCTCCTCCCTCTCGATCGCGTGGTTATTCCGTTTACTTCATCTTCAAGCAATAACCTTTAAATAGAAATATCGCTGATAACATATTCACAATGTAGCTTTATTTAATCCGCGTGTTGCAAAGGAAGTCACATTCTGCAGTCTGTATGCATTGTATGGCTCGATATCGTTTTGCAGAATTTCAGTTAGCTGCAGGATTACAATTTAAGACCACAGTAGCGTTCAGTTGAAATAATAACAGAAAAGGAAACACGTCGTTGATGTTTTCCAACAACTATTTACCCAGAAATGTTCTCCAACAAGTGTTTACCCAGAACATACGCCGTCACCTGGCGACGATGTCGCGACTCAGATGATGTGCGACGTACTGAGATTTCACTGAAATCTGTCACACTAACATCTCTGTTCTGTCACACACGATTCTGTTAGTGGTTTCGGTATTGCTGCTATTTGGTAATAGTATAATAAACTGAAAACCTGTATGTGAATTAATGAGAGTAGTTACAGACTATCAAGGAAGCATCTCCATTTTATTGTTATTTTCATGTCTGGTCAAGCAATGATGGAGAATAGAGTTCATGTGCAGTTAACAGTCCATCCACAAGTAGTACGGTGATTATTGTCGACACACAAATCTACGACATGTACGCTGATATTTCTCTCAGTGTCGCCAATTATTTGAAACCAGCTGTACCTGGCCACGGATTTCTGTGGCTCAGTCTGATTAAAGGGAAAATGAAGAAAAGAGAAAGCACACGTTTCTAGAATGTTTAATTTCACAACGCTAGCTTCTGAGCTGACAGATTAGCAACAGATTTTGGAGTGATTGTCTGAAACTGGGCAATGCTTCAGAATATGTATGGGTATTGGATGGATACACATCATAACTCCCCCCGCCCCCCCCCCCCAATTCTCCTTCCCCATCTCCTCCTCTCCCATCTCTTTGACCACCTCCAAGACATCCACACAAGTGCTAAAAGGAATCCGTTAAGCTTCGGTTACACGATAAATCGATCAACTGTAAACGCTGTAAATTCAGCTAAATCCCCAGGAATTACAATTACGTACAACTTAAATCGGAAAGAACATACAGCAAATGTTGTGGGGAAGGCGAATCAAAGACGGCAATTTATTGGCAGAACGCTTAAAAGATGCAACAGATCTCCTAAATAAACTGTCTACACAACTACCCTTGTCCGTTCTCTTTTGGAGTACTGCTGCGCGGCGCGGGATCCTTTCCAAATAGGATTAACGGCGTACATCGAGAAAGTTCGAAGAAGGGCAGCACGTTTTGTATTATTGAGAAATAGGGGAGAGAGTGTCACGGAAATGATACAGGATTTGGGGTGGACATCATTAAAACAAAGGCATTTCTAGTTGTGGCGGGATCTTCTCATGAAATTTCAATCACCAACTTTCTCCTCCGAATGTGACAATATTTTGCTAACGCCGACCTGCATACGGAGAAACGATCATCATAATAAAATAAGGGAAATCAGAACTCGGACGGAAAGATATACTATGTTCGTTTTTTCCGCGTTTTGATCGAGAGTGGAACAACAAGGATTTGTTGTGAAGGTGCTTCGATGAAGCCTCTGTGATTTGCACGGTATCCATGTAGATGCATATGTGGATATAGATGGAAGTGAGGACGCTTAAAATGAATAGGTAAATCGGTTGGAATCAGTGGTAAAAGGAATATACGAAAGACGTCGCCAGCTGCTGGACTTCTGTAGTTTCAGTGACGGTACTTCGCATAGCTCTAATCAGAGGATAGGTGGGATTACGAAGTTTCTCGCGATTCAGAGTCTGTGGTAGTTTCATAATCATAAGCCATAAAAACAACATTGTCGTTTAAAAGATGTATAGCCCATGTCCATCCGAATATTCATTTAAGTATCGCGAAAAACTTGGAACTAAATGGGCTAAGAACTTTTCGAGAGGTTTTTTTTTTTGACAACGTTTCTCTTTATATGTTGTTGTTGTCCTGAGATTGGTTTGGTGCAGCTCTCCATGCTACTCTATCCTGTGCAAGCTTCTTCATCTCCCAGTACGTACTGCAGCCTACATCCTTCTGAATCTGTTTAGTGTATTCATCTCTTGGTCTCCCTCTACGATTTTTACCCTTCACGCTGCCCTCAAATACTAAATTGGTGATCCCTTGATGCCTCAGAACATGTCCTACCAACCGATCCCTTCTTCTTATCAAGTTGTGCCACAAACTCCTCTTCTCCCCAATCCTATTCTATACTTCCTCATTAGTTACCTGATCTACCCATCTAATCTTCAGCATTCTTCTGTAGCACCATATTTCAAAGGCTTCTGTTCTCTTCTTGTCCAAACTATTTATCGTCCATGTTTCACTTCCATACATGGCTACCCCCCAATCAAATACTTTCAGGAACTACTTCCTGACATTTAAATCTATACTCGATGTTAACAAATTTCTCTTCTTCAGAAACGCTTTCCTTGCCACTGCCAGTCTACATTTTATATCCTCTCTACTTCGACCATCATCAGTTACTTTGCTCCCCAAATAGCAGAACTCCTTTACTACTTTAAGTGCCTCATTTCCTGATCTAATTCCCTCAGCATCGCCCGACTTAATTCGACTACATTCCATTATCCTCGTTTTGCTTTTGTTGACGTTCATTTTATATTCTCCCTTCAAGACACTGTCCATTCCGTTCAACTCGTCTTCCAAGTCCTTTGCTGTCTCGGACAGAATTACAATGTCATCGACGAACCTTAAAGTTTTCATTTCCTCTCCATGGATTTTAATACCTACTCCGAATTTTTCTTTTGTTTCCTTTACTGCTTGCTCAATATACAGATTGAATAACATCGGGGAGAGGCTACAACCCTGTCTCACTCCCTTCCCAACCACTGCTTCCCTTTCGTGCCCCTCGACTCTAATAACTGCCGTCTGGTTTCTGAACAAATTGTAAATAGCCTTTCGCTCCCTGTATTTTACCCCTGCCACCTTCAGAATTTGGAAGAGATTATTCCAGTCAACATTGTCAAAAGCTTTCTCCAAGTCTACAAATGCTAGAAACGTAGGTTTGCCTTTTCTTAATCTAGCTTCTAAGATAAGTCGTAGGGTCAGTATTGCCTCACGTGTTCGGATATTTCTACGGAATCCAAACTGATCTTCCGCGAGGTCGGCTTCTACCAGTTTTTCCATTAGTCTGTAAAGAATTCGCGTTAGTATTTTGCAGCCGTGACTTATTAAACTGATAGTTCGATAATTTTCACATCTGTCAACGCCTGCTTTCTTTGGGATTGGAATTATATTCTTCTTGAAGTCTGAGGGTATTTCGCCTGTCTCTGTCTCTTTATATATTACATATATATTTATACATTATGTATGGCGCTCCAGTACGTAAATAAAAACACGTGCGTATTCGAATGCAACGTTGTGTCAAAATTTCAAGTCAATGGCCGAAAGCTTTTCGAGCTTTGCGGGCACAAACATACTCAGACTGAATTTTATATACAAAGGTAAGTAGTTTTGCTAGTACTGAAGACATCCAGTTAGATTTTCAGTGATTACTTTAACAGTTTTAACCAGGGCGAGCAAAAGTTTTCTCGAGCTCCGTGCTTTCCTCCGCAGCACGTTAGACTCCTGGTGCGAGCGGCGCCGGCTGTTGCTGTTTCGGCGGTCAGCGTCATCTTCAGGGCGAGCGGGCCCAGATAACCCGCGGCCAGCTATCTGGCGCGCCGCATCCAAGGTCGACGGCCGCCGAGTGCCCGCGGTCACGGTTCAAAACCCGCTGCGGGCCTCGTCCCGCCAGCGGCTCGGCTTTGCGCGGGTAAATGGGGTTTTTCTCGCTGGAGCGCGGCTCGCTTCCCACGTAATTCAGTCTTCGTTGCGGGAATGAGGTTCGTAGCACTGACGTCCCCACTGAACATCAGAGCTTTATTCAATCATACTTGAAAGGTGTGTAGCAACAGAAACTCTTTCCCGACTAAATCTCACAATTGATTCGTTTATTTACGCCTCTCATGAAATACGTTTATCTCAGCTAAGACTGTAATCAAATTTTTTGATTATTATCGCTCTTAATTCTTACTGTGTTTCCCATTATCCGAATTTTTAAATTCTGTAAGCCTTCTGTACAGAAAAGCGTCGAAAGACATCATTCTGTTTACTCGTATTGTTCAGAAGTTAAGGCTAACGCACAGAAATTCGTAGCTCTCACGTAGAATAATCAAACTGAAGTTAAAAGGAAAGAGTTAAAAAATCACAATTGGAAAAATATATAAAGTTATCTAATTTCTAAACGTGAAATGATAACCCCGTGGCAGCTTGAGAGTAAGCGATGATAAATGAAATAGTCAACCTCTGCCTCTGTGAATTAATGTTCTCAGCATATTACATTTTTCATAAGGCTAGTTCCATAGTCAAGAGTAGTAAGTCGAATAATAAAATGGTTTAAGCGTTCGGCTGATTTGCGTCACGTTTAGAGTGTGTGTTACCCTTGAATGTCGCGGCTGATTCTTCTTAGTAACGATGGATATGGTGTATCAGAACGTCATGTTAAACGACCTTGATGAAAGTCTGTTCAATGTAACGTCATCCGTGTTGGTATGGCAAACATTTCCTGCCATTTAAAACGCCTCCAAATTTTGAGGATACTTCTTCTCGTGTAAAACAGGTTGTTTTCATAGCATAACGAGCATGTCAATATTATAAGTTTTCTTTGTTTGATCTAGAGGAATTACCATAACAGGTCTCGTAATTCCTTTGCTAAGATTTGAGAGGTGCACAGTACATTAGCTAAAATTAGGTTAATGTCTTGGAATAATGCAATTATGATATGCATATTCTGATTTATTCTAGTATTAATGCGAACAGGGATAAATATTACAAAATGATACCTCAAAAATTGTTAATATTGTGAATTATTGCACGCAAAATGAATAAAACAATTTAAGGTACTGAAATGCTAACTGTTTTATAACAAAGTTTATTTTACGCAATGAAAAAAAATTCAAGGTCGAGAAGCCAATGTATACCAGGCTCCGCAATTTTTGAATACGCTCTTTCCTCGGAGACCAAACGGCAGCTTGTTTCGCTTGCTAGAGCACTAGTCACGCAGAAGGTAACATAGATTTTTTAAGCGTGTGCCATATGTCGAGATAAAAGCCTATTTTTTCCAATCATGATCGAATGTGCGAAATCTTGTCCAAATCTGCGACTTGCAGTAGCCAACATGCATTTGCCAACTTAAAACCCTACCCAAACCATGAATCATTAACAATTCCGCAACACTTTGCAGCCAGTAGTTAAAGTACGAGAGACATCCACTTACCTGCTTGTGAGACTTTCCCAAAATCCAGACAGGTAAGTTTTAAAGGAAATGTTTGCGTCGCTCAGAAAGGATTGCCCCCATTTAAAATCTGACTGACAGCGGAAATACTGCAAAGCGCTTTAATGATCTAACGGATAATGTTGCAAGCTCCATGAGGCTATTCGCATACCACGCTGCTGTGTATGGGAAGTTTGTAACACCAGAATCTACAGCGAAAGGCAGGAAGACGTGCAGAGGATAGACTACTGGTATGGCGGCTGAACATAAATAAATGTAATTTATCGTGCACAAATATGCCAAGAGATCATTTACCGTACGAAATTCTAGCAAAACGTATTCATCTATAGAAGAGACCGCATATGGGGCATTAGTGCGAGCCATTCCTGAGTACTGCTCGAGTGTTTGGGATGCCCGCTAGGTCGGATAAAGGAAGACATCACGGCAACTCACAGGCGTGCTCCTAGATCTGTTACCGGTAGCTTCGATAAGCAGGCGAGTATGACGGAAATGCTTCGAGAACTCAAATGGGAATCCCTGGAGCGAAGACGATGTTCTTTTCGCAAAGCAGTATGAGAAAATTTAGAGAACCGGCATTTGGCGGCTGGCTGCAGTACGTCTCTACTGCCTCCAACGTACATTTCGCGTAAAGACCGCGAACAGAAGATACGAGAAATTAGGCCTCACACGAAATCGTACAGACGGTCGTTTTTCCTCGCTCCGTTCGCGAGTGGAACGGGCAAGGGGATGTCTCATAGAGGTGCAAGATGCGCTCCGCCATGCACCTTGTGACTTGAGGAGTATGTACCAGGTGGTTATAATTAAAGTACAGTTAGTCACAGAGGTCCAATGTAGGCTGTAACTATCGCGTGGTAGAGAAACTTGGTAGATATGCTAATGCGTTAACGCGGAACCGATTTACGCCTCAAATTTTGGCCACCAGGGGCAAATCTGGCGCTGCACGCTGTTTGTATGGTGGTATGACGTCTACGCTGTCATTTGACAAGTCATAGCGTGAGTGAACAGTCTGGCTATCCAGAAGAGAGATTGTGCGCTGTCAGTGAAACTGTTTTATGTGGACAGTAGTAATTTACAGAGCTGTGTTGAGAGGGTATCGCCGACTGGAAGGTCCGAGGAGAGGCCCGATGTCATTAAATGGTTTAAAGAAGTTGAAATTCGGGTGAACTAGGTGTGTGACGTAGAAGAGCAAGGCGTCGATCCCGCTGGAAGCTTTTGACGAGTTTGCTGTTTCTGTAACTGACCGCGCAGCTCATGCCCCGGGTGGTGCTAATGCTGGTGCAGTGTCGCGAGAATTGTCTGCACCATGGTCAACAGTACGGAAAGTTTTGCATGTCTCTCGTTAGCGAGAGTTTCTGTATAACATGTACTTCCTGCTTTGGAGGGCGCAACTGTTTTCATGCAACGTGCGGCAACTTCTCATGTCGCTCGCTCAGTGGTACCAAGAGGGTACCGCAAAGAATACATCCCTGGATGGTCCCAAACCAGCGAAGAACTATACCAGAGCTTCCTTGAATCCGGAGATCAGGAAATAGTGGATGAACTGCTTCACTGCTTGGATGCTGCCAGAAGACAAAAGTGGACGGAGACTGTAGAACGCCTCAATTTCCAAACATCTAGCAGGCAAGCATGGTCACTGCCAAGAATACTAGGTAGCTGCCCACTAGCACAACGACAAAAAGCAGCTGTAAGACCAAATGCCATACCCGCACATCTAGGTAACACGTCTAGGACACCAAAGGATAAAACTCATACAATCCAAGTGAAGCGAGAACTCAAAATCTTAAAACATGAAGCCACAGAAACTGAACACTCTCGCCCTTTCTCTAGCGAAGACATAGAAAAAGCTCTGAAAGATGTCAAACCAACAAAGGCACCAGGTTTCGACAACGTTCACCCTGAATTCGTAATAAACTGTGGCAAGTATACAAAAGTATGGCTGGCTCAATTTTTCACAAACATAATGCAAACTGGCAATATCCCACAAGAACCCAAACGATCTAAGGTAATAACTATTCTAAAGCCTGGGAAGCCAGCCGACCACCCAAAAAGCTACAGACCAATTGCCCTGCTGTCTGTAATTTACAAATTACTAGAGAGGCTTATATGTAACAGAATTAGCCCAGAATTGTTCAGGGCGATCCCAGTTGAACAGGCAGGCTTTCGGCAAGGAAGAAGTTGTACTGACCAGGTGTTGTCACTCACTACTCACATTGAGGCGGGATTCCAGAGAAAATTGAAAACATCAGTCGCCTTTATTGACCTCTCAGCAGCTTACGACAATGTGTGGAGAGAAGACATCATGTACAAAATTATTCGAGTAATTCCTTGTAAATCTATAGCACGCTTAATAGACAGCATGCTCAATGATAGGGTGTTCCAAATAAGTATGGACACTGACTACGGCTCCATCAAAAATCTAAAGAATGGCTTACCGCAAGGATCAGTGTTTGCACCACGGCTGTTTAGCTTCTACATTGCAGACCTGCCGGAAACACAATCAAGAAAGTTCAGGTATGCTGACGATTGGGCCCTCGCTACAAGATGTAGCACAATTGAAGCATCTGAAGATATCCTAACGAAAGACCTGAAGATAATGGGTGAATATTTCTGTAAGTGGAGACTTCAACAAAATGCTTCCAAAACAGAGGTTAGTTGCTTCCATCTCAACAACAAATTCGCTGGAAAGGAACTCAACATTCGATTTGAAAACACTGTTCTCAGGCATAATAAAACTCCGAAGTACTTGGGCATGACGCTGGACAGAACACTATCTTTTAAAGAGCACCTAACTAAGACTGCCGAAAAATTAAAGACAAGAAACAACATTATTCAAAAGCTCTGTGGTACTACCTGGGGAGCAACGGCCTCCACTCTCCGCACCTCTGCTTTAGCAATTGTATTCTAGGCTGCCGAATACTGTGCTACGATTTGGCTAAACAGCCCACATGTAAAAAAGATGGATGTCCAGTTGCATAACACTCTAAGGATGATTTCTGGAGTAATTAAACCCACTCCAACGTAATAGCTCCCAATATTAAGCCACATCCCGCCGCCACACCTGCGACGTACTGACGCCCTTGTACGTGAATACAAAAACAACATGGGAAATCGAAGCCTGCCAATCCACCAAGACATTGAGGCTGCAAACACTAATAGGCTTCGATCTAGGAACCCGCCAACAAGAACAGCAAGGAACTGTGTACAGGCAGGATTCAGTATCACAAACGCATGGTCTGAAAAATGGAACGCATGGCAAAATCATAACATGCCTTGCATCACACATAAGCCACCTGGTTTTGACCTACCACGCAAAACGTGGTCCACTCTAAATAGGATTAGAACTCGTCATGGCAGATGTGCTTACTACCTGTATAAATGAGGTAAAATACCATCCCCTCAGTGTGACTGTGGAGAAAGTCAGACCATCAGCCACATTGTTGAAGAGTGTTCGAGAAGAGCCTATAATGGGAGCCCCGACGACTTCCTGCTCGCATCTCCAGAGTCGATAGATTATACGAGGGCGGTTCAGAAAGTGACCTCCGATTGGTCATAGTGCGGGTTGTGGGGGGAGTAGCGACGCCATCTGTGCGTTCACGCACTCAACAGGTCAGTCGGCATCAAGCCGTGGTCGAGTGAACGTCGTACCTGCGCTAGTTTAGTTTTTGTGGCAGTTTGAAATGTGTGCTGCAATAGAAAACCCCGCCAAATGTGAAGTGCGTGCTGTCATAAGGTTTTTTACAGCCAAAGGATATTCTGAAGCAGCTATTCATCGTGAGCTTTGTGCCGTGTACGGACCAAGAGTTATGAGTGAAGGAGTTGTCCGTGAATGGGTACGTTTATTTAAAAGTGGACGAGAAAACGTTCATGATGAAGAGAGGAGTGGTAGACCATCATTGGTGACTGACGAACTCGTTCAGACAGTTGATGCAAAAGTCCGTGAAATCGACGTTTCTCAATGTCGGAGTTGTCTACTGGTTTTCCACAGATTTCTAAGACTCTCTTGTACGAGATAGTGACAGCAAGATTGGGTTACCGTAAGTTCTGTGCACGATGGGTGCCCAAAATTCTTACCGACCACCACAAAACTCAAAGAATGGCCTCTGCATTAGAATTTCTGTCACGTTATGAGGACGAAGGAGAACCATTGTTAAACAGAATCGTGACCGGTGACGAAACCTGGATTAAGTACGTGAACCCTGAGACAAAAGAACAATCAAAGATGTGGGCACATTCAAATTCGCCTACAAAACCAAGAAAAGCCTCGCAAGATTTTTCTGCCAGAAAACTGATGGCAACGGTGTTTTGGGATGCCAAAGGGGTGTTGTTGGTTGAATTCATGGAACGTGGTATGACCATTAATCAAGACGTGTACTGTGAAACAATAAAAAAGTTACGACGGGCTATACAGAACAAACGCCGTGGTATGCTGACTTCCGGTATCGTTTTTTTGCACGATAACGCCCGTCCTCACTCTGCTCGCAGAACAACGGCCCTTCTTGAGTCCTTCAAGTGGGACGTTATCAACCATCCACCTTACAGCCCAGACCTGGCGCCAAGTGATTATCACCTCTTCATGCATTTGAAGAAATGGCTCGGGTCACAGCGGTTTGATGACGACGAAGAGCTCAAAGATGCGGTCACAGGCTGGCTCCAGGCACAAGCGGGTGATTTTTATGCAGAAGGAATTTCAAAGCTTGTGAAGAGATACGATAAGTGCCTCAATCACTATGGAGACTATGTAGAAAAATAGTGCAAAGATGTAGTTGTGAGATGTATATATTAAAATATTTTTATTTAACTTGGTGTATTTTTTTAAATCAACCGGAGGTTACTTTCTGAACGGCCCTCGTATTAATAGACTTGATGTTTGTTTGTAATCCGTAAACTTTGTTATATTAGTAATGTTGGTTTGCAATTATTATTGTTTGTTATATTAGTAATTTGTCTGTTTGTTTCTTATGTGTCTGTATTGACATACGATAAATAAGAAATAATAAGTGGTTCAAATGGTTCAAATGGCTCTAAGGACTATGGGACTTAACAACCGAGGTCATCAGTCCCCTAGACTTAGAACTACGTAAACGTAACTAATCTAAGGACATCACACACATCCATGCCCGAGGCAGGATTCGAACCTGCGACCGTAGCAGCCGCGTGGTTCCGGACTGAAACGTCTAGAACCGCTCGGCCACCGAGGCCGGCTCGCTCACTGAAGGATTTGCTTAATGTAACCTTCGACCAACGTGTTATTTTCCAGATGTTTCCCAGGCGAATGGTACGCTTCGTTAGTGTGGGACCATTCAAAAAACGGTTCAAACGGCTCTGAGCACTATGGGACTCAACTTCTCAGGTCATCAGTCCCCTAGAACTTAGAACTACTTAAACCTAACTAACCTAAGGACATCACACACATCCATGCCCGAGGCAGGATTCGAACCTGCGACCGTAGTGGTCGCGCGGTTGCAGACTGTAGCGCCTAGGACCGCTCGGCCACACCGGCCGGCCGGGGACTATTCCAAAGTAGGTTTAACAGGAATGAGAGAGAGGGAAGGGGAGGGAGAAAGAGATAGAGAGAGAGAGAGAGAGAGAGAGAGAGAGAGAGAGGAGTCGAACGAAGAGTGGCGCGTTTCGTCGTGGGTTCGTTTGTTGGAAGAGAGGGCGTTACTGCACTGCTCAACAAACTTCTGTGATAGCCGCTACGAAGGGTGCGTTGTGCGTCACGGAGAAGTTTTATACTGAAATTTCAAGAGCCTGCGTTAAAAGAAGAGTCTGACAACATTTTACCAGCCTGACACACCTGTCTTGCCGAATGAGCATGACGAGAAAATCAGATAAATTGATTGCTTAAACCGAGTTCTCCTGCAATTATCCTCCCCACATGCCTTTCGCGAACAGTACAGAAAAGTGGGCGGAAAGATAATGATACCCCAGGTACCTTTGCTACAATACCTTGCGAAGGCTTGCGGTGTGCAGGTGTCTGAAGAACATGAAGTAGAATTGTGGGCGGAGCAGCGAAAAGATAAGAAGAAAAAGTCAGCATCAAAGCAGTCTATAGCCATAGACTAAAAAGAAATGCCAGCCAGCGGGAGAGTATTTCGCTACATACCTGTGCTCGGTGGACGGACGGTGTGGCGGTGTGCAGCGTTTAGCAGAGACCGTAGAGCTGGCAGCAGGGCAGGGCAGGGCAGGGCAGAACGGAGGACAGCTCAGCTAGGCAGCGCGCCGCGCCGCGGCTATCACGGAGAGGAGAGCGGCCACAAAGGGGCGCCAGCCGGGGGCGGTTCGCGGAACGCCATTGGGAGGCGGAATGAGGCTTCTGCGATCGGCCGCTTTGTCCGCGGCGGCCTCACGCGACGCGCGGGATTCCCGGAGGACCAGCCACTCGTGCTGCTCCGTTTTGTGGCCTCTCGGCCGCGTCGCTCGCGCCTACGGAACACTCGCTGCCCTCATCTCAAAGATGCTCTTCAGCTCGTCTGAAGGCACACCGAGCACTGAGCGAATACTGCGCAGTGAAGGGTAGTCAATGCAAGATGCGTGCAGCTCGTCCATTTATTTGGACCACTTTCAGTCTTTTTATTGGTTACTGCATTCCCTCATACGGGGACTGTGCTGGCTCACTTTGAGAGTGGCTGACGGCTAATGTCGTAAGCCTTATTATTCCATTACATGGAAGAATCCTGGAGATACTAGAAGGTATCAGATAGATTATATAATGGTAAGACAGAGATTTAGGAACCAGGTTTTAAATTGTAAGACATTTCCAGGGGCAGATGTGGACTCTGACCACAGTCTATTGGTTATGAATTGTAGATTAAAACTGAAGAAACTGCAAAAAGGTGGGAATTTAAGGAGATGGGACCTGGATAAACTGACTATACCAGAGGTTGTACAGAATTTCAGGGAGAGCAAAAGGGAACAATTGACAGGAATGGGGGAAAGAAATACAGTAGAAGAAGAATGGGAAGCTCTGAGGGATGAAGTAGTGAAGGCAGCAGAGGATCAAGTAGCTAAAGAGACGAGGGCTTGTAGAAATCCTTGGGTAACAGAAGAAATATTGAATTTAATTGATGAAAGGAGAAAATATAAAAACACAGTAAATCAAGCAGGCAAAAGATAATACAAACGTCTCAAAACTGAGATCGACAGGAAGAGCAAAATGGCTAAGCAGGGATGGCTAGAGGACAAATGTGAGGATGTAGAGGCTTATCTCACTGTTCGTAAGATAGATACTGCCTACAGCAAAATAAGAGACCTTTCGAGAAAAGAGAACCACTTGTATGAATATCAAGAGCTCAGATGGAAACCCAGTTCTAAGCAAAGAAGGGAAAGCAGAAAGGTGGAAGGAGTATATAGAGGGTCTATATAAGGTCGATGTACTTGAGGACAATATTCTGGAAATGGAAGAGAATGTAGATGAAGACAAAGTGGGAGATACAATACTGCGTGAAGAATTTGACAGAGCGCTGAAAGACCTGAGTCGAAACAAGGCCCCGGGAGTAGACAACATTCCATTAGAACGACTGACAGCCTTGTGAGACCCAGTCCTGACAAAACTCTACCATCTGGTGAGCAAGATGTATGAGACAGGCGAAATACCCTCAGACTTCAAGAAGAATATAATAATTCCAATTCCAAAGAAAGCAGGTGTTGACAGATGTGAAAATTACCGAAATATCAGTTTAATAAGTCACAGCTGCAAAATACTAACGCGAATTCTTTACAGACGAATGGAAAAACTGGTAGAAGCCGACCTCGGCGAAGATCAGTTTGGATTCCGCAGAAATGTTGGAACACGTGAGGCAATACTGACCCTACGACTTATCTTAGAAAATAGATTAAGGAAAAGCAAACCTACATTTCTAGCATTTGTGGATTTAGAGAAAGCTTTTGACAATGCTGACTGGAATACTCTCTTTCAAATTCTAAAGGTGGCAGGGGTAAAAAACAGAGAGCGAAAGGCTATTTACAATTTGTACAGAAACCAGACGGCAGTTATAAGAGTCGAGGGGCATGAAAGGGAAGAAGCGGTTAGGAAGGGAGTGAGACAGGGTTGTAGCCTGTCCCCGATGTTATTCAATCTGTATATTGAGCAAGCAGTAAAGGAAACTAAAGAAAAGTTCGGAGTAGGTATTAAAGTCCATGGAGAAGAAATAAAATCGTTGAGGTTCGCCGATGACATTGTAATTCTGTCCGAGACAGCAAAGGACTTGGATGAGCAGTTGAACGGAATGGACAGTGTCTTGAAAGGAGGATATAAGATCAACATCAACAAAAGCAAAACGAGGATAATGGAATGTACCCGAATTAAGTCGGGTGATGCAGAGGGAATTAGATTAGGAAATGAGACACTTAAAGTAGTAAAGGAGTTTTGCTATGTGGGGAGCAAAATAACTGATGATGGTAGAAGTAGAGAGGATATAAAATGTAGACTGGCAATGGCAAGGAAAGCGTTTCTGAAGAAGAGAAATTTGTTAACACCGAGTATAGATTTAAGAGTCAGGAAGTCGTTTCTGAAAGATTTTGTATGGAGTGTAGCCATGTATGGAAGTGAAACATGGACGATAAATAGTTTGGACAAGAAGAGAATAGAAGCTTTCGAAATGTTGTGCTATAGAAGAATGCTGAAGATTAGATGGGTAGATCACATAACTAATGAGGAGGTATTGAATAGAATTGGGGAGAAGAGGAGTTTGTGGCACGACTAGACAAGAAGAAGGGACCGGTTAGTAGGACATGTTCTGAGGCATCAAGGGATCACAAATTTAGCATTGGAGGGCAAAGTGGAGGGTAAAAATCGTAGAGGCAGACCAAGAAGTGAATACACTAAGTAGATTCAGAAGGATGTAGGTTGCAGTAACTACTGGGACATGAAGAAGCTTGCACAGGATAGAGTAGCATGGAGACCTGCATCAAACCAGTCTCAGGACTGAAGACAACAACAACAACAACTGCCCATTAAAATTGCTACACCACGAAGATGACTTGCTACAGACGCGAAATTTAACCGACAGGAAGAAGATGCTGTGATATGCAAATGATTAGCTTTTCAGAGCATTCACGGAAGGTTGGCGCCGGTGGCGACACCTACAACGTGCTGATATGAGGAAAGTTTCCAACCGATTTCTCCTAAACAAACAGCAGTTGACTGGCGTTGCCTGGTGAAACGTTATTGTGATGCCTCGTGTTAGGAGGAGACATGCGTACCATCACGTTTCCGACTTTGATAAAGGTCGGATTGTAACCTATCGCTATTGCGGTTTATCGTATCGCGACATTGCTGCTCGCGTTGGTCGAGATCCAATGACTGTTAGCAGAGTATGGAATCGGTGGGTTCAGGAGGGTAATACGGAACACCGTGCTGGACCCCAACGGCCTCGTATCACTAGCAGTCCAGATGACAGGCATCTTATCCGCATGGCTGTAACGGATCGTGCAGCCACGTCTCGATCCCTGAGTCAACAGATGGGGACGTTTGAAAGACAACAACCATCTGCATGAACAGTTCGACGAAGTTTGCAGCAGCATGGACTATCAGCTCGGAGACCATGGCTGCAGTTACACTTGATGCTGCATCACA
Organism: Schistocerca serialis cubense; assembly: GCF_023864345.2. Taxonomy (NCBI): domain Eukaryota; kingdom Metazoa; phylum Arthropoda; class Insecta; order Orthoptera; family Acrididae; genus Schistocerca; species Schistocerca serialis. Next base: position 690,454,339 of record NC_064639.1, read on the forward strand.
GACAGGAGCGCCTGCGGTAGTGTACTCAACGACGAACCTGGGTGCACGAATGGCAAAACGTCATTTTTTCGGATGAATCCAGGTTCTGTTTACAGCATCATGATGGTCGCGTCCGTGTTTGGCGACATCGCGGTGGACGCACATTGGAAGCGTGTATTCGTCATCGCCATAGTGGCGTGTCACCCGGGGAGATGGTATGGACTGCCATGGGTTACACGTCGCGGTCACCTCTTGTTCGCACTGACGGCACTTTGAACAGTGGACGTTACATTTTAGATGTGTTACGACCCGTAGCTCTACCCTTCATTCGACCCCTGCGAAACCCTACATTTCAGCAGGATAATGCACGATCGCATGTTGCAGTTCCTGTACGGGCCTTTCTGGATACAGAAAATGTTCGACTGCTGGCCTGGCCAGCGCATACTCCAGATCTCTCACCAATTGAAAACGTCTGGTCAATGGTGGCCGAGCAACTGGCTCGTCACAATACGCCAGTCACTACTCTTGATGAGCTGTGGTATCGGGTTGAAGCTGCATGAGCAGCTGTAACTGTACACGCCATCCAAGCTCCGTTTGACTCAATGCGCAGCCGTATCAAGGCCATTATTACGGTGGTTGTTCTGGGTACTGAGTTCTCAGGATCTATGCACCGAAATTGCGTGAAAATGTAATCACATGTCAGTTATAGTATAATATATTTGTCAAATGAATACCCGTTGATCAGCTGCATTACTTCTTGGTGTAGCAGTTTTAATGGCCAGTAGCAGATTCATGAGACCCAGAAAATATTAGATATAGTCTGCCAGGTAGATGCTAGTTTCCTCGACTTCCGGAAGGCGTTCGATACAGTTCCGCACTGTCGCCTGATAAACAAAAGTAAGAGCCTACGGAATATCAGACCAGCTGTGTGGCTGGATTGAAGAGTTTTTAGCAAACAGAACACAGCATGTTGTTATCAATGGAGAGACGTCTATAGACGTCAAAGTAACCTCTGGCGTGCCACAGGGGAGTGTTATGGGACCATTGCTTTTCACAGTATATATAAACGACGTAGTAGATAGTGTCGGAAGTTCTATGCGGCCTTTCGCGGATGATGCTGTAGTATACAGAGAAGTTGCAGCATTAGAAAATTGTAGCGAAATGCAGGAAGATCTGCAGCGGATAGGCACTTGGTGCAGGGAGTGGCAACTGACCCTTAACATAGACAAATGTAATGTATTGCGAATACATAGAAGGAAGGATCCTTTATTGTATGATTATATGATAGTGGAACAAACACTGGTAGCAGTTACTTCTGTAAAGTATCTGGGAGTATGCGTGCGGAACGATTTGAAGTGGAATGATCATATAAAATTAATTGTTGGTAGGGCGTGTACCAGGTTGAGATTCAATGGGAGAGTCCCTAGAAAATGTAGTCCATCAACAAAGGAGGTGGCTTACAAAACACTCGTTCGACCTATACTTGAGTATTGCTCATCAGTGTGGGATCCGTACCAGATCGGGTTGACGAAGGAGATAGGGAAGATCCAAAGAAGAGCGGCGCGTTTCGTCACAGGGTTATTTGGTAACCGTGATAGCGTTACGGAGATGTTTAGCAAACTCAAGTGGCAGACTCTGCAAGAGAGGCGCTCTGCATCGCGGTGTAGCTTGCTCGCCAGGTTTCGAGAGGGTGCGTTTCTGGATGAGGTATCGAATATATTGCTTCCCCCTACTTACACCTCCCGAGGAGATCACGAATGTAAAGTTAGAGAGATTCGAGCACGCACGGAGGCTTTCCGGCAGTCGTTCATCCCGCGAACCATACGCGACTGGAACAGAAAATGGAGTTAATTAATGACAGTGGTACGTAAAGTGCCCTCCGCCACACACCGTTGGGTAGCTTGCCAAGTATAAATGTCGATGTAGATGTAGTGTAATTTGTGAATGATTGTATTGTTTCTGTGTAAGATCCCGTGTGCAAAATTTAATAAGGCTTTTGACAATGTAATACGTTTAAAAAAATTCCTATCTAAATTCTGAATGTTACGTACTGTCCATTCACGTTAATGTGGCCACCTGTCAAAAGTCCGAATAACCTCCTTTTGTAGCGTGGGTCGCTGCGAGACGTGCAGCAAGAAAGTCACTGAGGTTCTGGAAGGTACCGACAGGGGTGTGGGGCGATGCCGACTCCATTGCCGTGGCCAGCTGCGCCAGGTTTCTAGGTTATTTTGCCATCCATGGTATACTTTAACTGTGGCGGCACGCAGACGTTTACAGACTTAACTGTTTTGGAAATTCTTCCACTCTTGGCTCGAAAGCCAATGGCCACGCCCTTTTGGACGCCACATAAATCGCTCCGTTTCCGCGTTAGACAACGACTGCTCGGTTTTCCGCGTCCCCCCGACACGTTCTGCGTACCTTCCACTCCTTGTTCTGCCACCTGCCGTCTGTGGGTCGTTACTGCACGCTGACGTCCAGCATACGAGATGGTCACATTAATGTGATTGGACCGTGTATTTGTTGGCTTGTACGCTCTAGCTCCTTAGCAGATAGAAAATGCAGCCAATACGGGTAAAAGAGAATGGACTTGTCTCCTGATAAAATCATTAATTGTCCCACATTAAAATTTTCGCTATAGCAGTTTAGATGCCATCTGCAGTCGATCCTACGATTTTTCCGTCGCTTGTTGCTTCTTTCGCTTCTCGAAATTATTAATTAAATGTAAAATAGCGAAGTTTCACGTTGGTTGCAGCCCATGTTGAACTGTAGCTCCCATGAAACAGTCTGTCTCAGTTAGTTCAAAGATGAGAGGAAGGCAATGACACATATCCTTTAATAGGAGCGTTCCCAGTGAGGTATTGCAGTGTTCTAACCTATCTTGTGCTTGTGGACAGCCTTAATACCAATGTTTGAGGAGGCGATACTATCATGCTCAAAGGAATTGTGCCACAATTGTGTTGTTGATAAACAAAAGGCAAAAATCATGAAATCTAAGGGCTTCCATGTTGTCAACAAATAAAATTTTTTGAGTTAAAACGTAGTGTTTTTAAGTAATGGATGGTTGTTGGTGGATCCTGTTGTTTAAGAATGTAGCTGTGAGTCATAGTGCAATTGCGTATTATGAGTATCCGTGCGCTGAATTCACACACTATATCTTCCAAAGATGATGGTAACCTAAACTGCAGTTTTTAGCCACACAGTAACGTATACAGCATCCCGGATCACATAATCAGATCTGCGGTAGTACTAAACATTTTAACAGACCCCCGAGACTTATTCTTAGGACGAGAATGAAAAGTTTTCAAACAGCGAACCCTACAGTGCGTCGCTACAGAGTTACACCTGCAGCATTAGACGTACAGCGACCACATCTCTGGAGATGCACGAAATGTACAGCACGACAAACAATGCGTGAGTCGCAACACCGCGGACTGGGCCGACGAAGGAGTTGGGTGATACTTGGGCCTGTTAAAACTGCACTGTATTAATGGATACACTGCTGCAGGTTGCCGAGGTCGTTAATGGGGAACTCGGACAAGCACGCCGTACACTTCTCCTGTGCTTTTCTTGAAACATACTAAGATTTCCATAGGCATTTCGCTACAGCACATTTCTCTACGTCGAAGAAACTGACGTCAGTTAGGAGCTAAAGGTTTTACTCATTAACAGAATGTTCATTTTGATACTGATTTTCCTTCTCACGACCATCATCATCCTTCTCTACGATGTCATTTTGATGATAGTAAACTTTCGTTATGTGCTCCAGATTATGTAAGGCTGTACGTTGCTGTACGTACAATTATATTCTGAAAATAGCTGTAAAATGTTTGCCAGTTTCAAAGGGAGGAGGCGGGTTGTTTCTCAATAATGACTGATAATTGGCGATTATAGAAAGCACACCAAGCATGCGATACCAGCTAAAACGGGATATTGTAACGAAACATACATGCGCATCACATTATCCACATGCCACTGAACTTGTGTGTGATGTCTTGATCTATAAAACATACATTTCTCTTGAATTAAATCGGTTCAGTAATGCGAGTAATCTTAATTCAGTGCGCAATCGATAATTGTAACTAGCGCACCATCTCAAGGATCGTGGTAGTGCATCGAATGAGCTGCTACATCTTAAGGTAACTGCGTTATCCGGTCGGCCGCACTTTCAAAACCGCCCGCCGCCAGGTTACGCCGCCGCGTTTCCCACAGCTGCCACCGCAGCCCGAGGGCGCTGCCACGAACGATTACGTAGCTTCCAATGAGATGCAAGCATCCTCTCTCCGGGGCTCCAGCGGCGGGTGTACTTAAGTTCGAACATTCATGCACTGACCCCATTTTGTGTGTTTGCCAGCTGAATAACATTTACAGACTCTCAGAGCGGCCAGGACTCGACATCTTCTGAGTAGACATTGTATTGAAGAGTGACAAATTTATAAATCTTTTCTATCTGTATATGTTTCAACATTCCAAGCTACTGTTAGCAACCGAGGTTGCAACTTCAGCAACAAAGTTTGTACTATTTTTAATATTTTATATTATATGTAGAATAAATTAATATCTGAAATCTCTGTTAATGAACAGTATCTGCTCCTCGCTCCTGTATGCACAAAAGAACCACACAGCGTGCAAAGGAAGACATAACAGTAATTACGTCTTAAGGACAAGTGGAACCATGGGAAGGGATGAAATTCGGATTTGTACGAGTTATTAATAAATGACGGAGAGTAAATGACTACACTGAATGGCAATTTACTTTTCCTTAAAACACCTGATTGCAATGTATCTTTACAAACGATAGAGAATGATGGCATAGTCTTAATTATGTAGTCCTCTAACACAATTAATAACACAAATTCAGGAACATGGGGATGTTATTACGGACATAATTTACTTTATGTGTCTGGTGGACATGGAGATTAGTATGCGAGAAAAGCAACGGAAAAGATTCATTCAGTCTTTCAGAAATCAGCATGCTAGGATTTACAAATAGATAACCTAGGAGTATACGGGTGCTCCACCTAATAATTAAATCCACTGCAATAAAAGCAGGGTGAGCACAGGTATGCTTCCATTAAGATATCACAACGGCGAAAAACTCGTTAAATCCTATAAATGCAAGCTGAGAAGAAACTCGTACTACAGTGTAAGACACGAACTGCTCACTGGATGTAAGATAAGGAACATGGGGCAGGTTCTATTCACTACGATCATGTTCAACGTTATACGGAAGCCCCGTAACTCTGATAAATAAACTCAAAAGACGAGTGCTAAATTAATGAATGTGATTGCTGAAGACGATGCAGTTCTCATTTAATCAGCTCATAATGAGTTTCGACTGATTAACTTGCCCCGTGGCTTGATTAATGACATGAGACCAAGACCAAAGCGCAATTAAACACGTTAAAATCACACAGTTCCGTGAAGGTTTCATTAACAAACAAGTATTTAATTTAGGAATGAACAAATGCAGGAAGTGCTAATCTCGTCGAACGATAACCACACGCAGGCTCTTCTTATGAGCAGAGGCTGCCTCGCAAAACTGCATTCTAACCTTAAAATTTGATACGTACCCCTGAAAATATGATCGCAAAATTAATTATTGGATTGCAACTCTGAATGGAATTTTTTAAAAACCGCTACAGGATGAAAAATCAACTCAGTGCCTAACACCAAACCACATCAGTAAGGTGAAGAAACTTGCCGTATTATACTAACGAAGTTTGGACACAGAGTGGCTGAACGTTCGCAAATTTCGGCGGGTTCGTGCTCGCCAAGTGGTAAAGAGGACCAGAACTATTGTACCCTACCAACTGCATGTCACCGAGGTTGAAAGGGAACGTTACATCGGTGACTCGCCTCCCATTTATCGGTAACACCCAGGTACCAGAATAATGCAATGTTTGTGTAGTTCAGTCGTACGGGTGTTACTTCTCTGGTTCTTCTCGGAACATTCATCCAGTCACCCTGTAACAGGAACAAATGCGGATGAAAAGGTATCATTGCATAATAAACAAACATATTTTCCCGCTGATTCTTCCTCCGGAGGCTCATCAAAACAGTAAAAGAGTGAGACTCAATATGACTCACCCATTAATGGCATGCTTCGAAGTATCATAAATCTTATGAAACGAAATAGACAATACGATTTCAAGTTCCCTATCGGAATGCAGTTTGTGTTTTACCACATATTAAGCTTCAGTACCATTCATGAGTGTAGCAAGAAAAGAATAAATATATATTTCGTTCGATGGGAGGTGGTGTTAATCTCAGTTCACCTTTATAACCATCACGAGGAGGACATGTACATGTCATACGATAGTCGCATATTCAGCTTATTGCGAGATGTGGCATCTTAGAAGAATCTGCAGTTCAAATTATGTTACTCTCTCACCAGTGAAACAGAACTGCGGCTATTTGCGCTTCACTGGTTCTTAATCGCTCATTCGTTGCTGCAATCTAATATGGAGTCAACAATCCACCAGTTTTACGTCAAAAGTGGGCTTTTTAGTTGACAATGCGTGTTATTTAACAAGGATCTGTCATTATAGTTACAGGATACTCAGACTTGTGCTGTCAGGTGTACATGACTATGGCCCACCACGCGAAGTACAGTGACCCCACTGTATTTGTAATATTTCTCATCTCGTATTAATATTTCGTTTGACGTAGTAGTAATCCATATACACATATACAATGATTGATGATGTACAGGGTGTTTCAAATGAATATACAGATTTTAAGGCTCTGTAACATTTATTACAGTCAACTTACACTTATAAATATCAAATGACAAAGCAATTCAAACAGTTTTGTTTGCATACCTGTAAGCAAAGGGAAGAGTATGGAATAACAAAGAATGATTGAAGAACATGTTGAACGAGTAAGAATCTTTTACGCGTAGCCCCAAGAAATCATTTGGGAAGGCCAGTGGTGAATTAGTAGTTCCAGTGACACCTGTGTGGAGACTTAAGGATATGCTTACAGCTACGTCCTTATCGTCGGCAATTGTTGCAAGGTCTAAAGCCTACAGATTAAGGTTTGTGTCTCAACATTGGAAACGAAATATTTTTGTGCGACGATGTAGATTTTGCTGTATCGTGTCGTCTTCAGTAATGAATCGACATTCCACCTAGGCGGGAATGCGAACACGCACAACCTGCGCATCTGGGAGTCAGCAAATCCCCACGAGATGGTACATTTGCAACGAGACTCCCCTAAATTGAAATCTCTAGGGAATGTTTATGGGCCCTTCATTTTTGACGAAGCAACTGTAGCTGGTGTGTCTTACATGTCTTACTTGATACTTTTTCGTCAGTTGGCAGAAGATTAACCACGTAACTGTATTGGCAGCAGGCCAGAGCGCTGTCTCATTGGCATAATTCGGTACACGACTGGTTAAAAGACGTTGTATCCAAGGCTGGATTGGCCCAGGGGGCCGGATGACACGGCTTATTTTGCATGATCTCCACAATCACACACGATACGACGCCATGCGATTTTTAACTTTTCGAGTTCATAACGGACCGTGTGTACGTGGCTGGGCTACCAGCTGATCTATCCGACTTTCGAATCACCATCGCTGCCACTCCAGACACACTGATCGACGTTTGGAAGAACTCGCCTATGGACTCAATGTGTGACGAATGGTGCTCACATTAATCACATGTAAGAAGAAAATGTTTGAGTAGCTCTTTCATTTGATGTATTATTTATAATTGTAAGTTGAATGTAATAAATGCTAAAAAGCCTTAAAAATGCGATTCCTGTGAGGTTACGACAATATGAAACTGGTGAATGAAAGGTCACTCCCGAGGTCGTCCAGGATGACTAAAAAAGTCTCGGGTCGAGCCGTTTTATGGCGTCAAACTCTAAGCGACAGGATTCCGACGGGAACAGCATACCTTCCCGAGAAGCAGTTCTTTGAACTATGCCAACTCGCCGCATATTTGCCGGCGTCGCAACTCTAGATTTACATTCTGAAATAATCGTTATACCTGCAAAAAACGGTGCTTGGAAGCCAGGCGCCGAGGATTCCTGTTTCCACAATGAGAACGGGAGCATAGCTGAAATAGTGCCGGGCAGAACACGAAAGACGTTAGCGTAAAAAAAATAAAAAAAAAGGGCAGGAGGGGGGAGGGGGGAGAAAATCCGCGGATCGCATTCCATCCCGGCGTTGACTGGCGTCTGGAAGAGGGCTCGTTAGCGGCGCCGGCTCCAGATCCTGCTGGAGAAGAGGGGGAGGGAAGACGGGCGGGGGGGGGGGGGAGGGGGGGCCGTAATGAGAGCCCGAGGGCGCTGACACGTTTTATGGATGGAGCCATCCGAGGCGCGCCGCGGCCAGATGCCGAGATTAGGGGCGCTGACGAGCGGCCACACAGCGCAGAAGACCACACGAGGCCGGCACACACACACACACACACACACACACACACACACACACACACATACACACACAGTGTCACACGCGAATTAGTCGCTGGGGTGACAGCTTAAGAGCAATACACTATCCGACCTAGGGTATCCGGTCATCCCATGCAGTGCGGTCGGTATTGATCACTAGATGTCAGGAGAGACGGACCACCCAGTATAAAAGGAAGCAGGGAGGGAGTACTGTGTTGTCAATAAGGAAGTAGTAAAACCCGAATGGGTCGGTCAGAAGATCTCAGTGACTCCGAATGTTGACTCGACATTGGATGCCAACTGAGTAATAAACCCATCAGGGACCTTTCAATCCCCTGTCTATGTCGACTGCGAAGTGGAAACGCGACGGAACTACCTCAACGAAACGAAGACAAGGCCGACCTCGTGTACCGACGAACAGGTACTGTCGAGCTTTTCGGAAGGTGAATGTAAAAAATCGCACGAAGTTTACGAAAAGAAGCGCTCGTGAATTTCAAAGGGCTACCAGCAGTTCAGGTACCACAATGGAGCTAAAAAGAGTGGGGTACAATGTCGAACTGGTTCTTATAACTCACACATTTCTGTAATCACTGCCAGGAGTAGCTTGAGGCGGTGTAAAGGGCGATGCCACTGTACAGTGGATAAATTGAGTCATTTGGAGTGCTGAGTTACGGTATTTCCTTCGACAACCGACGGAGGGGTTTGAATTTGCCTACCATCACGTGTAGTGCCAACAGTGAAGTTCAGAGGAGGTTTGTTTTCGGTGGTTAGGGTGCGGCCCCTTTGAAACACTTAAAAAACACCAAATGTGCACCGATACGAACACATTTTGCAGCACTGTGTACTGCATATGGTAGAGCAACGTTTCTGAAATGCACTATCCTACCCAGGGTCTCTATATGAACCCAATGGAACACCTTAAGGATGAATTATAACGTCGAATGAATGGCTCTGAACACTATGGGGACTTAACATCAGAGGTCATCAGTCCCCTAGAACTTAGAAATATTTAAACCTAATTAACCTAAGGACATCACACACATCCATGCCCGAGGCAGGACTCGAACCTGCTACCGTAGCGGTCGCGCGGTTCCAGACTGTTGCGCCTAGAACCGCTCGGCCACTAGAACGTCGACTTCCCTCCAGAACCCTGCACCAACATCACTATCATTCCTCCAGAGAGGTTCATACACCTCATTCAAACTAACAATCAATACAGGTATATCATCTCCGTAGGAAATTCTGGCGCACTCTGCCAACTACATCACGCACCGCACGGACCTAATCATACGCAAGTATCCTGGTGAGAAGTGTTTCTCCTTCGCTAACAGTTGTCAATTAGACATAGGCCCCGAGTTCGGGTCTCGGTCCGGCACACCATTCTAATCTGCCAGGAAGTTTCATTTGTCATCTACATGCAAGTCCATGTGGCTTTTGATTAACCCTCTCTCAACTGCTTCCCGCTCCCCTCCCAACACAAAAAAGACCATCAGAGGATTCAATTCAGTGATCCGACTCCTGGCATATGTAGCTCTGAGTACGTCACGTACTTGCACAAAAACGTGTGCAGGTCCTCCATCGCGTTGCACTCAACCGTACGTACACAGAAACAGGACATTATCTTTACTGCACTTAAGGCATGTGTGCATTGATTGTCCTTGTTGTTGTTTCCGACATTCCAAAGCCCTCACTGGCTCAAGATTATTTCCAAGACTATAAGGTCATGGTCCAGAGTTATTGTACAAGGTGTACAACTTTGCTTCCACCATTTTTTCCCAACATTTGAGGCTTTACAGAACCAAAATGGTTACACATGTATCATTAAAAGTATTTTCCATCGCTGGCCACTACTTTGTCTGTTGTCGACAGAAGTACAGTTAATCGCTGGACACGGAGGTCATCAGAAGGCGGTTCGGCGGAGCCCCACGATTTGCAGTGGTCGGGGAGACCATCCACAGTTGTCACACCTGACATGTTGCAGCGAGCTGACGTCATACGCCATTAAAGGATTGGTACCGACAGGGCATACACGCCCTTGTTTCGCGTTGGAGGAAGGCTGTAGAACAGGACAGAGATCACGAGGAAAAATGTGTAGGTAAAACACTATTCTTTCGTGTGTGTAATTCTCATTATGTTTAATAAAGAATTGTTGAAGTAAAAAAAGCGGTACAACTCTCGTAGATTTTATCATCACCTTAGTAATGATCAGGACAGGATCCAGTCCAACAAATGGAGTTATCGTCCCTATCCTAGCCAGCCCATCAGCTTGTCGATCACCACTAATTCCCGAGTGTCCATGGACACATAGTAGGTTTACCCTGTTACTTTCCCTTAGCCTCACAGGTGATTCATGGTATTCTGTAACGATATTTGAACTCGTTGCAACGACTGATGCAGATTTCAGAGCTGCATTACTGTCTGAATGAATGTAAGTGCTACGGTCCTTGTAACACCTACGCGAAGTCTCCTCCGCGCGTACTCAGATAGCGAATATCTGCGCTTGGTGTGCCGTAGCGAGATTCCGGTCTCCAGTCGAGGCTGCAAACGTTGCATCCCCGTCCCAGCACTTTTATCTGTTTTTGATCCGTCAATAAAAGAGAGAGGTATCGGGGTTCTTTCTTCCAATGCTCTCTACTTCCTGTGGTTACTTAGAAAGATTTATTGAAGCATGTGGTGGTTGCCACAAAGTATTCTATATCTACATCTACATACATACTCCTCAAGCCACCGTCTGGTGCGTGGCATGGGTGTCTTCCAGTTATTTTCTTTCCTGTTACACTCGCAGATAGAGCGAGGGAAAAACGACAGTTTATATGCCTTCATAATCTCTCTGAAACTTTCTCGCCGATTAAAACTGTGTGCCGGACTCATTTTAGAAACATACCCCAGGCTGTGGCTAAGCCATGTCTCCGAAATATCCTTTCTTCCAGGAGTGCTGGTTCTGCAGGTTCGCAGGAGAGCTTCTGTGAAGTTTGGAAGGTAGGAGGCGAGGTACTGGCGGAATTAAAGCTGTGAGGACGGAGCTTGAGTCGTGCTTGGTAGAGCACTTGCCCGCGAAAGGCAAAGGTTCCGAGTTCGACTCTCGGTCCGGCACACAGTTTTAATCTGCCAGGAAGTTTCATATGAGCGCACACTCCGCTGTAGAGTGAAATTTCATTCTAGAAACCCTTAATCTCTTTAATCTTATCTTCGTGGTCTTTACGAGGAACGGACATTGCCTGCAGTAGTATCGGTCTGCGATCAGCCTCTAATGCCTGTTCCTTAAATTTTCTCAATAGTGCTCCTCGAAAAGCACGTCGCCTTTCCTCCAGTGACTCCCATTTCAGTCCCAGAAGCATATACGCAATAGTTACTTCGTTCTAACCCACTGCTAACAAATCTAGGAACACGAATCTGAACTATGTCTTCCTTTAATCCGACCTGGTGCGGATTCCAAATACTCGAACAGTACTCGTCGATGCTTCGCATCAGTGTTCTATATGCTTTCCTAAAAGTTCTCCCATTATACCGCCTTCAAATGGTTCAAATGGCTCTGAGCACTATGGGACTTAACATCTGAGGTCATCAGTCCCCTAGAACTTACAACTATTTAAACCTAGCTAACCTAAGGACATCACACACATCCATGCCCGAGGCAGGATTCGAACCTGCGACCGTAGCGGTCACGCGGTTCCAGACTGTGTAAGTAGGCTGTTTAGGTTTTTTTATTGGTCACGCCACCTCTGTATGAAAATCACTGGCTGTGCTGTGTGCAGTCTGTGGCTGCTTTGCATTGTTGTAATACTCGCCATTGTAGTGTTGGGCAGCGGCAGCTGGATGTGAACAGCGCGTAGCGTTGCGCAGTTGGAGGTGAGCCCCCAGCAGTGGTGGATGTGGGGAGAGAGATGGCGGAGTTTTGAAATTTGTCATGAACTGCTATATTTATATATGATGATATCAAGGTAAATACATTGTTTGTTCTCTATTAATATCTTTCATTTGCTAACTATCCCTATCAGTAGTTAGTGCCTTCCATAGTTTGAATCTTTTATTTAGCTGGCAGTAGTGGCGCTCGCTGTATTGCAGTAGCTTGAGCAGCGAAGATTTTTGTGAGGTAAGTGATTTGTGAAAGGTATAGTTTAATGTTAGTCAGGGCCATTCTTTTGTAGGGAATTTTGAAAGTCAGATTGCGTTGCGCTAACAAAATATTGTGTGTCAGTTTAAGCACAGTCATGTAGAATTGTTCAAAGGGGACGTATCATATGTCGACCCTTAGCCGAGGATACCTCACTGGAATATTCTGATTTTTTTCTTGTAGTTTGTGTAATTAGTGTAGATATTGTTTATTGCTAGCGCGTAATTGTAGAGAAAATCTCCTTTGTAGTTGCAGTCTTTCATTGTTGTACAGTAAAACAGTTTTGGCATGCATGTAGATTTGCACCAAGTATTTCGCAGCTGCAATTAACTAGATATTATTTTCAGTGCTATGTTAATGTGTTCTCTTATTTTTGATCTTCAAATTGTGTTTTTCTGTGTTGTCGTGTGAAATACTGTGACAATAATGGCGTGTGAAAAACGTAATACTAGGCTCCAAAGTAAACTGAGAAATGACAGTGAAAATGAAAGCAGTGTGTTAGCGCCACCGAGTAATGAATTAACTGATGTTCAAAGTAGTAATTTGGTAATTGTGCATAGGGAAATGGAGCGGGCTGCAAACAAAGGTGTAGACAGTGAAACAGGTAGTGAACAGGGAAGCATTATCGATCGATCGGTCGGCAACAGCTCGCCTCAGAAATCCGAAATGACAGGACACAATTTCGCAAATACTGTAGATTCAGGTTTTGGGTCATCACCGTTTTCTCAAATAAGTCAAGACACATTTTCTGCTTGTCAAAATGTGAATGTTGCCGGTGCAAATGCACTGCCGAAAAGCGTAGAGAAACAGATTCCAGACACTAATACATTATTATTGCAATTAATGCAACAAATGGAACAAAATCAGAGGCAAATGGGACAAAATCTTAAAAAGGTAGACACAGTGGAACAAAATCTTAAAAAGTTAGACACAATGGAACAACACCAGAGACAAACACAGCAACAGTTAGACACAATGGAACAACACCAGAGACAAACACAGCAACAGTTAGACACAATGGAACAAAATCTTCTAAAGTTAGACACCACACTTGAACAAACACGTGAAGATTTAACTACTGAGTTACATAACATTGAATAGAAATGTCAAAAAGTCTGTAATGACGTAAAAACACAAATTTGTGAGCATTTTCAACCTATTTTTTCGCGGCATGAAAATGCATTACAGAATCACGAAGCAGCCATAAAAGAACTGCAAACCATTGTTCATGAAAATCATGAGACCTTGTGGGCTAAAATTGACTCAGTTGCATCTACCGATTCGGTTAAGCAACTTGCAAAAACTCAGGAAAACTTAAAGGACACAGTAGATTCGATTTCAACACAAATGGACACTCTCAAACTTGGTTCAGAAAAACACACTGAGGAAATGTGTTCACTATCGGAGAAAGTAGCCGAACTTTCGGATCAGGTCACTAACTTATCTACAAAGGTAGATGATGATCTGAATGACACAAGACCTGTAGCCTTCACTGACACAGAAGAGTATGAACAAATTAGAAAATTCAAACAGAATCAAAATCAAATCAATACACAGTACAAAAGAGAAATCCGGGAAGTACAAGATCAGCTGACACAGGTAATACAAGAATTACGTATTTCAGAGGATACTCGCGCCCCAATACGGGAAGAGGGACACAGAAATACGGAACAGCCACAAAATAATAACACAGGGCATTTCGGAAGTTATGAAAGAAATTGGCAATGTGCATCGAATTTTGAGATGGAACGGCCGACACGACCTACCAATGACCGATATGCGATTCGCTGACATGATGATTTTGACTATAAGCTGTTCATTACTACACGTAAATTCAAAACATTTAAGAATTCTGGCAACGACATTCATCCACAAGCATGGCTCCATCAATTCTCGCATTGTTTTCCTCCCAACTGGTCGTTAGAACACAGATTAGAATTTATGTGTGGCTACTTGGAGAATGAACCAGCTGTAAGAATGCGATCGGTAATTCACGATTGCCACAGTGAAGGAGAGTTTTACCATGCCTTCCTATCAGCATATTGGTCTCAAGCCACACAAGACCGAGTAAAACATAGCGTCATAATGATGAAACGTTTCGAACAATCTGAATTTTCCAGTCTTATGAAATATTTTGAAGACATGTTGCATAAGAATCAGTATCTTTCAAACCCATACAGCCCCTCAGAACTCATCCGCATTTGCTTAATCAAACTGCCTGAACATTTACGACATATTATTTTGGCAGGACGTTGCAAAGACGACATTGAAGCATTTCAGGGACTCTTACAAGAATTAGAAATTGACACTGACAATCGCGGAACGCGAAACCAGGAACACAACAATTACAGGTCACATCCGTCGCAATTCCGCGATGAAAGAAGTAATAACTTGACACGACAAGGCTATTCTCACAACACAAATCGTGACCAAAACAGACACCACCCGTATGACAACCGTTGGCAGAGTAGTAATAACTACAGGGAAAGATCACCTCTCCGTGGTAATGACTATCACAGAGACAATAAGAGAAACAGACAATATGGGAACCAAAATAAATACTATCAAGGGAGACAGAATAACTTTAGATGCAACGGACCAGCGCGCAGTTACGATTCAGGGAGAAATTCTCCACCATGTGACCGACAAGAAAGAAACTATGGAATCTACCGACATGACGACAGACGATATGATCGTAATGACAGACCTGAATTGCATCAGAACTGGCGGGATTCAAACAGAGCAGGGCCCTCTCGTCACGGTGAATTTGTAGAAGTTAGGTCTCCAAATCCCAATAACGACGCGCGCCAACAAAGAGACAATAGGCAATGACTCACACCGCTGGCAGCAACAAAACGTACTTATGAAACTGATGACGCAGCTGTCGTAGCTAGTAATTACGTAAAAATGGAAGACATTAGGGACATCTTACTCCAGGAACACGACGTAAAACTTAACAACATTGCATATCCTGTGATTCACATTACTGTAAATGACGTAAAATTTACGGCAGTACTTAACTCTGGCAGTCCCATCTCAGTAACTAGTGAAACAGCCTTTAGCAAATGCAACAAATCGAACGATTGCCCCACACTTCCGTTACGTAAGATTAAATTACAAGGTGCAATCTTTGGAAAAAGTGTAGATGTACGCCAACAAACCAACTTAGAATTCTTTTGTCAAAGCCACAGCTTCTCTACGAACATTATTGTCGACGGAAATTATATTGGGAGTAGACTTTTTGAATGAATTCAAAGCAATCTTAAACTTTCACGATGCTGAAATAAGTTTAGAGAAGGAAGGTAAGTCAATAGCTTTGAAATTTGAAGATTGGCTCTCAAACCATGACGAAGAAATCAATCGGCTTTACCTTCTGTTGGGCAACAGTTCGGAATTTTCTACGGAACTAGACACTAACAATCACTCTGCAAGAACTGACAGGGATGATATCGACAGCATATTTGAAATTAATGAGTTAATTCAGAATAAAATTCAAACAATTGAGAATTGTAATGACACTGATAGGCAGGGCCTTTTTGAGATTTTACAAGAACATTCCACAGTTTTTACTCATAAAACAGGAACAATCAAGGGATTTCAATACCAATTTCGTGTTCGTGAGCATACTAAATTTAGTGTTAAGCCATATGTAATTCCAGCACATTATAGGGACCGTGTTAGAACAGAAATACAATCTATGCTTGACGAGGGCATTATTGAGCCTGCAGTAAGCTCATACAACAATCCATTACATGTTGTTGAGAAGAAAAATGGATCGATCAGGCTTGTCTTAGATTCGAGACAAATCAATACGATCATCATTCCTGAAACAGACAGGCCGCAAACGTTGGAAGAACTTCTTCAAAATTTTAATGGTGTAAAAGTGTTGTCTTCCATTGATCTCAGATCCAGCTTTTATCAGATCGAACTTCATCCAGTATGTAGAAAATACACAGCTTTCCTTTGTTTCGGCGTTTGTTATCAGTTTCGGAAACTTCCCTTTGGTTTGAACATTTCTTCAGCAGCATTCATTCGCGGGCTAAATTCCATATTACCTGAGTTCTTAAAACGTCACATCACCTTATATGTGGACGATATTCTAATAGCAGAAGCTTCATGGGAACTACATAATCGCATCCTCAACAGTTTGTTACGTATTTTTGCAGAATCTGGAATTACAGTTAACTTGGAAAAGTCTGAATTCGGTAGGACAAAGGTGAAGTTTTTGGGACATATTATTTCTTCTGAAGGCATTCAGCCGGATCCTGAAAAGTTAGAAGCAATCAGAGCCAATCCAGTTCCATCCACAAAAAGACAAGTCCGCAGTTTTCTAGGTCTCGTAAATTTTTACCGTCGTTTTCTGAATATGCAAATTCTTGTTACACCAAAACTTTGTTCTCTCACTGGAAAAAATACTATTTGGAACTGGGACGAACAAGCACAATTGGAATTCAATTCTTTGAAAGAAGTGTTACTTCACGCGCCAATCTTAGCTCATCCAGATCTGTCACAAGATTTCTGCCTTAGCACAGATTCTTCTAAAGTCGGTCTTGGTGCCCATTTATTTCAAGAAGCCATAGAAAATGACACTACCATTCAGAAAACCATTGCTTTTGCTAGCCGAGTGCTAACAAAATCTGAAAAAAATTATTCCGTTACTGAATTAGAAGCTTTAGCTATCGTTTCGGCATTTAACAAATTCCGTTTCTTTCTTTCTGGTAAGCACGTAAAAGTATACAGTGATCATCGTGCATTACAATTTCTTATGTCTTCAAAATTAAATCATGACAGGTTAAAACGTTGGGCATTGTTTCTGCAAGAATTCCGCTTCACAATAGTCTACATTCCCGGCAAGGAGAACATTGTTGCGGACGCACTGTCACGCGCACCGGCTGGGCTTGAGAAAAGTACCACAGAAGGCAACCTCGAGAAAAATTTCAGTATTCTTTACATTCAGAAAGTCGCCTTTGAAAACTTCATCACCACATCTTTAAAGGACATTGCTCATGAACAAGATAAAGATCCGATTTGGAAAGACATCAAGAGCAAATGGCATGAAAAGACACACACACAGATTCGGCATTATTATCTGGTTAGAAACAACATACTGTTCAAACGCAGCACTGTTGATGACAAGCTATGGGTACTTTGCATTCCTGACGATTTTGTTAATAAGCTCATTTGGTACATTCATTTCAGCTACGCACATTTTGGTCCACGAAAATGTTATCATATTCTTCGAACGACTTGTTATTTTAACAATATGGAAAAAAGAATTCGAAGAGTCTTGTCTATTTGTAAACTTTGTCAAAAGGCGAAACCATCTACTGTCTCACATCGTGCTCCGTTGTTTCCTATTATTCCTTCTAAATTAAAAGAATTTGCTGCTGTTGATCTCTTGGGACCGCTTGTCAGAACATCCAATGGATTTTCGTACGTTCTAGTCGCTGTTGAACTTACTTCAAAATTTGTTTCTTTCACTCCGTTACGTAAAGCCACTGGACGATCTGTATCCAACGCCTTTGTTAAAAATTTCTTACGTGAAGTTGGCCACGTTGCTAAAGTCATTTCAGATAACGGACCGCAATTTAGATCTGCTGTTTGGTCACGCACGCTTCGGAATCATAAAATCAAACCTGTTTTTATTTCATTGTACTCACCACATTGCAACCCGTCTGAACGGATTATGAAAGAAATCAATAAGCTTTGCAGACTTTATTGTCACAGAAAGCATCAGCATTGGGACAGATATCTACAATTATTTCAAAATGTGCTGAATGAAATGCCTCATGATTCCACTGCTTTACCACCTACTCTTGTACTGAAGAATGAAGAACCACCGAACAGAATGAGAGAGCTTGTACCTTTCCCGAATACACGTAAACTTCGACACCAAGACATAATTGATTTGGCTCTTAAAAATATAAAATCTGCAGCAGACAAAAGGAGAGAACTACACGGTAAAGCAAATGCAAAGAAATTATATATTGGTCAGAAAGTTCTCATTAAAGCTCATTCATTGTCACATAAGAAGAAACACTTGAGTCACAAATTCTTTCTAGTTTACAATGGACCTTACAGAATCCGACGTATACCACATGATAATTGCGTTGAAGTTGAAACTCTGCGTACTAGGAAGAGTAAAGGTTTACACCACATTTCACATGTAAAACCGTTTATTGAAAGATAATCTGCTTTTTAACTTTGTCATTGCCATAAAACTTTTCACTTTACATTACTAGTATGCTTGTCAGACTTAGAATCTGTTAACATGCAACAATGTTTGAAGTTAAATATCCAGTCAAGAACCAAGAGAACTTATTGAAACAGAAATGACGAATGCATTGTTATAGTGAACAGACGTCACAGTGTTATTGTGTGTGTACATTCTTGCTTGTTAGTTGCACGATTATGGAACGACTATAAGGCTTACATACTTAGAACATTTACCGGTACTGCTAATGAGATTTTAATGCAACATTTTGGTTTACTTGAAAATATATTCTGGATTTAAAGTACTTTCAGTGAGATACCAGATGGCACAGTGGTTAGTTTATGTGACAGCTACACGATTTTATCACGACGCTACTAATGAGTGACAATTTACAATGTTGCTTTTGCAGTGTTTCTGTTTTATATCTGCACAGTTTTCTGTTTTATTCTGGAAAGTAAAACAGGTTTTAGTAGTAACTTTTGTGGTATAGCTACAATGAGACTGCCTTTTCCGTAGCACAACAATACGTTACAGCACAGTACTTTCCTCATCATGGCAATAAGCGTAATAACTAAGACATTTATACGCAAAGCATTTCACTTTTGTGTATTATGAGGTAAGTACATTGACTTCTGCAGAACTTAGCTTTCGGAGGACGATAACTACGACACTTTCACACAGATTATGTTGCAACAAGACGCACATTTAGCGCTACAGTACACGTATTTGAGTGATTAATTTTGTACTTAAAACATTTATTTTTAAAGAGTTTTGAATTACAAAGGAAGTTTTCCGTGATACATTTCATTCCATTGCTGTAATCTGTAACACCTGAGGGTATAATTACATTAATCCTCAGGGGGGTACACGCTTACTTTGTGTACCATGTGTGTGGCAACCACAAGGAACCCTAGCTAATATGGTATTTGCTTATACAACTTTACACATTGGTACCATATTTCTCTAACACACAAATTACACAGCTATCTGATCATTTAACTGAGAGATAAACATTTTTTTACTACACCAGTGACACATGTTTACGCAATACACAGTTGGGTAACTTCACACTCATGAAATTGTATTTTGTCTGTACTTTGTAAACTGTTCATATTTTTTCAGAATCATTGTGATACTATGAGATCTTTGAATGATGTATTTGGTAAGGGAGCATGATTTTAAAGTACGTTTGAGGTAGATGACACTATTGAAATGAGCAGAGAATTTTTTTTAGGTTTTGAAATTATTGCAGAAAGCTATGACGTTTTTGAGATTTGACTGAGGTGTTATGATGTTATTATTACGACGACGATGTGTACTATGCTGTTGAGATATGTTTATGATCAATAAGATGATGCTACCGTATATGAGGAATAAGAAGTATGTTGGAAACCAAGAATCGTACTTTAAGAGTTATGAAATGTGCGTAAATGCGTGACTGTATCACAATGCTGACGAATATTTTATTTGGACACTTATATTTATAGGATTTTCTTTCTACAGATTTGCAACGCTAATTCTTGACCTGTGAAATATTTTTATGTGAGACTGTCACTGTGGCGGAAACTGCTGTCGTAAATATTTCCGTAAGAAAGTTAAGTGACCACCTGCACGTGCGTCGTCGGCACACCGCTGTGTCAGACACCTGGAGAACAAGCCATTAGGGTGTGCCTTTCCGGAAGCACAGGTAAAAAAAAAAAGGGGGAGGCCATTATCCTCGCTATTGACATTTCCTTGTTGAAAGCATACTGTGGAGCTCGTAATTTATGATATTTACTGAAATGCCTAATGAAATGACGAGAAATATTTTTACATCTGCACACCTGATTACGACAAGCGTCTTTCTACGAGAGTTGAGAGAATTTCTACTAACTTATGAAATGTCACATGACTATTGAATGATATTTGTATGCTTTGGTTTGCGTAATTGCTTATTTCATTTGATACCTGTTTTACAGCTGTGTTACAGCATTAGTTTTATAAAATAAACTTAGATGCATTTGCTAATGTGAACACTTTCTGTCAACAGATCTATTAAATGATAATTTTGTAATCCACATTCTTTAAAAAAAGGAGCACTTGGAAAGGAAAGAACAATAAGAAGGGACTAGTAACAGTAACTGGACACATAATTTTCTTTTCAAGTACATGGTAATATTTTTTTTACAATAAGTTGTTGTGGTGCACCACTTTAATTACATAGACATTAAGATGTGAATATACATTTCCCTTATCTGCATTGTTGTTTTTACTGTAATATTTTTTCTGCTTGAGCTATGTCATGTTTAGATATAAGCTGCTGTTTGCCAGGCATAGTGCTACTGAACTTTAAGTTGTGTTACTCTGCTAAGCCAGATTTATTTTTTTGTTTGCTGTGCATTGCCTCATATTAGTTGTAATGTTGAATTGCTTGGTAATTTAGATTTACTGTAGCTTGCTTTGCGATTTTCCATTTTTTTTCATTGTTGTTTATATTAATTGTTTTATGTGCTGCTGCATTGCCTCGTCCCTTAGTTTAGCATCTGAGCTCAGTAGATTTAAGTTAGCTTAAGAGGGGGTAGCCTCTAAGAGAATGAGTTGCAATGAATTGGAAGAAATGCATTGAGAAGTTATACGAAAAAAAGTACAGAAAACAGGTTTAGGTAGGATTTTCTTGGAAATAAATGTTGAGGTAAGAAATGTGTGAACATATAAATACAGAAAGCATGCTTAGATAGAATTTTTTTGGTGGAAACAAAGGATGAAATAAGAGGAAAGATATATGAAGTTTTGGGTTGGACTGCAGTACCACATGTTACACTGAAAACGAACCCTGTCCTTTCCTATTGGTGTTATCCCACTATGTGTTTGTGTACCCTTGTGTATTTGTTTTCTTCCTGTCTCTGTGTAGTTTCATAGAATTTTTTCTTCTTTTAATATTAAGCTACATTCACTATGATGAGGAATACTGTTATCCTCGAATATAATTGGCATTAATAATTTGTTATTTACTTTGTAAAGATGTTTAGACATTATTTACTCTGTTTTGTGTTAATGCTCATGTGTGAAGTTGATGTCTCGAAAGTTATTCTGATCTTTTATGTATGTACTCATGTCATAATTCCTGTAACACTGACATATATGTCTATTTCTATTCTTTTGTAACGCCTGTACTACAAATGTTATCTGTATTGTTATGTTCTTTAATGGTGTATTTTGTACCTTTGTAATTGTATTCTTATGTTATAAAATTGTAATTGACACCAGTTCATCATATTATTAACTTGTAAGTTACATTTCACTGCACACGTTTCTGTTGGTCATAGTATATGGACAATATGTGAGAAGTAGGGACTGTTAGTGTTTGCACGTGTGTTAATAATTCAGCAAGGGACTGGATAACAGCATTGTTGGTTCTAAGGACAGTTCCGAAAACTTTGTGAGTGCACAAGTGGTGGTTTATGGACTTGCTATATTATCCGCAAGACTCTTCAATGGTGATTGTGCACCTGCACAGTCACAACAGATGGCTGCTGGCTATCTCTACAACGACTACAGTGGGTCTACATCTTTGATGATCCATCAATACCATTATTTCTACAAGGACTGCAGTGGGTCTGCACCTCTGGTGGCCCACCAATACCGTAATCTCTACCAGGACTACAGTGGGTCTGCTCTGTGATGACCTACCTACCAATACTCTTCAAAATTTCGACTGACTCTGCTGTGGGTTTGCTCTGTTGTGGCCCATTACCTGTATGCATGTCAAGAGTCAGCACTGTCTTTCCGTTGGAAGGACAACACTACTTCTTCAAGACTGCATGGAAATCCACTACTTCTGTGTGCATTTTCTTTTACTGCTCAGACTTTGAGAAAAACTGCATTTTTACTGTGATGAACAATCTGGACTGTCTTTATGGACTGTGAGAAATTTTTAGCTTTTGACCAACATTGTATCAATAAGTGTGTGCATTTGATTTCTTTGTTATTGTAATTATGAAAATTTTTTTTCAAACCTGTATTGGCCACTGCCCAATCCAATTTGCAAAATTTTTTGTGGGGAGCATGGGGGCTATGTAAGTAGGCTGTTTAGGTTTTTTTATTGGTCACGCCACCTCTGTATGAAAATCACTGGCTGTGCTGTGTGCAGTCTGTGGCTGCTTTGCATTGTTGTAATACTCGCCATTGTAGTGTTGGGCAGCGGCAGCTGGATGTGAACAGCGCATAGCGTTGCGCAGTTGGAGGTGAGCCGCCAGCAGTGGTGGATGTGGGGAGAGAGATGGCGGAGTTTTGAAATTTGTCATGAACAGCGGCCGGCAGACCGTCTTCCTCGCTACAATACTTACACGTTCATTCCATTTCATAGTGCTTTTCAACGTTACGCCTAGATGTTTAATCAAGTGACTGCGTCTGTGCTGTATTCGAACATTATGGATGGTTTTTCCCACTCTTGTGCTTTAACTTACATTTTTCTACATTTAGATATAGCTGCCATACGTCACACCAATTAGAAATTTTGTCTGCGTCTGTTGTACTTTCTTACTGTCACTCAACGACGACACAGTCCCATACACCACAGTATTATCAGGAAACAGCGACAGACTGCTTTCTGCCTTATCCACCAGAGCATTTATGTATACAGAAAGTAACAGCTGTCCTAGCTCACTTGACTGGGGCACTTCTGACGACACCCTCGCCTCTGATGAACACTCGCTGTCACGGACAACATACTGGATTCTGCTGCTTAAGTAGTCGTGGCGCCACTCACATTTCTACAAACCTAAACCGTATGCTTGAACCTTGGTTAACAGGCGGCAGAGCGGCACCGTGTCAAATGTTTTTAGGAAATCTGGGAAGATGGATTCCGCCTGTTGCCCTTCATCCATAGTTCGCAGTACGTCACGTGAGAAAAAGACAGACCGAGATTCGCACGAGCATAGTTTTTTCTAAACCAGTGCTGATCTGTGAACAAAAGCTTTTCCTTCTCAGGGAAATTTATTACATTTGAACTAAGAATATCTTCAAGGATCTGTAGCAACCGATGTAAGGATATTGGTCTATAACTCTCCTTCCCTCTCTACGCAGGACGCATCCGTCCTCTTACTTGCACACGACTGTAACTCCAGACGCGGCACCAACACTGCTAGAGACACTGACTATGAAGGTGAGTAGAGAAAGAATGTATAGAAAGATCCTGTTGCAAACAACGTTTGCTAAATAGTGAACAAAAGCAATTATATTCTAGTGGAAATCGTGCAACTGTTATTAAACAATTGTACGCTACCGCTTCTATTTTGCTCTTTTCTGCTGATGGTTAAGCATGCGAGCCGAACGTATAAGTGGAAAATTTTGCACAACGGATTTTATAACGCTAATTTGTCGTCCTGACACTTATACGCTCTCCAGAAGGGTAAGCTTATCCTTTGCTCTATATGTGACGTTAACTAGTCGTATGCAAATCTGATTAGTTTCTAACCATATCCTCAGTATACGCTAGAATGTTCAGATGTGCTGACCTACAAACACTGCCTCCACCAGGTGGTTGCAAACATGAAATACACAAATAAGGACATAATAAAATGATAAAGGAAAGTACTAGCTATGAAATGATACACTCAGTAGTGTTAAATTCTTTGCTCTTCTGCAATTCACTGTATTCAAGATAACACAGTACGAGCAACATTATAGTTCTGCCTATTCACATTTGGTAATCGCTCTGTCTGGCACTGTCCTGTGATATATTCAAGGTCGTTAATTTGAATGCGGAATACTGACATCAGCTATGGCAATTGCAATTATATTTAGAACTACACTCGCGACTAGCAACGTGAAGCCTCAGCATAGAACGAAAAAGACACGTGATCAGCAATTTACTTTACTTCCCAAACCGCCGTTGCGAATGCACGACCACTACAGTGATCTAACGCTTATCGCTGCAAAGGTTCTCGACTCAGCGAGATAACATAAATTCTACCTCGCCAAAAGCTTTCGTAGGCACCTCCACGGCTGCCGTGGAACACCAAGGCTCTCGCTACAAGTACTCTGTCCCAGTAACGAGCTCGCACACCTCGCCAGGACCAACCTCTCTCCTCTACGGCCCAGGAACAAGTGTTTCTGAGTCGCTACACTTTTTCGTAGCTCCTGTTCTTTCCTCTTCCCCCTTTCAACGTGTGTGGCCAATCATGTTATTGGAAGGCGTTCGTTTCCGAGCGCCAACCAATCTCATTTTTGCAACCGACCGAAGCTTCTAGAAGCTTCCAGACTGTTCCAGAAGCTTCCGCTCCGGCCGTTGCGTAAACCACCTACACGCCGCCACGCGTTTTGTGAGCGAGCCCCCGTGTCTTCTCCTTGTCCTCGGCCACGTGGCTCCCGCTAAGCCGGAGCTTACGGGCGCTGTTGTCTTCAGCTCTCAGGCCTGCCTGCGACGCTTGTGTATTTCCCGTTCTCCTGCCAGCCTCCCGTCTCCGTCCGCTTCACTATCGCCCAACGTGCAGATATTCTGCTACAAATTAAGATCCCTAGCCGATGTCAGTATCGTTAATGGTTTCCTGTCTCGAGGTTTATACTATTAAAGGGTCTTCTTTCCGGAGTGGTAGTTGTAATGTGGCTGAAAATGATGCCACCTTACACAATGTTACGTCGTATTACCTACGGCACTTCAGTGGCAAAGGCAGTAGGGTCTAGCTTGGCAAGACGTCGGGGCGACGGGACGTGGGAACTGAGCAGGAGCACTTTAGGGCGGAATGCAGGCCGGTGTCCAGAGAGCGACGTGCCGGCAGCGGCAGGGCCGGCCCAGTCACGCGGCGCCCCGGCCGCAAAAACTCGCGGACCACCCATCGCCGTCCGGCGAGGCCGCCCAAAAACTGCCCGCGCTAACGGCTCCTCGCGCTCACCTCTGCACGCGTTCTCCGCCAGACATCTCTCAAGGTCCTACCACCGTCTTGTGGACGACTCGGCGCGACGGCCGCGAAACAAAAACGGACAGTTCCTGCATTGCCAACAATCCGGTACAACTTAGATTTATCCATGCTATACGGATATTATTTGAGGGCTGCGACAATACTGTAAGATTTTTATGAATTAATGTCTACTGCAACAGTCACTTGTTACTAATATTTTATTTGCACGACGCTTTTCGGCAGAAGACCGCTATCATCAGGTGCATTTACAGCTATTTTTACATTATAGTTAATATGAAGTGTCATTAGTTTCCTTTTCTGTGGGTGTGCCAGTGAGGCTTGTAACCTCCCCCTCACTTATCGACCTTAATGACACTAAAATTTAAACCGCGTGTACCTAATGGAAATTTGGGAAGAGCAATCGACACCTAAGTTAATCTGTCGGTAAAGAGGGAGGAAAGGGTTACATCTAAATGAAAGGAAAAATGCAAATGAAACTGGTGTAAATTAATTTTGAAAAGGGGTAAAGTTAATAAAGAAAGTAAATGTGCGGTCGTTACGTTAACAATTAACTGGCGTTAATTAGATATTTGAAATTTGGGGAAAATTACGGTCGCCAGTCCTATGGACAACTACTATAATAGCTGAAAAAGAAAGGTTATTGCACATATAATTAGCACTAAAAGCGTGGCAACTGAAGGTTGACACGTGTTGTGTGAAAACTGAAAGTTTGTCAGAAGTAATAAATTTCGCTACACTCTGACTTAATTAAGCAAAAGAATTAATAAAACCAGAAAATTGAAAGTTAATTAGTGACTGAAATTAATAGTGAACTTTGTTTCTGAAGCACTACGAAATTCAATAAAATAAGGCTAGTCTTGGGCTACCTCAACAATCATTTCAAAAGCTACTTGAATCTACGCAATTGAGAAATAAGAGATTTAACTTTGAACTTGAATTAAATGATTCTGAACAATTAACAATAGTAAAATTTAGTTCGTACCAAGCTGAGCTGCAGTCACAGGTAAGCTAAAATATGGTAACAAAACTCGCACTCTTAATTTGTGCTTGTGTAATCTAAATATTGTAGCCAGGAACCAGAGGGGTTCAGGTTCGAATCATTCGTACGCTAATACAAGCAGGATGTCGACCAATCAAATCTAGCTGGCTAAATACCGGCGAAGACCTAAAGCACGCTCAAGAAAGCTTGGGAGGGGTGAGGTGGGGGCGGGGGATATGCCTACTTACACTAATGAAGCTGACCACCAACACACAGAAGTGCACAAAAATATGATAATCAGTACTCGGCAGGAGTTTCCTGCAGATATATGTATCCATCTTACTTACTCTGGAATAAATCCAAGAGACTGCTCATGTTGTACGGCAGTAATATAGTAGTATCCATATTCACAACACATAGCTAGTTGAATCACACAAATTTGTCTGTCTTTCATAAATTATCTGTGAAATAAGTAGGACACACACACACGTGTGTGGGTACTCGCCAGACTCATAACATCAAAATCTATCGTTGAAACATAACCACTTGTTTGTTTTCTTCAGCTGAAAGGTACGTGGGTTGACAGAATTCAGTCTATCATTCACCAAGGAAACTGCACTAAAAATAGGACATGGACCAAAAGCTAGAATGCAGCACGTGATCAGTAACAACGCGGGAACACGTTGTACGTAGAATTACCCACTTCACACTACTATCATCACCACGAGATTGCAAGCTGAAGGGTCATCCTACCGAGACAAATCAAAACCTATGAAACTGCATTTAACACGTAGATTCACCCAAGAAAAATTCAGAATAAACAAGTATCTCCCCAAAAACTGTACGGCAGACTCAATCAAAATTATTCTAACCGTGTGCTTTGCTCGTGATACAAGATCAGTGATCACGAAACCGTGTCGATAACTTACCATACCACGCCAAATGTGTTCCTATGTCTGACTTCTCCGTTCGGATACGCGTTCATCCCGCCCCGGTGGTGGAGAAAAGAACCGTTGCCAACTAGCCACCTGTACCTCGTTAAACAGGACAACCACTCTTTGTTACCGACCAGTGTCTCTGGTTTTTGCACAAACTGTCCAAAGGTTAGGCTGGCACTGCAAAGCTACGGCTCTACGAAAAAAATGGATACACTGGAGTGGAATTCAAATTACTCGTATTCTTTCATTTACACACACATATTTTGCTACTCGGAAACTCATCATACACACACACACACACACACACACACACACACACACACACACACACACACAGGGTAAAGGTGGGAAGCAAAACGGATTGTATAAGGTAAAATAAATAAACGCAGCCGTATTCTCCTTCTCCAGAGGAAAGGCCACGTGTTGATGTGACAGCGAAAATACAAACAAGACAATTAGTCGCTGTCAGCATGTCAAGGCACAAGCTGCACTTAACATTTACGAAACGGGTCTTATTGACCCCTTTCAAGCTGACAAGAGGCAGTAGATAACATCAGACAAGTATCGTAAGGATCAATCTGACCGGTATATCTTTTTTACATTATGACCACTGAGCTGTGTGTTCCATGGAAGCAAACGCTATGTCAGTCACGTGGGAGGGACGGTACAGAGAGAAAATGTCTGAGCAAGCTGTTATTTGGAAAGGGGAAGCGTTAGTCAGTTTTACCGAAGGAAATTGATTAGTTCGTGATGCTGCGGGAAAGTTTGTACCCAGCGAAGTTCTCGAATAAAATGTTATAGTGAGTAGGTACTCGTAAGAGACCGTAGAATGCTCGCTCAGACTGTACTGTCGATGTCGTCGGTACTACAAAGGCCACAGAAATACGTCGGGTATCAAGCAGGAGAAAAGACGAAGCAAGTGCTGTTGTCGGGAATTCTAGCGTACGTGTCCGAGTATCCAGCATAGTTCTCTGTAGGAGGCTTCACGCTTTCGCAGAAATCAACATCAGATAAAAAAGTCACGCAGAATCTCGAAGTCGGTCAGCAGAGCGGCAGATGGCCTCATTTAATTCGCATAAAGTGCGAACACATGACGTTGCCGCCAGACTACAGGCAATGAGTTCGGATATTCAAGCAGAACAGATGATAGTTAGTTAGTTATCTAAGAATGTAGTAATTAGAAAGAAGGAAATTTTAGACTTACTGGGAGCGTTCTCTTATCACAACTTTCTCGTGATACCTTGCAAACTTTGCGTCGGTCTTGTAAGTGTGTTCTGATGGTCGCGCATTGCCGGCTGAAAGTGATGGCCAGGTTTGAGCACCGTTGCTATTCACATTTCTTTTTTTTGTTTTTTTTTTGTTTTTGTTTTATGTAGTTTGGGTCAATAGTCTTCCTCCCTCCTCTGAGGCAATGATACCTTAATGCCAAATTACCACTTACACACAACGCCCTCTGTTATTTAGTCCATGTATTGAAAGTGCTTGATTTTACCTACAGTGTTTGCCCTGGACGGCTTCCACTATGACCATGAACGGTGAAATGTTCCTTCACCTCGTCCTCGAAGACGAGGTGGCATCACGCAGAATCTCTTTCGCGGCCGTGACCGAAATCCATGTGCTTCTGGAGTGCTGGACACCAGCGACGTATTGCTCCGAAGCTGAATGTTTATTGGCTGGATCAGATCAATTTACAGCACTGCTTTACATTAAAAAAAAAAAAAACTCAGTAAGAGTTGCGAGAACCGCTTTGACTCGCGAGACAAGGTTAAACATGTCCCTGTTCCAAAACTAGTTGTTATTGACCTCTGGCGCCGTTGAGAAAGATCCCGACAGACGATCACTGGACAAGAAATCGTACTGCGCTAAAGGCTTCTTCATGCGCCACGTGAAATCGTTCGGTCGGCCACGTTGGCCGAGCGGCTCTAGGCGTTCAGTCCGGAACCGCGCGACTGCCACAGTTGCAGGTTCGAATCCTGCCTCGGGCATGGATGTGTGTGATGTCCTTAGGTTAGTTAGGTTTAAGTAGTTCTAAGTTCTAGGGGAGTTATGTCCACAGATATTAAGTCCCATAGTGCTCAGAGACATTTTAACCATTTTTGGAATCATTCGTGGACGAGGAGGTGATAGAGTTTAGTGACGTCACAGCGTGGACTTACACGTCCCACTACATTGCGAAGTGTGGTTGGAAGAAACTGCTACGTCGAATTTTTGCCTCTTGGAGGGGGCAGGTGAACAATGAGAGGCAACATCGTTTATACAAGCATAACTTACAATGCGCCATGTTGGATTAAGTCACATGGAGCTGAAATCCTTTTCTGATGACTGTTATATTATAATGAATGTGCTATTAATATAGGCTGTTTCAAAGCACCGGCACATAGACGACCTCTCGGAAAAGCGTCGTTTTTGGTACGATTTATTATAATAAAAAAACAGGAAACCGCATATCGGTAGTTAAAGTCATTTCGTGTATTACGCTTTTCGTATTATAGCTTGCATACAATGCGAGTATGCCAATTCTGTGCTACGGCGCAATAAATATTTTTCCAAAGCGCGCAGTTTTTGGTACAACTTTTTATGGTTAAATATTAGATAATGACATCTATGGATGCAGCCTTTAGATATTTGTGTAACATAAAACTTAGAGTAGTATGTAGAACAAAAATCAAACGACAGCTGTATTTAAATCAGTTCGTATTTATTTTTCTTTAAGTTATCAGTTTCGACACTTCAGCGCTGCCTCGCTCAGGCTCCTACGCACACTGTGAACGAATGTACCATAAGGCTTGGTGCAAAGCAACAGGAGCCATTAAATAAATCTAGATTCCGTGGTTATTTTTCTGAAGTGAGTATCCCAACGGTTAGCATTAGATGTCGCTGTCACGTTATAACCGTAGCGTAGTTCATAAGAGTCTTGAACTGTATCGTGTGGTTACCTCCATCTATTTCATTTTGGCCCTATGTTTTCTAAAAGATTCAGAGCCTTCCTTATTAATTAAATAGCAGTACGATCTCGACGTTATTTATTATAAATAAAAGCGCTCTATATTAGAGAGAGCTTCTTTGATTTTGTGTGTGTGTGTGTGTGTGTGTGTGTGTGTGTGTGTGTGTGTGGAGGGGAACGTGGATTAATGATTTGCAAGATAGCAGTCTACGTCACAAGCTGATTCCATCCTTATTCGACGATCGCTGAAAGAGTAAACACTTTATGTGCGTCAATTTTTGTAATCAAACTGTGTGAATAGCACGCCAGATGCAGCCAGCAAGTGCCACTGGATAACGCTGCGGTCGCGAGTCACTATGAGGGGCATGTTCCACGAGATGCAGCAGGCCATTTCAGAGGATACAGTATCCACGACTGCTACCGCGTCTGGTGTGCTTCGCGATGGGCAATACGTCCAGTGTGAGGACAGATTAACCATCAACCGCCTTCAGTTGCTTCCTAGCAATTTCTGCGGATATCTCAAAGGTAAAAAAGAGTAGCCAACAGATCGTAGGTCGCGCAAACACATCATAGTTGATATTTCACGTAAATAAATGTATTCTACTTACTTTAATTAGACTTCATCAAATCCTTCTCGTTCATCAAACAAAGCCCTCAACTGACTACTGACTCCTCATAATGAGCGAGTGCACACACTCTAAATCTCAGCACTCGTCTTAAATGGTCATTTGCTGCTATCGCTGATAGCAATCCTCTGAAAAGTGATACTTTCTGCCAAGCCTTTTCGCAAGTTTATTTCCAAATCACGTTCCATAATAGGACAGTCGCTACCCCTTTGTCCACAGCCCCAGGTCAGACGAAGATCCCAACCACCGGCTACAGGACGCTGATTGGTTTCACTGACATCTAAGAGGACAAGTGATTTCACTATCTTGCCTTCACTAAAGTTACTCTGAGCACGAAAGCCTCTTTCCTACCAACAACAAAGAGTCAGATTACTCATTCATTCCTTCAAAACATACATAAGCGATCCTCCAGTAGAGGACTGCACCAATGCCATGACAGAATGTACGGTAGTGTTGGCGAACGATCCACGGTGCTGCTTAGGCTGCTCATTATAAGGGAACCTGTATCGACAGAGTGGTTCAAATGGTTCAAATGGCTCTGAGCACTATGGGACTTAGACTTAACTTCTGAGGTCATCAGTCCCCTAGAACTTAGAACTACTTAAACCTAGCTAATCTGAGGACATAACACACATCCATGCCCAAGGAAGGATTCGAACCTGCGACCGTAGCTGTCGCGCGGTTCGAGACTGTAGCGCCTAGAACCACTCGGCGACAGAGTGGTCACTGATGATATTATTTCTGATTGGCTGAGAGCTCATGGCGCCAGGTTGTCAACAGTATTATATTTTATTGATTAATGTAATACATACGATATTACCGAACACTATTTTAACGTTTTGAACACCTGTTCCATAAGATATTGTTTGTACTTGCACGTCTACCCATTTTCATCACAGATTTTTTTTTAAAAAGTCATTGATTCTGCCAACAGAATAATTGTTTATAGTTGACCATCGACTTTGCCAGATTCCATCACTGCTGGGCTACATGTTCACTTGCGCTAGAGGACAGTTACAACGGTATCTTGTGCGAGCGCTGTTGGCCTTCCGCGACGTATGAAGGATGCACCGCTCGCAATATGAATTCAGTTCTCGAGATTCGTGCAACAGCTTGGACACCTTAAGATGAAGGTCAGGTGGACCGAGGAAATATTATGTTAAGATGACTTCATAACCCGTCTGCAGACGGAGTAGTATGTTGTAGGATGAATCTGCGCACCCTTTTCCGCGCAATTCACGTAATGTAACAATGTTAATTAGCTGAGAAGAGAGAAAGTCTAAAGCTATCGTGCGAAAACCTATTAACAACTGCTTCCTGTTTGAAGTACGTATTTTGTCCGGTGATATAACTTCATTAATGTGCTATGAATAACAGCGTACAATTTTATGCCGCTAACAGAACAACAACAAAATTCAAGATTTTATTGCTAGGTAGCTCTCATACTGTAATCTTAGGGCTACACAGATCATCAACAAGTTTTTGAGTTAATACATAGCCCGCATCTCGTGGTCGTGCGGTAGCGTTCTCGCTTCCCACGCCCAGGTTCCTGGGTTCGATTCCCGGCGGGGTCAGGGATTTTCTCTGCCTCGTGATGGCTGGGTGTTGTGTGATGTCCTTAGGTTCGTTAGGTTTAAGTAGTTCTAAGTTCTAGGGGACTGATGACCATAGATGTTAAGTCCCATAGTGCTCAGAGCCATTTGAACCATTTTTTGAACTTAATACATAACGCACTGGAACTCTTGGACAACTAACATCATATTGCAGAAAAATCTCCCATCAAACCACATTAGGACACTTTCTAGTGTTTCCATGGCAATAATAACTAAACTTGCAACGCTTAAATATTCCCGTTGACGAAACACAGAAGCGTATTTTAAGATTTTTATGTTCAGTGATTCCAAAATTAAGAACAAGAAAAGGTTTTCTGTATTCCTCAGTACAATAAAACATTTTCTATAGCAATAAATAGTAATCAGAATGTTTTTCAGAGACAAGAGAAGATATTCAAAGGTTAGTGGCTACTAGCTTCAACGAAAGACATTCCAGTGGAAAAACTTGAAACAGTTCAGTCTCTTTAAATAAAATGAACTAAACTAATTTTTTTATGCGGTTGTTATTTCAGGGACACCGTGTTATATGATTGACATGTAATTAGTTCTGCACGAGTACTGTGTGACTCACGAGAGCCGTGTCACACTGCTAGACCCTTGAAGCCTTGTGACAAAGTCCCAAGAAAAAGTACTAAGTGAAGAATGTAAAAACATTTTTCAACCCTCTGGGGCGTTGCTCCCGTATGGACCGTGGAGACAAGCGCGGAGCAATTGCAACAAGTACAAAGACATTAAAGCAGTCGTTGTCTTTTTTTTTGTTTGTGGCTCTCAGACATGATCCGTCCAGCCAGCCTCCGATATACGACATGCTACAAATTACAGATCACTCTCTCTCTCTCTCTCTCTCTCTCTCTCTCTCTGCCTCCCGCCCCCCCCCCCCACGCGCTTGACTCGCAGTTCTCCAGGCTCTCCATACGAGGGTGGAACGGAAAGAAACATTATCATGTTGACCCACCCTCTGCCATGCACTTCGTAGTGGTTTGCAGAATACTTTTATAGATGTAGCCTACAAAAGGTTTCACCACAGACTGTTTCACTCACTCCCACATTTAAATACAAGCCCTATAGGGATGGTTTATCAAATGAAAGATTACAAGCTCTGATTTGGTGTAAATTACCAAACGCATGTCTTGTCGTAGTCGCCAGTTGACTGTATTTGCCCTTGCGACGCTACCTGTGTATACTACAGCCCGCGCGCAGCCTGGAGGATACAAGGCTGCCCATTCTTTGTCTACACCGGTAAACCCCTGGGTCTCTAAAGGATTGAACTCCCATGTATAAAACGGCTTCAAACATCTGATTGCTTTAAAAGTGACGTAAAGCGTTAAGTAATTGACGTTAAGTGCGTAAACGAGAAAAACTTTAGGAAACGTCTGAAAGTAAGCTTAAAGTTATCTGGAAGTCGCTAAGTTCACTAATTATGGAACCCTGAACGAATGTAGTGTGGGTAACTTGCGCCCCATTTTAAGTAAGTGCTAGTTTTTCAGACATCTGAATGTTTATGACGTCACATCTCCTGAACACTGTGTTGAACAATGATGTAATTCTGTAAGTACGAATACAACATGCAGTGGTGTAAGTATATATTGTCTGCAAAATGCCTTGCGAATACAGTTGGTGGCAAAGAAGTAATAAATTAAAACGTCATGTCCGACGCTCAAGTTTACTTGAATTTTACTACATGAACAACAAAAATGTAGTAAGCGATTTAGTTTATTGTTTTCATCATTCTGTGGAGGGTGTCAGCCAGAAAAAGTTTCGTAAAGGCTTGAAAGTATGTGCAAAATTTGTTGGAAGCCACGAAGTGTTCTCATTGTCAAATACTGGATGAATAAAGTCCACGTATTTCTCCGCCGTCAGCTGCACTGTCTCGAGACAAACATACAGTCTGCAATACTTGACGTATTACGTTAAACTTTAAACGTAGTATTATACCTCTTAGTGAGTAGGTTATGACAGCATTCCGAATTTTTAAATTACATCAATAACTACGCGAAATACTAAAAATTTTTGTTGCCGCTGGATGCCGTTAGACAGGCAACTTGCAGCGGGGCCAGCTCCAGGACAGTCGCTTAGTAACATACACTGAGGTGACAAAAGCCTCCTAATATCGTGTCGGACCTTCTTTTGCCTGGCGTAGAGCAGAAACCCGACGTGGCATGGACGCAACAAGCCGTTGGACGTCCCCTCCAGAAATATTGAGCCTTGCTACCTCTATAACCATCCACAAATGCGAAGGTGTTGCCGGTTATGTCCTACACATGTTC
Source organism: Schistocerca serialis cubense (assembly GCF_023864345.2). NCBI lineage: Eukaryota > Metazoa > Arthropoda > Insecta > Orthoptera > Acrididae > Schistocerca > Schistocerca serialis. The sequence goes on from NC_064639.1 coordinate 690,489,312, forward strand.
GATGGGATTCGTCTCGGGAAACCTGGGTGGCCACATCATTCGCTTGAATTGTCCACAACGTTCTTCAGATCACGAACGAAGGTGACCTAGTGACATACACCATTGTTTGGGAACATGAATTCCATGTACGGCTGCAAACAGTCTCCAAGTGGCCGAACATAACTATTTCCAGTCAATGATCGGTTCAATCGGATCAGAAGCAGCAGTCCATTTCTTGTAAACACAGCCCATATCATTATGGAACCATCACCAGCATGACAACTTCGGTCCTCGGTTTTGTGCGGTCTGCGTCGTATTCTGACCCTACCATCATCTGTTACCAACTGAAATCTGGACAGAGCTGACCAGTCCAATGTATTCCAGTCGTCTAGGGTCGAATGGATATGGTCACGAGCCCAGGAGAGGCGCTGTAGGCGATGTGCTGTTAGCAAAGGCACTTGTATCGGTCGTCTCCTGCCATAGCCCATCAACGCCAAATTTCGCCGCACTGTCCTAACGGATACGTTAGTCGTACGTCCCACATTGACTTCTGCGGTTATTTCACGCAGTGTTGCATGTCTGTTAGCAATGACTACACAAACGCCGCTACTCTAGATCGTTAAGTGAACGCCGTCTGCCACTGTGTTGTCCATTGCGAAAGGTTATGCCTGAGATTTGGCGCTCTTGGCACTGTGGATCTCGGAACATTGAATTCTTTAACTGTTTCCGAAATGGAATGTCCCTTTCGTCTAGGTCCAACTGCCATTCCGCGTTCAAAGTTTATCATTTCCGTAGTTCGGCCATAATCGCGTCGGGAAACCTTTTCACACGAATCACCTGAGTACAAATGAGAGCCCCGCCAATGCACCGTCCTTTTACACCTTGTGTACGTGATACTATCGCCATCTCTATGTGTGCATACCGGTATTCCGCGACTTTTGTCACCTCATTACAGATAGGCCCACCACTGGCCGCTCAGCAAAGCCGAGTAACTGAACCCTCTGACTGGAAGCGCGGGTTGCATTTCGCTGACGCGCCGCCGCGCCGGTCTGCCGCAGGAAGGCACGGCCCGCCGCCATCAAACGGCGGAAGTCAGTTTACTGCCTGCCTGCCTACAGCACGACTACACGTGACGGCGCTCGGCCGCTGCAAAACATTCGGATCGGGACAGGGTGCAGTCTCCCCTGATTGGCTACTGAACAGCGGGCTTACGATTATTAGGGATCCTCCTCCTTAAGAGTCGATATACGAGCGTTGGAACTTTAATAGTGGAAAGTATTTACAGCTCGTACAAAACAGATACGTGTTTCAAAGTTTTACTGACCTTCAAAGTAGTCACCAGTATTGCGTATATCCCGTTGGGAGCGATGTGGAAGTCGTAAGATACTCTTAGCAGTACCAGTTGTGTTGACAGTTCGAGTGTAGCGGTCTATTGCCCGACGAATTTGTAGCAGTTCTGAAGCGAATACCGTGAAGTGTTTCCTTCAGTTTAGAAACAGATCTGAACTTACTAGGGTTCAAGTCAGGTGAGTGCAGTAGGTGGTATACCACTTAGCAGCCCCATCACTCAAACAAATCAGTAACAGCTTGCACTGTAGTGCTTGAGCATTGTCCTGCACAATGAAGGTCAGGTCCTGCAGAAAGTGTCATCACTTCTGTCTCTATGCTGTTCATTTTTGGAACACAACCTACGACCAGCTTAGACACAGAAGTGATGACACTTTCTGCAGCACCTGACCTTCATTTTGCAGGACAATGCTCAAGCACTACAGTGCAAGCTGTTACTGATTTGACTGATGGGGCTGCTAAGTGCTATACCACCTACTGCACTCACCTGACTTAAGCCCTCGTGAGTTCAACTCGATTTCTAAACTGAAGGAAATACTTCATGGCATTTGGTTCAGAATTTCTACAATTTCGTGGGGAAATAGACCTCGGCGCTCGAACTGTCAACACAACTGGCACTGCTAAGACTATCCTACGACTTCCACATCGCTGGCAACGGGTTACACACAATGCTGGTGACTACTTTGAAGGTCAGTAAAACTTTGAAACACGTATCCATTTTGTACGAGCTGCAAATAAATAGTTCCCACTATTAAAGTTCCATCCCTCGTATAATGCCAACATTTCGGAATTGGCAATAATGGCACAGTTTATTAATGAAGATATAAAAATTCATAATGCGTATTATTGAAGAGGATCCCACCATAAATACTACACACTGCTGGGAGACGGAAGAATATGCAAAGTATGTACAGAATACTGCAAGCCTAGACGCTATGAATATATTTCTTCCCTCTAAAATACGTACACAAGAACAGTTATTTAGAATGCAGTACACATTGTCCTTTCGCCTTACGCGAGAGGGTCATATCGCCATAATTTACTAGGGTATTTAATAAATAAATAATGATTTGTCCACCGCCGTACCGGAATAGTTACCGTCGCTGCCTTCTATCCGGAAGGGCTCTGATTTTATTATTGGTACTTCCTCAAAAATTTTTTTGTGCTAGGGGGCTCAGGAAAAGGATCCACTCAGCCTCGTGAGGCCAAATGGGGACCTGCTGGAATAAAGAAGCAGCAACATTATCAGGCTCCATCTACTGGCAACGACGGCTGGAGGGATTGGTGACATACTGATCATACATCGTTCCTTGTAGTCGGCCAGTCGGAACTGCTCTAGGGCCTAATCCGTGGGTGGCGTTTACGTTTACAATCCTTTGCGTATTATTTGCTTTATAACTGCCAAACAACGAAGAAATCAGCTCTATTTCTCTCCCTAAATTTCATCTGTTCTAATTTATGAACAGCATACGTGTAGTACAACTAAAATAATTTTCGCTTTCTGCCGTTAGGTCTCCTTCATTGAGCAGTACTCTGAGAAAGGTCCATAAATTTTCATCTATGAGGCGGTGGCCTGTTTTAGGCCTTTCTGCTCGCATTTCATCCTATTTGCATACCAAGTTTGCATTCGAGACACTCTTGCTTCATTTACTTTCCGATTAAGTTTTATTTTGTCGACTTTCCATCTTTACTGCGTTTGTTTACATGAGTGGCCAGGGGCAGCGTGTAGCAATGCAGGTAACCCACCCCTCTAACATTTTATTCTTCCGGCAGTTTCTTCCATTAAATGCATATGGTCTTGACCAAGTTTTCTGCAGTCTAATTCTTGCTACAAAAGGGATCTATCTCGTAACCATTCACGTTTTGCTTCGCTAACGAGACAACTCATTGGATCTCACGTGTCTAGCGATGTTTCCTTCTGATTCTTCGTTTATTCATTGATCTGTTGTATGCTCTTTTCCAATTCATACCTCTTTGTGTAATTTTAAAGTCTGGTAATCACGACTGAAAGCGTAATTCTTGTATGTGTCGGGGCTGCATCTCAACCGTAATTGTCCAGTATCATACTTCTGGCGACTCTAACAATCATTCATATTCTTATCATTGTTCTATTTTAATTATATAAACACGTTCTCAGGTTGTTTTATAACCTCAACGTTTATGTGTCACGAGTAATTTTTACACACTGTTTGAATAAATATTATTTTTACCAGATAAAACTCTATTACTCAGCAATCATTAAAGTAAATTATTCTATTGAAATGCCCAGGTGCTTCAACCCTACGCAACAGAGGAGGACCCTGATGAGTTCAGAAACATAACGTTTTCCGATGTGTGCGGAAGTTAATTTTTCAAGTGGTCTATTAGCTTCATGGGGGTAATCTATCGTGTTGTATGATCTGGGCTTATAGACTCAGCATCAGTCTAATCTGCATATCCACGGAGCACCTCGTAAGTGAGAGGTCGCGTTCACAGCACACCTGGCTTATGGTACATCTATAGCTGCCACAACACCTTTATTGGGCACAAAGCTTTCTCCAGTCACAAATTTCTTTCGCTGTGGAACGAAGTGGACGAATAGACCACATATGGCGAAGAAGAATGTTGTTACAAGTGACCAATTTCCAGGATTACGACTAATGTCCATTCTGGCAGTTCACTTGCACACTACCCCTATATTTACAAGTCATTAACAAAGATCTTAGATTGCGAGTGTTGGAACTTAAATAGTGGGAACTATTTATTCGCAACCGATACAAAAGAGTTTGCACCTGTTACTGTCGTTCAAAGTAGTCACCAGCGTTGTGTAGAACCCTTTGCCAGCGGTGTGGAAGGCGTAGGATATACCATTAGCAGAGCCTGTTCTGTTGATGGTGCGAATGGAGCGGTCTACTGCCTGTCGAATCTCTGGAACAGTTCTGAAGCGAATGCCACGAAGTGGTTCCTTCATCTTCGGAATCAAATCAAAGTCACAAGGACTTAAGTCCGGAGAGTATGGTGGATGGTACAGTACTTCCCAGTCCCATAGACCGAACAGCGTAGCCACAGCTTGCGCTGTATGCGCCCGCGAATTGTCATGCAAAATGATGGGTGGGTTGCGCAGAAAGTGTCGCCGCTTCTTTCGCAAAGCTGGTCGCAGGTGATGCTCCAAAAACGAACAGTAATACTGTACATTGATGGTCTGCCGTAGCGCAACGTAATGCGTTAGGATAACACCACCAGAGTCGTACACGAGAATCACCATAACTTTAGCCTGCTCAGTTCGCACCATCAACAGAACAGGCTCTGCTAACGGTATACTACGTCTTCCACATCGCTGGCAACGGGTTCTATACAACGCTGGTGACTACTTTGAAGGACAGTAATAGGTTCAAAGATGTAACTCTTTTGTATCGATTGTAAATAAACAGATGTCACTATTTAAGTTCCAACCCTCGTATATAATATGATTCCTATGAGTTATAGAGAGGTCAACAAGAGCGATAAACAACAAGAACCATCATGTTAGAGAAGTGATGAGTAACAGTTACACTATGCAACTACCTGCGTTCATTCCACAGAAAGCGCAAAGCAATGTACGCGAGAGTATATACGAGGAGTAGTGAAGAAGTTGGAGTTGCCACCTCGAAAAAATAAATTTACATAAGCTGACATGGAGGTCGGCCAGCGCCATTCTGTCTTGGCTTCTTTAACGCCATTATACGATACTGTGGCGCGAGATTAACACTGTGTACTAGAACCGGAGACATACAACTGCAAATAAGCAAAAAAATTAATTATATAACTTTATTTCTTCGATTTGATAATTAAGACTGTATGACTACCACTTGGAATCACGGTCAGATGTGTCAGCATCAAAGACCCGTTTTGTGTAACAAGTGGCCAAGAAGAGAACTGAGTTGCACCTTTATATTGGAAACCACGGGAAAAAAATGGACGAAATGCTGAGAGCTTCCTCTTGAAGATAACTCCCTAGTATACAATTAAATCTATATAACATGACGAAAGAAGTTTTCTGATAAAATTACAGCAACGAGGTCGGTGGAAAAACTTCTCCGTCATTTAAAGAACAGTGTGGCTTATACAGAGACGCGCTTTTGTTTCCTTAAAGCCAACTTATTCCGAAGAAGAGATTTCACAGGAGATAACTTTGGCTGATATTTATTGCTGTGTAGTGGAAATATCGAAAGCACTGCCCATGCTTCCAGCTCTGGTTGGCATAAGAAACTAAGTAGTGGGAACTGCTGAAACCTAAAATGCATTCTATGAATGGATCTTCGGGATGATCTGTCAAGATGCGATAGGATGACCCGTCAAGAGGCGATAGGATGGTGTTTCCACAGTCGCAGTGCTGCCCATAAACCACTAATAGCAAGAAAATGTGCGACGTTCCTTAGTACGGTGTACATGAAGCTGTCGTTGATCTGTGGTGCAATGAAAACATCCATGATGGCGTAGCGGAGCCTCTGTCCAAGACACGCCACTCTTACGGGCCTGTGCGTATCTTTTCGGATGTCTAACGAACGATATATACCCGAATTGTAAAGATAGTGAACTTCGGCGGAGATGCTTTTTCCATATTTTGTGCCCTGGAAGTTACTTTTGGTGTTTAGTAATATCAACGCAGGTGTTAATGAGTACATTATAAGCAGCAGTATACTTTCCACACAGCGGCAACTGCAGTGAAATCTTTTCTACACTACCATGACAATTTTGCTGAATAGAAAGGAAGGGTCATAGCATCGGATATACCAATAAGATGAATAGTTGACTGACCTGTCCAGGCCGCAAATTGCAGTCAACATGTCGAATGAATTAGATCTGTGGGATGGTTGGTGGTCAAAAAAAAAAAATTTAAAAAAAGAAACAGAACTTAGCGCAAAGTCTTCGAGGAAGATTAAACGCTGTAATAGTAGGAAAGAAGATCCCACGCGTTCGTAGTGCCTATATAACGAACACATACTTTAGGTGACATGGAACATAACTCTCTAATCAGTTATTTGTCTTTCGCCTGCAGCGTAATACAGCCTGATAAACGAACAACATCTGGCACATACCATCACATATCACTTACATTATTCTACAGTTTGTCATTCTGATGCTAGTTTCGTTACAAACAGCTACAGCAAATGCGGGACATTACAGGGCTGATCCAGAGAAGAATTTCACCATCATACACTTAGCTCATCATAGCGAGTACCTAGCTGCACTGTTTAGATACCGCCTGCGACTAATACCCTGTTGTGTTATAGTTGTTCATCCTTACTGATGTACAGAAGCTAAACATACGGAAAAGAATTTTCATATTTTACAGGTCATTGGTGCCGGGAATTACAATGTTTGAAGTGACGAGAAACAGATTTTGTGTATTTCACAAAGAATCCACAATTAAAATCTGACGCCAGGAGCAAAACTGAAGTTTTGCGTCGACATTTAACATCTCCTGAGCGCGTGTTTGTGTGGAACTAGATACCGGTTGCCACCCTGCTAGCTCCTTTCCTAGCTATGGAGCCGAAAAGTTAACAACAAATTAAGCAGATGTGTATGAGATTTATGCTTTTAATCCGCTGAAGCACTTAATTTTACTTCTCCGCTATACAGTGATGTCAGTAGATGTAATACTGTCAAAGTATATAAGCATTTCGCGTGTCTTAGTTCGCTCCTTTTGCACAATACAATGCGTTTTGTATCCGTACAAAACCAACACAAAAACGCTTCACCGACTGAATAGTCCTCCTACTAAAACACCAAGGAGCAGGGGAGTTGTTAACATTGCTTTGTCGCAACACATAACTTCAGACATTGTGGCTGCCTATCCAAGTGCGAAAGCAAAAAGGCGCTATTAAAAGCACACAAAAGCTAATGTAAGAACTGAGGCAAGCCTGGAGTTGTATCTCACATTAATGCTGCCTATATGTTTAGAGAAGACAAGGCACTCAAATGCAGGAGAGTTACGCGTTGTTTATCACTGGATGATCACTAAGTTACGAAATGCTGAAGTCGTTGCAAAGCAAAGAAACTTCCAAGCCTCCTCTGTCTCTGTCGGACCACCTGCTGCTTTTTTCTTTCTTCTAACATTCTTAAAGCCCTCCCCCCCCCCCCCCCCCCGCACCCCACCTCCACACGCACACACAGAGTGGTCAAACAGTAGCAAGAACAGAACAGCCTGACATCTGCTCATTAATTTCTGACGTCAGGCGTCGGTGTGTTCTCGAAAACGGACTAACAGAGAACCGGTTAACTGCTGTTCGGGCGTCGCCGAAAGAAATTCCGAGAAGGCATCGATGTTTTGTCGGTTGGGATCAGTCAGATATTTCGTTTGGGAACGACGCCTCAGATGAGAGCAAAGCAGCCTGTATGTCAATATTTGTGGAAGATACGCGACGGCGTACTGTGATACTTGGCTCGTGAGTCTACCACAAGAATCGTCTTGGAACTCGCTCCAGACACTGCGGCTTCGTCGTCTCCAGGTGAACACAGCAACGTGCTGATCACAGGGATTGCTTAGGAGCTCAGTGTTTACCAAATAACTGTTAGATTGCGTGACGATGGAACGCGTTTCTTCTTCGGTTTGATCTCCGCGACGCCACTGTCGTACAGATCATTGATAGGTGATGACACAGCAAACATCTTCTCAGTTCTTCTTTTCTCTTCAGTTGCGTGGATTCAGTCCAGTCTCCATAGCGAGAAAACCTATCTGAGAATGCTGGGGATCAAAGCCGTGAGTTTCACGAGATAACCTGATAAGCAGAGTGCCAAGCCTTGGAAGCAGACTTTTTTAACAAGGTTACAAAAATTTATATCATCAAAATTAATACAAAGTTCTCGCGTTTTCAACCATGCGAGTGACACTGATCGACAAACACGCTTGGCTGTTGTGTCACGTCAAATTGTTGCACAACACAGGATTAAGAAGCACAATAGCTTAAATGACAAATATTTTTGTGTGGCTGCGTTGTAGTCTCTCAGGGCCTGCCCCGTGGAGCAATGTTAATTCCCTTCCTGTATATTCCGACAAAAACTTTACCATATGCAGACGATGTGTTTATTCATCTGCAGACTATATATATTCAGGCTAAATCGGAATTGCTCATTGCCACTGGACACATCGATGAATGGCTATCTTTAACAGTCGGTTGGATATCTGGGCTGAGAAATCGGTGATCGTACCTTTTTAAAAATCGAACATTGCCCTCATCGTTGATCACGCCACATGCGCGAACTATACTTTCCAGATAAAATCTTATGCTCCATTCCTCGGAATGACATTTGACTCTCGGCACAGCTGGGCGCCTCACAAACAATTGGTTGTTGATAATTGCGGGACAGGATTAAATGCAATCCGCTATCTCACCCGAGTGTGGTAGGAAGCGCTTCAAAATATTGTACTCAGCATATAACGAGAGATTATTCGAGCTAGACGGGACTATGGTTGTACGCTGTATCACAATGCGCCTAAGATTTATCTCTCAAATTAGATGCTCTTCAGTTCAGAGCCATTCGCACCTGTCTTGGAGACCTGTGTTCGACGCCTACAAATGCGCTTTTCGTGGAGTTGGGAGAGATGCCCTTCAGCATCAGACGTTAAAAGCTGTCAGATAAATTTTTCATTCAAGGAATGGCCATCATGAAATGTCCTCTCTATAACAATAGACACTGCATTTACCAATTACGGAAAGCCTCCAACAGAAGAACTAAAATTCCGGCCGTCTGCACAAGCTTTTTTGACTCTTGGCATCCTGTCATAAATTTTATGCTATGTTCGACACATTTGCCTTCATTCGAATATGATCTTGACGCAGTCAGCTGCCAGATTCCAGTCTATTATTATAACATGACAAGCACGCTGAGTGTTAACTAATTGCAGATTTAATTGACTCATTGAAGCTCAGTGGCCTGGTTATAGGCCTGCATGTATACAGGGTGAGTCACCTAACATTACCGCTGGATATATTTCGTAAACCACATCAAATACTGACGAATCGGTTCCACAGACCGAACGTGAGGAGAGGGGCTAGTGTAATTGGTTAATACAAACCATAAAAAAATGCACGGAAGTATGTTTTTTAACACAAACCTACGTTTTTTTAAATGGAACCCCGTTAGTTTTGTTAGCACATCTGAACATATAAACAAATACGTAATCAGTGCCGTTTGTTGCATTGTAAAATGTTAATTACATCCGGAGATATTGTAACCTAAAGTTGACGCTTGAGTACCACTCCTCCGCTGTTCGATCGTGTGTATCGGAGAGCACCGAATTAAGTAGGGATCCAAAGGGAACGGTGATGGACCTTAGGTACAGAAGAGACTGGAACAGCACATTACGTCCACATGCTAACACCTTTTTATTGGTCTTTTTCACTGACGCACATGTACATTACCACGAGGGGTGAGCTACACGTTCGACGGGTGTTTCATAAGACGTGGAGGACGGATAAATTGGCCGGCCCGTTCTCCTGATCTTACACCTCTGGACTTCTTTCTGTGGGGTACGTTAAAGGAGAATGTGTACCGTGATGTGCCTACAACCCCAGGGGATATGAAACAACGTATTGTGGCAGCCTGCGGCGACATTACACAAGATGTACTGCGGCGTGTACGACATTCATTACGCCAGAGATTGCAATTGTGTGCAGCAAATGATGGCCACCACATTGAACATCTATTGGCCTGACATGTCGGGACACACTCTATTCCACTCCGTAATTGAAAGTGGAAACCACGTGTGTACGTGTACCTCACCCCTCATGGTAATGTACATGTGCGTCAGTGAAAAAGACCAATAAAAAGGTGTTAGCATGTGGACGTAATGTGCTGTTCCAGTCTCTTCTGTACCTAAGGTCCATCACCGTTCCCTTTGGATCCCTACGTAATTCGGTGCTCTCCGATACACACGATCGAGTAGCGGAGGAGTGGTACTCAAGCGTCAACTTTAGGTTACAATATCTCCGGATGTAATTAACATTTTACAATGCAACAAACGGCACTGATTACATATTTGTTTATATGTTCAGATGTGCTAACAAAACTAACGGGGTTCTATTTAAAAAAACGTAGGTTTGTGTTGAAAAACATACTTCCGTGCATTTTTTTATGGTTTGTATTAACCAATTACATTAGCCCCTCTTCTCACGTTCGGTCTGTGGAATCGATTCGTCAATATTTGATGTGGTTTACGAAATATATCCAGCGGTAATGTTAGGTGACTCACCCTGTATATACTGACGGATCCAAAATTCCACAACAGCAGTATAGGAGTATAATGGATGTGCTTTTGTATGTCCACAGATTCAAACCAGTAAAGTCTTCAAACGTAAAAGTGCTTCAGTTTTTACATTGGAAACTGCGGGAATTTTGGAAGCAATTTGTCTCTTCAACTCCCATCTCAAAGATATTAATCGTGTCCGACACCCTGTGTTCTTAAATGTATTCAACTCCAAAGATGAAATAAAACTTCCAATCATTACGTTTTGGATATGGTACTGGAATATATGCACCTATGGGTGCAGTCCCACTCTGGCATCCGCTATAATGAGGAAGCTGACGTCTTAGCGAACCAAGCTGTATCAACAATAACTATTCTCGATGTGAAATTACCGTATACAGACTACTTAAGTCAAGAATCACGGAAAACAGCAATGACGAGATGTGTCCCAATAAACGAAAGGCGGATATTTTGCGGCATTGCAACCTCAATTTACTACAAGACCGTGGTTTACGAGGAGGCATTTGGACCGAGATACGATTTTCACCATCATTCGAGTCCGCTTTAACCCCGCCTCGCTTCCTCTACATCTGTATAGAATCAACATTTACAATTTCCCTGCAAGAGAGTGGCATTCCGGGTCAGCAGCTGATGTACGCCACATCTTATTTTCGCATTTCAAACTTGACAATGAAGGATCGAAATTAATAAGAACTTTGATGAGTATGGATTACCCTCTCCCTCAATCAGCGTCTCCTCTTTTGGCTTCTAAAGACACTCCCCAGTATAAAGTGATCGTTAGTTTTCTTGAGAGTATAGCGAAAAATCTCTAGGACTCATATTTTTATTACGTCCATCACTTATTATTAAATTTAAGAAGTAGTGTGAAGTGATTACGTAAATATATCTACTTTACTTATATTGTATTTGTTAAGGATTTTTTGAGAAAAAAGTTGACGACTTCAGCCTACAGTTCAGTAAATTTGCATTTTGGATTTTCTTCGTACGATTATGTGTTCTATGTGAAATGTGTTCTCATTGGCTAAATAGAGTATAAACTCTGGAGGCCAAACGAAACAAAAGAAAGAAAACTAAACAACAAAATGTGGCTGTTATCCAGTAGTAGCATTTCACACTGGCTGATAAAGGGGAAAAATTGGCTCAGCGTTACAAAAGGACGCGTGGGAGCGCTGTGCTGTCGTTGTAAACTCACCATCCGAAGACGCGCTGAAGAGATGCAGCCCCTCGCTGTGTTACTGAGCAGGGAGCGATCGCGCCTGCAACACAAAAGCAAAATATATGAGCAGAGTGACTAATAACACAGTCAGCGAAGACCAAAACATGTCGACTGGGGGAAAAATCCGTGTATTCGTAAATTTTTATACTGTGGTACGGGGAGGCGGTGGCAAGAACGATATGCTAAAAATCATGACCGGTGAGGTGACTGCGTGGGAGTTGGGGAGATATAAATGTCGCTTTTAAAGGTTTTTCTTGAATATCTCGAAAACCGCGTCATCTAGCGAAAATGTTTCCCGGTAAAAAATTAAACAGTACTAAATTTCCTGAAAAAGATGGTCTTATTCATTTTTTTCTAGGTCTAATAGTTCCCGCATTGTAGGAGATATAAAAATCGCAGATCATTAAAAATGGAATTTTTGTAGTATAAAACTGTTGTTTATTGTTAAAAGAAGAGTGTTAAGGACAGATATAAAATACGTGTGCCACATGTAAGAGCTGCAGAACCGTCTTAGGGGTTAATTTGCATTCCGCGTGTGTAAGAGAGTGGAGAGGCGGCGGTGGAGGATGGAAGTGTGAGATAAGGTAAGTCGTTGGATTGTGGTCATCCACTTCCCTCCATAGATATGCAAAATGATGACCGAGCAGGCAGTTTCCGTTGCTCTCTACTGCAGTATGCCGTAAAAAGCAACTGCAGGGTATTTCACAATGTTAAACGGACCACTTCGCAGCTCGCCTTATGAAGCGGGGCTGACGCGGTGCCCTGACACTTCCGAGGGTGGGAGGGGAGGGGTGTGTTCTTCATATTCCACACATTGTGTTAACACTGCACTGAATACGGAAAGCATATGGGCGGATTCTACGAAAAATCTCTGCACACTGTTCTACACTGCTACAGAGGAACTGGTTCTCAGTAATGGTGTACGGCATTTGTAGCGTTTTTCCGGGAAAGATGACTTCCTCCAACATGAGCACTGCTCGGTTTTCAGTTTAGAGACAGATTATATCTCCCCACCATTTCCTGTCCTGTTCTGTGGGTAGACAAGATAACTTCACAGCGATCGTGTTGGCACAGTGGAGTTATTTTCAGTTTTTGTGTACCATTTTCCATTTGCTTAGATGCGCTTTTATGTAAAATTCGTTCCTATAAACAATGCCTGAGATGCATTTAATTTGTGTGTGACGTTGTCAGTGGACTATAAAGTTTTGGTAGCAAAGGAGTCAGATTGGTAAATGTGGTTCGAAATGGCTCTGAACACTATGGGACTTAACTGCTAAGGTCATCAGTCCCTTAGAACTTAGAACTACTTACACCTAACTAACCTAAGGACACCACACACATTCATGTCCGAGGCAGGATTCGAACCTGCGACCGTAGCGGCAGCGCGGTTCCAGACTGTAGCGCCTAGAACCGCTCGTCCACTCCGGCCGGCTGGTAAATGTGGAATCTTTGTTGTAGTCACCTGGAGATCTATTAATGAATGACCAGTAACTTATCGTTAATTGTGTTGCAGGTAGACAGCATAAATCAGTTCCTTTCAGGAATTTTTGGGACTTGTAGAATGAGCTGCAATGAGTGGATGTCAACATGTCTGATGGAAGAAAACTGATCATATTTAAATCTAGATCAATAATCTGCTTTATTGCATTGCTTGACTTGTGTTGAAATATCAGAAGGTCCTTAACACCCAAGTGGCCTGCTTCTGTTACAAAGAGAGCCAATTTAAGTCTCAGGGCCTCTTCAGATGCTGGGAGAGCTGAGGCTGGTGTGGTGCATTTGATAGCCTCAAGCTGCGAAAAGAATTCCAGCAACTGATTGTGGAGACAATGAAATCAACATTATTGAATAAATATTGACAGCATGTTACCCTTGGGACAGGCTCTTCAGTTAATAGATCCAGGTATTGATCTTTTTTACATAACTGTTCATTTAACAGCTGCAAGTAAATATTCACTTAATAAACTTAAAAGAACTCGACTATATAGACAAACTCGGTGAAGTTATTCTGTCTACCCACACGCGAGAACTGGTCAGGAAATAATCGACAGGTATAACTTGGACTTGTCATGGCACTACAGTTTAAGAATAAAAAATAATATAATTCATATATACAGGCACTGGCATACTTATAGGTATAGTCTGACAACAATGGGACAGGTTGTCGGTCATTGCCTTGTAATAGGAACCGGTATTTAACAACATTAAAAGCTAACGTTACACTGTTCATTTATTTCTCGCTACTTCGCAGACTAGACACACTGTATACACATCATTTCATAATGTAACACTACGTTTTCAGCAGACATCTCGACTACGTTGACAATGTTTGCTTCCCATTTCTCATTTGCTAGAGCGAAAAATTCGACATAGCATCCATCTGAGAGAGTGGGATGCTGAGCTCAGAAAGAGCTCTGGGAGTGAGGTTTTCTAGAAAAGGAAAAGAAGTGAAAAAAAATAACAGTGTAAGTGTTAAATGAAACTGTACTGTTTTATTATGCTATACTTTTTACCAATGCCTGCTATGAGTTGTAGTCCTTCCTTGACGTAATCTTTTACGGTAGATACTGTATAGCTTAATATGCACTTTTCAACTGCTTTTTCGATACGTTCGTTTTAGTAATGTACATGAACTCATTGGGCAACTTATTGTTCGGTTTCATTCCTTGACAGAAAATGATGTTTGGAGTTTTATATTTATTCTGTCTTGGTAAATGTAAGTTTATATCTTGCTCTGTGGACAGGGCTGTTTGTGCAGTATTGCCGACCGCGGTGGTCTCGCGGTTCTAGGCGCTACATTCCGGAACCGCGCGACTGCTACGGTCGCAGGTTCGAATCCTGCTTCGGGCATGGATGTGTGTGATGTCCTTAGGTTCGTTAGGTTTAAGTAGTTCTAAGTTCTAGGGGACTGATGACCTCAGATGTTAAGTCCCATAGTGCTCAGAGCCATTTGAACCATTTTTTTGTGCAGTATTATCGATGTTACTTTTGATGCGCGTAACTGATAGCTGATTCGCAGGCATATGTTTGCATCTGCATGAACGACTGCAACGTCATTCCAATAACAATGGACTCAAACGAAATACAAGTGAACTACCGTCCTGCTGTTCATATGTGCCTGTATGCAAACTAGTTGTTTGGGAAGGGCCAGCGTACATTCTGCAATCTTCTCACAGCGCAGTTTCGCAACTTTTCACAGAGCTCACACTGAGAAAGTCATTGTGGTTTAGAGCTTCATTCACTGAATGTAACTCCTTTGCATTGTCATTCACTCATAGCGTCGTATATTATAACCTGTTGCACCAACAAAGAAAACTAATATTACAAACATTAGGTACTGCGACTGATTACTTAACAACAAACAAGACCATTTACTATTAGTATTTTTATTATTTCAAAATGTTCGCGTAGAAATTCAGCATAAAACTTGTTTTCACAGACATGTACCACCGCTTCGTTAGAATGGTTCAGTATATCGACGATCACTATAATTAGTCGATGGAAAATGATACACAAAAGCAAAAACAAACTAGAGAATAATACATTTACTCTCAGTCTAGACGCTGAGTGAACTGAAAAGAATAGACCATGTGTGGTGATTACTACACACTATGTCATGATGCGTGATGAAACTGAAAATGCAGTAATACTAGACTAACTGAGGAGACATTTCAGTGCTTCTAGGTAAAGATGACTGCTACGGAAAACGCTTTATGTTGCAGCACAATGTAGGCAGCATGCAACAAACGTCGGATTTCTATGAAATGTATTACATGCTTGGATATTCAAATTACTCCCACTTCAGCACAACCACACGATGTATGTCCGAGTAAGACCATCTACATTCTGTAGGAGGCAAAACTTTTGTATCAGGTTTATCATTCAGAAATCGTATTTGAGCGTTGTTTATTTGTGAGGAAGGAGGAGAGACGTCTAACATTAAGTGTCAGGATATGACAGCGGCAGTATCATCAACTGGTTAGAATGCGTTTTATCATTCCACAAGGTGGCTACCGACTGCGTGCGAAAAGGTGTACTGTTCGCCTAGCTGTGCGTGATCAGATCCAGCATTACCTCAGCTAAAAAGGTCGTCTGACCGCGATGAAGTGTGTTATTTTCAGGTAGAATGCAGATGAATGTTTTATTTGCTATTAGTAATGTTTGCACTAAACTGTTGGTAGCAGTGTAATCATTAGTCACTTCCTCAGAGTGCTGTTCTGTGAATGGCAGTTCCTGCTCCTTGCGTCCTAGTAAGTTAGAATGGATTGTAATGACCGTATGGAGCATATGACAAGTGAAAGATGCCATTAAGGTGATCATTGTTGGAAGAAATAAATTTCAGAAACAGAAAGAAGCACAATGTGGAGTACCACAGAGCTGCACACTAAATACACGGAAGTCACGTATTTCCTTAAATGATTCTTCAACCAATATTCTGCTAAATAATGAAGTCAGTCACAATTATCTTTTAAAATGTTTCTTCTTCTTATTATTGTTATATAGAATGGAAATGGTTTCTTAGTCTTTTTAAATACCTTGAGGAGAGTCCCACCACGGACATGAATATTTAGTCAAACATTTTTAACCATACCTATGACTGGTTGAGCTTAATGGTTACCGGGAGTCCTAAGTCTACGAAAACAGGAAGAAAAATGCTGTAGTGCCAAATTAACTTTTGTCTGCTTCCGTGCCTAGTAGATTTGACTCAAAAATTGACCACTGCATACAGTTGACCTATTTTGTCGGTTGCTTGATTTGGGGGAGGGGATCAAACAGTGAGGTTATCGGTCCCACTGAATTAGTGAAGGATGGGGAAGGGCACGGACCCTTGTAAGGGAACCATCCGGGCATAAGCGATTTAGGGAAATCGTGGAAAACCTAAATCAGGATGGCTGGATACCGGTTTGAGATCTATTTTGGAAAGTGACTGCATGTGGAGCTGACCACCTCAAAAGCAGGTAAAATTTTGTGCCTGCACGCCGGGTCGGGTTCACCCAGTTGTACGATTTGCTGCTCGTCTTGATTGGGATCTCACGAGTATCATGTGAATGAGGAATCAATCAGTCCAGGATGGCCATAGTCTGCGGTATGCAAAATCGCAAAGGCTTCGAGCGACTAGTGCCCGAGAGGGCAGATATACTGTTTGGTTGGCCATGAGGGATTGTACAGTCACGCATGTTTGCAAAAGAAATGGACATATTCGCAGCAAAACAAATATCCACAAGGATAAGTGCGATGACGTCTAAATAACCATGGATTGTCGGCACAATGCCCATTGTTGCAGCTTGACTAGACTCGGTACGAGCAAGAAGTGGGCTGCGAGTAGCGCAACCAACAACAGAGGGGTGACACCACACCGTCTTTCCAGACGAGTCCCGATTCAGTGTACGGTATTACGACGGACAAATTCGTATGTGGAGGTTCCATGGACAACGAACGTTGGCAGACTGCGTCATCGTCACATGGGTCTAGCACCTGCCATGTTGCTATGGCGTGCAATTGGGAACACAGCACGATCATCTCTGGCTGGTAAAGCCGGTAATTTAGGCAGCAGGCGTCACATTTCTGACATTTTAAGGCCTACGACTGTGCCCTATTTTCGAAGTCTCTGCGTCGTTTTGTGTCAACAAGTCAACGCAAGACTGCATGTTTAGCTTGCTGACCTACACCGATACAGAGGGCGTTTACTTGTTGCTATGGCCAGTGCCTTCTCCATATCTCTATCCACTGAAACACATAATGACGTGTTTCCAGGAGACTGATACGCTAAGACTCGCCAGCCAATACGATTAATGATCTCTGTCACAGAGTTGATGCAACATGGAATGGCGTGCTCATACGTTTCATCCAGGCTCAGATCGACTCGATACCAAGCCGGGTTAGAGCTGTTGGCAGAGGTGGCACATTTGTGTGCTAAATTTCGCACCATGTATACCACCAGATCACATACAAATTTAATCATGCGTTATTCCTAATGCACTGTATACGGACAATAAGTAAAATTTCGTTACTTGCTCTATGGCGGCCACTGTAGTTGGACTGATATTAATAGCTTGCAGCATTTCTGGCTCTGGGAGTCGCAGCATTCATTCCCAATCCTCACTTTGTAATTAATAAGAATAGCGTTAAATGTGGCGACGTGTGGTGAGAGATGGAGTAAGGTGTAGACATTGTTTCATCTATTAACGTTTCTTCATATCTGTTATTCAGATTTTACTGACGCTGCTAGAAGATACCTTCAATAGTAAGAGATAATACAGTTTATTCAACTACTTTTATTACCAGTTTTATTTAAAATTATAGCATTATAATGTCATGCAGACGAAGCACATCGTGCGCCTTCGACATGTCAACAATTAGATCCGAACGAAGTGTTTCGAACTGGCTGCAGTCGAGTGCAAGAGATGCGAGCTACGGATGGGACATCGAAAAATAAATATCCATATTTGATATAATCGAATGGACCATACTAAACACCAATATGGGCGCATAATCGAATGAAAAACATCAGTGTTTCGATATACAAGTGCTCAAAAATTTAGTTTTAAAATTCAGCTTAATTATGATTGCACGTGTTATTTAAAACTGTAAAGAGTGGTTTTATGAAGTAATATTAAATTAACAAAAACTAAATTTAAATCTACATTACTTAACATATAAATAGAGATATCTTAGAAAAACAGACAAAAAAATCACCTAAAATACAGATACTATAAATCAAGAAATCATCATTTCCAAAACTTATTTTCTAAAGAACTTTTAAAAAAATTATTGTTTGGCTTTTAATCTACTTCTCTGAGCAGAAGCCACATCGCTAGCTTTTGAAAATAGTCCTTCTACTGAAACTGAAGTCTCTACTAGACGTACATAATTCCTAGCTATCTGATACAGACTGACGTAGGTTCAGAGATTTCCCTCTAGACTGGGAATGAATGGTGTACTGATGATTCAGGAGAAGTTTCTGAAGATATTTTCTTTTTTTTAGCTTCCATTTTCCTCTATTTCCGCCAATCTTACTTTCGACTTATAGGAGTAACGAAATTAAACAACTGATAATATTAAAAATTTATTTAAGAACTTCAAAGTAAAAACCTGTAGGTAGGTAGCGCTTTTATGTTTAAATATTTCAGTACTAGAGTTTTGTCTGTTGTGGGTTAGATGATTATGATAATAATAGTATTTTTGTCCTATTTTGTCACCACAGGACATCGATGTCACCCATATATCGGCTGGACAAGAGACTCGAACTCGGTCGGGCACACAGTTTTAATCTGCCAGGAAGTTTCATATCAGCGCACACTCCGCTGCAGAGTGAGAATCTCATTCTGGATTTATTGTATCACTTGTTAGCAGTTTGTGACTTTTTCTACTGCGACTTTTCCGTTTATTCCAAGTCAGCGGCATCCCTGAACTTTTAATAAGGCTGTTCAGTTACTAGCGTTACAGAGCCTTAGCCCACTCCCTAGCAACTTTCATTACAGTCTCACACCAAAAGAGTCCAACTTTGCGACCTACGAGCTACTTCTGTGCAGGAACGTCAGTAGAAACACCATTTTAGTGGACTATTGGAACTGTTGTGTTCTGTCCTGTTGAGTGAGAATACAGCTATGGCATCTCACATGTTCTGCATTCGCAGTACAAATGTGAACAGGCGGATCTTATCTGTAGTAATACAGAAGAGGAAATACGCAGGACGCTAGGATGCTTAGTGCGATGAACATTGTTGTTTACATCCGGCAGCAAGTCAATTAGTTCGGGTTCCCGGATTCGATTCCCAGCGGGGTCAGGGATTTTCTCTGCCTCGTGATGGCTGGGTGTTGTGTGATGTCCTTAGGTTAGTTAGGTTTAAGTAGTTTTAAGTTCTAGGGGACTGATGACCATAGATGTTAAGTCCCATAGTGCTCAGAGCCATGTGAACCATTCTTTTTTTTGAAGTCAATTAGTTACAAAACAATAAGCGACTTCAAAATAGCACACCCAGTCGTAATGGTTCCGCCGTATGCCACTGAAACTTTATGAGCTGTGGAGCAAGAAAGGTCGGCCTCGCTTCTATTGTTGTACAGCCTTGGTAGTGAATTCATTGGCCATTTGCTCGAGTAGGGCGTGGCCATACTTTTAGCAGTACCGGAGTGCAGTTTGTTTATGGCTTCGTCCATTTGTTCTCGGACTTATACACGAATATGCCGAAGGATATTTCGCTTTGTCCGTTAGCACACGGAAATTCACTAACAAGGTGACAGTGCATTAATCTCTAATGATGAGTGTTTAGCCTCATAACCTTCCTTCTTTCTGACAAAAATAGTTAACTTGGAAACGTTACAATTAGATGTACCTTGTGAAGAGAATAATTCTCTCTGACATAGGCCTAAGAGCAATGGAAACAGCGCGATAAAACGCTTTCCAGCCATTTTTTTAAAGGGAAGATTGGATTCACAATGGCTTCTATATATGTTTCCCTGTCTTAAATACACACCGTGTTTTTACGAAGAAAGGTGGGGGAGAACCAGGCAAAGTGACCATTGGGTTCCTGGGTGCTATTAGGTGCAATGGCGCGGGAAATGCTTTAAATTATTCTGCCTGGAATGTCCAGTCACCTGATGAACAGGTCTGCTGTGTCGCTCTTTAGAGTTACAATAATTTCCGTGGAATCTATTTATTCTGATGTAAGGTAAGTGGTCACTTAGTGTATTTATTGTGGAGAGGTAATTTGAAGACTTCTGAACGAATTTATATTGAAAGTGTCATATCTTGACTCCAAAATCCTACTGTAGGCGCTGAGAGATCCATCACGCTATTACAGGGTAGGCAGGCTTTTGTAAAGGGGTCAATGAGGACAAGGTGGCTATTTCGAAGGTAGCATCTGACCCCTTTGAGTAGGTGGAAAACGCAAAACTAGCGGCCGAATGAAGGGCTCTGCCGCCATAGACCTACTTACAGCCAGTCCATATAACAGTGACCTAGAAGCGGTAAATAAAGAAAGAGAAGAAAAAGGAAGTAAGGCGAAGGGAAAACAGAAAGCCGAAGACAAGAAAGGCAGCAAACAATGAGTGTAAAGAGCAAGAAACCCTAGCCTAGAACACCTCTTTTTTTAAGGCAACGGCGAAAACCGAGAGCACGTATTGCGGATAAAAATTTTCAAGTCGAAGGCCAGAAGAACAGTAGATTTAGTGCACAAATTGTGCACAAGAAGTGGGGGTACGTATGGTGGTTAAAAGAAAAGACTACAGAGCACACAGTAGCTGATAATAGATCATAATAAAACGACAAATTGTGCACCCTGTGAGCACAATTACTTCGTCTTACGTCGCACTACTCCTTCTTCGGGTTGAAATTTGTTTCCTCTGTGTAGTTCAAGCATTCTTCAACACCGTCTGCTATATTCTAGGGAGAATGTGTATGCACAGTATTATTACAGGAACATTGAAATGCCACTAAGACAGCTGCCTGTTCGCGAGGGCATTGCTTACATAGTTTAACTCCAGGATTCGCCTGTGTTTGGATATGGTATTCACTTGATGTGTGCAAAGAACAATGCAGTTACCAGCAACACGATTCCAGGAATCTGTGGTATTGCTTGTCATTGGTAGGGCAAAGCTATTCAGTCATGTCACTGCGCTCTGAAGAATCGATAAGCAGCCAGATGTAGCACACTACCGAACCAAGAGTGGGTCACTGCTATACTTATCAACGGACGATCTTTTATTTCTTTAAAAATAAAGCGTAAACTTAATACTTATCAACAGCAAGGTTGTGCTGGGTATATCCCTAAATTGCCCTCAATTATTAGCTATAGTAATTCGGGAATTATACTTGGAACAAAAGGCTACCACAAATGGGTAACAGCGAAGTCTCAAATTCCGAGCAGACCCTGAAGCATAGAATGAACGCCAATTATTATGGAGTGTTTACCGCAGTGAGGAGCTCAATAACCTCGCGTGACACATATAAAGAGTCAGAATACGACGTAACCTGGCTGAACGGAAGTGCCTCGAATGTGGACCAAAGGTATGTATAATCGAATGTTTCTATTGCCCATCCGCATTAAGTATAGAAATAGTGGAATGCTTCAAAGATATCTCTAAGAATATCGTGCGTAAACTTCCTATTCATGTCATATAGATAGCGCGAAACTTTGGTGTGCCACGATTAGGATGGGAAACTGGGACAAAGATTCTTCTGGCTACTTTACTGAACGGGAGGAAAGAAGAGGAGAAGGTTACAGCAGATGGACAACGAGAATATTTCGACAAGTTCAACAAAGAAATCGACAGCGTTCTATTAAAAGATAAAGTACCTGTACTTTCCTTTAGGTTTTTCCATACGTTTCTGAAACACATAATCTAGAATGCGAGTCCCACCTCACTTACTGTGTACTAAGCACATGCTCGAACTTTCATATTCAGCAAATGTAGAGAAGGGAATTAGTGATCACGAGGCTAGTGTCCTTTCATTTACTACTAGCGTTCCACGAAACAAATAGGAAATATAATATAAGAAGGCATTTCTGCTTAACAGAGGCGACAAGAAAATGATTTGAAGCTACTTGAGTATTCAACAGCAAAGAATGAGCTAAGGGGAAGACAAAATTGATGAGCTAAGGTTCAAATTTTGAAAACAATTACGCCACGTAGAAGGTAGCTTCGTGCCCTGGTAGATAATGACTGATCAGTAGGACTCACTATAGTTCAATAACAGACTTAAAATGTACTGCTAAAGCAGATCCAAGCAATACGCAATTATTAGTACAAAAGAGACCGAAGGTTAAACAAGCATGCGGACAGTTATGCTAGAAGCATTCACTGAATTCGGAAACAAGATCGTATTTGGCGATTTTTCAAAATTTCTTAAAAACAACAAATTTAATAACTGCTCGCAGAGAAACCTAAAGCTCTGGCGTGGTTTGTTTGCACGATCGGCTACCAGTCACTGGAGTAAGTCGCAAATATCAGGTACAACCAAAAGTTCATGTTCAGAGTTATATAAGGTAGAAAGATCACCAAATCTAGCCGTTAGGAAGGCGGATTCCTAAATACATGTAATTCACCAACGAAGGAGATCATTCGACCTGTTCTTGAGCACAGTTCATCAGGCGGGGACCTCGTGAAGCAAGAGATCTAGAAAATTCAAAGAAAAACTGCGCGTTTCGTCAGCGTTTTTAAGTGAGTACGACAATGTAGACGCCGATCCTAAGCCTCGTCTGTCCTGATGTTGGACGACGTGCTGGTACGTGAGTTCATTATGAAGCTCCTCGAACCACTGAAGCACGAATCTGATCTTTTGACACGAGCTGTTATTAAGCTGAAAATGCCAAGTTGTTGGGGTAGACATAAATAATGAAGGGATGTAACATTGACTTAGTCCACAGCTAACATGGAGTCCTCGATTACTATCATAGTTCCCTTGAAAGTAAATGCGATTATACCGCATAGAACATTACTGCCCACACCGGCCTGCGTCCGAAGTGCGTTAGATGTTTCGATCAAGAGGAATGAAGATTAGTGTTAATCGTCCCATCGACAACGAGATCATTAGAGACGGAGCACAAACTCGGATTAAGGAAGGGTGGGAAAGGAAACAGGCCATGAACTTTCAAAAGGACCATCCCGTCATTTTCCAAGAGCGATTTAGAGATATCATGGAAAACTTAAATCTAGATGTCCGGAAGGAGATCTGAACCGTCGTCCTTCCGAATCCGAGTCCAGTGTGCTAACTATTGCGCCACCTCGCTTGGTACGTTTCGATCAACCGTGGACCTGATCCACGGTCCAATCTCGATGATCGCATATTCACCACAATCGTGACTATGTTGTTGGGTCAGCAAAGGAACACGTAGAGTTCGTCTGCTGCGGAACCTCACGTTCATCAACAGGGTGCTCTGAAATTCTTGTTCATGAGTTACCATTGTACTCTATCGTCCTGTCTACCACAGGTCAGCGCCTATCTGTGATACAGAGCGAGTAAGCGTCTGACCTCCACGTGCTGTGATGAGATGTGGGCGGCCAATACCTGGTCGCTACTTGTGGTTCCACCGACCTTCAAACATATTCCATCCATACTCACGGCAATAGCACAAGAGCACACAACCAGCTTCACTGTTTCAGAGATGCTCGTTCCCAGACACCGGGCCATAACAATTTGCCCTTTTCTTCAGAGTCGATTACATCAGTGCATTTCCCCATTTGCAACCCTTATCGTCGCTGCTCCTCTTACATATTTTCCTTATAGCGTCATGTTCCGTCAACGCCTCCAATTGGCATCCAACCTAACGTTAAGCAAAGATCATAATGTTACCAGCGGAAAGAGGCTTATGCACTTGTTTTAAAACATTCTCTGAAAAGAGGGCTATCACCTGCCGTTTGCTTTCCTCAGCACCTACAAAAATTTATCCCGCTCGTTCTCTTTTAAAATGCAACTCATCTCTTACTCCCACAAGCTTCCCTAACTGTAACTCGCTCGCACCCACTCCCAGTTGATCATTCTCAATGACTCTTTCAACCCGGCCCATTGTCATTATCTCTTCGTGTCTCTGCAACTGTCACTGTCTCCTGTCTGACTACCACTGTATCCTTCGTTCTGTCCTACTACTACTGTCTCCTTTCACTGTCACTGTCTCCCTCTTGCTCCTCGTACTGCTGCTATCTCACTCAGTCGTTCCCACAGTTGGTATATCTTCTCACTATCACTATCTCTCTCTTCCTCTATCATTATCGTAAACACTGTGTCATTATCACTGCCTCTCACCCACTTCGACTTTCTCCTTCTCTCTATGCCACAACCACTGGCCCTGTCTCCTTCACACTTTTCCCAGCGTTGTTCTGTCACTGTCAACTACTTTCCAGTGCCAATGAGTCCCTCTCTTTCTTTCACAGTGCCATCGTTTCCGTCACTCTTCCTACACCACAATCACTGCCTACCATCATCCAGTATTTTTTGTCTCTTTCCCAATGACACAGTAATCCTCCCACCCCCTCGCCGCTCTCTCTCTCTCACATACACACATCATAAATAAGCGCCGTATGTTCGTGCACGTCTTGGAATCCACGGCACGGTTTTGGTAATCAAAAACTATGTTTTTTTCGGTTTTATTAAGAACCGCTCATGAACTAAATGGTGCCTCCAGAAGCCCCTTAGAGAGCACAACAGACCACATATGATGTAAAACGAACCAACCAATTTGCTACATTTGCCTCAGATGGAGAAAGTGTGTAATATTCAAATTTTGAACCTGTACTGTAGCATAGTTACGGTAAGACGACCCTGCTGTTGGGTGAGTGGTCCCTAGCCGAAGGGCTATCCAAAACAATTGACTATCTTTCCATTACCAACAGAACTCAAGGTATGAGGCCCGGGAAAATCCCATTCTTACGCGCGGCGTTTTGGAACATGTTAGGTAGCGCACGCCGTCGCATGCGTACTGATGGCTCATCAGTGTATAATAGTGTGTATTCCCAAGGAAAGCTTCTTTATCATCCCAAGGGACTGTCTCGCGACAGTGCAGCATAAACTTTTGCTTATTCGTTGCGTTATGAAAGCCGTCATACGTCCTCTTAATGTATCTGTACTTTTATTTTTCTCGTTGATATAATGGAACTGTATTTTTCCATACTGCGACGTTGTTTTATTATGATCTACTACCAGCTATTGTGTGCTCTGTAGTCTTTCCTTTTAACCACCATACGTACCGCCACTGGAACCGCGTGACCGCTACGGTCGCAGGTTCGAATCCTACCTCGGGCGTGGATGTGTGTGATGTCCTTAGGTTAGTTAAGTTTAAGTAGTTCTAAGTTCTATGGGACTGATGACTACAGATGTTAAGTCCAATAGTGCTCAGAGCCATTTGAACCATTTCTAAACCCATTATCACAAAATAAATTCACTCGGAAACATCTGAACTCCGCCCTAACAGTCGCAAATGTGCGACCTCACACAGAATGGTAATGCAAGTTGTGCGTATTTACTTCCTGAGGAAATCTTTGCGTTTCTCCTCGACGGTTCTCCCTTGAACTTTGACCACGTCTGTAGTAGATGGTAACGGCACCTTCATGTTTCGCGCCTGGTTTCCAGCTTTGGAGCTGCAGTTAATAAATCCGCTTTACTGCTGAGGTTATTGCGTAGCGTGCGCAGCTGTTTACGAAAGCTTTCTCGTCTCGCCTTTGTGCTGTTACTGCGCGGAGCGCTAGTGGAAGCAGTCAAATGACAAAAGGTCATCATGGCACAAATGCACTGAACCGTAGCCACAGATGTAAAACAAATGTTGATTAAATGATAACAGCTCCTGTGCTGTACTCTTGTATCACAGGGTGAGCAAGAGTTCGTATTTATTACGACGTTTAACTTACTTTTTGTAATCTGTAGTAAATACTGGCTACAGCGCTACAAAAGACGAAGCAAGTTGAAACACGATTTTCCGACTGTCATAATATCATAAATATTACCTATAGCATCATCATGACATTTATAAGAATGGTTTAATTAGACAGGTATCATGAGTGCATAATTGAAACATTACTTTTTCCGAGAAACGTAGTACTTGAATCCCTTACGCTCTTGTGTTGAGGAAATTACGAGAAAAGTCTGACCTTACAGATTGAAAACAAAATTTTCTACATTTTGCGCCAAGTCAGACTTCCTGACACATGAAATAACTGGAGATCAGTACGAAAAATTAGAGATCAACTATGAACAACTTCATCCTGATACTGTAACTGTTGCGTCGACCTTGCGGGAAAGTATTCTCAGTGTTGTGGCTGTGCCTTCTTGTAATGTTTAGTAGTTCCTAGCTGGATGAAGAGAGGGTGATATGATAGGTGGGTGGCCGATTTCCTGCAACACAAAATGCACATGTGGTTAAAATACTCTTTATTACAGAAACCAATTGAGTACTTAACTTCAACGATGTCCAATCTGAAGTTCCGTGGCTAACAGCGATCACATAAAGTGTACTAATTCTTGAATCTTGTCCGTGTCCACATCACAACTATGTACAATGACTAATGTTCCCTCACAGCTAGCCAAGGTGCGTGGCCTTGATTATCACTGTGGGAGATAAGAGCACATTGCGACGTATTGAGGTGCAATGCAGATTGAGACCCGATACAACATACTTAAGTAGAGAGATTGAGACAGGGCGGTCGGCGGACGCGGCGGCCTATACGTAAGCGCCCAGGGGGAGGTATCGGCGCCTAACTTGGGGGCGTGTCTTGGTCTGCTCTTGTCATGGGCGCGCTTGATTCAGCGCTTGCTACACAATGTTTCCTAGTGCCGACTGGTGTGCTGGCGAAGGCGTACGCCAGCACACTCAGTCCAATCCGTTATCCTCTTGCGGAAATGAATGCTAGCATTTCCTATTAATAAACGTGTTACAGGATATGTAATAGTAAAGGTGACTTTTACAATGTGATAGTGCCACAGGGAAACTGTCATAAAGTTGATGAAATTAGTAGCTAGTAATATTTCTTACTAACTGATAGATCAGATCGAAGTCTACCCAGTGGAACTGATGGGCAAATGGTGTTACCATTATAACAAACTTTGAAGTTATGTGTTACAGTTACTTTCATTTCCTCCAGTAATATAAGCTCAGCTTAGAAAACAAGTTAACTACAGGATGCGATATTTATTTTTGGCCACCTGTTGAGACAATGAACTCTCTAGAATATGCTGGTCTCCAGCGTCGAACTTAGAAGAATATCGGAACAGGTCGTGTAGTGTTACAGCAGAGCCTGATGACGGGCGTGATTTAGGAGAAACAAAAGAAGATTTCTGGTGAAACTGCATCATTGACTCGTAAAATACCGGTTTTGTTCTGCACATGTCAGGTGTCTTCGTACTTAAATTCAGCGCAGGTCTAAAAATGAGATTTAAAAGTCTACTACATGGCCTAAAGCCGATGCTATGTCCTCTTCTCTAATCTATAGTACTCTTGCGTTTCATAGCCTGCTTTTGAAAACTCCTGGAAGTCTAATTTAGTGGATTTATTTCTCATCTGCCGCGAACGTGGTTATATACAGTATGTTACACATAGACCCGCTGCCAATGGGTACCATCCTTAGCTGCGTTGAGATAAACCTAATACAAAATTCATTCCAACCAGTAGGAATATGCGCTTGGTTGTGAGGACAGCAGTGTGTCGTGCACTGCATCATGGAGGGTAACGGTGGGGTGAAGTGAGAGGAGGGGGCTTAAAATATGGAACTATTGGCATGCTAAAGACGGAAGTATGATCTCCAAGCCGTTATGAATGGGTTGTCCAAAAAATTATTATACGAATCGGATTTCAGTCTGGAAAGTAACTTTAGGTGATTAAAGTGCACAGTGTCATACCGTAGTAGTTGTCCATAATAAGCACCCACTAGGATTTTTCGAAGACGTCCTGAACTGTTCGCGGCTAGTATATTGTCTTTGTCGGTAGGCTTAGGTGGGCATTTTCCCATAATGGAGAATTGTTTGACAGTCGCGAAATTTTTCGCTACTGTCTAGTATTACGAGGATTTCCCTGACGTCACTGTCATCCTGCCGGCAGCTAATTTGCTAAATTCAGCAACGAGTTGTTTCTAATAGGGTTGCTATTAACAGTAAAGAGGGGTGGACCGATGAGGCTGACGATGGGCGAGAAAGAAGACAGTTTTTCCGAAGCCGCGGTGCTAATGTTCTAACCGGTCTAAATGTTTAATAAATTTGGAATTCGCGTAGCTGTGAGTGTTGTAGAGGGTTCAGAATTTCGCAGGTCAAATTTTACTATCTGAAGCATGATTTTACGGTCGCAGCTTTACTGTAGTATAACCGGAATGGCAGTATTAACTCGTGACTTTCAGTTTTGAGCGTACGCTGATTTAGCACGAGCTGATGTTACTCGGCAGTGATTTTGTATTGGATCAGGCAGCTGATACTTACCTGAGGGGGATGCAAGTAACAGAAACAAACTTCGCGAGTTTTATCGATGTGAGAATAAATCTTGTTGTTTCCAGGGAAAGTGAAACTAACTTTCGCATCTTTGATGTGGTGTTTCTCCGAGAGGTATACTTCGATTGCTGATGATGTTGTCAAGTGTCGCCTAGAGGTTAAGTTAACACAAAGTGTTCTTTGTGTACGGTCCAGCGGTTGGAACTTGAACCATATCTGTGAGGAATCGGATTGCTACTGGAGAGCGAACCGTTGTCATAGTTTCGATTTTTTAATATTGTCTCGCTTGTTACATCGATACTAACGACCCTGATGCAAAGTGTTTCACTAGTCACAAATGTAAAACACAAAACTGAGGAAGTTCTACATTATTGGCAACGGCCTTGCCGCAGTGGATACACCGGTTCCCGTCAGATCACCGAAGTTAAGCGCTGTCGGGCGTGGCCGGCACTTGGATGGATGACCATCCGGGCCGCCATAGGCTCTTGACATTTTTCGGGGTGCACTCAGCCTCGTGAGGCCAACTGAGGAGCTACTCGACCGAATACTAGCGGCTCTATTCAAAGAAAACCATCATAACGACCAGGAGAGCGGTGTGCTGACCACATGCCCCTCTATCTGCAACCTCAGCTGAGGATGACACGGCGGTCGGATGGTCCCGATGGGCCACTTGTGGCCTGAAGACGGAGTGCTTTTTTTTTTCTACATTATTAATTTGTTTCGTCAACTGGTCGATCATTAGGCTGTAACTGTCTTCAACAACAGTACGGGTGGCAAACATTGAAAAAGTTAATTGCCAAAGAGGATGAGGTGCAAAAACTGAATATCATCCTTGAGTGGCCATCAGTAACGTAATAGAAAATGTTAAAGCTAAACAGTAAATAAATGTGAAGAAAAAAAAAACAGAAATCATAAAGACCACATCGAGAAAATGGTGTGTGTGTGTGTGTGTGTGTGTGTGTGTGTGTGTGTGTGTGTGTGTGCGCGCGCGCGCGCGCGCGCGCGCGCGTGCAGCCTAACACCTTTACATAACAATTTAATTCAAACTAACAAAAAAAGAAAAAAATGAAAACCAAACCAATACTGTTGATCATCCACAACTTTATGCTTTTCATTTATAACTATGAATTTGTTTTGCCAAATAATGATGGAAGAGTCAGTTAACACACTTCATTAGCATAACAGCGCAGACAATTTATCGGGTGCTGTCGATGAATAGCTCCTTCTCCGTCATCGGTGTAAATACGTCGTGGAACAGTACTGAGTGTGTCCTGAAGCCCTGGGCCGGCCGGTGTGGCCGAGCGGTTCTAGACGCTTCAGTCTGGAACCACACGACCGCTACGGTCGCAGGTTCGAATGCTGCCTTGGGCATGGATGTGTGTGATGCCCTTAGGTTAGTTAGGTTTAAGTAGTTCTAAGTGCTAGGGGACTGATGACCTCAGATGTAGTGCTCAGAGACATTTGAACCATTTTTTCGAAGACCTGGAGTACAAGGATTCGAGCGTGGACATGTTTCCGTGACTTCATCCTTCTAAGATTCGAATGCCGAGGAAAACTGAACATTGCGTAAGACTGTTTGGAGTCCATAGTATGATCTTCTCTCAGCATACTGCACGTCAAGAATTTGAAGTATATCACTGTTTAGTAAACATCTTTATCTTTGTCGTGCATAAGCTAGTAAATATAGAAAATAATGTAATGAAAAATTTTCAAGACCCACGAGTAAAGAAAGATCTTTTCAATAGACATATTACCACTCTGAAATGCAATAGCGGCCCCTGGTATTCTCACTTTGCAGTCTGGCGGCCCAATAAGCCAAGCTTAAGTTTTTCTAATTAATATGCTGGTGACAAAAATTATTTATGCTATGAACTCAAAAACAAACATTTAAAGAATCGGGTATACTGACAACAGATAACTAACAATGTATTTACTCCTTAATGAAATTTGATCTGATATATCTCCGTTTCAAACGAACAGCTCAGTGCATGGAATCAATGTCTTGCTATATTAATAATAAAACTGTAAAACCGTCGTATCTGTCTGTTTGAACACGCTGATCTCCAAAACTAGTAGATGGCTTTCCGTGCGGTTTAATAAGTAATCTGAGCGTAGCTTGGGGCAACTTATAGGCTTTCTTTAATCAAAATCTGATGATGGAAGAAAAAATCACAATGTGAATTTTAATGTGACATAGGGAAATCTGTTTATTCTTTCACGTTTTAATTGTATAATATTTGTGAAAAGGCTTTTAATGATTGTCATGTTCTACATTATACGATTCAACATACTGAATACAGTGCTTATACACTCCTCAACGTGTTTAATCCATATTTCCATACTAATAGCCGTGTACCGCAAGTCTCTAGAGGAACGGAGGGTTCCAAATGATTGGAAAAGAGCACAGATAGTCCCAGTCTTCAAGAAGGGTCGTCGATCAGATGCGAAAAACTATAGACCTATATCTCTTACGTCGATCTCTTGTAGAATTTTAGAACATGTTTTTTGCTCGCGTATCATGTCATTTCTGGAAACCCAGAATCTACTATGTAGGAATCAACATGGATTCCGGAAACAGAGATCGTGTGAGACCCAACTCGCCTTATTTGTTCATGAGACCCAGAAAATATTAGATACAGGCTCCCAGGTAGATGCTATTTTTCTTGACTTCCGGAAGGCGTTCGATACAGTTCCGCACTGTCGCCTGATAAACAAAGTAAGAGCCTACGGAATATCAGACCAGCTGTGTGGCTGGATTGAAGAGTTTTTAGCAAACAGAACACAGCATGTTGTTATCAATGGAGAGACGTCTACAGACGTTAAAGTAACCTCTGGCGGGCCACAGGGGAGTGTTATGGGACCATTGCTTTTCACAATATATATAAATGACTTAGTAGATAGTGTCGGAAGTTCCATGCGGCTTTTCGCGGATGATGCTGTAGTATACAGAGAAGTTGCTGCATTAGAAAATTGTAGCGAAATACAGGAAGATCTGCAGCGGATAGGCACTTGGTGCAGGGAGTGGCAACTGAGCCTTAACATAGACAAATGTAATGTATTGCGAATACATAGGAAGAAGGATCCTTTATTGTATGATTATATGATAGCGGAACAAACACTGGTAGCAGTTACTTCTGTAAAATATCTGGGAGTATGCGTACGGAACGATTTGAAGTGGAATGATCATATAAAACTAATTGTTGGTAAGGCGGGTACCAGGTTGAGATTCATTGGGAGAGTGCTTAGAAAATGTAGTACATCAACAAAGGAGGTGGCTTACAAAACACTCGTTCGACCTATACTTGAGTATTGCTCATCAGTGTGGGATCCGTACCAGGTCGGGTTGACGGAGGAGATAGAGAAGATCCAAAGAAGAGCGGCGCGTTTCGTCACTGGGTTATTTGGTAACCGTGATAGCGTTACGGAGATGTTTAATAAACTCAAGTGGCAGACTCTGCAAGAGAGGCGCTCTGCATCGCGGTGTAGCTTGCTCGCCAGGTTTCGAGAGGGTGCGTTTCTGGATGAGGTATCGAATATATTGCTTCCCCCTACTTATACTTCCCGAGGAGATCACGATTGTAAAATTAGAGAGATTAGAGCGCGCACGGAGGCTTTCAGACAGTCGTTCTTCCCGCGAACCATACGCGACTGGAACAGGAAAGGGAGGTAATGACAGTGGCACGTAAAGTGCCCTCCGCCACACACCGTTGGGTGGCTTGCGGAGTATCAATGTAGATGTAGATGTAGAAATGCGAAAGTTACGACGTCTGTTAAGGTTTCATGACTAAACCAGTGGAATCACTTTCGACAGAATTTGGTATAGAGAAAGACTGAACTCTGAGGGAGAACGTAGGCTCCATGCTGTATAATGTATAGTCACTTCAGTAGCTCGCCCGTCTTCACCCACTGCTCGGCGGCGATGCTAAACTTGATGCCGCGTCGCGCATTTGGACAGCAGAGTGGCAGGAGGCGTGAGGGGTAGGTGCACATCAGTAGCTATGTTTGCTGGAACATGCAGACACGTGAGGGAAGCTGACGCTATAGTATGTACAATAGCTCACTAACTCACCATCACTCATAATAAAATTACTGATATATGAGCACAGCAATGGGCAATAGCTAGTTAGACACACGAATAATCTACACAGAGCTTTAAAAGCAATTACTTTGATCCAGAGAAATCTCCATTAGTCAATAACGATATTTTTCCAGTGGCCACAAATATATTAACTAGTTTTGTAATTCAGTTTACGAGGTGCCTACGGGATTTTTTGGTGGCCAGCTAACCCTACTGCGTTGATGACATTCTTATTACACATGACTGGTGTACATTATTAATAACATCAAATTACGTAAATGCTTTGGATAATCCAACTTTTGTGCATTTTCAGTGCAGTAATATAATCAACATAAAAAAGTGTAAACCGATTTTCTATTTGATGATACACATCAGAGTACTCCTATTCTACATTTCCATGTTTTGTGACAAATGTGTTACTACATCTTAAATGAAAGTACATTTAAGGTTTCTTTTTTTCGACATTCCACTTCTGATGTTTGGCAGGGACATTAGTATTTTGAAAGGATATGTACTAAGTATGAGTATTATTTATTCTTATAATATTCTTCTATGTCTGCAGGCAGATCAGTTAGTTATCTTGATAATATTTCCACAGCACACCTGGCCGCATTCTTCAGGTGAGTATAATGTTGCAAGAACTCGCTGGAAATGAATTCAAACTGCAAGCAGTGGCTCCTTTACACGCAATGGAAGAGCAACAGCACACGCGCGAGAAATCGTTGTAACTGCCCACTAGCACAAGTAAACATATAGCGCACCACTGGTGGAAGCTGGCGAAATCGATAAATCGTTATCAGAAACAATTTTAATGGCTGAATTAAAGACCGTTGTTTCTTGAATCAAGACAGGCTTCCAAATCTTATTTAAAAGGTAAACCTTGTCTCTATTTATAAGATTGTCAGATAGTCGAATTTCAAATGGTTCTTTTATAACAAATTCCCAATAGCGAGACGCAAGGGCAACTAATTGTGTCTCTTCATACAACACTTTGTGTCCCCCGGTACGACAGTGCCACGTCAACGCAGATTTTGCAGGCTGAAACAAACGTGTGTAGGGCTGATGCTCGACACATCGGTCCTGAGTGGTATGAACTGTTTGACCAATATGAGCAGTAAGGTGGGCATGTCATTTTGATTTTCGTGAGTTATCGATGTGCACGTCAGATAGAAGTTGTGCTACAGTTAAACAATCTTTGGTCTTGTTGCAGCACAGTCTTTGCCTCTGAGCAATCTGTTTAGTTCTTAGTTGAAGTGTGGTACGTGATGGACGTATTCAGTAGAGCTGCGTTGACTTGTGACTGTATCTATCAGATGAAGAAAGATTTATTGTATAGGAAAATAAAATGAATATGATGTATATACTGAAACGCGAAAGTAATATAAATTTTAAATAATGTTTTTCTTTGTCCACTTTCCTGAGTCATGCATTAACATATCAACAGATTAAGTGATTAAGCTGTTTAGTTTTTATAGAAATTCTCTGTTAACATTACACCCTTTTTAAATCCTTGTTCACTTTGTTAAGCACAGTATTGTTCAGACCAACATTACGTGTGAAGATCACGCGAAGTTTTACTCTGTCTTTCGGAATACATACTTCATTCTAAAAGCGCCGTCTTTGAATGGCTCTGAGCACTATGGGACTTAACATCTGTGGTCATCAGTCCCCTAGAACTTAGAACTACTTAAACCTAACTAACCTAAGGACATCACACATCCATGCCCGAGGCAGGATTCGAACCTGCGACCGTAGCAGTCGCGCGGTTCCGGACTGAGCGCCTGAACCGCTAGACCACCGCGGCCGGCTGTCTTTGAATATTATTTCACAAGAACAGTTACTCTCTCCATCCACCTTGCACCATATGGTATGCAACAGTTTGAAAAACACCTGGAAATTTTTATTTAAGAAACAAAAATCTTGCTTAGCCGCTGCCTGCTTGCTGTTTGCTGTCGTGCTTTCGAGAAATCTGCAACAATGCGAGGTAAGTGAAATTTTGGTTAGGTCTGGGTAATTATTTTACTTCAGTTGCGCTTTTAATACAAAGACAAGTTGTATTCAGAGCAGTTACAGTTCAATTCAAATTGTGTTCTGTTTGGTCAAACGTTAGCACACGAATTTAAGTTGGACTACAGTTCGTGGGTGCATAATTTTGGCAGTACGTAGACTTTTTATAGAGTGGGGGATAAATTTGGGCCAAAATTTCACACAGAATCATATAGTGGCGAACTTGCAAAGCTTTCCCACAATGGCAGGGGATTTTGTACTCAACGAGATTCCTCAATCCTAAGTTATCCTTTACTGAGCCAAGGAGGGCTCTAATCTTGACTGGCGGACGAAACACACTTTCGATCTCATATATTTTGAAATTTCTTCCTGTTTTCAAAGATACGCTTCCAACAAAAAGTAGTCACGTTATTTACTCTTATTTTATGGAATGTTCTAAATCCTTTGGGGTATCCTCACTATGGATGAATGGAGCAAAAGTATTGATAATCTTCTTTAATCATAGCTCTCAGTTGGTGAGTGGAGCATCCATTCTGATCGTTGCCCTCTTCACCGTTCACAAACCGCAGTCAGTCAGTAGCGATTGTGTCTCTTCAGCGCGTTAAAAAGTATGGATTTGCATTAAAATTCCACAGGCATTTTCACAAGTGTAAGTCTCATATGACTTGGAGTCAATTGTAGTTCTGTAAACAAATAGGAAGGAGACAAAATAAGAGGGGATTCTAGCAAACTTATGTACATCCCTCTGTTTCAGCTTGAGCTAATTAATGGGAACTGGAGAGATCAGGATTTAATCGAGGACAGAGAGGACGAGAACCGTCTCGACAGTACACCATCGGCGGACACAGCAGCCAGAATACACGGCGCCGGTGACAGTGGAGTCTGGCGCTGCCGCTACGGCCCGGCTGTGGCACCAGCGCGAGCCATGTGTCAGGGCGAGTGGCGCCAGCGCTCCGGCTCGCCGCCAATTAATGTCCAGCCAGGGTGCGCTCAGAAAGCGGCCGGTGCGCCACTAAAAACGGCGTGAGTTACAGCCCGACCGCGTGGCGAGCGCCCGCGGTCGCTCTGTGGCCAGGCCCGCACCGCCATTCGGCTCAGCGTCCCATTAGCCTGAACAATGGCACCACACGCTTTCTGCCTCTGCTTAATTAATCGCTGGTCGTTTCATTACGATGGCCGTGGCGACAAATACTTGTTTTCTCTCACAACGTCCAATTAAAATTAAGGAAGAGGCCGCCCATACTCGATGCAAATGACGACAAGGAGAAGAGCGTTGTTCGCCATAAACCGCGATTAGCAAGAATTTCAGCAGTCGATCACGATAAAAAAAAAAGGCCGAGAACTGACTAAACTCTGGCTGCCTATGAACCCTTCTTATGCGAAATGAGTGCGAAACTAAGGTACATAAGAGAATTAACATCCTGAAAGCTTTGTCTTTCACGCACTGGGCAGCCGATCCTTGGAGCCTCTTACGTCTATACAAACAGATAATTAAAAATACAACGGGATATGGAGGCGTCTTGCATGACTCCGCTCCAACGTCTCGGTTGAAAAATGGTTCAAATGGCTCTGAGCACTATGGGACTTAACATCTGAGGTCATCAGTCCCCTAGAACTTAGAACTACTTAAACTTAACCTATCCTAAGGACATCGTAGACATCCATGCCTGAGACAGGATTCGAACCTGCGACCGTAGCGGTCGCATGGTTACAGACTGAAGCGCCTAGAACCGCTGCTCCGCCACAACAGCTGG
This sequence comes from Schistocerca serialis cubense, assembly GCF_023864345.2. Lineage (NCBI taxonomy): Eukaryota > Metazoa > Arthropoda > Insecta > Orthoptera > Acrididae > Schistocerca > Schistocerca serialis. Next base: position 690,525,821 of record NC_064639.1, read on the forward strand.
CGTCTCTGTTGAAGATCCTAGACAGTACGCAATCAGCAACTTTGCTACTAGCGTATCTATCACACACGCAGACCTGGTAAAGTTCCCACTCTAACGAGATGAGAACTTTTATATGCTGGATTCATGTTGATGGTCATATCGTCTGTAAATCATCTATGACAATGGAAATTACCTCGATTCCTAAACCTTACTGGACGAAGAAACCCAAACGCCTACTGCCAATGTCGTACAGTACTATGAAATCCTGGAACGTTGCACAGCACAGTGTTAACATGTTTTGCAAAAGAGAAGTGGTGTAAATCAAACGAAATCTCGTCAGAAATTTAGTGTGTTCTATATGACGGTCGTAACTAAGGGATCCATAGCGCCAAGTAAATTTTGAACCTCTACACTGTCAAAATCCGATTGTAACTGGCAGGATTGGTCGAATTGTGCACAGCCGGCCGGTGTGGCCATGCGGTTCTAGGCGCTTCAGTCCGGAACTACGCTGCTGCTACGGTCGCAGTTTCGAATCCTGCATTGGGCATGGATGTGTGTGATGTTCTTAAGTTAGTTAGGCTTAAGTAGTTCTAAGTTATAGGGGACTGATGACCTCAGATGTTAAGTCCCATAGTGCTCAGAGCCATTTGAACCATTCTTCAACCGAGACATTGGAGCGGAGTCATACAAGACGCCTCCATATTCCATTTTTTATTTTTAATTATCTCTTTGTATTAACGTAAGAGGCTCCAAGGATCGGCTGTCCAGTGCGTGAAAGACAAAGCTTTCAGAATGTTAATTCTTTTATGTACCTTAGTTTCGCACTCATTTCGGATAAGAAGGGTCATAGGCAGCCAGAGTTTAGTCAGTTCTCGGCCTTTTTTTTATCGTGATCGACTGCTGAAATTCTACAAATGCCTCGCCAAATATGCTGCCGATATGGCTGCACTATCGGTCGGAGGATGGCATTCATGTATCGTACAGCCATTACGACGCCTTCCATGGGCACCAGCGGCGTATGTCGGCCCCACAAAATGCCACCCCAAAACAGCAGGGAAATTCCACCTTGCTGCACTCGCTGGACAGTGTGTCTACGGTGTAGAGCCTGACCGCGTTGCCTTCAAACACGTCTCCAACGATTATCTGGTTGAAGGCATATGTGATACTCATCGGTGAAGAGAACATGATGCCAATCCTGAGCGATCCATTCGGCGGCGTGTTGTTGGGCCCATCTGTACCGCACTGCATGGTGTCGTGGTTGCAAAGATGGACCTAGCCATGGACGTTGGGAGTGAAGTTGCGCATGATGCAGCCAACTACGCACAGTCTGAGTCGTAACACGACGTCCTGTGGCTGCATTATTCAACATGGTGGCGTTGCTGTCAGGGTTCCTCCGAGCCATAATCCGTAGGTAGTGGTCATCCAATGCAGTAGAAGCCCTTGGGCGACCTGAGCGAGGCATGTCGTCAGCAGTTCCTACCTCTCTCTATCTCCTGCATGTCCGAACAACATCGCTTTGGTTCACTCCAAGACGCCTAGATACTTCCCTTGTTTAGAGCCCTTCCTGGCACAAAATAACAACGCGGACGCGATCGAACCGCGGTATTGATCGTATAGGCATGGTTGAACTACAGACAACACGAGCCGTGTACCTCTTTCCTAGTGGAAGGACTGAAACTGATCGGCTGTCGGATCCCCTCCGTCTAATAGGCGGGGCGGGTTTAGTGACATCTCTGAACAATCAAAGGGACTGTGTCTGTGATACAATATCCACAGTCAACGTCTATCTTCAGGAGTTCTGGGAACTGGGGTGAGGCAAAACTTTTTTTGATGTGCGTATAAATATATGTTTAAATGCTACAAGAGAATCGTGTGCTATCTTTATTAACGACATATGTCTCCATAAAGCGCATTTGCTCGTGTGAAATTAGTACTTTAAAGGCAACGTTAATGTAATACGTTTTTAGCCAACATGTATTAAAAACTGATAAGTTGTAGGAGTCATTTGCACAGCTGTAAATCTTATTCGAATTGTGTCCAGAATGACTGAAGAAGATTTTACCCTACAGCTAAACACATAATAACCACTGAGTATAGTGTGACAAACTCCACTCTCTTTAAGACGCAACAGAAGAAATGTGAGGTCAGCTTTAGAATGAGTGGAACCGAGGAATGACAAAGCTGTTTGAAGAATCCGTGCCAAACAAGTGAAAGGTTCGTTATTGTTTGCGTGCCGGTTCTACGAAGCGAGAAGGAAGCATTTCTGCAACCGGACGGGACGTTGCGTCATCTGGCTTTCCCTTCAACGAGACATGGGTGCGAATTTTGGGAAGGCCAGAAGGGCTTAGGCTTTCTTTTTGCAAGGATGTGAGCTGGAAAATAAGAAAAAAAGCAGTCTTGGCTACGCCATTTAGAGCGGTGGTAATTCTATGTACAGTTTTATGTAGCATGCGATCCAACAATCACAGCAGAAAGTCCTCATAGTTATATGGGCTCTACGTGGAGGCAATGGATACACCGTGGATAACATAAAACAGTGCGGATTCTTCTCAGGGGATTTTGATACAGCTATTTGAAATTACTCAGAAGATACTAACTTTAAGCGACGTTACTTACATTGCCGCATTCAACTTCGTTACGTTTTCCAACGCTCAAGTCAGCTGGTGTTTTGTTAAGTGGAGCTGATGATTAATTCCTCTTCATTTCCTGCATTAATATTTGAAACCTAAGTAATTGTCCGCACCTTTCCCTTTGCAGAGCTCGGCCTTTCGTTAGACCTGCAAATATTAATCTCGTATTGAACCGTCAGGCGACTCGCGTCTTTGGGCGAATAATGTGGCTGACACAGCGAGTGTCTGAAGAATCACTGACGTAAGTCATATACTTTTACAAAATTCGCCCTGCAGACTTGTCTATACTTACACAGCTGAATATATTAAACTTTTCTCTCGAAACGGTCTAGATGTTGAACACAGATGTCGCTACGTAATACATCGGGAATAAAACAGAGTAGTACAGGCAGACGCGACACCTCAGCGAGCTGTTGTATGATGCTATGAGAAGTGTACAGGTTCCTAATAAGTCTTTATAAACAGGAGACACTTTTGTAAGCGGGTCGTAAGATATTTCAGTTTCTCTCTGCCACTGCCGACGCTCCAGCATGCCCCCCCCCCCCCCCCCCCCCCTGTGGAAAACGAGCAAGGCCTACAGTGGATTAGAGAATTCATGTTATAACTATATCACCTAGTATTAACCATGCACTCTAACAATGAATTTAGCAGAAGATTTTAATAACAATGTTCGAATGTCCATTTTCAAGACAAGCGGTTGCGTTAAGAAAGGGCTATTAATCTCCAGTCGTTGACTGTAACAATAAAATCACTGACGTTTATAGTAGTTAAGAAAACAAGACACATTTTCTGATAACATGTGTAAAAAGATTTTGAGCTGGACTCTTATAATCTTTCAACACGAGAAACAAAATTACGCTGATATTAAGGCCATGTGGAATGTCACAGATAACGTTCATATTCCGTGAACGTTTAAATAAGAGGTTTTTATGTGTGGCAAAAGATGAACAAACAAATCCGACTGCAGGCCAGACAATATTGAAACAATCGGGAAGTCACATAGTTCTAGTGGTGCTATATAGTTAATAAAAATTTGCAAACCAGTTAGGCTTCCATAATTTAATTTCTATTAAATATAGAAATATGTTTACCTTTAGGGAACATTCAGGGAAGTCTTGGTATTTTCTGATATCATCAGCAGTAAAATGACAATATGAGGCAACGTTCGCAGTCAACAACTGCCTATATTGCCGGCCAGTGTGGCCACGCGGTTAAAGGCGCTTCAGTCTGGAACCGCGCGACCGCTACGGTCGCAGGTTCAGTCCTGCCTCGGGCATGGATGTGTGTGATATCCTTCGGTTGGTTAGGTTTAAGTAGTTCTAAGTTCTAGGGGACTGATGACCTCAGATGTTAAGTCCCATAGTGCTCAGAGCCATTTGAATCATTTGAACTGCCTATAGTTAACTGCTATAACAACATTCCCACAGAGAAAGAAAGAAATATTCACTTGGCATCGAAGTACAGATTTCGTTAGGTAGTTCGCTAAATTTTCAATATTTTGTAGAAATTTAAGAGGTTCGTGGGAATGTGGTGGAGTGCAATGGTTTAGCAAGCAGAAATCCATAGGACGCTTATTGGAATCCTGTCCGCAGGAAATATTTTATTCTATAGAGAATTTGAGACTTACTTAGCCCCGGTTAAACGATTTTTCTGTATATCAGAAGACAGGGCAAAACCATAGGGGAAAAGAAGGTTAACCTTCTTTGGAAGCCTCTGGCGAATGAACGAAAGCAATCTAAACAAACAATATTCCCGTTTCTCTAAAGAAAAGGAAAATTTAGCATGTATTTCGGAAATAAGAAAAAATCAAAGAACTGTAAATAACAGAAACTCTTTAATACTGATTAATTTTGAATATGGAATAAGATATTTAAAAAACTGACTTGGATGCCGCAGAACTACACATCATGTTGTTATGCGAATATGGAATAAGATATTTAAAAAACTGACTTGGATGCAGCGGAACTACACATCATGTTGTTACGCGAAAAAACTAGTAAGGGAACGTCAAAGTAAAAATTTTTCCAAGTTCTAACAGCTGGCGCGGAAGTGTCGCCAGCCACCAGCCGGTAAGCATAAACATTTCAACGCAGTTACTGGGTCAGGCAAAACAGCCGCCTCCGCACTCTAAAGCGAGACTGCGAGCAACTTAGTGGGGAATGGTCAGAACAGTACAGATCGAACCGCCTTCGTTGCTCCGTGCGTTTACACAAGGGACACTGCGTAGGACGCAACGACTGACAAGACTCTGACTAAGCGGTAAAGACTTTGTAATAAATTCGTTAAGCATACGTAGCGGAACTCAAGACTGCTGACGACTTGGGAAGAGCAGAATCGATTCGGTCATTACGAATGACGTCGTAGAGCAGAACCGTTCATTTGTAACGTAAACACTCCACCCCCACTAGCTTGTGGCACTCGATCGGTAGGATCGATTGCGTTCATATCGTTAGCACTCGAGTCGCTGTTTATCGTATGGTAACATCTGGAGTGTGAAATTGTTCTGTGTTGGTCTTGCACTCGCTGCTCTACGAGACCATCAGCAGTACGAAGCCGCAACTGACGGAGTCCAGCGTCCAGTACTCGCGTCAGCACAGCAGCAATCACTGATGGTTAGATCAAGGGTCTACAAATACAACTTCGGTCCAGGGCGGAGAGTGCCCTAAACTCCAGCGTCGCACGGGTCTTAAGGCCTACCGCAACGGCGGGTCAGGTTTAGTATCCAGCACGACTACACAGCATCTGATACTGCGGTCCCACGAAAGGACAACGCGGGCAGTGATCTGGGAGGGACAGAGAACTCCCCGAAGCGTCGTGATCGCCACTACCTCCAGGCCGAGCTCCCGACGAGGCGTCCGCAGCTCGCCAGTGGGCAGCAAAACCGCCGCATCAGGGAGTCATCGACTTCCACTCAAACATGACGCAGGGTATCGGCAGCTGTGAGTCCGCTAATGGATTGAGCGGATTCTTCTCCGAATTATGTAGTCGCCAGTCGGCGCAGAAGAAGTAGCAACGATTTGCATTTTCAGTAATAAACAACATAATTTTCAGTATGGTTTCATTGTTTCTAACGATGCCGTACGGGTTCTCGGTCGGCATCCGGACGAATTAGCAGGTGTTTCAAGCATCCGCAAAGGACGGCCCCTATAGTATATTAACTGGACAAACTGATACGTCAAATCAACGAATCCACCGAATGAACGGACCGATACCATCTCGCAGAAAGAATTTAACACTACGATACCGTGCGAAATGAAACCGTTATCTAACCAGATAACATTATAACGGGTTGGTTCATAAGCACGTGTTGTTTTCCGTAAGATTAATAGACGCAAAACAGAGACTTTAGTCATCAATTATATATTCTCCATCACTATTTGCAACAGTCTGCTAAACGCCGGGATAAGTTTCCGATTCCGTAACTGTAGAAATCACGTAGTTCTGAGATGAAGCACTCGTCGAGCCACGTTCGGAGCGCATTTTCATTCGGGTAGTAAGTTCCTTGAAGGTTGTTCGACAGAGAGAGAAAAGGTGAAAATGTGGGGGAGCAAGGTCAGATGAATAAGGTGGGTGCAGACTGATTTGCCGACCCCTCTCCTGTATAGTGCTTTTTGTCAATCTTCCAGACTGCGGGAGGGAGCTATCGTGAAGTAGCATCACTACACGCGTGTTCTTGGACTGTGCCTGCAAGACTTCTCAATTGTTGACAACAAGTGTCAGCAGACATGGTTACACCTCGAGCAAGCAATTCGTAGTATACTGCACCGTCACTGTTCCACCAGATGCATAACATTATCTTCCGTGAATGGGGGTGTCTTTGTTAGGGAGACTTGCTGCTTTGTTTGGGCTCAGTCATTCCTTTCTTTTCCTTATGTTACAAAATGGTTCAAATGGCTCTGAGCACTATGGGACTCAACATCTGTGGTCATCAGTCCCCTAGAACTTAGAACTACTTAAACCTAACTAACCTAAGGACATCACACACATCCATGCCCGAGGCAGGATTCGAACCTGCGACTGTAGCAGTCGCGCGGTTCCTGACTGAGCGCCTAGAACCGCTAGACCACCGCGGCCGGGCCCTTATGTTACAATAAGGACACCAATTCTCGTCACCAGCGACGGCACGGGATAGAAGTGGTCAGTGTTGACCAGGAGCCAACTGATGACGAGCAAGGAGAGATGCACATGTGGATTGGTTTGGCTTAGGCCATGCGGTAGTCACACAGCCGATTTCTGAATCTTCCCGCTGCATGCAAATGTCGCAATGGTGAAATGATCATAGCCGGCCGGTGTGGCCTGCGGTTCTAGGCGCTACAGTCTGGAACCACGCGACCGCTACGGTCGCACGTTCGAATCCTACCTCGGGCATGGATGTGTGTGATGTCCTTAGCTTCGTTAGGTTTAAGTAGTTCTAAGATGTTAAGTCCCATAGTGCTCAGAACCATTTGAACCATTTTTTTAAATGATCATATTTCATCACATCTGCCAGTCATTGAGTACACTGACGTGAACCACAGAGGATTAAGGCGTTTAAACGATCTACATCAAACCCCGAAGGTCATCCTGAATGTGGAGAGTCACGAAGGTCAAAACGATCCTCTTTAAAACGAAAAAAACCATTTTCTTGTCGTACTCTGTCCAATGGCACTACCCCATACACAGCACAAATGTTTCAGGCTGCCTCCATTGCTGTCACCCGTCTGTTGAACTTAAGCGGAAGAAAACTGTGAGAAATATTCCGATTTCCACACTTGGGACTCCCTTTTCTAGCATCCACAGCTCCACCCACTTTCTCCAAATGACGATATAAGTTGCGCCTGGAAAGTTCGGTGAATGGTCTCAGAAAATAAAGGAAACAAATATTTCAAACAAAATACACTATTGGCCGTTAAAATTGCTACACCACGAAGATGACATACTACAGACGCGAAACTTAACCGACAGGAACAACATGCTGAGATATGCATATAATTAGCTTTTCAGAGCATTCACACTTAGAACGTCCTGACATGAGGAAAGTTTCCAACCGATTTCTCATACACAAACAGCAGTTGACCGGCGTTGCCTGGTGAAACGTTGTTGTGAGGGCTCGTATAAGGAGGAGAAATGCGTACCATCACGTTTCCGACTTTGATAAAGGACGTATTGTAGCCTATCGCGATTGCGGTTTATCGTATCGCGACACTGCTGCTCGCGTTGGTCGAGATCCAATCACTGTTAGCAGAATATGGAATCGGTTGGTTCAGAAGAGTAATACGGAACGCCGTGCTGGATCCCAACGGCCTCGTATCACTAGCAGTCGAGATGACAGGCATCTTATCCGCATGGCTGTAACGGATCGTGCAATTACGTCTCGGTCCCTGAGTCAAGAGATGGGGACGTTTGCAAGACAACAATCATCTGCACGAACAGTTCGACGACGTTTGCAGCAGCATGGACTATCAGCTCGTAGACCGTGGCTGCGGTTACCCTTGACGCTGCATCACAGACAGGAGCGCCTGCGATGGTGTACTCAACGACGAACCTGGGTGCACGAATAGCAAGACGTCATTTTTTCGGATGAATCCAGGTTCTGTTTACAGCATCATGATGGTCGCATCCGTGTTCGGCGACATCGCGGCGAACGCACATTGGAAGCGTGTATTCGTCGTCGCCATACTGGCATATCACCGACGTGATGGTATGGGGTGCCATTGGTTACACGTCTCGGTCACCTCTTGTTCGCATTGACGGCACTTTGAACAGTGGACGTTACATTTCAGATGTGTTACGACCCGTGGCTCTACCCTTCATTCGATCCCTGCGAAACCCTACATTTCAGCAGGATAATGCACGACCGCATGTTAGAGGTCCTGTACGGGCCTTTCTGGATACAGAAAATGTTCGACTGCTGCCCTGGCGAGCACATTCTCCAGATCCCTCACCAATTGAAAACATTGTGGCCGAGCAACTGGCTTGTCACAAAACGCCAGTCACTACTCTTGATGAACTGTGGTATCATATTGAAGCTGCATGGGCAGCTGTACCTGTACACGCCATCCAAGGTCTGTTTGACTCAATGCCAGACGTATCAAGGCCATTATTACGGCCAGAGGTGGTTGTTCTGGGTAGTGATTTCTCAGGATCTATGCACCCAAACTGCGTGCAAATGTAATCGCGTGTCAGTTCGAGTACAATTTATTTGTCCAATGAATACCCATTTATCATCTGCATTTCTTCTTGGTGTAGCAATTTTAATGGCCAGTAGTGTATTTCAAATAAAATACCTTAACTATTCTTCAGAGTAATCACTATTAGCTACAACTTACTCGTAACATCGATTGTAAGACTGATGTGAACTGTCAGCAAACGCAGCTTATGGAATCGCTTGAAGCATTGCGGTCACTGGTTGTTGGATGACGGAATTGTTACAGGAGATGAGATCTGGTGCTACGAATACGATACGGTCACCAAGCGTGGTGGTCATCGTCTCCTCCGTCATGAGGGATCAAGTCCTTGTTGTCGAGAAGGGCGATCAGCGTCGTCCTATTTTAGATTTTGTAATAGCCGACATGTTTTTGCCGGCGGGGAAGCGATGCTCACCATGGCACCGACGGTCGCTTGCTCTCCGCATCGTGTTGGTGGCACCAGGTCTCATCTCATGTAATGAATCGGGTATCCAACAAAGCGTGATCACGGCGCTTCCAGCGATTCCACAAGATGCGTTTGCTGACTGCTCCCAACAGCCTTACAATCAGTAGTAATTCGCAGCTAATGATGATTACTTTAAAGGTCAGTAAACATATTTTGTTTGTAATTCTTTTTTTCTTTAATTTCTGATACCATTCACCGAACTTTTCAAATAGTAACAGTGAACTACCTAATAACTTCAGTCACAGGTCGCAGACTTGTTTTCTCACTCTAGAGAATATAAAGAAAATAAAGGGTGAAGACGACGCTGTCACAGCAGAGCACGCTGCGTGAGTCAGCAGTGGGGCGGCCAGGGGCGGCGCGACAGGTGGGCGCCGTGTCACCTCAGGCCACGCTCTGCTCCGTGCAAACACGCGCAGCTGCGCCACCTCCCCACATGTGACGCGTCGCCCTGTTCTTTCCCACGGCCCTCGAGATTTGTCTTATTTGCTGAGGTAATGTTTTCAGTCATTACGCCCCATTCAGGCCAGCGAAGGGTCCAATTAAAGGCTTGGGCACATCTGCCATTCGTTTCTTCCACGATTAAGATGATGACTCGACAAATAGGATGTGGTCTCTCACTCACGATGAGTCATCAGAAAAGCTCTCTTTATGTACATGCCGATCGATTATTCCAGTTCACCCCTCTGAATTTTAAGATCTGCAATTCACATGACACTTAGTACTTCTTTGTTTTTAGCACTGACTTATCTACATGAACTTTATTTTTTTCTCAAACGAAGACAGCCATTTATGTCACTGCAGCAGCAATGCTTGAAGATTTATTGTAAGAAAATTGACTAGTACCTTTGTGACTACAAAACCACAATATGTCTATTCTCCGAACGTAACGTAGAATGCTACATCGACTGAAGTTTGATCTTGATCCAGGGACTCAGCCTGGCTGACGTAAAATTTGATTAAACAATAATAAAGCTGCAATACAGGAAAACGTTGTTTAATGGGTTGGGCAGATGCACGTATAATAGCTATCCAGAGCTATAAATAAACACGTGGCTTACAGAATATCTACCTATTTGTAGGATATTTATAGGTGATAATTCTATGTCAGACGGTTCAACATAACAATAAAATGATAAAAGCCTAGCATCACGAAATAATTTATTTTAAAATGCGACTAACAAGATAAATATAATACATTTATTAAGGTGCGACGCTCACAAAATTGACCGAAAATGTAAATTTTCAATTTTTTTTTCTTTATTAGCTGAGGTCATGCACAATAAGTTCCCAAAGTTTCAGTCAATAAATCGCATCTGAAGTTCCTGAAGATAATTAAGTATATGACGTGACCTTCCTGCCACGCCCAATTTTTGAAGAAATATTCCATTACTAGCTTACTGAACAACGATTACTTTCAATCAAACTTGCACTGGATACATCTAGAAGGCTGCAATATATACCCTTTGGTTTTATAGATTTATCTGTGACTCCGGTACGTATCTTAGAAACAATGACAAACCCGCTGCTTTTTTTATGAAGAATAAATTCTGGTTAAGGGACATTTTCATCTGCTGCAGTTGTTGGAATTGCTACTTATGATACAGTTCTTGTTTTTAATGATGGGAACGTATGCGGATGAAGGTATTAGAGAGAACGGGCTTTAAGATGGAAGTTTGACTCAAGACATCTTGAGGAAAATGATTTACAACGCCACCCTGCACCTAAGAAGTCAGTTGAAGATAAAGACGGCAGAAAAGAAGGTATCGGAGAGAAGCCTTGAACGGAAAGAGTACTCTGAGAATAAATCTGCGGCCTCTGAACAGGCGACATAAGAAAAAGCGTTATGTTGAACTTCAAATTGCAATTTCTGAAAATTATGTTTCTGTAATCTTTATGTGCCTTTTAATCACTGTCTATCAAGGCTAGAATTACGAAATTTTGAACACTTATTTCTATATACCCAATAAATGTTCTTTCAAGGGTAAATTTTGAAATTATGTTGCGAAGCTGTGATGTGGGGTAAAGTGCTTGGAATTTTGCATGAATCTGATATTATACTTACAGAACTATAATTAAAAAATTACTAAAATTCCCCAATTCTTTGCGTTAAAAACATCATGAGAGAAGCTTACTATATGCAAAGAAATTAAACAGAAAAAGTTGTAGAAATTTCTTGAATAGTTTCTGAGAAAATGGGACCTATATTATTTTTTGACAAAAAAGTTTCAATTTCCATAACAAGTTAAATATTGATAATCCAAGGAACTTAACAGTAAATGAGTTAATTTCCTGTAAAATTGTGGATTTGGTGCATCTTTTAAACAGAATATTTTCCCTTTAAACTATTGCACTTCCAGAAAGATAGTAAAATAGCTCAACAGGCATAAAATTAAGGATATTTTAGTATGATGAAGTAGACACTACTTAAATAACGTACAAAATTAAAAGAAAGACTGCGATTAGCTTTAAAAATCATGATTATCTGCATTATTTATGGATTTAGGGAGCTAACATTTTGTTGCATTAATGACACTGATACTGACAATAGCTAGGCCTTGGTAGAGCTGTGTATAACCGATGCTGCAACGTGCGCTTTGGTGTAAAGTACTCCATTTTCACTAGAGGCCTGTCCTTTTTTGCGGCACCTTCATCTTCTTTCAGTTCTTCTTGGCTTGCACGGTGTCCGTCCTCTGCCTGTGTAAGTAGGCTGTTTATGTTTTCTCTATGTAAGTAGGCTGTTTATGTTTTCTTATTGGCAATGTTACGTAGCGCTCAATATGAAAATCACTGGCTGTGCTGTGTGCAGTCTGTGGCTGCTTTGCATTGTTGTAATACTCGCCATTGTAGTGTTAGGCAGCTGGCTGTGAACAGCGCGTAGCGTTGCGCAGTTGGAGGTGAGCCGCCAGCAGTGGTGGATGTGGGGAGAGAGATGGCGGAGATTTGTAATTTGTCATGAACTGCTATATTTATATATGATGATATCAAGGTAAATACATTGTTTGTTCTCTATTAATATCTTTCATTTGCTAACTATCCCTATCAGTAGTTAGTGCCTTCCATAGTTTGAATCTTTTATTTAGCTGGCAGTAGTGGCGCTCGCTGTATTGCAGTAGCTTGAGCAGCGAAGATTTTTGTGAGGTAAGTGATTTGCGAAAGGTATAGTTTAATGTTAGTCAGGGCCATTCTTGTGTAGGGAATTTTGAAAGTCAGATTGCGTTGCGCTAACAAAATATTGTGTGTCAGTTTAACCACAGTCATGTAAAATTATTCAAAGGGGACGTTTCATATGTCGACCCTTAGCCGAGGATACCTCACTGGAATCTTCTGATTTTTCTTGTAGTTTGTGTAATTGGTGTAGCTATTGTTTATTGGTAGCGCGTTATCATAGAGAGAATTTCCTTTGTAGTTGTAGTTTTTCATTGTTGTACAGTAAAACAGTTGTGGCATGCATGTAGATTTGCACCAAGTATTTCGCAGCTGCGCTTGAATTAACTAGATATTATTTTCAGTGCTATGTTAATGTGTTCTCTTATTTTTGATCTTCAAATTGTGTTTTTCTGTGTTGTCGTGTGAAATACTGTGACAATAATGGCGTGTGAAAAACGTAATACTAGGCTCCAAAGTAAACTGAGAAATGACAGTGAAAATGAAAGCAGTGTGTTAGCGCCACCGAGTAATGAATTAACTGATGTTCAAAGTAGTAATTTGGTAATCGTGCATAGGGAAATGGAGCGGGCGGCATACAATGGCGTGGACAGTGAAACAATTAGTGAAGAGGGACGCATTATCGATCGATCGGTCGGCAACAGCTTGCCTCAGGAATCGGGAATGACAGGACACAATTTTGCGAATACTGTAGACTCAGGTTTTGGGTTCTCGCCGTTTTCTCAAATAAGTCAAGACACATTTTCTGCATGTCAAAATGTCAATGTTGCCGGTGCAAATTCACTGCCGAAAAGCACTGAGGAACATGTTTCAGACACCAGTGCATTGTTATTACAGTTAATGCAACAAATGGGACAAAAGCTACAAAAGTTAGACACAACACTTGAACAAAATCAGAAACAAATGGGACAAAATCTTAAAAAGTTAGACACAGTGGAACAAAATCTTAAAAAGTTAGACACAATGGAACAAAATCTTCAAAAGTTAGACACCACACTTGAACAAACACGTGAAGATTTAACTACTGAGTTACATAAAATCGAATCGAAATGTCAAAAAGTCTGTAACGACGTAAAAACACAAATTTGTGAGCATTTTCAACCTATTTTTTCGCGGCATGAAAATGCATTACAGAATCACGAAGCAGCCATAAAAGAACTGCAAATTATTGTTCATGAAAATCATGAGACCTTGCAAGCTAAAATTGACTCAGTTGCATCTATCGATTCGGTTACGCAACTTGCAAAAACTCAGGAAAACTTAAAGGACACAGTAGAAAGACACATGGAGGAAATTAGTTCATTATCAGAGAAAGTAGTTGAACTTTCGGATCAGCTAAATAATTTATCTACGAAGGTAGATGATAATCTGAATGACACAAAACCGGTAGTCTTTAATAACACAGAAGAGAGCGAACAAATTAGGAAACTGAAACAAAATCTGAATCAAATTGATACGCAACACCAAAGAGAAATCCGGGAAGTACAACATCAGCTAACACAGGTAATACAAGAATTACGTATTTCAGAGGACACTCGCGCTCCAATACGGGAAGAGGGACATAGAAATACGGAACAACCACAAAATAATAACACAGGACACTTCGGAAATTATGAAAGAAATTGGCAAGCCGCATCGAATTTTGAAATGGAACCGCCGAAACGACGTAACAATGACCGATATGCGACTCGCCGACATGACGATTTTGACTATAAGCTGTTCATTACTACACGTAAATTCAAAACATTTAAGAATTCTGCCAACGACATTCATCCACAAGCGTGGCTCCATCAATTCTCTCGTTGTTTTCCTCCCAACTGGTCGTTAGAACACAGATTAGAATTTATGTGTGGCTACTTGGAGAAGGAACCAGCTGTAAGAATGCGATCGGTAATTCACGATTGCCACAGTGAAGGAGAGTTTTACCATGCCTTCCTCTCAGCATATTGGTCTCCAGCCACACAAGACCGAGTAAAACATGGCATCATAATGATGAAATGTTTCGAACAATCTGAATTTTCCAGTCTTATGAAATATTTTGAAGACATGTTGCATAAGAATCAGTATCTTTCAAACCCATACAGCCCCTCAGAACTCATCCGCATTTGCTTAATCAAACTGCCTGAACATTTACGACATATTATTTTGGCAGGACGTTGCAAAGACGACATTGAAGCTTTTCAGGGACTGTTACAAGAACTGGAAAGTGACACAGACAGTCGCGGGATGCGAAAACAGGAAAACAATCACTACAGGTCACTTCCGTCACAATTCCGTGACGACAGAAATAATAACTGGACGCGACAAGGCTATTCTCACAACACAAATCGTGACCGCAACAGACACCACCCGTATTACAACCGTTGTCAGAGTAGTAATAATTACAGGGAAAGATCACCTCTCCGCGGTAGTGACTATCACAGAGACAATCAGAGAAACAGACAATATGGGAACCAAAACAATTTTTATCAAGGGAGACAGAATACTTTCAGACGCAACAGTTCGGCGCACAGTCACGATTCAGGGAGAAATTCTCCACCACGTGACGGACAAGGAAGAAACTACGGAATCTACCGACATGACGACAGACGATATATTCGTAACGACAGACCTGAATTTCATCAGAACTGGCGAGCTTTAAACAGAGCTGGGCCCTCTCGGCAAGGCGAATTTGTGGAAGTTAGGCCTCCTAATCCCAATAACGACGCGCGCCAACAAAGAAACAGACAATGACTCGCGCCGCAGGCAGCCACCTGCGCCTGCTGGCTCAGGGAAAAATAACATAGACGCTAACCTTGAGCAAATTTTAGCATTCCTTACCGACGTATACAAC
Source organism: Schistocerca serialis cubense (assembly GCF_023864345.2). Lineage (NCBI taxonomy): Eukaryota > Metazoa > Arthropoda > Insecta > Orthoptera > Acrididae > Schistocerca > Schistocerca serialis. Next base: position 690,541,061 of record NC_064639.1, read on the forward strand.
ATGATAATTGCTTTGAAGTTGAAACTCTGCGTACTAGGAAGAGTAAAGGTTTACACCACATTTCACATGTAAAACCGTTTATTGAAAGATAATCTGCTTTTTAACTTAGTCTTTGTCATAAAATTTTTCGCTTCACATTACTAATATGCTCTGCATACTAGGAAGAGTAAAGGTTTACACCACATTTCACATGTAAAACCGTTTATTGAAAGATAATCTGCTTTTTAACTTAGTCTTTGTCATAAAATTTTTCGCTTCACATTACTAATATGCTTTGTCAGACTTAGAATCTGTTAACATACAACAATGTTTGAAGTTAAATATCCAATCAAGAACCAAGATAACTTATTTAAACAGAAATGACGAATGCATTGTTATAGTGAACAGACGTCACAGTGTTATTGTGTGTGTACATTCTTGCTTGTTAGTTGTACGATTACGTAACGACTATAAGGCTCACATATTTAGAACATTTACCAGCACTGCTAATGAGATTTTAATGCAACATTTTGGTTACCTGAAAATACATTCTGTATTTAAAGTGCTTTCTGAGAGATACCAGATGACACAGAGGTTAGTTTATGTGACAGCTACACGATTTTATCACGAGGCTACTAATGAGTGACAATTTACAATGTTGCTTTTGCAGTGTATCTGTTTTATATCTGTACAGTTTTCTGAATTCTTCTAGAAAGAAAAACATGTTTTAGTAGTAACTTTTGTGGTATAGCAACAATGAGACAGCCTTTTTCGTGGCACAACATTACGTTACTGTACAGTACTTTCTTCATCACGCCAATAAGCATTATAACTAAGACATTTATACGCAAAGCATTTCACTTTTGTGTATTATGAGGTAAGTACATTGACTTCTGCAGAACTTAGCTTTCGGAGGACGATAACTACGACACTTCCACACAGATTATGTTACAGAAAGACGCACATTTAGCGCTACAGTACACGTATTTGAGTGATTAATTTTGTACTTAAATCATTTATTTTTAAAGATATTTGAAGTACAATGATACAAAGGTTTTCTGTGATACATTTCATTCCATTGCTGTAATCTGTAACACCTGAGGGTATAATTACATTAATCCTCAGGGGGGTACACGCTTACTTTGTGTACCATGTGTGTGGCAACCACAAGGAACCCTAGCTAATATGGTATTTGCTTATTCAACTTTACACACCGGTACCATATTTCTCTAACACACAAATTACACAGCTATCTGATCATTTAACTGCGAGATAAACCTTTTTTATTACATCAGTGACAGATGTTTACGCAATACACAGTTGGGTAACTTCACACTTATGAAATTGTATTTTGTCTGTACTGTGTGAACTCTTCATATTTTTTTCAGAACCATTGTGATACTATGAGAGCTTTGAATGAAGTATTTGGTAAAGGGATTATGATTTTTAAAGTACGTTTGAGGCAGATGACACTTTTGACATGAGCAGAGAATTTTTTTAATTATTGGAGGAAGCTACGACGATTTTGAGATTTGACTGAGGTGTTATGATGTTATTTTTACGACGACGTTGTGTATTACGCTGCTGAGGTATGTTTATGATTAATAGGCTGATGCTATATGAGTTATTTGATTATGATACTTATCTGTTATGATGCAATATTGAAGAAGTGTCGACAAATATGTATATGTATAATGAGGTAAGGAATAATGAGTAGTGGTTAGGGACTCTGATTTATGAAAAGGATGTTGGAAACCAAGAAACGTACTTTAAGAGTTATGAAATGTGTGACTGTATCACAATGCTGACCAATATTTTTTTTGGACACTTATATTTATAGGATTTTGTTTCTACAGATTTGCAACGCTAATTCTTGACCTGTGAAATATTTTTATATGAGACTGCCACGGTAGCAGAAACTGCTGTCGTAAATATTTCCGTACGAAAGTTAAGTGACCACCTGCACGTAATGCGTCGCGGGCACCCAGCTGTGTCAGACGCCTGGAGAAAAAGCCATTATTGCGAGCCCTTGTCAGCGGCACAGGTAGAACAAAAAAAAAGGGGAGGCCATTATCCTCGGAAATATTTTTACATCTGCACACCTGATTATGACAAGCGTCTTTCTACGAGAATTGAGAGCTACTGACTTACGAAATGCCACATAGCTATTGAATGATGTTTTTATGCTTTGGTTTGCGTAATTGCTTATTTCATTTGATACCTGTTTTTCAGCTGTGTTGCAGCATTGCTTTTATAAAATGAAATGCATTTGCTAATGTGAACACTTTCTGTCAACAGATCTATTAAATAATTATTTTATGATCCACATTCTTTAAAAAAGGAGCACTTGGAAAGGAAAGAACAATAAGAAGGAACTAGTAACAGTAACACACAATTTTCTTTTCAAGTACATGGTAATATTTCTTTTTACAATCAGTTGTTGTGGTGCACCACTTCAATTACATAGACATTAAGATTTGATTATACATTTCCCTTATCTGCATTGTTGTCTTTACTGTAATATTTTTTCTGCTTGCGCTATGTCATGTTTAGGTATAAGTTGCTGCTGTTTGCCAGGCATAGTGTTACTGAATTTGACTTTTGCTCATTTATGCTGCTAGCTTTGCCAATTTGCATTTTTTTGCATTGCTGTTTATATTAATTGTTTTATGTGCTGCTGCATTGCCTCGTCCCTTAGTTTAGCATCTGAGCTCAGTAGATTTAAGTTAGCTTAAGAGGGGGTAGACTATATAAGAAACTGACTATGGACAATATGAAAAAGATTTGGGCCAAAATGAGTATTGTACACTGAGAAATAATTATATTGAAAGAAATATGAATAGAATACAGAAAGCATGCTTGGATCGGATTTTTTTGGTGGAAACAAAGGATGAAATAAGAGGAAAGATATATGAAGTTTTGGGTTGGACTGCGGTACCAAATGTTACACTGAAAACGAACCCTGTCCTTTCCTATTGGTGTTATCCCACTATGTGTTTGTGTACCCTTGTGTATTTGTTTTCTTCCTGTCTCTGTGTAGTTTCATAGAATTTTTCCTCTTTTAATATTAAGCTACATTCACTATGATGAGGAATACTGTTATCCTCGAATATAATTGGCATTAATAATATGTTATTTACTTTGTAAAGATGTTAGACATTATTCATTCTGTTTAAGTGCTCATGTGTGAAGTTGATGTTTCAAAAGTTATTGTGATCTTTTATGTATGTACTTATGTCATAATTCCTGTAACACTGATGTATATGTTTATTTCTATTCTTTTGTAAAGCCCCTATTACTACAAACGTTATTTGTATTGTTATGTTTTTAATGATGTATTGTGTACCTTTGTTATTGTATTCTCATGTTATAAAATTGTAATTGTTACCAGTTCTTCAAATTAAGTTACATTTCACTGCACACGTTTCTGTTGGTCATAGTATATGGACAATATGTGAGAAGTAGGGACTGTTAGTGTTTGCACGTGTGTTAATAATTCTGCAAGGGACTGGATAACAGCATTGCTGGTTCTAAGGACAATTTCAGAAACTTTGTGAGTGCACAAGTTGTGGTTTATGGACTTGCTATATTCTCCGCAAGACTCTTCAATGGTGAATGTGCACCTGCACAATCGCAACAGATGGCTGCTGGCCATCTCTACAAGGACTACAGTGGGTCTGCACCTCTGGTGGCCCACCAATACCATCATCTCTACAAGGACTACAGTGGGTCTGCACCTCTGGTGGCCCACCAGTACCATTATCTCTACCAGGACTACAGTGGGTCTGCATCTTTGATGACTCACCAGTACCATTATCTCTACAAGGACTACAGTGGGTCTACATCTTTGATGAGCCATCAATACCATTATTTCTACAAGGACTGCAGTGGGTCTGCAACTCTGGTGGCCCACCAATACCACAATCTCTACCAGGACTCCAGTGGGTCTGCTCTGTGATGACCTACCTACCAATATTCTTCAAAACGTCGACTGACTCTGCAGTGGGTTTGCTCCATTGTGGCCCATTACCTGTCAGCATGTCAAGAGTCAGCACTGTCTTTCCGTTGGAAGGACAACACTGCTTCTTCAAGACTCCATGGAAATCCACTACTTCCGTGTGCATTTTCTTTTACTGCTCAGACTTTGAGAAAAACACTGAAATTTTACAGTGATGAACAATCTGGACTGTCTTTATGGACTGTGAGAAAATTTTAGCTTTTGACCAACATTGTATCAATAAGTGTGTGCATTTGATTTCTTTGTTATTGTAATTATGAAAAATTTTATCAAATCATTATTGGCCACTGCCCAAAAAAATTTTGTAAAATTTTTTGTGGGGATCATGGGGGCTATGTAAGTAGGCTGTTTATGTTTTCTCTATGTAAGTAGGCTGTTTATGTTTTCTTATTGGCAATGTTACGTAGCGCTCAATATGAAAATCACTGGCTGTGCTGTGTGCAGTCTGTGGCTGCTTTGCATTGTTGTAATACTCGCCATTGTAGTGTTAGGCAGCTGGCTGTGAACAGCGCGTAGCGTTGCGCAGTTGGAGGTGAGCCGCCAGCAGTGGTGGATGTGGGGAGAGAGATGGCGGAGATTTGTAATTTGTCATGAACTGCTATATTTATATATGATGATATCAAGGTAAATACATTGTTTGTTCTCTATTAATATCTTTCATTTGCTAACTATCCCTATCAGTAGTTAGTGCCTTCCATAGTTTGAATCTTTTATTTAGCTGGCAGTAGTGGCGCTCGCTGTATTGCAGTAGCTTGAGCAGCGAAGATTTTTGTGAGGTAAGTGATTTGCGAAAGGTATAGTTTAATGTTAGTCAGGGCCATTCTTGTGTAGGGAATTTTGAAAGTCAGATTGCGTTGCGCTAACAAAATATTGTGTGTCAGTTTAAGCACAGTCATGTAAAATTGTTCAAAGGGGACGTTTCATACCTGTTGTGCAACTAACAGGGCATTTTTCTTCATACTCAAGTGGCAGCCTCGTAACAAGTTTTGAACTCTTCGAATGACTGTGAGATTTACATTTCCGCACTTGTAACTTGGTGACATGTGCAGCTGCGATGAGTGCTGTTGTGTGGTTTAGAAAAGGATTCATGCATTTCCTGTTGCGATAAGAAACCTAAAATGCCCGTTTGGTTCCTAATCCCGTGTAGTGCAAACCTTTAACTTCTGTGTATGTGTTGCAGACTTAGTTGTGATATCGTGTGGGGATGCGCCTGCTAAGAAATATAATTTATTTGTTGGCACTGGTTTCGAATAACCCTATGAACATTTATACCAACATCGCCTTCCTGTTGGTTTGTGCAGTTCAGAAGACAAGCGTTCTCCAGCCAAGTAGTACAGCGTTAATGGCAGTTGTTTCATACTATTTGAAGATGTACGTTCACACTCATTATGTAAATTTGCAAAGTCAGCTATTGCAAGATCATCTCGATTTCTTTAATTTCGTCTTCTGCATTCCAGTTAGACAAGTGTTTTCATTGTGTCAGCGAATGTTTCAACGGAGCACCAGATATTTATACGACATCTTAATGTACGCCACAGATACATAACACGTAATTTACCACATGATTTGTGTCCACTCATTCGTGACATGCCTCCATGTACACAAATTTATCTGACGATCCGTTCTTGCGTCTAACGTATGATTAAGAATGTCTGTCAGTTAAAGTGTTGGGTCTGTTGTGTTATATTTGATGTACTGCAACCTGATCTACGATAGAACCTCGACTGACCGTCATTTTTGGGACCAGGGTGTAGTCGGAACGCTAAAAAGGTCGGATAATCAAAGCAGAATGAAACAAATCATTTACAGAGCCCAAAACGATGTGATAAATCAAAATTAAGGAAAAAATACATTTCTAATAGAGAGAGAGAGAGAGATAGAGAGAGAGAGAGAGGAAAATAGAACAATTAAAACACTGAAAATATATTTCAAAAAGTGTATAATGTTTTTTGTTTCAGTTTCTTAAACTCTGACTTGTGGCTGCATAATGCCGTTTCTTCGCCCACGCTATGCCCAGAGCTGCAGCGGCCCCCTATTGTTACATACATTTGAAGGCAGCCTCGAACGCATCATATGCTGCAGAGTGGCTGATCTTTTCGTCGTCTTCCTTTTTTTCATCATATGACTCCTCTTGCTCAACTCTACGGCGTGCAAAACAAGATCACTGAAGTGACAAATCTTCAGCTTGTGTTAATCATTCCTTTGCATTAGCAGGCTGGATATAGTTATGAAGAGTTTGCAAATAAGTGACTAAGTCTGTAGAGTGTGACTCGTTAGTTTCCGGCAATTCTGGTTCTCGATTTAGGCCAGGACAAATCTTCTTCCATGTTTTCTGAAGAGTGGCTTTCGTTTTCTTAAGTTCTTCTAAAACTTGAGCAACTGTGTAAATTACATCTTTTATGTTGAGGCTTTTCATTGCTTCAAAAAGATCACAAGCCTCTTTTGTTTACTTTAAGAGAGTGCTGACCTATTTCCGCCTGTAACGTAATTTCAACCAATCAATAACATCCTGCTGACTGGTTGGCTTTTTAAAGTCGGTGGAGGGTACAAACATAGCTTTTAAGTCACTTTGATGAAGTACTGATTCAGAGGGGTGGTTCGTGGCGTTGTCTAGCATATAAAATTGCACAGGTTGGTAAGTTTTTGGATTTCGAGTATTTTTAACGTCCGAACAAACGCATCAAAAACCTATATTTAATGCAATTACCATTCATACAAGCACTTTTTTTTACCTTTGTAATGAGCAGGAAGTGCTGACATGTTAATGTTTTTGAAAACTCTTGGGTACTCAGATTTGGCTTTTACAAACAACATCAATTTATAATCACCATTTGCATTGCTGCATGAAGCGATGGTTAGGTCGCCCTTTTCTAGTGTCGTGTCTGTGGTTGTTTCATTCTTTGAGGTAAGGGTTTTCTGAGGGAGCATTTTATGGTTTTGCCCCGTCTCGTCAATGTTGCAACTGATCAACTACCAGTTTATTTTCTAACATTTTTTTAAAATTCTTTAACAAACTCCGTATCTGCATCATCATCAGCAGAAATATTTTCCCCTGAAATAGTAACTTATCTGACACCGTGACGATTTTTCCACAGGTGAAGCCAACTTTCAGTTGTTTGGATGTAGTGACAGCATAGAATCTATTGATAACGCTGGCAAGCTGTTCGGGTGGTCGGATAATCCAAGGAGCTCGTTAATCGAAGGCAGGATAATCGAGGTTCTACCAATTGGGCATAAATTTGTCCTTTATATCGCCACAATAAGTACACTACTGGCCATTAAAATTGCTACACCAAGAAGAACTGCAGATGATAAACGGGTATTCGTTGACAAATATATTATACTAGAACTGACATGTGATTACATTTTCACGCAAGTTGGGTGCATAGATCCAGAGAAATCAGTACCCAGAACAACCACCTCTGGCCGTAATAACGGCCTTGATATGCCTGGGCATTGAATCAAACAGAGCTTGGATGGCGTGTACAGGTACAGCTGCCCATGCAGATTCAACACGATACCTCAGTTCATCGAGAGCAGTGACTGGCGTATTGTGACGAGCCAGTTGCTCGGCCACCATTAACCAGACGTTTTCAGTTGGTGAGAGATCTGGAGAATGTGCTGGCCAGGGCAGCAGTCGAACATTTTCTGTATCGAGAAAGGCCCGAACAGGACCTGCAACATGCGATCTTGCATTATCCTGCTGAAATGTAGGGTTTCGCAGGGATCGAATGGAGGGTAGAGCCACGGGTCGTAACACATCTGAGATGTAACGTCCACTGTTCAAAGTGCCGTCAATGCGAACAAGAGGTGACCGAGACGTGTAACCAATGGAACCCATACCATCACGCCGGGTGATAGGCCAGTATGGCGATGACGAATACACGCTTCCTATGTGGATTCACCGCGATGTCGCCAAACACGGATGCGACCATCACGATGCTGTAAACAGAACCTGGATTCACCCAAAAAAATTACGTTTTGCCATTCGTACACCCAGGTTCGTCGTTGAGTACACCATCGCAGGCGCTCCTGTCTGTGATGCAGCGTCAAGGGTAACCGCAGCCATGATCTCCGAGCTGATAGTACATGCTGCTGCAAACGTCGTCGAACTGTTCGTGCAGATGGTTGTTGTCTTGCAAACGTCCCCATCTCTTGACTCAGGGATCGAGATGTGGCTGCACGATCCGTTACAGCCATGCGGATAAGATGCCTGTCATCTAGACTGCAAGTGATACGAGGCCGTTGGGATCTAGCACGGCGTTCCGTATTACCCTCCTAAACCCACCGATTCCATATTCCGCTAACAGTCAATGGATCTCGACCAACGTGAGCAGCAATATCGTGATACGATAAACCGCAATCGCGATAGGATACAATCCGACCTTTATCAAAGTCGGAAACGTGATGGTACGCATTTCTCCTCCTTACACGAGGCATCACAACAACGTTTCACCCTGCAACGCCGGTCAACTGCTGTTTGTGTATGAGAAATCTGTTGGAAACTTCCCTCATGTCAGCACGTTGTAGGTGTCGCCACCGGCGACAACCTTGTGTGAATGCTCTGAAAAGCTAATCATTTGCATATCACAGCATCTTCTTGCTGTCGGTTAAATTTCGCGTCTGTAACACGTCATCGTCGTGGTGTAGCAATTTTAATGGCCAGTAGTGTATTTCGTGTAGTGCCTTTTAAATTGTGTACTCACATATTTTGTTGAAGGTAAATTTTTTATGGTTCACTATCACGACAGATTACTCAGTATGCATGATTACTTTAAATTTTGAAGTAGAATATTTACGATTAAAAGCTTCCTCGGCGAAAGACAAATGAAAGAAGACACCGCTAACTCACAGAACATGAATTATTTCAAAGGCTGAGAGCTGAAGACATGGCAATATGACTGACTGTTGGATAAGTAGAGGTGCACGCGAAAGCCGCCTGTTACAATTTCATTTACGTCCCGTAATGAATTTTGTACTCCGTAGCGGAGTGCACGCTGTAGACAAACATCCGCACGGAGACTGAAGCTGTGTGCCGTAGTGGAATCTAACCGGACCCTTGTCACTGTGGACTATAATTTTACCAACTGCATTTACGTTAATTTATTTTGTTAAAAATCAAGTGTCTGTGTACTACCTGATACGAACTGACAGCACATTAGGTGAAGGTAACGCGTGCTCATCGAACAGTTAAGGCCTTAGCGCGTGCAGTGAGAAAAACCAGATTGAAGCTTGCCGAAAGACATATTAAACATTGAGTTTGTGACTAACAGCGCAGAATTTTACGGTTGCGTCAGCTTAATCTGAATTTTGAATTACAGCATCGTAATTAGCAGAATAGATTAAAATTCGGTCTTCCTCAGCTGTGTTTTACTGTGAAGCTAGATCAGTGTAATTGGAGACTCTATGTTTAATCGACTGTTCAGAGACTACTTTGCCACGCGATATGAGCGTTGTATTTTCATGTGCGCCAGCATCCGTCTGCGTAACACTTCTCCATTGGAATTCGATATTACATCAAAGCCAGCATATTCAAGTATGCGGAGGGGGAGAGTAGTTCTCTTATTACAAAGAGAAGAGCTGATGTTTGAGAACGGAACAGTGCGATTTACAATGTGAAGCTGTGGTTCCACAGCACGTGCTCGGGACTGTGATAATACACACGTTTTACTAGCGCAGATAAATCCTGAAACTTTGTGAACGAACTGCTTTATCTTCTGTTGTTTACTTAACTCAGTTACAAGTTGAAACGACATATAAAAACTCCATGTTATCAGGTCCCTTTGTGATGTGTTGATTCATAGATGGCAAAATATGATTATTATATTGTTAAAAAGAGACAGCTTACATTACACTCAATAAATAAGTCACGTAAACCTGTGCCCCCATTACCAAGCTTAAATTTATTCTTCTGTCATTAATAACGGCGATCAAAAGTACTTTATGTGTAATTTTTAATAAGATGCATTTTCTCCAAATTTTACGTGAACAGATGCAATCCTTATGTACGAGTGTTCACTGAAAGTCACAACTACTGTGTTAGATGGTTCCCTACAGTGACGAGTTTCAGGCTGATGGAGAATCCATAAATCCTGGTTAAAAGTTTTGTATAAGGTAGTATTAGGAACACGTCGTCTGCAGACATTTCAGCAGCAACGTTATGCCTAGTTCTGGTGGACTGCGAGTAGTTAACTGCGGGAAGCTGTCGCAGTAAGGCTTCCCGTCAGAATCGCTGTTACCCAGCCAGCCAGCTGCGGTAGTACAAAATCATGCAAAGTACGGCGTCTTCTCATGCTATGAATATTCATTTCCTCCACGACTGTACATCTACATATACACCCGCAAGCCACTGTGGAATGCATGCTGACGTAATTTCGTGCAAGCATTAGGAAGATTCACAACCCCACCCCAACCGCGTATAGGGCAACAGCCGGGGTCGCACTCATATTATTCTTCTCGTCCCAACGCGGAATAGCAAATATGTTGAGAATCTGCTTCAAATAATCCAGGTTCTCTAACTTTATCTAACAGGGTTTCACGACAATAACGTCTGCCTTATTTATAAGATTCTTATTTCATTTTCTTGAACTTCGCGGTAGCACTTTCGTATAAGCTGCTGTAAGGCGGAATTAACAGAGTCTTGAATAAAACAGTAATTCAGAATAAGTAACACTGACTTCTTGTATACAGCTTCCTTAACAAACCCATAAGACCGTCCATCGCAGCGTACAATGCGCTACCGAGAACTGTCATGTTAAACGTACATCTTCCATTCACCTTTTCGCACTGAGCCCTTGTGAGGCAAAACTGAGGAGCTACTTGATGAGAAGTAACTGCTACGATCTCGTAAACCGACATACGGCCGGGAGAGCGGTGTGCTGACCACATGCCCCTCCATATCCACATCAGTGACGCCTGTGGGCTGAGGATGACACGGCGGCTGGTTGGTACCGTTGGGCCTCCATGGCGTGTTTGGGCGGAGTTTAGTCCTTTTATTCACCTTTTTACTAGTGATGACAACAGTTTGTTCCATATAGCACCGCTTTGTAGTAGTACTTCTAGAATGTTTGACAGCACACATAATGTTACGACTAGACTTGTAATTATATGAGGAGTGTTCAGTAAGTAATGCAACTCGTTTTCCTCGGCCAATTTCAGTTGAAACAATGCAGAATGTGTTGTGGGACATCCTGCAATATTCCCGCTTCAGCTCCTGTAATTTCATGAAGTTCCGAAACGTGGCGGCGCTGTACTTAGACCCAGCGGAAGTGCAGAGAGCTGTCACTGAGTTTCTCTTGGCGGGAAACCAGACATCGCAGATATTCATAGGCGCTTGAAGAATGTCCACGGAGACGTGCCAGGGGACAAAAGCACGGCGAGTCGTCGGGCGAGCGTCTGTCATCATCGTAACAAGGTCGCCCAAACCTGTCCGATTTCCCGAGTGCCAGCTGGCCGCCCACATATGTGACTCGTGCAGTATTAGAATGTACGAACACTCTCATTCGAGGTGATCGAAGGAAACACAATCAGACACCTCGTTGCTCAACTGGACGTCTCTGTTGGTAATGGTGACACACTCGTCCACCAGTTGGGGTACTGAAAGATGTGTGCCCACTGGGTTCGACGCTGCCTAACAGGAGACCACACATAGCAACGAAGGACCATCTGCGCGGAACTGCTTTCTCGATACGAGGCTGACCGTACCATTTTTTTGGAGAACATCGTCAAAGGCGATGAAGCATGGGTTCGCCACTTCGAACCGGAAAAGGACTGATATCCGTGGAGTTGCGCCACACCATCTCTCCTCCGAAGAAAAAGTTCAAAGCCGCACCCTCATCCGGTTAAGTCACGGCGACGGCCTGCTAGGAGCCTGACTGGGTTATTTTGTTTGATGACCTCCCTGATGGTGCAAAGATCAAGTGTACTGTGCTATCCTCAGGAAACTGAATAAACGACTTCAGTGTGTTCGTCGGCACAAAAATGCAAACGAACTTTTCCCTCTCCATTGCAATGCCAGGTCTCACACAAGACTGCACACCCGAAAGGAGCTCACAAAACTTCTTCGACTGTTCTTTCTTCCACCATACAGCCCGAATCTTCCGACTTCCTACTCTTTGGCCCAATGAAGGATGCACTCCGCAGTAAGTGGTAAGTGATTGGAGAGGTTATTGATGCAACAACATGTTGTCTCCGAGCGCATATTACTGTTAATAACAACTATTAAGTTCCACTAAGGAAACGTAAAGCCAATTACACTTTCACTGTAAAATTAATATATTTATGTTTACAAATATTATCTAAAATACAAATATTTTCTTATCTTCTTCAGTGTGGTAGATTGATACCATGCGGGCATAGAGGCCCTGTTAGGTGAAATAAGGCCGTCACAATGAATAGAGATTGTGTTGAAAAATAGATTAGCCGAAGGAGCGGGGAATAATGTGGTGTATTAGAATCCTGAATAAAATAAACTTGCTTTCAGAAAAAAAAACGATTACTTGTTGAACTACCCTCGTATATTACCGGGCTGTTTTTGGTTGTTATGGGTATAACCATCCATTTAATCACCTGTAACAGAGCTGCTATTAAGTAGAAATGGAACTGAAGTATAAGTCTTCATGCATTCCATTACAAACCAACCAGCAGCGATGCTATCCTGTATACAGTATCACCATCAATGAATATTCACAATGCTACTGACCCTAACTGACACGAGAACACTTCCTTGGAGCATAAAACAGGTTACTTTCGATTTCGCTGAGTATTCACCATCCTCTTCTGTGCACTGTCTTTCATTAGCCCACAATTCATTGACTGTAATGACTTACCAAGATCCGATTATACGGTGCATTTTCTCGGAAATCAGTCAACAAATTTATACAGTATCGAAAGCTTTTCAGAAATTTACGAAGAACATCATGAACATTGGAATACTGCCAACCTCTAACGCCTTGCCTCTGAAGCTGACTGCTTCACCCACCCGTTTGGACGAAACACTTCCGTTCCACTGAGCGATCACCTGCATTTGTTCTCCTCAGTCTAGACGTCGTTATAACGCGCGTACTTTCCACAGACTTGTGCCTTTGAAAAGAAAGACGGTCTCAAGAATTTCCCGACGCCGATTACATCAGTTTTCGTTTCCAGCCTTACGACACTGCACAAAGAGCAAACCACTCTGGCACTTGCATCATCTTTGAGTACTTCCGCATTTCACAGCCGTCGCGTCATATTACTAACCAACATACAGCTGACCGTTAAAACTGTAACATCTTCAAGAGAGCATACAACTAAAGTCAAAGTGGCATGAAGGCTACTAAAAGCCTGCACATGCAAATTATTAGCATTTCAGCGCAACCGCACAAAGCAAGTAGTAATAACGCCATCTACATTCTCTGTATAAAGGAGGGTTTTCTTTGGTTTTTGCAGCAGTGCTACCACAGCGTAGTTAGACTTCCAGATATTTAGGTGAAAGAATGATTTGCTATTTATTAAATTGTAAAAAGTGCCACTGGCTTCCTGAGTCCTTACGCCCGCCTGAGGATGGTGGTGACTGTCAGTTGCTTTCTGTGGGGTACGTGGATGATGGCCCTAGTTACCCGAATGCGGCGCCATCTTTCTGGGACGACTGATCCCACGTAGTCCAAGTGGCGAGATTTCGGTCTAAGAGGGTCCATGTTGTTTGTTTCCATATGCATGCTTCGATGGCTTCTCGGAGGGTTTCGATGCGCTGTTCTTGATGTACACCTCTGACATGTGCCCATCTGTGAGCTCCTAAGATCATCATCAAACACCTGTTTTGTAAGGTCCGAATGGGCTTGAGGGCTAAGCTGCGTATGATTCCCCACGAGGAGCAACTACACAGGACGGCTGATAGAGTTGTTGCTCGATGTAAGTGCAGTTTGGTGTGTGTGTGTGTGTTCATATGTGTACTGGCGAGCAGTGGATAGAGCCGATGCATCAGCCGCAGGATACGAGTCTTCTTGTTGCGAATATATGACTTAAAAAGAAGCTCCTTGTCGATAGTCACACCTAAGTAATTAACTTCGTCCGATCAAGAAAATACTACGTTTCCTATCGTTAGGTGATACCGCAGATCATGAAAACGCCTGGTGAACATGACGACTCTAGCCTTCTCACCGTTCAACTGAATGTAGTTGGCCGTCCCCGATTGTTCTGTCATTTCGAGTTGTCTCTGAAGGTGCCAGATTTCTACTTCGATACGTCGGCTGCTGGTCAGAATCGCCGCATCATCTGTAAACTGAGGAAGAACCACTTGGGGGATTACTGGAAAATTGTTGACAGATTATAAAAGAGCAAGCGCGACAAGACTGATTTCTGAGGGATCCCTTCGATGAGTTGATGCATACGATAACGATGACCTATTTTAACAAAGTAGCGGCGTCTATGACTTTCATTTTTTTTTTTTTTTTTTTTTTTCAGTAGTCGGGAACGGTCCTCTGGTTGTGAAGCTTGTTGAGAAGGTTGTCTTTCCAAATTCCATCATACACCTTTTCGATATCCAAGAAAGCAAAGGTGGCCTACTTGGCACAGTTTATATTCTACGCAATATGTTCTGCTACCCGAGATAATTGTACCATCGTCGCTAGCCGCGGTTGAAAAGTAAACTGATTAGGCCGTATAGCACCGTGGTCGAAGACTGGTTGCCAGAGACGTTGAAGAATAATTCGTTAAAACACTTTTGAGGGAGCTGAAAGTAGGCGGATATACCTAAGGTTGTGAAGCGAGCTCAAATCTTTTCCCGGCTTGGGAATTGGCACGATACGTGCAACCTTCCAGGCCGTCGCGAATTAGCCGAGAGTAAGAAACAAAGAAAGATTACACAATGGGTTTCTCATTCAGAAATCTTATCTGAATAATGTTTGTTTGTAGTAAGATCTTGTTACGCTTCTTATAAGAAGGAGAAACGCCTACAAGCATGTGTCGGAATTGAACTGGAATAGGATCATGGCCTATGGAGACTATGATTTATCGTTCGACGATGTTGCAACTAGCGTTGGTCGTAATCACACGAATGTCACGCGAATATGGAATGTGTGTATTCCGGAGGGCTACACCTACCGTCATGCAGAAGCTCAGCAACCCAAAGCGACCAGCGCCCCAGAGGAGAGACATTTTATTCGATCGGCGGTCAAGAAACGTATAGCCACGCCAAATACAAGGGTATGCTGAAAAGTAATGCCTCCGAATTATTTTATATGCAAACTCTTAACGCTTTTTCAATAAAACAAACGTTATTACCATTCTATATCTTTATCTTCGCGTCTACATATTTGCATCCCTCTGGCGCTAGAGGGCTCCGAATTGTAGCTGTAACATGATGGTATGTAACGTAACTATGTCGGCGTGCTGTAATCGAGTTTAGAATTCGAAGAGTTCGTCTTCACATAGAGCACCTTCTCCTTCACCATGACAGTGCCAGACCACACACGAGTGCTGTGACATCTGCAGCAATCAGACGCCTTGGATTCAGTGTCATCGATCATCCTCCATATAGTCCTGACTTGGCCCCATTAGATTTCCATCTGTTTCGAAAACTTAAAGGAAACCTTCCAGGATTTCACTTTGATAGTCATGAAGCGGTGCAAGAAGAGGTGAAGTTGTGGCTTCGTCAACCAATTCAAAGGTTCTATAGTCACCGTCACTGGTCTCTGTTTTGGAGAAATGCGTTCATCGCCGGGGTGAGTGTATTGAGAAATACGTAGGTTGGATAAGAAGTAGTGGCAAAACTGAGTAACATGAAGTATGTGCGTCACATGGCTTCCTCGCTGCCTGTAGCTGATAGCAGAATTTCAGTTGAAGCAGTGCAGAAAGCGGCGATGGCTATGTTTGAGTCAGTTGCTGCATGTAATCACTGAAAGAGTTCAACAGTATTTTTGGGAAACACAACCAACGTGTGTCGATAAAGATTGAAGTGGTACTTTGTCGGAGCGCACAATAATGTTTCTTTCTGGCACTGTGTCCCATCATCCTCCATGACAGTGCACAATGCCACTCTGTGAACGCCATGCAGGAGCTCCTGCGTACGCAGGGGTGGGAGGTACTGGAACATCCACCGTACTCGCCCCATATGAGTCCGTGCGATTACGACCTGTTCGCCAAAGTGAAGGAATCTCTTGGCAGCACGAGCTGCAACACAAGACATTGTAGGGCAGTCCTTGCGAGACATAGACAGAAATGGATGTGTAGAAAGTGGACGATTCCTTTCATGTCGGTGGGGGAAGGTGATCGAGATGGGGAGCGATTATATGGAGGGCATGTGATAAGGTGAATGTCTTTCGATAAAGTCTGGTATGGACTATAATCGTGTTGTCACTTATTTTTATCCAAACCACGTAAATATGTAGATGTGGAGAAAAAAGATAGTGTATATTAACGTCATTTGTTTTATTAAAAAACTTTAAGAGTTGACATTCAAAATTCGAAGGCTTTTCTTTTCAGCACGCCGTCGTTTTTTGAGTCGGAGAATGGGCTTGTTTACAGTAATACAAGTGTCCACACTTATAGAGCGATGACGCCTGTAGCAGCACGGTCCATCAGCACGCCGGCCGGTGTGGCCGAGCGGTTCTAGGCGCTTCAGTCTGGAATCGCGCGACCGCTACGGTCGCAGGTTCGAATCCTGCCTCGGGCATGGATGTGTGTGATGTCCTTAAGTTAGTTAGGTTTAAGTAGTTCTAAGTTCTAGGGGACTGATGACCTCAGATGTTAAGTCCCACAGTGCTCAGAGCCATTTGAACCATTTTCTAGTCGAGCGATGTCGTTATCCTGAAGGAAGTAATTCTTTCCAGACGAATCCCGGTTCCTCCTATGGTGTCACGATCGACGTATCCGCGTGTGGAGAACGAACGTAACCAGACTGCATTCTTTATCAACATACGATGGCGTCATAGTGTGGAGTAACATTGGGCAGTCACCTCTAGTTCACTTAGCCGGTGATTTGGACAGCAGGCACTACCTCTCCCACGTGTTAAGACCAATACTTGTGCCTCGTTTCGAGGTCTCCGTGACACTTATTTCGACAAAATAACGCTAGGAACCATGGTGAGCGTGCTGTCCTGACCTACCTCGATACATATAAAGTATTCAACTGTTGAACTGACCACAATGTTCTCCAGATGTCTCATCCATGGAAAACATCTGGTCATCGGTTCCCCAGAGACTCATCCGCCATTAATATTGATGAACTTCGGCATGACTTGAAGGAGCATGGTATGCCATACCCTTGTCGGTCATCCAAAGTCAGTTCAACTGGAAGCCCAGGCGGGTAAGAGGCACTGTTGCTGCCAGAGGTGGAAACTCTGCATACTGAATTTCGTATATTGTATACATTCCAGTCATCCACAAATTTATTGATGTATTCTCCTTACTACCGTACACTGTAAACGCACAGTAAATATAATTTCATTATATGCTGTCCTTCCCTGTGTTGCAGTTATAGTGGGCAGCGATGTAGGTGCGGGATTTCACTTGTGCTCCCGTGGTTGAACGGCGAGGACTGCAGCTTATTAGTCAGAGTTTTGACTCTACAGCCAGACGCGCACACAGCTGCCTGCTGCGCTCCCGGACTGGAGAGGTGGCCAACTTTTAAGGCAGTGCAGCGAAATGCGTTGAGAGTGACACCCCGAATCAACAGAGGACGGCTGCAAAGTGGCGCCTGGCTTCCGTCTCAGCCGCGGGTGACGGCATGAAGCGTCCAGAGCGCTTCACGTCGGTAAGAGCCGCGACTGCACACGGCCGCTAGACGGCTTGTTTGGCATCGCCAAATAGCGAAGGCACTGTGTGGCCAAAGGCGGCGACGGGCAGCTTACAAGACGGTGACCAGGCCTCGCCTCTCAGGGACGGGATCGCCAAGTCCACCGCTTTCCCAGCTACCACCAGCAAGTTCTCTCTGCTAGAACTACGCTCTACCAAAACTACGGTTCGATTGTTTTGGTACACTACGTAAATGACATAGTAAATGATAGGATGACCGATAGCATTGGTAGGGAAAGAAACATCAATGAATGTGTAAGAGAGAAACCGTGAGAAAGATTTCTCTTTGTTCTTTCATTTGTTTGGTTGTTTGTTTTGCACGCAATTAGGAGCGCAAATCATTCAGTGTTAGTCCATTGTGGGGGTTTATGTCCTTACAGAATATAAATTCCATTTTATAAGTAAGAGAAAGTAGTCTATCGTCCAACGTCAGCGCTTTTATGCAATCAACGCAGTTTTTCTGATACAAGTACAGTTACATGCATAAACAATACATATATATTTTTACACTACTGGCCATTAAAAATGCTACATCACGAAGATGACGTGCTACAGACGCGAAATTTAACCGACAGGAAGAAGATGCTCTGATATGCAAATGATTAGCTTTTCAGATGATTCACACAAGATTGGCGCCGCTGGCGACACCTACAACGTGCTGACATGAGGAAAGTTTCCAACCAATTTCTCATACACAAACAGCAGCTGACTGACGTTGCCTGGTGAAACGTTGTTGTAATGCCTCGTGTAAGGAGGAGAAATGCGTACCATCACGTTTCCGACTTTGATAAAGGTCGGATTGTAGCCTATCGCGATTGCGGTTTATCGTATCGCGACATTGCTGCTCGCGTTGCTCGAGATACAATCACTGTTAGCAGAATATGGAATCGGTGGGTTTATTAAGGTAATACGGAAAGCCGTGCTGGGTCCCAACGGCCACGTATCACTAGCAGTCGAGATGACAGGCATCTTATCCGCATGACTGTAACGGATCGTGCAGCCACGTCTCGATCCCTGTGTCAACAGATGGGGACGTTTGCAAGACAACAACCATCTGCACGAACAGTTCGACGACGTTTCTAGCAGCATGGACTATCAGCTCGGAGACCATGGCTGCGGTTACCCTTGACGCTGCATCACAGACAGGAGCGCCTGCGATGGTGTACTCAACGACGAACCTGGGTGCACGAATGGTAAGACGTCATTTTTTTGAATGAATCCAGGTTCTGTTTACAGCATCATGATAATCGCATCCGTGTTTAGCGACATCGCGGTGAACGCACATTGGAAGCGTGTATTCGTCATCGCCATACTGGCGTACTGACGGCACTTTGAACAGTGGATGTTAAATTTCACATGTGTTACGACCCGTGGCTCTACCCTTCGGTCTGTCCCTGCGAAACCCTGTATTTCAGCAGGATAATGCACGGCCGCATGTTGCAGGTCCTGTACGGGCGTTTCTGGATACTCAAAACGTTCGACTGCTTCCCTGGCCAGCACATTCTACAGATCTCTCACCAATTGAAAACGTATGGTCAATGGTGACCGAGCAACTGGCTCGTCACGATACGCGTCACTACTCTTGATGAACTGTGGTATCGTGTTGAAGCTGCATGGGCAGCTGTACCTGTACACGCCATCCAAGCTCTGTCTTACTCAATGCCCATGCGTATCAAGGCCGTTATTACGGCCAGAGGTGGTTGTTCTGGGTACTGATTTCTCTGGATCTATGCACCCAAATTGCGTGAAAATGTAATCACATGTCAGTTGTATTATAATATATTTGTCCAATGTATACTCGTTTATCATCTGCATTTCTTCTTGGTGTAGCAATTTTAATGGCCACTTATTTTGTGCTTAATAGAACGGTCTTCATCATTACCAAAGGCAGAGTTCCCTGGTATTATTGATAAATGCGAAAGTTGTTTACGAATAACAGAAACATATTTCACGTAAGTTCGAAGAAGTATTTACGCGATGTTGAAACATTTTCGTTCCGCCGTTATTTTTTATTTTACGTGTATGTTGAGGAAATCGCGTTTTCTAACGCTTTATGGTAAATATGTATTGTTATCTTCATCTTTACAACATCACTCTGTTCCCCGTTACTAATCAACAATTTTGGAATAAACCTGAATTTGACGTAGACAATTTGTATTTTACTTTAAACACTGATATTTTTAAAGTAACTGACAGGTTGATAACTACGCAGAACAAAAATTTTCTGTAGGCTATGGGGCCCTTTATATGTCCATACTCAGTGTGTAGACAATATATCTCTTCCACGTTTTAGGGGACTGCAGTGAGACACTGACCGCACACGTAAAGGAGGCGATCGTTATAAGGTAACGCCCAATATGTATGCAAAACACCTAACGTACAGTTAACGAGGGGATGATATTAATTAACCGAAGCTACTGGAAAAACTACCGTACTCTACGCTTACGTGTGATAGTCTGCGGTAGCCTACAGTAGTTTCGAAACTCTACTCCCTGCGCATTATTGCCACACTAACTGCGCCGTTCTCCTGTGCAATGTGGGAAACGACAGACATTTGGTTAAAAAGATAAAAAAATAGTTGGTAAAAATTGCAATGGCCTCTAAACTAGGGAGACTGATGGAAATAGAAAGTGTTACATCATAAAGACATTGATCTAATTCTATCAAATTGTTACTCCAGTATTTCCAGGCCGATTATAAAAGTTGAGGAAAATGTCAATGTGACTTTGGTACAGCAAAACGCCATCCATTCATATGAATAACCGTGTGATTACATGATGGCTACTAGGTAAACCTACTGAATACCTTGTGATACCAGGAGGAAAGCACCTGGATAAATACTTACGTGCCGGATGTATACATTTTGACATGCTGGAAGAAGAGATTTGCCACTATTAATCATTCAACATAAAACCACAATGGAAATCCTGAGAGAAAGTGAGAAAATGCCAATCTGCCGCTACGTTCAGAGCAACAATTCAGGAAATTTGGTAACCAGTTTTAAAGTAAAGCTTCTCAATGACTACACACTCTTTTCGGCACTGAGTCATTAAAAGTTAGTTTAACGAACTTGTTTCTTTTTCAATCATTTTACGTACATCATGAAGCAGTAGGAATCGGCATACAAATTTGATACAGTTATTTATTTCGGGAATTGAAGCATGGGAATTCGTATCACGAAAATCTTAAAGACAGTATTTCAGAAGTACTTGCAGTGTTATAGTCGTTTTTACCAGCTGCCCAGTATGATTTATAATGTAGTTTGCACGAATGAGAGTGGAAGTGCCTATTTATGGTCTCATCTTGCTAAGCAAAGAAGGGAAGGCAGAAAGAGAAGGAGTATATAGAGGGGCTATGCAAGGGCCATGTACTTGAGGACAATATTACGGAAATGGACGAGGACGTAGATAAAGATGAAATTGGAGATATGATACCGCTTGAAGAATTTGACAGAGCACTGAAAGACCTAAGTCGAAACAAGGCCCCGGGAGTAGACAACACTCCATTAGAACTGCTGATAGCCTTGGGAGATCCAGCTATGACAAAACTCTACCATCTGGTGAGCAAGATGTATGAGACAGGAGAAATACTCTCAGACTTAAAGAAAAATATAGTAATTCCAATTCCAAATAAAGCAGGTGAAAATTATCGAACTGTCAGTTTAATAAGTGACGGTTGCAAAATACTAATACAAATTCTTTAGAGCAGAATGGAAAATCTGGTAGAAGCCGACCTCGGGGAAGATCAGTTTGGATTCCGGAGAAATGTAGGAACACGCGAGACTGTACTGACCCTAAGACGTATGTTAGAAGATAGGCTAAGGAAAGACAAACCTAAGTTTCAAGCATTGTAGACTCAGAGAAAGCTTTTAACAGTGTTAACTGGAATACTCTCTTTCAAATTCTGAAGGTGGCAGGGATAAAATACAGGGAGCGAAAGGCTATTTACAATTTGTACAGAACCAGATGGCAGTTATAAGAGTCGAGGGGCACGAAGGAGAAGCAGTGGTTGGGAAGGGAGTGAGACAAGGTTGTAGCCTATCGCCGACGTTATTCAGTATGTTTTATTGAGCAAGTAGCAAAGGAAACAAAAGAAAAATTTGGAGTAGGAATTAAAATCCACGGAGAAGAAATAAAAACTTTGAGGTTTAACGACGACACTGTAAATCTGTCAGAGATAGCAGAGGACCTGGAAAAGCAGTTGAACAGAATGGACAGGGACTTAAAAGGAGGAAAACAAAAAAAGATAATGGAAAATAGTCGAAATAAATCAGATGATGCTGAGGGAATTAGATTAGGAAATGAGACACTTAAAGTAGTAGACGAGTTTTGCTATTTGGGAGCTGATGATGGTCTAAGTGGAGAGGAAATAAAATGTAGACCGACCACGGCAAGGAAAGCGTTTCTGAACAAGAGAAATTTGGTAGCATCGAGTACAGATTAAAGTGTCAGGAAGTCTTTTCCGAAAGTATTTGTACGGAGTGTAGCCAAGTCTGGATGTGAAACATGGATAATAAGTAGTTTGGACAAGAAGAGAATAGAAGCTTTCGAAATGTGGTACTACAGCAGATTGCTAAATATTTTATGGGTAGATCACGTAAATAATGAGGAGGTACTGAATAGAATTGGGGAGAAGAGGAATTTGTGGAACAACTTGACTAGAAGAAGGGATCGGTTAGTAGGAAACGTTCTGAGGCATCAAGGGACCACCAATTTAATACTGGAGGGATTCGTGGAGGGTAAAAATCGTAGAGGGAGACCAAGATCTGAATACACTAAGCAGATTCAGAAGGAGCTTAAGAGACTTGCACAGCATAGAGTAGCATGGAGAGCTGCATCAAACCAGTCTCTGAACTGCAGACAACAACAACAACAACAACAACAACATTGCCTGTATCAACCAGTTATCATCATTGGTTTCTTTCTTTCTAATTTCATTTTCAATTTTGTTTACATAAACGTAAAATACTATTATGTAGATACGCAAATTGAAGCGTCGAATGAAAATTTGTATCAAGACCGTGATTCGAACCTGGGTCTTCCTGCTCACTAGGTAGATTCGCTAACCACTAAGCTATGCTGGCACAGAGGCTTTGCACAAGTGCCATGGTGTTCCAGTTTAGGAGGATGTGGATTGAGGAAGGAGGTGTGCTGTGGTAATCCGTGTAGATGTGCGAAGCCACTGTGCCAGGATGCCATAATGGTTAGCTCGTTTGCCTAGTGAGCGTGAGACTCGGGTTCGAATCTGGGCCTTGGTACAAATTTTCATTCGTCGCTTCATTCTTCATATATACATCATAGTGTTTGAGATTCGAAAATGTCTCAGGAGCCGTATAGTTACATTTGCTTAAAATGCTATTACCACGTGTACCCCAGAATTTTTTAATACGGCAGTGGAGGATCCAATACGTTCACGGTCATCATTATTTCTAATTAGAAGTTTAACTAAAAACGAGGATTATTTTTTTTCAACCTACGATCAATCATGAAATTAAAACCACAGTGTAAAACTGGCGAAGCTTTTGCGTAGATGTATTGCACAGCGTCTCTAGCATGATCGTCTATCGCGTCACGTCGCACTTTTCAGTTCTGAGCGCACAGTGAACACGTACAGATGCCTAGCAAATAGTGTCTCCAGCCAAGTGTGAAGGCCTACCGAGGGGTTTCGCCTGATTTAGTTCGTCACACATAAGGCAACCAGTATGCGTTTCCTTCTTCGTCACAATTCAGGGCCGCATACAGCAGGTGCAACGAAGACACTCCTGCAACGTTTTGATGGGAAATGTTTGATAATCCACCATACAGTCCGGACTAGGATCCCTCCGATTTTCATCTTTTTACTTACATGAACCACTGATTATGGCTACAGCATTTTGGCACAGACAACGAGCTGCCGACCAGCGTACGTAATTGGCGCAAATCACAGGATGCTGCCTTCTGTGATAAGGGATTGGAAAGATGGTACAACGCTACGTCAGAAGTCGGAGAGGCAACTATGTTGAGAAGTAGCTGGAAGTTGTAGCTAAATGATGCAAATATAACATTTTTGACTTTCACGGTGTTTTTCATTTCGCGACTAATCGGAGTTGGTAAGAAAAGCCCTCATAATACACCCTGACGGCCTCGCTACAAGTGACAATGGTGATCCACCAACTCCTCAGGAACATGAAGCTGGGCCACGTGTTTCGTTCTTATCGAGAAGGACGGACCATTGGGTTTTACATTTCGTCGAGGACGAGGTCATTAGAGATGGAGTACTTGCACAGATTAGGGAGGAAAATGCCACGACATTTTTAAAGGAACAAACCTGGCTTTCACTTTGATGGATTTAAAGAATCGGCAGCTAGCCTAAGCCTGGATGTCTGAACAGGACTTTGGATCTCGCATCCCACGAAACCGAGCGAAGTACTTCAACCACTGTGCCAATTCTCATGGTCAAGATTGATCTACCTGTTTGTGCCATCGTGTCTTCTGCTCAGCCTCGCTTGTTCGTCCACTTCTTTCTAAAGAGGAAGATGACACGGTGCTGCCCCTATGACTGAGCACACACCTGCCTTCGTCAGGTACCATAGTGTTCGTCACTATGCAGCAACATGCAACTGGCATGTCACTTACTTTGCCAAAAAGCTAATGTGTTGCGGAAGGCTTTGATGCGTCCGAAAGTAAGTAAGTATGCCAATTACATAGCACAAAAGTTCTGTCCTGCATTATACAAACTAAGCAGCCAATACTTTCGCCAGCAGTGGCGAGATACTGCTCGAGAGGCGGTTTCCTCTTCATCGGTCATAAGCAATATGCGAGTATATGATATTAACAGGTATGAGTAGTTGAAAATGGTGGCAAGCGAGAGCATTAGGAATGTTGTTGTTGTGGTCTTCAGTCCAGAGACTGGTTTGATGCAGCTCTCCATGCATTAGGAATAGTACGTTATTATAACGGTGGTGTTTGTAACGTAGGTCATGTTCAAGCTGGAGCTTAATGACACTGAATGTAATGCGTTATATTGATTGCTCCCTCAGAGTCCGCATCGAAGTCAAGAACTGCTGATTCGTGTCCATTTTTCTTACTCCTTCTTGCTCCTTGTATAAAAACCTCGAAAGACAGGTATTAAATTTGTGTCACCTAGCTACTGTTACAAATTTCTCTGAAAAACTTATTGAATTGTGTACTGCATGTAATGGAAGTTGCACTCTATCAAATTAGATGTTTTTCATGTAAAGTAATTTTTTGTCCACCCATTTTATGTCTCACTTCTAATTCGAGTCAGACAAAATCGAAAAGAAAAAAATAAACGATCCTGCGTTAGTATATGTGAAATTCTCTGATTTATCAATTAAAGCTCTATCAGTTTTTACTTATCCTAGTTACGTATATAAACTGTTAACTGGATTGAGATAAGGGGTGACTGTGACTGTAACACAGTGAACAATTCCACGGTATTAGCCGACCGGAGTGGACGAGCGGTTCTAGGCGCTTCAGTCTGGAACCACGCGACCGCTAAGGTCGCAGGTTCGAATCCTGCCTCGGGCATGGATGTGTGATGTCCTTAGGTTAGTTAGGTTTAAGTAGTTCTAAGCTCTAGGGGACTGATGACCTCCGATGTTAAGTCCCATAGTGCTCAGAGCCATTTGATTTGAACCACGGTATTAATGCTTTATGTTTTCAGTGTTTGCCACGATAGAACAGATGTGAATCCATTACGTTCAGATTTATACCCTTACAGGCAGATCCTTTTATAAAACATGAGGTGGCATTTCTTTTTGCAACGGTCATCAGTCAGTGTGATTTCTCCGGACAACGTAGAGCCACAGATCACGTAGTCGCCGGCACCACCACTTTCGACATTGCGTTGTGTATTTCTGCTCTCCATTTCTTGTTCCTTTTGTGACCAAACATTTATCTTGTCATCCAAGTTGAAAACAATGGCCTTACTCTCGTCGACAAAAATCACTTCAGCCCATCAGCATTCATCTTTATTAACGTATTTCGTAGGAAATTGTAGCCTTCATTTCCTTCTTGCAGCTATCGCTCTACCCTTGTTTTCTAATTAGTCAGCAACATTTTTCACAATGAACTCCTTTACTACAATTAGGGAGATCAGGAAAATTCCCAGACCTGGTACTTCCTAAAAATTGCTCTTACTTCACGCTCGGCCATTTTACAACTGACTTCATTGAAGCAATGATTCCAGCCTGTCATCCATCTCAAAATCATTAGTTTGTTATAGTAATAACGTAGTCGCGACTGATTGACTACAGAAAATGTTCCTCGTGTACTTATCGAACTGGTTTACTGAGAAATTCCTAGCTTTCGACAGTAACCACCAACGTCAACGTCAAGAGAGCAACTGACTATCGCAGAAGGACCGCACGTATATAGTAGGTACAGCAGGGCTCACTGCGACCAGTGGGAACCGTCTGTCGGCCGCAGAAGGAACTCTTAGAGGTGTTGCGTCTCAGTAGTCCCAGGTAGTTATAATATTCCATGTGAATGTGGTAGTATGCTTGTAGGACAATTTATTCGAAGCTTCCCAACGCTGTACCGATTAGCGGGTCATCCAGTGCAGGACTCTTAACTCTTGTCTGAGCATACATGGATTCCATCCCCCCTTGCTTTACAGTCAGTCATTACAGCGGCTACGGAAATTAGAACGTGTGTCACAAATTTTAATAATTCACACTGAGAAGAGTATGTAAGAGGCGCTTGACATCGAGAAATGTTCTTTTTTCTTTCCATTATCTGCTTGTTGGAGCACAGCAGGTTGTTTGAGATGCAGCCCTTTAAAAAATCAAGGTTCTTCTCAGTCAAGATGTCGAGCTGGTTAGCGTAGTGGTCGGCACACTGGACTCGCTTTCGGGAGGACGACGGTTCAAAGCCGCGTCCGGCCATCCTGATTTAGGTTATCCGTGGTTACACTAAATCGCTTACGGAAAATGCCGGAATGGTTCCTTCGAAAGTGCACGGCCGATTTCCTTCTCCATCCTCCCCTAACCCGAGCTTGGGCGCCGTCTCCAACGATTTCTCTGTCGACGGGACATTAAACACTAATCTCTCTTTCCTCCTACAATGAAGGTGTCCCAACAGGTTGGTGATGGGGCAGAAGGAATAGCGCTTGGTTGGGAATGTTTGGTAGGTAATCACCAATTCCGGTACTTGCGTTATAACGAATGGAAACCTTCTGAAAATCTTGGGCGGAACCGGACAATGGGATAATGTTACCAACTGTACATGACAAACATTAACATTGTGTGTGTGTGTGTGTGTGTGTGTGTGTGAGAGAGAGAGAGAGAGAGAGAGAGAGAGAGAGAGAGAGGGAGAGGGAGACTTCCTTGTAGGTCGTGGTAAAAACAAAGGCGCTGCGTATGACGTTCTATCGTTGGCGTATTGAGTTCTACTACTACACAGCTGTCATTACGTACGTTACTTCTTCGACGGTCAGTTGCTTTCGTGACGTTGAAAGTTCAGATTTTCACAATGAATTAATGCTAGAAGTGCGCCAAGAACAGTTGATACAACATGCTGTGATTCTCGACACAGTGGAAAAAAAAACCGCTACCCACCTCACAGACTTCCTTTCATATAGTGGAATAAGCTGTCTGTTATTATACAAATGTAGTCTTCTTCCTGCCACATGTAGCGTGTAGTCTGTGGCGATATATGTCAACCAGGAAGCCTGAGCACTCGATTCTCACTGGCCGGAGAGGAGTACAGGGCGAGTCAAAAGGACTTTACAATTTTGGAATGATATACAAATTTATTGAGATAATTACAGGTTGGGCAGACATGCCATTTTGTAGCAAACAACGTAAAGTCTGATTCACTTAGCGCATCAGTACCCCATTGCGCCACCAGGGGCGCCAGTGTAGTGCACAGTTAAAATGGCTACTTTCATTGGTGCGGAGCGTGCGCGCTGTGTATTTGTTTTCATGAAACGAACAGTGTATCAACTGTTTGACGTAAGTTTCGCACCGAATACGATAAAGAACCTCGAAGCAGCCTACGATTTACTTTTGGCACAATAACTTTCTTGAGACAGGTTGTTCGCTGCGACATGATAGATCACCAAGTCGCGCCGGCCGATGTGGCCGAGCGGTTCTAGGCGCTACAGTCTGGAGCCGCGCGACCGCTACGGTCGCAGATTCGAATCTTGCCTCGGGCATGGATGTCTGTGATGTCCTTAAGCTAGTTAGGTTTAAGTAGTTCTAAATTCTAGGGGACTGATGACCTCAGAAGTTAAGTCCCATAGTGCTCAGAGCCATCACCAAGTCGCCCGCGTTTTGATGATTACGTCGAACAGGTTAGGCAGAGTTTTGCCCGCAGTCCACAAAAATCAACGTGACGTGCGTCCCGCGAGACTGGCATTCCCCAAAAGTCGATTTGGCGAGTACTGCGTAGTCGTTTACACTTGAAACCACACAGATTCACAAAGGCACAGCGCATTAGTCACGCGAATAAGGCTCGCGGGGAATTCTGAGCGGAAATGTTGCTTCGGATAGAGGACGAAGAGATATTTCTGATCACGATAACCCTCAGCGACGAGTCAGCATTTCATATCAGTGGCATGGCGAACACCCACAACTGCAGAATATGGGGAAGCGAAAATCCACACGCAACCCTGGAACACGTTCGTGAAAGCCTTAAAGTTAATGTGTTTTGTGCCCTTGGCAAATTGAAAGTTTACGGCCATTTATTCTTCATGGAGAAAACTGTCACTGGTATTGTGTATCTGGATATGCTTGAAAACTTTTTAGTTCCACAGATCGATGAAGATGACCGAGACGGGATGGTTTACTACCAGCAAGACGGTGCACCACCTCATTTCCTCACGGAAGCTCGAAGTTTCTTCGATAATTGCTTCGCATGGTCATTTCGCTCCTAAGACTTGATACCAATGGATTTCTTTCTCTAGGGTGTGTGTATTCCCCCTCCCGTGCGATGTTTACGGCATCACAAATGGTAGTCAAATGGTTCAAATGGCTCTGAACACTATGGGACTTGACATCTGAGGTCATCAGTCCCCTAGAACTTAGAACTACTTAAACCTAACTAACCTAAGGACATCACACACATCCATGCCCGAGGCATAATTCGAACCTGCGACCGTAGCAGCTGCGCGGTTCCGGACTGAAGCGCCTAGAACCGCTCGGCCACCGCGGCTGGCAATGGTAGTCACATCGTACCAATATGACACTCCACATTTTTTGTGAAACTTGACGTCGTTCGCTACAAAATTACACATCTTCCGATTCTGTAAGTTACCTTAATAACTTTCTATATCATTCTGAAGTTACAAAGTTCTTTTTGACTCACGCTGTAAAGAATACAGAAGCAGAGCGAACGCAAAGCGTTTGAAAATATCGCTAAAGCAGTGTTATTTCGCCACCATATTACTGATAGTGAGCCGCGAAACATGATGCCTGAATAATGTGAACTCTACTGTGCGCGCGGCACTGGATGTTGTTGACAAAGCGCTCGTTCGCTGCTGTTCATTTCTCTCCCCTAGGGAGATTAATGCGCCCGTGGCAGCAGACATTAAAGAGATTGGAATAGAGCGTGCGGCGACCCATTTAGTTGACCTGTAGCTCAAACACAGGCGGGAGCTATTATAACACAACGAGGTTCAGTCGCGTGAAAAACTGTGCTACAGTTCCTGTGCCTGTGGAGACCAGCGCAAATAAATAGCCGCCGCATTTTCCTAAATATCAGGCGCTATAATAATAAATAAGACCTTACCGCCTATTTGTGAGCGCTCTGAAAAATACGTGACATCACAAACAAACTAGTTTCCCAAGAGGATGGTGCCGTACGGGTGGCGTCCGTCTTCCGCGAGAATGGGCCATTTACTGTGCCGTGAGGAATTACTGAGAGTCACATCTGTCTGCTCCTCGATATTCATGTAATGACCGCATAATGGGTACATCCTCGTAGCACCGCTCGGACGCTGTATTCGGCGCACAAAAACAACTTCCAGTTGTTGCTATCTCTTCGCAGACGGCTCATAGCTCCTCGGAAGAGGACTACAAGGCAGCTTTATCTTCTGGGCCAGTCGTGTCGCAGCTTTGGTGTCTCTCGAATTAGGAGCGCTTAGGAATATTGAGAGCATCTGAAATTTCTTATAGTACAGAGGGCATCGCAGATAACGGCGGCCACATAAATATACAATTGGTGGCTGTCACTGCGCAACGGCCGGCCAGCGACGACGCCGATAACACATCAGAGCGTAATGGAGCTGCGGCCAAGACAAATGGCATCCATTTCTTAAGCAGCGCATTGTGCAGCTGCTGGCCTCTCGAATTTACGGCGCGCTCTGACGGGCTCCACGCGCTGGCTGAGGAGCTTTCGCTGTAACACCCCGAGCTGCCTACGTATCTCTTTCTTCCTTGGCGACGCAGACACAATGAGAAAGCACTCTGCCGTTTGCCGCAGCGCGAGGGTACGAGGGGCGTGTCCCACATCGCACGTACCCAAGTCACACGTATGCGAGCCACACGTGCGCCGAGCAGTGGTCATAGCTCCGGTAGCTCGACCGCTCCCATCGTTCAGATTTGTTAATTTCTTTGAGGTAGAATTTTTTGAGCCTAATTTTTTTACTGGCTCAAAATGTTCTTAAGATTCATTCACACAAAGTCTGCCACAAATGTTGAAATATGCTAAAACCGTGAATTACTGTATGGGGATCTGGCGCATCCGAGCCCTCGAATGCAACCGATGTAATAGTATAATTGTTACCGACGGAATATGAGTCCTCTTAGTAACGGGTAGTATTACGGAGGGCATTATTGTCAACTAAAATACAATTATCAACAAGATTTCTCTTTGCAACACGATTCATTTATGGTAAACAGTGTGAAAGCATGTGTCTGCCTCGCGTCTGATTAACTTATCATTTCCCTTGTTTTTTATGCGAAGTAAAACGCGAGTGCTTGAAAATGACAAACAAGAGTTCGAAAAGTGAACCCAATAGCGCTAAAAACGCTTCGATTGGTAAGTGGAACCCAGTTAGTCGACATAATTCCGTCAAAACGAAAGTATCTAGACATTGACGAAAAAAAAAGGCCAACTGTACGGTTTCTTGTTTAAGGTTAGTTCAGGATCAGTATTAAAAAACACAGGTTGAAACTTTAAACGCTTATTTTTTCAAAACAATTTTTTCAGGTTTGCGTGAGCTATAACACGTGAAATACAAATGCAATTACATTATACTTTTTACTAAATTGCGAATCTGCGCCTTTTCCTACTGTGGTACGTAGGATTTATGCGATATATTTGATTTCGATTTTTGGTGCATGTTTTTATAGCGATTTTTGTCGAAAAAATTGATTTTTATTTCCGAGGGCTGTCATTCTGTTAAATACCGTTTTTAAATATTTCTACGTACTACATTAGACAATGTTATCAGTTTCAAATCAGTTTCTGAAATTTTATTTTAGACTGAATATTGTGGCGTTCAGAGGTCCCACCAACCGTCCTTGCACTCCGCGAAAGCATTTGTAGATATCGTGTAATATCCTCTAGGTGCAAGTTTTTTGCTTGAAAAATTCATTATACAATATGCAGTAACGGTCTAAGTCACCTTTGTAATTTGTTCGTTATTTTATTGAAATAAATCATGAATATCGGTTTCAAAATCGTGCGTCACCTTGGTCTACCTCCTTAATAGGTGGTCGGTTTAAAAAGGTCGGAAGACGCGGATGTACTCTTTCTCCATTGGTATTCTATCTGTACATGTAAGAAGCAATGACGGAAATTAAGGAGGGGTTCAGCTGTGAGATCAAAACTCAGGGTGAAAGGATAGCAGTGATAAGAATCGGTGATGGCGTTGCTATATTAAGTGAAAGTGTGGAAGAATTAAAGGATCCGTTGATTGAAATGAACGGTCTAATGAACTCGTAACACTGATTTAAAGTAAACCAAGGAAAGCCAAAAGTAATGAGAAGTTACAGAAACGATATTAGTCGTAAACTTAACATTAATATTGGAGACTGCGAAGTAGACAAAGTGAAGGAATTCTGCTATATTGTACGCAAAATAACACATGGCGAACGAAGGAAGGAGGAAGTAAGAAGCAGACTAGGAAAAAAATGCTGAGAATGTACGTTCGGAGCACAGTATCCTGTAGACGTGAATCACGAATTGTGGAAAAGTTATAACGGAAGAGAAAGCCTTTAAGACGTGGTTCTACAGAAGAATGTTAAAAATTTAGTGGACTAGTAAATAATAAATTAGTAGGGACTCGGCAGAATCAACCAGGAAAGGAATATACGGGGAACACTGACTAGAAGAAGGGACAGGATGGGAAGACTTGTGGTAAGACTAAAGCGTATAACTTCCATGGTACTGTAAGGAATCGCACAGGGTAAATATTGTGAGGGAGATCTGAATACATCCAACAAGTAAACAAGCAATTGAAGACGTTCGGCTTAAGCACTTATCTGAGGTGAAGAATGGTTCAAATGGCTCTAACCACTATGGGACTTCACATCTGAGGTCATCAGTCCCCTAGACTTAAAACTACTTAAACCTAACTAACCTAACGACATCACACACATCCATGCCCGAGGCAGGATTAGAACCTGCGACCGTAGCAGCAGCGATGTTCCGGACTGAAGTGCCTAGAACCGCTCGGCCACAGCGGCCGGCTGAGGTGAAGAGCCTGGCACAAGATAGGATGTAACGATGGGCCGCATCAAACGAGTCAGTACACTTATAACCTCTCTTACTCCCAATCCGATATGAGGGAGATAGTTGCACGGAAATGTTTCGTGACTAAACAGTCCGACAGCCACAATGGTAGAACACTACTAACACAGTCGTCTCACATCAGGATGTAACGGGTATAAACGCAAGTATTTCTGTTGGTGACTGAGGACGGTGTAGTGAGCAATATCACATCCGTATTCACATCATTTGTAGACTAATAATTATAGACATTACAAGTTGTATCTTTTTATGTTGGGTGCTACATTCAAGTACGCGAGGGACAAGCAAGTCATTAACGCTTATTTTCCCATGAGCAGTAGGCCAGTTGTTGAAGTATGGACGCGAGACGTAAAACGGTTAGTCTATAATGACAGGGGACAGACACTTAGAGGCGTAGTTACGACTGTGCAGAAAAAAATGATGTCGTAAAGTTTGTGACGTGTTTATGGGAAGACTGTTCAACCGAGAGAAGAAACAACCAACACATTTACGTGTTTACATATAAAGGTAGCACATAAAAATATCTGCACTTATACCCGATACCCCCTGTATAAGAATTATTCAATTTGTGGACTGGAACAATTCTAGAGTTCCTCGTGTCATCAGCGACGGGGTCGTTACAGACGCCACCACTTCACCTGAATAAGCTCAAGGAAGGAAACAGCCCTTGGCCTTGATAACTGGGTAAACAGGGCATTCGCTTAGTAGGGTGCAGGGAACTACGCAACTCCGATCGGCCAGAGGAGGATTTTAAGTTGGCAGTACACACAGACATCCAAGTTGATACCATAGGCATATCTCGTAACTCCTAAATAGCATTATATAAAATTCTGCACTTTCACCCAGTCTACTAAAATTGGAATGATGGACGGGATTTGTGAATGGAGCGAAGGCTTCCCAAGAGACAGAACTCGAGACATATGGTAGCTACCAGGAAGAAATTATGTGATGCGAAAGTAGCTTCGGGCGCGCTCCAAGGATGTGCTACTACTCACAATTATATGTATAAAGGAGCGTGTGGAAAGCATTAGAAAACCTATACGACTCTTCTCGGACTATGCTGTTGTACTCATATATAAGGAACGCGCAACATCACAAATTGTAGAAAAATGCGGGAAGATCAGAGGATGATCGACGTTTGGGGCGGAGACTGGCAGTTGAGCCTCAACACAAACAAAGAAATACAAAAATAGTTTTGAAAAAGACAAATACCATACAGTGTTTCATTGGAAGAAATTTATGAAAACGTAAACCAGGCACTAAAGATGTAAGGCTTACAAAACCATTGTTCGGTCTGTTCTTTGATAACAATCACCAGTCTGTGAACATTACGGTGTGAGACCATCGTAGAGGACAAAAGATTCAAAAAGTTGCATATTTGATCACGAGTACGTTTAGACAGCTCAAGAGCGGTAAAGAGATGAGGCAATACTCTTAAAATTCGGGTAGTTCACGTTTAAAGGAAATATGAGCGGTGTAGTAGTCCCTCGTAAACGTATCTCATGGAATTCCTCTGCCGTTATACAGAGATTTTCTGGTAGTTAAACTTTACCCACAAATGAAACAGGACGGAATCGGGACGGGTTTGGAAAAAACTGTGTTCTGCGTTACGGCAGGTCTGGTCATGGGGGAAGCCTCGTCAGTGTGTTCCACCGCATGAGAGTCTAGGGAAGTGATTCCAGTGGTGGTTTCCTGTTGCCTTCCACTGATGATGGTGAAATTATAATGAAGACAACACAACACCCAATTCCTGAGCGGAGAAAATCTCCGAACCAGCCGGGAATCGAACCCGGGCTCCTTGGCATTGCAGACCGCCGCGCTGACCACTCAGCTATCGGAGCGGACGAGTTTGAAAGGCAATGGGGTTGGGGGTGGAGGGATCAGGAATGAAGTGGTCCGCAACGTTTTCTCCATTATGTGTGGGAATTCCTAAGGGACCAAACTGCTAAGGTCATCGGTCCCTAGATTTACACTACTTAAACTAACTTACAACACACACACACACACACACACACACACACACACACACACGCACACACACACACACACACACACAAGACCGAGGGAGGACTCGAGCCTCCGGTGGGAGCGGCCGCGCAATCTGTGATATGGCGCCTCAAACCGCGCGACCACCCCGCGCGGCTACATCGTCCAGTGACACTGAAGTGACCACCATCTACGCTCGACGTCAGCGTGCAGTAATCACTCACAGAAGGCAGGTGGCAACACTAGCAGTGGTGGGTATATAAATCATATTGCGAGGACGCGGAAAATGTGCAATCGTTGTAATGCGGAAACGGAGAGATTTATCGGTCGTCCAAAAGAACATTAACATTAGCTTTCGGATCAAGGGGGGAAGAATTTCCGAAACGGCTAAGTTTGTAAACTGTTCGCGTGCCACCGTGGTTAAAATATACCGTGCATGGCAAAACGGCGCTACCCAAAACCGGAACTGATGCAACTGTGGTTCATCACGAGCCATAGATGACAGGGGTGAACGACTTCTGTGGATACGTATACAGACGAAGAGACGTGCAACTGTTGAGCACTGACCATCCAGATGAACCAAGGGGCTACTAACGGTGTCTCCTCAAGGACCGTTGAGTGAACATTGCTGCGTATAGGCCTCCGCAGCAGATGCTCGGTTCACGCACCCATGAAGACTGGTGTTCATCGGCGACGAAGGCTGGAATTTGCACTCCAACACTTCAAGTGGACGTCCACTGAGTGGCGACAGGTTGCCTTTTCAGATGAATCACGATTAATGCTCCATCGGACAAATGGCATTTCGCGTGTAGGGCGTGAAATGTCTGAAAGCAAACACACTGCAGCGGTCTTCGGAAAGGTCCATGCGGGAAATGTTTTCGTGGCGTTATCTGAGTGATCTAGTCATCCTGGAAGGTACAATGGATCAACGCAAGTATGCATCTATCATTTGGGACCACGTCCACCCCTAGATACAGTTTGTTTTTCTTCGGCACGATGGCATCTACCAGCAAGACAATGCAACATGTCACGCTGCTCGCAGTGTAAGTGGGTGGTTTCAAGAACACTAGGATGAGTTTAGCGTACTTCCCTGACCACGAGACTTCCTGGGTTTCAACACAATCGAGAATCTGTGGGACCACCTCAATCGCGGATGTTTGCTCCATGGAGGCTCAAGCGAGGAACTTGGCGCAGCTGGCCACAGTAGTGGAGACGACATAGCTCCACATCTCTGTTGGTACCGTCCAGAACCTGACTGACACTGAAAATGCTGCGAAAGATGTTTATTCAAGCTTGTGACAGGTGGTCACTTTAACGTGACTGGGCGTGTGCATTAGAGGAAAGATGTAAGTGCAGAACGCCAATTTTTGTTCTGAACCATTTTGCTAGTCGGTCGGCGAGAGCATTGTCCACCAACGGCACAGCTCAGGGTTAGATTTCGGGTTAGACACACGGTTTTAATCTGTCAGGAAATTTCACATTGCCATAGTGCGATCTACGAAAGGAAATAATTAACTTTTCGAGTGTTTCTGTCAAAATATTATGCGAGTATTCAACAGGTGTCGACCTACATTACCTCTGAACTTCAGTGGCCTTCGTGCGACACTTCCGCTCCTTGTCCACTTTGTACTATCAGATCGTTTTCAGTTTCCAGAAATAACCACAACTTTTCACATAAAGACGGCAATCTTTCAGCTGGAGACGGCAAAGAATAACACTCTGTTTACCTAGCAGTGCCTTTCCACATTATCGTTAAAAATGTTGAAGTGCCGTAACAGACGAATGCCATACATATTCGTATTCTGATACAGGAAAATTGGAAATGCAGGTGCCAGGTTGCTGGGGCTAATTTCGCACCAGCGTTTCGCAGTCATTTATCTCACGATGTCTTAGCTTCACATGGCGTGGTTCCCTTGCAACAGCAATCTCAAATACAAACGCATGTCCTCCGGCTTCTAATGCACATCTCCATTGTATTTGGATTTACCTACCAAGACGAGTTTATGCTAAATCGACGGATGTGAGGTGACAATTTCGACAGCCAATGAACCTTCAGTAGCTTTATGAACGATGAGCTTTAAGGCTCGCCAGTGTGAGCTGTGTCATTATAATAAGTTGTTTGTTCGATTATTCTTCATAACGATGTTGGTTTTTCTTAGAGTGATCATGGCTTCTGATGGTGATCAGCAAGAAATATTACACAAAAACTAGAGATGTCATTTACATTTATCTGGTCAGGTTCAGGAACCGGAAACGGGTCAGTTACTATCCCTCATTGTCTCTGCACAGCTCGTTTTTGCTAATATGTCCATATGAGGTATACACATCTGGGAAGTGCTCTTCGCTCTGTAGCACATGACTTGTTTATCTTCCATCTATTTCTCACTTTCCCACTGTAAGAGTAACTGTCCATCCCCGTGAGTTTCATTTGACACTCCCAGTTTTATTCCTCACATGTATTAACTGCAACACTTTATTTGAAATACTGCATTGTATCTGACAAATTGTTTTCTGTTGCTAGATTCCAATGTCACAACTCATCCCCTGTACCCGGGGTAGTTGACGTATGCTCGTGTCTTGTCGTTTGGAGCAAAGGTAGCCTGTTCGAGTACTGATGATGAACAAAACTTCCATCACTAATAATTTGCTGGTAAGGGGAGGACCGCCAGACGTCGTGCCTTTGTCTTGAGTTGTGAAAACAAAACCACTCCACACTCTCACATCGAATTCGTTTACCGAATTAGGAGTTAAACGTCGACTGCTCCTTTTCCTTCCATTCGAAATGACTAGGGCAAGTGCTAGCGCCCGGCTCCATTCTATTACTTCCTCTGGCTTCGTATTCAACCATTATCACTAACGCAGATACACATCACATTGATTCACACGATTCAGGCACAATGCGCACCAGCTCTGCGAAGTTACCGGCAAACCATCTGCACTGAAATCACGTACAGGACATGAATTAGTGTTTGCCACATTATCACCGCTGCACGATGATGAGTATGGAACTGAAATACATTCTACATGTCACATCGGTTCGAAATCTTACTCCTTTGGCTGTTTTTTTTAACTATATTAGCTCATATTTACAGCTTGTGTTGACGAAACTACAGACTGTGCGCCTGGCCACGATATTACTGACTTATCCTCCCGTGGGCACTATCGGAAACAGGCGTTAACGTTTTAGTAAACGGTGACTACGGAAAACGCATCGCACTGTGAATGATCGACAGTTTTTTTTAATTTATTGGCTTTCGGGACGTGCCCAAACAGCCATCTCAACAGTGGAATGTCATTTACGACGATATGAACTTAAGGACAACACAGGAGCAAGTCCACGAGCGGAGAAAATCTCCTACGCGGCCGGGAATCGCATCCGGGAGCCTTTGCTTTGCAATACACTGCACTGACGGCGCAGCTACCGAGGCAGATCGAACACTGTGAATGATTTCAAGACAGCTATGCATATACTATCAAGTGATTCAGAGTGCCCACGTGAAATGTCACGATAAAAACTCACGATAAGCCGATCGAAGCGCCCTTTCTCCGCGGTGCCATAATATTGTTATCGACTAATACGTGCAACTCTCAGAAGTCAGTATTTGCGAGTCTAAAGTGTAAAATTTCTAGAATAATGGGCAACGTTTGTCATAAATGGAGTAGGTGTACTGGTGAAAACTGTATAGTTGTCAACAGGGTACTGGAGGCCACGAGACTTCTTGCGAAAGGAAATACAAACAGTTCAGTCTATTAATTTGAAGTGTGTTGCCGTCAGGCGCGCGCCTTGTGTGTGTGTGTGTGTGTGTGTGTGTGTGTGTGTGTGTGTGTGTGTGTGTGTGTGTGTGTGTGGGTGGGTGGGTGGGTGAGGGCGTGCGGGTGCTAATGCTCACTTGCGTGCGTGTTTCGATACATCAGTTTTAAGGCTACTGTACAAATATTTGGTCACAGCTGCAATAATATATTTTGTAAATAAACACACCTTTTCGAACATAGTGTTTAAATACCAAAGACGTCATAATGCACAAGTGACCTCCAACCTACATGAGCGACTCCTCATTGTCGCTGTGACCTTATAAAAGTCAAATAAAAATAACCTGTGTAAATTTGTACATTAAGTGGAACATTGAGGCTATTTCACAATAAGTAGTTACAAAAGAGCTCACCGGACAAGGTATTAGTCACATCTTTTAAAGAACAAAGTGATATGTTTGGGCCACTTTATACAGTGTAGAATTGGTACCAGACCGTCATGGAACCCTACACCATGTATGTGTGTGCCAGTCGCTTGTGTGGAATTAGCGCAGTAAGAGGGTCATCGTAGAGACGTCACAGAATGTCAGGATGAAGTTATCGTGTTCGAACGTACCCATGACGGTATCTATACAAAGTTGCTCTATTTGTTGGTGTACATTCGTATACTGTCCAACGCATCTACAGGGAGTGATGTAGTAATTGCAGCTGTACAAAACGGCATCAGAACAGCGGTCGTAAGAAGATCCTAACTGACAGAAACCTGAGACGAGTGTCGCGCCTTGACAGTTCAATCAGTTTCAAACCCGACAGGAACTGATGCTGTCAGCTAATTCAAGTCCGTTTCAACAAATTTCATTGCGGAAACTGTGAAGGGAACTGCTTACAGTGGAGGTCGAGTATATTCCAATAATCATTGCCCACACCGGTTCATAAGACTCCACGTTGGGCGAAACAACAGAGAAACTGAAAATTTAGCTGACTAGAGGCGCGGTCCAACGGGTGGGGGCGGGGAGGGGGGGGGGGGGGTGAGAGACAACTGTTTTGCGGTGTGCTTGTCAAAGGACCACACAGTTCTCCTTTAGGGAGTCTACAAGACCAAAAACCGATGTGGATATCGAGACCGCTATGATTAGTAACAATTCGTTGCTATAACCTCTCAAAATCATGAAAAAAATAAATGCAAAATTAATTTTAAAAGCCACCTATTCATCGCTACAATACTGCTGCAAGCCGTTAGATTATAATTATGTTACAAAGAATGATGTCAGTAACGGTCGGAACAAGAGATGCAGTAAGCACTGCTCTAAGCGTCAGAGTTATTAATGCCTCGCGGTTTGGAACTATAAAGTCTGCAACAGAATACGAGCGTAATGTATGATACCTTTGCTATTACAATACAAAAGAAACCAACAATGAGACAGTCGCCGGCGAGAAGACAATGGGAGAAGTGACAAAGTACAGTAATTTCTCAGTGCAGTGCTGCTAGACCGCCCATGTAACAGGACACCCCGCAGCAGCCGTGGGTGGCGCAGGATCCTCTTCTCCGTTCGCGCAGAGCGCGTGCGCCCGGCCTTCCACGCTACCCTACTTCTCTTCTGCGGGTACTGGGAGCTGGGAGCTTCTTGTCCACTCTTCTCTACCGCCGACGCTTTGAATCGCCGCCATCTCATTATAAATAACGAACGCAGCCGTTATAATTATCGGGTACTTTCAACATATTGTAGTTTTGTCTTCTGCTCACTCTTTTGTCCTTTCATAACGCGCACCCGAATAAAAGTTGAGGTTTTTCCTGGATGGTAGGTCGGCAGTTGGTAGAAATATCGATAGACAGAAGGAGACTCAAGGCTCGTATCTGACTGCCGCAAGGTTTCTTCCGTGCACCCGTTACGGCGACCAGATGCAGATATCGTACAGTAAGGCACACTCATTTACTTTTCTACTAAACAATCCGTAGGAAAATATGGCTGGCATCTCATTACTAATGACGCAATCTGAACCATTGAGGACCAGTAGTATAAGCAGCAGGAAGGTAAATGATTCGGAAATAAAGCAGCATCTCATTACGTAGCAAATGAAATGCAACAGTGACGATTGACAGAAAGAAATATGTTATCTTCAGCGAATGAACAGCTACACAGTGATTAAAAAAAGCTCTCTCCAACGTTTTCGAAATCAATAGACGGAGTAGTTGCTGGAAGTAAAGGGGGCAGCTAGAAATAAATCTTTGAATCGAATCGCAAGGTGTGCTCAGATAGCGTAATTGGTGACACATAGCCAGCTAAACAAAAGGATTCGTGTTCGAGTCACAAATGTTCATCGTAGGGGTATTTTGCTGAAGTGCAAGGCTAAGTCAAGTCGATAAATATCCACACGGAGGGTGACGAAAGAACTGATATGGAGCTTTCACTGAAAATACTGTCACTGTATGCCGGAAGATGTATGTACCACTTCACGAACGTGAAGCTTTCATGAAAGTGCAGGTTGCTTTGAACACTATAGTGCTTTACCGGGCATTAAGCTACAGGAGGTGGCATGCGTTGCCTTCCTCCGACCTTTAGTATAGGGGACTTACAGTTCAACGTGAATTTCAAACCAAGGTACAACTTGCTATTTATCATTTAGATGCGAAATTCGAGGAAAATGTGAAATTCGAGAAAAATGTACAAAAGTGACCTTCAAATGTATACCCATTCCTACGCTCATTACCTGGCCGTCAGGATTTTTAGTATGATGCTTATGGCACCCCCTCCTATCACTGTACAAAAATTTGTGACTGCATGAATTATTTCCCACATTCGACCTTTTTCGGTCTTCATTGTCTGACCTTATTATGACACCTGCTAAATTATACCTAACAATTTTGTGAATTTTAAAAGCATGTCAACGAAGTAGTTGACAATGCTGGTGACGTGATAGCTCAATCAATGGAGACTAAAAAAGGTAAAATATCAGAAATAGTTCACGTAGTCGGAAACTTTTGTACAGTGGTAGGAGGGAGTTCCACAAACAACAGACTAATCCTGACTGATGAGCGATGTGTGAAAGGGGTGGAAGTGCGTTTGGAGGTAACTTTTGTGTAGTTTCCTTGATTAAGGAGAAAACTGTGGCCTCCAGCGAAAACGTATGCCAGTACAAAATTTAACTGCGTTAAATTTCCTACTAAAAGGTCACGTTCATTTTTTTCTAGGACTAATAGATCGCGCGTAGTAGGCAAGAGGTATGAAAATTTCGCGCGCTGTTTTTGAAGGCCAGATGTAACATTGCGGGTTGCATACAATGACACCGCTAGGGGCAGATGAATCACCTGCATATTGCACCCTCTGTCTCTCTTTCCATTTCCTCCTCCCCCCCCCCCCCCCTGTCTCTTTGCATATCCTCCACCCTCTCTCTCTTTCCAAGTCCTTCACCCTCTCTCTCTTTCGATTTCTTACTCTCCTTCTCTCCATGTTTTCGTCCCCCTCTCTCTTTGTCCATTCGAGCCTCCCCCCTTTTCCTTTTCAACCCATTCACCACTCTATCCATCTTCTACTTGCCCTCTGCACCCCCTCCCCCTGTCCTTCCCCTGTGCATTTTCTCCTGTCCCTCTTGCTGACGATTTCCCCCTCCCCACTCTCACTGACCATCTTTCTCTCCTCACTGTCTCTATCACATCTTCCCCTCCACTCTGTGCATCTCTCCCTCCCCTCTCTCCACGTCCTCCTCCCCTCCTTTTCTGTCCATTTTCTCCTCTACCTTCTTCTTCTGTCCCTCTTTGCCTGTTCATCTCCTCTTCCCTGTCTGTTCATCTTCTTCCCCACCCACTCTGACCATATCCTAATCCTTTCTCTCTCTCCTCAGCTGTACTGATCAACACACATATATGACATGGAAGTTGTTCTGATACTACTTGTACAACATTCTAGATGTGCAGGGCAGCCTAGATATCAGGAATTATCAACCCTTTTCACCCACACTGCCACCCGTATTGGTTCCAGGTGGTTGTTACCCCCATGGTACTTAGTTCTTATTGGTAGACTGAGGTTAAGTGATAACTGCTTCGAGGAATAACATCCAATAAAATTTTTATTGTATGTCAAGTGTAATTACAAAAACTACTCAGAATATTTAATCTCTTGAATTTATATAAACGATTAGGACTCTGGATTTTAGATCTGGTGTTGGGAAGAACTTACTTCAGTAGGCTGTCAGATGTATATCCAGAGCAAAAAATAGGTAGTTTCAAGTAAATAACCATTGCACATATTCGCGAGTGTTAGGCCCCTCTTGTTCGAAGCTTCACTTGAGTCAGAGGTGAAATATGCTTTGGGCTTCAGGAACGAGAGTGTGGGATGGTCAATTAAACCCAGTCCCCAAACAGCACAAACGCCACACTGTTAAAGGTACTGTACAGCAATTTAAGAGTAAGCAGATTTGATGGACGTTTTGGAAGGCAAAGCCTTGTGGAATTGTTCCACATAGATATGCAAGGAATTCTGCGTGTCAAAAACGACTGGATGACTGGGTGAACAGGGTAATAGGCAAGCAGAACGTCTCAATTTTGAGCCGCCCTGGACAGAGTGCGGCCTGGCGGCGCGCCGCAGGCAGGGTATCTGCGGCGCTGATCTGGTGTTCATTAAAGGTAACTGCGCTCGCGTGTCAGCCCGCTGCCGGCCGCCGACTGCCGGCTGCCAGCGTGCTCTTTACAGGCCTCACCCATTTATTTTCCTTGTCTATTTTTGCACTTCCCGGCATGTAGGACATCCAGCAGCGACTTCCGCCGCTGGAACGGAAGATGTTATCAGGGCCTGGAGCGGCGCGACAAGAATGCCGTATTTATAGGTGTCCAGCCGGCGCGTCTCGCCGACGAAATCCGTTCTATAGCCTTGGCTGCAGCTTGCTAGCCGAGGCCCTATTGTTATTTTTTGTACGTCCGTCCATGTGCCCGGAGATCTGGGGGATTACCGCCGTTCACTATTGTAAGAAAATGAAACACTTACAGCAGTCCTTGTGATGTCCTTTATTGTGTAGCTACCAGTTTCGGCTCTTCAATACACCATCTTCGGCCTGTATGCACAAAAAGTAATGATAGCACTGTAAACTTATCAATCATGCAATACAAAGGCAGATTAAAAAGTCTTGGACATTCATTTTATGTATATGAATTAGTATGCCTCTCAGCGGTTTACCCCTTAGTATCTTATACTTTGGCACGACACGTATATCATGTTTCTACGCTTTACTCGTTTCAGACATTGTAGTCTCTTTCGTACGTTTATCATTTTCTACAATTATTTTATCGTTCAGTAGGTTTTTTCAGGGTTGTGCAGATAATCTACAGTCCGACTGTCCAGTTAAAATCCTGGAATATTTATTTAATGAAGTTATTAATAAATAGTATATTTGTACACTGTATTGGGTGGAACTTTGTTGTGTTATACTTTCAGTATGTGGTGATGGAGGTACCTGTTCGTTCTATCAAATGATTACAGTAAATTCACTAGTGGAATCTTGTTCTTGAGTTTCAATCTGTTTTCAGTCTGTCTTTGTACTGCATGGCCGATAAGTTGATAATGCTATCAGTACTGTTTATGTAGGCAGGCCTGAA
This sequence comes from Schistocerca serialis cubense, assembly GCF_023864345.2. Taxonomy (NCBI): domain Eukaryota; kingdom Metazoa; phylum Arthropoda; class Insecta; order Orthoptera; family Acrididae; genus Schistocerca; species Schistocerca serialis. The sequence goes on from NC_064639.1 coordinate 690,584,850, forward strand.
GATGATGCACTGGAGCGCCGAAATTGGTAGCTACACAATAAACATATCATAAGGACGGCTGTAGGTGTTTCATTTTCTTTCTTCATTGTTGTTATCTGTATGTCGCGTGCACAGCTCTTCACCAGTCTAGAACCATAACACTGTAGACAAGACCTTTATTTGCAATATTTGCAACGCAACATTTGCTACGAATATAATTTTTATTACACACGTCGTAAACGAGAAAAATAGAAAGAGACCATGAAAGTTAGACAGCTACGAACCTGAATTTGCAACATCACGAGCACTGATCGTAATATTGCTGAATCTTGAATGGTACATAATACTCAGCATTTGCGGTAGTAGAAGAAATGGTGTGATCTTGGCTGAAGTTCATACACAAAACACTTCCTTCTACACTGAAACACCATTCCTTTCTTTTAATTTTGCTCCTTATGAGACCAGAACGGTGTCACATGAGTGTCTTCCAGATAGTCTTCCTGATGCGTGGGCCGGCCGAAGTGGCAGAGTGGTTCTAGGCGCTTCAGTCTGGAACCACGCGACCGCTACGGTCTCAGGTTCGAATCCTGCCTCGGGCATGGATGTGTGTGATGTCCTTAGGTTAGTTAGGTTTAAGTAGTTCTAAGTTCTAGGGGACTGATGACCTCAGAAGTTAAGTCCCATAGTGCTCAGGGCCATTTTGCACCTGATGTGTGCCCAGCAGGAGGTCGTCATTGAGGTATTATTCAACTTTCAATTCACTGACCTCCATAGCGCCATGTTCGCATTTTGGTTTACTGTGATCTCGATGTAGGTGCCCAGTTTGTTTTATGGAAACTCTCTTGACTTCGATGGTGAGTGTGCTTGCTGATAACCGAAAAGATTTTACTGAGTTAGTCTTTTCTTTCGTGGTTACTATTTCTCAGTGCATGTCAGGGAAGCGATTCTAGTTTGTTATTAACCTCTCCGGAGGGATGGATAGGCAACCTGTAACGAGGCTGCCTGTCTGGTTCACTACTGTGATATTGTTGTATCTGTGGCACACCAAACATACATACTCAGCTATATAGTAGTTCAAAACAAGTGTAGAAGTCCTCTTGGCCTCTGGTTGTTGGCTGGCAACCACTCTAAGTTTGGTGTTCAGAAAGTGCCGCATCAAATACAACATCAAGATATTTTGGAGTTGCGCACTGTGTAGTGTTATTTGCAACTACGAAAGGTTTAAGGTAATCTTTGCCTTCCTGTTTGTCAGATGTAAAATCATGTTAGTGTTTTCAGTCGGGATTCGTTGAGCTGGTAATATGTAGAGACTATCTAGGAATGTTGGCAATTGCTCCTGTAAAATTTCACACTTCTTGATATGCGCAGTTATAGCACGATTATTATCATACATGACACTATGTGTCCCTTCACGTTGTGATTGATCGTTTGTGTATGAGTTAAACAAAAATCTCAAAATACACTTATTTCAGGTATACCATTTTTATATTTAATCAGTCTGCATCCCTGGCCTTAAACTTACAAAGAGAACATTCAGTCCTGAAGGCGATTTCTGTTAATCGAGGTTTACAAATAGCCTTGTTATGTTCTATAGTTTTCTAAACAAAACTTTATGAGTCAAAGTTTCATAATCTGCTGTATAGTCTATGAAAATACTTCCTGTTATATCCCTCATTTGTTACGCTCAACTTAGCAGAGCCTGCTTGTTCCGGAATTAGGAGCAGGTCAGACGTTTTCATCAGTCAGCCATATTAGTTTCTCTGACACCCTGTACAGGTGGCATAACAGGAAAATCGGTCGATAACTTTGTGCGTTGTTTCGATCTTTGCCAGGTTCTAGTATGCCTATAGCATTAGCTCTCCTCGACTTGCACTACTGACCGCAGTTTTCAACAAACGTAATGTGGATTTCTTTGTGATGGGACTTAAATCGTTAACATAATCATCCAAGCCTTTTATCTTAGCCATCCTGCACTTCCCCAGTTCCCAAAAGCTGTTTGAAAAATCCTTGCTTCTGTAGTCGGTTTTCTTGTTTTTTTATCTGCCTTGGCACAAGAAGTTGATATCCCGTTTCAAATAACCTGATGAACAATTTGATTTGCTGAGACACTGTACAATGTGTCTACTCACCACTTAGGCGGCAGGTTTTTTGGCTCCCTGCTGGTGTCATTGTTTGTCATCAGCTTTATTCATTGCACCTTCTGAGCCTTGCCAATGTGTGGAGCTGTTTCCACAAATTTATTTAACAGTAAAGTCTATAATGCTTTTTAAGCATGTCGGCTTTTTCAAATCTTATTCCACGTAGGTAACTTCTCCTGCAACATATTGCAATAGCTGCACTTGAGCGGTCGTTGACAGTGTCCAAGAAACACTCGATTCTGACTTACTGCACCCAATCTCTGATCGAGCTCAGAACAAAACTGCCTCCAGTTAGCCTCTCGTCCCATCAGGCCTCGGAAGGCGCAACGGTAGTGACAGCCCGCCGTGTTATCTACAGCCTTGAGGCTGCGTGCGGAAGTGGAGGGGCATGTGGTCAGCACATCGCTCTCATGGCCGTTGTTAATTTACGACACCGGAGTCACTACTTCTCAGTCAATTAGCTCCTCAATTTTCCTCGCAAGGACGGAGTGCACTCCGCTTGCCAATAGCACTCGGCGGACCGGACGGTCACCCAACCAAGTGCTAGCCAAGCCCGACGGCGTTTAACTGGTGAGAACCGGTGTTACCTTTGCGACAAGGCCATTGGTAGAACCTCTAACGCTGTACGTAATTTGAAACAAACTTCCTGAGGCCTTATAACTTGCAAAATTTAGAACATATTCAGTCTGTGTTGATGTCTGATATAAATTTACAGACGTGCTTCGATCATTGCTTCACAATGTGCTCATTTCCAAGGTCCGAGATGTAACAGCTTCAGGATTGCTTACTTATTACTTTAACATATGGTACACAGAATCACATTTGATCCACCTAAACAGTCTATGCGCTGTGCGATCACCATGAGGAAATATTTGAGGTAGAAATTACAGTTGAAGATTGAGCTGTCTACTAAGTATCAACGTTGACAGACAAAGCTGTCCTAAGCAGGCTAGCTCCGTCATTTGCTGGCAGTCCTCCTACCCAAACGTTCTACTGTGCCGTTTCTGTCCTTGACGCCTGTCATTGCTGCTGCTGTTAATTGATGTTAGTCTGTGATTAATAACATAACGGGACTTTCAGTTAATGTGGGAGTAGGAGACTGATTTGATAGAATTATATTGATGGTGCAGTTCTCAGGTGCGGGCGGTTTAGCACCTAGAACTTAATGCTGACTGAAGCAGGTAGTGCTCGTTGAAAGCAGCCGCAGGTTTTGATTCGTTGACGAACGCTGGCGGTGGTACCATGCTATGAGTCTCAACTATACTCTGTCCACGCCCATCTCGAACGTGCAATTTCCGCACTCCCCTCTGGCGGATACCACCTGGTTCCAATACTCACCACACAACGGCTCTAGTGTCCGCTAACTACTGGAGATATATGGTGCCGGACGTGCAGTTACTGCTCAGAGCCAGCTACACCATCTGATCAAAAGCATCCGGACGTCCGTATGTAGCTCGAAATTGATCATTAGATGTCATGAGAGGTGGACCTGCCATCATAAAAGGAGGCGGGGATTACTGTGTTGTCAGTAGAGGGACTGTAATAACAGAACGGGTGGATCAGGAGAGCTCAGTGACTTCGAACGTATATTTGTCATTGGATATCACCTGAGTAGCAGACCCACAAGGGATATATCAACCCTTCAAAAGCAGCCCAAGTCGACACTTTGCGCTCTGACTGAAGTGGAAACTTGATCGAACAGTTAAACAAGACCTGGCAGACCTCATGTACTGACAGACCAGGGACGCCAATCACTGCGAAGGTTCGTTTAGAAAAGAGCATGAAATAGCAGAAGGAACCACTCGTGAGTTCCAAAGAGCTTCCAACAGTCCAAGTAGCACAATGACTGTGTGCGTGGAGTTAAAACGCATTGGCTACACGGTTCGAGCAGCTCGACGTAAGGCACATATTTCTGTAGTCAAAGTTAAGCGACGCTTGAAGTGGTGCTAAAAGCGACGCCACTAGACAGTGGATGGCTGGAAATGAGTGATTTCGAATGTTGAATCACGCAGTACGCTGTGGCAAGGACTGGATTTGGGGAATGGCTGAAGAACGTTGTTATCTGCCATCGTGGGTAGTGTCAAAAGCGAACTGCAGAAAAGGTGCTCTTACGGAATGTGTTTTACTTGGTTAGGGTGTGATCCCCTTACTGCGCTTAAGAAAACGCTAAAGGCGGAAATACATGAAACATTCTACAGCACTGCGTACTTCGCACACATTTCGCTGAATATGTGGAACAAATGTTATAGATTGAGCAGCAGGCAGCGGCTGGAGTGGTGATATGAGACGACTCGGCCGCAGAGGAGATGCGGAAGACGGGAAGAAAAAACAGTTGCCGGTGAGGAAGAGATTCCACCGGCCGGCCGGTGCTATCTGATCCGCGTGCCGGACGGGCTGCCGTGTGAATCAGCCGGCCCGCGCTGGGCTGGCCAGAGCGAGCGCCGCAGTCCATCCAGCATTGCGACTCGCTTCTCTTCTCCTCTTCTCTCCTCTCCCCTCTTCTCCTTCCTTTAGTCGCCCCTCCTTCGAATGCTGGACATTACGTTTCTGCTCCTGCTCACTCACGAATTTTACAGAATGCTCCTCCCAAAACTAAACGTGTGTGTGTGTGTGTGTGTGTGTGTGTGTGTGTGTGTGCGTGCGTGCGTGCGTGCGCTGGCGCGCGCGTCATCTTCTCTCTTCATTGTCGGTTCGCTTGAATGTGGATGGGAAGCGAAGACGCTGGTGTCTAGCCAACCGTCTTTGAAGTACAGGGAGCCCAAGAAGCCCCCGCACCTCTATCGATTTCGTACAAATGAGGAAGTAAACAGTTATTTTATTCGCATCCATTTTCAAAAGAACAGATGGAAACCTCAAGTACCACGGTTAACAGTGTGTGAATTGGCGACGGGAGATATTGGCAAATTATCGATATTGATATCGATTTCATCTTCGACGTCTAATCATCGACTGGTGATTGTAATCTATCCCAAAACATCGACGTTTTTAACAGAAGTGTTCAATGATTAATTTATAGAATAGAACATAAAAATTAGTCTTTCACCATACTTAAAAACAAATAAATAAAATAAAACAAAAAGAAAATAAAATTAGAATTTTAAGAGAAGCACAACGAAGGAATTATCCTGACAGGGCGAAAATCTGTAGACGTTATGTACATGTACAGGCAAACAAATGAATACAATTCCAGAAAAATTCGATGATTTATTGAAGAGGACAGGATTCACAAACTGAGCAAGTCAGTAACGCATTGGTCCACCTCTAGCCTTTATGCAAGCTCGGCTAGGTGTTGGATGGTGGAGTTGTTGGATGTCTTCCTGAAGGATATCATTCTGAATTCTGTCAATTAGAGAACCAGATCGTCAAAGTCCCGAGATGGTTACAGGGCCACAATGCTCCAAACGTTCTCAACTAGGGAGAGATTCGTCGATCTTCATGGCCAAAGTAGGGTTTGAATAGCAAGAAGATAACCATTACAAATCCTCGTCGTATGCTGGTGCTCATTATCTCGTTGAAATGTAAGCCCAAGATCGTTTACAATGAAGGGCAACAAAAAGGGGGCGTAGAACATCGTCGACTTACCGCTACGCTGTAGGGTGCTCCGGATGACAACCAAAGGGGCCAGATATGAAAAGAAAATGCACTCCTGGTTGTCGGACCATATGGCAGGCGATAGTCAATTTGATAACCCACTGCTGTCTGGAGCGTCTCCAGGCACGCCATCACTGATCATCGGGGCTCGGTTCGAAGCCAGACTCATCACCAAAGACAATTCTACTATAGTCAGTGAGATTCCAGGCCGAAGACGCTGGAGACGCCGTGAACAGCGGTGGGACACCAACCCCACTGTCGCCAACCGTACGGCCCGTCAACCACAAATAATAGTCTAGTTATGTCGATCACTTTACTGCTTGCAAAACACTTTTATATAAAAATACACCCATAAGCTAGATCTGAAACGAGTGCAACTATTAACAGGTGTGGTGCACTAGCATGCCACTTAATGATGTTATCAATCACTGGATGCAGCTGCAAAAGCCTTTCAATCAAATAGAACGTTGAATTCCATCTAGTGGCCACTTCAGTTAGTTTAAGGACAGTTTTTTTCTGAATATTGGCTGCTACACTTTTTTCAAAGCCCATTACAAATCCTTTTACAGCGAGAATCAACTCTGACAGTTTGCCAATAGAATTTTCTTCCACATGCTGTTTCTATCCCTTTACCCACTATACTGACGTCGTTGCGAGACATGTTCATAAAGGGATTCCATTTAAATGGCGAACAAATTATTGACAGTGGTAAGAAGTAGCCTAGATTTTTGCCATCACCGAAGGTCAATATTTTCCCTTTAACACATATGCTACTATGATCCAAAGGCTTCAGTATCGATATTGAAACATCGATGTATAAACTCCCAACATCGAAATATTTTAACTAACGATGATCATAGCATATCCCTGGCATTATCACAAAAAAATCTAATGATTCAGATCGATGTTTTTGAATGAATTCTGTGATAATGACATGGAGCAGAGTGTTTGAACCTGCTGTGCATTGCCTGCAAAATTTCCAAATGCCTTGTATCGTTCAAGAATGTTCTTGTCTAATGAATGTGCAATATACGACACGTCACTCTTGAGGAATGTGGTTCCCTGGCCGAAGGAAGATCACAGTTAGTGCAGGAGTTGGACATGAAGTTATTTCATGTTATGATATGGACTGCCATGTCATCAAGAAACATGTTCGGACCATCATTTTTTAAAGGGGTTGTGGATAGTAATTTTTATTTGGACACATCGCGAACATGGTTAATATCTAACTCGAAGACAAGGGAATCATGAACCATATTCGGTTACAGCGGGTCAGAGCTTCGGTACGCTTTACTTTTCAGGAGCATGAATCCTTTGTTGAAAAAAAAGCTGAACTCACCTAGATTCTGTGTCGTTCAGCAGCACCTCCAGCCTTACTGAAATGGCCACAACGGAGTCGGGCTCTTACTATGTCAGTTCTCGGAAGTACTCGATGCAGCGCGACATTTCATTTACTGTAGCATTGTAGTGCGGCATTTTTCGTCGACATGACTTTCTCCATTTAGGCAGAATCGTGACGTCAGCGCTGTTTACCCTTTGATGTTCCTTCGTGTTATAAAAGAAGTTCATAGGTCCAGTGGCTGTTTGCACAAAAAGAGGCAGTTTAGCGATCAATCATCGCAAGCGTTTAAAGATGAATAGGAATGACGCAAGAGAATTCTCAGTATAGCATAAAAGACATATTGTCTTGTAACTTCCTCCTTCCTAATCGGCGAGCAGGATTGCGATATAACTGACCGTGATAGCATATGCCTAATGAAACTTTAAAGTGAGTATGGCTATCATTACCGAAGGAAAATAACACCAGTTAGTTGGAGGAAATAGTACAACAGACTCTTATGAAGAAAGAATCTTCTAAATTCAAGCTAAATACTGACGATAATTTTGAAATGGGTAGGGTATAGTGCAATCGCTCGCGAATCGCACAGGGGGAAAAAGGATACCACGTAATATTTACAAGAAAATTCACTGAAGACACAAAGAAAACACTGATTAGCTAAAAAGAAGGGATAATTAAACGGTCGCCAGACCGCTAGGGCAATGAATCTGCAGACTCTTGAGAAATGTAACGGCAAAAAACTTTCAGCAAATAATCACTGGCATGGCAGCAGAAGGTTCACGCTTTTCCACAGTAGAACGGTTCACGAGAAAATAAATGAATCAGAAAACACTGAGTTTGCAGTTACTTACTCTGAAATACTAAATTTTGAAAGTAACGTTAAATGAATTTACTGGTTAAATAAATGACTGGCTAAACTTGAACTTTGTTACGTAAAAAAAAAAAAAAAACTTTCAGTAGTCTCAGTGTAATGTAATGCAAAATTTAGAAAATGCAAGCAATTTACTTTTCATTATTGAAAGAATGAACTGAATTTACTTTAAGCATATGAGAAATTGATTTTAATTTCAAATTAACAACATTAAAATACATATCAAGCCAGAAGAAGTCACTCGCTTACCCAAATACAAAATAAATGAAATTGCGCACTCTAAATTTGTGCTGGATCTTTAGTTATTAGTTTTGCCAGTGAAATTTTACTTTACGTTAAGTAGCCTCTGTTATGCAAAACAATAACGAATAGTTACTGTGGCAGAAAATTTAGACTCAAACCAGCAGTAAATAGTTCATTTTTGATAGTCTTATGACACTCGGTGATTGCATGGAACGGAAAGGGACGCTGTTTGGTGATAATGTCTGAGGACAATAACAACATGGGTGCCCTGTAAGTTTTACTATTGCAAGTTATTATTCAAGTTATTCTTACTTTGTGAAAAGAATGTTGCTGGGCAAAGCCTCTACATTACTATGTTTGACAGTTAACTCTTACGATGTTGTAGCTATGCGGACGACGAAGAATGTAGCCGATGACAATGCTGAGCAACCGTTGTTGCTCATACAATGAAGGTTTTCACGACCGGATGTTTCAGCTGCCGAGAACCCTTCCAGGTTGTATGGCCGTGGTCCATGGAACTCTTCCATCCCTGACGTTTCGTCCAAAGCTGCGTTGGACGTCTTCGGAGGTGCTCCTGGTTGTGCTGACTCCTGCCGATTGACGATTCGAACGTCGAAGAACGGCCTAAATACAACGATAGGACACAGCGATGGAAGATCATGGTTTCTCTACCCTTCATCAAACAATTAACGGATCAAATCGGCAAGATTTTAAGGAAACATAACTTTCGACCGATTTTCAGACAAACTAAGAAAATAGGTCAAGCACTTCGTTCCGTTGAGGATAAACGTCCCCCTCTGTCTGCAAGTGGTGTATACAAGATTCTTTGCACGTGTGGTGGGGTCTACATTGGAACTACTAAGTGAAGTATGAAAACATGGTTGAAGGAACATAAAAGTCTTTGCCGACCAGGGAAAACAGACAAGTCAGCCGTGACGGAACATGCTCTTCAGTCGGGTGAGCACGTAGTGAAATTTTCGGAAACTGAAGTTTTATGTACTATGACGAACTATTATCCAAGGCTATATAGAGGAGCCACCGAAATATATAAACATGTTGAAAATTTTAACAGGAAAGAAGAAGCTATGAAACTCAGCGATATATGGACAGGGCCGCTACAGAATCAATGAGAAGTTTTTATCTTTGACATACTATGATCGATAGTTACATTTTATCCTTGATAAGGTTTATCTCTGCTATCACGTGAAATACAGATCACGCCCACTTACCACGGTATTTAGGGCGTTCTTCAACGTCCGGCTCGCCAGTTGGCAAGACTCAGCACAACCAAGAGCACCTCCGAAGATGTCCAACGTAGCTTTGGACGAAACGTCAGGGATTGAAGAGTTCCATGGACCACGGCCATACAACCCGGAAGAATTCTCGGCAGCTGAACCGTTGTTGCTGCTGCTGCTGTTCGATGAGAACCCCGAGTCGTCTCCAAAACCACGGATAATTATGGGGTAGGCAACAGTTGGCATTGCAGCTTCCTCCGCCAGTCCACTCCTGCCGTGCTCTCAATACTAGCAGGTTATCAAATCAGGCGCGTGAACAGGCTGCACACTGCGGCTGCGCGAGCGGCCAACAAACACTTCTGCACTCTTCCATGACTCAAGCTGCACTCCCTCCTCTCTGCTCGCAACGCGACACACTATCCACTCGCAAAGATATACAACGGCACAGCTACTGCCATTTCGTCGTTGCTATAGATACATTTCAATGAAGTTCCCTTGGCTGGTACCAGTAACTTACAATATTTTCATTATAATTAGAACTAGTTAAACACAGTCAAAAATAAATACCCTTGCACATCGATTACGTATTAAATATAGTTTCTGTAATACAGCTTACGCCTTCAGAATCGAAAGTACAGTGCAAGTTATCAACGAATATTAAACGGGGAAACTTTGGATGGTGTAGGAGGTATTTTACCTGCATTTTCGGTATTACATTCTTTAAAGATTTAGTTGACGAAGAAAGAGCAAACAATTACAATGATCGACAGATACAATTCATTGTTCTCTACATCGACAATAACTTTGTGCTAAATTTCCAGGTATGAAGCACATGCTGAAACTGGTGGCATGAACAGTAAATTTTCCGAAGTCGCACGCATTACTCCACTGTCAACTGCGACAGTTTTCGATGGAACTGAACGAAACGTATAGAGATTTCATATAATACTGCAAAGCATGCTGGTTAAGTCAAGGGGCATGACAGGACGAGTTTTAGATTTAAAACACGATGTCTTTGAATTTATGAAGTAAAAAGGTGGGCAGGAACGAAAATTAGAGCATTCGAAATTAACTGCAGACGTCGCATCTTCAGTAAACTTGACTACACATTGCCCACAAAACAATTCAAGGTGAGAAACGACTTATTTCCGATTTGATGGGGATGCATTTAAAAAGACAATCGCATTGTAGAAGGAACAGTCCAGTTCTCGAAGCTCTCTGGCGTTAGAGGAAGCGCGAACTTTGAAGAATTCAATGTTGCCTTGAAAGAATTACGAAGACAGTTTTGTGAACGTTTTGAGCACATTTTCAGTCTTAGATTTGTTTTCGGCACTGTTTGCCATTTGAGTTGGAAGCGCTCGTGTGCATGTGCAGATGGAACCGATTAATCTGCAATGTATTTCCCGTTTAAGAGGAATTATTTTACGTAAAAATTGTCCAGGAGGTCTATTATTGTTTTCCTCTAGAAGAGTTTCCGCGTCTCCATAAAGAAGTTGCAAACGTGGTACACTATTACAATCAACTTGTTTCGATTACGAAACTAAGTCAGTCACTAGTACATGGATATTATCTGCGTCTGTCCGTACGCCGACAGTATGTATCAGATAAAAATTATATTATGTCTTCAGCGTCCAAGAAATAACTAAATAATACCGAAAAATTGTTTTGTTTCTGATGATGTTGTTCAAATGGTTCAAATGGCTCTGAGCACTATGGGACTCAACTGCTGTGGTCATTAGTCCCCTAGAACTTAGAACTACTTAAACCTAACTAACCTAAGGACAGCACACAACACCCAGCCATCACGAGGCAGAGAAAATCCCTGACCCCGCCGGGAATCGAACCCGGGAACCCGGGCGATTATGTTGTTGAGAAATATGAATTATGAAATCAAGTCATACGCAGAGCGGTAACTACATTCGCATTTAAATGTGGCGCTTTCGCAGTTTCCCCTCAAGAGCAGTCAGTAGCCCTAAAAGCCGGTAACAGATTTTTTATTTATTACAGAGCTCTATAAGCGATTGGCTCGATTCTCCTAATGCACGGTTTTAGCACTGTCAAGAGTGACAAGGCACACTGTAGCTTCGGCAGCCACTTCATAGCCTGGGTTTCACTGGTCGTCAGGGTGGTTGAGGAGATGTTACATCTTTTCCTTGGCGTTTCAGTAATTTCGGCACTGGCCTGCAGTAAAGCAGGATGTGAAGATTAACGGAGCATTACAAAAACAGAATCATCAATCTACCTTCTGTCCCTTCCTCGTCCAGCCCTCGTACGTATTTTTGTTGATGTCTAATAAGGTTTTCTCAATCTTTCCATTTTTCTACATCATAGCATTTTTCTGAATATTTTCCAGCTTTATTTTCTGATTCGTAGGATATCTTGGATTTCTTCATATGAGAGTGTAATTTCAGATACTGAACTAAAAGGGTGGCATACTCATAATATCAAACGATTTACTATTACTGTTTACGGATAAAAGTAACCTACCTCAAAAATACTGAGTGAATAACATTTAATGGTTTAAGATAAAATAAGTTTAGAGCACTTCTAAATTTAGTTCTTGGGGTATCATCACTTGTTCTCAAACTCACCAAATGAGTTACGTCAGAAATGGCAATTTTAGACTCTTGCCCCCTCATGGACAATTTTCTGCGGACGCCCAGGGATACACCGGTAACAAGTACACTCTGCTGGGCACCTCACACAGTACGTGTGTATGCGAGGACTCAAGTGGACACGGGGCGGCTGTCCTTGGCTACAGCTGCAGAGCTCGCCGGTTAACCCCAATACGCCCGCCGCCTTCAGCCACAGGCAGAGCCTCTGCGCCGCTACTGCAGCCGCTGCTGCCAAAGGTCGTTGCGCTCGCTCTCGCTAGCTGCGGTCTATCCACTGCTTCGCAGGAGGCTGACGTCGGATCTTTGCCTATTCCCGAATTTGCGGTAATGTGTCAGTATTCTCAATTCCGAAACGTACTCAGTCTCATTAGCTGCAGCAGTGAATGGTAACTGTCTCGAAATAGAAATTCTTCCAATTCATATGTGGCATACAGCAAACCAGTGCGTAACAGTATTGGTTAAAAACAGTCTTGGTTGTAATTTTAGTTTTTTATTTTTCAACGACGCGTTTCGCCTTATTTAGGCGTCTTCAGGATATCTACATAGAAAACAGAGAACAAATACATCTATTTAAGAATCGCGATCGCGTTGTGCAGACTTGGATAACCTATAAGCATGTATAAACAGGTCACCTATTGAAACAGCAAATACCTTAATTTGGTATTTCTTAGAAGAATCCTTTAGTCAGCGTAGCCAAAGGGCATCGTCAAATATATCAGGCCAACATCGCCTTCATTAAACTCAGTAAAAACTAGAAATATAAAATAGTAAAATGATTACCTTTTCTAGATGGACGCGAGAGGAACCAAGATCTGCATAACGCGTTCCCGTTCACAGGAGCGAGTAACAGAGTAAGATGGGGCTCAGGTAGTAAGCATAATGCGCCACAGCGTCGATTGCCAGTACTGAAGCCTAATACAGAATCACCTCGAGAGGTGGCGCTGCGACGCAGCAGTTATATAAATGAGAGATCGTAAACTGGATATACATACCCACTAAAACTTTATAAATGTAATGCACATAAAACATTGATAAGATGGAATTACTAGGAGCAACACCTGTGCATAGATTATCCTAAAATTTTGACGAAGTAAAATATCAATGAAGGCGACAAATTTGAAATGCGAAAACAAGGTGTATGATACAACACACAGATGCAGTACATAAACAGATTTTTCGTATCATATACCACTAGAACGAGAACACTAAAAAACACAGGACTGTAATTTCAGATAAAGAGGCCGCCCATATAACACTCAAATAGTGCGTCATTCGGAGCTAGAAGTTCTAGCAAGGCAGAATTACGAGAGCTCCAGTATTACGTTAGTAACACCGATTTCATAACTTCTCAAAAGGCCAGGTTGGCGCCAAATATTTGGCCGTTAAGGAGAGACAAATCTTTGTCTCCCATATGCCTAAATATTTCAATTTCTACCAAAATGTTTAACTTCTTACCCTTTTGCGCAAAATGCAAAATCTTAAGATTTTGTACTTTCGGAGGACTGTGGCCACTGGCTTTAAGGTGGTGGGCAAAGGCAGAGTTCTGTTTTACCTGTCCCCATCTATTAAGAAGATGTTTTTGCAATCTAATTTTGAAGGTTCTGCCTCTTTGTCAAATGGCTCTGAGCACTATGGGACTCAACTGCTGAGGTCATTAGTCCCCTAGAACTAATTAAACCTAACTAACCTAAGGACATCACACACATCCATGCCCGAGGCAGGATTCGAACCTGCGACCGTAGCGGTCTCGCGGTTCTAGACTGCAGCGCCTAGAACCGCACGACCACTTCGGCCGGCGCCTCTTTGTCCAACATATCCTTCATTACAATCGCGACACTCCAGCAGATATACTTCCGATGCCAAAAGGCTGTTCTTTTTAGGTGATTCACTATCTATGTACATAAACTGGAGATAGTTAGCCGCGGAAAATACTATACGAGAGCCCACTCCCACTGTCTCTGAATGTGAGCAGACGTAGCGTGACGCGTGTCATTGCCAGATGTCACTGTAATTATTGTCTTCAAGTGTAACGGCGAACCGCTCGAGGAGACGAGGTATGACACTCGTTACATTACGAGCTGTATTAGGGTCCATTCAGAATGCACATCAATGGAACGGAACGTGTAATGAGACACTTACTTAATAATATCACAAATTTATTTTTCGTTTTTAACATGTATAATCAGCGAGTTACTTCATCACTCGACAGATACCGTACGTGAATGTTAAGCCGTCGGCACACGGGACGAATTAGTTAACGTTGACGTGGCGCTCTATGAGTTTTGTGACGTCGCGTCCTGCTATTTTACGTTGACGAACCATTTTCTCACGTGAAACACAAAATAAGTTCTGCGATATTTAAGCAACGTGCCATGTAAAGTAGAACTGATCGGAGGCAAGAACGTTCCCTACGTCACAAGCAGAAAGCGAGACACTGTACTGTATTTGGCTTGTTCAGTAGTTCACGTTCGATGGGTTTTCTGTTGTACGTTACAGCATAAGGTGATTTATGATGTTTCTAAGTACCAGCACATCGAACGTCTCGAGAACGACTCTTTATTAGTGCGATCTGTTGTAATAAAATGACTGGAAAACTCATGTTGACGATTAAAAATTTTCATATTTAGTATTTTCGCATTATAACTCGTGTGTTGTGAGAGTAAGCCGTTCTAAGACAACGATCCATTGAAGAGTCATGGAAACGTGACGTTCTTGTTAGGATTATTTGTAATCGAATGTCAATTAAAGCAGTAGGGCCCTACTTGTATAGGCGGAGAATTTACTGACATAGAACTTTCTTATCAGCGGTGTCATATTACAGCTGAGACGATTTTGCACAGCATCTGTTGCCGCCGCATTATCATTCCTTTGTTCCCAACGTCATTCCAGAAATCACGACTTCCTGCCATGTGCCAGGGGGGACGGGGGTTAGTGTGCCTCCTCACCCCCAATTCTGCAAAATTCTCATGAAGTATCCCTCGTCCCGCGCCCATGGTGCTTCTGCTCTGAAGCTATGTCTGCATTGCTTTTCAGAAAGTCGTTTAAGAACTGTCTCGCCGTCCTCAAATTGTTAACTTCGATTTAAAAGACCAGCATTTGTGTATAGAATACAAATGACGGGATAGGCATTCTTATTTGTTGCAGATTAGTTTTTTATCATAAACACTTTCCGACAAACTCTGAAAACGTAAATAAAGGCAAGTCTACTTTCACATCCTACTCGCTCCTATCGCCAGCACATGGCTGTACCGAAAAACCGATATTTCTCCATAAATAACTTCAAACCAAATTTGCTTGGAAAATATAAGTAACAACTTAGGAATTTGTACTTTCTGAACACGAATTTTGCCTCAAATACCATCCCACAAACCCAGAAAACGCAAAATCATAGCAAAACCCAGTTCCTCCAGTTACCAGGGATTGGCTACACAGTAAAATTGCGACCATAGTAGACCAGCAGACGGCACCGACAGCAATTAGAAAACACAACCAGTCATAAATTAACTATTTTATGCATCTAGGATATTAAAAAATTCTAAAAGTCTGCAAAATACAGCAGCAGTGTGAAAAAGAGAGATGTTTACGTTATTTGTTGAGGTTAATATATTAAAAATGCAGTTTGATTCACAATATTGAAGGAAAAGTCTGAAATGCAAAAGAAAGCACATATTAATTTCTACATATGAGCCAAATTAGTGTGCAGGAGCTTGAATACATAGTAATAGCCTAAGATACGTATTACGGAATGATATTTCAAGTAACTACTGTGAGTATACGCAATTACTGTCTTTCCTGTCCAATGCTTTGCGGTCGAGTCAAGGTCATTCTCAACCCGGAAAGGACGTAAAAGTGAAAAGGGGCTATGGCATCGCAGACGGAATGAAACATCATCGTAACACACTGGACGGAGCGTCAACACGTCACTCCGGTCAGGTAAAAGTGACGTTATGAGACACCTTTAGCGACGCAACAACTCAGACATACTATTACAAGTAAGTAACTAGCAACGATGTAATTTATTAATGGCCAAAGCTAACATCAGACGAAGTTCATACAATGACCTACCAGGAAGAAGAACAAAAGGAAAAAGTGTCGTCTAAACATTTCAGACCATCCATATTTATTTGCTAGAGTAAATTTATACAGAAAAATTTTCAAACAATATTTAGAAAGAATCATATAGAACCCAGTTTTCTTGCGAAGTAGCAAATACGGCCAAGATAAATAGTGCCGACGTTTCCATTGTTAAGGAAAGGTAATTTGACAAAAATAATTTCATCAGTTTATGTTCTCATTTATACACAGTGTAGGCTTTATCTTTGTCCAGGTTTTGTGAAACTTAAATATTTTACACATCTACATATTTGGCGTCCTTTTTTGGAAGAACATTCATAGCAAAAATGTCAATATCCAGAAGGACCCTTTGCAATGTGATACAAAAACAAAGCAAACAATAAAAAAAGGACTGAGAAGACTAAAAGAACAGAAGCCACTGCCATAACATCAGAGAGGGTTGCTGATGATACCGCTGTTCTCCTACCAACGTCAACGTCCCAATTTTCTTCCCGAGAAACTAGGACGTCGACGACCCGTTCCATTCCGTTGATAGCCTGTGTAAATGCCACGTTCTGAAATGCATTGTGGAAAGTTTGTTTTGACATTCCGTTCCCTCAAGCGCGAATCGGCCATCAGTGTGGCAGGAGAAATCGGCCTTGGCTCTGTTGAAGGCAATAGTCCAAACATTCACGTGAATTGTTTTGAAGAAATCCTGAAATATACGCGAGTGAAGAGGCAGAGATCAGAACACGTTCCAAACGAATACAGGCTCCATGTTATTACCACAATGCTCCGTTTATCAGCGGTATGTATGAAATATAAAATAAATTTCGTTCGAAATTGTAAAATAATAAATGAGCAGGTTAATCACATACGGATGAAGCAAATAACAGACTGAGCTCGAGGGCTAGGAACTATCATCTTGCTGACACATAGAGTAATTCTTTAGTATTTTTCCACTGAGTGTGGCATTTACTATTATAGATAGAAGTGGTTATGACGTGAGGTAGGATTCCTATATATGGAACCTGAATCACAAGACTCATCCTTCTTTCTGTCGAACACTGATCTCACTGAGAAGACACTGTCAGGATGGAATTGGTAAAAATCAAAGACAACAGCAGATATACTAAACCTTACGAGTACAAGGTCCAGAGAGTGTTGAGAGCTCTAGGGGCAGCATTAGGCAAAGCTTGACTCAAAAGGGCAAGTGAATATAATGGAAGAAGATTCAGTTGATTTGAGGCATGAAATGGTGAAGGCAGCAGAGGCTTAAATAGGTAGAAAGAAGAGGCCAAGTAGAAATCCTTGGTTAACACAAGAGATACTGAATTTAACTATTGAGAGCAGGAAATATAAAAATGTTGCCAATGATGCAGACGAAAGGGAATACAAACGTCTAAAAAATGAGACTGACAGAAATTGCAAAACGTCTACGCAGGAACGGATAGAGGAAAAAAGTAAGGGTACAGAAGCATACACTACTAGGCAGATACCGCCTATAGGAGATTTCAAGAGGCCTTTGGAGAAAAGAGAGACAGCTGTATGAATATCAAGAGCTCGAATGGAAAATAAGTATTAAGCAAAGAAGGGGAAGCTTCAAGGTCGGAGGAATAAATAGAGGGGCTATAGAAGGGAAATGGACTCCAAGGCAATCCTATAGAAAGGGGAGAGGAAAAGCTTTAATGATACTGCGAGAACTTCTTGACACAGCTCTGAGAGATCTAAGACGAAACAAGGTCCCTGGAGTAGACGACATTCCATTAGAACTACTGGTATCCTCGGGAGAGCCAGTCATGACAGAACTATTCCACCTGGTGTGTAAGACATATGAGACAGAGGAAATGTCATCAGACATGAAGAAGATTGTAGTAAATCCAGTTCCAAAGAAAAATAGGTGTTGACAGTTGTTAACACTATGGAGCCATCAGTTTAGAAGGTTGTGGCTACAAAATTTTGACACAAATTGTTTACAGAAGAATGGAAAACTTGTAGAAGCCGGCAGTGGGGACGATTGGATTCCACAGATGTGTATGATCACATGTAACAATACGACCCTAGACTTATCTTAGAATACGGTTTCAAGAACGGCATACTTGCATGTATACCATCTGCAGATTTAGAGAAAGCTTTTGACAATGGCGACTGGAACATACTCTCCGAAATTCTACTTGCAGCAGGGGTAAAATACGAGGAGCGACAGACTATTTACAATTTTTACAGAATCCAAGAAAGGCAAACTTGCATGTATATCATTTGCATATTTAGAGAAAGCTTTTGACAATGGCGACTGGAACATACTCTCCGAAATTCTACTTGCAGCAGGGGTAAAATACGAGGAGCGAAAGAATCCAGATGGCAGTTATAAGAGTCGAGAGGCATGAAAGGGAAGCAGTGGTTGAGAAGGGAGCGAGGCAGTGCTGTAGCCTACCTCCTATATTATTCAATCTTTACAATGAGCAAGCAAAAAAGGAAACCAAGGAATAATATGGAGTAGGAATTAAAGTTCATGGAGAAGAAACGAAAACTTCGAGCTTTGTCGACGACATTTTAATTCTGTCAGAGACAGCAGAGAACTTGGAAGAGCAGTTGAACAGTATGGACAGCGTCTAGAATAGAGGATATAAGATGAACATCAAGAAACAAAACAAAGGTAATGGAATGAAGTCAAGTAAAATCAGGCGATGTTGAGGGAATTAGAGTAAGAAATGTGGCACTAAAGTAGTAGATGAGTTTTGATGGTTGGCAATAAAATAACTGATGATGGCAGAAGTAGAGAGGATTAAAATGTAGACAAGCAATGGAAACAAGAGCGCTTCTGAAGAAGAGAAATCTGTTGACATCGAATATAGGTTTAAGTGTTAGGAAATCTTTTCTGAAGGTATTTGTCTGGAGTGTAGCCTTGTACGGAAGTGAAACGTGGACGACGAACAGTTTGTATAAGAAGACATCAGAAGTTTTTGAAATGTAGTGGTGAAGATTAGATGGATAGATCATATAACTAATGAGGAAGAACTGAATAGAATTGAGGAGAAGAGAAACTTGTGGTACAATTTGACTAAAAGAAGGGATCGGTTGATAAGACACATTGTGAGGCATAAAAGGATCACCAGTTTAGTTTTGTAAGGAGGTAGAGGAGGGAGGGGGTTAAAATGTAGAGGAGGATCAATAGATGAATATAGTAAGTGGGTAGTTATTCGGAGATGAAGGGGGCTTGTACAAGATAGTGTAGCGTGGAGAGCTGCATGAAACAGTCTTTGGTCTGAAGACCATAACTACAACAACAACGAAACACGGGAACCAAATATATGGCGTTCGTGCTATGTTTGGTGAAGAGATTCCTCTCGATGTAAGCCTACACTGGTGTGCTGATCTTAAGAACAAAAGTAACTTTCTGATGACGTGCACTGCCAAGTAACATAGCTTGAAGAAACGCGGGCCATACACAGAAAGAACTCCTGCTTGATGGTACAGATGGTAACAAAGAGAAATACGAAAGGAGACAAATGCACAATAATTACACTTTAGTCACCGCAGTTTATGATCGTCTCCTGGACGTTGAAAGGAGTACACTGGGACACACTGGTATGTGGCACCAGAATAAGATAAGAATATTAATAAATTAAAATGGCACTAGGATGCTATAATCGATGAATGTCTATGATAGGCTCGATAATGCGGATCGCTGACTGTGCACGACCGCAGAGCCAAAGATACAGTACTGCTAGTGGAGAGAGAGACCGCTTAGCGCACAGTGTCTGTGAGGGAAAGACGATGGAGTAGGCACTTTTTGGGGTGTACTGTGTGAAGCTACCAAGAGTTAGATTAATGTAGGTATATCAATATTGTTGAACATGGAAGCAGAAGTCTTCATGCAACCAAGCCAAAGATTTAAATAATTATGATTTCTGCTTTTGCCAGCGCGTCTGTATAGATGAGTTCGCTGATAATTTATAATTACTGAGTAACTCCAGAATGTATGTAAACCGTTTTGATAAAAAGGTTAGTTAAATATTTCATTTCTGTAATGCTTTTAAGATTTTTTGACTGAGCTGTGCGTAATTTGATGATTTGCATTTATGTTGGATTAATGAAGTTAGATAATACTTGCTGTTTAAATCTCATTCTTTGTGACTCAATCGTGAGTAATGTATCTTCAATTGTCCGATGTTTTTGAAAAGCCAAACTTAACTTGCAATATAATTTTGCTAACAGAAAAAACTGAGTGTTAGTAATTCACTATAATCAGTACCGCCTTCCAGTCCAGGTCATATATTTTTCAAAAACGTTGGATTTTCTTAAATGTTCTCGCTTATCGGCCAAATGAATTTCATGTGCAGTTCAAGTATTATGGCCAACATTGCACACTGCTGAGCCTGTAGCTAGCATTTACATTTTTTTTTATGAGTGACCAGAATATATCACGTTTCACCGTTGATGCTCTAGAGGTAAATTTAATTTATTTGTTATGTGCACAGAGACCAAAGTTATCAGATCTGAACAGGGCCAGATGATTCAGTGTCTAAGGGGCTGAATATATTTTGCAGTGACTATTTCGTTATTGGTATTGGGAGTTGCATTGCCCAATCGATTCGTGTAAAGTTTTGCTAACAATAACACAGAGTAAGCACACCACTTGCAGTTACAACATGCAACACGATCAGGCTTCATTGAACATAATCGTAAAGTTTATTATATCATAATTAAACAACGTTGCAAAAGGCGGAACGTGGTTGTTAACAAGACGTGAGATCAGAACAGACGGCACTGCTTGCTCTGTAACGTGATTCTATGCTCGCCACAAGAATGGTAACGAGTTCTTGAGGTGAGGCGTGCCATTTTTACATCATCACAATTCAAAACTGGTGGGTGGGCGTCGTGCATGTGTACGTCCTTCAGTACGTCTCCCCAACCCTTCCCAAACGTGCTGATGGGATTTAAACCGGGCCAGCCCATTCGCAGAGTATCCTCTCGTACCAATCGCCCCTCCACCTGAGCTGTTCGAGGCGGTCGCTCATTGTCACCCATAAAAACGAAGTCAGGGCCAAGCGCACCCTGAAAACACGCGCATGCGACAAGAGTACAGCATCACAATAACGCTGACCGGTGAGTGTTGGAGGCCCGTACGCGCATGCAGCAGTATGCCTCCCGACATTGTAACATGTGGACCACCAAACCGACCACGTTCCACAATGTGTCTGGGTGAACTACATTTTCGCACCTCTCACTACATGATGGTGGGTGTAGCATTATCGAACATGGCCTTTTTGGTGGTCCTGATGTCATAGTATGCGGAGGCATAATGACTCACGGGCGTACTAACCTAGTCTTTGAACACGGTATTCTCACCATTCAACGTTATTATGTTACTCTACTCCTTCCACGTGTATGTCTTTTCAGTGGTGCATTAGGACTCGATGACAAAGTGCGACCACAACGAGCGGCGAAACTGGAGGTCCTGTTGCAACGAGAGGATATTCGGCAAATGTAGTGGCCTGTCCGTTGCCCTGGCTTAAATTCCACCGAGAACACGCGGGATGCGTTGTGCAGACGCATTGCAACGCATGCACATGAACCGACGACAGTCCCGCAGTTGTCAACCCCGTTGGTGGAGGAATGGAACGCCCTAAGAGAGGAACTCGTTACTGATCTTGTGGCCAACATGGGAGTACGCTGCAGAGCACGCGTTGGTGTAAGTCCTATATAGAACCGGCTCTCTCCTGTTGCAACGTCCAGGAGACTATCACAAATTGCGGTGACTTCAGTGTACTTACTGTCTGTGAATAAATGTTTCTTTCCTTTCTTTTAATTAAATTCTGTGTCCGCCTCCGTAGCGTAGCGGTAGCTTTTCCGCTTATCACGCAGGGGGCCCGGGTTCGATTCCCGGCAGGGGACTGGGTGTTGTGTGTACTTCATCATTATTGACCCGCAAGTCGCAGAAGTCGCGTCAACTAAAAGGGACTTGCAATACGGCGGCCGAACTCCCCCACATGGGCCCTTCCGGCCAACAATGCCATACGCTCATTTACATCTTTTTCCATTACTTTCTGTACTGCTCTATGTATGGTCCAAGCTTCATCGACTATTGTATGTTACCTGGCAGCGACCCATCATGCGGAAGTACTTTCGTTCTTAAGTTATGTACACCACTGTAGATAATGCAAGATAACGACCTTAATAAAGAGGAAAAAACCGATAATATCCGATTAAAAGTATATCAATGAGTATCTAGAGCAAGTCACATCGCAAAAAGAAATAGTGGCAGAAAATACACATCATCTGTGAAAGGGTTTCGAGAATATGCATCTGTTAAGTGACCCGTATACAAAGCACTAACGTGAGTAGGTCTAGAGCACTGTTCTTATGAACTGGACATGTTAGCAGGAAGCGGAAAAATTCAGGTATATGTATGATAGAAACGTAAGAGGCCGATATTTCACATATGAAAATAGACAGACAAATACGGGGGAATTTAATTAGAAATGTTTGTAAGATAGGAGACATTGTTCCCGCAATCCCTATTCGGTAACTTTACAGAATCCGCAGGAAACCATGTGATAATTCTTCCGCACCCATTATATACCTCGTGCAGAAATTATAAAAGTTATACGAGACACATTACAGTGCGTAAACGTGCATATAGACAGTCAGTCATTTTTCCCTCGGTCGGTTTTAGAACGGAATAGGACATAAATTTCCTGATTTTAGGTGAAATGTAGAGGGATGCACAACGGCGGACAAGAGACTTCAGAAGCTAATAACATATATGTGTGCACCCCAAGCTATCCATATTCCAGCGACACAAGAAATTTTCCAATTACTTCAGAAAAATGTTTGGAGTTTTCTTGTGTTCCACATACCGCCAACCCACATACGCAGTGTCGCCCAGAGTTTGCACGCGTAGTTTCGCTCTCGGGTGTGCAGCGCGCAGCGCGCAGCGTGCAGCGCCTGAGCACGACTGACAACGGCCCTTCCTCCCAGCACGGACTGCAGCCGGAGTAACAGCCGGGACAGGTTCGACGCCCGGCGAGACCGGATTCTTGGAAACTCTGTACTTCTGGTGAGAAACTGGTTTCTGCAAAAAGCTGCATTGTTTCAAAACTCGTCTTCTCTCCCACTCACATTTTTGTGGAGAAAACATATTTTTTGTATCAAAAAATTCCAGAACACGATGTACGTTCTGCAGCACTGAAGTTTTTACGTTATCAATTTTCTCTTTCCAATTACTGAGAAATGTGACTCCAGAAACGTCAACGGTTTTTCACTGTTTCTTACAGATTTATGCTACAGTTAATCGAATGAGTCATTCGAGTTTTTTGTTTAATTTATTCAATAGTATTATATTACCAGTAGCCGAGATAACGAATATAATTTAGAGTACGTTCTATTTGTTTCTTCGTTATCAAAAAAGAAAAGTGTTCTGAAAAGAACCACACACGTCAAAAATCGTTTTAAATGACAAAATCGTCCACCCCGATAGCTGAGTGGTCAGCGTGACAGATTGCCGTCCTAAGGGCTCTGGTTCGATTCCCGGCTGGGTCGGCGATTTTCTCCGCTCAGGGACTGGGTATTGTGTTGTCTTCATTATCATTTCATCCCCATCTGACGCGCAGGTCGCCCAATGTGGCGTCGAATGTAATAAGACCTGCACCAAGGCGGCTGGGCCTGCCCCACAAGGGGCCTCCCGGACAATGACTCCAAACGCTCATTTCCATTTTCAATAGCAAAATCCACAAAATCTGCCATGAGAAAATTATAATTATGTTCAGCATTTAATGTGGAATATTGTAAATACATGTTATGAATTTGGTCATTCACTCGGATGTTCTCAGTGCTTTATTATTCCCTGCGCACATTGCATTGCATTGCATTTGCAACATCAACTCACGTAATTCCCTAATCCTAGAAATGGGAAATGATAACTGGATGAAACAACAGAAAATACAATTTTTTTAATGTAAAGAAAATTAGTTTCATTGAAAGGGTACAGTACCGCCCGACATTGAAAATAGGTACAACATACTTCATTGTTCTTGTCTGAACAACATATTTTTTCTAATAATAACTCAGTTTCAATTAATACAGCGAAGCCGGATACCAGTGTGGGAAAAAATGACAATTTATTTATTTAATTGATCACATGTGCACTCCCACAAAATAAATCCCTACATCCAGTTTGGTGAGATCTGTGAAATGAATGAATGTATGGTCGTCTGCTAACCGCAGATAGTGAATGTGAGTATATGATCATCTTTGAGACGATCCTTTGGCCACCTTTGATGGTACCAAAGAGATGAAACTTACCGGAACTTTGAGCGCCTGAAATGTGGCTGACCAATACGGTAGCATGGTCTTCCCCCACCTCGACAGAGGTGCGAGATGACCTGAAGAACGGCCATGTTTCAGCACTCTGCCGCTGGATCTCGTGCTGTTAAGACCTGTCTTAGTTGTGCTCCGTAAAGACAAAAGAGTGGAGACATGGTATGCATGTGGAATATTTAAGAGTAGTTTGAAATAATAATTTCTCTATTTCAGGAACTTTTGTGGGGAGAATTAAATGTCAGGCAGGTAATATTAATGGGATTGTAGTAATCTTCGGAAGTGACCAATGGTCACAATGAAACCACGTGTAGCAATAAGTTGAAATACTTCTGTGTGCTTAAGTTAAGCTGAATTACTTGCGTGTGTACAATTAGTTGAAATATTTAAGAAATAGCGTGTATACCATAAGTTGAAATATTTAAGAAATGGCGTGTGCAGGACTTGAGATTAGAGACGAGTACTTCCACGTGGAGAGTACTGTGTGAGTCTCAAACTGTGTATGAGACAAAAGATAAAGAGAAGTACTCGTCCATGGTATCAGTTGAGGACTCGCGTGTGTGATGAATACGTTCTTAATATTACTTTGCGTGATATGATTCCGTGTGACGCTAGATTCAAACTCTGAGAGAGAAGCAAGGTGAGTCGGCCGTCTATCCAGCAACGCCACTTGGCTTGCATTGCACAGGAAGACATGCATATATCTCCAGAATTCATAGTAGGAAAGTAGAATTACGAAGTGGGGCAGTGGCGTGTGAAACTGGGATAAGTATTAATTGAAGTGGTAAAGCTGAAAGTGATAATGTGGTGACTATTCCCTGTGTAGTATTTCATATTGTAGTGTGGTGTATGTCATGTAATTTGGGTATGTGTGGTTTGCATGGGAGAGTAGCGAGGTAGTTTCAAAAGATTAGTGGGTTATGCGTGTTCCTTTTGTACTGCTCGGTCTGGAGGAAAGTTTCGTGATGATGATTGTGAGAGTCGAAGTGTGAGAAATAATAAAAGATCCACCATCCTATCCAGAATGTGCACTGTAGCGTTAAATAATTACGAGACCATAAGGTAGAGAATCACCAATGTTAAGCCATGCCCACTGGGCGGAATTTCTCATGTGTTATTGTTGTAGGTTATAGAATTTGTGTGTTTAGGTTATAGAATTTATCGGAATAAATAAGATAGTGAAAAGAAAAAGATTGGTGGCCTTTTCCTTCGAATTGTATGTTGTTATGATATCCAGAATCTATAATGTGTGCGCCACTCGTATTCTGTGCGATGGCCACGTGTTGATAAAAGCCGTTAAATAAAAAGGAAAGAAGATGTGGTATTGCCAGTGCGTAGTGAACAGTCAGAGATCTGTAAGTTACTGATAGTCAGATGCGTGTTTCCGTTGCGTGTTATTCATACAGGAGGATAATTTGTAACTAAACTGTGAGTATGAGAGTTCATGTAACTCGATAAATAAGAATGAATCCACTCGCTTGGCAGACCACTCATCTTGCAGGCCTGACTGCTTGATGCCACAGTATGAGCAAGGCATGTGGGTGACTCTCATCATGTATATGGTGTCTGTTCTGTCAGACACGTCCGAAAAAACAGACACCAAATATGTACCATTGAAGCGTGGACGGCCAGAGACCTCTTCAGTGCAGGTGCACACCAGCCTAGAGCTCTTACGGGAATTGAGAAATGCCGCGAGTTATGAGGATAATGGGCGCGGGGCACTACATTAGCGCTATGTGGATAAGCTGAGAATTTGAGTCTGACGGGAGGTGCATTAGGGACTCCGTGTAGTTGCGACGACCACTGTCTCCGGATGGCGGACTGGTCAGCACATTTGCCTAGTAAGCCGGAGGTCAGAGTTCGAATCCTGGTACGGCACAAATTTCAACTTTCCTCTCCGATTTAGATCAGTGCCCACTCGCAGCCAATCCTTGTAATTCCTTTGTGTCTTAAAAGTAATTTTACCAAATTGGATTTTTAAAGACGCGTGTAGTTACGTCTAGAAACATTCTCCTGTTTTTCTTTGGTTTCTGATTGATGACGCACCCTAACGAATATCTAGTAGTGCTACTTGTCGAAGAGGCTTTGGCCAATGATCTATGCATTTAGTTCTCCTTGCAGAAACCGTAAAGTGTTCATAAAACAACTCTACGGAAAACTCTTGGATCTGTCACGAGCTGCTAACTTCGAAAAGTTATGAGAGCTGGAATAAATGCCTCGTTGCAAATGCATTGTAAAGGTAATGTTGAAATAAATAAATCGTGTCGTTAATTACTTACACAAATTCGCGTTTAAGGTTACAGAAAGATGGCATAGTTTCGGAAGAGAACTGAGTGATATCCTTTTAGTATTTTATGAACAATTTAGTAGGGGGCACGTGATCTATACTTTTGTTCATACAGGTTTTAGATTATTTTATTATTTCACAGTAGAAAATGTTCAGGATGTTGACATAGCCTACAGCATCGCGTAAATAAAACTTTCGCTGTCGTGTAGTGGCATGGTTACAAAATGAAGTACCTACCTGGACAACAGCTTTTCCTTCTGTCCTCAAGTGTGACGAGTTGGCTGATGGATGTCCCTTCTGCTGTTTGACGAAAAATCGCAGAGATATTAACCTGAAACGAAAAAATAAAGATTTCCTTAAAACACTAATTTTCTCACATTAGTTAATTTTTGCATTTCTAACGTTTGAATCATTGTCAGTGGAATATTTCAACACTTGGTCAAACACAAAAGTAAGTCAAACAGCACTATAAATCTTAATAGATAGAAAACCTGCACAACATCACAAATACATTTAGAATGACTCGAATTTAGTCAACAATGTCGAAGCTGTACATCAGCTGGCCGGTGACGGGTTCACATGTTCAGTAACATTTGGCACACCATACAGAAGACGAGCATCAGCATGTCCAACAATAAACAGCAGACAATCTACACTCTGCAATCACGCCAAATGAATACAAGTGTTGTCATGACTTAGTTCTTGAGAGGGACCTGCTTGACTGATCGTTTTAGGTCATTAGCTCCACCCTTGGGAATAGGTCCCTATTCTCATCCTTGGCAGAACGGAGCCTTTCAGCAAGATAAGGAGTGTTTCAGACTGTTAGAAGGCCATAAATTTGCCGGAAGTACTTGATATGGCTGGAAGAGTAGGATCAAGACGTCGAAGTGATTTCCTTTGCCCTCAGATTTTACGGTCCAAACACAATTTTTCATGGATGGCATCATCTCTTTCGTTGTGTGGACTAAATTAAACCTCCTTACTTCAACTGGCGATCGGAATACTGCATACCGTTTGCCTCGAGATTCCTATGGGAAACTATTAGCATTTGGTTGGCTCACTCAAAAACTTGTGTATTGTGTTGTCAACTCCGGTTACTCTACGTGCTAGCAGACGAGCAAAGTAATGTTATCGAACAGTGTAAATGGAAGCTTTGGTAGAGTCTCCATCCGTATTATTCCACCCAAGCCGGCCGGGATGGCCGAGCGGTTCTAGACGCTACAGGCTGGAACCGCGCGACCGCTACGGTCGCAGGTTCGAATCCTGCCTCGGGCATGGATGTGTGTGATGTCCTTAGGTTAGTTAGGTTTACGTAGTTCTAAGTTCTAGGGTACTCATGACCACAGAAGTTAAGTCCCATAGTGCTCAGAGCCATTTTTTTTAACAATTTTTAAAAATGAAATGATCGTATGGCACTGATGGCCGAGAGTTCGGCCTCCGAGTTTGCAAGTCTTTTCAGTTGATGCCGCATTGGGAGAATTGCGTGTTGATGATGTTGCAATGATGACGAGGACAACACAAGACCCCGTCCCCGAGCGCAGAAAAACTTCGGACCGGCGGGGGATCTAGGCCGGGGCCGCTGCATGACAGTCAGTCTGAAGCGCTGACCGTTCAGCTAAGGGAGCGGAGAGACAATTAGTTACCTACGTTTCTGCAACTGTGGCACGCGGAGTTAGTTAATTTCAAGTTTTGTACGTGAAGAATAAGATCCTGAGGTAACCTGTGGTCTTGTTAACAAGGGGTCCGCCTGGCGTGATCCCTGCGCGCCGTGCGTCGTCGGCCTGGTTGGCGGGCCTCAACGAGGGCCCGTTGCCAGAGCACGCCGTTGAAGGCGAGCTGCCAGGGACACGGGCGGGCGCGGCGCAGCGTTTGTTTGTAAACACGCGCCGCCACTCAGGGCCAGGGTCGGCGCTCTGCGCATGCGCCGATCCACTCTGAGCACCGTGCTTGCTGTTTGTCGTGTCGCCAAAGTAAATACACACGTCCGGCGCCGTTCCCGACGGGGAAAACATTAAGCAGTAACTCAGGCGAAATCCGAAGACGTGTGATAGCTAAATGTATCTAGTGCCCCTGATCCCTACATCTGAGTAAATGATTCCTTTGTGTGCCTGTTCAAGTGTTACTAGCATTTGTTTCCCTTTTTCAGTCCTACAGTCTAATTCATTTCAGGGCTATTTAATCCCGTGAATACGTGTATCGCCAGATACAGAGTCGTAGTGGGATCTGAAATAACCTTTGTCTTTCTCTACAATTACTTTCCTTTTACTATTCCTCCATGAACATATTAGTTTGTCCTGTACATCGTGCCGTTTGGTATCAAATTTCGTCTTGTATTGCTCATAGTTACTTGATTTTTTCTGCTTGAGTCATTCTCAGCGACTGCTCGTTTCATTCAATATTTGTATAAGCCGTGTCAAAGCTGTATTGGTTGTTCAAATGGTTCAAATGGTTCTAAGCACTATCGGACTTAACATCTGACGTCATCAGTCCCTTAGAACTACTCAAACCTAACTAACCTAAGGACATCACACACATCCATGCCCGAGGCAGGATTCCAGACTGAAGCGCCTAGAATAGCTCGGTCACAGCGGCCGGCTATTGGTTGTTAATTGCATAATCTATGGAAATTAAATACTAAGATGATATCGAAATGGTGACTGACGACAGTTACGTGTTGTTCGAATAATCTATAAAGAATAGATTTTGAGGCAATGTGTCTATTAACGGAGTTGACTCCTGTTTAGGAACAATGAGACTTGAAATTCTGGTTCCATGAGCAATTACAGAAGTATTAACTTTGGTGAATCGTTCATTTGTCTGAAGGAAAGGTTATTCGAAATCGACACAAATGTCATTGAACTTCCATTCACGCTTTCTTCTTTAATTAACTGCCAGTCTGCTAGTTGTGTCCCCACGCTACTTACCTAGTTTCTAAAGTTTCAGGAAAACTGCCGATGTTCGTAACACGCCGCCACGATGTCAGTGACTCGGTCCCCTCAGCTGCTCATTTCATTCAAAATTTTTGTGTATAGAGCTAAGCACAAACTTTTACAAGGGCTACTAAACTCAGAAGCGAGGAATACAGTAGAGAAAGGGAGGGAATGTCAGTGATAGTGGAAAGCTCAATACACGTGTTGCGGCACTGACCCGTAAGTCATATATAGACGCTGGACGATGACGAGAACAGCAGGGAAAGTACCATACTTTTCCATATTCTTTTTCGGATGGTGGGGAAGAGTGGCGCGGGGGGGGGGGGGGGGGGGGGCAGGGGTGCTGCGTTGCAGCAAAAGGCTGACTTGCAATTTTTTTCTGTCGTAACGTCAAACGAGATTATTGTATCATCAACATTTTTTTTACAACATAATTCTGATAACTGTTTGGGGCTTTCTCCTGCAAATTTGCGAGTGAGTGATCAGCCCATGTAGCGAATTTTGTGCCCCCAAAAAACAAAGTTATACTAAAAGAATATCCTTCGGAACACTTCAGTTAAATGTTCAGAGAGAGTTCAATTTATGTTTCGCGTATGACCGCTTTCAGTCGATTTCATATTCGCTGAATATATGCAATTGTTTTACAAACCGTATGGTCATCCTTCTCATGTCGTTGCTAAGTACTCGATAGAAGCACTTCCCATCTGGTTTAACTTTCGTGACTCGTTCATTCTGTAGCCATTGTAATAAACATATACTGACCCATAAAATTGACATCCTTTTTTTCACTTTTCTACACCATTTTATAAAAGGTATCCACCGGCTGGTGTGGCCGTGCGGTTCTAGGCGCTTCAGTCTGGAACCGTGTGCCCGCTACGGTCGCAGGATCGAATCCTGCCTCGGGCATGGATGTGTGTGATGTCCTTAGGTTAGCTAGGTTTAAGTGGTTCTAAGTTCTAGAGGACTGATGACCACAGATGTTAAGTCCCATAGTGCTCAGAGCCATTTGAAAAAAAGGTATCCGGACACCACTACGTAATACGGAACTGCTCAGTACATGTCACATGAGACGGACCCAACAGCATAAAAGGAAGCAGGGAGCATTGACCTCTCAGTAGCGAAGCAGTAACATTAGAATGGTCTGTCAGTAACCTCGAACGTCGACTATTCAGTGGATGTCAGCTGGGTAACAAATCTGTCAGGAAAATTTTAACCCTTTTAAAGACGCTCAAATTGGCATTTCATGACATGACTGTGTAGTGGAAACGCGAATGAATACCCACAGTTACACCAAGATCAGGCCGATGTCATGTACTGGCAGGGAGGAACCGTCGGGGATAGCGGAGGGTGATTTTAAAAAGTCACATGAAATCAGCGGAAGGAATCAGTCGTGAATTCCAAATTGCTACCAGTTGTCCATCTAGCACAAGGACAGTGCATAGAGAGTTACAAAGAACGGGCAGCTCTTCGTAGGCCACAGATTTCTATAATCAGTGCTAAGTGGCGGTCGAAGTGGTTAAAAGAGAAACGCCACTGGACAGTGGATGACTGGGCACGAGTGGTTTGGAGTGAGCAACCACGCTGTACCCTGCGGAAATCCGATGGAGGGTTTGGGTTTGTCAAATGCGTGAAGGACGTTACCTCATCATGTCAAGTGCCAAACAGGGCTTCATTTCGGCGTTCCGCCACATCTCACAGAATATTTTTCCAACTAACTGAAATAAGTCGGCACCGGAGATTTAAAATAGTGGAAGTGTTTTCAATCGTGAAGGAACTGTATTTGCCGATGCGCCGGCCATACCGAACGTGAAAGTGGGCGAGCAATGTGATGCGGTGGGCAGCGGCGTGGAGCGAGATACTGTGTGTGTGTGTGTGTGTGTGTGTGTGTGTGTGTGTGTGTGTGTGTGTGTGTGTGTGTGTACGTGTGCGCTATACCCAAGATAAGCTGAGCTTCGTTCCGAAGTTGTGATCGGTACATATCGCAGGGGGAGGCGCGGGGGCGTGGAGAGCTTTGCTTCAAGATGCGAGTCCCGGTTCCCAAAATTTTAGAAATTACGCACTGGTGCCAATAGTCAAGTACAGGGGAGGTCGTGTTATGGCATGCGGGTTTTCGTGGTTACGATGTGGTCTCGTTATTGCGCTATAATACAAAAAAACAGCGTCGGAATAGGCCTTGAAGGCTCAACGGTGGTTGCCGCCGCGTCACCAGATGTGGATACGGACAGGGATGCGGTTAGCACAACACTCTCCCACCGCTACTTCTCACTCATCTTCATGCTATATAGAAAACGCTAGAGCATAAAGGATAAGAACAAATTTCACAGCTTCTTGTACTGTATACAGCAGAGGAACAGCTCGAAGACATGACTGATGTATCAGCATGACAATTGACCCTGTTATAAAGCAGCATCTGTGAAAAAATCGCCTGTGGGAGTTAACAGTTCTGAAATGGATTGGCATATCAGCGTTCGGACCTGAACTCAATCACCCCTGTAATGAACTAGAACGCAACTTAGCTCCAGACCCTTGCGTCCAACATCATACCTTTTATGGTTTCGGTAGGAGTGGGCGCCATTCCTCCAAAGACTTATTAGAAGTTTCCCCAGTAGAGTTAAAGCTGTCATAAGGGCAAAGGGTGGGCACACTCCAAATTAATGCCCACTCATAGGTCTCTGGATACTTTGATCATATAGTGCATAAGCATCTAAACATTTTTACTCAACACAAGCTTCATTAGTAACTTTAAACTACATACCCATCCGGATTTACTTTATTCATTTTCAGTTTATCATAATTAGGTTGAATAGAGCGCAGGATTGTAAAACCGTCTACCGATTTCTGAAGCTTTTTCTCGCTAATACACTCGAAAAAGAACATTGGTGCACATTCTAGAATGCGATGGGCAAAAATATGGCCATTTAAACACATATCAAAAAAACGTTTTGCATCAGCCCGGTTCCCAGAACTCCTGAAGATAATGACTGTGGATATTGTATCGCAGACACATTCCCTTTGACTGTTCACAGATGTCGCTAAACTAGTCCCAAGATTTACACAACCATGCATGAGCAGCGCCTATTAGACGAAGGGGGCCCGACAGCCGATTAGACATTCCACAAGGAAATACACGGCTTGTGTTGTTTGTAGTTCAACCATGTCTAGACTGTCAATACCACGGTTCGATCGCGTCCGCATTGTTACTTTGTGCCAGGAAGGGCTCTCAACAAGGCAAGTGTCCAGCCGTCTCGGAGTGAACCAAAGCGATGTTTTTCGAACATGGAGGAGATACAGAGAGACAGGAACTGTCGATGACAAGCCTCACTCAGGCCGCCCAAGGGCCACTAATGCAGTGCATGACCGCTACCTACGGATTATGGCTCGGAGGAACCCTGACAGCTACGCCACCATGTTGAACCATACTTTTCGTGCAGCCACAGGAAGTCGTGTTACGACTCAAACTGTGCGGAACAGGGTGCATGATACACAACGTCACTCCCGACGTCCATGACGAGGTCCATTTTTGCAACCACTACACCATGTAGCGCGGTATAGATGGGCCCAACAATATCCGAATGGACCGCTCAGGATTGGCATCACGTTCTCTTCAACGGTGAGTGTCGCATATACTTTCAATCACACGTGTTTGGAGGCAAACCGGTCAGGCCGGCGCCTTAGACACGCTGTCCAGCGAGTGCAGTTAGGTGGAGGTTCCCTGCTGTTTTCGGGTGGCATTATTTGGGGCCGACGTACGCCGCTGGTGGTAATGGAAGGCACTGTAACGGCTGTACGATACGTGAATACCATCCTCCGACCGATACTGCAACCATATCGGCAGCATATTGGCGAGGCATTCGTCTTCATGTACGACAGTTCGCGCCCCCCATCGTGCACATCTCGTGAATGACTTCCTACGGGATAACGACATCGCTCGACTAGAGTGGACAAATGTTCGTCAGACATGAACCCTATCGAACATGCCTGGGGTAGATTGAATAGGGCTGTTTATGGACGACGTGTCCCATCAAACACTCTGAGGGATCTACGCCGAATCGCCGTTGAGGAGTGGGAGAATGTGGACCAACAGTGCGTTGATGAACTAGTGGATAGTACGCCACGACGAATTCAGTCATGCATCAATGCAAGAAGACGTGCTACTGGGTATTAGAGGTACCGGTGTGTACATCAGTCTGTAACACCACGTTTGAAGGTCTATCTGTATGGTGGTACAACATGCAATGTGTGGTTTTCATTAGAAATAAAAAGGGCGGAAATGATGTTTATGTTGATCTCAGTTCCAATTTTCTGTACAGGTTCCGGAACTCTCGGAACCGAGTTGGTGCAAAACTCTTTTTGATGTGTATGAACAAACGCCTCAGAAATTTACCACTCGCCTTGTTGGCTCAAAGCAGTTGGCCCAGAGAAACAGGCCTATTGCTGGACGCATTGGGCGGATGACAGAGGAGGAGGGCAGGTGCGAGGGAACAAGTGTTGCTGCTTTCTGGGCACGAGTTACGGCAGCCCGCGAGTGACAGCGCGTTTCGCTGGAGCGTTAAAGTTATTTACGGCGCGGGCGCGGCGGTAAATTTCCGGTATTAATGTAGTCGCCGCCGCGCCGGGACGCGGGTAATTCGGAGCACCTCGCAGCCTCATTAAACAAACCCAAGCGCAGGACCGGGCAGCGCGCGAGCCGGTATTAAGAGACCACGGCGGGCAGCCATAGCGTGACGTGGAGCTCTGTAAACCTGGCCAGCCCGAAGCGGGTGCACCATGCCACTCCAGTCAATCTCGGGTTTATGACTGCTGCCAGTGTAACACCGCTGGGGCTTCGGTTTGCCGACTCTAGACAGCCCAATCAGAAACTAGGATAGCACCATGTTCCCTACTTCTCTTTCCTCTCTTCGTCTCCCCGCCTCTCTCTCTCTCTCTCCCCTTCCGTTTCTGATCTCAACGTACATCTTGGGTATACGTGGCTAATTTCTGCAATATAGAACGCTAGCTACAAGGGACTTCGAATATTATGAAATATTTATTTTGTAAATAAAGCCCCCTTTTCTTGCTGCACTTAATTTAGTTTTCCCAGAAGCGTTTCGTCTTTTTCTTGCTTGAAGGCATCTTCAGTGGGATCTATAATGATACAATTTTGTTACTTTTATATTATCAGACAGTTCACGCTGCGTTTTTTTGTGTAAATAAGTAATTACTTACAGTTTCCTGTGGTCTGCTTTTCCTCTCATCTCGTCTGGAGGTCGCACTACCATTTTATTTCCGTAACATAAGCACAATTTTGTACTCCCAACTTTTTCATACTTATTTACATAAAAAAACGCCACGTGAACTGTTTGATAATCTAAAAATAACAAAATATAGATCCCACTGAAGATGCCTAAGAGCATGAAAACGGCGAAACGAGTTTAGGAAAAATGAATTAAGTTGCAGCAACAAAAGGCTATTTTATTTACAAAACGAGTATTTCTGTGCTTTCTGCGGAAGATGAGCACACAAAAAGTCTTGTTATTACGAAATATAATCGTGAAGCGGTGCATTCTTCACGCGAAGTCAACTGATTTTTATTCCTAACCCACACTCAGATCATCCATCCAATTAGAATAAATGTTACTCCACATAGCAAAACGTCATGACAATCGTTATCCAAGTGAGGACCATGCAAGTGATCGTGAAACCGGGTACAAAAGTTTTCTGTTTCTATCAGTTTTTTTCTGTTTGTATCCGGTTTCATGATCACTTGCATTGTACTCTCTTGGGTAACGATTGTGATGATTGTTTACTATGTGGAGTAATATTTATTCTGATCGGATGGATGATTTGACAGTGAGTTATGAATAAAAACATGAAACTGGTCATCACCAAGTAATAAAGAAGAGCTGTTTGTCATAGTTAAATAGTTGCTAACCCTTCAACATCTCAGCATGCTGGGAATTCGGAAAATTAATTAGTACAACCCTTCGAAAAAGCCTACATGTTCATAGAACCGTGAATTAATTCATAAATAATCAGCTTTGTCCCTTGTGACAGTTTTATCCATAAAGACATGGACCAGTGAGGTCAGTCATTCATTCGAAGGCCAGCGTTGTGATCCATTAACATGAATATGTTAATACATATTGGACTGCTCGCGGTAGGTAGTGCAATGTGTCAAACGTTCGTCTTGTCTCGAGAACGATACGTGCATACTTGCACAAAGTAATGTTGGCCTGTAGTTGATATTGATGGCTCACACGAGCAAACATGCGACAAACAAACCAAAACAGTACACACATGGTTCACATGGCTCTGAGCACTATGGGACTTAACATCGGAGGTCATCAGTCCCTTAGAACTTAGAACTACTTAAACCTAACTAACCTAAGGACATCACATACGTTCATGCCCGAGGCAGGATTCGAACCTGCGACAGTAGCAGTCGCGCGGTTCCGGACTGAAGCGCCTAGAACCGTTCGGCCACCCCGGCTGGCTGCAAAATGTTATAATATTTTAATTAACATCGGCCCCGAAAATTATTTCTAAGCTGATAAATGGATACTAACGCTATATTTCCTACGTAGAAAACTAACTTATGTAGTCACATGCCTGGTACACGTTTTAAAAAACAAAAACGTATATTACGCCCAAAGCCCAGAGACGATAGTTCGTAAGTAAACGAAGTGAAACGTCAATGCCATACAATTAAAAGCTTTATCTAGATGCAGTACGACTCTGCCATGCAGGAAGATAAGCGTAAATAATGTCTCCTAGTTTTCTTCGCTGATGTATGGCAACAGTAGTTTCCTATGGACAACGTGATTGTTATCCGAAAATAATCATAGGGCTGGTACCGCTAACACTATGACACAAGTACGTGATGCACGAGTACGCAGTGAGGAGCACTGCACTTTCACCTCGGATATCTTTCGACAATTTAAACATCAGTACCGCGTTATCACTTAAATGAAGGCTCACAAGGATGTCATAAAACAACTAGTAATGTGTTTTCATAGTGATTTCAGGACAGGTGAGCACTGGGTCATCAACATAAAATCAAACAGGACTAACGCAAGAGTATAACTAGAAAGGAATTTCTTTCCGAGTCATCAGGCTTCTGACTGGTTTGATGCGGCCCGCCACGAATTCCTCTCCTGCGCCAACCTCTTCATTTCAGAGTAGCACTTTCAATCCACGTCCTCAATATTTGCTGGATGTATAGCAATCTCTGTCTTCCTCTACACTTTTTGCCCTCTACAGTTCCCTCTAGTACCATGGAAGTCATTCCCTGATGTCTTAACAGATGACCTATCATCCTCTCTCTTCTCCTTGTCAGCGTTTCCCACATATCCCTTTCCTCTCCAATCCTGTGCAGAACATCATTACCTTATCAGTCCACCTACTTTTCAACATTCGTCTGTAGCAGCACATTTCAAACGCTTCGATTCTCTTCTGTTCCGGTTTTCCCACAGTCCACATTTCACTACCATACAATGCTGTGCGCAAACGATTGGCTATTTTCCTGCGTAGGGAGCACAACGCCTTACTTCATCTACTTCATGGCCATTAATCCTGATGTTAAACTTCTCGCTATTCTCATTTCTGCTACTTCTCATTACTTTCGTCTTTCTTCGATTATTCTCAATCTATATTCTGTACTAATTAGACTGTTCATTCCATTCAACAGATTATAATTCTTCTTCACTTTCACTCAGGATGTAAATGTCATCAGCGAATCGTATTACTGATATCATTTCACCTCGAACTTTAATCCCACTCCTGAACCTTTCTTTTATTTTCATCATTGCTTCTTCGATGTACAGATTGAACAGAAGGGGCGAAAGACTACAGCCTTTTTAATGCGAGCACTTCGTTCTTCGTCGTCCACTCTTATTATTCCCTTTTGGCTCCTGTACGTATTGTATATTTTGTATATTACACATGTGTCCCTATACTACGGTCGCAGGTTCGAATCCTGCCTCGGGCATGCATGTGTGTGATATCCTTAGGTTAATTAGGTTTAAGTAGTACGAAGTTCTAGGGGACTGATGACCTCGGATGTTAACTCCCATAGTAATCAGAGCCATTTGAACCATTTCTCCCTATAGCTCACCGCTATTTTTCTCAGAATTTCGAACATCTTGCACCATTTTACATTGTCGAACGCTTTTTCCAGGTCGACAAATCCTATGCGTGTGTCTTGATTTTTGTTTAGCCTTGCCTCCATCATCAACCGCAACGTCAGCATTGCCTCTCTGGTGACTTTACCATTCCTAAAGGCATACTGATAGTCATCCAACACATCCTCAATTTCTTTCCATTCTTCTGTGTATTATTCTGGTCAGCAACTTGGATGCTATCCCTTCTGCCTTATTTGATCTCAAGACCTCCAAAGCTCTTTTAAAATTCTGACTAATACTGTATCCCCTACCTCTTCTAAATCGTCTGTTTCTTCTTCTTCAGACAAATCTTCTACCTCATAGAGGCCTGCTGTGTATTGTTTCCGTCTGTCCGCACTCTCCTCTGCATTTAACAGTGGCATTCCCGTTGCACTCTCAATGTTACTACCCTTGCCTTGTTTTCACTTTCCTATATGCTGAGTCAGTCCTTTCGACAATTACTTTTTCGATTTCTTTACATTTTTCATGCATCCATTCCATCTTAACTGCCCCGCATTTCCTATTTATTTCATTCTTCAGTGACCTGTATTTCTGTATCCTAAATTTCCCTGAATATTTTCGTACTTCCTTCTTTCATCGATCAACTGAAGTATTTCTTCTGTTACCCATGGTTTCTTCGCTGTTACCTTCTTTGCACCTATGTTTTTCTTTCCCTCATCTGTGATTGAATAGCGGTGGCCGAGCGGTTCTAGGCGCTTCAATGAGAAACCGCACGAATGCTACGGTCACTGGTTCGAATCCTGCCTCGGGCATGGATGTCTGTGATGTCCTTAGGTTAGTTAGGTTTAAGTAGTTCTAAGTTCTAGGGGACTGACGGCCTCAGATGTTAAGTTCGATAGTGCTCAGCGCCATTTGAACCATTTTTGTGACTGAATAGGTAAAGGGAAATGCAGGTAAATTGCATGAACAGCATAGTGAAACATTGTCGCAACCACGTAGAGGGAAGACCCACCATAGCACTCCAAGTACCTAAAGAGGAGGAATGGTCAATATTCATAGATGTGACAGGAGCGCTCATTTGCAGCTAAATCTTCCTATTGATATATGACCTACTCTAAATGATTTCCCAGGCAGAACACATTTTACGTACATTTGTTTCTGGGCTAGTTGCGGGCAAGTATGTCTCAACCAACCAAACTATTTGACGTTTTATTTTAGCCCTACCTACCTCGTCGCATTCATCCCTTTTCACCGGGATGCCTTTCTGCTATTAAACTAGCCCCTTGGACACGTAGTTGTCCTTGCTAAAAATTTGCAACAAACAGGTTTTCTTAGAAGTTGTCATTTTTCTTCTCTGCAGTTGGTTCAACAATCTGTGCAGGAACAGCAATGCTGCGGCATAGTACTACCACCAGCAGACGGCGACTTTCTGCACGTACCAGTACCGCACGAATCCATGTATAGCAAACGTTACATGAGGAAGATTTGTACCCATTTTATACACAGTATGTCCACAATCTTCACGTTGGCGACAATACCACACGACTTGAATTTGGTCACTGTTTAAATGACAATCGTCATTTGCTTCAATTATTCATTCACCGATAAAGCCGCCTGTACACAGAATGGAATTAACAATAAACGTTCGTAGGAAAATCTACCCGCTAAAGTGGATATCGATTTCCAGGTTCGTTTTTCCATCAATGTTTGGTGCGGCATGATCGGAAAAATGTTGATAAGTCCAGTCGTTTTAAAAGAGCGAACAACACCTTGAGGTTACAGGGACTGCAGTGTACTTTCAGCATAAAGGAGCCCTTCCATATTTTACCAGACATATGAGAGAATATCTCAATCGCTGGATTGGTAGTGGTTCTACAATTAACTGGCCACAAGGTCGCCAGAACTTACGAAACAGATTTTTTTCTTTTTTTGTGTGACTGGATGAAGTCTGGGGTGTACGAATGAACTGCTTGGTCGCCTCTTGAACGCTACTGTTCTCATTAGAGAACGTGCATAGGCACTCAGACAAGCAATACAACTGATGCTTTGTAAAAGTATACTGCTACGT
This sequence comes from Schistocerca serialis cubense, assembly GCF_023864345.2. Taxonomy (NCBI): domain Eukaryota; kingdom Metazoa; phylum Arthropoda; class Insecta; order Orthoptera; family Acrididae; genus Schistocerca; species Schistocerca serialis. Next base: position 690,624,620 of record NC_064639.1, read on the forward strand.
TTAATAACTGTTGTACATATATAGGTCTGAAAATGTATTGAATAATATAGCAAATAAATAACAATGTACATTAAATGTTTTGTATCTCGGAAACAATTTGGGGTACGGCATATTTCCAAACGAAGTTTTTTGCTTCAAATGATCGTTCCCCATATACTCACCATTCTTTCTGGGGACACTCTTTATGCTTACTATCTCTGTATTTGTTGAATAACATGAATCAATATGTGACGACACGAAAGAAATTTTTCAGATATTTAAGAGATAGGAAAATGTAATCGTGATTGTATGTTTTAGCAATTCCATCCTCGTGTCCAGCCGGTTCAATCAATACATTATAAACATGATTTGCACGGAAAGAGAAGCGGCAGTCCATAAGGATCATCGAATTCTACTTTAATTCATTGAATCATACTGAAAATTTGTCATCAGTATCGTTTGACATTGTACAAATGACAATTTGGTTTTTATTTTGGCTTTGACCGACGCTATAAAAATGGCATCACAAGCTACAATATGAAAAGAAGCTTGCTCTACTGAAAGTAGCCACATCTGGGCAGTTGATGTAAGTTCCGGCAGAGTTTTTTAGTAAGTTGTGGTAGTTGTGAGTGACATTTTCAAGTGCCCACTGCACGTCGATTCCAATAAGTGTACTGTGCCATGTTGAAGTAGACAATATATTTTCGTTTTGTACCGAATGATGGTAAACAAACATTACGAGGAGTTTATGCTTGTTTGTCAACCATTTCAAATTATATCAGACATATTAAGCCACGGACAGGTAATCGTTGACAAAGCGACTGGATAAGTGTGAGCATATGCGTGAAAGCTGTGGACTTGTAGGACTAACAACTAGGGGGTTCGACTTTATATAAAAATACTCGTACAAAACGAAGGTAGATGTTAATGCTACTAGACCAACACACTTAAAATTTTTTAAAAACAACCAACCAAAAACAAAAAAACCTCAGAACACATGTTGATCGTCAAAATAAAAGAACTTTCTGAAACTGACTGGTACCAGAAAATAATTTTTTAATGAGAATAGCTTTATATTCACAATGTCAAAAGCTTTCCCACAACAATTGCAGTGCGGACAATGTGAAGTAATCAGTAACATTACTGGGTGGTATGTTTGTTTATTCTGCAGAAGAGACAAACATTGCAATAAATAGCAAATCAAGTATAGTTTTAAAGGGATTGATTACATAAATTTTCATGAACATTAATAAATGCCTCTTAGCCAATTATTTCAACTGAAGAAACACGTTATATGAAATTCAGAGGTTTTAAAAGGTTTCCCTCAGTATATACCTAAAATATGGCGACAAGCAGACAGAAGAGGTTAACAGCGATGAATGTATTATCAAGCTGTAACGCCACGGAACTTAACTGGGAGGAGCATACCAGAAATTGCTAAAGCGTATAAATGCATTTATTTTTCGCACTGAGGATGTTGCCAGGCTCAGGTGACATGAAAATGAAATAGCTAGCTTACTTTCATTTCATAACGTAACACGGGATAACTTGCTATGTAAATTGATCAAGCAACACTAAACTTTTTTCGAGTTCAGAGACGTGTAATACGTATTATTTGTGACGTGAACTCAAGAACGGCTTGGAGGTCTCTGTTTAAGGATCCGGGGATACTATCTACTGCTTTAGAATAAATTTGCGCCTTAATTAAGTTTGTCATAAATAATAAATATTTTTAAAGCAGCAGTTTAATGTCGAAACCGAACATAGAAATGGGAGTAATCTGCAAACACATTTAAAGTCACTCACTTTGCTCTAAAAAGGCGCCAATTATTTAGGTAAACACATTATCAATAATTTGCCAGCCGCCATAAAAGTAGCCGCCATTAGTAGTTAAAGTTCACTTTTAAAAGATCCTAAAGGTTTAATGGGGTCTGATTCCTTGTACTATATTGGCGAATTTCTTAGTAAAACCGACTGATGTGTGCGTATTATAGAATAGCTGTTACACGCAGCTGCGCTCACGTTCAGTAGTTTGTTACGGTGGGTGGTGGTTCAAAAATGGCTCTGATCACTATGGGACTTAACAGCTGTGGTCATCAGTCCCCTAGAACTTAGAACTACTTAAACCTAAGTAATCTAAGGACATCACACACATCCATGCCCGAAGCAGGATTCGAACCTGCGACCGTAGCAGTCGCGCGGTGCCGGACTGAGCGTCTAGAACCGCGAGAACACCGCGGCCGGCCCTGGGTGGTGGTGGTGGTGGGTAAGTAACTTACTGTACGTACAGTAACATCAGCTTTCCTGTCTGTTCGTTTAAGCATAACTCCCGATGTGCGCCCTGCTCTCCCCCACCCAAGGTGTCCCAAAGCACAATGCGTTAGCATGTGCAGCATCGCTGCCGACCACTGCATACAGACAGGCAAGGGCGGCAGCTTACATCTACGTACTGTGCTACTGGAGTAGTTATACACTGTTCAGTGTGTACATTATGCAACAAATAGTGTGAAAGGATGGAGTAAACGCCGCGCGGGATTAGCCGAGCGGTCTTAGGCGCTGCAGTCATGGACTGTGCAGCTGGTCCCGGCGGAGGTTCGAGTCCTCCCTAGGGCTTGGGTGTGTATGTTTGTCCTTAGGATAATTTAGGTTAAGTAGTGTATAAACTTAGGGACTGATAACCTTAGCAGTTGAGTCCCATAAGATTTCACACACAATGGATTAAACACGCTGACACCTGTGCAAGCATTGCAGTCATTACTCCGATTTGTGTTATGTAGTATATATCAATCAATAAAAGCATTTTCACTAACATAATAAAGATCGCGTCACACTCATTTCACACTACACTACTTCATGCAAATATGAGGCTATTTTTATGCCACATGCAATATCGACAACCGCAGGAACTGCTGTAGACTTTCTTTAGCGCTCAATGTGGGCCCCTCTAGTAAGGGTAAAAGCTCATACATATCGATGGTGGCAGAAATATTGCTACGGGAGGTGTCATTTGCATAAGGTCCTGTGAGATGATTGCTACCCGTGAAATATTTGCAACAAGGGAGGGTTAATATGTCCTCTTAGGTTCCTGCCTAATCACACACTCAGAAATCGGCACATATTCGGAAATAAAGAGTCAAATGTTTGTCAAAAGGAAAAATGTTAATTTCATTGGCTCTGAACACTATGAGACTTAACATCTCAGGTCATCAGTCCCCTAGAACTTAGAACTAATTAAACCTAACTAACCTAAGGACATCACACACAACCATGCCCGAGGCAGGATTCGAACCTGCGACCGTAGCGGTCGCGCGGTTCCAGACTGTAGCGCCTAGAACCGCTCGGCCACCCCGGCTGGCGTTAATTTCATTGCTGCTCGTTTCAGTCGCAGTGATTTGTGCTGTCCTCTTGGATTCCTGCGTCACCACACGCTCGGGAATCGCCACATCCTCACAAATAAACAGCCAAATATTTATTTCATCCTTCGCTCTCTAATCAGAAAGAAATATTAAATAACGTAGACTATTCCATAACATACTTTTATTATTTTCAGAAGAAAGTCCAAGAATTTGCTAACAACACCAAGATGAAGAATAAAAAAATAGGATGTAGTGAGATGCAAAACTATATCGTTCCACTTCGTAAACCACGACTGTACCCATTGCGCTGTACCTTATTTATGCTTTCACTGTAAATGCTGACAGCCAAAACAGTTGCAGGATAAAGATTTATTAAAATTCTTGACCATGGTTTCGGTATATCGAAATATACCTTCATCAGAAGTAAAATACACCTGTTTTCAGGATTTTAAATGAGATGTCCATGTATTTCGAAACAGCCTATGAAACCTCAGCAGGTACATATTTCAAGATTTTAAACATAGCTGAAACAGCAACTGTTGAAATTCTTCACGGTAAATGATGGTCAAGAATTTTAATAAATCTTTATCCTGCAACTGTGTTGGCTGTCGTCATTTACCGTGAAGAATTTCAACAGTTGCTATTTCAGCCTTGTTTAAAATCTTGCCTTATTTATGTAATATTTGTTTCAATTCTTGGTCGTTAGAGTATCTCTTGAAGCCTTAAATCGTTCATGCGTTATTAACTGACATGTAATGATAAATGTCATTTATTTGTGACACATTCTCAAGGCGCAGTTGCCTTGAACCGCCATACTGCAAGTTGCAATACGAACTAGCTATATGCCACAACAAATATGGTGCCTACCATATCGATTATCGATACTGCATGCGACGACAGGATGACGTCAAGCCTGCAGCAAGTGGTGTGATATGAGTATTACCCATAAATTTCGAAAGTGAAAGAGTAAATAGCTTTTTCAGAGATAGAATATGCACATCAAAAAAAAGTTCTGCATCACCCCAGTTCCCAGAACTCCTGAAGAAAGACGTTGACTGTGGATATTGTATCACAGACACAGTCCCTTTGACTGTTCAGAGATGTCATTAAACCCGCCCAAAGATGTAAACAACGATGCATGAGCAACGCCTATTAGACGGAGGGGGCCCGACAGCCGATCAGTTCCAGTCATCCCATCAGGAAGAAGATACACGGCTCGTGTTGTCTGTAGTTCAACCATGCCTACACGGTCAACACCGCGGTTCGACCACGTCCTCATTGTTACTTTGTGCCAGGAAGGACTCTCAACAAACGAAGTGTCGTGGTGTCTCGGAGTGAACTAAAACGATATTGTTCTGACATGGAGATACAGAGAGACAGGAACTGTAGATGACATGCCTCGCTCGGGCCGTCCAAGGGCTACTACTGCAGTGGGTGACCGCTACATACGGATTATGGCTCGAAGGAAACCTGACAGCAACGCTTTTCGTGCAGCCACTGGACGTCGTGTTACGACTCAAACTGGTGTGAAATAGGCTGAATGATGCGCAACTTCGCTCCCGACGTCCATGGCGAGGTCCATGTTTATAAGCACGACACCGTACAGCGCAGTACAGATGGGCCCAACAGCATGCCGAATGGACCGCTCAGGATTGGCATCACGTTCTCGTCGCCGATGAGTGTCGCATATGCCTTCAACCAGAAAATCGTCGGAGACGTGTTTAGAGGCAACCCGGTCAGGCTGAACGCTTTAGACACACTGTCCAGCGAGTGCAGCAAGGTGGAGGTTCCCTCCTCTTTCAGTGTGACATTATGTGGGGCCGACGTACGCAGCCGTAAAGGCTGTATGGTACGTGAATGCCACCCTCCGACCGATAGTGCAACCATGTCGGCAGCATATTGGCAACGTATTCGTCTTCATGGACGACAATTCGCGCCCTCATCATGCACATCTTGTGAATGACTTCCTTCGGGATAACGACATCGCTCGACTAGAGTGGCCAGCATGTTCTCCAGACACGAACCCTATCGCACAAGCCTGGGATAGATTGAAAGGGCTGTTTATGGACGACGTGACTCACCAGCCACTCTGAGAGATCTAAGCCGAATCGCCGTGAGGAGTGGGACAATGTGGACCAACAGTGCCTCTATGAACTTGTGGATAGTATGCCACGTCGAATACAGGCATGCATCAATGCAAGAGGATGTCCTACTGGGTATTAGGGGTACCGGTGTGTACATCAGTCTATACTACCACCTCTGAAGGTCTCTCTGTATGGTGGTGCAACATACAATGTGTGGTTTTCATGAGCAATAAAAAGGACGGAAATGATTATGTTGATCTCAGTTCCAATTTTCTGTACAGGTTCCGGAACTCTCGGAACCGAGGTGATGCAAAATTTTTTGTGATATGTGTATATTTCCTTAATTCAGGTAATACTCTTCAAATTAGTGTCTTGTACTACACACCTTCTAAAATAGCATATGTTGTTCCTCACTGTTCCAGCTATCTCCATACGGAATTTCATCGAAATTGGTTTAGCACTTTCGTCATGAAAACGTAACAGATAGAGTTACTTTCGTCCTTGTAATATGTAACTTTTAGTGACGATACTTTTTGCGCCATCAGATTTCGATAAAATAAAGCATATACGGCACCAAAAGCTATGCTCAAGTTACTTGCACAAACCCCACGAAAATTCCTCTCGTAGTTTTGGAGAAGCATGTTCAAGCAAACAGACAGACAGACATGACAGTTTCATCGATTTATTATTAGTATAGAAAATGGTTCAAATGGCTCTAAGCACTATGGACTTAACATCTGAGGTCGTAAGTCCCCTAGATTTAGAACTACCTAAACGTAACTAACCTAAGGACATCACTCACATCCATGTCCGAGGCAGGATTCGAACCTGCGACCGTAGCAGGAGCACTGTTCGGGAATGAAGCGCCTAGAACAGCTCGGTCACAGCGGCCGGCTATTAGTATAGACAGATAGGTAACATCGAATAAGCTGAATATGACTTCTGTACACCTGCAGTGGACTAATGAAATCAATGTAAATAAGTGTTGAAAACCGATTTTGTTTCTTTTTGACTATGTGTGGGTACAATAGCCTAAGAATCATCATACGTACCTCGGTGCATTGTACATCTACTTTTTGTCACGAAGTCTTTTAAAAGAATATACAAGGTGTTACAGAAAGGTACGGCCAAACTTTCAGGAAACATTCCTCACACACAAATAAAGAAAAGATGTTATGTGGACATGTGTCCGGAAACGCTTAATTTCCATGTTAGAGCTCATTTTAGTTTCGTCAGTATGTACTGTACTTCCTCGATTCGCCGCCAGTTGGCCCAATTGAAGGAAGGTAATGTTGACTTCGGTGCTTGTGTTGACATGCGACTCATTGCCGTACAGATTTTCTGTGAACGTTTGGGCAGGCACTGTTGGCGATGTCTTGATTTGGCCCCATGTTCTTCCACCTACGCTCAATGGAGCACGTTATCATGAATTCATACGGGATAGTCTACCTGTGCTGCTAGAACATGTGCCTTTACAAGTACGATACATGTGGTTCATGCACGATGGAGCTCCTGCACATTTCAGTCGAAGTGTTCGTACGCTACTCAACAACAGATTCGGTGACCGATGGATTGGTAGAGGCGGACCAATTCCATGGCCTCCACGCTCTCCTGACCTCAGCCCTCTTGACTTTCATTTATGGGGGGCATTTGAAAGCTCTTGTCTACGCAACACCAGTACCAAATGTAAAGACTCTTCGTGCTCTTATTGTGGACGGCTGTGATACAATACGCCATTCTCTAGGGCTGCATCAGCGCATCAGGGATCCCATGCGACGGAGGGTGGATGGATGTATCCTCGCTAACGGAGGACATTTTGAACATTTCCTGTAACAAAGTGGTTGGTTGGTTTTTTGGGGGAAGAGACCAAACAGCGAGGTCATCGGTCTCATCGGATTAGGGAAGGACAGGGAAGGAAGTCAGCCGTGCCCTTTCAGAGGAACCATCCCAGCATTTGCCTGGAGCGATGTAGGGAAATCACGGAAAACCTAAATCAGGATGGCCGGACGCGGGATTGAACCGTCGTCCTCCTGAATGCGCGTCCAGTGTGCTAACCACTGCGCCACTTCGCTCGTTGTAACAAAGTGTTTGAAGTCACGCTGGTACGTTCTGTTGCTGTGTGTTTCCATTCCATGATTAATGTGATTTGAAGAGAAGTAATAAAATGAGCTCTAACATGAAAAGTAAGCGTTTCCGGACACATGTCCACATAACATATTTTCTTTCTTTGTGTGTGAGGAATGTTTTCTGAATGTTTGGCCATAGCTTTTTGCAACACCCTGTATGTATACGAATTTAATTTAATTTAATTATTATTATTATTATTATTATTATTATTTTACTTATTCCCGCAACCATGAGGACTACTTCACTTCTGTGGAAGTAACATTAACATATCTTTCTTTCTTTGTCAATATCTACCGTGTATTGTTGTTTTCCGACGTGTCCTACATCCTGGCAAATATCCTCATTGTGGATCTATGAAACGAAAAGTACCTGCAATTTAATGTAATCTGTTAGTGCTCGGATAATTCGAGTCACGCCTGACGTTTCATTTACTTTCGACGAGCAGGCGCAGTAGGGAATTATGAACTGTGTATCGTCGAGAACTTCAGACGAACAACAAAAATGTCAAACTTCCTGGCAGATTAAAAGTGGGTGCCGGACCGAGACTCGAACTCGGGACCAACTGAGCTATGCAAGCACGACTCACGCCCCGTCCTCATAGCTCTACTTCTGCCAGTACCCCGTCCCTACCTTGTAAAATTCCGTCGTACTTGGATAGCTCAGTTGGTAGGGCATTTGCCCGCGAAAAGCAAAGGTCTCGAGTTCGAGTCTCTGTCCGGCACCCAGTTTTAATCTGCCAGGAAGTTTCATATCAGCACACACTCCGCTGCAGAATGAAAATCTCGTTCTGGAAACAAAATTGTCATTTGGTGCCCGGCGACATTTAGATAGGCACACAGCCACAGGAGAGAGACCGACACGGAGACAGATGGCCTGCCTGCCCCCCAGCCGCTACCTGCTGGCTAGACGGCTGGCCGGCTGCCGCCCGCTTCGCCGCATTCCTGGCGCGCCGGCGGCCTGCGGCGGCGCGGGCACCACGCACACCGCACCACGCTCTCCGGCTCCTCCTCTGCCTCCGCCGCGGGGCTGCGTGCCGGCGAGCACCACCCCCGACCGTGCTGCCCTTTGAATACCTACCTGCGACGGAGCAAATCGCGTACGAGCGTTCCAGAGCAAGCCGGTTCAAACTCTTGAGAATGTTCATCACTATTCTTTGGCCAGCTTATTGTTCTTCAGCAGCTACTAGCTGACTACCCAGCGTTGTCCGGGTATGTATCATTCGAATTTTAGTGCCCATCACTCTCTTCCCCCTCTCTTTGTCCACTTCCACCGCCCTTTTTTCTGTCCACCTCCTCTTCTTTTCTCCCTCTGTCCATCTCCTCCCGCCCTCCCCATCCCCTCACCCCGTCCATCTCCTACTCTTCCCTTTCACCGCCCGTTTCCCCCTTCCCTTCTAACTTTTCATCTTGTCCTCCGTCATATCGGTGTCCGTGTCTTCCTTCTTCCTCACTAGGAAATTGCTGGTTCTTACCCCTACAGTATTTCTTTCCAGACTGTAACTAATGTGTGCAACAAATTTGTTTGAAATCGATGTAGGGCTTTAACAGGATTTTTTACCAGCAGCTTTCCCCGTATGTGTACAAGTCACATATATTTAATATACCGGGTGATCAAAAAGTCAGTATAAATAATAAATCACGGAATGATGTAGACAGAGAGGTACAAATTGACACACATGCTTGGAATGACATGGGGTTTTATTAGAACCAAAAAAATATAAAAGTTAAAAAATGTCCGACAGATGGCGCTTCATCTGATCAGAATAGCAATAACTAGCATAACAAAGTAAGACAAAGCAAAGATGATGCTCTTTACAGGAAATGCTCAATATGCCCACCATCATTCCTCAACGATAGCTGTAATCGAGGAATAATGTTGTGAACAGCACTGTAAAGCATATCCGGAGTTATGGTGAGCCATTGGCGTCGGATGTTGTCTTTCAGCATCCCTAGAGATGTCGGTCGATCACGATACACTTGCGACTTCAGGTAACCGCAAAGCCAAGAATCGCACGGACTGAGGTCTGGGGACCTGGGAGGACAAGCGTGACGAAAGTGGCGGCTGAGCACACGATCATCACCAAACGACGCACGCAAGAGATCTCACGCGTCTAGCAATATGGGGTGGAGCGCCATCCTGCATAAATATCGTACGTTCCAGCAGGTGTTTATCAGCCAGGCTGGGGATGATGCGATTCTGTAACATATCGACGTACCTCTCAACCGTCACGGTAGCAGTTACTGACGTTTTGCTGTCGAGCGCCATCTGTCGGACATTTTGTGAGCTTTTTTTTTTGTTCTAATAAAACCCCATGTCATTCCAAGCATGGGTGTCGATTTTTACCTCTCTATCTACATTATACCATGGTTTATTAAGTTTTCAAATTTATACCGACTTTTTGATCACCTGGTATTTCGCAAATATTTCTAGACATATTTCACCTGTATCTCTAGCGAATTTCGCCAGGCACTTTCATTTTCAGGCAGCTCAATTTTTATTATTTCATACTCCTGATATATGTGGCATACAACGATATAATTTTGCAGGTACATCCAGTGGTAAACAATGACGTCACAGAAGTCACGGGATGGCGATATACACACGGTATGTAACGCCGGAAATGGATATCCTCCTGTTTCCATCGATTGTACTATAAATTTTTTCCTTATTTTGTCACCTGAAGATATGACATTTCTGTCTCTTTATTGTAACTGTTTCACTATTTTTATATATCTTTATGCATTTATGTCGATGTATAATTGGTTTGTTTTGTAAATATTATTTGTATTTTTACGCTGGGTCTTGCCTAGGGAAAACTATGCTATCGAACGAATACATCGATAGGTCGTGTGGAGAACCAAAGTGTTTAGGATCTTTGGTAGTGTCAACTATACCGCGTGCAGCGCGGGCAGAGCAGAGAGAGTCTGGCTGGAGTAGCGAGTGGAGCAGGTGTGTTGTGTGACGCTCCCGCGAGTTGCCGCGCTTTCGGGGTTTGGCAGCATGTAATTGCGCTCGACTTGCTATGATAGTTTCTGACACGGTGTCGCGGACGGGAAGCATTAGCCGGCGCACATCAAGAGCCCGTTTCGCCTGGTGACCGTGTCGAGAAGGAGGCGCGCCAACATCCAGCTTCTGCAACAGCGACGGCCGACAATGAGTGACTGTCGCCACCTCCTCGATCGACGACTTCAAACCTTCAATCAACCAACAAGGAAGACTGGAAGCACGTAAAGTTTTAGAACTGTATGGCAGACCTCAGCTTTTCAAACTTTTCAAATCACAAAATTACAGCAACGTAGCATGAACCTTTGTTGCTCATTGTCCCAATTGCATTACCAAGCAGGGTCCCTTCCTTTTCCGGAATGAACCCGAGTGTCGTTGAAATTCAAACGCCAGCATCATTCGATTTCAGTGCTTTAATTTCAAAGTTCAGTTAAGGTATTCATAACTGGCTACAATATTTAGATTACACAAGCACAAATTAAGAGTGCGAGTTTTGTTACCGTATTTTAGCTTACCTGTGACTGCAGCTCAGCTTGGTACGTACTAAATTTTACTATTGTTAATTGTTCAGAATCATTTAATTCAAGATCAAAGTTAAATCTCTTATTTCTAAATTGCGTAGATTCAAGTAGCTTTTGAAATGATTGTTGAGGTAGTCCAAGACTAACCGTATTTTACTGAATTTCGATGTGCTTCAGAAAGAAAGCTCACTATTAACTTCAGTCACTAAATTAACTTTCGATTTTCCGGTTTTATTAATTCTTTTGCTAAATTAAGTCAGAGTGTAGCGAAATTTATTACTTCTGACAAACTTTCAGTTTTCACACTACAAGTGTCAACCTTTAGTTGCCACGCTTCTAGTGCTAATTATATGTGTAATAACCTTTCTTTTTCAGTTACTATAGTAATTGTCCTTAGGACTGGCGACCGTAATTTCCCCCAAATCTCAAATATCTAATTACCGCTAGTTAATTGTTAACGTAACGGCCGCACATTTACTTTCTTTATTAACTTTACCCCTTTTCAAAATTAATTTCCACCAGTTTCATTTGCATTTTTCCTTTCATTTAGATGTAACCCTTTCCTCCCTCTTTTCCGACAAATTAACTTCGGTGACGATTACTTTTCCCAAATTTCCATTAGGTACACGCGGTTTAATTTTTCACTGTTATTAAGGTCGATAAGTGAGGGGGAGGTTACAGAGAGTATCGCGTAAGTATCATATAAAAGGACACTGCATTGGCGGGCTGTCGTCTGTACTCAAGTGATTTCACTTCGAAAGGTTTCCGACATGATTATGTCCGAACGGCGGGAATTAACAGACTTTGAACGCGGAATGGTTGTTGGAGCTAGGCTCTTTGGACTTTCAATTTCGGAAGTCGTTAAGGAATTTAGCATGCCGAGATCCAGAATATCAAGAGTGTGCCGAGAATAACAAATTTCTGGCATTACGTCTCACCACAAACAACGCAGTGGTTGGCGGCCTTCACCGAGAGCAGCGGAGTTGGCGTAGAGTAGTCAGTGTTATCAGACAAGCAACACTGCGTGAAATGACCGCAGAAATCAATGTCGAACGCTCGATGAAAGTATCCGCTAGGACAATTCGGCGAAATTTGGCGTTAATGGTCTATGACAGCAGTCGACCGACGACAGTGCCTTCACTAATACCACGACATCGCCTGAAGCGCCACTACTGGGCTCGTAACCATATTGGTTGGACCCTAGACGACTGGAAAACCGTGGACTGGTCAGATGAGTCCCGATTTCAGCCGATAAGAGCTGGTCGTAGGGTTCGAGTGTGACGCAGACACCACAAAGCCATGGACCCAAGTTGCAAACAAGCACTGTGCAAGCTCATAGTTGCTCCATAATGGTATGGGCTGTGTTGACATGTATCATTGATTGAAAATGGTTATGTTCGGTTACTTGAAGAACATTTTCCTCCATTCATGGACTTCACGTTGCCAAAAAACGATAGAATTTTTATGGGTGACAAATGCGCCACGTCACTGGGTCACAGTTCTTCGCGAATGGTTTGAAGAACATTCTGGATAGTTCGAACGAATGACTAGGCGACCACATCGCCCGACGTGAATCCCATCGAATATTTATGGGACGTGATCGAGAGGTCAGTTAGTGCACAAAATGCTACACAGACAACACTTTCGCAATTGTAGACGGCGGCTGTAGAGGCAGTATGGCTCAATATTCCTGCAGGGGACTTCCAACGATTGTTGAGTTCATGCCACGTCGAGTTACTACGCCGGGCACAAGGATTTCCGACACGATATTAGAAGGTATCCCAAGATTCTGTCACTTCATTCTATAAATATTGTCTGCAAAATGTGTCGCGAATACAATTAATAATAACGAAGTAATAAATTAAAAATGCACCATGAAGAGCGAACATCTAGTAAGTGATAATTTTTTCTCAAATCCACTCGTTCTCAGGTACTGGCTGCATGAAGTCTTGGTATGCGCATGTCGTGAACTACACTTCTTTCTCACACCCAACTTCTTTCATAGGTACGTGTTTTTTTTTCCTCACACCGCTTTTTTCCGGGCAGTATTTGGCTTGCGAAGTTGGGTTGAAATCGATCCAGCGATTTAGGAGGAGATCTGGAGCGAACATTCACAGATAGATACATACATTCATACGTACACTTTTATAATATGTATGGATGTGGGATCTACGGTCTTGCTATGATAACACACGCTCATAAGATGGCGATTATGTCTTTAGAATTAATCACAAGAATTGAAACACTTGAGGCCAAAAATTAATTTAGAAACGAAATGAGGCCGTGTGGACATATGGAGGACACATGTGACCTATGTAATGGATTAAATTATAAAAATCACTGTCTCGATCATCCAATGCACTCTGCTATATAAATACAGCTTTCATGCAAGTTTTAAATTATTTTTAATTTTATCTTCCATGCCATACGAGGACTATTTGGAAAGTAAGGTCCGATCGGTCACGAAATGTAAACCATTGTGGAAATCAAAAATGTTTTACTTACAACAGTTAGCTACATCCTACAGCTACTTCTATACATGTCACTTCTCCGACTTAGACATTTGCCGTAGCGTTGTACCAACTTTTCAGTGCCCTCTTCATATTACACAGCCCCCTGAGGTTGCTGCCAAGGCTCTGGGCTGGTCTGCCAGAATGCTTTCTTTATAGCCAGTGGTTTATGTGAGCAGAGATGAAGCTCAGGGGTAGCAAATGACGGGTTGTATTATGGGTGATAAAACACTTCCCAATCAAAAACGCCGCAGGAGCATCTTCACTGCCCCTGCAGAGTGCGCCCGAGAACTGTCATCAAAAAGGAAACACACGACAGTTGTTTTATGTGGGCTGCATGGCATCAGGGGAAATCTCTCACTAGGCCCTCATACTTGGCGGGAGACACTATTTTCTAGGCATGTTTACGTGGCCGCTGTGCTCTCAGAACTGAAACGAGCGACGTCACGCGGTTGGCGGGAATACTAGAAACACTGCCCAACATATCTGCGCAAAGCTTCATCGGACGTTCACTGTGGTTTCTATTTCGCAGCCCATCGGGTCTTACTTTCCGAATAGGCCTCGTATGTATTACATGTATCAAGCGTTTATCTGTCTCCGAGATGTCAAATGCACGCTTGTGTGGTTGCACTCAATGTGGAGGTTAGCCGGTTCGAATCCTGGTGGTGGATGGTTTTCGGTGACAGTATTTAACCTCCAAGAGGAGAAAGTCCTGATCACCAGTCTTTCCGCCAATGTTTTGCATTAAATTCCAAACCTTTTGACACTGTCACATTCAGTCAGGATGTGTAACATTGTTGATGGCGATCCTTCCAACGGATGGGGTCGGTAACCTCGGAAGACCCCTTAGTGTTACACGAGAGGTATAGACCATGTGCCGGCACCGGGTTCGACCCTCTCCCTTCTCTTCACCCTTAACAGCACGAACCCTGCACTCCACTGTACAAGCACTCATCAGTCACCCACACGACGCACTGAGTCGTTCTGTGTTGTCATAAGATGCCTCATATAGACCCCTGGATAATGGTCTTGTGGACTGAAAGTGGTCATCGTTTTTAGATAAAAAAGTGCATTGGTATTGGAATTTTATTAAAATAATACACATTTGACACTTTATAAAGCGTAAGAAGGAGGTATTGGCAAATGATTTTCACTGGAATCTTGGAAGAAACATGCAGAATTCTTGCATCTGCTCCCCAAGCTGATTCCTTGAGTATGAAACATAGGACTACTTTGACTTATGACGTATAAAATGAGGTGATTTATGACTTTTACACGTGTCAGATGTATTACCTATTTTAAAAAAAAAATAGGTTAGGCTGCGTTTTAGAAATGTAAAAAATAAAGGTAACTCAAATGGACAAAGTGTTCACTGTGGCTTACTGGCGTTCTTTAGTATTCACCAAGTGTCTTTAAAAGCCAACGGCCTTCCGCAGTGGTAACACCGGTTCTCGTCAGATCACCCAAGTTAAGCACTGGATGGGCGACCATCCAGTCTGCCGAGTGCTTTCGGCAAGCGGGATGCATTCAGCCCTTGTGAGGAAAACTGACGAGCTACTTGATTGAGCAGTAGCGGCTCCGGTCTCGTAAACTGACACACGGCCGGGAGAGCGATGTGCTAACCACATGCCCCTCCATGTTCTCATCCAGTGACGACCGTGGGACGATACGGCGGCCCGTCGGTACCGTTGGGCCTTCATGACCTGTTCGCGTGGAGTTTAGTTTACTTTTAGTGTCTTTAAGCGGAGAACGCTATTTTGGAAGCGAATCAGGAACTTTACTTTCGCCGTGTTCCAGCCACCCCCCCACCCCCCCCCCCCCCCCCTCACCCGCTGCCCATCGTCAGAAGAAGCAGTTTACAGTTTACTCTATTATAGACAACACACAGTACCATCATACGCACGCCGTATAACGCCTTCGTCTCTCAGGACATAGTCAATCACAAAAGATGCCTAGCGTCACCGGGAAGCGTCAGCAAACCTTTTGTCTCTAACGAAAGTTGTTCCTCATGAAATGTGTGTTTGTGTGTGTGTGTGTGTTTAGATACCATAGCGACACTAACCTGCATAATTGCATTTCTTGTAACTTTGGTCACTTTGTAGGTTATGAAGATCTGGTCAGCAGTACTTCTTTTTTTTAAATAGCACCCATTTTTAGGTGTCTGTGCCTCAGTCTGTAAAAACGGAATCCTAATAAGATCGTTTTGTTGTCTGTTCATCCATCTGTCTGTCTGTCTGTCCGACCGTGGAAAACCCTTCTTCTCGGGAGCAGGTAGATGTATCAAGCTCAAACGTATGTTACATATTAAGGCCTTTGGTCCCTTGGCAATGTAAAAAAATTAAGCTCTAGGTCAACGCAGTCAGAAGATTCGGTCACTTATGTCACATATTTTGATACTTGCAAACTCACTCATCTAAAATTACGGGGTATTTCCATTGGACCCATTATCGTGAAATTTGGCAGGAAGGAAGCTTTAAGAATACAAGCAAAGTAAAAAATCTGAAACTTTTTACATAGCAATTATATCACATAAAAATGTCAGAAGCATAACAGACGAACTTGGCTCCGTGCAAACATAAAATGTAAGTTGTAATCATGTTTCAGTCAGTAAATAAAATATGTTTATTATATCTTCTCTCTCAACATATACAAACAGAAGTCCGCTTGTATGTCCGGGTAGTCCGAGGAACTCCTGGTGAGCCGGCCGGGACGACTGAGCGGCTCTAGACGCTACAGTCGCAGGTTCGAATCCTGCCTCGGGCATGGATGTGTGTGATGTCCTTAGGTTAGTTAGGTTCAAGTAGTTCTAAGCTCTAGGGGACTGATTATCTCAGAAGTTAAGTCCCATAGTGCTCAGAGCCATTTGAACCATTTGAACAACTCCTGGTGAGATTTTGATACGATCTTGGAATTCCCGGAACCAAACTTTGCCAGTGCCGTTATCGGTAACAGGGAAAAATCGTTGAGATTCGCGATTCCCAGGACGGCTGAACTATATACACACACGCATTATTAAATTTGCACGGAACCCTCAGCATGCGAGTCTTACTCCCTCTTGGCCATTTCTTTTTTTCCCCAGTAACCTATTTTCTGTGTTCAATACCTGTTCAAAAACGTATAAAAGATTACCATGCACGTAAACATCAAGTTATTAAAAACAACCCAAAACTGACTGACGGTCATGTACTAACACGCAGGGCACGTACATGGTGTAAAGTAGTGGTAACGTAACAGGTCCCACTTGCTGGGGTGACAGTAAGCAAACGGAAAGAAACTGCACTCCCGTTATCCAGCCAACCGTCTAAAGGTCTGCGTGCGTACAATGTACACCGTCGAACAAATGATCTGCTCTGATGATCTCGCTAGTCTGTGCCGGCAAAGCACGAGAGCAGCAGCGAGTGAGTAGAGAGGGAAACGCTGCTCGACCTTGACCTTGTCCCTGGTGGGGGCGGTAATTAACAGAGGGGGCGAGCAGACTCCAGGCCTGACGTGACGTCACCGCAAGGTCGCGAGCAATTAGCCACGCGGCGCATCGATTTGCAGGCAGCCGCCGTCTGAGGTATGACGCCGGCGGCCTCTGCCGTGCCTGACGAGTGAGGCGCGCGCCGCAACTGGCCAGCCGGCAGCTCGCGAGGCCTCTCGAGCCTGGAGCGGCTACGCACAGCGCCGCGGGACCGCTACGAGTTACCACGTGCCGCAAATCGACATCGTATTGCTGCACAAGTGGACACTGATGGACTTCGCTTCATTAGCTCATTTATATCTGAGGCTACAGGTTCGTAATACGTCTCTACACCGTTCGGCTTATACACTGTTGAGCCAAAGAAACTGGTACACCTGCCTAATATCGTGTATGGCCCCCGCGAGCACGCAGAAGTGCCGCAACACGATGTGGCATGGACTCGACTAATGTCTGAAGTAGTGCTGGAGTGAATTGACACCGCGAATCCTATAAGGGTGTCCATAAATCAGTAACAGTACGAAATGTTGGAGATCTCTTCTGAACAGCACGTTGCAAGGCATCCCAGATATGCTCAATAATGTTCATGTCTGCGCATTCTGCTGTCCATTGAAAGTGTTTAAACTCAGTAGAATGTTCCTGGAGCCACTCTGTAGCAATTCTGGACGTCTGGGATGATAAAATTAAAAAAGAAGTTGAATTTTCTCATGTTGAAAAATTAGAAGGCACGATCTGTTTCACACGGTACAAAACTTTCTTAACCAAGATCGCATAAATTCGTCCTCATTTTTAACACCTGGTTTCGACAGATACAAATATTATGTTCTGGTCTTCACGTTTAGTAACAAAATTTTTTAAAGACTGGAGGATACATGTCGGAACCGCCTGTCAAATATAAAGATGCATTTATGCGATCCTGGCTACTGAAAATCTTTTTACCAAAACAAAAAAGTCATAATTTTGTGCAATATTTCTGTTGAATTTTCTGTAGCCCTTCTTCATGTCAGAGTTAAGTGTGTGTGTGTGTGTGTGTGTGTGTGTGTGTGTGTGTGCGTGTGTGTGTAAATACTACTGGCCATTGAAATTGCTACACCACGAAGATGATGTGCTACAGACGCGAAATTTAACCGACAGGAAGAAGATGCTGTCATATGCAAATGATTAGCTTTTCAGAGCATTCACACAAGTTTGGCGCCGGTGGCGACACCTACAACGTCCTGACATGAGGAAAGTTTCCAACCGATTTCTCATACACAAACAGCAGTTGACCGGCGTTGCCTGGTGAAACGTTGTTGTGATGCCTTGTGTAAGGAGGAGAAATGCGTACCATCACGTTTCCGATTTTGATAAAGGTCGGATTGTAGCCTATCGCGATTGCAGTTTATCGTATCGCGACATTGCTGCTCGCGTTGGTCGAGGTCCAATGACTGTTAGCAGAATATGGAATCGGTGGGTTCAGGAGAGTAATACGGAACACCGTGCTGGATCCCAACGGCCTCTTATCACTAGCAGTCGAGATGACAGGCATCTTATCCGCATAGCTGGAACGGCTCATGCAACCACGTCTCGATCCCCGACTCAACAGATGGGGACGTTTGCAAGACAACAACCATATGCACGAACAGTTCGACGACGTTTGCATCAGCATGTACTATCAGCTCGGAGACCATGACTGCGGTTACCCTTGACACTGCATCACACAGGAGCGCCTGCGATGGTGTACTCAACGACGAACCTGAGTGCACGAATGGCAAATCGTCATTTTTTCGGATGAATCCAGGTTCTGTTTACAGCATCATGATGGTAGCATCCGTGTTTGGCGACATCGCGGTGAACGCACATTGGAAGCGTGAATTCCTCATCGCCATACTGGCTTATCACCCGGCATGATGGTATGGAGTGCCATTGGTTACACGTCTCGTCACCTCTTGTTCGCACTGACGGCACTTTGAACAGTGGACGTTACATTTCAGATGTGTTACGACCCGTGGCTCTACCCTTCATTGGATCCCTGCGAAACCCTACATTTCAGCAGGATAATGCACGACCGCATGTTGCAGGTCCTTTACGGGCCTTTCTGGATACAGAAAGTGTTCACTGCTGCCCTGGCCAACACATTCTCCAGATCTCTCACCAATTGAAAACGTCTGGTCAATGGTGGCCTAGCAACTGGCTGGTGACAATACGCCAGTCACTACTCTTGATTCCCGTGTTCGATTCCCGGCGGGGTCAGGGATTTTCTCTACCTCGTGATGGCTGGGTGTTGTGTGATGTCCTTAGGTTAGTTAGGTTTAAGTAGTTCTAAGTTCTAGGGGACTGATGACCATAGATGTTAAGTCCCATAGTGCTCAGAGCCATTTGAACTACTCTTGATGAACTATGGTATTGTGTGGAAGCTGCATGGGCAGCTGTACCTGTACTCGCCATCCGAGCTCTGTTTGACTTAATGCTCAGGCGTATCAAGGCCGTTATTACGGCCAGAGGTGGTTGTTCTGGGTATTAATTTCTCAGTATCTATGCACCCAAATTGCGTGAAAATGTAATCACAAGTCATTTCTAGTATAATATATTTGTCCAATGAATACCCGTTTATTATCTGCATTTCTTCTTGGTGTAGCAATTTTGATGGCCGGTAGTGTGTATGCGTTTTTGTCATATTCATGCACACAGTATTTATAAAGGAAAGATGTACCCCAAAATCTAGAAAGATTTTCAGTGCGTGAATACAAAAAAATACTGAAGTACCAGCAAGTGAGTCATTGTCTTAAAAAGCAGTCTGGTAATTCATTGGTCCCCTTTGACCTTCAGAAAGTCGAACAAAGTTATTCCTGAATGGCTATGTATACAGGGTGAGTCACCTAACGTTGCCGCTGGATATATTTCGTAAACCACATCAAATACTGACGAACCGATTCCAGAGACCGAATGTGAGGAGAGGGGCTAGTGTAATTGTTTAATACAAACCATACAAAAATGCACGGAAGTATGTTTTTTAACACAAACCTACGTTTTTTTAATGGAACCGCGTTAGTTTTGTTAGCACATCTGAACATATAAACAAATACGTAATCAGTCCCGATTGTTGCATTGTAAAATGTTAATTACATCCGGAGATATTGTAACCTAAAGTTGACGCTTGGAACCTCCGACGTTCAGTTGCGTGTTGTAACAAACACGGACCATGGTCGGCGAGCAGCATCTGTTTACGATGACGACCGTGTTTACGAGTGTGGCTGTAGTGCACTGTTGTGGTTTGGTCTAGCTGTCGCAGTGTCCGCATGTAGCGCTTGCTGCTATTGTTATTCTGCATTCGTCTCCGCACGCAGACCAACTACACCGTGTTACCAGACGTCTGTGATAGTGTAGTGTTTTAGGAACTGTGACCATGGTGTATTCGAACTCTGAAAAGGCGGAGATGATACTCATCTATGGCGAGTGTCGATGAAATGGAACTGAAGCCTGCAGGGTGTATGCAGAACGGTATAAGGACAGAGAGCATCCAACGAGCCGCACATTGCAAAACATCTACCGCCAACTGTATGCAACAGGTATGGTCGTAGTACGCAAACGGGTCCGTAACAGGTCCGTCACAGGAGAAGCGGGTGCAGTTGGTGTGTTAGCTGCTGTTGCCGTGAACCCACACATGAGTACACGGGACATTGCGAGAGCCTGTGGACTGAGTCAAAGTAGTGTCATGCGCATACTGCATCGTCACTGCTTTCACCCGTTTCATTTGTCGCTACATCAGCAATTACATGGTGATGACTTTAATCATCGAGTGCAATTCTGTCAATGGGCATTAACAGAGAATGCGTTGCAGTTCTACCTGTTTACCGATGAAGCGGGTTTCACAAACCACGGGGCAGTGAATCTACGGAACATGCATTACTGGTCCGTGGACAATCCTCGCTGGCTCAGACAGGTAGAGTGACAGCGACCGTGGACTGTAAATGTATGGTGCGGAATCATTGGCGACCACCTCATTGGTCCTCACTTCATTGCAGGGGCCCAAACAGCTGCAACATACATCGCGTTTCTACAGAATGATCTGCCAACGTTGCTCGAAAATGTTCCACTGGAAACGCGTCGACGTATGTGGTATCAGCATGATGGTGCACCTGCACATTCTGCAATTTACACTAGGCTGACCCTTGACAGGATGTTCTACGGGCGTTTCATAGGACGTGGAGGACGCATAAGTTGGCCAGCCCGTTCTCCTGACCTTACACCTCTCAACTTCTTTCTGTGGGGTACGTTAAAGGAGAATGTGTACCGTGATGTGCCTACAACCCCAGAGGATATGAAACAACGTATTGTGGCAGCCTGCGGCGACATTACACCAGATGTACTACGGCGTGTACGACATTCATTACGCCAGAGATTGCAATTGTGTGCAGCAAATGATGGCCACCACATTGAACATCTATTGGCCTGACATGTCGGGACACACTCTATTCCTCTCCGTAATTGAAAACGGAAACCACGTGTGTACGTGTACCACGTGTGTACGTGTACGTGTACATGTGCGTCAGTGAAAAAGACCAATAAAAAGGTGTTAGCATGTGGACGCAACGTGCTGTTCCAGTCTCTACTGTACCTAAGGTCCATCACCGTTCCCTTTGAATCCGTACGTAATTCGGTGCTCTCCGATACACACGATCGAACAGCGGAGGAGTGGTACTCAAGCGTCAACTTTAGGTTACAATATCTCCGGATGTAATTAACATTTTACAATGCAACAAACGGCACTGATTACGTATTTGTTTATATGTTCAGATGTGCTAACAAAACTAACGGGGTTCCATTTAAAAAAACGTAGGTTTGTGTTAAAAAACGTACTTCCGTGCATTCTTTTATGGTTTGTATTAACCGATTACACTAGCCCCTCTCCTCACGTTCGGTCAGTGGAGTCGATTCGTCAGTATTTGATGTGGTTCACGAAATATATCCAGCGGTAATGTTAGGTGACTCACCCTGTATAGGTGAGGTATTACGGAAGATACGTCTAATGAATCAAAATGGAAGGCCCAGTATCTTTCAGAAAACAAGAAAGTGAATAAAAAATGTCTGCACACAACAGGATACGAACAGGCAACCTTTCAACATCACACTCCGTGCCTGTGACCGTTCCACTAAAGGTATAAAGTGACAGGTCTAATTTAAGTCTCTGAGCATACAAATTTTTGAAAACTTTAGCCACCGATATGTCACTAATTTATATTTCATTAGAACAAATCATACGAGAAAGGATGCTTTTTTTCTACCATGTTCAATAAGCCGTGTCCGTTCTGCCGACTTACATTCCATCGAGCACGTGTGGGATACATATTGCAGGGGTTTCACGTGCGCTAACACCATTCTTTTAGTCTCATTGCACATTTCTTTCAGTTACCTTCTGTAGGAAACTGTAGTAGATGTTGTTACACATGGCGGTGGCACATCATGCGAAAGTTTCTATCTTTGGTCCTTAAGTCTTGCACACCAGTGTAGTAAATTAATACCGGTGAAAACCTGTTGCATGCGGTCCAGTGTGTTGGCACCAATGTGAACGAAACAGTACTGCTTTGAGCGCTATGGGACTTAACATCTGAGGTCATCAGTCCCCTAGACTTAGAACTACTTAAACCTAACTAACCTAAGGACATCACACACCCATGCCCGAGGCAGGATTCGAACGTGCGACAGTAGCAGCAGCGCGGTTCCAGAGATCCAACAAGATAGACATCTTTTTCGCACCATCAGATGAGTCACTTTACATTTCCCACGCAAAGGAAGTGTGATAGGAAGCTTAGGGTTTAATACCCCGTCAGCTACGGCGTCATTAGAAGCGCGTTGCAATTAGAAGTGATTTTCAGTTTCCGCGAGGGGTCCCTCATTGCATGAACCAGTTAGTATCCGAGGTCGGCACTCCGGCTACCCGGAGGCCCCTGAAGTGGAGTGCTCAAGAGCCCCAGGCACGCACTGGTCTCCTAACGGCACTAAGCACCGCCACAAATACGCCGCCATCTCATAGTCGACGGTAATGGAAACTTGACGTCTCTGAAGTAAGAAAACTTTGTTTCCAACAGATTTACAGCGAGTCCAAGAAAGAAAGTGTCGCACGACATTGTGCGAGGCATGAAGGGAATGCTCAGCCGCCTAATCGGACACAAGGGAATCATTCCACAAGATGTGTCTGAGAAAAGTAAACGTGAACAATACTGACTGATTAGCCCTATTCAGACTGCCCAACTGCTGCCAACAAAGGTAGTACGAAGATCAAATGGTTCAAATGGCTCTGAGCACTATGGGACTCAACTGCTGCAGTCATCAGTCCCCTAGAACTTAGAACTACTTAAACCTAACTAACCTAAGGACATGACACACGCCCCAAAAGTGCACGTTAGCGCTATCGTCTCTGGCGTGTTCCACACTGATGAGACAAAACATTTTGATCACCGCTCACCGCTAGGTCGAATGCCTCCTGGTGGTGTTGCATGGACATGACGCAGCACGAAAGAATGTAAGCGGATGAGTGACGAATGGGCAGCGGTTATAGCGAAGATATGGGCCAAAAATGTGGAAATCCAACGATTTAAGCGGTTTTTACAAAGGGCACGTTGTTGTAGCGCTGCGACTGGAAACGAGAAACTCTGAAACGGCGAAATTGGTCGCCTGCTGGCCTGCTACTGTCGTGAGCACCTGTGAAATGTAGTTGAAAGATGAGTAGGCCGTATGGTGTTGGACGATCACTTATCACGAAACGAAGAGGTCGAAGGACCCCCTACCGTGTAATCCAGGATAGGCAGCGATCTGTGGCTGATCTGAAGACAGAGTACAACATTGGCACAGGCACAAGTATTTCGGAGCACCCCGCTGAAAGGCCATTGTCCAAAATGGAGCTCCACATCACACAAGCATTACCTGTTCTTGTGCTGACCCAGCGACATTGTCGGTTGCGATTGTAGTGGGCACAGTGTCACAGAGTTTTCAACGTGGATCGATAGAAACATGTCGCCTGTCGAATGAATCGCATTTCTTGTTACACCAGTTTGATGGTAGGGTCCTTACAAGCCGTCATCCAGGCGAATGGTTGCACGAAACATGCATGGCGTCAGAGATGCAGGCTGGTGAGAACAGAATTATGCTGTGGGGTACGTTGAGTTGGGCTTCCATGAAATCTGTGGCGGTAATCGAATGTATGAAGACAGCAACGAACTACGTGAACATTATTGCGGGCCACCTGCATCGCCTCATGCTTGAGGTCTCCCCCTATGGCGATGACATCTTCCTGCAGGATACCTGCCCTTGTTGGAAGGTCAGAATCGTGTTACAGTGGTTTGAGGGACATTATACTGAACTCACTTTGATGTCTTGGACAGAAAATGTGCCTGATTTGTACCCACTGAAACACATATTGGGCGCTAGCTGCGTGCCCGTGCACCACCATCCCGTAATTTGTGAGAATTGCTTGATCTGTGCGTAGACATCTGGTACCAAGAAATCCTGTCAAGGACTAGTCGAATCAATGCCAAGCAGAATGACGCCTTTCCAACTTGTAACATACACTTCCATAACTGAATGGTACATTGTTGGAATCAGGAATGTATGGTAGTCGAACTCTTCTTCTTCGATGCTCAGAGAAATTGGCTACCATTGGTATGTTTTTATTTCCTGAACCTTATCCACAGAGACGCAGCAGAAATTTGGTTCAGTCGGGATTAAATGAACCAGCCGACAAGCCTTTTCTTCGGAAATGTTTTAAAACAGAAGAAAAGGCTATGTTTCGGGATGTCTGGACCCGCTTTTGAGACAAAAGCCCTCTTGAGTATTTCTTAAGTGTTCCTCCTGCGTCACATTTTTCAGTTATCATTGCTGAAGTCAATGATGGTTACTCGGAACAACGACCGTAATCGCGGTATTGTACAGTACCATTCAAAACAATTTATTTAAGAAGCCGATACTAGTAATATGTGTAAAACTTCATGTTCATTTATACTTCATAGTCAAATGGAACATATTATATAGCAATAGTGCTGATAAGACAGAATATTCAGCGTGAAAATAACTGGAAAATCTTTCATACTGTTTTTTTTGAGTCACGAAGTACAGCTACAAACAGTATGCATTCAAAAGGAAATAGGAACGTCTATAATTACTATCATCCCTCGCATCTATGTTCCGAGTAGATTGGGAAAATTCCATTTGTTTTTTTCTATTTGCTCGCAGGTTTATTTTCTACCCGCCTAAGTGAACTGGAGTTGCTACAACTGGTTATTACGACTTCAAAATATAATCATATTTCCGTATTTGAAGGGATACTTACGGCAACGGTTCTTTTTCTTCTCTCTTTTTAGTGTTAGTATTTTGGCTTGCACAGTCAATACAGTATGAATTTCCGGACATCCTTGATCTGATTTTTGTGGCTGTGAACTACTTCCTTACTCCAACGGAACAAAGGTACCTTCCCACGCGATTATCATGATTGCCCATACCCTGCGAATCTTGGTAGGTCCGTCCTGTGCGTTGTCATATTTTGCTTGTATGTGTTGTGTTTGCCAGATACAAACGGAGAAACTTTGCCTAAATCAGTGCTGCCGGAGTGGCCGTGCGGTTCTAGGCGCTACAGTCTAGAGCCGAGCGACCGCTACGGTTGCAGGTTCGAATCCTGCCTCGGGCATGGATGTGTGTGATGTCCTTAGGTTGGTTAGGTTTAATTAGTTCTAAGTTCTAGGGGACTGATGACCTCAGAAGTTAAGTCGCACAGTGCCCAGAGCCATTTGCGCCGAACTGGCAAAAACAATATCTAGTTCCCTGATGCACTAGACCTATATACATTACTACGGTACGTGGACTCTAGCCGAGCCTGACTGGGCCTCATCGTATTATCCTACACAAACAGACTGTACACATGCAAAAGGACAGCTTCCAACAGACAAATTCGAGAAAATTGTATGGTACTTTCCGTTTGATCTCTAGAATGGAATGAATGTTGTACCTGCCTTTCAAAACATAAAAGCTCTGAAAAGTTAACATCTGAAATAAACTAATAAGTTCGGCGGAGCAAAATAAATGAATTGTACCAGTTCAGGTAGTTAAAGACAATGCAACTGCTCGGGAGTGGAGTGGTCGCTATTGTGAAGTCGTACGTAGCTAAGCACCGGATTATTATTATGCAAAGGCATATAAATGAAGCGACACGAGAGCCCGGATACATCGGCCGCATCGCCTTGTAAATTGCATCGTAGAGACACAGCGGACAGTGCACACTAGTGTTGTGAAAGTCACCATTAGCTAAGTATTGTTCCATTGTGTGGTCTATCGATTAGATCGGGTCGCCGGGAAAGTCAGACCGCCTTATGGGGACATTGTGTTCTGCAAGCAAGTGGCGCCTGGCCTTGCTTCACGTTTCACGTCCGTGAAGAACGCGCTCTAATAAAAAGGCGACGTGCAGAAGATGGTCCAGTGTGTTTCACGACACCAATCGCAAAATACACACTCTGTGGGCACTGCAATGGGAAAATATTGTTCCGAGTTGACATTTCCTGGCATATTGAAATTGATTGGCGGACCGGGACTCGAGCCCGGGACATTTGCCTTCCACGGTCAACTGCTCTACCCGGTCCCGGCTTCGAGTCCCGGTCCGATACACAGTTATAATCTGCCAGGAAGTTTCATATCAGCGCGCACTCCACTACAGAGTGAAAATTCGTTATGAAAATCTTTCGAGTTGTCATTCAGTCTTCGTTACGTGGTCAAATACAATACGAATCGAATAGGTTCGTATAAACAGCTTCCCGAGCAACATAACTGAAGACAAAAATGTCGCAGACATGAACTTGTCATTACACGCCTTAAGGGCGTCAATGAAAGTGCACCAAATTAAAATAACCCTCTTATTAAGTTACCATATCGTACACAAATGGAACTGAGACCTAGGCTATTAAATTAATAAAAACTATCTTACCTGGATTGAGAAACAGCCTCGGGCGCCTGTGGAAACGTCAAACGAAAAGAAATCTTATCTTGTGATCAATGATATTGAGAAAGTCGATAAGCGGTTCCCCCGGTCAAAATCCTATAAACTTCGATATATCTATTTCAGAAGCTGTTCAAGAACACTTTCCAAGCGTTTTGGCGCAAGGAACCGGTAGTTTCACAAGGCTCGTTGCGAAGAAATTACATTTTTATTACTTTCGTATCTATATTGCGCTGAAAATGTCTGCGCAACAGTGCACCAGTCGACGGTCTGCGCTGTGGGTCTTGTTGGGAAGAAAATTCGCCCATTCACTCACGGTACTTGCTGCCGGGCGAATGCCGGGATGTCGGCAGTTCCACCATGCGTTTGAGACATTCCCACCCTTTGGTGGTTTGAGGATAAAGAACAAATAAATTTCTAACCTCGCACCGCCTGCGCCAAGATTTAAGTAATATAAAAAGAAAGAAACGTAACATGTTTACCTGTGCCTCCTGTGTTATTATTTTATTGTAATAGAATTCGTTTGACTTTAACTTCAGAACAAAAAACTCAGATTTTCAAGTAAGTTTAGATCTGCATAGTAATACACCTACGAATAATTGTTCACTGTTCGTTTTTATGTTGTATAAATTGAGCTTCTTCCGCAGAAACGGAAACTGCATCACAACGAATTTGTTTCGCTACCTTATTTTTTTGTTGTACTTTTTGGTGTTTGTATTTTTCAGTCTTGAGAAGATATTTTCACAGGAACAAAGGTAATTTTGGTAACAAACCGAATAAATCATAATTACATGATCGCCCTGTAAGCACCCATCGCAGACCACGGCTACATTTACAAAAAATAGAACAATCTCTGAAATGTTGGCGGTGGAGATGAGGTACGCCCAGTATTGCACGTGTAGTGCATCTTTTAGCGACAAGTTATTAATGCTCGTATTTTCCCTTCAGAATGGTGTATAATTTACTTTCAACTCCAACGTCATCTTCCCAGTTTCACAGTTAGATGAAATATAGTTTTTAAGAGTGGTAACACTGACAGGAATGTTCGCAATACGTTACAAGGCGGCGACGGTGCCATGCTGAGAGCGAAATGTATGTAAAATTGGTCAAATATGTTACAAATTTTTTTGCAACCAGGTAGTTTGCAGCATATTGGAAGTACTGCCTCCAGTTTTCAGTTTTTAGTTAGTGCTACAAATGATGTAAAAGCCATCTAGTTTCAACCAGTTCCACTCTCTTTTCTATACGACTCTGTCCTCGTTTGCGACGTTTTATTACTTCCTGCCACCAGAAAAGAAATCTGTGAGTATAGAAGGCTGTGAGCCAACTGACGATGCGAATAATTATGATTTATTAAATAAATGCAGAGATGATGGAAAAGAAAACCCGAACGAAAGCTTTAATAACCTCATTTACAAGAGACGTTCAAAGAGAACATTTTGCTCATCTACTATTGTTAAAATTTGCTCATATGATGCTCGGCTGGTGTTCAACGATGGTAACACTGAAAGAATACGGATTCTTATGAGACTAGGACTGATGCAAGTTGCTTCACTGAAAACTTACTTTAGAAGATTGATGATGCGTGTATTCCAAGTTCGAAGTGCCGCGAAGGATTCTGACGAAAGGATCAGACTAGAAGAAAATAGCAACATGATGACCAAAAAGATCGTATGGATGGTTATGGCCAACATTAAAGTACTTATGTCTCATAAAAATTCTAATAAAATATTTTTTCTCCATTTCCCGAAAATTTTATTTTAAGTATATGAGGAGCGTTTTGCTGAACCACTTCAGATAAAAAGATGAAATTTGCTACACACTTTATGCTTACCATAACACAGCTTTCTGTTGTACAAAATTTTTCAGTGTTTTTTAACGTCAGATTTACTTAAAGTTTTGTGAAAGAAAAATTGCTACGTATCATATACATAAATTTAAAAATTGTTGCGGGAGTTCTAAGTCTGATATTAACAAAACTGGTACACGGATTTGTTTATCTAAGTACTATGAGTAACCTGCCTCATTTTTAAAGTGATAAGTAAAGTAACATTTGAGAAAATGTTCCTCATATGATAATATGTGTTCTAAAAGTATCGAGCAACGTCCTGACGAAATTATTAAACCAAAAAAATTGAAATAATAATCCAGATTATAGCTGATGTCATAATGGCAACATGTGCAAAATGTGGTTCACTTGTCTCTCAAACAGTAAATGCTATATTACCTTATACGTACTCGAGTATTTTTCTCATACTTCCCCACTTCAATCAGGTATATGAGATTCTTGACAGTATCACATGTCGTTGAACGTGCTGCTCGCCGGTTGGGGTGGCCGAGCGGTTCTAGGCGCTACAGTCTGGAACCGAGCAACCGCTACGGTCGCAAGTTCGAATCTAGCCTCGGGCATGGATGTGTGTGATGTCCTTAGGTTAGTTAGGTTTAAGTAGTTCTAAGTTCTAGGTGACTGATGACCTTAGAAGTTAAGTCCCATAGTGCTCAGAGCCATTTGAACCATTTTTTCGTGCTGCTCGGGATATCCAAGAGGATCAACGAATGGTGCAGGCACTGGAATTGACCCTGAACCTAAATAAATGTAACTTATTGCTCATGAACGGACGAAGGGTGACTGTCAATAACGTTATTTGTGATAAATCACAAGAATGAGTAACACCCGTTAATAATAATACCAGTAATAATAATAACAATAATAATAAAAATTTCGTGTGGCTCAATGGCCTGGTGCAAGTCTTTCAGTTAACTAATGGTAACCGTCCAGGGCGACGTTACGTGGAAAGGCTGCATAAAGCGAATAGCAAGAAAAGCGGATTTCAAGTTAATATTCACCGAACGACTCTTAAGGAAATCTAATTCATCCACGAAAGAAATAGCTTACAAATCCTTTCTTCGACTGATTCTTGAGTACTGCTCATGTGGTGGGAACCCTTTTTAGGTGGGGTCAATAGATGAGGCATTAAACCCAACAAAGCGCAGCGCGTTTCGTCACGGGATTACATTGGAAGCGCGAGAGCGTTACGGAGATGCTCAACAATAGCAGGCGTAGCGTGTGCATTTCGCGGAAGGTTACGGTTGAAGTAATTCTGACAACGCTCGTTCCAAGAAGAATCAGGCAGCATTTTGCTTCCTCCTGCATACGTCTCGCGAAATAATCACGATGAAAAAAATCAAAGAATTTAGATAACATACCAATAGAGATAGGTGCGACCAGTCGCTTATGAAATTCATTCATTTCCGTTAACTAGTTTTGGAGCCTTTCAGGTTCATCTTCATATGTGATATGCAGAAGTTCACTCGTTTCTACCGTAGTTCTGGGTTCTGCAAAGAGATCAGTGCTCATACAGACGTTTAAAGTCGGTCTTTCTTCTCGCGCAACATTCGCTAATGGAACAGCGAAGGGAAGAAACGATAGTGCCAAAATTAAGCTTCCACACACATCGTAAGGTGGCTTTCGGAGTATAGGTCTAGAGGTACATTCATAGTTGGTGTTTACGTTCATTAACGCTATATCAAACTGACACACCTGTTTTCAGAGTTCAAACTCAATGCTGAAGGACGGCTTCCGTATTTTCTTTACTCGGTATCATGTGTCTTCTTGAGTTACTTAAAATTCGACGCACCGTTCTCTGAGAGTCTGAGTTACTGTAAGCATTTTTAATATTTTTTTAGATGTTTTTGGGAACTGTTAGCGTTGTTGCACTTTTCAGTTCGAAGACTGGTTATGCAGTTTGTCTATCCTGTGCAATCCTATTCATTAGAGCACAGCTCCTGCAACCTACACCCATTTGAACCTCCGTACTGTATTCACGCTTACGTATCTCTCTATGTGTTTTACTCCCCTTACTTACCTCCATTACCAACCTGACTACAAATCGCATCGATGCCTTTTTTTCATTCAAGTTGTGACTTAGCTTTTTTTCTCTACTTTGAATCAGTATCTCCTCAGTTATTTGATCTAGTCATAAAATTTCAGCAATCTTTCATAACACAACGTTTCAAAAACTTCTGTTCTCTTCTGAAATGTATATAATCACTGCTTCACCTACGTACAAGGCTACACTTCGGACATCTACCTTCAGAAAAAAATTCCTAACACTTAAATTTACGTTCGAAGTAAACAACTTTCTCTTTCTCAGGATTTTTTTTTCTTTTTTTTTTTTTGCTATTGCCTATATCCATTTATATCGTCTCTATTTCGATCAACGCCGTTATTTTGCTACCGAAATAACACAACTAATCTACCACTCTTACAGTTTTACTTCATAAACAAATTCTATTAACGTGTCCTGCCTTATAAGGGAATATTAAAAACTTTCCGCTTAAATAAAAGGATATAAGATTGGAGTTTAACGTCCCGTCGACAAAGAGGTCATTAGAAACGGAACATAAGGAAGGGAATTTGCCGTGACGTTTTCAAAGGAATCATCCCGGTATTAAGGGTAACGACGAAAAACCTTAATCTGGATTGGCGGATGTGGATTTGAACCGTCGTCCTGCGGATTGCTAGTCGACTGTGATAACCTCATAGCCGCCTCGCTCGGTTTTCCGTTTGGGGGCATTGTTGCAGCATATAAGAAAAGTCGTGCGGCTCCGATGCGTGTATACAGGGTGGTCCATTGATAGTGAACGGGCCAAATATCTCACGAAATAAGCATCAAACGAAAAAATTACAAAGAACGGAACCGGTCTAGCTTGAAGGGGGAAACCAGATGGCGCTATGGTTGGCCCGCTAGATGGCGCTGCCATAGGTCAAACGGATATCAACTGCGTTTTTTTAAATAAGCACCCCCATTTTTTATTACATATTCGTGAAGTACGTATAGAAATATGAATGTTTTAGTTGGACCACATTCTCGCTTTGTGATAGATGGCGCTGTAATAGTCATAAACGTATAAGTACGTGGTATCACGCAACATTCCGCCAGTGCGGACGGTATTCGCTTCGTGATAAATTACCCGTGTTAAAATGGACCATTACCAATTGCGGAAAAGGTCGATATCGTGTTCATGTATGGCTATTGTGATCAAAATGCCCAACGGGCGTGTGCCACGTATGCTGCTCGGTATCCTGGGCGACATCATTCAAGTGTCCGGACCGTTCGCTGGATAGTTACGTTATTTAAGGAAACAGGAAGTGTTCAGCCACATGTGAAACGTCAACCACGACCTGCAAACAAACAAATGATGATGCCCAAGTAGATGCTTTAGCTGCTGTCGCATCTAATCCGTTGCAGACAAATTGCGCGAGAATCGGGAATCTCAAAAACGTCGGTGTTGAGAATGCTACATCAACGTCGATTGCACCCGTACCATATTTCTACGCACCAGAAATTGCATGGCGACGACTTTGAACGTCGTGTACAGTTCTGCCACTGGGCACAATAGAAATTACGGGACGACGGCAGATTTTGTTGCACGCGTTCTATTTAGCGACGAAACGTCATTCACTAACAGCGGTAACGTAAACCGGCATAACATGCGCTATTGGGCAACGGAAAATCCACGATGGCTGCGACAAGTGGAACATCAGCGACCTAGGCGGGTTAATGATGGTGCGGCATTATGGGAGAAAGGATAATTGGCACCCACTATATCGATGGCAATTTAAATGGTGCAATGAATGCTGATTTCCTACGTAATGTTCTACCGATGTTACTTCAACATGTTTCACTGGATGACAGAATGGCGATGTACTTCCAACATGATGGATGTCCGGCACATAGCTCGCGTGCGGTTGAGGCGGTATTGAATAGCATATTTCATGAAACGTGGTTTGGTCGTCGAAGCACCGTACCATGGCCCGCACGTTCACCGGATCTGACGTCCCTGGATTTCTTTCTGTCGGGAAAGTTGAAGGATATTTGCTATCGTGATCCACCGACAACGCCTGACAACATGCGTCAGCGCATTGTCAATGCATGTGCGAACATTACGGAAGGCGAACTACTCGCTGTTGAGAGGAATGTCGTTACACGTATTTCCAAATGCACTGAGGTTGACGGACATCATTTTGAGCATTTATTGCATTAATGTGGTATTTACAGGTAATCACGCTGTGACAGCATGCGTTCTCAGAAATAATAAGTTCACGAAGGTACATGTATCACATTGGAACAACCGAAATAAAATGTTAAAACGTACCTACGTTCTGTATTTTAATTTAAAAAACATACTTGTTACCAACTGTTCGTCTAAAATTGTGAGCCATATGTTCGTGACTATTACAGCGCCATAGAAAATGTGGGTTCCTATTTTAAAAAAAACGCAGTTCATATTCGTTTGACCTATGGCAGCGCCATCTAGCGGGCCAACCATAGCTCCATCTGGTTTCCCCCTTCAAGCTAGACAAGTTTCGTTCTTGGTAGTTTTTTCGTTTGACGCTTATTTCGTAAGATATTTGGGCCGGTCACTATCAATGGACCACCCTGTATAAGCACCTACATGTAGGCTATGAATTGGTGTATCATTCCTGTCTTTCCGAGGTGTGTAAGATAAATGCGGAAACATGAACGCTATTATCGAATGCGTCCGAACAGGACCAACGTGGTGTTATTTTTTTTCTTGGCTGCCGAATGACAAACATCAGTAGACATCCATTGAAAAATGAAAAAAGCGTAAGGGGCCAGCATGTCTGTAGAAAAACACCGTCGCGGAATGGCGCTACTAGTTCATTATGATGCACGCCCCCATTTCCCAAATCTGGTGACGCAGAAAATTCACCAAGTCAAGTGGGAGACACTCGAGCACTCTCCCCATGCAATTATCACGCATTCGGTCCTTTGAAAAGGGTCGACGAGTGAGTGCAGCAGGTAGTTATGGACTTTTTCACGCACCAGGTCACGGTGTTTTACCAAACGGTTATTTTCAACGTGGTGTGTCAGTGAGATGATTGCCTCAATGCTCACGGCGATTTCGCACGATTCACATGCCGATTCTGGACTGTACCGCCTTAGAACGGAAAATTTTTGATCATCTCTTATAATTCGACTCCATTCCATTACCCTTATTTTACTTTTGTTGATGTTCGTCATTCAATCTCTTCTGAAGACACTCTTTCAAATCATAGCCTCCCCTGAGAAAATTACAGTCTCGTCGGCAAGCCTAATTTTTACTTCTTCAGTCTGAACTCGTCTTCCAAATTCCTCCTTAGTTGCTTAAGCTTCGCAGCTTCCCCAATGTAGACTGGATGATAACGGTAATAGGCCAGAAACGTTATCTGACTCCCGTCTGAATCACTGCCTTTCTTTGCATGTAATCCGACCATTGTAACATCAGTCTGGTTTCTGCATAAGTCATAAATAACCGTTCACTATCTGTGTTTCATGCCTGTAACCCTCAAATTATAAAAAAAAAACTGTCAAAAGTTTTCGCTAAGTCTACGAATGCTATTAACATACCATTGCTGTCATTACTTACTATACTTTTTCCGGAATTTCTGTCCAGTTTTACAGTTTTTCGTTACACTGCCTTCGATTATACTAACACTTTGGTGTTCTTAATTTCGCATTATTATTTTTGTCAGGCTTTTCTTTACGGACACTACCAACAGCTGCTGAAGAAAGAAAAAAAAGCATCAAATTCCTTGCATTTCCCACAAACAAATAAAACCTTCCTTAGCAGCTAACAGCGTTTTCAAATTCTAAATGGACTAATATTCCCACCGAAAACTATGTACTGATTACCGATCATATCAGCGGTCTT
This sequence comes from Schistocerca serialis cubense, assembly GCF_023864345.2. Classification (NCBI taxonomy): domain Eukaryota; kingdom Metazoa; phylum Arthropoda; class Insecta; order Orthoptera; family Acrididae; genus Schistocerca; species Schistocerca serialis. Next base: position 690,659,337 of record NC_064639.1, read on the forward strand.
TACACAATGCACGCGTATAGTCCTGTCGTGTTTCTCCGCATGCACACTGGACGCAAATACCCTAATCACTGGAACTACGGCGCGAAACTCTAAGGGGACTGTCTGGTTTGTGTAGTCACTCATTCGAACTAAAAATTTCAGAGAGTTCGGGGTTACTATTTGTTAAGTAATTTTTTTATTCTTTATTACGTAATTTTTGTTCTCTTATGTAAATATCACGGAATTATGTTCTGGATGCATGCGCGTGTTATCGCTGCCTACTGCATGTTCACAGGTGGTTACAACTTTCGAACGCGAATAACGTGTCTACCCATTTCCTTAGTTCCACCGCTAGATGGCTGCCGCGAAACATTGTACATCTAAATCATTTGTAGGCAGTTTTACTACGTACCCTGCAAAAAAATCATTACAATCTATAAAATATTTCAGTAGCATATGAATGGAAGAAAACAAACTGTATCTTTTCGACTTTTTTAAAACACGAATTCGATAATGTCCATTTCCGTAATTTTTTAGTACTTCTCCGTAATTCCGCAATGAAGGTGACAAATCCGCAATAATCACGGATAATCCGTAATATCTGGTAGCTATTTTTTTTCGTTCTTCCGTAAATAATTCGTCTCAGTATTTTGTAACTATGACTTACTAAACCGGTAGTTCTGTAATATCCAAAGCTGTTAGCACTTGCCTTCTTTGGAAGTGGAAGTATTAGATCTTTCTCATAGTCTAGCCAACGGTCTCGCCGTAGTGTTAACGCCGGTTCCCGTTAGATCACCAAAATTAAGCCGGCCGAAGTGGCCGTGCGGTTATAGGCGCTGCAGTCTGGAACCGCGAGACCGCTACGGTCGCAGGTTCGAATCCTGCCTCGGGCATGGATGTGTGTGATGTCCTTAGGTTAGTTAGGTTTACGTAGTTCTAAGTTCTAGGGGACTAATGACCTCAGAAGTTGTGTCCCATAGTGCTCAGAACCATTTGAACCAAAATTAAAAGCTGTCGGGATTGTCTAGCACTTCGATGGGTGACGTCCGAGTCTGCCGTGCCCTGTTGGGAAGTGGGGTGCGTTCGACCCTTACGAAGCCAATTGAGGAGCCACTTGATTGAGAAGTAGCAGTTCCGCCACGAAAACTGACAACACCCGGGAGAGCCTCGTGCTAACCGCACGCCCCTCCATAAACCGTCTTCGATGACGTCATTCGGCTGAGGATGGTCGGTCGGTAGCGTTGGGTCATCCGAGGCCTGTTCGGACGGAGTTTCTAGTTCTTGAAGTCTGACGATCCCCTGACTCATATCTCTTGCTCACGTGGAGGAATAGTTTCATCATAACTGCCTCGCTCAACGATTTCAGTAATTTTGGAGGATTGTAGAGTACTCCAGAGGCCTTGTTTCGTCTCAGGTCTTCCAGTGCTCTGCCAAATTCTGGTCCTGTCTCGATGCCAGTGATGGCTGTTTGTTAGTTAGGAGGAGACCAGTTCAGGGCCTGCAACCAACCGCTCTGCGTGCTAGATATTCTGGACTCACACCTGGTTATCCCATGTATCTAGACTACAAATTTGTACGTCAGTCTGGTGAACAGCATCCCAGGGGGTGTTTTCCAACAGGATACCGCTCGCCCACATACCGCTGTTGTAACCCAACATGCTCTACAGAGTATCAACACGTTGCCTTGCCTGCTCGATCGATCAGTAGATCTGTCTCCAGTCGAGCACATGTGGGACGTCATCGGACGACACCTCTAGCGTCATCCACAAACAGCAGTAAACGTCCTCGTATTGACCGACCAAGTGCAACGGGCATAGAACTCCATCCCACAAACTGACGTCCGGCACTTGCACAACACAGTGCATGCACGTTGTATGCCTTCACTCAACATTCTGGCGGTTACACCGGTTATTAATGCACCAGCATTTCGCTTGTGCAATGGCACACCTCGCGCTTACATTAACCTGTGATCCCGCAATGTTAATCACTTAAATACACTACTGGCCATTAAAATTTCTACACCACGAAGATGACGTGCTACAGACGCGAAATATAACCGACAGGAAGAAGATGCTGTGATATGCAAATGATTAGCTTTTCAGAGCATTCACACAAGGCTGGGCCGGTGGCGACACCTACGACGTACTGACATGAGGAAAGTTTCGAACCGATTTCTTATACACAAACAGCAGTTGACCGGCGTTGCCTGGTGAAACGTTGTTGTGATGCCTCGTGTAAGGAGGAGAAATGCGTACCATCACGTTTCCGACTTTGATGAAGGTCGAATTGTAGCCTACCACGATTGCGGTTTATCGTATCGCGACATTGCTGCCCGCGTTGGTCGAGATCCAATGACTGTTAGCAGAATATGGAATCGGTGTGTTCAGGAGGGTAATACGGAACGCCGTGCTGGATCCCAACGGCCTCGTATCACTAGGAGTCGAGATGACAGGCATCTTATCCGCAAGGCTGTAACGGATCGTGCAGCCACGTCTCGATCCCTGAGTCAACAGATGGGGACGTTTGCAAGACAACAACCATCAGCACGAACAGTTTGACGACGTTCGCAGCAGCATGGACTATCAGCTCGGAGACCATGGCTGTCGTTACCCTTGACGCTGCATCACAGACAGGAGTGCCTGCGATGGTGTACTCGACGACGAACCTGGGTGCACGAATGGCAAAACGCCATTTTTTCAGATGAATCCAGGTTATCTTTACAGCATCATGATGGTCGCATCCGTGTTTGGCGACATCGCGGTGAACGCACATTGGAAGCCTGTATTCGTCATCGCCATACTGGCGTATCACCCTGCGTGATGGTATGGGGTGCCATTGGTTACACGTCTCGGTCACCTGTTGTTCGCACTGACGGCACTTTGAACAGTGGACGTTACAATTCAGATGCGTTACGACCCTTGGCTCTACCCTTCATTCGATCCCTGCGAAACCCTACATTTCAGCAGGATAATGCGCGACTGCAAATTGCAGGTCCTGTACGGGCCTTTCTGGATACAGAAAATGTTCGACTGCCCGCCCTGGCCAGCACATTATCCAGATCTGTCACCAATTGAAAACGTCTGGTCAATGGTGGCCGAGCAACTGGCTCGTCACAATACGCCAGTCACTACTCTTGATGAACTGTGGTATCGCGTTGAAGCTGCATGGGCAGCTGTAGCTGTACACGCCATGTGTTTGACTCAGTGCCCATGTGTATCAAGGCCGTTATTACGGTGAGAGGTGGTTGTTCTGGGTACTGATTTCTCAGGATCTATGCACCCAAATTGCGTGAAAATGTAATCACATGTCAGTTGTAGCATAATATATTTGTCCAATGAATACCCGTTTATCATCTGCATTTCGTCTTGGTGTAGTAATTTTAATGGCCATTAGTGTATGTTTTCCCGGAATTTCGTTACTCTACATTGACCATTTTTTGGAGCTGCAATTTCTTTTCGATCGGTTTATTTTTCGGCTGATCGTGCATACTTCTACAGCCTCTAGCCCAGCCATATGGGCACTTGTGACCCCGCGCTCAGCGCGTGCCCCACGGCGGCAGCTGCTGGAGGGGAGGGCGGCCACTTCCCGCCTCCCACGGCCTCTCGGGGTGCGCCGTTTGCGGCCGCCTACCCGCTGCCGGGATCTTCAGCGTCCAAAACAAACAGCGGACGGCCCAGCGCGTGGGTCGCTGCTTAACCGGCCAGCTGCCACACTCGGGAGGCCGACGTTCAGATAACTGCGCTGAGCGACGCTCCACGGATGCAATGTCGGATGGCATAAATTTGGTCCTAGCAGCGTCATAATAAGGCTCTGACAGGATGCTGACACTAGATAGTGTGTCCCAGGAGAAATAGTCAACATTCAGGTGTATTAGAGGAAGGATCATTTGCAGCAAAGAACTTCATATGGTTGTATGCCCTGTTCAGAATGGTGTCCGAAGTAGAACACTTTCAATGTACACAGCCGGAAAAAAATAGTACACCTGGAAAGATGGCGTTGATTTTGGTTCGATGACTGCACATGCCACCTGGAGGATAGTAGCTATACTGATTATGGTTTCGAAGTCGTTCGCCAACAGCGTAGAGGCATAGCTGCCGCAGCGCCATCTGTGCCTGCCCTTTAATAGGGAATGCGCAGAACCAGAAGGCTCATTGTGGTGCAAACGTGCGAAGCAAGAAGGTAACCATGCCACGGAGTTGCACTCGTGCTTCCTACAGACAACAATAAGATAGCGAGAGTAAGGATTGGGTATAGTTGGACAGAAGAATTCTTGGCGAATAACGATCTGCATCAAGGATGTCGGCTGTCTCCGATCATCTTTAAGCTGTATCTAGGAGCAATTCTGCAGACTTGGGGTAAGAAATGCCCGGTTAACGGAGTGACCCAAGAGGACAGCAAGATATTTACCCAGTATTTTGCAGCTGATCAGATTGTACTAGAAGAAGATGACTATCACCTGAGCTGTAGGTTAATGAAGCTAGCTTGAAGAGGAACACAGTAAGACTGACCTGAAAATGGACATGAAGAAGTGTGACTACTTGGTTGGTGGAATAGGCGAAGTACATCTCTCTCTCTCTCTTTCTCTTTCTCTTTCTCTTTCTCTCTCTCTCTTTATCACTCTCTCTCTCTCTCTCTCTCTCTCTCTCTCTCTCTCTCTCTCTCTTTCTCACTCTCTCTCTCTCTCTCTCTCTCTCTCACACACACACACACACACACACATACCACATGCCGCACCTCTAATTTCTGATGAATTGTAAGAATGCTTGTACAGCAAAATGTGCTATAACAATTCATAAAAATATGTGGATTACTACGGCTGAGTTGGTATAATGCCAGCGTTGTTCGAGGGGCTTTCAGTATTCTCTCGACCAGTTTCGGCTGAGAAATGCGTCATTTGCTATGGGACACCGTGGAATATTCCCGCTTCACCCCCAATAATTTCGTAAGTTCTGACAGGTGGGAGCACTATATGCAGCCTTCAAAATGGCGTATGTAACAGAGGTGTGTCCGAAGCAGATAGATGTCATCGAATTTGTGCGAAAAACAGAGCATCGCAGATATTCATGGGCACTTGCAGAATGTCTGTAGAGACATGGCAGTGGACAAAAGCATGATGAGTAGTTGGGCAAGGTTCAGTCGTCATCGCAATGAGGTCACGCAAACATGTCCGACCTCCTGTGTTCCAGCTGGACGCACACAGCTGCGACTCTTGCTATGTCGGAATGTGCAGACAGCTGATAGTCACAAACACCCTGCTGCAGATCTAGATGTCTCTGTTGGTAGTGGTGACACACTCATCCACCGTTTAGGATACTCCTAAGTAAGTGCACACTGGGTTCCTCATCGCCTAACATAAGAGCATAAAAAAGAGCAACGAAGGACAATCTGTGTGGAATTGCTTGCACGATATAAGGCTGAACGCGAAAATTTTTTGTAGAAGATTGTCAAAGGCGATGAAATATGGGTTCATCACTTCGAACCAGAAACAAAAAGGCAATCCATGGAGTGGCACCACACTACCTCTCATCCAAATAAAAAGTTCAAACCCATACCCTCAGCCGGTAAACCCAAAGTGAGGACTTCTAGGTCTCTGAACAGGTTATTCTATTTGGTGTCCTCCCTCATGGTACAACGATCAACTATGAAGTGTATTGTGTTACACTTAGGAAACTGAAGAAACAACTTAAGTATGTTCGTTGTCACAAAAATGGGAACGATCTTCTCCTTTTCCATGACAACGCAATGTCTCACCCAAGTCTGCACAGCCTAGAGAAACTCACAGAACTTGATTGGACTGTTCTCCCTGATGTACACTAGTGTCCAGGTCTTGCCCCTTCCAACCTCCATTTATTTGGCCCAATGAAGGATGCACTCCGGAGAAAGCAGTACATGAGTGATGGGGAGCTTATTGATGCAGCAAGATGTTCGCTCAAAAGTCCACTGGTTTCATGCAGGAATACAGGCCCTGCCAGTAAGGTGGTGCAAGACAGTCGTATTGGACATAGATTTTGTTGAAAAATAGAGATTTTTAGCTAAAAGTGAGAGGAATAATATGGTGCATTGGAATCCTGAATTAAACCAACCTGATTCCAGAAAAAAATGTGTTGCATTACTTATTCAGAGCCCTCATAATAATAGTGGTGGAGGTAGTAGATTCAATAGATTCAAACTGTAGGTATCGTGACGAATTGAGATTGCAGTAGTTTCCTTACTAGCTCCAAAAATTCGCAGCCAGCAGTACTGCAGCGACCCATTCACTCTTTTGATGGCTGACTGTGTTAGTTAAAAGTTATATTGATTTTCACTGTAGGATGCCTTGGTGTGATATAAATTTTAAGTATCGATGTAGATCAAACGTTAAAATCCAACCATCTTTCCTATAAACACATTGTGATGTAATGTGCAGTTTAGCACTGCATTTTTAAGTGATTCTTGACATAAATTATAAGTGTTTTATGTTTTTCATAGGACATCCAACACTTCCAGCAGATTTATGTCCACCACTCTCTTATAGCGGAGGTTCGAGTCCTCCCTCGGGCATGGGTGTGTGTGTTTGTCCTTAGGATAATTTAGGTTAAGTAGTGTGTAAGCTTAGGGACTGATGACCTCAGAAGTTAAGTCCCATAAGATTTCACAGATTCTTTTTTTCTTTTATAGCGTCTAGGCTTACTAGCCATCAAGAATGTACTGGAGCAGCATGCAGAACTGTTTCCATCGAAGCTCCACGACATACACAATTGTTTCCTGATTTTCGGTTTCCACTATCTCCAACGTCTATACTACTTGCACACACAAGTCGGCAATGAATGTGGTGTTATAGTATTGTCATCAGAATCAGAGATCAATGTAATGTTAATTTCTGAAAATCCACAATTTGATGACACGAAAGCAGTGCTCTCAGATTATGATTGATATAAATTACCGGTGTATCACAAATAACTACAATGTTCAACTTTCAAGTGCTGATAGCGTTACTGGATTACAGTGTGTAAAAATCACCCAAGAACAGTAAAAATGTACATCAACAACGAGAATACCATACCGTTCTCTCACTGGCAGAAACCTATCACACATCAGCGAAATCATACGGCATGTGATATCCTCATGTGGTACAGTTTTTATGGAACCGTCTGGAGGAACGTTGTAGAACTCACCCATAAGAACACTTCAGAAGATATCTCTGTTATGAGTTTCTAGCATGTTATTCACATGTGACATTACAAAACATTAAACCACTAAGGAAGGAAATGGTATTTCTATGACATCAACCTACAGGTACCAACCTGCATGGATTTATGTTTAGAATCCGAGATGGCGATCCATGGAATGTTCGATGGTGTCGAAAACCAAAGTGGCTGACCTGGGGATATGGATGCAGTCCAAAATAGTTTTTCCAGTTTCCATGGCACTGTGGTCGTCTATTTCCACCACTTGTCCTCTATATTCCATAGTGAAAGTTTCATCATTACCATGACGAGTCTTCAGAAATCTACCACTCAAAGCCAGAAAAAACTGAGTCGAATGCTCGATTGTAAGTATTAAATCATTCCTCTCTCACTGCTGATTAATCGTTATGTGTATATGTTTACATATGTGTTTTTCATGGTTTTCTTTGATTTCTCCTTCAGTTCAACAGTTCCCTATGTGGAAGATGATGTGGCTAGTACATGTGGGCATTGGAAGCAGAAGAAGCCATCAAGCTAGCATGTATACACGCTCCCAGATGCAACGCCTGATATATTTGAACTGGATATGAAATTGTTTCCAGACTTTGAGCTCTCACTACATCCAATGCCTGCATCACTCATCAAGTCTCAGCTACATATAGAATGCTGTTGTTATACACAACTTACCAGGTGATCAACAAGGGATTGAAGTGTATTTAACTTAGTTTACCATCTGACATAGATCTGAAGTTATAGTACGAAGAGACAATCTCAGGTTGGATACAAATGTACAGTTCAGTGATACTGAGTGAGATCAACTGTGCAGCAAGCTGAAATACATTGAGTAATGCACAACAACTGAGTACAATCTATTCGCTTGAGACATCAGCACCTTTGGTAGCAATAGTGTATCCATTGTCAACGTGTTTGGGGGGTGATATGGTGAAGTTAACATCTGAAGACCCAATATAATGTGTATATTTAAAGCGACTAAGTGTCACAAACCTGTGTGATCTGTTCAGTGCAATATGGATTGCCATACTCTTCAACGATATTATCAGTATCTATTGAAACATGATGTTCCCCATGAGAATGAAGAGTTAAATGTGTATATAGGTGTGAGAATGAATCTAGCATTATTCTTATAAACAGAAATTCTGTATAAGTGTCGTTTACAGTGGACATTTCTATCAGTGCTCCAATTTGTTCGCACGAAATACATGCTAAACTTAACAGTTATTTTCAGAATACTGCAGAGTGATAAATGGGACTCACGCAAAAAAAGAGAATAACAGTGTCTTTGTTTAACAACACTCGAAACGTTTACAGTGTCTTTGTTTAACAACACTCGAAACGTTTACTACTGGGCAAGGGGAAATCCTAAGGGGGGGGGGGGGGTTGCAGCATGATGGGGTACCCGCACATAACAGTCGTGCTGTGCGCGGATATTTAAATGAACTCTTCGACGGCCGGTAATTGGCAGAGGTGCTAGTAAGACATGGCCCCCCGTTATCATCAGACCTCACGCCACCGGACGTTGTTCTGTGAGGATTCTTGAAGGTTCTAGTTCACTCAGCCCGGACGCCAACCACCTAGGAACGAAAAGGAATTAATGGATCGCATTCCTACATGGCGCCAGTCACATCAGGGCAATGTCAGGAATCTTTGAAAGAGTTCGGCAAAACACCGTTCGGCGTTACCAAGCTCGTGTTGCGTCAGAGAGTCGCCAGTTCGAGCACCTGCTTTAAGTAAGCAATGTCCTAGCTGCAAAAAAAAAGGCCATTTTCGGGGCTGGCACCATTTGTAAAAGACTTTCTGTATGCGTACTAACAGCTGTTGACGGGCTTGTTCCCGGTACGTCTTATCATGAATCTACAATGGATGAATCGGAATCCTGGCGGATTCTCCCCCAGGCCGCCAGAGTGGAAGGCTGGCGCGCTACCACCGAGCGTACGGGCCGCCTTGGATTCATCGCGATCTCCGGCAGTCAAAGAGTTCGCGGTCATGCGTTGTCCAGAGCATCTGGCAGCAGAGCAATCCGGCGACCAATCGGAGCGCGTGGCGCCAAGTTTCCCTAGTTTAAAAACTGTGCGTTGTCGACGTACACAACATTAATACTTTTGGTTCCTACTGGCCAGCTATCCAGGGTTAAAAATTCGTGACACATTTTTTCTCCACCCTGTATAATATTTTTTTCTTTTACAAGTTTTAGTATGTTTTATTTCATCATACACGTATACCATTAGCTGCATCCCTTGCTGTAATTAATACATCTTTGTTTCAACATAGAGTATCTGCAAAAATGCTTTTCATGAAGCTGACCATATATGGCTTCTATTGCATTCATCCAGTACAGGTGAGAAAATTTTGCAGAGGTATTCGATAGATCTATGGAAGCAATTACGATCATGGGCCACCTGTTTTCATGGACCAATATTTACAGCACAACAGACCAAATCCCAAGGAAGTAATGTCAAAACTGTGTCACATTATTCTTCTCCGGCAAACTGGACTTTCTTCTTGTTGCTATTAAACAATCAAAATGTGTATTCAAGGTTTTAGGCTTCTCACATATACTCTAAAATCCAAGATACAAACACTACCAGTGGTCGATGGTTGATCCTATACACATACACATCAGGTGTATAAACCACAATCATCTATAACTTAAATTATATATATTAAACAAATGTGAATTAAAATATAAACAGTTGAACCACACCGTCCGTCCCGCCCCACACGCACACATAGACAGAAGGCATTTGTGGCAGGAAGGGTGACTGCACTCATGAGCACCGTCTTATCCACGGCCGCCTAATTTTGCTGTTCTGTTTGGGTGCAACGCCGCGTCGTGCACTGAGTGAAGTCTCCCCGGGAAACTCTATGGACTGCCACCGACTTACGTCCACCCGTGAGTGATAAAATTGATCATAAATATAAAAAATTTAATAAAGTCTGATTGCTAGGTGGTCTCATGGTTAGATCATTATTTGGTTCAAATGGCTCTGAGCACTATGCGACTTAATTTCTGAGGTCATCAGTCGCCTTGAACTTAGAACTAATTAAACCTAACTAACCTAAGGAAATCACACACATCCATGCCCGAGGTAGGATTCGAACCTACGACCATAGCAGTCACGCAGTTCCGGATTGAAGCGCCTAGAATCGCACGGCCACTCTGGCCGACAGATCATTATTTGTCCCACAAGTCTCGTTGATACGGTACTAGCGTCAAACGCTAAGTAAGTATGTGTAAGAAGCAATCTCGTTTTGGAAAGAAGAAGATAATGCCATACAGCTATACAGCTATAAGCTGTATTGCGTTATTTGAAAAAGATTTGCAGCCTGCTCGTGTGTAGCGCCTGCTGCACCGCCGTCTTGAGCCATGCACCGTGACGTGGTATAAAGTTTGGGAAGGGGCAGTTGGAAAGCTGCCAAGCCACTCACGGCTACGCTCTCCTTCGTGCTCGAACTCCAGGGCCACAGCGGAACACTCTGCCGGCTAACGACGCTTTGTGAGCCCTGCTGAAGGGCAGGGCGTGTCGCGGTCCGTCTGCCAATAGGCCGAGGGCGACGGCCGGGGGACCGGCCAGCGCTGCTGCCATCCAGAAGCTCCCCGGTTACAGCCCTGTCATGGGTACGCGGCGAGTTCAGCACTACACGGTCGTTGTACGTATGGCTTCTCGTACCGCCAGTCAGCGGCGGCTGGACGAAATACTGCCTACCTATCAATAGAATACAGGACAACTGTCACAACTGCCTGATGTAGAATCGGCAAAGTAGGAGGTGTTTTCATAAATTAATGAGAATTTTGATTTTTGTGGAAAGAATTTTATTTATTCATCTGCATCACTGTTATCTCTCTAAAATAGTCCTCATTAGATGTGAAAGGTCTCTGTTGGATTCCTTTCATGTTAATTTCTTAAATCTGTTGTCATTTACAGCGTACATTCCGCTTCTAAATTTACTGTGGCGTTTCTGACTATCTGGGAGGAGACTGAGCAGTCGAACGTGTTACTTTTACACGTAATCAAGAACGATCTGTCACACTACTACACTTTAAAACACAGTTTATATGTAATTCATGTCACACAGTCTCATACGGAACCTACATCCGCTTTCTTTTATATACTGTATACGATAAGACACTGTCATCCCCCTTCCCTTCTGTGTGAAAGGATGAATGAGCAAATTTATTTCTAGTTGCATGCTCGATGGTAGCAGACAAGCCGGTCTGCTAGAGAATAGTAGGACCAACGTCGGAACAGGTAGCTACACTTTCTAAAAGCAAAGAGGTTTCTATTCTTGGTATCGTTCTGTCCGTCCCTTGTCATGTTGGTATAGGAAGCTGCCTCTCTGGTCACTTCCATTTGTATCTGTGAGATACCCTCGGTAGAGGCCCACGGCAGTCTGTCCGCGGCGAGCGTCTGAAGTGGTAAGATCTCCGGCTAAGCGCGTCTCTGCTAAGTCCACAGGACATTGGATTTCTTAAGTTCAGCCTCACTGGAAATTTAATCACCTTTCTTTCAGGTTTAGATCTAAAATATTTTATGTTATCTTAAATTGCAACGCAGTGTAATTCGAGTGTGAAGTTCAGAATATCTTCCAGTAGTTGCTTAGTCACTACTTTGTGGGCAAAGTGGAACCACGTGTTGATGATCCGAAACTCTAACTAAGATCATCAATCTTAAGTGCGAATGTGCGTGAGATTATAACATCTCGTCTTGACAATATTTTTCAATATAGCAACTTCTCTTTATGTTCAACCCACGTGGAGTGTACTTTGTGAGGCCAGTTCCACGTGCTTATATAATTGTTTGACCCATCAGGTTAATAGTATGACGATAGTAACCAGTTCGAGGTTTTTCTTTTCGATGTAATTTATTTTAATTCTCAAAATTATTGTGGAGTTACACTCTTTGTGTAAACCAAGTTGACCACTGAAGCATGTGGTCCAATCATCAAGTAGCCCTCAGCTGTTCTTTTCAAGAAGATTTCACAGACAATTAGTATGAATTTAGTATACCAGTGTGTGGTAATTTCATGATGGACTGGATTGCGCTACGACCGTAACTTCTTTGGGTGAAAATTGAATCGGTTGGTTGTGGTTAATTTCCTCTTGCATATGTTTAAACGTTCTTCGTGTGTTATTTTATGAATACAGTGCTGTATGCGGTCTCCCAATCTTGGCTCCATATTTGATGTGTTCCGTAAGATTACAAACTCACATTTTCACAATCCTAAACAAGGCACCAGTTTAGTTATGAATCAAGTTTAATATGCTGAAATTTTAACGGTACAACGATCAATGTTAAAATAAATGTCCAAAAAATAAAAACTGATTTATTTCTTTTTATTTAAATTCTGGATCAAATGGCTCTGAGCACTATGGGACTTAACTTCTGAGGTCATCAGTCCCCTAGGACTTAGAACTACTTAAACCTAACTAACCTAGGGACATCACACACATCCATGCCCGAGGCAGGATTCGAACCTGCGACCGCAGCGGTCGCGCGGTGCCAGACTGTAGCGTCTAGAACCGCTCGGCCACTCCGGCCGGCATTTAAAGTTGTCGTAAGATGACTATTAAAAGATTATAATTAATGTTAGTCTGGTTGGCAATTTGGTTAATTAGGCTGGATACCTGGTGAAACAGTTGCTCAGTAATGCAAGGATAACTTCCCCAGATAGCTCACAGCTTTTAACCTGCTTTTATTATCTTGAATATCAGCACCGCTCTCAGAACAACTTAATGCATCAACATTACAGATGTTTTACTCTATAGAATATACACAGGCAATCAAAAAGAAATGAAATTGAAGTATTCAAGTGAAATGTGCTCGAAAAAAGCCGAAAATCGGAGACCTCCATGTCCACTTACTAGATCTGTTCAAAAACTTCCGCAACTTTGCGTACAAACTATTTCTACGCCTACCTTTTACTTATTGTGCAAGGTCTCCTTCGAAATACTCTCCTCCACAATTGATGCACAGCTCCCAACGCTGTTTCCGGTTCCGGAAGCAGTCTTGGTACACCTCCTGTAGAATCGCGTGAAGCGTCGTCTGCGAATTTTCTTTTATCTCGTCTATCGTTGCAAATCTTCGTCCTTTCAACAGGGTTTCAACTTTGGAAATAAAAAAAAAGTCCTCAGGGGCAGATCTGGAGAGCACGGGGGATGAGGCAGAACAGTGATTTCGTTTCTTGCGCAAGAGTTACGCACCAACAGGGATGAATATGCCGGTGCGTTATCGTAAATGCAAGAGCCATGAATTGTCTGGCCGTTTCCTTCTCACATTTTTTTGCAGGCGTTGCAACACGTACCGATAGTACAATCGATTAACAGTTTGTCCCCTGTGGCACGAATTCATGGTAAGCTAAACCTTCAAATTACAGAAAACTAGCAGCATTATTTCGACATTTGACCTGACGAGCTTCTTTTGGTCTTGGAGTAACTTTCCCAACCCATTGTGAAGATCGAACCTTGGTCTCAACATCATAATCGTAGAGCCACGTCTCTTCACCAGTCATGATTCTCTTAAGGAACATCTCGTTCTCACCGAGAAGCTCTTCACAGATTGCGAGGCCGAAGCTCTTTTCTGGTCTGGACTCATGAGCCGTGGGACGAACCTGGAGGCAACACGATGCATTCCAAGATGCTGTGTCAGGATTACATGACGTGATCCAACTGAAACGTTACATTCTTCTGCAATGTCTCGGACAGTCAGTCTTCGACTGGGTCGCAGAATTTCGTCGACGTTCCTGACGTGAGCGTTGTCGCTAGACGTCGAAGGGCGTACTGAACGAGGGTCCGTCCGGCTATTTTTAAAGCGTGTGAACCATTCTTAGCACCGAGTACGGCTTAAGCACTCACCACCGTAGGCTTTCTGCATCATTTGGTGCGTCTCTACAGGGTGATACAAAAAGGTACGGCCAAACTTTCAGGAAACATTCCTCACACACAAAGAAAGAAAATATGTTATGTGGACATGTGTCCGGAAACGCTTACTTTCCGTGTTACAGCTCATTTTATTACTTCTCTTCAAATCACATTAATCATGGAATGGAAAAACACAGCAACAGAACGTACCAGCGAGACTTCAAACACTTTATTACAGGAAATGTTCAAAATGTCTTCCGTTAGCGAGGATGTATGCATCCACCCTCCGTCGCATGGAATCCCTGATGCGCTGATGCAGCCCTGGAAAATGGCGTATTGTATCACAGCCGTCCACAATACGAGCACGAAGAGTCTCTACATTTGGTACCGGGGTTGCGTAGACAAGAGCTTTCAAATGCCCCCATAAATGAAAGTCAAGAGGGTTGAGGTCAGGAGAGCGTGCAGGTCATGGAATTGGTCCGCCTCTACCAATCCATCGGTCACAGAATCTGTTGAGAAGCGTACGAACACTTCGACTGAAATGTGCAGGAGCTCCATCGTGCATGAACCACATGTTGTGTCGTCCTTGTAAAGGCACATGTCCTAGCAGCACAGGTAGAGTATCCCGTATGAAATCATGATAACGTGCTCCATTGAGCGTAGGTGGAAGAAGATGGGGCCCCAATCAAGACATCACCAACAATGCCTGCCCAAACGTTCACAGAAAATCTGCGTTGATGACGTGATTGCTAAATTGCGTGCGGATTCTCGTCAGCCCACACATGTTGATTGTGAAAATTTACAATTTGACCATGTTGGAGTACATACTGACGAAACTAAAATGAGCTCTAACATGGAAATTAAGCGTTTCCGGACACATGTCCACATAACATCTTTTCTTTATTTGTGTGTGAGGCATTTTTCCTGAAAGTTTGGCCGTACCTTTTTGTAACACCCTGTATAAAGGATTTCTTCATTTTCACGGATATGTAGTGGAGACGTTCTGCTGCTCTAACTCTGCCATCTCGAAATTCGCTAACTGCGCCGACACAACGTTCTACTCAATACACCACTGAACAATAACTTGTATACAACAACGAAACTTCCGGCAGTCACACAGGTGTGTGCAAGGGATGCCAACCGCATTCCAATCCAACATACTATTGGCGCCAAATTACGAAAGTTTCGGATTTTTTTGAACAGACATCGTTTATGGAATAATAAGCAAACAAAATCGTAAGTAGAACGAAACAGTAAATTACGAAGCTAGCTCTCGCAATACAGAACAACAAAAAACTGTAATGTGGTGACATATCCGGAGACATTACATAATAAATTATTCTATACACAAAAAACATGTGTTACACGTCAATGTAGATGCCTCAAATAAAAAGAAGCGAAACGCGAATGACACAAAAGAGCCTTTCATTGGTCGTACAGACGGATCATATCTTCAAGAAATTAGAAACAACTAAGGAACGACAGAAAACAAAAAAATGACAACTTATACTAGCGCTTCTATAATTCTCAAAACACTTCGGATAGCTTTCAGTTCTCTCAGCAACGTTGCTCTATCCTTGTAAAACACCGGCCCCTCGAGGGTTTATTTACTTCTGGGGGCAGAAAAATATCATACGTGATCTTGTCTGGCGAATATGGAGCCTGATATATCATTACAGTGCTGTTTTTAGCCAAAAAGTCACGAAAAAGCAACGAAGTGTAAGCAGGTACATTATTGTGATGCAAAAGCCATGAATTGTTGCCCCACAAATCCGAGCTTTTTTGCATCAGACTGCTTCACGCAAAGTGGTATACGTTACAGATCGTTCGACATTGCGGCAAGAACTCATGCTGCAATATTGCGATAAAATCGAAGAACACACCATAACCCTCACATTTCAGCGCACCTGTCGAGATTTTTTCGCCCTTGGCGACCCACTAGGACGACTGAGCCTTACTTTTGACGTCATATCCATAAAGTCATAACGCCTCAGTTGTTCTGCACCATTGTTGACTTCACCCAACGACTCCTGAAACTCTTGCATTCGCCGCTGTTTTTGATCGAAATTCAAAAATTTGGTAGTAAATTTTATCGTCAGAATTTCATACCCAAAAATCTGAAAACAATTTCATGACATCAGCCAGTTGATATACTATATCATCGACGACTTTTCTAGTTATGAATCGGCAATTTGTAGGTAATAATTTATTTAGTTTTTCCACGATTTTGTCGGTTGTTGATTTGCTGGGTGCGCCCAGCCCGTTCGTCATCTTCATCGCCTTCTTCGTAACGCTTATGGAACTCGTAAATCCTTTTTTCCTCAGAGCACACTCGCCGAAAGCAAAATTTTGCATTTCTAAAACTTTTGCGCTCTTTATTTCGTTCTTATAGCAACATTTAAAGTTAATTTTATACAAAATAAATGAACTCCAGAGTATCAAAACATGTGGAATGTTTTTGACAGCTGACAACAAACTAAATATCCGATATGGCTAACACTGAACACACACTTTTTAGACATGTTTACCAACACAATAACAAAAAAATCGCACGAATCGGACTAATACATCAAGTAAGACTGTAAGATTCCCGTTATTTTTTCAATAAACTCGCACTCGTTAAACCGATACAATTATTGTTAATTTAGGCACAGAAACTGCAATTTTGCACGTAGTACGTGAATTTTGGACTACCGAAGTTGCTGCTCGTTATTCTGCTTATGTCATAACTTCTACGTCCTCACCTTTACCAATTCAGTGCCTGTATATAAATGTGCTTTGCCATCTTGCACTAAGTTCCAATATCATTTTAATCAACATATTCACTTTTAGCTAGTCAGAAGATCTTTGTGAATGTAATTATTTTACGAATTTCTTTTCATGCCTGTCAATTTATGACTTTCATGAAAACATATTACATCCGTGCATGTACGAATTCTCACCTTATTGCAGTCGCAACCGCCCGTAGTTTAATATGTCAAATCAAAACAGCCGTCTAAACTTCCAGTTTTATTGCACTTTTGCTACCAGTTTCAGCGTTACACTGTGCCATCTTCAGGCTCCCTGACCAAAGTGTAGGAAGAACCCCACCTCTTGTTCAATCAAAGTAATGGCCATCATACAGACACTATTATCCGTAGACTCCTTTTTAACAAAGCGATTGCTTGGAACGTCACCTTGTTAAAAAGAAGTCCATGGATACTAGTGTCTGTATGCTGGCCATTACTTTGACTGAACAAGAGGTGGGGTTCTTCCTACACGTCGGTCAGGGGGCCAGAAGATGGTGTAGTGTAACGCTGAAAATGGTACCAAAAATAAAAGAAAACTGGAAATTTAGACGGCTGAAGGTGTTTTGATTGATATTTTCTACTGAACAGCCGACGTCCCGCTATCATCTGTGTAAAGGTGGACTTACAATTACAAAGTCCCGTAATTTATGTTCAGGCTTGTTGTTATCTGCAGATTTTCCCCCAAATGCTCTTCATCGCATAGTAATAATTACCTTTATGGGCCTTATTATAGGCCCATAAACAATTTTTACGACTTAGACGGTGCAGCATTAAGGATACTGGAAATTTGTCTGATAGTAACAGCCTTCAAATGCCGATGTTTTCGGTAATTTCCTTACTTCACATGAAATAATGTCATCTCGTTATTTTTCTGTACTGCTTCTTATCACTCATTATTCACAGTGGCTGTCTTCAAAATTAAAAGGCGAGTTCTGTTAAGAGTCCCAAACTAGCATCCATTTCCCTTTCACGAAATGTGCTTTACCACGGAAATCCAGCTGTACAAGAGGGGAAACGTTGGAATCTAAACCTGGCCAGCTTCTTGGAGTTGTCCTCCACTTCTGGCTAATACCGTTATGGCATATTACAGAGATCAATAAATGAAATTAAATTATCGTATGGCATTGTTGGCCGGGAGGCCCCGTTCGGGGAATTTCGGTAGCCAAGTGCAAGTCTTATTTCAGTCGACGCCACACTATACGACTTGCGTGCCGGTGATGAGGATGAAATGATTATGACAACACAACACCCAGTCCACGAGCGGAGAAAATCTCCAATCCGCTCTGGAAAAGAACCCAGGACCGCTGCAGGGGAGGCAAGCACGTTACTCAGCTGAGCAGGCGGGCTGATCAGTACAGAGTAGCGACCATCATTCACAAACAGACTTGTTCTTCGAACACGTCTTTCACAGTATCACAGCCACTAATCTGTTCCACAAATCACTTGATAACATTTTCTTCTGGTTCTAGAGAAGACGTATGACATATACTTAAAACCTTGTTCCTAATATTTAATTTTATTTCGAAGCTGCAGCTGCACAACTGCTCGTTCGCTTTCTAGCATAGTTCCCCGCAAGAAAAAAAAGTCTTATCCAACTTAACTAACTGAATTTACAACATAGTAAAAAATCACCTGCATAAGGTAATACGAGGGCTATCCACAAAGTACATTACGTTTTGGAATTAAAAATAAATAAAGTATTGGAAATTTTTTTATTATATACAGATGAAAACCACACTTAAATACTACTTTTCTACATAGTTGCCATTTAAATTAAGGCACTTATCGTAGCGATGGACGAGCTTGGAAATTCCTTCGTCGTAAAATTCGGCCGCCTGCGCCTTCAACCACGTAATGACTGTCTTTTGAGACAGAAAACGTGTGATTTTTGTGGATTTCCTGGAAAGAGGCGCTACAATAAACTCTCAAAGGTATTGCCAAACTCTGCACAATCTCAGAAGAGCAATACAAAACAAGCGCAGGGGAAAGTTGGGCTCAAAGATCTTGCTGATTCACGACAACGCCCGGGCCCACACGGCAAATTTCACTCGTGAAGTTCTCGAATCTTTTTAGTGGGAGTTGTTTCCTCATCCGCCGTACAGTCCCGACCTGGCACCGAGCGACTTCCACTTATTCCCAGCAATGAAGAAGTGGTTGGCTATGCAGCGTTTTGATGACGACGCACAGCTTCAAGAAACTTCGTATAATGCTTCAGCTTCCATGTAAGTGATTGCTGGAACACAACGTCATTCATATGGGAGACAGCTTTTTCGAACCTAGTGGCGAAAATTTTTGTCAACATCTTTTCAAGCTAAGAACAGCGAAGCGGTGGCAAACAGACACAAGTATACGGGGCCAAGGCAGACATTGTTCTTCACCCTCCACCTTCCCTCGGATCCCTAAAACAGCACAATATCCTGCGCGCTGAATACAATTCACTATAGTGACCATACTGAAGAACCAGTAGCCTCAGTTCTCTCAACCAATAACCCCATGTTAGCAAATCACAGCGATATCATCGAAACTGAGTAAAAAGTAAACAAGATACAACGGGAGAGAATTTTAACCCCGATTTCAATGTCTTAAACAATATGCCATATCGTTCGGCGGAAGGTACATTGTTTATCTATACTGCTACAAATATTAACTTCCTTTGTAAGTTCTTGTAACCTGATAAGCGCGCCTCGATGAACATAACCGCATGATATCCAACTGTATAACTATCGTTGTTTTTCCTAAGGAGAAAAAAAATACATTTTTGTATTACATAGCAGACATTTAAAGACATGAACTACCATGGATGTTTTGATTATTATTTTCTACGTACTTCAGATCAAATGAAGTAATCTGAAGCTAATTTACTCACTACCTTAGCAGTGACGTTAACTTATTCATAGCACATAAACAGTCTGTTGAAAAACGAAGAGCCACTTCTTCCGAAATGTGATATCCATAAAATGACTGTACTAGTGGCTTGGAAACAATTATCCTGAGCCAGTTACTTGCTAGCAGACGACTTCTGGAGTTTTTTATACAGGCATTAAATGTGTATATTAGTACGTATGATTGGAAGCAAAGTGATCCAACTAAGACGTAGGAAACTAGTACGTATTTCAGCGAAAAATATGTCAGTGTTTTTCACTTAACACTTTCCTAACAAGCCAGTGAGTTAAGAGGTAAGCAGTAGAGACGCTGCTACAAAGAAACGGGTTTCTTAATTGAAGATGGTAAAAAGCAAAGCTTTTAAACACTAAAGACATTATTCGTATCAGAACACTATATTGCTTTAGAACTGTGGCGCTTTTTTCTGTGTCTGCTAGCACTTAAACACGGGTGACAGGTTAAGATAAGATCACTTGGCGTATCTTTACCAATGATCTCTTTTTGTGCTCCTTTTCCCCTTTTCTCAGATGGCATCAGACAACATTTCCAGAAAGTCAAACAGTATAATTTGAGAATAACTTATTAAGACATTTAGTTAAGTTTCTCGAGTTTATTTTGAACGACGTCCCACGTTTCCAGCCGTCTACGTGGGAGTCTGTTTATGTTTCTTGTAAAAAGAGTAGTGGCAAAAACCAGCTAGCAGTTGTCGGGACACACACATTTGGCGTCCCTCATTAACGAGTGGGCAAACCTCCCGCATACGTCCCGGTGATAGATTATGTAGTCTCTCGCACGCGGACACACAAGCGCCCGCGCGTGTAATAAATGCATTTATTTATTTCTGCGATGGGGGAGACAGGGGCGCAGTAGGAGAAGTTTGCGCAAGGCAAATGGCCTACACATTCGCGAGGTGACAGTACCAACACAGAATTCCATACATGTCATACCAGTTTACAACTCCTGCGAGTTCGAACATGCGGCGATACTAATCTTTGATCTTTATTTCACAACTTTCCACTGGTACGAGACTCGAACTCAAACTCTTAGAAACTGCTTCACAAGTGCTATTTCTCAGATCATACGGAAAAAGAAAGTTAGAGTTTCATATCGTGACGACATTACAACGAAGTAGGTAGAGATGAAAGGACAGTTTAGTTAAAAAACTGAAAGCGAATAAATCTGCTGTGAGTGTCTTCTGTGGATTACCGAATCGTTAGCCTTAACAAGAGTTTTACGGCCCCTTCTCAATCGGTTCACGTCTTATTCAAAAAGGTTGTTAGTCGTTGGAGCTTAACAGTGTTAATATTGTTAAAATTTGCAGCCCTTCTTCCTCAGATGCTACAACAATTGATTATCATGTCGATAAGAACAAATATATCTTTTGCGCCTGAATTTTTATTTTGTTTTAACCAAATATGTTTCGTTTTGCTAGGGTTCCGTACTTAAATCGGTAAAAACGGATCCCTTGCAGAATCACTCTGTTGTCCGTCCGTCTGTCTGACCGACTGCTAAGAATCCTTCTTCTTAGGGATGGATACACGTATCAAGTTGAAATTCATATCACACACTACGGCTCAAGGTCCCTTGGCGGTGTTAAAATGGTTCAAAATGGCTCTGAGCACTATGCGACTTAACGTCTGAGGTCATCAGTCGCCTAGAACTTAGAACTAATTAAACCTAACTAACCTAAAGACATCACACACATCCATGCCCGAGGCAGTATTCGAACCTGCGACCGTAGCGGTCGTTCGGCTCCAGACTGTAGTGCCTAGAACCGAACGGCCACTCCGGCCGGCGCGGTGCTAAAAGTTGAAGCTTCTAAGTGACTGAAACCAAAAGATACGACCATTTTATGTCACATACTTCGACACTCGGAAACTCACTCATCAATCGAGTAGCTCTGATCTAGAATCATGAAATCTGGAAAGAAGCAAGTTTTCACAGAAGAAGTAAAGTAAAAAAAAATCTTAAAAATTGTTAATTCGTAATTACATAAAAAGCAAAAAATATTTCTTTTGTCATTTGTTATCTGACGTCAAACTTGAAATTAAAACAGTCAGTAGTTCTGCATTCAGGCTGACTGGGTCGCAACGGTAAAAAGTCAACAATCAAGGAAGTAATGATTTTATTGCTCATATGACGCGTTTCGGAATTTATCCATCATCAGATGACCAGGAGCGATTGCTGCCAACAATAATGGTATTTCACGTGTACATTAGCATGTTCTGCAGAAATGATTAGCATTTAAACCATGTCAGCCTGCGAGTTCGCGGTCAACTTCGACATCGCGGTGCAACACCACAATAAACAGTGCCAAAATAGTCAGGTAGTCAAGATTCTGATACTCGAAATAATTCACAGTGAAACGGAGTAGATGCAAAACTCATACAGTGCACCATTAGCATTATTGTGGCTTCAGGATATTAGCGAACACGAGCCAAATAGCGCAACCTTCTCTAGATGCACCGAATTTTATTCTCCCAGTTGCGTTTCGCCTTTTTTCACTCTCGGGCATCGGTGGGATGGTTCTTCATGTTTTTACTTGGTATCGGTGTTTCCTCTCATCTGCTCACATGGAGGTCGTACTACAGCTCTGCTTACGAAACATAAGTAGGTTTTCGTGTTTCGAACATTTTTTCCTCCCAGTTTTCATTTTGTTTGCCCTTGTTGTTGTGATGCACTATCAGTCTTCTGTCACTAATACAGACATAACACTAATATAGACAGAAGGCAAACAAACATCGAATGGTGTTTGACAACCTGCATCAGTGGTGGTAGTGCAAAACAAGCGGCTCTGGAATGCATACAAAAAGTCTACCACTAAGCAGCAACGGATAAAATGTCACTACTCAAAAAGTGCAGAGCTGTGCCGCAAAGAGGTAACAGAGCTATTACTCGAGTCAACAGACTGAATCATATGGCAGACAAGAAGGGAACCATTTGGTGAATATTTTGCTAATGTATGATACAGTCACTATACAGGCTGTTTCAAGGTCTTTGCATCGAACGTCTAGGGGTTGTAGATCGCGTCATGGGCAACAACTTTTGTTAGAGACAAAATGTTCGCTGCCGCTTCCTGGCAATGACAAGCGTCGTTTTGTATTGATTGTGTCACTGACAGGCGGTAGGCCGTATGAACTCCGAGGCATGCGTATGCTTTGTGTGTTGCCTAATAAGAGACGATCACAAAGTTTTCATTTAGGGCGTTGCTGCAGCATATATCCGACGTTGCACGATCCGATGCTGCAGCATACATCCGACGTTGCACGATCCGATGCTGCAGCATACATCCGACGTTGCACGATCCGATGCTGCAGCATAAGCCCCGACATGTGGGCGAGGGCTTAGTGTGGCATTCGCATCTTTCCGATGTGTGTGCGATAAATGCGGATTGGTGCGCCAAGTTGCGCGCTGGTTGCGATTCGACGCAAGACGCCGGTCTATCTGAAAGGCGGAAGTTACAGCAACTCAATTGGGAGGCACTCGAGCACCCGCCCGACACGATGGTATCTTCAACCTTGTGGATCGGTAGGATGAATGCCTCAAGCTCACAGCAAGTTTGTCTGATTTCCATACCGATCCTGGACTGTACGCCCTTCGAACGGAAACGTTCTGATTGCCCCTTAATACAGGGTGTTTCAAAAAGAATATACGTATTCCGAACACATGTATTTATTAAACTGTATGACATACAACAATCAAACTTGGGACACGTATTTACGACTCTCTCAAAGCTTAGATTACAGATGTTTGATATGTCCTCCTCCAGCGACATGAACAATATCCCGTCGATAGTCGAATTCCTCCCATATTTGGGTAAGCATGTCTATCATCACTGATGCTATGGATTATGGATCCGGTTTTTGAAGTCTTCCAGTTTCTGTGGTAGTGTCGGTGCATGAACGTTGTCCTTAATGAAACTCCATAGGAAAACATCACAGGGCGTCAAATCCGGTGAGAGTAAAGGCCAGATGAGAAATGCTAAGTCGCTGGCTGTTCGACGACGAATCCGACGACTCGGCAGACTCGCTTTCAGATATTCACGCACTTGGCGGCTTCTGTGACGCGGTACCCCGTCTTGTTAAAAAATGGAACTATCCTTTTTCAGCCTGGGAAACAACGGGTTTTGTAATATAGCAAGATATTGCTGACCGTTAACCGTGTTTCCATCAAAGAATAATTGTTCGTAAACAAATGAGTGGGATACCGCATAATAACACATGGATCTCTTACATGTTCAGTGTTTGCAAGATGGGTTCTGTACGCCCCAAATTCGAACACTGGGTTAGTTTACTTGCCATGGTGGAAAGTCGCTTCATCACTGAATGCGATGTCCGCCTCCCGGTAGCTGAGTGGTCTGCGCGACAGAATGTCACTCCTAAGGGCCCGGATTCGATTCCCGGCTGGGTCGGAGATTTTGCTCCGCTCAGGTACTGGGTATTGCGTTGTCCTAGTAATCATTATTTTCATCCCCATGACGCGCGAGCCGCTATAGTGGCGGCAAATCGAAAGACATGCACCCGGCGAACGGTCTACCCGACGGGAGGCCCCAGTCACACGACATTTACATTTACTGAACGCGATGCATTGTGCGAAAATGTTACCATTATCAGTAGCGTTCTGATGTTCGTCAGAAAACGCCACACGTTTGCGTTTGTCTTAATGATGTAGAACCTGTGTAACAGCTGTAACTTGTACGGTTTTATATCAAACCGACGTCTCAAAATACGCCAAACGCTTATTGCAGACAGTTGTAACTCCCGAGTGGTATGGCGAATTGATTTTGTAGGACTACGTTGGAAAGTGGAAACACGAGGGCGGCGAGCACTCATTCATTTAATTTTTTTGTGTCATTAATCTTCTGATGGTTTGATGCGGTCTACCACGAATTCCTCTCCTGTGCCAACCTCATCATCTCTGGGTAGCACTTGCAACCTACGTCCTCAATTATTTCCTGGATGTATTCCAATCTCTGTCTTCCTCAACAGTTTTTGCCCTCTATAGTTCCCTCTAGTACCATGGAAGTCATTCCCTGCTGTCTTAACAGATGTCTTATCATCCTGTCTCTTCTCCCTGTCAGTGTTTTCCACATATTCCTTTCCTCTCCTCATTCCTTACCTTCTCAGTCGACCTAATTTTCAGCGTTCGTCTGTAGCACCACAGCTCAAGAGTTTCGATTCTCTACTGTTTGGATTTTCCCACACTCCATGTTTCACTACCATACAATGCCGTACTCCAAACGTACATTCTCAGAAATTTCTTCCTCAAATTAAGACCTATGTTTGATACTAGTATACCCGTCTTGGCCAGGAATGCCGTTTTTGCCAGTGCTACTCTGCTTTCCATGTCCTTGCTCCGTCCATCATTGGTTATTTTGCTGTCTAGGTAGTAGAATTCCTTAACTTCATCTACTTCGTGACCATCGATCATGATGTTGAGTTTCGCGCTGTTCTTATTTCTGCTACTTCTCATTATTTTTGTCTTTCTTCCATTTGCTCTCAATCCATATTCTGTACTTATTGGCTTGTTCATTCCACTTCACTCACAATAGCAATTTCATCAGCGAATCGTATGATTTATATCCTTTCACCTTGAATTTTAATTCCACTCTTGAACCGTTTTCTTATTTCCATTATACTTCTTCGATATACAGATTGAACAGCAGGGACAAAACACTACATCCCTGCCTTGCACCTATTTTAATTCGAGCGCATTGTTCTTTGTCGTCCACTCTTATGATCCCCTTTTGTCTGTTGTACATATTATGTATTACCCGTCTCTCCCAATAGCTTACCGCTATTTTACTCAGAATTTCGAACATCTTCCTTAACATACACAACCTGTATTTACAAACAGTCGATACCATGTGCTCATCTTCCACCTGTTCGGAGGATAAGTTTGGTACTTCAACTTGAAACGTCTCTGTACTGTAATCACGAATTATACTTCGTAAAATCGAGAACATAAAATAATTTCTGCTACGGCGTAGCCATTTTGCAACACAGTAACCAAGCAAACAGTTGATAACAGACATCTAGCGTCAATGAATATGGAAGAGACAATGTTCGTGCCTCCAGTAACCGACCGTGGAGCAGCAATCGATATTTTTGACAACATTATACAGTGTAGTACGTATTATATTCTTTCTGAAACATTCTGTACAATTCAGTCATATGCTTCGTAAAAAAGGGGCTAGGTCCATCAAAATTAAACCTCCAGATTCCGTTCTATAATGCCTTTTTGCGATTGGAGACACTCGGTCTTAAGGTTTTCTTGTTGAAAATCACTGTCGATTTACTGGCTAGTGCGCAGCACACCTCGTTAGTAGACCTGCTAGTTCGTTGAAATCCCGTCGTCCCAGCGCCGGCGATGGGGCCAAAGAGAAATTCTGGCCCCGCAACGAGCTTGTGCCGTCACACTAGTCGGCTTGTCCGCCACACTTCGCAAACGGTCCGCTGCGTGCAGGGCCCACGGGAAATCAATGCGAGGGTTTGCTAGCAAAAACATCACTAGTCAAAAAAAAAAAAAATCGAAAAATCAGTTAAGAGGTGTCATCATGTGATGTTCAGCATCACGCACGTGATTACACAACCGCTTTTGTCAATAACACCTCAAGTCGTTCTGTATAAGCCTCTAAAAATACGGCAATTCTATAAAAATTCCACAAGTCTGGACTGTTGCTAGTAAGAACACCACCAGTCAGTGGTGCTTCAGGCAGTTGCCGCAACAGCACTCCGCTCAACTCCCGATGAACAACTGATAACGCTACACTTTGTTTACAGCCGTCTTCGTTCTTCTAGGTTTACGTTAATATGGACACAAATGGTCCAGAGTGGCCGAGAAAGAGAGAAAGTAAGACGAAAAATAAGGATAATATCCGTGATGACAAAGTGCAACACATTAATCACGTGGGGAAATTGATACAGGCTCACATGACTGGAGAGGACTGCAAGTTCGTAGCATTACGTATGTATTGTATTGTATTGTATTGTCATTATTCATTGGTATTGCATACAATATCGTAAGGTGACTACTTATAAAAATTCCAAACTACTACATTTGAAATATATCACAAGTCTATTTATTTATCTTTCTTATAAATTTAAGAGAAAGAATGCCACAAAATGTACTCCTATAATAATTTTGCAAAACAAAACGTGTCTCTGATGTTTAAAAGCTCTTTACTTTTTTTTACTTCATCCACAACGGTGATCAAAGAACCTGTTCTATACTGGTAGACCTATTACGAATAACCATCTTAATTACCGTCATTGTTACTGCTAGCTCCTATTATTTCTTTGATTGTGGTACACTTTTCATATCTAAGGAAACTGCAATCCCCAATCAGTTTATCTTTAAGAGATAATCAGTTTTTTCTGTCTGTTTTTGGCTATGTGTTCGAGACTGCTCTGCTTTGAGAAGTGGAGGAAGAATTCCGGCGCAGTATCATTGAAGACTTTAACAAAACGGTGTCGAAAGACGCCCAGGACAGTCATATCAGTGTTTGATAGGCGTACATGATATTGCGAATTTTCAACAACAACGGGTAATGAAGACAATATCACACCTCGGGTCGCGACATACGCCTACAAAGTGCGCGTAACAGGAGAGGAACATTTCAAAAATGCTTTTTTTTTAAGTTTGCATGGAATTA
This sequence comes from Schistocerca serialis cubense, assembly GCF_023864345.2. Lineage (NCBI taxonomy): Eukaryota > Metazoa > Arthropoda > Insecta > Orthoptera > Acrididae > Schistocerca > Schistocerca serialis. Next base: position 690,686,685 of record NC_064639.1, read on the forward strand.
ACTGTGACAGATTGAGAAACATAGCATAGTTCCTTGTGGGAGTTCTCCAACAGACAATAGTGGTAAACATTCCAACCAGTCACGCAAAGCACCAGAACAGCTTGTAAATGCTATTGCCGCCCAAATCATGCACTTCCCTGCTCGGAAAACCCAGTACTCACTCAGAGATAATCCCAATAAACATTGTTTGCCAAAGACCTCACTGTCAAGGAGTGCATTACCATTTCCTTGACGCCTACCGAATAACTGTGCCCTACAAACTTTACTGGGAGATTTCCAAAACCTTTCGCAGGCATTTCGGATGTCCCAGATGTAACACTTGCAAAGAATGAGGTTCGCTTCAGCAAAAAATAAACGCAGCTACAGAAGATAGGGAGAGAAACACTTTTGAGGAACAGAAAGCTGTTCATCTTACATAAGTGGAGGCTTTCTTGGTTGAAACAGGAGTATTTATTATGACACCCAGCCATGGAAAAGTTAACTGCATCTAGATTGATTTTATGCAGAATTCACCTCTTCCTCATTTTTTCCAACGAGTGTTGTATACCACATACGCCATTTGTGTTATTATATCTTTGGGATACATTATTTGGGAACAGGAAATGTCAAAATATGCAGATGTTTGGAAAATGAGGGAAAAAAAAAGATCCCATGAGATTATTTCAATACTACTAAACGTCATAAACAGTATCCGACACTCAGAGCTAACGGAGGAGCTGGTTTTAATATGTGACAGTTGTCCTGGGTAAAACAGAAATAAAACGATCGTTTGCTTCCTCTTCTATGTGGTGCACATTCTCAAAAATGGTTCAATGGCTCTGAGCACTATGGGACTTAACATCTCTGGTCATCAGTCCCCTAGAACTACTTAAACCTAACTAACCTAAGGACATCACACACATCCATGCCCGAGGCAGGATTCGGACCTGCGACCGTAGCAGTCGCGCGGTTCCGGACTGAGTGCCTAGAACCGCGAGACCACCGCGGCCGGCAAAGAATTACATACCTTTTTGCCGTTGATGGTAATAGCTATCTACCAAAGGAGCAGGATTATCACTTATTTCCGCTCAGATCAGGAAGATTACCACCACTGAACTTCCCGTACCTGGGATGAAAGGATTCTGAAGGCCCGAACGCGTCCATATTTCTTTAATTTCTTTTTTTGTTGAGATACTTACCCTCCATGATTTCAAGTATTTTAAAAAAGCAACCGCCAGTATGTTTTAATAACCCAAAGCCAACATTCTGGTTTTGATCTATTCAGTCGGACCTCAAAAACGAAGGTATATGCTTGCGAGACGCGCACCATGGTACTTGGAGTTGTTGTCAAATCACCACGGCTCCGAAGTTCAAAATTCCCGATACAATGATCTTAATCAGGAGCTTTCACATCCCCTCTGGGAGTGAAAGCTGCGAAGGCTAAAGACGTATTAAAACTTGCAGAACACCTCGAAAATCGTGCACTCAAAGAGAATTACTCAAGACTATTTGGCAAAGTTGCATCAGTGGATTCATCGACAACCATTTGTGACTATGAAACAGACAACGATGACTATAGTAATGGAGGTGAAGATTAATGTTTTGTGATGTCATTGTACCCTGTATGTCACATTTTTCGCCCTCTATATTTGATGTATAATTGTTTAGCTCATACAAATCGTAACATATTACTTCATTTTGACGATAACATCTGCATGGTATGTAACTGTAATATTATTGTGCATTATATTAGTGACATTTTATTGAATTCCACAAAAACCTCAATAGTCCAACACATTTTACTTCTCCATATCCACACAGTATTTGGTATCACTCACTTAGTCCTAATAACATTATTGATGCCTACAGAATATTTAGACAAAATAAAAACATTATTAGATACTTATGAAACGAAGATAGGCGGTTTTTTTCCGTTTTCCCGACATTGTGATTTCTTACTAGTTGGATTTCTTCCAGAAGCCCCTCATATGTAACTGAAAAGGTACCAACTAAAGGTCTTAACTTTGTCCTGTGCATGTATTTAAATGCGCAGTCAAGAACTAGCAAACTCGTCTCCCCGGCGGAGACGGCTTCTGGCACTCTTAAAGACCTGCAGTGTCGCGTGCTGTGACGTACTCGGCCATGGTCTGTCTTCCTCGTTCTCGTGGGCCTTCGCTGGTGAGTACCAAAGGATGTCTAGCGACGCTGGAAGACGTCAGCGAACATTTTGTCTGTAACAACAATCGTTTCGCGTGACGCGATCTCTCGCGATTAGACGTTTGCTGCGAATATTTCGAAACACCCTGTATTTACACTTCTACAGCGATACTCAGTGTAAAACTGCATGGCAGGGGGTACTTAATATTTCACGGCTTATTGTGCTTAGCTGGTAGAAGGATAAAAATCTCTGCTGAGCAGCAGTCAGTTTGGTTGTATCTTCTTGATACCTATGGGTGAGATGGGGAGGGGGGGTTTCTCTTATAGAGTGGCAGATATGAGAGACCGTCATCACGAATGCTATAGCCAGTAGCTGCGCCACCTGCAGCATCTCTGATAGTGGTACGCGACGACGGAGGTTTGAGACGCGTGCGTTCCATCCCACCACTGCCGTGCTGACTCATTCTGCTTCCCTCTGGAGCTAGGGCGTCTGGCTATTACCGCGGACAAATATATCAAGACGAAGCCTTTGTGAGGGCCTGTCGGCGCGCAGCTAGAAGGGCGGTGCTGTGGCTCCAGAAGACGCCCTGAAGGAGCGCTGCCCAAGGCGAACCACCAGTGCTACGAAGCGGACAAGTATTTACGTTGATCGCCACCCCCGCTCTGAAGAATGATGATAACTTATCTCTGCCCAGTGAGAGTCATTTGTTCTGCTGTGAAGGGGAGTGCTTCCAGCGTAATGGATAGCTCCCCCAGAGCCACTGCCATCTTAATAACAAAGAAATAAAACTACCAATGGAAAGGCGAAGCATTCGTGCTTGGCACTGTCACAAAATCCTTCACATGGGCCTTTAAATATCATCATGACAATGGTTGCCGTTCTGAGAGTGCTGCGCTAATTGTAGAAGGGTCATTGCCGTGACTTACTGCTATACATGTGCGATTTCTCCGAGTGTCATCGCTCTGTCTGCCTAGTGTAAAGCGCCTGCCTAGAACCGAAAGGTCGCGGGATCGGATACCAGTCGTACCGCGGAGTAGTGCAAACTGCCTCTTCCTTAGCCTTCACCTCCAACTTACCTTTACTATTCCTCAGGAACGACACGTGGATCGAATTCCATGTTAAACTGTAGGTCCCCATTACGTTGTAGGATTGCTGGGATGGGGTAGAGATATTGAGCCATACGGAATTATTATTATAATTATTACAGCTGTTATTATTATTTACTCTTCAAATGATGCCCCTAATAAAATTAATGCAAAGTCGAGAATAGTTTGAGCCTCGTGTGGCAAATTTGAAACATTGCTTAAAATTTGTGTGTTTTAATAAACTAGGAAGTACACGTTCCTCTTGGAATTATTTTTTTACCTTTTTTCCATATTTATCTTTGTTCTACTGCTGTTGTTTTTTAGTTTCCTTTCATACTGTAACGCAGAAGTATTAGCAGCCAACAACAGATGTCTGATGGTTGCTGAGCTGTGTTGATCTATTATCGTGTCGGATATCACAGATTTCCGTCGTCAATAAAATGTGGGTGCTCATTTATTTGGAGCATCGATAACGGATAGTCTCTCATATGTTAGGGTATCTAGGTCTACCGTATTCATTGTCATGGTGGTAACATCGGTAATGGGAAATACTGCACTGGTAAGTAGTGAAACAAAACTAACTGAGAAGATCAGGATAGAATTAAATATAATATATTTCCTCTAATACGATCACAGACGAGAAAGTGACAGTTGAGAAAAGAATGGGACGGAATTGAATGAACAAAATATTAATACTAAAGCTATTGTCGTTAAACATCTTGTAACTATGTGATCGTACAATTTCAGTTTATATGCGTGTTTATTTTAGATGCAAATTGACAGTTGGTGGTTATTGTTATTATTATAATCATCTCCTGTTGGGCATGCTTGAAAACATATCAATTTTCTTTCTCCATGTTATCAGCGCAACTATCTGAAGTATTACATAAAAAATTTGTAATAAAATGGAAAACATTTATGCCGACGCATTAGAGTGTAACGTTATGTCAAGATTGTTGTACGTTTATCCTGAGAATGAGGACTTGCTCCTTGGAATGCGAGGTTTTACATGCGAATTGTCCGTAACTATTTTGTACTGCTTTCGTAACAACTACAACCACGTATCCTGTTAATAATGAAAAATCAAACTCGTTAAAGTTATCATCACATTCTAGCAACAGAATATAGAAGAGATCGAATAAAATGTTAATCATGGAGGCTCCAAACTAACAACGGCTGATTTTTATCCGGTATAAACGGAGTAAATAATGGTGATTAGGTGTTTAATTACAGGAAGAAACTAACTAAAGTTTTCATGTTTCTCTTTGTGGTTTGCAATCCAGTAAAATGTGCGTTATTATTTTCCGTCACTTTTACCCGACCGTAATGAGTGTAACACACTAGGAGATATTCGAATTACCTAACGAAGACAGTAGACTAAGTAATGCAAAACTGTGTTAATACACTGCTGGCCATTAAAATTGCCACCCCAAGAAGAAATGCAGATGATAAACGGGTACTCATTGGACAAATATATTATACTACAACTGACATGTGATTACATTTTCACTCAATTTGGGTTCATAGATCCTGCGAAATCAGTACCCAGAACAACCACCTCTGGCCGTAATAACGGCCTTGATACGCCTGGGCATTGAGTCAAACAGATCATGGATGGCGTGTACAGGTACAGCTGCCCATGCAGCTTCAATACGATACCACAGTTCATCAAGAGTAATGACTGGCGTATTGTGACGAGCCAGTTGCTCGGCCATCATTGACCAGACGTTTTCAATTGGTGAGAGATCTGGAGAATGTGCTGGCCAGGGCAGCAGTCGAACATTTTCTGTATCCAGAAAGGCCCGTACAGGACCCGAAACATGCGGTCGTGCATTATCCTGCTGAAATGTAGGGTTTCGCATGAATCGAATGAAGGGTAGAGCCACGGGTCGTAACACATCTGAAATGTGACGTCCACTGTTCAAAGTGCCGTTAGTGCGAACAAGAGGTGACCGAGACGTGTAACCAATGGCACCCCATACCATCACGCCGGGTGATACGCCAGTATGGCAATGACGAATACAGGCTTCTAATGTGCGGCCACCGCGATGTCACCAAACACGGATGCGACCATCATGATGCTGTAAACAGAACCTGGATTCATCCGAAAAAATGACGTTTTGCCATTCATGCACCCAGGTTCGTAGTTGAGTACACCATCGCAGGCTATCCTGTCTGTGATTCAGCGTCAAGGGTACCGCAGCCATGGTCTCCGAGCTGATAGTCCATGCTGCTGCAAACGTCGTCGAACTGTTCGTGCAGATGGTTGTTGTCTTGCAAACGTCCCCATCTGTTGACTCAGGGATCGAGACGTGGCTGCACGATCCGTTACAGCCATGCGGATAAGATGCCTGTCATCTCGACTGCTAGTGATACGAGACCGTTGGGATCCAGCACGGCGTTCCGTATTACCCTCCTGAACTTATCGATTCCATATTCTGCTAACAGTCATTGGATCTCGACCAACGCGAGCAGCAATGTCGCGATACGATAAACAGCAATCGCGATAGGCTACAATCCGACCTTTATCAAAGTGGGAAACGTGATGGTACGCATTTCTCCTACTTACACAAGGCATCACAACAACGTTTCAGCGGGCAACACCGGTCAATTGCTGTTTGTGGATGAGAAATCGGTTAGAAACTTTCCTCATGTCAGCACGTTGTAGGTGTCGCCAGGGGCGCCAACCTTGTGTGAATGCTCTGGAAAGCTAATCATTTGCATATCACAGCATCTTCTTCCTGTCGGTTATATTTCGCGTCTGCACCGCGCCATCTTCGTGGTGTAGCAATTTTAATGGCCAGTAGTGTATGAAAAGAAAGTTTAGCTGGATTATTTTTCCGCCGGGTTTAAGTCTGCTCCTGCATACACACACACAGACAGACGCGACGAGAATGCAAAAGATTTCTGGCTTCTACAAAGGAGCTAGCGAGGATGATAGCGCCGAGAGTTTGATCATTTTCTGACACTGCAGTGCTACACAGAACACTGTGCTCGCGGGCCCTCCTTGCTGATAATTACGTGACCTGCCACCGCCACCCGCCGGCCACCAGCAGTTGAGCTGTAAAGGCACGGCCAGGGCAGCAGCGCATTCTTTACGCACCGTTGGGTGTTGTTGCTTCGATGAAGTTTTAATGGTTTTAAGTAAGCAATTCACTGGCCTCCATAAAGCAGCGAAACGCCGTCTTACGGTAATAAAAGGCAGGCACAAATTTTCTTCGAGACAGCTTCTTCTCCGCACGATGTGGGTGAACCTGCTCGCCGCCGTATATTAGATAGCTCTCTCTCCCGATATATTCAAATTTTTATTACGCGCTTTACGGCCAAAGGGTCCATATAAAATATGGTGAGGCGGATAGCGCCAGGCTTGTACTGTGTAATGAGAACGCTGGACATCTCTGGCAGTCGCGGGTGCTGAACAGTCCAGCTTACTGCTCACCAATCACTTTCAAACACAGTCCACAGTCTACTTTCTACTTCCTTGCTAGGCGAATGAGTTTCTGAATTACAACGCACTCTGACGACATCAGTTCTATTGGAACAGCCCTCAAGGATCCTTTCAGGCCGAATTTTGAAGCAGTCATTCTTTCTTCAGACTTA